>NW_024545261.1:0-1200000 GCF_900519145.1 Ustilago hordei
CCCTAACCCTAACCCTAACCCTAACCCTAACCCTAACCCTAACCCTAACCCTAACCCTAACCCTAACCCTAACCCTAACCCTAACCCTAACCCTAACCCTAACCCTAACCCTAACCCTAACCCTAACCCTAACCCTAACTCTCTTGCGCTCCTCTCTCTTGCGCTCCTGTCCAATGTGCTCCTCTTGATTGCGCTCCTTTCGATTGCGCTTCTATCGATTGCACTTCTGTCAATTGCGCTCTTGTCGATAGAGCTCCTCTCTCTTGCTCTGCTCTCGATTGCGCTCCTGTCGATTGTGCTGCTCCAGCAGAGTGAGCGCTCCTCTCTCCTGCTCTGCTCTCGATTTCGCTCCTGTCGATAGAGCTCCTGTCGATTGCTCTTCTCTTGATTGCGCTCCTGTCGATTGTGCTGCTCCAGCAAAGTGTGCGCTTCTCTCGATTGAGCTCCTCTCGATTGCGCTGCTCTTGATCGAGTTCCTGTCGATTGCACTCCTGTCAATTGTGCTCCTCTTGATTGCGCTCCTCTCTGCTGCTCTTCACTCGATTGCACTCCTGTCACTTGCACTCGTCTTGATTGTGCTCCTGTCGATTGTGCTCCTGTCGAATGCGCTGTTCTCTCCTGCTCTGCTCTCGAGTGAGCTCCTGTCGATTGTAGTCCTCTTGATTGAGCCCCTCTCATTTGCGCTGCTGCAGCAGAGTGAGCGCTCCTGTCGAATGCTCTGCTCTCGAATGTGTCCCTCTCGATTGCGCTCCTCTTGATGAGCTCCTGTCGATTGCGCTGCTCTCTTCTGCGCTCCTGTCAATTGCTCTGCTTTCGATTGCACTACTGTCGATTGCTCTTCTCTTGATAGCACTCCTCTTGATTATGCTCTTCTTGATTGTGATCCTCTTGATTGCGCTCCTCTTGATTGGTCTCCTGTCGATTGTGCTGCTGCAGCAGAGTGAGCGCTCCAGTCGATTGAGCTCCTGTCGATTGTGCTCTTGTCGAATGAGCTCCTGTCGATTGCTCTGCTCTCAATTGAGTTCCTGTCAATTGCGCTGCTCTTGATTGAGCTCCTGTCGAATGCACTCCTGTCGATTGCGCTCCTCTCTGCTGCTCGTCTCTAGATTGCTCTCCTGTCGATTGCGCTCCTCTCAATTGCGCTCCTGTCTCTTGCTCTGCTCTCGATTGCGCTCCTGTCGTCTGCGCTCCTCTGCATTGAGCTCCTGTCGATTGCGCTCCTGTCGATTGCACTCCTGTCAATTGCGCTCCTCTTGATTGCGCTCCTCTCTGCTGCTCTTCACTCGATTGCGCTCCTGTCACTTGCGCTCCTCTCCAATGAGCTCCTGTCGATATAGCTCCTGTCGATAAAGCTCCTGTCGATTGTGCTCCTCTCTCCTGCTCTGCTCGTGATTGCGCTCCTCTCGATTGCGCTGCTGCAGCAGAGTGCTCGCTCCTGTCGCTTGCACTCCTCTTGATTGCGCTCCTGTCGATTGAGCTGCTGTTGATTGCACTTTTGTCGATTGTGCTCCTGTCGATTGCGTTCGTCTTGATTGCGCTCATTTCGATTGTGCTGCTCCAGCAGAGTGAGCGCTCCTCTTGTTTGAGCTCCTGTCGATTGCACTCCTGTCGATTGAGCTCCTGTCGATATAGCTCCTCTCTCCTGCTCTGCTCTCGATTGCGCTCCTGTTGATTGATCTCCTGTCGATTGCGCTCCTGTCGATTCCTCTCCTGTCGATAGACCTCCTCTCTCCTGCTCTGCTCTCGATTGCACTCCTGACGATAGAGCTCCTGTTGATTGTGCTCCTCTCGATAGACCTCCTCTCTCCTGCTCTACTCTCGATAGAGCTCCTGTAGATTGCTCTCCTGTCGATTGCTCTCCTGTCGATTGCGCTCCTCTCTCTTGCTCTTCTCTCGATGGAGCTCCTCTCGATGGAGCTCCTCTCGATTGCGCTGCTGTAGCAGAGTGTGTGCTGCTTCGATTTGCGCTCCTTCGAAATGTGCTCCTTTTAATTGTGCTGCTCCAACAGAGTGTGAGCGCTCCTCTCGATTGCGCTCCTCTCGATTGTGCTCCTCTCGATTGCGCTGCTCTCAATTGCGCTGCTCTCAATTGTGCTGCTCCGACAGAGTGTGTGCTGTCCAGCAGTTCGCTGATGAGATTGCGCTTCTCAGATTGCGTTGCTCCAGCTGTGCGTTGCTCTTGAGCTGTGTGTTGCTCTTGAGCTGTGCGTTGCTCTCGAACAGTGTGTTGCTCTCGAGCTGTGCGCTGTTCAGATTGCATTGCTCCAGCAGAGTGTTAGCTGCTTCGAATTGCGCTCCTGTCAATTGCGCTTCTGTCGATTGTGCTTCTCCAGCAGAGTGTGCGCTCCTGTCGATTGCGCTCCTCTCTGCTGCTCGTCTCTAGATTGCTCTCCTGTCGATTGCACTCCTCTCTCCTGCTCTCCTCTCTCCTGCTCTCCTCTCTCTTGCACTCCTGTCGATTGCGCTCTTCTTTTTTGCGCTCCTCCAGCATAGTGTTCGGTGCTTCGAATTGTGCTCCTATCGATTGCACTCCTGTCGATTGAACTCGTCTTGATTGCACTCCTCTCGATTGCACTCCTCTCGATTGCACTCCTCTCAATTGCACTTCTCTCTCTCGCTCTGCTCTCTCTTGCGCTACTGTCGATTGCGCTCCTCTCTCCTGCTCTGCTCTCGATTCCGTGCCTGTCGATTGAGCTCCTGTCGATTGCGCTCCTGTCTCTTGCTCTGCTCTCGATTGCGCTCCTCTCTGCTGCTCGTCTCTCAGTTGCGCTCCAGTCGATTGCGCTCCTCTTAATTGAGCTCCTGTCGATTGCACTCCTGTCAAATTGCGCTCCTCTTAATTGCGCTCGATTTGCGCTCCTGTCGATTGTGCTTCTCCAGCAGAGTGTGCACTTCTCTCGATTGAGCTCCTCTCGATTGCGCTGCTCTTGATTGAGTTCCTGTCGATTGCACTCCTGTCGATTGTGCTCCTCTTAATTGCGCTCGATTTGCGCTCCTGTCGATTGCGCTGCTCTAGCAGAGTGTTTGCTCCTTCGATTGTGCTTCTCCAGCAGAGTGAGCGCTCCTGTTGATAGAGCTCCTCCAGATTGTGCTGCTCCAGCAGAGTGTGGCCTCCTCTCGATTGCTCTGTTTTCGATTGCGCTCCTGTCCATTGTGCTCCTGTTGATTGCACTCCTCTCTCTTGCTCTGCTCTCGATTGGGTTCCTCTCGATTGCACTTCTGTCGATTGTGCTCCTGTCGATTGTGCTCCTGTCGATTGGTCTCCTGTTGATTGAGCTCCTCTCTTCTGCTCTTCTCTCGATTGCGCTCCTGTCGATTGCGCTCCTCTCCAATGAGCTCCTGTCGATTGCGCTCCTGTCGATTGTGCTCCTGTCGATAGAGCTCCTGTCGATTGCGCTGCTCTTGATTGTGCTGCTCCAGCAGAGTGAGCGGTCCTCTCGATGGCGCTGCTGCAGCAGAGTGAGCGCTCCTCTCGAATGCTCTGATCTCAGTTGCGCTCCTGTCGATTGCACTCCTGTCAATTGCGCTCCTCTTAATTGCGCTCGATTTGCGCTCCTGTCAATTGCGCTGCTCTAGCAGAGTGTTTGCTCCTTCGATTGTGCTTCTCCAGCAGAGTGAGCCCTCCTGTCGATTGCGATCCTCTTAATTGCACTCGCTTTGATTGCGCTCCTGTCGATTGCACTCCTGTTGATTGCGCTGCTGCAGCAGAGTGAGCACTCCTGTCAATTGCGCTCCTCACTGCTGCTCGTCTCTCGATTGCGCTCCTCTCTACAGCGCTCCTGTCGATTGTTCTGCTTTCGATTGCGCTACTGTCGATTGCTCTTCTCTTGATAGCACTCCTCTTGATTGCGCTCCTCTTGATTGTGATCCTCTTGATTGCGCTCCTCTTGATTGCGCTCCTCTCTGCTGCTCTTCACTCGATTGCGCTCCTGTCAATTGCGCTCCTCTCCAATGAGCTCCTGTCCATTGCGCTCCTCTTGATTGCGCTCCTCTTGATTGGGCTCCTCTCTGCTGCTCTTCACTCGATTGCGCTCCTGTCAATTGCGCTCCTCTCCAATGAGCTCCTGTCCATTGCGCTCCTCTTGATTGCGCTCCTCTTGATTGCGCTCCTGTCGATTGCTCTGCTCTCGATTGCACTCCTGTCCATTGTGCTGCTCTTGATTGAGCTCCGTGCTGTTATCAATTGCGCTCCTCTCTCTTCCTATGCTCTCGAGTGAGCTCCTGTCAATTGCGCTCCTCTCGATTGCGCTCCTCTCGATTGCGCTGCTGCAGCAGAGTGCTCGCTCCTGTTGTTTGCACTCCTCTTGATTGCTTTCCTGTCGATTGAGCTGCTGTTGATTGCACTTTTTTCGATTGCGCTCCTGTCGATTGCGTTCGTCTTGATTGCGCTCCTCTTGATTGTGCTCCTGTCGATTGCGCTGCTCTTGATTGTGCTGCTCCAGCAGAGTGAGCGCTCCTCTCGATTGCGCTCCTCTCTCTTGCTCTGCTCTCAATTGCGCTGCTCTCGATTGCACTCCTCTCGATTGCGCTCCTGTCGATTGCTCACCTCTCTCCTGCGCTCCTGTCAATACAGCTCCTGTCGATTGTGCTCCTCTCTATTGTGCTCCTCTCTCTTGCGCTCCTCTCTCTCTTGCGCTCCTCTCTCTTGCACTCCTGTCAATTGCACTCCTGTCAATTGCGCTCCTCTCTCTTGCTCTGCTCTCGATTGAGCTCCTCTCGATTGCACTTCTGTCGATTGCGCTCTTGTCGATAGAGCTCCTCTCTACTGCTCTGCTCTCGATTGCGCTCCTGTAGATTGCTCTCCTGTCGATTGCACTCCTGTCGATGGGTCTCCGGTCGATTGGTCTCCTGTCGATTGAGCTCCTCTCTTCTGCTCTTCTTTCGATTGCGCTCCTGTCGATTGCGCTCCTCTCTTCTGCTCTTCACTCGATTGCCCTCCTCTCGATTGCTCTGCTTTCGATTGCGCTGCTCTGATGCTGCTCTGAGTTGTGCCTCTCCGACAGAGTGGGCACTGTCAAGCAGTGCGCTCCTCTTAATTACGCTGTCCAGCAGTGCGCTCCTCTTGATTGTGCTGCTCCAGCAAAGTGTGCGCTGCTCTCGATCGAGCTCCTCTAGATTGTGCTGCTGCAGCAGAGTGAGCGCTCCTCTTGATTGCGCTCCTCTCTGCTGCTCTGCTCCCGATTGCGCTCCTCTCGGTTGCTCTCCTCTCGATTGCACTCCTCTCAATTGCGCTCCTCTCTCTCGCTCTGCTCTCTCTTGCGCTACTGTCGATTGCGCTCCTCTCTCCTGCTCTGCTCTCGAGTGAGCTCCTGTTGATTGCTCTCCTGTCCATTGAGCTCCTTTCGATTGTGCTCCTGTTGAATGCACTCCTGTCGATTGCGCTCCTCTCTGCTGCTCATCTCTAGATTGCTCTCCTGTCGATTGCGCTCCTCTCAATTGCGCTCCTCTCTCTCGCTCTGCTCTCGATTGCGCTACTTTCGAATGCGCTGCTCTCTCCTGCTCTGCTCTCTCTTGCGCTACTGTCGATTGTGCTCCTCTCTCCTGCTCTGCTCGTGATTGCGCTCCTCTCGATTGCGCTGCTGCAGCAGAGTGCTCGCTCCTGTCGCTTGCACTCCTCTTGATTGTGCTCCTGTCCATTGAGCTGCTGTTGATTGCACTTTTGTCGATTGCGCTCCTGTCGATTGCGTTCGTCTTGATTGCGCTCATGTCGATTGTGCTGCTCCAGCAGAGTGAGCGCTCCTCTCGATTGCGCTCCTCTCGATTGCGCTCCTCTCAATTGCGCTGCTCTCAATTGTGCTGCTCCGACAGAGTGTGCGCTGTCCAGCAGTTCGCTGATGAGATTGCGCTTCTCAGATTGCGTTGCTCCAGCTGTGCGTTGCTCTTGAGCTGTGTGTTGCTCTTGAGCTGTGCATTGCTCTCGAACAGTGCGTTGCTCTCGAGCTGTGCGCTGCTCAGATTGCGTTGCTCCAGCAGAGTGTGCGTTGCTCCAGCTGTGAGTGCGTTGCTCCAGCTGTGCGTTGCTCAATTTGCGCTGCTCCAGCAAAAATAAATTTGTTTGCGTTGCGGCACTTGAGCAGTGTAAATTTCGAGTGCGTTGGGGGTCAACGCAGTCGCGTGAATTTCGATTTTGGCGGAGCGCAATTGTGCGTTGCTCAATTTGCGCTGCTCCAGCAAAAATAAATTTGTTTGCGTTGCGGCACTTGAGCAGTGTAAATTTCGAGTGCGTTGGGGGTCAACGCAGTCGCGTGAATTTCGATTTTGGCGGAGCGCAATTGTGCGTTGCCCGCAAGCAAGACACACCGGCTAGGGCTAGGTGGTGATGCATCACTGCATGGAATGCAAACTCCAAGTTGACCAGGATCGAGGTTGCTGTATTGACTGGCTTGGATGTGCCATCAGGAGAGAGGCAGAGGTGGAGGAAGGTGCGTAGCAGAGGAAGACGTTCCAGCTCACCATAGGCAGGAGGATCTTGGGTGATGAGGTAGACACTGATCGACTGGATGCCACTAAATGCTTGCAAAACCACATCAGGATGCATGGAGACATCAACATCCAGATTGGGATCATGGAAGAGGTCCTGAAGGTCCTCAAAGAGCCCTGCAAGCTGTTCACTGATGCCAAGGTGTGCATCCTGATCATCATCACCATAGTAGCCAAGAACCTTGCCATCTAGCATGACATGAGCCAGCATGGTGATGAGCATTGCCCAGCAGTCAGCATGCTTGATGACTGTGGGTTGATCAAGGGAGTATGGATGGCTAGGGGTGTCGTCAAAGGCATGGAAGGTTTGTGTCAGGGGTCTCGCGCCTGAAACCCAGGTCGGTCTGTCGAGATACTCGGTGACTATCAAACTGTGTGACAGCTATTGTCTCGGTATCAGTGACTATCAAGTTGTGCAGTGACAGCAGGTGGCGTTCGTTGTATATACTATCGTAGGTTTCGGCTGACCTCTGTGGACACTCCGTTCAGGGGTAGCTCGGCACGATCAATATCAATGTTATGATGACACCAAGGTCTGGTGTGGGTGTTGATGATGATGAGGTTGATGGTGTTGGTGATGAGATTGGTGATGTCGATGATAATGAGGTTGATGGTGTTGATGATAAGATTGGTGATGTCAATGATAATGAGGTTGATGGTGTTGGTGATAAGGTTGGTGGCGTCAACACGAGTGTCCAGTGTGTTGACTTGATGCTTTGAAGTGATCCCCGGACCGCAGTGGACTACTGCCTTCGGTTCTATCTATATCCGGACCGCTAACCTGCTATGGGCGCCTTCGGACGTCAGGTAGTGGTGATACAACACACACACTACGATGAGGAGCAACCTTGATAGATTGCTGCTATGCTGACTGAAACTAATGTATACTTATGCTGAAGTGATAACTAGTTATGGTGAGTAGAGTGGATGGGGATCCACTTGACCTATGATGATGAGAAAGCATGGTTATATACCTCTTCACAGCATCGCCAGCGATGCTGCTCCTGCTCTCTCTCCAGAGAGTACTTTCTTCATCGAGTACTGCTCAGGGGCCTCTCCTGCTTGGCACCCCTGTGCCTCTTGAGTGGTGTCGACTCCTTCGACACTGCTCCTCCTCCTCATGACCTGTGTCGACTCCTTCGACACTGCTCCTCCTCCTCATGACCTGTGTCGACTTCTTCGACACTGCTCCTCCTCCTCATGACCTGTGTCGACTTCCTGTCTCTCAAGCCCCTGAGTGGTAACCATCTGAGCTTGGTCCTCCTCATGGCTGCGCCTGCTCTTTGAGCTTGGTCCTCCTCGTGGCTGTGCCTGGTCCTCCTCGCATATGGGCTCAGTGCTCCTTTGCATGTGAATCCATAGGAGTCCATGGTCTCCATGGAGACTGCACTACGACCATGCTCTCTACTGGTATCGACTAGGTCTTCGATACCTGTGCTCCGTCCATATGAACCAGTGACCCTCCTGCTTCTTGAGCATCCAGGCCCATGACAGTTTGCTGCACCTGGCGGCCAGATTGAAGAAGTGCCTCCATCCACTGCTGCATACACTGTTGTGTCATGCCAAGCAGCCAGTGAAGGAAGTCCTGGTGGGCACCTGGCCACTTGTGAGGGTTGCAGCCAAGGGAACCAATGGCCGCCACTGGCTTGCCAGCCCAGTACTCCTGCCAGCCTAGCTGCTTGAGCCATGGGCTGAGATTGCCAGTCACAGTTCGTGGTTGAATGCCCTCCATGTCCAGATCTGCCTTTGCCATTAGCTCTGCATCCTTGGCAAAGAATGCTTCCAGCTGCTCCTTGAAAGCTGTGTCCTCCTCTGTGTTGATGTTGGTGTTGATGTTGAAGGCAACAGGAGGGGGTGTAGGCTCGAGCTTGCTGTTGAAGACCCACACATAGCGGGTGAAGGGACCACTGGTGAAGATGGGCTGAATGAGAACAGGGTGGATGACAGAAGCCTTGCCATCATGGCTGCTGCACTGGTGCTTGTATGCAGAGGAGCTCAACTTGACAGCATACTCGCAGATACTGCAACAGTAGCCATCAAATGTATCAAGCTCCTTGATGAGGTTGATGGGGAGTAGATTGGTGTTGATGCTGACAGTAGCAGGGCTGACAAGGTCGAGAGTAAGGAGTGTCTCCTCCAACAGCTTGATGCCAGTCTTGGTGAGCAGATGATGGTGGGACTTGAGGTGCTGAGACACATTGGCATAGGTTGGGATGAGCGGCAGGTGGTGAGTGCACTCAGGGCGAGTGCAGAGGAGAAGAGAAGGGTGCTGGAGGAGGCGGAGGCAGAAGCTGCAAAGCTGGTTGGCAACCTTCAGATCAACTGGAGCAGCAAGAGCAGTCTGGTTGGCAGCAGGGAGCGGCAAAGTGCTGTTGATGACAAGGAGAGCATAGATAGCACAAGTGACGTCAGTTGATGCTGATCAAGAAGATACACTGGAGAGAGAAGCAGTGTACATACAAGTCATCATCACTGTTGATGGCATCAGAAGGAGCGAGGTCATCAGCTACTGGAGATGGGAAAGCATCATCAGGGTTTGAAAGAGCATTGGCACTGTGCATCGCAAGGTTCTTGATGATGGCAAGAGGAACTTGGCTTTCAGTGAAGGGGTTGATGCTGCTACTGTGACAGTGACAGCAAAGCTCGGTAAGAGACAGAGACTGGTCAGTTGGAGATCAATAGGAAGAGGCAAAGGAAGAGGATAATAGCACGTACCTGACTGCAGCAGCAGTGTTGATGCTGGCACCAATGGAGATGGAAGATGATTGAGACATTGTAGATTGTGGTTGGTGTTAGCAGCAAGAAGAGCTAGATGTTGCTGGTGTGGTATGGTGCTGAGAGATGTGAGCGTTGAGGAGACTTGCCATAGCTGTGAAAGAGGGCTGGTATATATGCTAATGCTGAGGAGCTCAGGTGTTGGCAATGACAAAGTCAAAGGATGCATGTGCAGACACACACACAATGATGATGGGGAACAACAACATTGGATTGCTGAGTGTGGGAATAGAGTACAGGCGGTGATGTGAAAGGTGATGTGCAACAAAGCAATGATGAGAACAAAGGGTTGAAGATCGACTAAGGATTGATGATGAGCAAAGGCCTGGAGGAAACAAGTGGCAATGGTGATGTGTGGTGATGGTGAGAAAAGCAGCAGTGGCAAGAACAAAGGGGTGAGAGCATAAAGGACAAAGGTGTGAGAGTGTAAGAACAAAGGTTAATGATGTCGACAAAGGTGTGAGAGCATAAAGGACAAAGGCTGATGATGTTGACAAAGGTGTTGCAAGGCTGATTGGTAGTGAGGTGTGAGCGTGAGAGAGAAATGATGTCGACAAAGGTGCTGTAAGGCTGAGCGGTAGTGAGGTGTGAGTGTGAGAGAGAAATGATGTCGACAAAGGTGTTGTAAGGCAGAGTGGTAGTGAGGTGTGAGCATGAGAGAGAACAACAGCTGATGAAGACAAGTGGTGATTATGTTGTGCGGTGATGATGAGAAGTAGTGGCAGCAAGAACAAAGGGCTAAGAGTGCAAAGGAGGCTCATGATGTCGACAAAGGAGTTGTAAGGCTGAGTAGTTGTGGGGTGTAAGTGCAAGAGTTGTGCTGGAGCTCTGCATTGCTCTCGAGCTGTGCGCTGCTCAGATTGCATTGCTCCAGCAGAGTGTGCATTGCTCCAGCTGTGAGTGCATTGCTCCAGCTGTGAGTGCGTTGCTCCAGCTGTGAGTGCGTTGCTCTCAAACAGTGTGTTGTTCTCGAGCAGTGCGTTGCTCTTGAGCTGTGTGTTGCTCTCGAACAGTGCGTTGCTCTCGAGCTGTGCGCTGCTCAGATTGTGTTGCTCCAGCTGTGAGTGCATTGCTCCAGCTGTGAGTGCGTTGCTCCAGCTGTGCGTTGCTCAATTTGCGCTGCTCCAGCGAAAATAAATTTGTTTGCGTTGCAGCACTTGAGCAGTGTAAATTTCGAGTGTGTTGGGGGTCAACGCAGTCGTGTGAATTTCGAATTTGGCGGAGCGCAATTGTGCGTTGCCCACAAGCAAGACACACCGGCTAGGGCTAGGGCTAGGGCTAGGGTGTGCCAGCCATGAAGGCACTCTTCACAGCACTCAGGAAGCAGTTGCAATGCCATGCCTGCCCTGACCCAGGCTACACATACACATGGGATGGTCAAGCCCAACAGTTCCAAATCAAGTGCTCAGTGTGTGGCAGAAAGCTGAACCAGTCCCAGGCCAGGGAGCATATCCTCCAGCTTGTTACCCAGGATGAGTTGATCTTGCCAGAGGAGTTCCTGCCAGCCCCTGCCAAGTCAACTTGGTCTCCCTCCCCAGCTGAGCCAATCACCACAGTGGAGCATCTGCCCACTCCAGAGGCTCCAGCTGCCACCACCACCATGCAGCTGCATTCCAAGATGGTCCAGGACCCTACAACAGCCATGGAGATGTCTTTGGAGATCCACTGGGTGCCCATGCTCAACACTATTGTCCCAATGGATGGTATGGTGGAGGTACCACATCTACCAAGGGTCAAGCGGTCCACCACAATCAAGCCAGATGGTAACTGTCTTTTTAGGGCTGTCAGCTACCATGTCTATGGTACTCAGGACCACCACATGGAGGTCAGGAAAGATGCAGTGGAGTGGCTCCATAGCCAACCATACTTGGTGGCCACCTTTGCTGCAGAGGGTAGTGGTCACCTTGGACCTGGTGCCTGGCTGGACCAGATGGCCAAGGAAGGCACCTGGGGAGATGAGCTCACCCTCCTGGGACTCGCAGAGGCACACCACTGCAGCCTGTGGGTGTACTCTGACCAGCATGACCTCCACACCACCTACCCAGGTGGAGCTGGTGGACCATACCAGGGGCTCATCCACCTGGGTGGCAACCACTATGAGATCCTGAGCTTGTGATCAGACTGACCAGACTGTATGTACATAGCACTCCTCACAAAGCCCAAAGAAACACCCTTGTAAATAGCCAACAACCTCTGCTGGTCATGACTGTTACATGTCACCAAGTAGGGTTAGAGTTGGCCAACACAAGTCACCATATCTCAATGACCAGACTTCACTCCTGTCTGAAACTCTGTATCCATCATCTCCTAGCATGTGTCTACAATGTTCATTAAGGTAGCATAAAGATCTGAGGTGGTCCATATCCTACCCCTCCAAGGGGGGACCCTTGCAGCTTTGGCCAAAATTTCAAAAATGCAAAGTTGGCCACAGCTCCACAACAAGTTGGTCTATCATCATGACAGTCTAGGACACTCTTATTGGTGTATAGAGCAACAACTTTTATTATGGGTGCATGTCAAAAATATCAATATTTCAATGACCTGACTCGTACCAGGCCCAACTTCACCAAGCTGTATCGGAAAATTTTATTACTCAACTGGAGTAGGGTTGGATAATGAAACATGCATAGTTTGGGTAGTACTACAACTTTGATTAAGCAACCCTACTCGATTTAAAAATGGAACCCCCTTGTAAGCTCTCGATTACACTCCTCTCAATTGCGCTCCTCTCTCTCTTGCGCTCCTGTCAATTGCACTCCTCGTGATTGCGCTCCTGTCAATTGCGCTCCTGTCGATTGTGCTCCTGTCGATTGCACTCCTCTCTGCTGCTCGTCTCTCGATTGCGCTCCTCCAGCATAGTGTTCTGCTCTCGATCGAGCTCCTGTCGATTTCACTCCTCTCTTGCGCTCCTGTTGATTGCTCTCCTCTCTTGCACTCCTGTTGATTGCTCTCCTCTCTCTTCCACTCCTGTCGATTGCGCTCCTCCAGCATAGTGTTCGGTGCTTCGAATTGTGCTCCTATCGATTGCACTCCTGTCTATTGAACTCGTCTTGATTGCACTCCTCTCGATTGCTCTCCTCTCGATTGCACTCCTCTCAATTGCGCTTCTCTATCTCGCTCTGCTCTCTCTTGCGCTACTGTTGATTGCGCTCCTCTCTCCTGCTCTGCTCTCGATTCCGTGCCTGTCGATTGAGCTCCTTTCGATTGCGCTGCTCTAGCAGAGTGTTTGCTCCTTCGATTGTGCTTCTCCAGCTGAGTGAGCGCTCCTGTCGATAGAGCTCCTCCAGATTGTGCTGCTCCAGCAGAGTGTGACCTCCTCTCGATTGCTCTGTTTTCGATTGCGCTCCTGTCCATTGTGCTCCTGTTGATTGCACTCCTGTCGATTGCACTCCTCTCTCTTGCTCTGCTCTCGATTGGGCTCCTCTCGATTGCACTTCTGTCGATTGTGCTCCTGTCGACTGTGCTCCTGTCGATTGGTCTCCTGTTGATTGAGCTCCTCTCTTCTGCTCTTCTCTCGATTGCGCTCCTGTCGATTGCGCTCCTCTCCAATGAGCTCCTGTCGATTGCGCTCCTGTCGATTGTGCTCCTGTCGATAGAGCTCCTGTCGATTGCGCTGCTCTTGATTGTGCTGCTCCAGCAGAGTGAGCAGTCCTCTCGATTGCGCTGCTGCAGCAGAGTGAGCGCTCCTCTCGAATGCTCTGATCTCAGTTGCGCTCCTGTCGATTGCGCTCCTCTTAATTGAGCTCCTGTCAATTGCGCTCCTGTCAATTGCGCTCCTCTTAATTGCGCTCGATTTGCGCTCCTGTCAATTGCGCTGCTCTAGCAGAGTGTTTGCTCCTTCGATTGTGCTTCTCCAGCAGAGTGAGCCCTCCTGTCGATTGCGATCCTCTTAATTGCACTCGCTTTGATTGCGCTCCTGTCGATTGCACTCCTGTTGATTGCGCTGCTGCAGCAGAGTGAGCACTCCTGTCAATTGCGCTCCTCACTGCTGCTCGTCTCTCGATTGCGCTCCTCTCAATTGCGCTCCTGTCGATTGAGCTCCTCTGAATTGTGCTGCTCCAGCAGTGGAGCGCTCCTCTCTCCTCCCCTGCTCTCGATTGCGCTCCTCTCTACAGCGCTCCTGTCGATTGTTCTGCTTTCGATTGCGCTACTGTCGATTGCTCTTCTCTTGATAGCACTCCTCTTGATTGCGCTCCTCTTGATTGTGATCCTCTTGATTGCGCTCCTCTTGATTGCGCTCCTCTCTGCTGCTCTTCACTCGATTGCGCTCCTGTCAATTGCGCTCCTCTCCAATGAGCTCCTGTCCATTGCGCTCCTCTTGATTGCGCTCCTGTTGATTGCGCTCCTGTCGATTGCTCTGCTCTCGATTGCGCTCCTGTCCATTGTGCTGCTCTTGATTGAGCTCCGTGCTGTTATCAATTGCGCTCCTCTCTCTTCCTATGCTCTCGAGTGAGCTCCTGTCGATTGCGCTCCTCTCGATTGCGCTGCTGCAGCAGAGTGCTCGCTCCTGTCGTTTGCACTCCTCTTGATTGCGCTCCTGTCGATTGAGCTGCTGTTGATTGCACTTTTGTCGATTGCGCTCCTGTCGATTGCGTTCGTCTTGATTGCGCTGCTCTTGATTGTGCTCCTGTCGATTGCGCTGCTCTTGATTGTGCTGCTCCAGCAGAGTGAGCGCTCCTCTCGATTGCGCTCCTCTCTCTTGCGCTCCTCTCTCTTGCACTCCTGTCGATTGCACTCCTGTCAATTGCGCTCCTCTCTCTTGCTCTGCTCTCGATTGAGCTCCTCTCGATTGCACTTCTGTCGATTGCGCTCTTGTCGATAGAGCTCCTCTCTACTGCTCTGCTCTCGATTGCGCTCCTGTAGATTGCTCTCCTGTCGATTGCACTCCTGTCGATGGGTCTCCGGTCGATTGGTCTCCTGTCGATTGAGCTCCTCTCTTCTGCTCTTCTTTCGATTGCGCTCCTGTCGATTGCGCTCCTCTCTGCTGCTCTTCACTTGATTGCCCTCCTCTCGATTGCTCTGCTTTCGATTGCGCTGCTCTGATGCTGCTCTGAGTTGTGCCTCTCCGACAGAGTGGGCACTGTCAAGCAGTGCGCTCCTCTTAATTACGCTGTCCAGCAGTGCGCTCCTCTTGATTGTGCTGCTCCAGCAAAGTGTGCGCTGCTCTCGATCGAGCTCCTCTAGATTGTGCTGCTCCAGCAGAGTGAGCGCTCCTCTTGATTGCGCTCCTCTCTCCTGCTCTGCTCTCGATTGAGCTCCTCTCGATTGCGCTGCTCTTGATTGAGCTCCTGTCGAATGCACTCCTGTCGATTGCGCTCCTCTCAAGATTGCGCTCCTCTCTCCTGCTCTGCTCTCAATTGCGCTTTTGTCTCTTGCTCTGCTCTCGTTTGCGCTCCTGTCAATTGCGCTCCTCTGCAATGAGCTCCTGTCGATTGTACTCCTGTCGATTGCGCTCCTCTCTTCTGCTGGTCTCTCGATTGCTCTCCTGTCGATTGCACTGCTCTCTCCTGCTCTGCTCTCGAGTGAGCTCCTGTAGATTGTGGTCCTCTTGGTTGCGCTCCTCTCGATTGCGCTGCTGCAGCAGAGTGAGCGCTCCTCTTGATTGCGCTCCTCTCTGCTGCTCTGCTCCCGATTGGGCTCCTCTCGGTTGCTCTCCTCTCGATTGCACTCCTCTCAATTGCGCTCCTCTCTCTCGCTCTGCTCTCTCTTGCGCTACTGTCGATTGCGCTGCTCTCTCCTGCTCTGCTCTCGAGTGAGCTCCTGTCGATTGCTCTCCTGTCCATTGAGCTCCTGTCCATTGAGCTCCTGTCCATTGAGCTCCTTTCGATTGTGCTCCTGTCGAATGCACTCCTGTCGATTGCGCTCCTCTCTGCTGCTCGTCTCTAGATTGCTCTCCTGTCGATTACGCTCCTCTCTCTCGCTCTGCTCTCTCTTGCGCTACTTTCGAATGCGCTGCTCTCTCCTGCTCTGCTCTCTCTTGCGCTTCTGTCGATTGTGCTCCTCTCTCCTGCTCTGCTCGTGATTGCGCTCCTCTCGATTGCGCTGCTGCAGCAGAGTGCTCGCTCCTGTCACTTGCACTCCTCTTGATTGTGCTCCTGTTGATTGAGCTGCTGTTGATTGCACTTTTGTCGATTGCACTCCTGTCGATTGCGTTCGTCTTGATTGCGCTCATGTCGATTGTGCTGCTCCAGCAGAGTGAGCGCTCCTCTCGATTGCGCTCCTCTCAATTGCGCTGCTCTCAATTGTGCTGCTCCGACAGAGTGTGCGCTGTCCAGCAGTTCGCTGAGATTGCGCTTCTCAGATTGCGTTGCTCCAGCTGTGCGTTGCTCTTGAGCTGTGTGTTGCTCTTGAGCTGTGCGTTGCTCTCGAACAGTGCGTTGCTCTCGAGCTGTGCGCTGCTCAGATTGCGTTGCTCCAGCAGAGTGTGCGTTGCTCCAGCTGTGCGTTGCTCAATTTGCGCTGCTCCAGCAAAAATAAATTTGTTTGCGTTGCGGCACTTGAGCAGTGTAAATTTCGAGTGCGTTGGGGGTCAACGCAGTCGCGTGAATTTCGAATTTGGCGGAGCGCAATTGTGCGTTGCCCGCAAGCAAGACACACCGCCTAGGGCTAGGGTTGGATAATGAAACATGCATAGTTTGGGTAGTACTACAACTTTGATTAAGCAACCCTACTCGATTTAAAAATGGAACCCCCTTGTAAATCGTTCCTCTCGATGACCCTGTCTGGTAAGCTCTAGCTGTGCTTCCAATAGAGTGAGTAGTCTATCGAGCTTATTGTTGAGGTCTGTGTCATGGGCCTGGATGCTCAAGAAGCAGGAGGGTCACTGGTTCATATGGAAGGAGCACAGGTATCGAAGATCTAGTCGACACCAGTAGAGAGCATGGTCGTAGTGCAGTCTCCATGGAGACCATGGACTCCTATGGACTCACATGCAAAGGAGGGCCAAGCACAGCCACGAGGAGGACCAAGCTCAAGGAGCAGGCACAGCCACGAAGAGGACCAAGCTCAAGGAGCAGGCACAGCCACAAAGAGGACCAAGCTCAAGGAGCATGCAGATGGTTACCACTCAGGGGCTCGAGAGACAAGAGCCAAAGGAACTGTCACTGATCAAAGGAGGAGGAGCAGTGTCGAAGGAGTCGACACCAGGTCATGAGGAGGAGGAGCAGTGTCGAAGGAGTCGACACAGCTCAAGAGGCACAGGGGTGCCAAGCAGGAGAGGCCCCTGAGCAGTACTCGATGAAGAAGGTACTCTCTGGAGAGAGAGCAGGAGCAGCATCGCTGGCGATGCTGAGAAGAGGTATATAACCATGCTTTCTCATCAATAGGTCGAGTGGATCCTCATCCACTCTACTCACCATAACTAGTTATCACTTCAGCATAAGTATACATTAGTTTCAGTCAGCATAGCAGCAATCTATCAAGGTTGCTCCTCATCGTAGTGTGTGTGTTGTATCACCACTACCTGACGTCCGAAGGCACCCATAGCAGGTTAGCGGTCCGGATATAGATAGAACCGAAGGCAGTAGTCCACTGCGGTCCGGGGATCACTTCAAAGCATCAAGTCAACACACTGGACACTCGTGTTGACGCCACCAACCTTATCACCAACACCATCAACCTCATTATCATTGACATCACCAATCTTATCATCAACACCATCAACCTCATTATCATCGACATCACCAATCTCATCACCAACACCATCAACCTCATCATCATCAACACCCACACCAGACCTTGGTGTCACCATAACATTGGTATTGATCGTGCCGAGCTACCCCTGAACGGAGTGTCCACAGAGGTCAGCCGAAACCTACGATAGCATATACAACAAACGCCACCTGCTGTCACTGCACAACTTGATAGTCACCGATACCAAGACAATAGCTGTCACACAGTTTGATAGTCACCGAGTATCTCGACAGACCGACCTGGGTTTCAGGCGCGAGACCCCTGACATTAGAGTGGATCGTTCAAGCAGCTCCTCACAATCACCATGACGGACCCAGACCTCAACAATAAGCTCGATAGACTACTCACTCTATTGGAAGCACAGCTAGAGCTTACCAGACAGGGTCATCAAGAGGAACGATTACAACAAGCTCAACTGAGCAGGGAGGAGACAATGGACCTCTCTCACTCAGAAGACCAAGCAGGAGGAGGAGATGAGTCTATGATAGGAGACCCACATACTCCTACTCTGGCTCCACGACCAAGACGATCAGTCTCATTCAACCTGGATGAGCAGGAGGACATCAACTACGAGAAGTATGCTTCACTTACTGGGCCAAGATATGTCAAGACTAAGCTGGACCCCTACAGCAGGACTAGGATGGACCCTTACCCCCTGGACCACGAGGAGGATACCAGCATCATGGCAGAGCTTAACCGGTCAAAGCCCATCACCACCCCCTTTCCAAAGTTCAATCCCCGAGACATGGAGATCTTCATTCTAGAAGCCGAAGCATGGTTTAAGTTCAACCAGGTGTATGAGCAGTCTAGGATGATCAATCACATGGGTGCTCAACTGGAAGGGACAGCAAGAGAGTGGTGGACCTCCAAGCTCCGTATTGATAGAGCTAGAGAAGGAAGGTTGTTCAATGATTGGCACTACTTCACAGAGCGACTGTCAGAGCAGTTCAACCCACGCAATGCTAGGATGGAGGCATACAACAAGCTGTTGGCTCTCAGACTCACAAGTGATGCTCCTGGTGCCGCCACATGTCATGTAGAGCGGTTCAGAGACTTGGAAGGACAGGTCAACCTAGATGACAATGAGCTAGTGATTGATCTCTTCAGAGGTAGTCTCACTCGTAGCATACAGGAGAAGTTCGAGAGGAATCCACCTGGGAAGAGATGGGAGTGGTATCGAGAGGTCGAGGAGATCGATCGACAGAGGATGCTACTACAGCAGTCCTCAGCTAGACACTCACTTCCAAATGCCACGTCACCTCCACTAAGAACTGGGTCTCGGCCAAATCAAAGTTCAATCCCCATCCGACAACCCACTCAACCTTATCCAGCTCGATCACCATCACAAGCAACTACACAAGCAACTATACAAAACCTAAACCGACCCCTTCCTCATCATCCCACCCAACCCTCGAAGCAAGGAAGCCCTGCTCCATCAGGTATCAACACCTGTCATGTATGCAAGGGTATCGGCCATTGGGCCAGAGACTGCCCCAGCAGGAGGGTAAACCCTCTTAGCTCTCGACCCATGGGACCAAAGGTTATGGTCACCACAGCAGACCCCTTCGAGGAGGCCACCGACTCAGGAGATGGCCACACAGGCAGTACTGAGACGGGTGACCCCGAGGCCATGGACCTCAGCTCATACCAGCAACCCATGGACCCCGATCACGAGGAGGAGCACGATGATGATGACGATGAGGGAAACGTCAGTGGGGTGATGCACTGATGGCATGCATTGCTCTACAAACCTCCTCGCCATCACTCTGTATATATCAAGATTGTCAAGTATGTTTCTCTACCAGTGGAGGCAAAGCAGTACTGGAGCTCTCTGGAATGGTTCAAGACCATCCTGCTCGGATACTAGCTGATACCGGTGCTGGTTTGTCCATAGACTCAGATTCTTTCATTAGTAAGTACCAAATACCCACAAAACCCATAAAAACAAGATCGATCCATGGTGTCACCGGGCACCAACTCTCCATCAATAGTTCTGCGAGCATGCAGGTATCTATTGGTACACACAATCTGGGTGTGGTCGAAGCTTCAGTGGCTGACACTGCGGACTATGACCTCATCCTGGGGTTCACTGAGCTATGGAGGCTCAAACCCACCATACAATGGGATACGGGCCAGCTGGAGTTCAAGACTCAGGAGCAGGACCGACCCCCTAGGAGACCCCCTGAAGCAGCAAGAGCAGGGGACCTAACCATGAGGAGACCAACCCTTCATGGTAACGAGTTTGTCTCAGCAGAGCGCATACTACGAGCAGCTCTGGAAGATGGACCCATAGGGTTCATGCTGTTAGAGGAGCCACCATCATCACTCCCGGCCTTTGGTTTTGTACCTACAGGCGCAGACAAAGGAGTCGAGATGGAGGTGGAGGTAGATAAGGTGGTGACGGCTGCAGACATACCAAAGCCATACCAACACCTGCGAGATGTGTTTGATGAGGTGGAAGCAGACAAGCTGCCCCATCATACCGAGCATGATCTCCACCTCGAGTTGATAGAAGGAGGTAAGCCACCTCAAGGGCCCCTATACCTTAAGGGACCCAAGGAGATGTCCGAGTTGAGGAGATACTTGGATGAGAACCTCGAGAAGGGGTTCATAAGACCATCGAAGAGCCCGGCACGATCACCAGTGCTCTTCGTACCAAAGAAGGATGGAGGTCTCAGACTCTGTGTGGACTACAGAGGTCTCAACGAGATCACTGTCAAGAACAGGGCACCATTGCCCCTCATCGAGGAGCAGCTGTTCTTACTCAGGAAGGCAAGGATCTATACCAAGCTAGACCTTAGAGCAGCATACAACCTCATCCGGATTGCTAAAGGAGATGAATGGAAGACAGCTTTTGGCACTCAGTTGGGACTCTATGAGTACCTAGTGATGCCCTTTGGCCTAGCCAATGCTCCGGCTCACTTCCAGTCATTCATCAATGACATCTTCCGAGACATCATTGGAGTATATGTAGTGGTATACTTAGATGACTTCCTGATCTTCAGTGACACTGAAGAGGTACATGTGAAGCATGTCACCGAGGTCCTCACTCGCTTAAGGAGCAACAGGCTCTTTGCTAAGCTGTCGAAGTGTGAGTTCCACACCAAGACAGTCGAGTTCCTGGGGTACATCATCAAGCCAACGGGCATAGAGATGGACCCAGAAAAGGTGCGCACTGTCAAGGAGTGGCCAATGCCAGAGTCAATCCATGACATCCAGAGGTTCCTGGGTTTTGCCAACTTCTATCGAAGGTTCATAGCCCACTTTGCTTGCATAGCCAAGCCCTTGACAGCACTGGTAAAGCCTATAGAACGGTTCAAGAAGTTCGAGCTACCAGAGGAGGCCCAACAGGCCTTCCACAAGCTCATCCAGGCCTTCACATCAGCAGGAGTGCTTCAGCACTTCGACTACCACCTTCCAACAAGGTTGGAGACTGATGCAAGTGACTTTGCTATAGCAGGAGTGCTCAAGCAGGAGCATGAAGGACGATGGCATCCAGTGGCCTTCTACTCTAGGAAGATGTCTTCTGCCGAGAAGAACTATGAGATCCATGATAAGGAGCTCCTAGCTGTGGTCGCCTGCCTCACTCAGTGGCGACACATGCTAGCTGGACTACCGAACCAACTGGTCATCCTCACTGACCATGAAGCCCTCAAGTACTTCAAGTCACAGAGACGCATCACAGGTCGACAAGCTCGATGGGCAATACTACTAGCAGACTTCGACTTCATATTGCAGTATCGACCAGGAGACAAAGGTGGTGAACCCGATGCTCTCACCAGAAGGACAGACATGCAACCAGCCGGTGAAGAGCAGGATCACAATGTGAGGCAACTACTGCCTCCTCGAGTGTTCAAGGAGACAGCAGACCATGATTCGCTCCTAGTGGCCCCCATGATCTCGATGGAGTCCATAGCATCAAAAGGTCTCAAAGACCTGGTCCAGATCTTCCAGCCCTTAGACCAAGAGCTACAGGAGATACATAGGAAGAAGCCCTTCGAGGTCAGGGATGACCTATGGTACAGTGGAGGAAGGTTGGTTATCCCCAAAGTGATCATGCCAGGGAGGACCAACAACCGACACTCAAGGAGTGCCAAAGAGGTAGATGGACAGTCTCTCTCTGTAGAGCATCTGCGATTCATGGTGATGACCCAATGCCATGATGGTATCACTGCTGGACACATAGGAAGAGATGCTACCATCAAGGCAGCACAACGACATTACTGGTGGCCAAACATGACAGCTTGGATTGCAGACTATGTAGCAAGTTGTCCTGTATGTGCTAGGTACAAAGCTCCTCGTCATCGTCCATATGGTTTGCTACAGCCACTAGCAACCCCAGACAGGCCCTGGGGCTCCATATCCCTCGACTTCATCGAAGGACTACCAACATCGAAGAAGTATGACTCCAAGACCTATGACTCTATCTTAGTCATTGTCGACAGGCTAACCAAGTTTGCCATACTAGCTCCAACCCATAAGACAGTCACGGCCAAACAGACTGCAGTATTGCTATATGGACACATGGTTAGACTCTTTGGATATCCAGATCACATGGTCTCAGACCGAGGCAGGCAGTTCATATCAGGAGCATGGAAGGCATTTGCAGAGCAAATGGGTGTGAAGCACTCACTTAGTACGGCTTACCATCCTCAAACTGATGGTCAGACAGAGAGAGTCAATCAGGTCATAGAGCAATACCTCAGGATGTACTGCAACTATGAACAGGATGACTGGGCCAACCTGCTGGACACTGCAGCCTTTGTATACAACAACATGGTCCACAACAGCATTGGTGTCTCACCATTCTTTGCATGCTATGGATGGAACCCCAAAGCTCATCCTGACATCCCTCAACGACTAGGAGTCAATGATCCAGGTCGCTTCGAGTACCTCATGGATGGAAAGGAGCGTTGCAAGTACCTCCAGGAGCAGATCAGAGAGGCACAACGGAGATCAGTAGACCAGTATAACAGGAAGCACAAGGACATTGAGTTTAAGGTGGGTGATATGGTCTATATCAACCGCCGAAACTGGAAGACACGGAGACCCACACCCAAGTTGGATACCCGGTTTGCAGGACCCTACCCAGTTCAGGAACGGGTAGGACGCCGAGCTTACCGAATCACATTGCCAGCAAACCTTAGGGTGCATGATGTGTTCCATGTCTCCATGCTCGAGCCAGCAAGAACAAGTTCTCTTCCTCAACGTGCTGAACAGCCCACCATGCCACCACTTCCAGATGAGGACCTCGACTTCGAAGTCGAAGCACTCATCGACAAGCGTTCACACAACGGGACTACAGAGTACAAGGTGTTGTGGAGAGGGTACTCAGAAGAAGCTGCTTCATGGGAACCAGTAGAGAACCTCAACTGTCCCGACCTCATCCAGGAGTATGAGGTGTCGGAGGGGGGACGAGTAAGTAGACAAAGTAGAGAAAGGAGGAGAGAACAGGAGGAGTAGAGAGAGGAGGATGACGTTGAGAGAAGGAGGAAGGATGATGGGGGCGATGTTGTCAAGGAAGAGGAGGAGTCAGCATGAACCAGACCAGAGCATGCCTCGACGGAGCTCGGCTCTTAAGAGGGGGGTAGTGTCATGGGCCTGGATGCTCAAGAAGCAGGAGGGTCACTGGTTCATATGGAAGGAGCACAGGTATCGAAGATCTAGTCGACACCAGTAGAGAGCATGGTCATAGTGCAGTCTCCATGGAGACCATGGACTCCTATGGACTCACATGCAAAGGAGGGCCAAGCACAGCCACGAGGAGGACCAAGCTCAAGGAGCAGGCACAGCCACGAGGAGGACCAAGCTCAAGGAGCAGGCACAGCCACAAAGAGGACCAAGCTCAAGGAGCATGCAGATGGTTACCACTCAGGGGCTCGAGAGACAAGAGCCAAAGGAACTGTCACTGATCAAAGGAGGAGGAGCAGTGTCGAAGGAGTCGACACCAGGTCATGAGGAGGAGGAGCAGTGTCGAAGGAGTCGACACAGCTCAAGAGGCACAGGGGTGCCAAGCAGGAGAGGCCCCTGAGCAGTACTCGATGAAGAAGGTACTCTCTGGAGAGAGAGCAGGAGCAGCATCGCTGACGATGCTGAGAAGAGGTATATAACCATGCTTTCTCATCAATAGGTCGAGTGGATCCTCATCCACTCTACTCACCATAACTAGTTATCACTTCAGCATAAGTATACATTAGTTTCAGTCAGCATAGCAGCAATCTATCAAGGTTGCTCCTCATCGTAGTGTGTGTGTTGTATCACCACTACCTGACGTCCGAAGGCACCCATAGCAGGTTAGCGGTCCGGATATAGATAGAACCGAAGGCAGTAGTCCACTGCGGTCCGGGGATCACTTCAAAGCATCAAGTCAACACACTGGACACTCGTGTTGACGCCACCAACCTTATCACCAACACCATCAACCTCATTATCATTGACATCACCAATCTTATCATCAACACCATCAACCTCATTATCATCGACATCACCAATCTCATCACCAACACCATCAACCTCATCATCATCAACACTCACACCAGACCTTGGTGTCATCATAACATTGATATTGATCGTGCTGAGCTACCCCTGAACGGAGTGTCCACAGAGGTCAGCCGAAACCTACGATAGCATATACAACAAACGCCACCTGCTGTCACTGCACAACTTGATAGTCACCGATACCAAGACAATAGCTGTCACACAGTTTGATAGTCACCGAGTATCTCGACAGACCGACCTGGGTTTCAGGCGCGAGACCCCTGACAGTCTGGGTCTGTCATGGTGATTGTGAGGAGCTGCTTGAACGATCCACTCTAATGTCAGGGGTCTCGCGCCTGAAACCCAGGTCAGTCTGTCGAGATACTCGGTGACTATCAAACTGTGTGACAGCTATTGTCTCGGTATCAGTGACTATCAAGTTGTGCAGTGACAGCAGGTGGCGTTCGTTGTATATACTATCATAGGTTTCAGCTGACCTCTGTGGACACTCCATTCAGGGGTAGCTCAGCACGATCAATATCAATGTTATGATGACACCAAGGTCTGGTGTGAGTGTTGATGATGATGAGGTTGATGGTGTTGGTGATGAGATTGGTGATGTCGATGATAATGAGGTTGATGGTGTTGGTGATAAGGTTGGTGGCGTCAACACGAGTGTCCAGTGTGTTGACTTGATGCTTGAAGTGATCCCCGGACCGCAGTGGACTACTGCCTTCAGTTCTATCTTGATCCGGACCGCTAACCTGCTATGGGTGCCTTCGGACGTCAGGTAGTGGTGATACAACACACACACTACGATGAGGAGCAACCTTTGATGGATTGCTGCTATGCTGACTGAAACTAATACATACTTATGCTGAAGTGATAACTAGTTATGGTGAGTAGAGTGGATGAGGATCCACTCGACCTATTGATGATGAGAAAGCATGGTTATATACCTCTTCTCAGCATCGCCAGCGATGCTGCTCCTGCTCTCTCTCCAAAGAGTACCTTCTTCATCGAGTACTGCTCAGGGGCCTCTCCTGCTTGGCACCCCTGTGCCTCTTGAGCTGTGTTGACTCCTTCGACACTGCTCCTCCTCCTCATGACCTGGTGTTGACTCCTTCGACACTGCTCCTTCTCCTTTGATCAGTGAAAGTTCCTTTGGCTCTTGTCTCTCGAGCCCCTGAGTGGTAACCATCTGCATGCTCCTTGAGCTTGGTCCTCTTCGTGGCTGTGCCTGCTCCTTGAGCTTGGTCCTCTTCATGGCTGTGCCTGCTCCTTGAGCTTGGTCCTCTTCGTGGCTGTGCCTGCTCCTTGAGCTTGGTCCTCCTCATGGCTGTGCTTGGCCCTCCTTTGCATGTGAGTCCATAGGAGTCCATGGTCTCCATGGAGACTGCACTACGACCATGCTCTCTACTGATCTCAACTAGATCTTTGATACCTGTGCTCCTTCCATATGAACCTGTGACCCTCCTGCTTCTTGAGCATCCAGGCCCATGACACGTTGCTCTCAAACAGTGTGTTGTTCTCGAGCAGTGCGTTGCTCTTGAGCTGTGTGTTGCTCTCGAACAGTGCGTTGCTCTCGAGCTGTGCGCTGCTCAGATTGTGTTGCTCCAGCAGAGTGTGTGTTGCTCCAGCTGTGAGTGCATTGCTCCAGCTGTGAGTGCGTTGCTCCAGCTGTGAGTGCGTTGCTCTCGAACAGTGCATTGCTCTCAAGCAGTGCGTTGCTCTTGAGCTGTGTGTTGCTCTCAAACAGTGCGTTGCTCTCGAGCTGTGCGCTGCTCAGATTGTGTTGCTCCAGCAGAGTGTGTGTTGCTCCAGCTGTGAGTGCGTTGCTCCAGCTGTGAGTGCGTTGCTCTCGAACAGTGCATTGCTCTCAAGCAGTGCGTTGCTCTTGAGCTGTGTGTTGCTCTCAAACAGTGCGTTGCTCTCGAGCTGTGCGCTGCTCAGATTGTGTTGCTCCAGCAGAGTGTGCATTGCTCCAGCTGTGAGTGCATTGCTCCAGCTGTGCATTGCTCAATTTGCACTGCTCCAGCAAAAATAAATTTGTTTGCATTGCGGCACTTGAGCAGTGTAAATTTCGAGTGCATTGGGGGTCAACACAGTTGCATGAATTTCAAATTTGGCAGAGCGCAATTGTGCGTTGCCCGCAAGCAAGACACACCGGCTAGGGCTAGGGTTGTTGGGCTCATAACCTGTTGGAGTTTGATGGTGTTTGGGTCCTGATACTGGCGATTGGGGATAGTCTAAGTATGATGTCACTACTCTTTTAAGGCAGAAACATATACTAAATTGACTGAAGGAATGTGGTGAGAGCCTAGTGCTCTCTGTGAGGTATATATACATGTGAGCAGCACATGCCAGATGTGGAAGTTGCCATATCTAATGATTTAGCCTGACAATGAGTGGAACTTCATTGTTCCCAATTTCCAGTGAAATCAGTTTGTCCTCGATCTCTGATCAGATCAGTCCTCTGACCAGATCGGCTCTCCCTGATCTCCGATTGGATCGGTTCAGCGTCACTCTTTAACATCTCACTGGATCGTAATCTTCAACAGCGTCAAGCCAGAAAGAATCGAGACCCTTTGATTCACTCAATAGGGGGTTTCAGTTTTTTTTTGCCCTCGAAAACTAGAGTCTTCCAATAGTGAAAAAAGGCCAGAAAATTGATGCCCCCAAATGTAACCTGTGTTTTTAGAGGGTTATTTTTTGAAGCCAACAAAGGGAGGGTAGTGTCAGCTGGAACATGAAGTGTCAGCCAGAAAATGAAGCAGTTCTGAAATCCAAACCACCTGTTCTGGAATCCAAACCACCTTGTAGCTCCACCATCTTTGACACTCTTGTCACACAATCCAAGTATATACAGTCATCATTGACACCATGGGTTCATGCAAAACAAGCTGTGCAGGAAAAGTGGAGGCATTTGTGCAAGTAGATCACATGCAACATCACATGAGTGAAAATTAAAGTCCAATTCTGAAAACTCTGCTGCATTGGTACTGCTGAGGCAGTGTTTTCAAAAACTAGGGTATTTTCCAAAATGGCAGAGCTTACGTAAGTAATGAATATTCAACGCAAGTGAAAACTCAAAAAAAAAAAACTTGAGTTTCCAAAAAGAAAAAAGAAACTAAAACCCCCTAATTGCGTCCATGCTGCCCAGTTGTCACACAGACGTACGCCGGGTGCTTTCCTCGTTGGATCACACTTCTGATCGATTCACCGCCTTACGACAGGACAGGCTGGGAGCACTCAAGGAGTAAAGGGAAGTTCATGATGCATTAGAAAGGTCATTACAAGTTCGTATTATATATGAGTGCTGCTTGCACTATTGACTCTATGCTTTGATGCGAAGCGACCCGATCTCTGGCAACTCTTGGACACTGGCTAGAGCTGCCTCAATCTGTACGCCGGTAATTGGAGCATTGGTCGTGTGGTTCAGGTCAGCAAGAACTTTGCCGCTCTTAGCAGATGCAATGCTGGACGCTCGTGAGTGGCGAGGACTGAGGTCGTGAGGGATCTTCTCCGTCCTTGCAGCTTGGATAGCGGCCATTTGTGATGGACTCAAGTTGCGCTTGGGCGGAACAGGCTGCTGCGGTGGAGGGCTGTTGCCGAGCACTGCAACTTGAGCGATGGAGGCCTCAGCGACGACAGACTGTTTCTTCTTAAAGACGTGTCGTTTTGGGGCACCTGCTGGGTCGGTCAAGGACACGAGACTAGGTGCTATCGCGGGCTCGACATCTGCCATGGCTGCTGGCATAGCTGAGAATGACTTGGTACCCTGTGCAGGCGTTTCGGCGCTCGGTCCATCGAGCGGATAGTCCCAGGGCCGCGGCACAAGAGCGAGCGGCATGAACCAGGTTCCAGCAATGCAGACACCGTGACCTTGATCTTGCGCCTGAATTGCCTTGTACTCAACCTCCATGAACATCGAGATGTACTTGATGAAGGGCAAAAGCTCCGGAACACCTCCACCTACCGCCATGGTCTGCAAGAATGACAGGAAAGCGCCAGAGACTGAGTGTGCTGTGCCCAGATAAGCTATCGATGCCTTGGGAAGCGTGATCTCGAAGCCCCACCAATGAATAAAGATGGCCATGCGATCCAGTGGTGGGTGAATCGAGTCCATGTCCTGGGTTGCTCGAATTGCAGCACCGGAGACATTGGCGAGAACATCGAAGGCACCAGAGTTCTGAGCCGCTGTGCCGACGGGATCCATCAGCAGCTGCAATGGTGTCGATCCCATTAGACGCTGTCCGTCCTGAAGTGTAGGCAAGTTGGCCATCGACAAGCTCTTGAGCATGGGGCGCCTAGCACTCGATGACACATTCTTTACAGCTGCGGCGGATGGCTCATCTGGAGACGTCACAGCAGAGCGGGTAGCGAGCAAGCCACCGACACCGGCGAGAGCGGCAGCGGCACCAGTAGCAATGGAGGCAACACCGAATGCACCATTCCCGTCCGCCGAATTGGTGTTAGCTTCGCTTGTCACGACTGTGGCAGCATCCAGGTGTTGAGCGTGCCTTTGATGCGCTTCGCGTTCATCGCAGTCGAGACAAACCATCTTGAGAGGGCGAGCTCCTGACGCACCAGTCGCAGCCTTGGTCACTGGAGTTGACTGTGCTGGAATGGGTGATGACGCAGCGCTCGCACACCTGTCGTCAGCAAAAGGCGGAAGCGAAGAGGTGCGTGCGGTGACGAGAGCTTTCTGAGGCGGAGCGCTTGCTTCAGCCTGTAGGGTGATCTTGCGGAGAGCCTCTTCGGCCGCCGATTTGGCTTTTCGCCCAAGAGGAGGCCGTTCGCGTGCAGTCGACGCAGCTGCTGCAGCAGGGCCAAGAGCCTCAGGGGTGGCGCCGGGCCTCTTGCGGATCTCGCTGTCATCCTTGCTGTCGTTTCCTTCTAGCGCGGCGTCCGGAAGACTGGCTACAAGGATGCGTTCCTCACCATGCTCTCCCGCGGTGCCAATGTGAACGTCGGGAACAATCTTGCCCAGACCGCTGCGAAGAGCGTCAAGAGGGACCGGCATATTTCGGAGCTCGCTGATGATATTGTTGGCCAAGTCGACATCGAGCAAAGCTGATTTGAGCCCTCTCAATTGTGAGCGATCGACGACCGGAATTGGCTTTGCTCGAGGAACGTTTGCCTTGTTGCCGCCTTTGGCTGTTACTTGTTGGGCAGCAGCAGCAGAACTGCTAGGCGGCAGAACAGGATGAAGGCCCATACCTGCATTGATGACTTGCTCTAGTGTCTTGGCGTGACGAGCAGCGAGGGCCTGATGCTTGGTGACTTTGACCTTGGCCACTTTGCCCTTGTCGCTGACTCCCGAGTGGTGAATGCCCTTCCTGTCCCACCGGAATAGTCGACGCTTAGCTGCGGCTGCTCCTGGAAGTGCAGCACGGTCTTCGAAGCGTTCGGAGGTGCTCGAGCTGGCAGCCGATGAGACGGTGAGCGTCGAGTCCATGCTCACCCTACGTGAAGTATTGGTGAGGTCTGATGTCGATTTGGACTTGAAAGCTCTCCACTTGCTCGTCTTTGCTTTCGACTTGCCCTTGGCCTTGGACTTGGATGGATGCTGTGGATGTCGTTCTTCATCGACCCTGTCTGCCTTGGTTTCGGCGTTCTGGCCGAGAGTAGCAAATGCCAGAGATTGTTCGCGTAGGTCGGCGACCTCTTCGGTAGAAGGACTGAAGCTGACGCGGTGTGGTGAAGTAGTTCTAGATGGGCGCTGAGCAGAGGCAAGCGATGAGGGTTTGGGTCGAAGCTCGTTGGGTGGTGCCAGCTGCTGTGTTGCAGGAGAGTCATGCTCCGTGGATGTTGTTGTTGTAGCTGCAATCGGTGCATCAGTGATTGGAGAGGGGTGCGTCCCGGAAACTGGCTTTGGTTCGCTGAGATTCGCTGTTGTGGTCAGCACGGCTGGGCCAGCGTCTTGAAGATGATCGGAGTCAGCTTTGGATATCCAGGTGGTAACGCTTGCTTTGCGAGGAGACGAGACAAAAGGGATGCGGAGAGCATCCAAGCTGAATCTATTCTTTCCATGTGCGGATGCTTCGTTGGTGTTGGTAGAAGCTGCAGGTGGCTTCGATGGAGCCAACGACGTTGGCACTTGTTGAAAGTCAGAGCTGGACTCTGCTGTGGTGTCAGACATGATCGATATGGCCGAATTTGCAGTGGAGTGGATTGAGGGTATCGATATCGTGTGCTGGAGAGGATTCAAGACCGAGTTTGGCTGTTTTGACTTGTCTCTCTTACGTTCCAGAAGAGTGTCACTGTGGGACTATGCCGTTGATGCCTGAGCCAAGGTCGGTATATGCATCTGTGATAGGAGCAGAGACAGTTGGGAAATGCAAACAGGCTAAGCGGAACTCCTTGCCGAAATGGCAGCGCAAGGAGGGAGGGCGATTGGTTCGGAGAGGGCGTGCAGATGCCTCGAGAACAGATGGTCCAGGCTCCGGTGTTAGCGTCAGGGGTCTGAGATGGGTTGGGGTTTGAATGAGCTGGTGATGTTGCAAGCAGGGATGGTGGAGGAGGTAGGCAGTGATTTCCTCGCTCTGTTCTTAGGCGCCGAATGAGGACAAGTTGAACGCTGTGCAGTTCGGATCGGTTGCAGCGTTCTGACGGCTAACTTTAGCCAAGAGCAAGTTCACACGTTCCCGCCCCTCTTTTCGACGGCCCCACTTCGGCCCCGGATGAGGCTGCAGCAGACAGATCTTTGCTGCTAAGCCTAAGTTGGAATTGAAGATTGCAAGTAAAACGCCGCCAATCGGAGCTACTAGCAAGCTCAACTTCACAGGTGTATAACTTCAAGAAAAATGCTTATTATTTCTATTTGTGAGTGCTACAACACGAGCATGTATATATACTTGATTGTCATCCTTAACACCTGCTATGTTGTAATGAACTCTTCTTTCATATGGCCCCCTGTGTTGTCACTTTCTAGTCATTGCCTCTCCCTGAGTGTTATGGTTGTATCATTTATACATCCCACATGCACATCAATGCATGTCGATATGCAACTCTGACTCACTATTATCTAACTTGAACTCCGTGGACCCCGTAATTCATGTTAGGATGCTGATGCATCTTCAACTCCCTCCCTCAATGGCATCATCAACCCTATCAGATGCACAATCCGAGATGTGGCCAGACCTTTTAACAGTTTTGTGAGGATATCTGTGATGTTGTCTGCTGTCACAACAAAATTGATTTTGACTTCTCCCTCCTGAATGTGATCTCTGACAAAGTGATATCTTGTGTCAATGTGCTTCAATTTCCAATGCTTCACAGGGTCTTTGCTTACCTGGATACATCCTTGGCTGTCTGTCCATAGTGTTGGTGGCTGAGTCTCAATTCCCAGGTCCCTGAGGAGGTATGAGAAGAAGAGGGCCTCTCTCATTGCTTCTGAGGCAGCTACAAACTCAGCTTCTACTGCTGACAGTGCTATGCACTTTTGAACATGTGACCTCCAACTAACCAGACATCCATATATATATGTTACTCCTCCTGATGTGCTCCTTCGTCTGTTCATTGGGTCCGATGCCCAATTCACATCAGTATATGTGATGATATGTTGTTCCAAATGTTTGTTCATTCCATCTCTGAAAACTAGCTTGTACTTGCTGGTTTGATTGAGGTACTTTACCAAGTGTAGTGCTGCCTTCCATGCATTGCTCGTTGGGCTTGACATGTATCTTGCAAGTGCTCCTATGGTAAATGATATGTCAGGCCATGCAGTGTTGGACACCCATAAAAGTTGTCCAACCAGTTCTTGGTACTGCTTTGCCACTAATGGGTCACACTTGTCGCCACCTGTAATACCTGTTAGGCTCTGCATTGGTATCCATGACTTCTGATCAGTTGTTTGTAGCCATTTTCTCACCATAGCCTTAATATAAGCCATTAAGTTGAGTGTCATCCTCTTTTGTACCCTGTCTTGGTCTATGCTTATGCCTAGGAACTCCTTCATGGGTCCTTTATCCTCCATTCTCCACTTTGCCATTATCTCATTTTTAGTGCAATCTACTTCTGTACAACTGGGTGTTGCTATGAGCATGTCATCCACATATGCTGTGATGATTGTCATGCTATTGCCTGTTCCTCTTGAGTATAAGCATGGGGTGCTTGGCATGCAGTGGAAACCTATTCTTTGTAGGTGTGAGTCTAGCTCTACATTCCATTCTCTACCTGATTGTTTTAAACCATATAGTCCTTTCACTAGTTTTAGGGCCTTTCCAGAGGAAACCTTCATCCCAAGTGGTGGTTTCAAGAAAATGTCATGATGCAGCATTGAGTTCAGGTATGCCTGCTTAACATTGACACAATCTACTTCCCAGTCTCATACAGTTGCCATAGCCAAAACTTCTCGAATTGACTGGATAGGTGCTACAGGAGTGAAAACCTCCATATAGTCAATACCCTCTCTTTGAGTGAAGCCCTGTGCCACTAACCTTGCCTTGAACTTGGTTGGGATCAAGTTCACATCCATCTTGATCTTTAACACCCAATGCATGTTGACAGTAGTCATGCCCTTTGGGAGATCAGTGACTTCCCACATGCCCATGGCTTTAAGTCTGTCCAGCTCCTTATGCATCGCTTCCTCCCAGTGTTTCTTATCTTCTCTGGATAGTGCCTCGCTAATGGTTGGATCCATGTTCTTCCTTTTGTTGTCGCTGATCGCTGTAAATCCAGAAAGTTTATCATTATTCCATCTATCAGCAATGGGGTTGTGTTCAATCATTTCCTTGGCAACTTCATTTGAGATCTGTCCCTGGTCCATTTCATCGACATTCTCCATGTCCATGTATTCCTGCAATGGTTCCTTTTCCCTCTCATCAAAAAGGTTCTCATCTGTGTATCTTAGATCATTGAAGTTTTCCTCATTTGCTAGTGCTGGTGGTGACTGTGCAGTCACTGGTCACCACTCCATCCTGTTGGACCAGCACTTGGTCTCCATGAACCTTGCTGAATTACTCCAGAATATGTTTGGGCTGTAATCTGGGCTGTAGAAGAGCCAACCTCTCCTTTCTAAACTATATCCTAGGAATATGGATGCTATGGCCCGTTGGTCGAGCTTCTTATTATCTCTTTTAGCTTTAGGAATGTTTACCCATGATAAACATCCAAACACATGTAGAAGTTTCATAAGCTGTTTTGGCAATCTTCCAAACATAGCCTGATATGGGAGATCACCATCTACACTTGGGGTGAGATTCATCTTGAACACTGCAGCCCTTATTGCATATGGCCAAAACCTTTTCAGCAATTGTCTCTGCATGAGTAGAGCCCACATTCTCTCACCTAAACTCCTATTCATCCTTTCAACACATCCATTCTGTCTGCTATCATAACCTACTGTCATTTGCCACTCTATACCTTTGTCATGTGCCCATTCATGGGCATTGTTACTCCTCCATTCAGTACCTTGATCAGACTGTATTGCTTTCAGGCTCTTTCCTGTCTGTGTTTCAAGGTATGCTACTATTGATTTTAGCTCCTTAAAAGTGTGGCTCTTCCATAGTAGAGGTCATATGTATATGTACTTGCTGTAATCATCAACCAACACCAGAGTGCACATATGCTCTGTTGCATGTGATGAATCAACTATCAAGTCAATATGGATGAGATCAAGTGGAGAACAAGACCTCTCTCCACCACCCTGGCCCATCCAAGCTGCCATACTTTTGGATCGGATGCATTGCTCACATGTCAAAGTGGCATTTGGGTTCAGGCTTACTGGGTGATCACCTTTTAGGTGATTAATGATGGCTCTTGTCTTGTCTTGGCCTGGATGCCCCAGATGCTCATGCCATAATTGTTGTTTGGATATCTGGGGTTTGTTTTCAATACACTCAAAATCATCATCAACACCTTCAAATAATGATGTTGATGTGATCATTGCATTTTCCTGCCATGTATTGCCTCAGAACTCCAGAAGTCCTTGCTTGCAATTCTTGATCATTTTGAGTAACATGCCATTTGCTAGATATATTTGTCCTCTGGTTGAGTCTAGTGTCACTCGTGCTCCTTCATTTGTCAGGGAATTTGTTGACAACAAGTTAACATTGAGATGCTGGACATACAATACATTTTGAAGAAAGATATCTCTGGTGTTTGTTGATATGCTAGCATCTCCTATAGTGGTGGCTTCTAGAACCTTGCTTCCAGCAGTGAGTATGTGCTTTCAGCAGGTTTTTGGACCAATGAGCATGCTATAGTTGTTTACCATGTGGTAGCTGGTGCCCAAGTCTAAGATCCAATGAGAGGTCTCTTTGGAATCTATGGGCCTCTGCCAGCTAGGTGTAAAGGAGCACCAGACTTCCTATTTGGGCCTGGCAAAAGGAGAATTCTCTGGTATAGTCACCAATGCATCACATTGACTGATCCCATGTCCAGGCCTCTTGCAGATCCAACATCAGAGCCTTCGGGGTCTTGCGGCAACCTTGGTGCTGGTGCTATCAGTGTCCTTTTTGTCCTTCTTGTCCTTTCTGGGTGGTTCGTCCTGGTTGTCACTGCTGGCAACTCTGGCACTGGCTTGTTGGGGATCAACCCTCAGTGCAGGGTTGTTTTTGATCGCTGATTGCCAGATGGATAGGGTGGTGGTGAGGGTGCTAAAGCTGAGCTGGCTCACAGTGGTGATGGTCTCTTTGTACATTGGGTGTCGGATAGTACACTTTTGTAGATTAGAAAATAGAGTGTCATCGGCAAATGGCTTTCCCAGTAAGCTACTCTCTGTTTGGATGGTCCATATTTCTTGGATGAGCTTTTGTGCATCTGAATTGTACATCCTGAGCTCTCCTAGCTGAGTGATTAGTGCAATGCAACGAGATATGGTGGTAGCCTCATTGGTGAGTCCATTTTCAATCTTCTTCCATACATCATGGAACATATGGTGCTCCCTGATGATGTCAAGGATCAAGTAATTGATATTGAACTCTCCGGTGGTGTCAATGGTACTGTGTAGTGCATTTGTTAAGGCATCATCAAACATTCTGCTCCACTTCAGATGTTTCTTGTTGCATGCTCCATTGAGGTGCTTCATAGCATAGGGGACACATTGTAGGAAAGACTTGATATGGGCGCTCCAACTATAATAGTTGTGGGAAGTGAGTTTTGGGACAGGCTCAAGTAGTTTTGCTAGGGTACGAAAATTGTATTGTTTTCCATTGTCATCATGATCTGAGTCGGAGTCAGTTTCTTCCTCAGCATCATCATTGATCACCTCAGTGTCTGACTCATTGGTGGCCTTGTTGTCAACAGCTTGCAGTTGCATTATCTTTCCCTTTCTTCCTCCTTTGGCCTTGCTTGTGACATCTTGAGCTTCAGCCTCTTGTACCATGTTGTCAATGATCCTGGTTGGCTTAGTTGGTAGGGCTTCAGACTCTTAATCAATTGAAGATTGCAAGTAAAATGCCACCGATTGGAGCTACTAGCAAGCTCAACTTCACAGGTGTATAACTTCAAGAAAAATGCTTATCATTTCTATTTGTGAGTGCTACAACACAAGCATGTATATATACTTGATTGTCATCCTTAACACCTGCTATGTTGTAATGAACTCTTCTTTCATATGGCCCCCTGTGTTGTCACTTTCTAGTCGTTGCCTCTCCCTGAGTGTTATGGTTGTATCATTTATACATCCCACATGCACATCAATGCATGTCGATATGCAACTCTGACTCACTATTATCTAACTTGAACTCCATGGACCCTGTAATTCATGTTAGGATGCTGACGCATCTTCAACTGTTGGCCTCGGTGTTGGTCTCACTTCATCACAACCCCTGAACGCGTCCCTCTAAATACGGCCCTAAAGGATTTGTTTGCTGCTCCCACTCTAACAAATACGACAAAAATTTCGCCTCCACAAAGGTCAACCGTCGCCCAAATTTGGCCAAGTTGGACCCTTGCTGCTGCAGTCAGCATAATGGCTTCCTTGTGACACAAGAAGAAACGGCTATCATCAGCCCACGCCCGCTTTGAAGATCACATTGTCGAGCCGATGCTCTCATCTCATCAATGCCATCAACCTAGGCTTGTTCCTACCTCAACGATTAGCTTGTCCGCATCCTCCTATGGCAGCATGCGACCTTTGTGCTGATGGCGTAGTTCGTCGAGGTAGCCAACATGTCAACTTCTGGGCTAGCTTCTAAACGAGGTCCGAACGCATCCATATGGCCTATTCAGCTTTGCGACAAGGGTCCGTCCATCTCCAACCGTCAGCGATACAAATACGTGGCGATAGAGCAGCTCGACTTCGAACATGTTTCCTATTCCATCGACTTGCATTTCCTCGCTGACAAGCTTCTGCAGAGGGTTCACCTTCAAAATCACATACCCACTCAGCATCAAAATCTCTACAACAACACCAGCGCTGGATCCAAACGCAAACGCTCATCTTCTCCCGCCAATGGTGCGCCCATCTTGCAAGGCAATACGCCCAAGAGGTTCAAGCATGAAGAAGGCCATGCCGAGACCTCTCATCAAGTGGAGCTGGTCGAGACCTGTTGTCTCTTCAGTGTCAAGGCACGAGAGGCACATGATACTGACATCATTCTTGCACTCAAGCAGATGCCTGACCACCCTGAGCACTCTTGCCTCAATAACCTCGCATTCACAGTCATCTCGCATGCCGATCACCAGTGCCCAGACGACACCTTGATTGGAAACTTTATCCAACTCAGCGATCCGACAACTGGCGCGTGCATTGCAACCTTGCCGGTGCTCAAGGGACAGCAATACAACAACCGCCGTGGAAGGCTCACCAACGGCGATTGGCTTCTCTCCTTATCCAGCATGCTTTTGAGAGGCGCTGTTACCGCCAAGTTCGCTCTCTCGCTGGCTACGCCACCGTTGCAATACCCCTCTGACCGTATCACTGCCGGCTCCCTCTTTCTCCGGCTCTCCATCTCAGTTCGGGTCAACGTTTCAACGTCAACTGCATCGTCATCGCCGCTCCCATGCGACCGCATCTTAGACATGGCAACCATTGTGCGCTTTGCTGATCGCTTCCCTGATCCCGACGACTGGGACACGGGCGAAATCAACGACAGCTTCGTTTTGCACCATCTGCGACCAGCAACAATAGACTCAAACGCCCATGCTCTACAGCCCGCAGAGCTCAACCCCACTCTGCTTCCTTTCCAAAGGCGCTCAACCGCTTTCATGCTCGGTCGTGAAGGCATGATCTTCGACCCAAACGGAAAGCTTGTCCGAAGCAAGTCAGTAGTTGGTCACCAAGGGCAGCAACATCTTGGTCTTTGGTGGAAGAAGATTCAATCTCACCTCTACTACAACTGGACCGAAGCCCGCTTCGTACAGAATCCTGAGCTAACCCTTCGGTATGACTTCAAAGGCGCCATGCTTGCCGAGCAGATGGGTCTTGGGAAAACCGTCGAGGCTGTCGCACTCATCTTACTCAACCCTGATCCTGATGCCCACTCACGTCCCGCATGGCATGACGAGCGCAACGACATTCATGTCGTCCCGACCAAGACGACGCTCATCGTCGCGCCCGAGACGCTGCGAGCTCAATGGATCGAAGAGATCGAAAAGCATGCCCCGCATCTATCCGTCTATTCCTATCAAAGCAGGCAAAAGGTCGAGGAACAGGTTCCTGCCCGCCTGACCTGGGAACAATGGGCCCAAGACTTTGACGTCATGGTCATTTCCTACCGTATCTTATCTAGAGAGCTCGATACTGCCAAGAAGCCGCCTGATCGTTCTCGTCGCCACCAACGCAAGTATGAACGCCCTCGCAGTCCTCTCGTCAAACTTCACTTCCACCGCGTGCTCATGGATGAGGTGCAAATGGTAGGCCAATCGAATGCCGCTGAGATGGTCTCGATGATCTCGCGTGGCTCCTCGGTCGCTGTCTCCGGTACTCCGGTTAAGAAGTTAGATGACCTTAAATCATGCTTTCGCTTCCTTCGTGTCCCTGGCTACCATGCAACTTCATCGGAGTGGCAGGCCATTCTTCATCCCCTACTTGCTCCTGCACTCGTACGCGTTTTGCGCACCATTGCTACCCGCCACACCAAAGCTCAAGTCGCCTCCGAGATGTCATTGCCGCTACAGACGCGGCGCGTCATTCCGATTGACTTTACCTCGATAGAAGCCGCCTTCTACGCCGATATCTGGAAGGATGCCTTGCATGATATCCGCTACGGCTCAGAAGGCAGCCCGCGATCCAATGACCATCAGATCGACGTGGCCAAGATGCGCAATCAACTTCTACTCCTCCGTCAAGCTTGCACGCATCCTCAAGTCGCTCTCCAATTCCGTGGCGGTGTCGTGGGGTCAAGAAATCTGCGAAGCATCGACGAGGTGCTCGAGTTGATGATCGACTCTACTCGCACCGAGCTGCACAGCACCCGGACGCATTGGTTCGATCGTCGCGTCCATCGCAACATCCTCTCCCTCTACCGCCGTGACGAAGATACACGTCTCCTGGTAGCATCGCAGTTCCGCGATATCGAAGACGAGATCAACAAGAACATCCTCCGATTCGAGCAAGAGATTCGCAATGCTGCGATTCTTGGACCGCTCTATCGCTTCACCAACCTTGAACGGGAAATGGAGCAGAAGGCTGAAGCACGCACGAAACGCCTAGGCAGCAGCAACGGCAACGACGACGAAGACGGCGACCAGGCCTTGCAAGCGGTTGTTCAAGATCTTGAAGCCTACCAAGCCCTTCAACAGAAGCGCAAAGTCAGAACCAACCACATCATCCAGCTCAAAGCCTTGCTGCGATCCCTGCTCATGAAGCTGCACCGCCTTTTACAATTCGTCGGCAATACGTACTACCAGCGCGGCGAGTACCTCGATGAACAGCAAAAGCTGAAAGAGAAACGGAGCGAAGCCATCAAGGTCGAGAGCGAAAACGATGTCCGAGTGCGTTCTCTTCCTGCCAGTCAGCCTCCATCGACGGTCGATGCTGAGGGAGAACCTGTCTCTCCAGTTACCGATGACACTGATAATAACGAGAACGCCCTAGCCAGACCCGAGCCAGTCTTCATGAGCCCCGAGCGCCAATGCCTCAAAGATCAGGAGGACGTTGCTTACGCCAAGGCTGAGAAGGTTCGACAACGGCTCCTCGCAGAAGCTGGCGACGAGGTGCGAGCAGCCATCGCTAGGTTGGAGCGGGATCAAGTCAAAATCAGCTTGCAGTCGATCAAGGCGTCCAAGGACCTCTTCGAGTCTGGTGGAGGTATCCTAAGCACCGATTGCTACGAAAGACTGTCAGAGAATGTCGACCTGCTCAACGAGCACGCCCAAGTGCTCTTCCGCTGGAGGGAGAGTATCATCGATCGACTGGTGCGTCCTGTCAATCGCGACGTCAGCCTTGAACGTGACGATGACGACCAGTATCAAGAGAACCTCGACACGCAGGCAGAAGCCGAGGTTCTGCTTGAAATGTATCGTCCGCTCTTGGCAGAGCGTGAAAAAATCTTGAAAGGCGCCGTGGCTGTCGGAGCCACTGACCGTCCGCGACTGTTCAAAGAGCTGGAGCAAGCAGTGCGGGCTGCAAGGCAGGATAGACTCAAAGGCATCGCGCCCGAGACAGAGGCTGATGAGGAGCTCTTGCGAGTGCAGCAGCAACAGCTCACTCACTTCAAGAAGCTTGACGAGGAGCAGCGGTCGGTCTCCTTGGCACACCCCTCCCAATCCTTCACAGGCGTAGCTGAAAGGCTCGGATTCCAGCGCGACAGCATTGTCGGACCAGAAGAGATCGCTCTGGCCAAGCAAGCTTACATTGAGGCAAGACGTATCATCGGCGAACAGAGCAAGCACCTAGACCACCTCGGAAGAGAAGAAAGAATGCTACTAACGGCGCTCTTCAATGCTCGTAGTCAATACTTCAAAGAGATCCAGGTGCTGTCCGACACAGTGCGTGATCCTATCTTTTACGATCTCGAGAAGACGATCAAGGCGACGCAGAAAGAGGAAATCGAGGCTGTCTCGAAGGTCGAAGATCTCGAGAGGCGGTTGCGGTACCTCTTGCATCTGCAAATGGTGCAATCGACGGACAAGCTGGACCAGGCAGCCAAGACTTGCAACATCTGCACCGACCCGATTGAGATTGGCATCCTCACCAACAAGTGCGGTCATGTCTGCTGCGAGAACTGCTGGAAGGAATGGCAATCGCAAGGCCATCGAACGTGTGTCATGTGCCAGACGCGGGTCTTGCCAACCGAGGTGCATCGCATCATCTATTCGAGCGCTGATGCGACGACTCGCCACGGAACCGTTGCATCTGCGGCGGAGGGCCAAGGTGTTCCTGACTCGGTCGATGGGAGCTACAACAGTGCAAATCCATTGGCGGTGCGTTACAACGAGCTCGACGACTCGCTGCGATCTACTCTCAATCGATTCGCCATTGAAGGACGATATGGCTCCAAGATTGACCACGTCAGCAAGCACGTCCGACACATCATTAACCGGACTGGCGAGAAGTCGCTCATCTTTTCGTCGTTCCAACGAGGATTGGATTTCGTGGCACAGTCGCTAACAGCCAACGGCATCCGCTATGTGCGATTGACAGGCGCTGGTAAGATGGGCAGCGTGGCGGCCAAGGACTTCCGGAGCGATCCCAACATCCACGTGATGCTTCTACACTCGGAAGTGCAGAGCTCCGGTCTCAACCTGGTAGCTGCCTCGCACATTCACATTCTCGAGCCATTCCTAGATACGAACAAAGAGCTGCAAGCCATTGGCCGAGTGCATCGTATTGGGCAGACCAGAGAGACCAACGTCTGGTGCTACTACGTCAAGGATACCGTGGAAGAAAGGATCCTGGCGCTTTCGGCGTACAAGGGCCACAGCTTGTATCTCAGAGGACGGCATACGAGCTCGACCGAGGGACTGATTGACGTTGCCTTTTCATCGAGCGGCCCTGCGTCCGGCCAGTCGCGACAGGCTGCAAGCAGGGTAACGGCGTCAGGAAGAGCTAAAGGCAAGGGCGCTGCAGGGGCCATGCGAGGCGACATGACGAGCAACAGCAATGAGTTGCTGGCTTGCTTCTTTGCTCGATACTTGCCGCTGCAAGGGCAAATGCCGAGCGTGCCAGCAGGTGCGACGACGAGTGGAATGGCCAGTCGGAGCAACGCCATTGCGAGCGCCGCTTCAACAAGGGAGCAAACAGCAACAGTGCCAGAAGGGAGCCGCAGCAGAGACGTTGTTGAGGAAGATGAGCTCACGAAGCTCCGCAGAGCACGCTTGGCTGCTTTGGAGCAGCGTCAGTCGACCAATCTGCTTTGATCAGCAACTACGAGCGTATGGCTGTGGCCGCCCTGTTGCTACTTCTTCACGCTTGTGCCAATAGTTGTGAAAGACTTACATCATGTGCTAGTGATCTGATTCTAAGGTCTGTCGTGTGTCGCCTGCAAGTGCTTCGACTCATAACGTCTTCGAAAAGAGATATCCCGTCCAAGGCAAGCCTGGCCCATGCTTATTTTTTACGTCGAAAGGGCCCAACGGCTGGAATCCTAGTTTTTGATAGTACCTGTCGAATCGAATCATATGAAGGGAAACAGATGAGACTCTTGGTCACTAATAGCACTACTTCAATCTAGATCACTACACACTCACTTCATAAGGCCATCACGATTGCCACGCCAGCAGTCCCCGTAGAACTTGCTCTTCTTGAGTGCTTTGCCTTGCTCAACAGCAAAAGTCACAAGTTGATTTCCCGCACCTTTGGCCAGATCGCCTGTTCTTCTGTCGACGATAAGGTAGTTGAGATAGAGGTAGTCTGTCGCTTTGCGCAGCTCATCACTGATAAGATCATGCGGAATGTAGTCTGGGAAACTTGTTGAGGTACCTTGTGCTGCGACTCTTGCCCACCCTTGGTCAGTTTGGACTTCGTAGATGAGGAGATGTTGCCAACTCTCCAAGTTGCTGCTGGCTGAGAGTTCCGAATTAGCATTAAGACTGTAACTGTCCTGCAAGTACCCAGCGAACGATTCGCGAACCTTGGGCTTCTCCGAGAAGAGCACTGTCCCCCACTGAGCTTCAGAGCCAATGGATGCTAGATACGGTAGGGCCGAGTCGAAGGCGTGCAAGACAAAGTCAACGTCGCTTTCGTCTGGGTTGATGACGCCCAGCTCGGTCAATGTCTTGGCAGGATCAGAGGCTGGTTGAGCTGTGCGGAATCGTGCTTTCCTATCCGAAGCGTATGCAATCATCTTGGAGAGAGTAACGCAAGGTATTGATTGAGATATGATGGAGAAAGGAGGCTGAGCTCGACGTCGACAAGAAGGGTCTGCAAAAAGGACGAAAGATTGGTGTTCAGACCGCGCATGGCTTTGATGGCAGCCGCCGGATTGCAAGATTCCGTGTTTTGACGATATCATCTCAAACGTGATCTCTTCTGTTCCTACCACCAAAGACGCGCATCCATACGACATCATCGATCGACTTGGATGGACTCACAAACGGGGCCGTCACGGCCCTCTGAGCCCGTCACTTCGCCACCACGGAGGAGCACAGATCAGCGATCGGCGGCAACTCCTACACTCACCCACAAGACATCGATGGTCGGCACTACAGACACATTTGCATCCGCAACAGACGGCGAGGGCGAATACACTGACGCAGCCGCAGATGTGAGCGCATGTCATGCCGACGATGCGCAAAGCCGCTTCGAGAGGGTACCGCAAAAGATCCATGCACATGTTCACGAACGTGATGACCATACAGCGTTATCTCGAACATCTTCAGCCCAGACAGCTCAACGACAACACACGGCAACAACTGATCAGCTACACGCCACGGCTTGGGCAAATGGCGTCGTAGCGCCACAGGAATCAGTAGGCGCGCAGCTCGCATCATCCTCAACCTCTGACTCAAACACGCAACAGCATTCAGCGGTCGAAGAAGCGGGCAAGCAGATCGAGCGAGGCCATCTTCCCACACCAACACTTCATCGAGCTATGCGGCACTGTGCTATTCTTGGCCTGCTCACATTTGCTGCAATCTGGGGAACTCTAGCGCGCGAAGGTCTTGTCGCCCTCAACACTTACGACGGCGAAAGCGTCGCATCTCTCGTCTGGGCTCAAGCTGTTGGCTGTCTCTTCATGGGTCTTGCGATCGGGACAAACAGGCAAACGATCGAAGGTCGATATCCCCCTGCATACATCATGATCACAACTGGCTTCTGTGGGAGCGTCACGACCTTCTCCAAGTGGATACTTGATGTGTTCCGTGCGTTCGGCAACCAGCGTCACTTTGATCGACACGGACTGCATAACGTGATGGATGCACTGTCACAGACAGGTGTCACGTTCGGCATGGCTATTGTTAGTGTTGCTGCCGGAGTGTCCTTGTCGAGACTCGTCAATCTCGAACTCCTCGTCGCTGCGTACTCGTCGCGAACTAAGTCAAGGTCACAGCTACCGCAGGCGAGTCAACCTCAGCATGCTCCGACTGCAGACAAGGGTAAGGCCAGCAAAGCTGATCCGGGAAACACTCTTGTCCTCGACGCATCGATGTTCTCCCTTGGCATTCTCGTTTGGATAGCCTCTGCTATACTCTGCGCTCTCTACGCTTCATCCCGACGTGTCACCTTCAGTCTCGTCCTTGCCCCATCTGGTGCCATCCTCCGTTGGTATCTCTCGCGCTTCAACACCCACCGCATCTCTCAACGCTATTCTCTCCCTCTCGGGACACTAGTTGCTAACCTTTTCGCGACCGCTGTGATTTGCGCAGCTTTCACTGCATCACGCGCTGGTTCCGTGCCACGCTCGTTTGCAGGTGGCTTGACAGGCTGCGAGGCACTGCTGGGTCTCGAAGATGGCTTCTGCGGCTGCTTGTCGACTGTCAGCACGTTTGCGGTGGAGTTGCGAACGATAAAGCCACGCAGAAAAGCTGTTAGGTATGCAGTGATTTCCTGGGTTGCGGGTATACTGCTATGCGTGCTACTTATCGGCGCTCCCTGGTGGAGCATCGGAACGGACGGGAGGTGCTTAGGGCTTACTTCATGACCTGCATTGTACTTGTACCACTTTTCATTTCATCAGATCCGATCGGAACGGCATCTTTGGAAGCAATGGATACACAGAGCTACTGAATACGAAAGCGTTCTCTGAACGTCAAACACAAAGATTGCTGGATGCAAATGAATGTGCATTACGTAGAACATATTATCGCTCAATACGATCAAGAGCTTGGTGAGACTCTTTTTGCAAGCCCGGACTTCTCGTAAATGGCATCAATAGTCTTCATAATGATCACAGACTCCTCGTTCTGCACCCAGACCGGAACTCTCTTCTCCCCCTCTCGGTCCTCATTGATCATGTTGATCGGGCTGACTTCGTGTGCTGGTGTGCCTGCCTGCACTGCCCTAACACCCAGAACAAATGCTTCCATCTGCCACCTGTAGGTTGTCCACCACACCTCACCGGTTCCCTTGGGCCAGTGGCCGTCCTTTGCCGCCCTACGCATCTGGTCTGTCCCCGAAGTGTCACTGGGCACGTAGGCTTTGTAGCTCTTTGTCGTTCCTTGCGGCACGTTGGCGTTGATTGCCGATTTGCCGCGATAGGTAGCCACGATCTTGTGCCATAAGAAGGGCGCGACGAAGTTTTGCAGTTCCACCGTGCTCCCGTCCTTGAAGGTTGCCTTGAGTGTAGGGCAGATGCGGCTAGTGTTGGGGACACGCCAGCCAAGGAGAGGAAGGGTGAAGAGGGATCGACCAAGCGAAGTCTCGATCTTGCAAGGAAGTTTCGCGGGTCGCGCGGTGGGGACGAGGATGGTGGTGTCCATGGAAAGGTCGACTGCTGGGTCGCCCTTGTCGTTCAAGTGATGCTTTGCTCCAGCTGATTGTGGGTAGAAGTGGGTCGGGCGAGCCTCGCGCACTTCGATTCCGTCTTCCCAATTCGCACGTTGCCAGCATCCTGCAGCAGCGCGCATGGTGTATAGCACGGCAGAAGTGGGATAGCAGCCGGCGTCCATCAAAGCACCTCCAGCAAGCTTCCAGTTGAAGCGAATGTCGTCATCCTTGACGAGACCCGCGGGGCCGAACAAGAAGGCCGATACTTGCGTCATAGGGTTCTGTGGAGACATCAAGTCATGAAGACGGTAGGCAAATTCGTGCAGCGCAGGGTGGAAGCGGTAGTGGAAGGCTTCAAGAACGAGCACGTTGGCTTTCTTGGCCTCCTCAAAGACTTTCCTGGCTTCTTGCTCGTTGGAGGTGGAAGGCTTCTCGAGAAGAACATGCTTCTTGGCAGCGATGCACTTGAGGGTCCATTCATAGTGAAGGCCGTTGGGAAGAGGATTATAGACAACATCAATGCCCGGATCGTTGATGAGGTCATCGTACGAGTCAAAGACATGGGGGATGCCGTGTTTCTTGGCGAACGCTGTGGCACGGTCTTTGGAACGAGCAGCTACTGCTGAAACGATGATATCGGGATGTGTCTTGGCGGGATTGATGACAGCTCCAGGAGCAATGGCGGCTGCTCCCAGAATGCCCATCCTCAGTGGGCCTGCAGAGGAAGAAGCGCCATCAGAGACAGTACGCTTCGCCAAGGTTGGTGGATAGAGAGATGTGTAGATCGAGGAGAGCCTGTTGTATAGGTCTTTGACTGCCGTGGTCATTTTGACGAGTGCCTGAGCGAGTTGTGATGAGGGTGAAGGGAAGCGTGGGACTGCTGTCGTGGTATCGCCGGATCTTCTCCAAAGACTTCTTTTAGCCACCATGAGGTGGAATTCTTGAGTGTGAGTCCGATAAGTTAGTTACCACGGTTCTTCCTGGCAAAAGTTCGGACATGTCAACGTGGGGCTCATCGTTGCAGCAAAAGGCAATGGCTGCGGGTTGGATGGACTCTTACCGAGCTTGAAGCCAATCAAACTCGCCATCATCATGCACGAGCCAGTCAGCAACCATAACCTCTTTTTTTTTTTTTTCGTCATCTCGGTCTGTCTCTCGTCACTGGTCTCTTCATCAGCATTTCAAGCTTCTCTGAGCTTTCATCGGCATCAGCGCAGACTGCAAGATGCTGTGGTGCTGAGCTATAATGGAACGTTTTTTCACCATGACCTTTGGAAGAACCGAACTTTAACGTCAAAGAGACTGCCTAGCCGAGATCGGAAGCAACTCAGCCTTATTCCATGGCCACGTCGACATCCACACCACGTTGATGCTTTTGCCTCACCTCTAGCGACTGTCAGAAGCGAGGCATGGCCCGCAGCGCTCTCGCAGGGCAATACAGCTTGAGGCCTTTGTGATCCTTGCACTCAACACCGCATTGAGGTGCGAAGGAGCAAATTGTGGCGCTGGTGCCATCAGTGCTCTTCACAGTGAGGCCCAGGTCAGACAGTCAGTAATGGAACCGCAGTGTAGATTCCCTCAATTGATCAGCGAATAGGGGCCCACAATCAGCCTCAGCCCGCAGCTCATCTACTTGGATGGCATTCGATCGCACATACTTCCGTGTTCATTACCTTTGTCTTTCCTAGGTCCTGTCGACCATCTCCACTCCGTCAGTTACGATCTTCTGTGGTTCCAGGTGGCTCTCACTTGACAGTCTCGAAGCGAGCTCGAGCGTACAGAGGGCGGAGCTCAGCATCAATTGAGGTCATGGCGAGCTCGTTTGCGAAGTAACTGGCCAAGAGATTCACAATCCGCACTTGCACTTCGGAGATACGTATTCGTCCAGCAGCCATGTTCCAAACAGCATGCGAGAGAGTAAAGAAAGAACATAGTAAAGAGTTGCAGGGCTACATTATTACAAGGGCAGGAACACTGTACTGTACTGTACAGATCAACACAACTTTCAGCCCTTCAGACGAGCAAAGTCATCAGCTCGTCCAGGAAGTATGTCACGCCAGCTAGGAGCGCAAACGTTGTGAAGAGCAACACTCCGATGTTCTGTCTAGAGATCCATCCCGCCGCCGAGGGAGGCTTCCTCTGCGCTGTTCCTGCATTGGCTTGTCTCGGAGGCGCTGCCGAACTGCTGCTTGCCACAACACTCGACGAGCTTCCTGATGCGATTGGAACAGTCGTAGGCTGTGCTGATGAGATGGACACGCCCGAGGGTTCGAAGATCGTCACAATCCCAGATGAGGGAAGTGTTTGACCATTGACCGAGACGGTGGAGTGAGGTTGCAGGGCCATCGACATGCAATCTGGTCGCACAGTGAGGGGCCCGATTCCATGACCGCCCGCTGACTCGGTGGCTAGAATAGCGGAGAGGGTGCAGATGGCTGCAGAGTACGAGGAACCTGTGATCTGCGGGTCATCGGAGGCTGATTGGACTGGAAGTGAGTTGGGGGGTCGGGAGATGGTTTGTGCCTTTGCTGAGCTGAGAAGCAGGCTCAGAGTGAGGATCAGAAGGGCGAGTGATGCTGTTGCTAGCATTGTGGGGATGCTGATGGTGATGGCGACGAAGCAACGTGCAAGTAGGCATGGTAGAGAGAGGAGGTCAAAGCGGCTTCGATGCAGCAACATGCATCCTATCGAAGCCATTGGACTCGTGACAGCAAGCGGCATCTGAACTTATACCTTCCTCGCAAGGGTCCCAAGCGAACCATCAGACAATTCGTTTAGCAATTCCTTTCTTACATGGTCTCAGTAAAGACTTTCTTCTTGGATGTTACACCTTGGCAGCATACATGACCGGCCAAAACCAAGTCTTATCGTGGTTCCCGTGTTCGAATGAGAGCTTAGCTCGACGTTTGATGCTTCAGCTCCTCGTTGCCATCTCCTCGATGAGCTGATAAGCTAGGTGCCCAACGGCTCTCGGCGTCTTCGAGTGCTGAGAACGTAAAAGCTTGAGTATAGCGACTGTACCAGCTGAGATGGTAGCGGCAAGGACCAATTGTGACCTTGCAGCTTCGCAAAAAGGCAGACAGATGGTTGTGCAATTGCCATTTGAGCGAAGGATGACATACTTGGTCATTGACCCACCGGCGCAATCCACGCATGCAGGCATGGGTGTGGGAAGGTAGTCGACGTCACCCTGAGCGAAGCGGTCTCGTGGCCTGCTTCTGCTGTTGTTGCTCCTGCTGCTGAAGCCAAAATAACAGTCCAAGCCAGACATAGAATTGAGAAGATCCTGATACCCATACTGATAGCGGCACGAAGGCGATGGCCACCCAACCAAAAGCGAACAGATGGATGGAGCGCCAGTAAAGAGCATCATCGACAACGAATGTTAGATCTTGACATGGGGGTCAAGACAGTGTAGCTGATCCTTCCAAAACAATTTTTTTCGAAAATCGAGCGGTAAAATGATGGCCGAAATGAAGGCTGAGAAATTGAATTCCGACCCAACACGACTCAGTTCTGCTTCTTGCGCAGGGTCCACCTCTCTCACCTCCATCGCCATCACACCTAAGAACTCTCCGTCCTCCTCGTTCCTCCTTCTCTCCTTCTCCCCTACCCTAGAACCGACTGAAAATGGAACACTGCATCGGTATCCTCATCGAACCGCTCGTTGGGATCCTTACCGTTTGCACCGAAGTGGTCGCCATTTGCCTCGACGGCTGTCTCCAAACCTGTCGCGAATCATGTCGTTGTATCGGATGCAACTCTTCTCTTTGCCAAAACAGCTACGACGAGGAGCATGGTGAACAATCGCAACCCATTCTGCAACGATCTCGGCCAACAGCACAGCCTCAGCCTGAAAGACGATGGAGCTCAGTTCAAACATTGCAAGATGGTGGCAGATCCTAGATGCGCGTACATCTCGTCGGGTATATGATTGTATTCTATCTCAGGAGGAAAGGGTGACGAGGCAAGTCAAGAGTCGTTGTAGCTCATCGACGTACAGCGATGACTCTTTCGACTGAGAAGCGGGCAAGGCAAGCTCGGCCAAGCGGGCGGCAGCAAAGCCATTGATCCTCTCACAGCGCTCCTCACCCAGCAGCTCCTGTCTCGTGGCGTTGCCCGATTCCGACTGGGCTGTTTTCGGTCCTCCGAGCAGCGACATAAGCGCACTCGCGGAGCTGACACGGATTTTGAACACCTTTGCGTCCAAGTTCACGCACAGCAACTCTACACTTTGATTCAGCAATGGTCCTTTCTCCGACAAAAGGCGGAAGACGATATCCGAGCGTAGTGCACGCTCCATCGCAGACGCTGCATTCCAGCGCGACTTTGGCGGCTTGAATGTCGTACCTAGCACCTTGCAAAGCTGTTCGATTAGCTTGACGGCCAAGCTGCGTGCTTCCGCTGATGCTGATGGTGCAAGCAGCGCAAGCAGACTGCCAGAAGCCCGACATGCAGATACAGCAACTCCTTCGATGTCTCGTGCTGCCTCAAGACAGTATTGCGCATCAGAGATCCACTGTTGGGCAGAAGGAGATGTGCCGGAGCGAAGCCGAGCTTCGACGACGTTGGAGAAGGCCCATGCTGCTCGCTGACGAACTAAGCTTGATTTGTCGTGCAGTAGATCGGCTCCCCACAGTGCTTCGCGGAGACTGTCTTGCACCTCAGCTCCATCGCTTGCAGCATCTGAAGAAGGCGAAGATGTGTCTGATGGGAGGACGAGCAGTCCCAGCACACGAACGGCTGCAGCACGAATCGCCTCGTCACCATTCTCACAACAACTTTTGACGTATTGCAGGATAGTCGGAAGCATTTCGCCGTCCACTGTCGAACCCTGCGACAACACCTTCCAGAGATCTGGAAGGCTCGATAACGTGGCATTCTGTTGATCCGACGTTTTGCAGGTCCTCGTGCTTAGCTTTTGCCAGATTGTCAATAGCCGCTTACACTCTATCGTTCCGAGCAAGTCAGATGGGCCGTCAGCGAGAGCTTTCACGAACGAGGACCACGTTGGTAGATGCTGTACCGGGTCATTCGCCGCTTCGAAAGCTGCCAGAACCTGCTCGCATAATGAAGCGTTTAGCTCTGCTTTCTCGCTAAGCAGCGCTGTGAAGTCTACCATCGTTTCAAGGCCAGAACACATCGCGCTGCTGGAAGCAACGGCTGGATTGCCTGCTGCAGGAGGGAGTGAATCCAGGGGTTTCGCTAGCCCAGTACGGGTCAGGTTAGAAGCTGGTACAAGCAACCCCAATACTCTTTTCGCTGCGCCTTGCACCTCAGTATCGCTGTGCGAGACGAACGGCACCACAACCTGGCCCAGCACCGCCGCATTTGCGATGACGAGCTTCGCCTTACTCGTATTGACAACGAATACTCGTATCAGTTGCAATAGCGCAATGATCAGCGTGGAAGGAATTCCCACTGCTTCCCCACCGCTGCCCGACGCACTTGGTGCACGCGCAGCCCTCTGTAACGCAACCACCAAGTACGAGCGAATATTAACAATCCAGCCGGCCAGCTGCGACGATAGCGAAGTAAACGATAGTGCGCGTTGTGCTCGTTCTTGCGCCATCGAAAATTGTAATGCGCCATGTGAAAGGATGGATTCAAGGGCAGACATGGCTGCAAGCCGAACTGAAGTCGATGAATCGTTCGTAATGAGTGTGCACAATGAGAGAGGAGCACTGTTGACTGCAGACGGTAATGGCCGTGAGACCAAAGGTGGAGTGGGCTTATCGAAGGGATTCGAGGCTGGCTGATCAGGTAAGAGATGGCTCCATCGAGTTATGAGCGAGCGCGATTCAAGCCGGTTGAGTTCGGTCAAACAGTACAAGGCGTTTTGACGATTGAGTTTTTTGGCTGTCTCCAGCTGCCGGGACTCAGCTTTGCTGCTGCGAGCGCTGGAGGTGGAAGTGGTGGAAATGTCACTAGGCTCGCTTTCGCTCTTGTCGCTCTTGCGGTCCGTTTCGCCGCTCGACGAATCATCGGCTCTCGAGGCATTGTACTGTTGATCACGTGTCGACGCTGGATGAGAGTACCGCACGGGTTGTTTCCAAGAGAATGCTCCAGCTTGTACACTTGAGGTGGAGCGGGGTACGGTCATTGTCGCTGGTCGTGCTGCTTGTAGGCCAGCGAATATACACGGTAGTAGGATGTCGATCAAGCTCGAGAGGCTTGCATTCTTGCTGCCTGTGCTCGAAGCCGGAGATGGAGTCTTGGTTTGCTTGGGCAGAATCCGCAGAAGGGCATGAAGCGTCTTGAGTGCTGCAGCGATGGCGCGCAGGGCAGAGGTGGATAGACTCAGAATGTCGGCGCCCGATCGAGTTGCCGAAAGAGGGACCGCCTTCGAGCTTTTAATCTTGAGCGTAGATCTGAGAAAGTCATCGATGGGTCCCAACAGCGCGTGGACGGCCTTCAGCGCATGTTGGTCGGAGTTGATACTGGAATGCTCCTTCTCGATGTGCAATGAGATGCTTTGCAAGACGGTTCGACGGACATCGCTAGGCGCTTCTCGGATCGCTGCCTCGATCAAAGGATCTAAGGTCAAGTCTGTGAAGCTACTGGCTATCAAAGGATGTAGTGCTTGACGAAGCGTCTCGAGTGAGGCACGACGCTCTTCGGCCGGAAGGCGCGACTCGCGGAGCCTGTGCAGAAGCACCTCGACGTCGATCCCATCCATTATGATCCCATCCATTATGACAGTATGTAGGGATGAGATCTATGCTCCTTGCGTCTGTGTCATTGTGCGAGCGGATCAGTCGATGTGAAGGATGACTTTCGAAGAGAAGCTCTAATCGAGAGTTCAGGGTGCAGGCCAATATTGTTAGCACATGTTCGGAAGTCGGACTCAGCTCTGTCAACTCCACTTTGATACTCCACCCTCCTCCTTGTTCACCTTGCTCAAGCGCTTGACTAGCCAACAGCAATGCTGCACATCTACCGACCAGCTGTAAGCGCACTGCGACGTCCGAGACCTTTGTTCAGCCAGGTTTCTAGATCACTCGCAAGTTCTTCACGCGCCATGTCGTCGCCTCCGCTCCAGGCGCACAATTGCGAGCCGTGCACGGCCTCTCTCCCCGCTATGTCGCCCGACCAAGCCAAGGAGATGCTCTCCTCGCTCAAGGGTAAGTGGTCTCTTTCGCCACAGCCCAAGGCACTCCTCTCCTCTAAAGCAACGCATCCTGATGCACTGCATCGTACGTACAAGTTCAAGGACTTCACTTCTGCACAAGCATTTGCAAACAACCTGGGGGAACTGGCAGAAGCAGAAGGACATCATCCTGCAATCATGGTCGAATGGGGCCGAGTGACTGTCTGGTGGTGGAGCCATACTATCAGTGGGGTAAGTGTGATAGATCAACAGATCCAAAAGAAAGAGCGAGGCTTACTGACGTTTACTGGCATCATCTCGTTGGGAGTTGAACAGCTGCATAAGAACGACTTTGTCATGGCGGCCAAGACGGAAGAGCTTGTGCACCAGGCCGAGGGATATACCCCGCCAAATCCGAAAACATAGATGCAGCTCATAACTCATACCTCTTCGAGCTCGAAGCTACTACTTGTGCAGAGAAGGACGAAAACCTGTGATTTGATAATAGTATTACAAGTATGAGTGAGTAGAAGCGGGGTTTGTAGGTCAAGAGCGGTCCAGATCTTTGACATAAGCCTTCCACATCTTCCTAGACCACTGCACCAGCCACGGGCTTTCATCGAGCACCTTCTTGAGCTTTCTGAGCGGGTCGTTTGGGCTTCCTTGCGACTGAGGCGTAGCTGCCAATGTTAAGATTGTGTGAATGACGCTGAATGCCAGTGCATCGAGTGAAGTTGGCTTGTCGGCTCCCAGCAGGAACTGGACTTGAGATGAGCTCTCAGACAGATGAGCTTTGGTTCGAGCAGCGAGCGCTTGCAAGCCAGCAATAGCATCAACGGCAATCTTCTCCTGGTCCACCGAAGGGCTAGCCAGAGCTGCACCGGGAGTGTCTCCTCCGCCACGCGATTCAAGGTCTGAAGTGGAGAGAGCCGATGCGGCAGATGCGGTGGTGGCGCCAATCCAGCCAAGGAAGCCCACCTCCCAGCCTGGAAGTTTCGTAGTTGGCTGAGCTGCAGAAGAGGAGCTACCTGCGCTTGAAGTCGAGGTAGATGCGGTTGGGTTGAGTGCTGAAATGCGCCGCAATTGTTGGTCGAGGAAAGAATTCTGCAGCTGGGCAGAGAGTAGCGAGGAGAGATAGGGCTGCGAGTCGGTCTGCGCATACACTGCTGATTGAGGCGAGAGAAGGACAGCAAGCAAGACACCAGCCATGATTCGGCCTTTGATCATGTTCTCCCAGCTTCTTGCTTCGAGCTTTGTCGACGCATGTGGCCATGCTGACGTCGCTTTCTCTCCAAGTTCCGGTCGAGAAGCGGGATAGTAGTTGTCGATCAGATGTGGGATATCGATAGCGGAGAGGAGCGAAGAAGAAGCAGTGCTTTCCACCGCATCAGTGCCGAGACGGAAGCGCGATGGAAGATGTAGGAATGGCATAGATTTGGCGGGTCCCCAGTTGTGGGAGGGGTGGATGAAGCGGACCTCAAAGTCGATATCGCGGAAACGGAGTTCCATCTGCCAACGCAATGCAATAGGGTCACTGCTTGTCCAGCCGGAAAGTTGCTGACCAAGGCTTTCCTCGTCTTCGACAAGGTCTAAGGCCGAGCTGGCGTCGTCTTGAACGCTGGAAAGGGAACCGTCACGATTCAAGTGAGGAGCAACGTAGAGCGTGGGCTTGACCGGAAGCGCCGAGATCGACGGTGAATAGACTTTGGCAGCGGGATATGTGTGTAGTGGGAAGGCAGAGAAGATCGCAGCAGCCCATCTGAGGACGTAAGATGGTTGACGTGCTTTCCCCGTTGACCAGACTGTAGAGCGAGGAGGTGCTGGTGGAACAGCCTCGATCTCTGGATAGCTTTCCATCGACATTGCAAAGTGTTGCTGCGACTTGATCTCCTCTGCGTCTCGATCTGAGTACGATGCGTTGTGTTTCGGCCAGAAGTGTCCGGGTCGTTCGAAGCGATGAATGTGTTGTCGGTGTACAAGATGATGTATGTGGCTCGATACTGTTGAAAAATAGCAATCCAATATGATGATGCAAGGTAACATGAGACGATACGGGAGGGATCGGGCGAAGCCGATCCGGTCAAAGATCGGATGGTGCCAATCTCATCAGAGATCGGATACCACATGGTCCTGCCCGTTGTCAAGCATCGTCATGAAGGAGGATACACCCACATTCGGCATGTACTGTACCATCCAGATGTACAGTATGCATGTAAACTGTCCCAAGATTTTACATGTCACCATACATCACTCTAATGCTCAATAGCTATAAGTTGTATTGCCACACTGTCTGATATTGTCTGAAAGCACTGCTTCTTCTCTCCAAGACTGTGGAATTGATATTGACTAAAAAAATTGTGCTATGAAGAAGAGCCAATTTTTTTTTTTATTGTGGGACAGTTTATGGAGCACTCCTTGAGAACACCTTAGTACTTTGTATTCCCTCCTTTGGCCTTCAGAACCACCTTGATGCAGTCTGGCATGCTCTCTATTAGTATCCTACATGTCTCTGGAGTGATCACTTTCCATTCAGCTTCACATCTCTTGAGCAGTTCATCCCTGGACTTTGCAATCATACTATACTGTGAAAGTTGCATTTTGAGATGGTGCCAGAGGTGTTCAATTGGGTTCAAGTCCAGTGACTGCCCCAGCCATTGCATAACCTTAATGCTATTGCCTTCCAACCATGTTTTTGTCTTCTTTGACATGTGTTTTGGGTCATTGTCTTGTTGAAACATGACATCAGTGTATGCATGCTGAAGCCACAAATCTGAGATTGTTTTCAAAAGCTTGTCATTCAGGATATTAATGTATTGGTCTGAATTCATTGATCCCAGCACAAAGTGTATACCTCCGACCCCTTCCCACATCATACAGCCCCAGATCATGATGGAGCTGCTGCCAAACTTGACTGTCAGCCTGACAAGCTTGCTGTTGAAGCCAGTGTTCTTAATCCAACAGAACTGCTTCCCATCCAGTCCAAAGAAGTTGATCTTTGTCTTGTTGGACCATACCACATTCTTCCAATCCTCAACAGTCATGTCCTTGTGCTCCATTGCAAATTTGAGACACACTTTGTAATGTCTCTTGAGTAGCTTTGGTTTATTCACTAACCTTCATGCTTTGTAATGACAGTAATGAAGTGCTTTTCTTACTGTCATTGGGCATGCTTTGATGTGAAACATCTCCTGCAGTGCATGACATGCTTTCCTGACTGTGGATGTTGAATTGAGCTCAAAATAGTGGTCCAGGAAGCAAACATGATGAGGCTGGAGTTTTCTTGGCTGGCCCCCCTTTGACTTTGGAGCATCGGTGGAGGCACTTTTGCTGATGCGAGACAACATAGACTTGCTCAGACTGAGTTTCTTGGCAACTGAATGGGTAGATTCTCCATTTTGGAGGTGAAAGAGTGCCAATCAGTGCTTCTCGGGAGTGGTTTTTGTCATGATAATATAGATATGATGGTGACAGACTGGAAGTGCTACTGGATCACTCACAGTCATCTGATTGAGCTGAAACTTTCCATGTCACTACTTTTGATGTGTATGAAGGTGCCCACCAAGTTACATTACAAGTTTCATTGTAGTCAAAAGCCCACAAGGTCAGGAATGGAGTGGTGTTGCTATTTGGGAGCATGCTTCATAAACTGTCCCACAATAAAAAAAATTCAGCTCTTCTTCATAGCACAATTTTTTTAGTCAATGTCAATATCAATTCCACAGTCTTGGAGAGAAGAAGCAGTGATTTCAGATGATATCAGACAGTGTGGCAATACAACTTATAGCTATTGAGCATTAGAGTGATGTATGGTGACATGTAAAATCTTGGGACAGTTTACATGCATACTGTATATTTATCTCACTGGGAGCACTAGGCTCTCACCATGCTTCTTAGTCAATTGAGTATATATGTTTCTGTCTTCTAGCAGCAGTGACATTGTACTCAGACTCTCCCCGATCGCCAGTCATTGGGACCAAACGTCTTTACTCTTCAACAGATACAAGGCGAGGGTTGGAACAGTGGCCAAGGCAAAAAAAAAAAAAAAAGTCGAGAAGAAGCCGAAATCCTCCCTCCCTCCACCTTTCCAAGCTTGGGACTTGATTTGTGAGTGAGCATGTTTGATTGCTATGTGACAAACATGTTCAAATTCGAGCCAAAAAAGCGCATCTGCTGCACGTGACATGGCGTGCGCATCTGAGCTGAACCACATGTGTCACAAACCGCTCAATCGGTTTTATTTGCTTTGTTTGCTCCCCACTCTGTCGAAGTTTGGTCCCGATTACTGGCGATCGGGTAGAGTCTGAGTACAATGTCACTGCTGCTAGAAGACAGAAACAAATATACTCAATTGACTGAAAGAATGTGGTGAGAACCTGGTGTTCTCAGCTTGATATATAACATAGTTCACATACATGTCAAATTAATGTAGGTCTTGGATTGGAAGTGGCCAATTTTGCTCTTGAAAATGGAGGGGGACTTGGGAGTTTCTGGACTCAAAATTGCTGAAACAGCCAAGTCCCCCTCTCAATTTCGAAATTTTGAGGCAGCAGCTCCACTATGATTCTCACACTTTTCTTTTCTCATCTTGAACTTGTCTTGATCTCATCTCCATACACTCCTTTCTTGTCAGCACTGCTCAACATACACCACTTTGACATCAATGGCCAACATCTCACCTAGGAAGAGGGTTGCAAAAGCCCAGCTGCAGACTGACAGGGACCAGAAGGAGCATGAGATCCAGGAAGCTCTTAGTGCATTCCAGAAGGGTCAATTCAAAGACTTGAAGGCTGCTGCTGAGCATCACAATGTCCCTTACAACACTCTCTGGGATCACAGCAAAGGGTGCAAGAGCCACACTGCTGCCTTTCAACATCTGCAGGCTATACCACCAGGGGCCAAAGAACTCTTAGTCCAACATATACAGAAGCAGGCTCACTATGGTTTCCCAGTAACACCACAGAATCTCAGACAGTTGGCTGAACAACTTCTCAGGCAGAGGACTGACAACAATGATGCTACTCTTGGACCTAATTGGGTGTCTGCTTTCAAGCAGCAACATCCAGAACTCAGAAGCTACTACTCTCACAAGATGGATGCTGCAAGGGTACAGACCACTAGTGATCCACCAGTTGTTGAAGCATACTTTGATGTCTTGGAGAAGACTGTGCCAAGTATAGGATCCTACCCAAAAACATCTTCAACATGGACAAGACTGGGTTTCTCATTGGACAAAGTCAATGCTGATACATCATTGTACCCAGGGAGAATGGGAAGAATCAGTGCTTCAGGTCACAGCCAGGCAATTGGGAGACTATCACAGTGATTGAGTGCATTGGTGCACAAGGGACAAAGCCACCACCTATGGTTATCTTTTGGGGCAAGAACCACATGCAGGGCTGGTACTGCAATCACACTGCAGCTAAGGACTGGGTCTTTGCAACAAGCCAGAATGGCTGGACTGACAATGAGCTTGCACTACACTGGCTCAAGGACTGCTTTGACAAGCACACCAAGCAAAGGGCTCAAGGAAAGTATCAGCTGCTTATCCTTGATGGTCATGGCTCCCACATCACAGCTGAGTTCATTCAGCAAGCATGGGACTCCTGCATCGTCTGTCTCTGCCTTCCTCCCCATGCAACACACCTCCTACAGCCTCTTGATGTCATGATATTTGGACCTTTGCAGCAAGCTGTCAGGGGTCTCGCGCCTGAAACCCAGGTCGGTCTGTCGAGATACTCAGTGACTATCAAACTGTGCAACAGCTATTGTCTCAGTATCAGTCTTGACGAGCTATGTCACTTGGTGACTATCAAGTTGCACAATGACAGCAGGTGGCATTCGTTGTATATACTATCATAGGTTTCAGCTGACCTCTGTGGACACTCCATTCAGGGGTAGCTCGGCACGATCAATATCAATATGTAGGTTATGATGACACCAAGGTCTGGTGTGAGTGTTGATGATAATGAGGTTGATGGTGTTGGTGATAAGGTTGGTGAGTGTTGATGATAATGAGGTTGATGGTGTTGGTGATAAGGTTGGTGAGTGTTGATGATGATAAGGTTGATGGTGTTGGTGATAAGGTTGGTGGCATCAACACAAGTGTCCAGTGTGTTGACTGATGCTTGAAGTGATCCCCAGACCGCAGTGGACTACTGCCTTTGGTTCTATCTTAATCCGAACTGCTGGTTTGCTATGAACCGCCTGTCATGGGCCTGAATGCTCAAGAAGCAGGAGGGTCACTGGTTCATATGGAAGGGGCACAGGTATTGGAGATCTAGTCGATACCAGTGGAGAGCATGGTTGCAGTGCAGTCTCCATGGAGACCATGGACTCCTATGGACTCACATGCAAAGGAGGACTGGGCCCATATGCAAGGAGGGCCAGGCACAGCCACGAAGAGGACCAAGCTCAAGAAGCATGCAGACAGTTACCACTCAGGGGCTCGAGAGATAAGAGTCAAAGGAACTGTCACTGGTCAAAGGAGAAGGAGCAGTGTATAGAAAACTGGCAAGCAGGTCCTGAGGAGGAGGAGCAGTGTTGAAGGAGTCAACACCACTCAGGAGGCACAGGGGTGCCAAACAAGCAAAATAGCAAGGAGGAGGAGCAGTGTCGAAGGAGTTGACACAGCTCAAGAGGCACAGGGGTGCCAAGCAAGCAGGATAGCTCAAGGAGGACAGGAGTGGTGCTAGAGGGGCCCCCTGTACAGTACTTGATGAAGAAGGTACTCTCTGGATAGAGAGCAGGAGCAGCATCACTGGCAATGCTGTGTAGAGGTATATAACCATACCTTCTTGTCATCAGAGGTTGAGTGGATCCTCATCCACTCTACATACACCATAACTAGTTATCACTTCAGCATAAGTATATATTAGTTCCAGTCAGCATAGTAGCAATCTATCAAGGTTGCTCCTCATTGTAGTGTGTGTGTTGTATCACCACTACCTGACATCTGAAGGCAGCCCATAGCAGGTCAGTGGTCTGGATATAGATAGAACTGAAGGCAGCAGTCCACTGCGGTCCGGGGATCACCTCAAGCATTAGTCAGCACACTGGACACTCGTGTTGATGCCACTGAAATACCACCAACACCACCAACCTTATCATCAATGTCATGGGCTTGGCGGCGCAGGAAGCGGGAAGACCCGACAGTTCATATGAAGGTAGCACAGGAATCGAAGGATCGGGTGGATCAGTGGATTTACAGAAGAATTCAGCAGAATCGGTAGTAGACCCGGTTCTATGACAGATCTCATTGGGATCTGCATGAACGAACTCGATATCACAGATCTTACCAGAATCTGCAGTAAGTATGATAGTATGGCAGATTTTGTTGAGATCAGTGACAACAACATTCGTACAACAATTTCACATGCAAGAGGGACTACACTTGCAAGCGAGGAGGATCGAGCACTGCCGAGACAGGGACCGAGCTCACGAAGCATGCAGACGGTTACCACTCAGGGGCTCAGGAGATATGCAGACAAGAGAACCATTGCCGGTTGAGGGAAGAGGAGCTGTGTGGTGGGCACCGACAAACAATCACGAGGAGGAGGAGCAGTGTCAATGGAGTTGATACAGCTCAGAAAAGACAGGAGTGACGAGGCGTGGTGAGGGAGGAGTTTCAATGGAGACTCCTGCACAGTACTTGGTGGTGAAGGTACTCTCTGGAGAGAGAGTCGGAGCAGTGTCGCTGGTGACGCTGTGAAGAGGTATATAACCATACCTTCTTGTCACAAATGGTCAAGTGGAGGGACATCCACTCTACTCACCATACAACTAGTCAATACTTTAGAAACATAAGTACTCATTAGTTTTCAAGTCAGCATAAGTTGCAATCAATAGATTGCTCCTCACCGAAGCACATGTGTTGTATCACCGTTTCCTGACGTCCGAAGGCAGTTCGTAGCAACCAGCAGTCCAGATAACAATAGAACCAAAGGCAGTTGTCCACTGCGGTCCGGGGATCACCTCAAGCATAGTCGACGCACTGGACACTTGTGTCGACACCACCAGTCCATATTCACACCAGACCTTTGGTGTCATCAGCAAGTTCGCATAAGTTATTGATCGTGCCAAGCTACCTCTGAATGGAGTGTCCAACAGTGGTCAGTCAAAATCTGCAATAGCCTCATCACAACTACAGATTCGAGCGAGAAAAGTAATAGAGACGGCTCTACTACATATCTCATGAAGAATTGCAATACCACAAGCGCTGTCGCATAACTCGACAGAATTGGTAATAGTATTGATACAACTACCGATCTCAGGTTTCAGGCGCGCGACCTCTGACAATCAACACCATCAACCTCATCATCATCAACACTCACACCAGACCTTGGTGTCATCATAACCTACATACTGATATTGATCGTGCCGAGCTACCCCTGAATGGAGTGTCCACAGAGGTCAGCCGAAACCTACGATAGTATATACAACGAACACCACCTGCTGTCATTGCGCAACTTGATAGTCGCCAAGTGACTAGTTCGTCAAGACCAATACCAAGACAATAGCTGTCGCACAGTTTGATAGTCACCGAGTATCTCGACAGACCGACCTGGGTTTCAGGCGCGAGACCCCTGACAACGCTGTGAAGAGGTATATAACCATACCTTCTCATCATCAGAGGTTGAGTGGATCCTCATCCACTCTACTCACCATACAACTAGTACTACTTCAGCATATAAGTATTCATTAGTTATTGTCAGCATAGTAGCAATCTATCAAGGTTGCTCCTCATTGTAGTGCATGTGTTGTATCACCACTCACTGACATCCAAAGGTGGTTCATAGCAAACCAGCAGTCTGGATTAAGATAGAACCAAAGGCAGTAGTCCACTGCAGTCCAGGGATCACCTCAAGCGATAGTCGACACACTGGACACTTGTGTTGACGCCACCAACCTTATCACCAACACCATCAACCTCATCATCAACAAGACCACTCACACCAGACCTTGGTGTCATCACAACCTTCATATTGATATTGATCATGCTGCGCTACCCCTGAATGGAGTGTCCACAGAGGTTAGCCGAAACCTACAATAGCATACAACATTCATATCAAATGCCACCAGCTGTTGCACAACTCAATAGTTGCTGACCAACACAACTCACTGAGATCAGTATAGAGACAATAGCTGTTGCACAACTTGATAGTCACCGAACGACGAGCAGACCAGGTTTCAGGCGCATGACCCCTGACACCTTCCACCCATGCCACCCTTCACATGATCCTATGTTGCATTGCAATTCAAGTGTTGTTGTTGTGCTTTGATATAGTGAAGGTCCACATCTATGGTGGACTGGCCTGCTTGTTGTGTGTGTGTGTGTTGAACCAAAATTGACTGGAGCTGCTGCCTCAAAATTTCGAAATTGAGAGGGGGACTTGGCTGTTTCAGCAGTTTTGAGTCCAGAAACTCCCAAGTCCCCCTCCATTTTTGAGAGCAAAATTGGCCACTTCCAATCCAAGACCTACATGAATTTGACATGTATGTGAACTACATTATACATTTGTGAGGCTCATACCGAATGTGGGAGTATGCTACTTCATGACCTAGCTTGACAACGAGCGGGACCATGTTGTACCCGATTTCTGGTTAGATCAGCCCTATCGAATCTCTGATCAGATCGACCTGTCCCGATCTCTCCACCATTGGCTTATGTCACCTCATGGTATCAATCCACGAGCATAGGCTGCATATGTTCTCACAAGTGTTGCACCTATCTCATCTTTCTTGGCGCTTAGTGTCTTCCCGATCTCCCGATTCTGAGTACTCTGGTCTAACACGTTGACCTTTGAAAATGCCAATTGAAGATAACAATTAATACACGGCATTATCAGGGTCATGATCAGACTCCCTTTACAACAGCCATATGTTCTATGTAATGCTTAGTTTTTCATAGTGTGAACCTAAATGACAAACACATATATATACTCCATTTGCTGCTCTAGTCCTATCTGAGACAGGATGTGTCACTTCATTCATACTCCTGTGTTGCTATGATACTGAGTGCCACTGAGCTGTCACCATGACAACAATCATGTACCTCATTGTGCTTCTCACTTAAGTAAGCCTCCTGTGCCTCAGTGTCTCAGCCATGGCATGTGCATCTTGCTTGAGATGCCAACACATCTTCAACTCCCCCCTTCAGCAGGATCTCCAGCCCTATCATCCTAGCCAATTGTGAGGTGTTGAGACCCTGTAAAGGTTTTGTCAAGACATCTGCAATGTTGTTTGCTGTTCCGACATGTTTGATTGCCACATCACCCTCTTGCACATGATTGTGGACAAAATGATACTGTGTGTTGATGTGCTTTAACTTCCAATGTTTGGCTGGATCTTTACTCACCTGCATGCACCCCTGGCTATCAGTGTATAGTATGGGCCAAACATCCATGATCTCCAAGTCCCAGAGCAAATATGAGAAGAACAATGCTTCTTGCACTGCTTCGGAAGCAGCAACAAACTCTGCTTCAACTGCTGACAATGCTACACATTTTTGAACATGAGACTTCCAACTCACTGGGCATCCATACACATATGTTATCAACCCTGAGGTGCTCCTTCATCCATTTGTGGGGTCAGATGCCCAGTTTGCATTGGTATACATTGTTACCAGTGTATCCGAGTGCTTGTTTGTCTCCCCTCCTAAGTGCAACTGATATCCATTTGTCTGGTTCAGGTACTTTACCATGTGAATGGCTGCCTTCCATGCACTGTTGATCAGGATCGACATGTATCACAACAATATGCCAATGGCAAAGGCAATATCTGGTTGGGCTGTGTTGGAGACCCATAATAGTTGGCTGACCAACTCTTGATACTTCTTTGCTTGCTGAGGATCACATCTCTCGCCTCCAGCAACATTCACTATGCTCAGCATGGGTACCCAAGATTTCTCATTTGCTCCTCCTAACCATTTGTTCAGCATTTCTTTGATGTATGCCATTAGACCCAGAGATATCTTCCTCCATCTTCTATCACATGTGATCTTGATACCCAGAAATTCTTTGATCCTTCCATTGTCTTGCATCTCCCATTTGTCCATGATCTCTTGCTTAGTGCAGTCTACTTCATCACAACTGGGTGATGTTATCAGCATGTTGTCCACATATGCTGTAATGATCATGATCTTGTCACCTGTCCCTCTTGAGTATAGGCATGGTGCACTTGGCATGCAATGAAATCTGATCGTCCAGAGATGTGAGTCTAACTCAATGTTCCATTCTTGGCCTGATTGTTTCAGACCATACAGTCCTTTCACTACCTTCAACGCTTTTCCAGGTGGTATTTTGATTCCTACTGGGGGCTTTAGATATACATCATGGTGTATAGTAGAGTTCAGGTATGCTTGTTTTATGTCAATAGAGTCTATTTCCCAATCTCATATTGCTGCAACAGCAATCACCCCTCAAATGGATTGGATGGGCACTACTGGTGCAAAAACCTCTGTGTAGTCGATGCCCTCATGTTGGGTGAAACCTCATGCCACAAGCTGTGCTTTGAACTTTGTCGGCACAAGGTTTGCATCAGTTTTGATCTTGAGTACCCAACACATGTCAATGGTGTTTGCACCCTTCAGGAGGTCAATGATCTCCCACATGCCCATCACTTCTAATCCATCCAGCTCCTTTCACATGGCCTCCTCCCAGTGCTTTCTGTCTTCTCCACTCATTGCTTCATGTATGGTTGGGTCCAGGTTCTTTCTCCATTCCAGTCACATTGCTATGAGTCCAAAGGATTTACTGTCAATCTGAGTTTCAGTGATTGATCCTTGTTCCATCACCTCTGCCATTCCTCCACTTAACCTTTCTTCCGAATCTGTCTCCATATCCATGTATTCTTGTAGTGGCCCTTTATCTGTTTCATTGAATATATTTTCTTTGTTATATCCTAGATCTTCAAAATTCTCTTCTGTCATCATTGCTGGAGGTGCCTGTCAGGGGTCTCGCGCCTGAAACCCAGGTCGGTCTGTCGAGATACTCGGTGACTATCAAACTGTGCGACAGCTATTGTCTCGAGATACTCGGTGACTATCAAGTTGTGCAGTGACAGCAGGTGGCGTTTGTTGTATATGCTATCGTAGGTTTCGGCTGACCTCTGTGGACACTCCGTTCAGGGGTAGCTCGGCACGATCAATATCAATGTTATGATGACACCAAGGTCTGGTGTGGGTGTTGATGATGATGAGGTTGATGGTGTTGGTGATGAGATTGGTGATGTCGATGATAATGAGGTTGATGGTGTTGATGATAAGATTGGTGATGTCAATGATAATGAGGTTGATGGTGTTGGTGATAAGGTTGGTGGCGTCAACACGAGTGTCCAGTGTGTTGACTTGATGCTTTGAAGTGATCCCCGGACCGCAGTGGACTACTGCCTTCGGTTCTATCTATATCCGGACCGCTAACCTGCTATGGGCGCCTTCGGACGTCAGGTAGTGGTGATACAACACACACACTACGATGAGGAGCAACCTTGATAGATTGCTGCTATGCTGACTGTAACTAATGAGTACTTGTGTTTCTAAAGTATTGACTAGTTGTATGGTGAGTAGAGTGGATGGGGATCCACTCGACCTATGATGATGAGAAAGCATGGTTATATACCTCTTCACAGCATTGCCAGCGATGCTGCTCCTGCTCTCTCTCCAGAGAGTACCTTCTTCATCGAGTACTGCTCAGGGGCCTCTCCTGCTTGGCACCCCTGTGCCTCTTGTCGACACTGCTCCTCCTCCTCATGACCTGGTGTCGACTCCTTCGACACTGCTCCTCCTCCTTTGATCAGTGACAGTTCCTTTGGCTCTTGTCTCTCGAGCCCCTGAGTGGTAACCATCTGCATGCTCCTTGAGCTTGGTCCTCTTCGTGGCTGTGCCTGCTCCTTGAGCTTGGTCCTCCTCGTGGCTGTGCCTGCTCCTTGAGCTTGGTCCTCCTCGTGGCTGTGCTTGGCCCTCCTTTGCATGTGAGTCCATAGGAGTCCATGGTCTCCATGGAGACTGCACTACGACCATGCTCTCTACTGGTGTCGACTAGGTCTTCGATACCTGTGCTCCTTCCATATGAACCCATGACCCTCCTGCTTCTTGAGCATCCAGGCCCATGACACTACCCCCCTCTTAAGAGCCGAGCTCCGTCGAGGCGTGCTCTGGTCTGGTTCATGCTGACTCCTCCTCCTTGACAACATCACCAACACCATCAACCTCATCATCATCAACACCCACACCAGACCTTGGTGTCATCATAACGTTGATATTGATCGTGCCGAGCTACCCCTGAACGGAGTGTCCACAGAGGTCAGCCGAAACCTACGATAGTATATACAACAAACGCCACCTGCTGTCACTGCACAACTTGATAGTCACCGAGTATCTCGAGACAATAGCTGTCGCACAGTTTGATAGTCACCGAGTATCTCGACAGACCGACCTGGGTTTCAGGCGCGAGACCCCTGACAGTGCCTTTGTGTCGACCAGTTGCCACTCCGTTCTGTCTGACCAGCACTTTGATTCCATGAATTTTGCTGAATTGCTCCAGAACATGTTCAGATTATAGTCTGGACTGTAGAATAGCCAGCCCTTTCTCTCTAGACTGTATCCCAAGAAAATGGATGCAACGGCTCACTGGTCCAGTTTCTTGTTGTCCTGTTTGACTTTGGGTATGTTTACCCATGCCAGACAACCAAACACTCGTAGGAGTCTTAAAGCTCGCTCTGGCAACTTGCCAAACATGGCTTGGTAAGGGAACTCATTATCAATGCTTGGAGTGAGGTTTATTTTGAATGCCACAGCTCTGATCACATATGGCCAGAACTTCTTCAGTAGTCTCCTCTGCATTAGCAACATCCTTGTCTTCTCTCCAAGGGTCCTGTTCATTCTCTCTACCTGTCCATTTTGTTTACTGTTGTACCCTATGGTGGTTTGCCACTCTATGCCCTTTTCTAGCAACCATTCTAATGCATCATTGCTTCTCCATTCAGTTCCTTGATTGGATTGGATCGCTTTTAGCTTCCGATCTGTCTGTGTTTCCAGGAACAAAACAATCCTTTTGAGTTGCGTAAATGCATGACTCTTTTGTGTCAATGGCTGTGCATACACATACTTGCTATGATCATTGACCAGCACTAACATGCATGTGTACTCCATCACATGGGACGAATCTATTATTAGATCGACATGGATAAGATCCAGGGGCCCTATGGCTCTTTCGCTGCTACCTTGCCCCATCCAAGCACTTGTGCTCTTGGATCGTGTGCACTGCTCACATGTCAGAGTGGTGTTTGGATCCAATTCCATGGTATGCTTATCTTTTAACTTGCTTGTGATCACCTTAGCTTTATCTCTTCCTGGGTGTCTGAGATGCTCATGCCATAGTTGTTGCTTCAAAACTTTTGGCTCATTCTTAATATGCTTGAACTCCTCATCAATGCCTTCAAACAATGGTGTTGATGTGGCCATCGTGCTTTCTTGCCATGTGTCACCTCAGAACTCCAAAAGTCCTCACTCACAATTCTTTGCAATCTTAAGTGTCATGCCATTTGTTAGAAAAATTTGACCACTGGTTGTGTCCAATATCACTTGTGCTCCTTCATCCATTAATGAATTTGTTGACAGAAGGTTAACATTAAGGTGCTTCACATATAATACATTTTGTAGGGAGATTTCCCCATAATCTGTTGATATGCTTGCATCTCCTATAGCTGCCGCTTCCAAGACCTCGCTTCCAGCAGTAATTATCCACTTTCAGCAAGTTCTCGGATGGATGAGCATGCTATAGTCATTCACCATATGATAACTTGCCCCTGAGTCCAAGATCCAATGAGCTGTTTCTTTTGTGTTCAGGGGGTCTTGCCATTTCAATGGGAGGGTGAGGGAGCACCATGCTTCCTATTTAGGTTTAGCAAGGGGGGAGTCTTTGGGAATGGTGACCAAGGCATTGCATTGACTAATACCATGTCCAGGTTGCTTGCAGATCCAGCATTGGATTTGGCATGGTCTGCCTGTGTTCCTTGAGCTTGCATGGCTGTTGTTGGCTTTGGCTTCGGTCTCTCTGGCCCATTCGTTTTGATCATCATTGCCAGCAGTTCTAGCACTGGCTTGTTGGGGGTTGATCTTTTGCATGGGGACACTCTTGACAGCAGTCTGCTGGATGCTTAGTGCAGTGGTGAGGGTGTTGAAATCGATTTGATGGATGGTGGCAACCATCTCCTTATACACTGGATGCTGGATTGTGCATTTCTGCAGAGCCGAGAACAATGTATCATTGGCAAATGGTTTGCTGAGGAGGCTACTTTCAGTCTGTATGGACCAGATCTCTTGAATTAGCTTTCTGGCATCTGAGTGAAACATCTTTGTATCATTGAGCTGCGAGATGAGTGCAAGTCTGTGAGACATCTTGGTGGCTTCATTTGTGAGACTGTTTTCGATCTTTCTCCATACTTGATTGAAAGTAAGGTACTCCTTGATTACATCTAGAATGAGGTAATTTACATTGTATTCTCTGGTAGTGTCGATTGTTCCATGCAGGGCATTGATTAAAGCATCATTGAGGGAGCAGCTCCATTTTGGGTGCTTCTTGTCATATGTTCCCTCAAGATGTTTCATCGCATGGGGCATGGATCAGAGGAAAGATTTCATGTGAGTGCTCCAGCTATAATAGCTGCATGATGTGAGCTTTGGCATGGGTTTGAGGAGCTTTGCTAGGGTGCAAAAGTTATATTGCTTGTCACCATCATCAAAGTCGGAGTCAGAATTGGTGTCTTTGTCAGCTTCATTGTCAATGGCCTCTGGCTCATTCTTGTTCATGGCATTGTTGTTGACCCGAACCTGGGTGTTCTTGCCTTTTCTGCTTCCTTTGATCCTCATTTTGGTGTCTTCTACCATTGTTGTTGATGAGTTTCAGTTGGCTTGGTGATAGCTTCTTCAGACTCTTAATCAATTGAAGATAACAATTAATACATGGCATTATCAGGGTCATGATCAGACTCCCTTTACAACAGCCATATGTTCTATGTAATGCTTAGTTTTTCATAGTGTGAACCTAAATGACAAACACATATATATACTCCATTTGCTGCTCTAGTCCTATCTGAGACAGGATGTGTCACTTCATTCATACTCCTGTGTTGCTATGATACTGAGTGCCACTGAGCTGTTGCCATGACAACAATCATGTACCTCATTGTGCTTCTCGCTTAAGTAAGCCTCCTGTGCCTCGGTGTCTTGGCCGTGGCACGTGCATCTTGCTTGAGATGCCGACGCATCTTCAACTATGCCGATGTATCTTCAACTCGGATTGGTCAAGCCGATTCTGCTCAGCGACATCACCGAGCAGCGCTCCTCCCTCTCTTCTCCGCCCACACACACCATCACCATAATTATCCAAAGCGCCGCGCACGATTAGCAGAGACTAGAGATTGTGTGCTATTCGCGACATCTCTGTCTCCTCTAGCATTCAATTCTCTTCCATCATCTCCTCGAGCCATCTTCCACTCGAGAGATGGCTGCGTCGGGACGTGGAGCGACCATCAATGACTTGCCAACCGAAATACTCCGCGAGATTGTCGGCCTAGTATGGCTGGACTCCATCCCAAAGTCCTCTTTCCGCAACATAGATCCGCACGGTCTACCCTCCTCTTACCCCGACGGTCGCAAGATCTCATCCACCCAAAATGATACCCGTAAGACGCTCTATAATCTCTGCCTCGTCAACAAGGCTTTCTATCATGAAGCGAGAGTGCTCTTGTTCCGACGCATCCAGATCACACTACCGCACAGCTTCAATCTTTTGTTGAGGACGCTAGGTGCCTCGCATCTTGCCAGCGCCTATGAAAAGTACGCGACAACAGGTAGTGTCAATGTCGACCCTTCAGATCCAGCTTCCTTCGTCAACATGGTCGCCGCCGCAGGCTTCGCACATGCTCTCGGCCACAAACTTGTCATCGGAGGCACAGCGACACCCACACCTCCCGCCAGTCGAGATCAGAGTCCAGCATCCTCCAACCAAGGCACAGGAGAGCGCACAACTTCATTGACCCGAGCGCGATCACGTCGTGACTTTATTCGCATCAACGCCGATCAAGATGGCGAGGTCGAGCTCGTCTGGACCGAGGATCCCACATCGACACCCGAAAGTCCCGTCTATCACGTTACGCTTCGAGGAGAAGGCGACGACGACGAGGCGGCTGAGCTCCATCGTTGGGTGCGTCTCGTTGACTTTTCCAACTTTCGTACACAGGGACTACGCCGAACCATCGGGGAAGGTATGGATCGTCGCTTTGTCACACCAGCACGTCTCCTGGCTCTCGTCACTGCAGCCGAAGGTCTCGTCGCATTCGGCGCAAGTGAGAGCATGGATTCGGCTCTTTCCAACGATGTGCTCGAAGCGCTCCTCTTCCGTGATGGCGAGTACAGCAAGCCCAGTCGGCTTCGTGGCGTCTCGGTCGAACGTAGCAGTGGTCGCTCCAACAAGATGCTCCAAAGTCTCGACTTTTGTGGATGCGTTTCACCCCGCTTCGAAGAGGCTATGAAGGAGTTCGTTCAAACCCACCTCAAAAAGTTCAGCGGCAGAATGACTGACACTGTGGAGGAAGAGAGTGAATCAGACGATAACGAAGACGAGAGCATGGATATCGACGAAGAAGAGGAACGTGGACGTGGACGAAGCGCTTCAGCTAGGCGGCAGAACAAGAGTCTCAGTCGATCCCTCTCGACTCGTCGCAGAGATGGTGATGGACCGAGCAGGCACCCTGCGAGGCCAACTGCTTTCCCTTCACTCAACAGATTGGGACTCTCAGGTCTCACGCTGGGTAACGAGCTTCTTAATCCTTTCGTGCTTGCTTTCCCTCGACTGACCCACCTCGATCTATCCCGGACCAAAGCAGATGCTGCCCTCCTCAACGCACTCAGCAGCTCATACCAGTTGCAACTCGAGAGTCTCTCGCTGGCGTTCTGCAAGCGTATCACCTCAGAGTCAGTCACTGAGCTTCTAGTCGACGCGCCCTGCACACAGGGTCTAGTTGAACTGTCGTTGGCGGGCACGCCCATCTTTCCTACACCTATCGACTCGGAAGACCTCAAGGCCATCCTCACTCAGGCACCTTGCTTCCGTTCTGGCAGATTGCGATACCTCGATTTGGGTGGATGTGCTCTCACTGATGAATTACTGGGCATGATCGGCCCGCAACCCTCGTTGCTCGACCTGGGTCTATCGCACTGTCCTCATATTCGACTCGAAGCCGTAAGCATACTTCTCCGCGAACGAGCGCCCAACGTTCAGGTCTTGGAGCTCTCCGACTCGTGCACCTCTCGATCATCCACCGAGGGTCTCACCACCAACTTTCCGGGCTACGACGCAACCGATGCAAGTGCGATCAATGCCGTTCACCTGCAGAGCATTCTCGTTGGGCCCTGTGCCAAGACGCCGCCGATTCCCATCTCGGTGCAGCTCGCAATGATGGGATTCAAGACCGGCTCAGATCCGCCACCGGTAATGCCAGCCAAGCCTCGAGCAGCAACAAATCTCAGAGTGGTCGGGTTGAACCAGGCCAGTCTGAAGAGCGTAAGAGGGGGTTTTGGTAGCTGGAAAGTGATCAAAGGAGCCGGTCGACGAGGATGGGTGGTCGATATCGCGGCAGGTCCCAATCCTGAGGCTAGTGATGAGGTTTTGTTGGAAAATTCGATGGGTGCGGTTCCCTCTGCTGTCGGACTGTCGATCGAAACGGCTGGTGCGGGAGATGACGGTGCTGGCAGTGTCGCAGAAAGCAGTCCTATGCGAAGAGGGAGATCAGTTAGGTATGACGAAGTGTCTCTCTCGCCTGTCGATCGTTCGTCCCGCTCTCTTCTCCGTGTACCACCCACATCCAACTCACCATCCTCTTCTCTCACGCGGCCGACCATCCCGTCCATCCGTCGCGCCCATTCAGTTGGCGGTGGCTCAACATCTCGTTCACGCTCACGCCACCTTTTCTCCTCAACAACTCTTCCCTCCAACGCCAAAGTCACTCCACGTGACGAAGTCATCCGTGACCTACCTGCCGAGCATCCTCGCCGCATCGCACTCCAACGCCTCGTTGACTGCAACGGTCATGTCACAGGTGACATTGGCTGGCACAGTCGCAAAATGGAAGTTCTGTTGGGCTTTGGATTCTTAGGACGAGAAAGTGGTTTATATGCCTTACCCTCCTTCCAGGTCTAGTATCATTTGTATATTTATTGCATCGCATTGCACATGGACTCCATCTATACCCTACATTCTATGGCTTGTGTCAAGACAGAGAGAGATGAGAAGGCAGTCTCAGGGCCAGTCGGACGAGGTCTAGTGCACCTTCGGTGAGCTGGTTATGTCCGCCGGTGTCTGTTTCTATCAGGGTCACCTCCGCAGCTTTGTTCGAGGGAAGCTTTTTGATGGATGCGTAATCGTTCACTCTTCTCTCCAGAATTTCTTTGTGTTTACGATGAGATCGGATGTTCTCAAACAGTTTATGAGAGTGGTAGAGTGGGATGACAGGGTCATCTTTTGCATGGAGTAGCACCACTGGAGTCTTCTCTAACTGCGGGAGTGTGTCTTTGGTGTTCAGATGAGTCTTGAGGAAGGTATCCAAAATGACACTGTTGAATGGAATCAAGCCGATAGGTTTAAGTACTGGGAGCAAGCCCCCGACCTTGAAGTCCTTCACGAGAGACTTTAAATCGGTATAAGGAGCCATGAGCACGATTCCATCTGCAGGTGATGATCGAGATTCAAGAGCAGCAGCTAACAAAGCAGTGATTCCTGTGCCCAAGCTCTGACCGAAAACTATCACTGGTTGCTTCGCTGTGCCCTGTTGTTCGCGAACAAAGTCGTAAGCTGTCTGCGCGTCTTCCACCAGCCCGGGCTCAGAAGGTGTACCGCTGCTGTCACCGAACCCACGGTAGTCGATAGCGATCACATTTGCATCAACCCTCGAAGTCATGCCTTGGTAAGCGGAAATACGCCAAGGTGCCGCCCGGTTCATCGAGTTCCCGTGAAGATACAGTATTGTTGGATACTCGCGCAATGCCCTTGAATAAACATCATCTCCCCACTTTTCTTCATCTTGCTTCGCAGGGAGTTCGGATTGGTAGTAGATCTCGGGAAGAACATGCCATGCTCCTATCTTTTCTCCGTCAGAGGTGGCCAGCTGGAGGTTGCGGGTCTTGTGCGGTGCCAGACCGTAACATTGAGGCTGATTGTACGTCGGGAAGAGGGGAAAGGCAATGGAGTGAAGGAAGATGAAGTGTCGCTGAAAGAAGGGGATGAGGAGGGCGAGGAAGAACGTCAGATAGCACAGGGTGGCGGTGCTGAGAGGGACGAGGATAGAGCGTCGGATCAGGTCTGATGAAGGGGAAGATGAGAGTGCTACTTTGGACAGCATCGTGTACAGATTATGACGAGAGCATATTTGGTCGTGATCAAGAAAGATGGTAGTGGTGATGAGGAAGAGGGAAGAGTAGGGGAAGCGAGGTGGTAAAACGAACAGGTAGGGGGTGAGTGCGGTGGGGCTGGCATGTGAATGTCAACGTTCTCTAGCGCTGGAATGCTGAATTTGAGTTGAAGTATGTGGTACCTCGGCGATTGATGCATGCAAATGCAGCATTCGCTGAGCCCACATGACCAATCACCAATGTCACTCACTCAGATTCAGTGCATTGCTTGGGCCAATTGCCAAGCCCCAAGATGCTGGTCACAATGCAGCTGGTGTCTTCTCCCTTGACTTTTCATTCACTCCTTCATGTTCCCACCCTATTAGTCCTTAGCTTTGCACACACACATGAGGAGGATTGAGACATATATAAACACTTGCCTCATCATGTATTTAGGAATGAAGAACTATCACAATTGATACTTGTGATCACTGACTTTGATGCACTCCCAATTGACCTTGATGACACCCTTTAACTGATTAAGAGTCTGACTGTTCTTGCCACATGATCCTCAACACCATGCCTCTGCAACCCAATGATCTGCATTCCACCAATGACCCCTCACTTGAGGAACCCTCTGACAATCAGACTTAAATGATTCTGGTACCTGCAGAACATCAAAGAACCACTGAATCCAACTCCAAATCCTCTGATAACTCTGACAGCAACAACAGCAAACCAAATGAACCTCTGTTCAATCTTAACAACATCAACAAAATGAATATCAACACCCTCCAGAACATTGTCACACAATCCACCCTATGCAAACAAGCCAAGACCTCCTCATATAGGCTACCTTCCAAGTGCCATGGTTTCCTTCAAGAAGTAACCCAACTCAATGATGCACTAAAGGATATGCCCAAACTAACCACAAAGAATTGGTATGCCTGGAACCCTTGCTTCTGGGACATATTGGCCTCATGGTCCCCAGCTCTTAAGCATCTCGATGGCACCACCAAGCTGGGTGATAAGAAGTATGACTGAAAACTAGATGCAAAACTTTGTACAATCATCCAGAGCAATGCCAAGCTCATCAGTCAGGTTGTATGAACTATTTGTTCATACAACCTGCTAATACCAAATCATGGAGGACTCACGAATTATATGCCTGACTCAAGAAGGACCTCACCAAGATGGAGCACATTGCTGAATTGACTCTCCTCTATGAGGCCAGACAGATCTGGATGTTTAATGCAGGCATCCAAAAATTCTCTGCCAACCTGAACAAGCATTGGGCCAAGGCTGAAGCAATGGGTTTCAACCTCATGAGAGTCCTCAAAATCAAAACCCTCATCAATCAGGCAAGACTCATGACTGCTTACAATACCTGCATCATGAACCTGCAAGATAATGGCTGAGGAATGGATTACAATGTGATTTGTGCAGCCCTGTTCAAATGACAAGATGACATGGTGATGAAACCAAGCCATAGGACCAATGGCAAGATCACACAAGCTTTCATTGCAAATGGACAAATCATGAATCAAGATGCATATAGCATGGGAAAACCAGGTCCCAATGGTCATCAAAGATGCTATTACTGTCAGGGGGAGAACCACATCAGTCAGTTCTGCCCTAAGAACCCAAACAGCAAATCTCAAAACAACAACAATACCAACCCTGCCCCTGGATTGAGGAACAACCAAACACCTGCCTAGGAAATCTGGTGCACCATCGCATCAGCATATCACACCCCCTTGAGGCAACTACCCAATACATGGGTTATAGACTCAGGGGCAACTGAGCACATTACAAATGACAATACAATCCTTATTTTCCCATCTCCATGCACCAGAATTGTGAAAACTGCTGGTGGAATGCTAATTGGAATCAAGGCTAGGGGTCAAGCCATTGTCAATGTTGATGGATTCAAAGTATATCTCAACAATGTACTTTATGTTCCAGAAGCAAGCATAAATCTAATGTCAGTGCGAGCCCTAACATCCAATGGTGTATGTGTGATGTTCAATTCAGATAATGCACACCTCATGTGGCCTAATGGTCATGAGGTGAAAGGATATACCAATACCTGTATGAGGCATTGGGAAACCCACCCAACAAAGTCAGAAGCCCTTATATCAATGATAGACAACAAAATGAAAGAACTACCAGAACAACTCAAAATTGAAGAGCCACCAAAACCACGAAGTTTCACCAGGGACTTCATTCACAAACAATGTGGTCACCCTGGCCACAACAAAAGCAGAATGATAGAAAACATGTACAACATCAAGATTAGACCATATGAATGTCAAGATTGTATGGTGAGCAAGTCAATGAAAGCACAAATGGGACAAGGCAGTGGCAAATGTGCCAAGCATCCATTAGAACTTATACATGTTGACTTGGCGACACACTTCTTGACAAAAACAAAATTCACCTCCATATTGGTGGCAGTAGATGACACATCCAGTTTCACTTATGACAAGCCTCTATGTTCAAAGGCTGATGTGCTGCAAGTATTGAAAGAATGGGTCAACTATGCCAAAACTCAAACTGGACACAAACTCAAGGCTCTCCAATCCAATAATGGAACAGAATGGATCAATGCAAATGTGATCACATGGCAGAATGACACAGGATTTCAATGGCAGAAGACATCGACATACAACAGCAAGCAAAATGGAAAGGCAGAATGAACTATAAGAACAATCAAAAACATGATGATGGCAATGATGTGATCTCATAGCCTACCTCAGACTTTCTGGCCATTTGCAGTTGAAGTGGCAGTTTTCATGAAGAACTTGATACCTAATGTCCAAGGTTGCATTCCATAGCCTAAGATGAAAAGGAAAAAGCTTGACAACCTGGCTATACCTGCCATATTTGTCAGATATGATGAGGAGCACAAGGGGTGGAAGTTCATATCCCCAAAACACAATCTGACAGTTTTTTGGTCCAATGCAGCTAAATTCCTGGAGAATAAGTCATGGGATGAACATACAGAAGTGATACCAGGTTACAACATGGACCCTGAGTACCACACAGAGGATATTGAAGATATATGATACACTGAGCAAGACATCCATGATGAGGAACAACGAGGACTAATTGAAGATATAAATCAACTGGATGATGAAAGTAGCTGTCACAGGGTCAGCAGGCCAGCGCAAGAGAGTGTGCCAAATTGATCAATGGCAGTCATGGGAAAGTCATGCAATGGAGCAATGTATGAAGGGGGCACAATGGATCAATATATGAAGGGCATGCCAGATTGATCAGTGCCAAACCATCAGGGATCAATGAGATTAATCAGGCTGGCAGCACATATGAATTATGAGATCGATCGAACCCTGGGTTCCAGATTAATCTCATTGGGGATCAGTCAGAATCAGTCAGATCAGTATGCTTCAACAAGTCAGCCAATATGAGCAAGTACTAGGAGCTGTGTTGAAGTGACCACATGACCAAGGGGTTTGGTCACATGGTTCAACAAGTGGCTAAAGGGATTCACAAGACAAAGTCAAGAAGGAGCTGTGCCAAAGTGACCACATGACCAAGGGGTTTGGTCATGAGGTTCAAAAAGTGGCTAAAGAGATTCACAAGATAAAGTCAAGAAGGAGCTGTGTCAAAAGGGGGCATCACACATCATCAGGCAGATGGAGAGCATGAAGGCAAGAGGGCAGTGTTGCATAACCCTTACACTGTGCAAATGGTAGGGGTGCAGTATCAATGGGATTGATGCCAGCAGGACAAGACAGTGCCTAACAGGGGACAAAGGCCCCTCAAGAGGAGCAGGATAGGTGTTGAGGGAAACACCAACCAGATGCATAAATACTCTCATTCTACCATAGTGTCATGGGCCTGAATGCGCAGGAAGCAGGAAGGCCGTAGGTTCATAAGGAGGGAGCACAGGTATCAGGGGATCAGGCCGATCTACAGATGGGTCGGCTATAGCATGGTTGTAGTACAGTCTCCATGGGGACCATGGGCAAGGAGGTCCAGATCCACATGCAAAGGAGGATCAGGCCCATATGCAAGGAGGACCAAGTGCATATGCAAGGAGGGCCAAGCACCACCAAGAGGAGGACCAAGCTCAAGGAGCATGCAGACAGGTACTACTCAGGGGCTCGAGAAATAAGGGTCAAAGGAACCGTTGCCAGTCAAAGGAGGAGGAGCAGTGTATAGGAGACTGGCAAGCAGGTCCTGAGGAGGAGGAGCAGTATCGAAGGGGTCGACACAGCTCAAGAGGCACAGGAGTGTTAAGGGGGCCCCCTGTACAGTACTCAACAAAGAGGGTACTCTCTGGAGAGAGAGCAGGAGCAGTATCGCTGGCAACACTGTGAAGAGGTATATAACCATACCTTCTTGTCATCAGAGGTTGAGTGGATCCTCATCCACTCTACTCACCATACAACTAGTACTACTTCAGCATATAAGTATTCATTAGTTATTGTCAGCATAGTAGCAATCTATCAAGGTTGCTCCTCATTGTAGTGCATGTGTTGTATCCCCACTCACTGACATCTGAATGTGGTTCATAGCAAACCAGTGGTCTGGATTAAGATAGAACCAAAGGCAGTAGTCCACTGCAGTCCAGGGATCACCTCAAGCGATAGTCGACACACTGGACACTCGTGTCAACGCCAACAACCTTATCACCAACACCATCAACCTCATCATCAACAAGACCACTCACACCAGACCTTGGTGTCATCACAACCTTCATATTGATATTGATCATGCCACGCTACCCCTGAATGGAGTGTCCACAGAGGTTAGCCGAAACCTACAATAGCATACAACATTCATATCGAATGCCACTAGCTGTTCCACAACTCGATAGTTGCTGACCAACACAACTCACCGAGATTGGTATAGAGACAATAGCTGTTGCACAACTTGATAGTCACCGAATGACGAGCAGACCAGGTTTCAGGCGTGCAACCCCTGACACATAGCATATGAGTGGATCCCCATCCACTCTTTAATATTCTTACTTACTCTATCTACTTACTCAGTTACGTACCATTGCAATAGCAGTGCTCTTGCAACAACTCTCAATGTGTGTGTTGTATCACTGTTAGTTGACAACTGTAGGCAATGTTCTTCAACACTTGCAGTCCAGTGCCCTTACTGTAGGCAGTGTTCTTCAACACTTGTGGTCCAGTCCCTTGCTGTAGGCAGTGTTGCTTGACACCTGTGGTCCAGTCAGTTATTGTAGGTGGTGAATCACACCTGTGGTCCAGTAACTCCCATCCTCTGTAGGCAATTAGCATATCATGGTCCAGACAACATCCAAGAGCATTATCAACAGTACTATGAACACTCATACTGTAGGAGAGGGTGTTTCACTCACTCACCAATGACCAGTGTCCATGCCATGCAACCTCTGAATGGAGTGTTCAAGGCAGTCAGTCAAGACTTACCAGGCAGCAACGTTTGGTTACATTTAGGCGAAACATACTGAGTAGACCTTACTCAATCAAACTCAATATAACACCCCAAAGCAAAGTCTCTCTCTCTGGCGTGCGACCGCTTACAGTAGCCAAATAACCCAGGAAGATCAACACACACTCGTAATGACCACGGTATCAACAGAAACAGCAAATAGTGACAGCGCTCATATGACTGAACAAGTGCATCTGTGGCTCCACCCAATGATGGTTATGGCAGCTCTCAGGATCTACTGTACATTTACCTCCACCAGGGGAACTGTATTGGTTCCAACAAAAACTTCACCATCAAGGCAAAATGCCGGGATTGTCACACATTGTATGCCACAAGATGAGTGCAAACCTGGCCAGTGCTGTAAATCTGAAACCAACAGTAAAGGAGGCACTTGCAGGACCAGACCAATCTCATTGGCATGAAGCAATCCATGCCAAGCTGGAGGGTCTCAAAAGCATGAACATCTGGAAAGTCATTGACATGCCACCGAAAGCCCACCTCATTGACTTGAAGCTAGTACTCAATGTCAAAACAGATGCAAATGGGGTACCATACAAATTCAAAGTGCAACTCTGTGCTTGAGGGTTCTCACAGAGGGAGGGTGTGGACTATATGGAGATCTTTGCACTGGTGGTACCTAGAGATGCAATCTGGATGATACTAGTAATAGCAGCTAAACTTGATTGGGAACTGGATTCGATAGATGTTAAACAAGCATACATCAACACAAGGCTAGAGCACAACATCTATCTCAAACCACCTGAAGGTACAAACACCCTGTCAGGGGTCTCGCGCCTGAAACCCAGGTCGGTCTGTTGAGATACTCGGTGACTATCAAACTGTGTGACAGCTATTTTCTCGGTACCAGTCTCGACAAGCTAGTTGCTCGGCGACTATCAAGTTGCGCAGTGACAGCAGGTGGCATTCATTGTATATACTGTCATAGGTTTCGGCTGACCTCTGTGGACACTCCATTCAGGGGTAGCTTGGCATGATCAATAACAATACATAGGTTATGATGACACCAAGGTCTGGTGTGAGTGTTGATGATGATGAGGTTGATGGTGTTGGTGATAAGGTCAGTGAGTGTTGATGTTAATGAGGTTGATGGTGTTGGTGATAAGGTTGGTGGCATCAACATGAGTGTCCAGTGTGTTGACTTGATGCTTGAAGTGATCCCTGGACTGCAGTGGACTACTGCCTTTGGTTCTATCTTAATCTGGACCACTGACCTGCTATGGGTTGCCTTTGGATGTCAGGTAGTGGTGATACAACACATGCACTATGATGAGGAGCAACCTTGATAGATTGCTGCTATGCTGACTGAAACTAATATATACTTATGCTGAAGTGATAACTAGTTATGATGTGTGTAGAGTGGATGAGGATCCACTCAACCTTTGATGACAAGCAAGTATGGTTATATACCTCTTCACAGCGTTGCCAGCGACGCTGCTCCTGCTCTCTCTCCAGAGAGTACCTTCTTCATCGAGTACTGAACAGGGGACTTCTCTAGCACTGCTCCTCCTCCTTGCTATCCTGCTTGCTTGGCACCCCTGTGCCTCTTGAGCTGTGTCAACTCCTTTGACACTGTTCCTCCTCCTCAGGACCTGCTTGCCAGTTCCCTATACACTGCTCCTTCTCCTTTGACCGGTGATGGTTCCTTTGACTCTTGTCTCTCGAGCCCCTGAGTGGTAACCATCTGCATGCTCCTTGAGCTTGGTCCTCTTCGTGGCTGTGCCTCCTCGCATATGGGCTCAGTGCTCCTTTGCATGTGAGTCTGTAGGAGTCCAAGGTCTCCATGGAGACTGCACTATGACCATGCTCTCTACTGGTATCGACTAGATCTCCAATACCTGTGCTCCTTCCATATGAACCAGTGACCCTCCTGCTTCTTGAGCATTCAGGCCCATGACACCCCCCCCTGGGAAAGGCGTATAAGCTGCTCAAGAGCCTCTATGGCCTCAAGCAATCTGGACGAGAATGGTACAAGGAAATGGACTCTCACCTGTGACACATGGGATTCTTTTCAGTCCAGGGAGCACTGTGTGTATATTCAAGAGGAGCAGGGCAGGAAGAGGTTATTATTGTCATGTACATGGATGACATGCTTGTTATGGCCCCATGTAGGTTGCAGGTAGATGAAGTGAAACAAGCAATTCTCAACAAATGGAAAATTGAGGACAATGGTCCAGTGATGGAGTTCTTGAAGATTAAGATTACAAGGGACTGAATGAAATGGACTATGGATCTGGACCAATGGGCATATATCAAGGAAATTGTTAAGGAATGGATAGAGCCTGATGACAAAATCTGGATACCAATGATGACCACTCCCATGAAGGCAACTGATGAACTCATGCATGACAACAAGCTAAGGGAAACCTACCCTGCACTTGTGGGAAAGTTGCTCTGGGTATCAAACACTGTCTGCCCAGACATCTGCCATGCAGTCAATACACTTGTGCAACCCATGTCTTGACTGACCAAAGAAATGATGCTGGCAGCACTACACATTGTCAAATACCTGAACCAGATTCAAGACAACATACTATGCATTGGCAGAACAGATACCACTGGCAATGCTATCAAAACCTACATGGATGCAAACTGGGCTTCAGATCCCAATGCCAATCAGAAAAGCACTTCAGGTTTGATTGTAAAAGTTTTCAGAAACATTGTTACCTGGAACTCTCACATCCAGAAGTGTGTGGCTAGCTCAGCAGTCAAGGCTGAATATATTGCTGGATCAGCAGCCATTAGGGAAGCTCTATTCCACAGGCATCTTCTCTGTGGACTTGGATTCAGAGACCACACCCCCATCATCTTTACAGACAACACAGGCTGTATTCAAGTGGCAAAGGACCAAGCTATGCATTCCAAATTTAAGCACATCAACACAAAATATCATCTCATCCAAGATCACATACCAGAAGGGGATATCATGATTAGGTATGTTAAAACTGAAGATAACATTGCCGATTTTCTCACAAAGCCTGTTTTGGGGAAACTCCTGTCACATACCTGTACTCACCTTGGAATTGTTAATGCAGGATCATATGGTTGCTCCATTGGCAAGGAGGGGAGTTGAAGTATGTGGTACCTTGGTGATTGATGCATGCAAATGCAGCATTTGCCAAGCCCATAAAACCAATCACCAATGTCACTCACTTGGATTCAGTGCATTGCTCAGGCTGACTGCTGAGCCCCAAGATGCCAGTCACAATGCAGCCAGTGTCTTCTCCCTTGACTTCTCATTCACTCCTTCATGTTCCCACCCTATTAGTCCTTAGCTTTGCACACACACATGAGGAGGATTGAGACATATATAAACACTTGCCTTGTCATGTATTTAGGAATGAAGAACTATCACAATTGATACTTGTGATCACTGACTTCGACGCACTCCCGATTGACCTCCTCGACGCCCTTTAACTATTTGGGTTGAGGTCTGAGGCGCTACCTTCCGAGTTCCGCGACTTGGCCGATACCATCACAGCAACTCATTGCGACTTATCGTCTATGACCGACTCTGCACGGAACGCGCTGCTTGTCGATTACGATCTCACTGCTTTTCGATGTTGAGCTTCGATTGGTGAAAAAAAGTGCTGCCTTTACAATTTAGCTTCCTGCGCCTTGGCTGCTCTCTCAGCCTTGATCTTTCGCTGAGCCAACACCGCCCTCCCCGCGCTACTAGCATTGCTTCTCCCAATCTCGCCATTGATCCATTCGCCCAAGTCCACTAACTTATCCAGATCCGTTCCCGTTTCATAGCCTTCATTGTGCAGCGCAAAGACGACGCTTTCTGTGTCGATGTTGCCTGTCGCGCCTGGTGAGTACGGGCACCCGCCAAGTCCACCTACAGCCGAGTCTACTGTCCTTACACCCAACCTGACCATGTGCAAGACATTAGCCAATCCCGTGTTCATTGTATCGTGACAGTGTGCTGCAAATTGCTCGGGCAAAGCATTGCTGTGTCGAATGGAGGCATTAAGTGCAGCTTCCATGATGGATGGTGTTCCGGCGCCGATTGTATCACCGAGCGAGATTTCGTAGCAGCCCATGTTGAGCAACGCTTTTGAGACACGGCCGACGGCTTCGGGGTCTATGCGGCCTTCATACGGACACCCTGCTACTGTGCTGATATACCCTCTCACTTTCAACCCTGCTTGCTTCGCTCTACTTGTAACCTCCTCGAGCCTCTGCAGAGATTCGTCAATGGAGCAGTTTGTGTTGGCTTTGCAAAAAGATTCAGAAGCGGCGGTGAAGATGGCGATCTCATCCGTCGGTTTCTTCTTCCCTTCATATCCACTAAGTAGCTTGAATAACCCCTCCAAGCCACGCATGTTTGGCACCAGAACAGGGTAGGATTTGGACGAGTCGACTGACATCCCCGAAACCACTTCGGGTGTATCGCCCATCTGAGGAACCCACTTGGGCGAAACGAAAGATCCTGCTTCGATGACCGGAACCCCCGTCTCGGCCAGCCTGCGAATAAGCTCGATCTTAGTTGCGGTGGGGACGATGGCTTTCTCGTTTTGCAGGCCGTCTCTGGGAGAGACTTCGACGATTTTGACAAAGTTTGAGGCTGTGGCTAGAGTTCGGGTTGCGAGGATCGGTCGCTGGAAAGAGGCGTGCAGGGAAGATCTTGAGAGAAGTGATCGGAGCATCTTCGGCGATATCGAGTGTTGAAGATGCAAGAGAGCAGGATCGTTGGGTCTGACAAGAATCGGTGAAGACCTTGAGATCGTGAAGGTGTCTCTACGAGAAATGGAAATTGCGGGGCACCGGCAATGGATTTTCGGGGGAAGTGCGCGTTTCAGCACAGTGACAGCCGACACACCCGACTGAGCCGAAACCACTGAATTGCCTTCGGTATTCGAGCGTCAAGTTCATTTCGCTCAGCTTTCTATCACTTCCAAACCAACGCAATGTAGCTGTGCAGGCGAATGCAGGGTATCGATTGACAACATGTGAAGACCAAGATTACGGTGACAAGAGGGTAACAAAAGGTGATGGCCGAAGAGTTGTCGATGCGCAGTAAGATACAAGTACAGATGCTCAAGCCTAGAACTTAAAGATACAGAATGGGGAAAAAAAGTACGAGGAGTGTGTGTATGTGTCAACGGCCAAACAAACCGGTTAATCATGATTGTAAAAGGACGATGCTCAAGGGATGGCAACGACGATGGTCACAACAACAACAGTGAGGAGCGTGTTGAGTGCCATGATGCGAAGCGCCTTCATCTGCTGTGCTCTACGTACGCGTGCGTCGAGCACACGCTCGGTGCCGACTGCGAAACCGGTACCACGCTGAACTGCAGTCCAGAGCCTCTCTTTCAACGATGCCGGGGTTGGTTCGTCGTAAGCTCGCTTGGGACCAAAGGCGGTAGCGGCAGTAGGACTGACGGCGGTGGTGCTTGTTGCGGCCGACATACGAGACTTGCGGATCGATGGGAGCGCGAACAGAAGCGGTCGGTTGGAGAAAGGCAGGCGAACACTCCTAACAGATGGTGCCGCCCAGGGCGCAATCTCGCGAGGGTCGCGATGAGAGATGGGCATCACGGGTACCGACGAAAGAGCGGCTGGATTCGGAAGTGAAGGCAAGGCATGATCTTGTTTCTTGGTGTCACTCTCAGCGTTTGCTGCGCCTCGAGTGAGCGAGCTGAGTTGGACGTCCTCTTCCATCTGCATTTGCATGCGGCCACTCGACTTGTGGGGAAGCAATGCGTGGGCCAAAGTCTTTTGTCGCGTCGCAGCAGGCGGCGAGGTGTGAGGAGAGCCCGACATACGACCCACCGAACCATCGAGAGGAGCTGTTGGCAGCGTCGCCGAAGTCACTCTGGCTGCCAGTTCCGGGTCGAACAGCAGGGCATCACGAGTCAGAACAGGAGCATCAGAATGATCCTCGGCTCGCTCATTGCCCGATGATGAAACGATGCCGATGCTAAAGTTGAGAAGAGGAACGCGCTTCTGCCTCATCATAGCGGGACCGTTGGGGCTGTTGCCGTTGACAGCAAGGGATTCAGCTTGACCAACATCGTTCAGCGAGTTGCGTGCACGAACAATACTAGGTCGCACCGAAGGCGAAGCATTCAAGTCGAGTGCCGAGTGAGCAGCAGTGAGACGGCCGGATGGATCGGATGCGCCAATCATGACCGAAGGTCGTCGCGGCGTGTGCAAGATGACAGCGGCTGACATGGTAAGAGCGGCATCCTTTTCCATGTAAGTAGGAGACGACAAGGCCGAGGGCGAGGTGATTGAAATGTCGGCGTGCTTCTTGGCTGCAAATGAATTCTCAAACGACACTTTGGTCGAGTAAGGAGCATCAGTGACCTCGGACTTGGAACGCTGTCGGCCCTCTTCCAGGCCGCGCACGTCTGTGCTAGATCGTCGCCGCCTTTGCTTGTCCTTCTTCTGTCCCCTGTTGCCGGTGAGGATGTCAGCGATCTCGGGAGCCATCCAGGGGTTTGTGTTCAACTCGATGTCCATGTCGCGGTCATCGGCGGAGGCTTGCAACTTGGCCAAGTCGAAGCCGACGACATCTTCGCCCGAGTTGCGTGAACGGATCCCTTGACGCTCTCGCTCCTCAGCCTCATCTGGCTCACGGTTGCCGCGCAGGGTGAGCCAGACACAGAGACCGGTGAAGTAGGCAAGTATGTAACCGAGACCAGCGCACCAGACGGGCGCTGTGACGAGACGCCACCATCGGAGGATGTTGCCGGTACCGTTGCCAGCACGTGGGGCAAGAGGCGATGGTGTGACGATGAGCAGGATGGAAAAGACGAGGGCGAGGACTGTGCAGACAACGCCAACCAAGAGACGACCGCGCTTAGTGTTGGGACTGAGATTGCGAGCCACCGAGATGAAGAAGAAGGGAACGACGTGTTGTGACATGTAAGCGTAAACTGCATCAGCGATAGGGCCGAGCACTTGGGGATGTGTGGAAAAGTCGCACTCTGCCAACGAAAGCTGGAGATCGCTTTCGGAGATGAGACCGACGTCAACCATCCATCGAAGGCGGGGCATCTTCTCAACGGCTGAGGAGCCAACGATGCCAGCCGGAGTATCGGCTCCATCGTCAGCAGTGTCGGATGAAGAGATCGAGTCGCGCTTTCGTCGATTCCTACGCGAGCTCGGCAGAACGCAATGGCGACGAGAGCAGAGGTATCGGTGAACGAGGCGGTCGAACTCGACACGGAGTGGCTGCGTCTCTGGCATGAGACCGAGGTCTACTGGTTTGAGGTTCTTGAGCACTTGACGCTTGACGTCCTCAGGGATGTCGGCATCGTCTTGAACTTGTAGCAAGAAGTCAATGGCAGTGAGGTCGGAAGAGACGCATGCCTTGCACTGTTGTCGAACATAAGCGCCGACTGCCGCCTTGCAAGTGGCCGGGTCTGGACTCTTGAGTCGGTCGGACCGCGATTGATCCCTGAACTTGGCGAGGTAGCGCTCATAGGCAACTAGGAAGTCGAGCGCATCGACCTCGTCGTAGTGAAGACGCGGAGCTACCGACTTCTTCTTTGCAAGGTGTGGGGATGGTGGCGAAGCGGTGATGCTGTCGATATTGAGATCAAAGTCGTCGATGGCGGAGCTTTGCATGTCGGAAGCGGGGAAGTAGGATGGCAAACGTTTGTGTGGCTGGCGCTGGAAGTGCAAGAAGGTGCGGAGATCGAGTAGACTGATGGGACGGCAGCTACGGCCGTGGATGACGTCGATGAGGCTAACACCGAAAATGCCCTTCTGCTCGAGTTTGGCGAGATCAGCCATCTTGGAAGGGCCGGCACCTTTGTTGGAGGAAGATTGGAGGAGGAAAGCAGGAGTATGCTGAGCTGGACCTTTGGTGTGGGTGGCGCGACGGCTGTATGCGCAACACTGTGCTCCGTAGCCACAACTTGGTCCACCGCAGCTCTGTGTTGGTGAGGAGGCCGTGGGCTGTTCGGTGTCGGTGAGACAGTCTACACACTCGCCGCGAAGAAAGTTGTTCTTGTTGGGGCCTGCAATGATGTGCCATTCATCTGGTTGAACCCAACCAAAGGTGTTCTCGTCGCGGTTATCAGCGTAGACGTCGTGTTCTGTTGCCAAGCGCCATCTAGAAGCGGATGAGGTGCCTAGAGTGGCACTACCACGACGTTGCGCTGCTGTTGGACTGGAGGCCATTATGATGAAGCGCAAAACCAAGCAGTCGACAGCTGGTGGTGCTTATATGCGGGTGCGGGTCAAGTGGCTGACAAGAATTAATTGGTTGGAGGGATCTGTTCAGCTCCGTGTCATGTTGATGATGGAGGGTGATGATGGATGATTGAAGAGTAGAGGAAAGGTGAAGGCGGTGAGGTATCTATGGTGAAAGGAGTTGAAGCGATTCAAGGGCCTGCACTGGAGGAGGTGGTGGTGTCGCAGCTGCTGGATGTATCGAGACTTGAAAACAGTTCAGAGGTCAAAGGTTGTGATGATGAAGGCGTGCGAGACGAGTGAAGGACGCGGTGGCGGTGATGATGAGTTGGAAGAGAGGGGATGGGATAATGGTACGTTGTGTGGATCGAGGTGCTCAGCAAGGTAAAAGTTGGAAGCTACAGGTGAGTGATGGTAAGCGAGGAAGGCTTGCTGAATGGAATGAATGCAGGTTCAGGTTCAGTCTATTGTGGTTGCTGTTGAGGGAGAGACTGTTGTTGCGGATTTTGACGCTGGCGTAAGGTCGAGCGGCTGCTGGGCTTGAATGGCTGGCAAAGGGGAGACAAGACAGCAGAGGAAGGGTGTGCGATGCAGGTGAAATGTAGAGGCGGTAGGCCGTCTCGGCAAAAAGAGACGGACGAGCTCTGTTTTTGGCAAAGGTTTTGCTTGGGGTTCTCATGTGCGGGGAACCACACGTTCATTGTTCTCCGCATCGCTGCAGGTGCAGGGTGTGAGAAAGTGTCTGACAATACCAGGGAAAAGAGGCAAAGCATTGCAGAACAAGGACGGGAGACAGAAACGAAGCAACGAAACTCGAAAGAAACAGCAGCGCGGCAAAGATGAGGCAGAGCAGAGAAAGGAGAGCCCTGTTTTTTGTCTGGACCAAAGCGGCCTTCTCTGTACACCCTTGTTCAAGTACATTTCCATCGACACAAGCACAAGCACCTCTCGAACACTTCCGTTCGTTCTCTACCAAAGACAAGCAAAGTCGTGGCAAGACCATGAACCATACTCGATGGTTACCAAGAAGCACGATCGCGTATGCAAATGAACAAGGTTCAGACAAAGGAGTGAAGCCACGGTGTTGAGCTGTCAGGTAACGAAGCAAGGCGGTCTTGTGCTTCAACGCCAAATCATCGAATTTGTGCCATCTGCTGCCTGCTTTTCTCAGCCAAAAAAAAAAATCAAAAATCAAAAATCAAAAAAAAAAAAAATCAAATCAATTAAACTACTTGCATTAATTTGACGTCGTTGTAATCGCGTGCACAGTGACGGTGTGTGTGTTTTTGCTTTCTGCAAGATCGCCAAGTTTCGCGGTGTTCGACTCGCTTCCTAGGCCAAATCTCACAGCGCGTATTTCCTACTTGATCTGCCACGAATACAAAAGGGAATTCACCTCGCGCAAAAAGCGTTCCTTACTTGAGCCACAAACAGATTTGACGCGGGAGATGGCCCAAGAAAATCCAATCAGGCACAGTTTGATACCCCCTGACATCGTCACAGCCTTGCGCGTGGGAAATTTGCCAAATCCCAGTGACACACCAAGCAAGCAAGGTATCGAGGCCCGATCGATCGTTCGAAGTCGAGCTGATCGTCGATATTTCCAACCTCATCTTGTTGTGCCAATGTCGAATCTGAATCATCGACGCCAAACAGCCATTGCTTGGACTCTTTGGCTGAGCCAATCGCAACAAGTCGTGGGCAGTCTGAGCCGGCAAGGTAGGACGAGCCAAACACCATCACGAGGCACCACCTCGTCTCCTTAACCGAGGCTCGAGATGGTCATTCGATCCATGTCTCGTCGTCGAATATGTACCTTCCTTGATCATGGAATTGCAACCTGCCAGACACAAAGCTTAATCTCATGTCTCGCTTCTCATTGCATGTCTGTCGGAAGACGGTCAATGGTACAAATCCGAGTTGTGCCTGCAGGTTGGAAGCCCCCCCCCCACAGCTTACAACAAACGAATCCAAACGCAACAGGGTCCAAGATCATCTCAACCGCCGACACCAAGCCACATCTCGCTCCAATTACTTGACACAACAATGATGCAGCTCAGATCGTCATTGTTCGATCGTCATTGTTCGCACTTCACTCCCCTTCCTCCTATACTTAATCGCCTCCTCGTCCCTCTCTTGCACCTTTACTACCATCATACTGTGACATCAGGACATACAACCTTCCCTACAGCATCAAAGCAACACCCTTCCACACACAAACAATTGGCCAAAGATGACCAACACTTCTCCCCGAAAGAGCAGCGCCTTTGCACCCTTCGCAGCAGTGGAGATCCCCTTCTCTTCCATTCCCGCCGCTGGGACACCCGAATATGCCGAGTTTGTCGCCCACTACCTTTCCTCTGCATTTGCTTTCGTTCGCGGCACTCCAGAATGGAACAAGACCAAGGCCTTCAACACCGACATCGGCGGCAATGTCCAATGCAAGATCCTTCCAAGTCAAGTTCAACAACTCGCAAAGAAAGGCTGGCATCTGCGCGAGTCCCAACACGGCCCCGAATATGGCTTGACATTCGAGGACTTTAGAAGGTACCTACGATTTCAGCACCCTACCTTCGAGAGACAGTACATCCAAGACATTACCTTGGTCGAGTGCGTCCACAAGGTCAAGAAGGATGAAACCGAGATTTGGCACAATGCTTGTAAGTTCACTCACCCTTGATAGGGCCTCTATTGCAAGTGAACGGATCGCTGACTGACATATATTCCTCCTTCGCTTTGACAATTCGAGCAATACAGACAAGCTCCCTATCGTCACCGCAGACAGAGACTTTGTCCAGATGCTTCTCACCATCGACCTTCCACCTCATCCTGAGCCATTCTCCGAAGCACACCAAGCCGCCACTCTCGCTTGGGTCCGTGACCCTAGCCGCACCATCGACCCTCCTTCCGCCTCCACCGAACCTGCGTATCGCTCCTTCTTAGTCCTCCAAATCCCTATCTCCCACCCCGACTATCCACAAAAGCTACCCAAAGTTCGCGCGGTCTACTCGTCCTTCGAAGCTGTATTTGAAGCTCCGGCTGCAGATGAGCAAGGAGCAAAGGCGGTGAACTGGAAGATGGCCGTTCAATCAGACACGAGAGGAAGGATTCCAACAATGATGCAAGAGATGGCTATGCCCGGTGAGATCGCACACGACGTTCACGCCTTTATCGGTTGGGCGAACAAGTACAAGGCTGAGAACCCCCCTGCGGCTAACAACTGATCAACACGACAATTCATTCTAGACTCTGTTCTCTTTCATGCTTTCGCTAATGCACATTCGACTCACTCTAAATGTGTCATGCCATTACGTTTGTGCTTTGGGAGGACTAAGACTTCTCATCTAACCCCATCTCCCCCAATCGCTCCTCTATTGCTGCTGGTGGAGGAGGTGGCGGCGTTCCTGGTGATCCCGGCACTCCACCTCTGCTCGGACTACTAGCTCTACTATTGCTACTGCTCGCCGACCTTTTCTGGAACAGCCTCAATGCTGGATGTGCTGATTGACTCCTGTGTTTTCTTCCCTCATCCCGCCCATCCCTGCTCTGAGGTACACTGGTGTATTCATTTCTCGCCTTGTTCCTCCGTTGTCTGAGCTCATTCAATCGGTCCCATTCCCGCTGATAGTCGTTCTGGTTGACGTGGAGATCAGCCAGGACTTCTCGTGCTTGCAGCTCAAACTCGACCTCATCTTCCGCCTCTATTAGCCCGAACCTTGCTGTTTCGTCCGTGGGCGTCGAGCCAGAGTAGCTTCGTGTTGAGGTTCTTCGGTCTTGTCTACCTCTTACATCCGTCATCCCCACTGCTGCTGCTGCGGCATTTGTGCTGGCGCCTGCAAAGCTCGAGCCCGAAGCAGACGGATCATCCGTACTTCCTCTCCTACTCACGATCCTGGACAACGTCGGACTAGAACTTGAGCTCGAGCTTCTGCCTCCCGCACCGATACCACCATTCCTGAGGAGTCTCTGCTGTAATCTATGACTTAGCATCTCTCGCCAGATCTCACTACTAGCCTGGATTTCACTTTCGCTTGCCGCCTGTTGTTCCATCTCCATCAGATGCTCCAAATCTTCTCCGCAAACACATTGAGTGAAGGATTCGTGTTCATTGCGACCGGCCCAGAAGTCTCGTGAGATCTTCGGTACAGGGTTGGCGTCTTCTTCTGTGTAGGATGGAAGTCGCATGGTTTGCCATCGGCAGGCGCAGGAGGGAAGGATGAGACCCCAGGATGCTCGATATGTGCGGACGTCACTGCCGGACGGAAGCGACGGGTCGGAGTACTGGATAGTGAGTTCGAGGGCATGAACCATCCCAATGGCACAGTCGCTCCCAGGTAAGGTCGATGCTCGCGCTTCGGAGTCGTTGGGAATCCGAGCTACCCAGTTGCATTGGCCCAGTTGAGGCAAGGAAGAGTATGCGATGGGATCTGTGGAGCACAAAGGCCCAGAGGCATCAGCTTCATCGTTTCTTGATTGCCTTTGTTGATGCTGTTGCTGCTCCTTGGCGAGTGCGAGAAGTCCATCAAGTCCACCATCATCATGTGCTTGCTGCAAGCACTTCTTGAGCTCTTCGGCCCCTGCTTCAAAGAACACGAATCGCTCTGAAGGCGGATACTCCAAATAGTTCCGTCGCACTCTCGACTTGAGTGTCGTCTGCTGCAACAACGCCAACTTGAGCGAATATAAACGTAGTGTCGGACTTGGACTAGCCAATGAGAACGTGATGCGCAGATATCCTCCTACGGTCAAATGCTGTGTTCGCACACCCAAGAAGATAGGGCCTAAACCTTCTTCCGCCGCTCGATGCACATGATAATATGGCAGGAATCCCGTCGCAGCCACTGTCTGGATGAAGAATAGATTCTTTTCTGCCAAGAGTGTCTTCTTGCCCAACAATCCGGGGAACGTCGCTTTCACCTGTACCTTTTGATGATGCCTTCCATACTTGCATCGTTGGTACGGCGCCGTACTGTGGTCAACACTGAAGGAGACCTCAAATTGATAAGTGGTCCCTGCTTCGAGCTTGAGATCGATAGCGGATGCGATATTCTTCTTGTTGTAGTAAGGTTGATTCTGTTCGAAGCCGCCTTTTGGAAAACCGATTGATTCGTAGCCGACCAAGCTGGCTGTCAGACTAAGGAGTTTCAAGGGAGGATTGTAGCCAGCGGGTATGGTGAGTTGGATGATGATCTGGACGATAGCTGGCTCATGGTCTTCAGGTGTTTCGTTCTCGGAGCAGACCTGAGGGCTGAGAAAGACGTCATTGACGGTCGTGCTGAGGATCTTGAGGTCCATGTTGGCGGAGACCGTTGACTGTATCCGTGCTCAAGCTCGTGGTGAGGATGTCGCTTAGAGATCTCGAGAGCTGTCCAACGACGGTAATCAGCTCCCGATGTCCGCTGGCCTAGCTTTCCTTATAGGCGAAACGGGCGCATGCACGGGGGCCCAGTTTCAGCCAGAGGGGCCGTCGACGGGCCGAACAATGTGGGCCTTGACCGGTCGAGCGGTTGGTGAGATATGAGATAGACAAGGCTAAGCGGTATACTGCTGGTTCGAAGGTAATGTTGGAGATGTAGGAAGATGGAGGCTGAGTAACATTGAGTGTCGACTTGGTTGGCCAGAATCGCTCGTTCATCTCGCGCAATTTTCTAGTGACAATTGACATCATCACTTTTCCCGAAGCGCCGGCAGACCCCAGATCCACGGACACTTTTACGCGAAGAAAGCTGGGCATTAAAAAAAAATCAAAAATCAAAAATCAAAAATCAAAAATCAAAAATCAACAACAGGTGAGTTCGAATTGGCGGCGCGACCAAAGGTTGCCCGATGATCGGGATGACGCTGACGGTGAGGTACGATGCTCTACAGCACACTCAACAGTTCCAGATCGGCACTTGGTCATCCCTTCCGACATCAGCCTGCGCTACTTTTCAAAGCGCTCGCCTTGGTTCCATGCAGCGAGCATCTGCCACTTCATACCGCCGACAAGCACGGTGCTCGACAGGCTGATCTATGAAGCCCATAATGTAATGTCTGAATCGTACGCTTGGGGTTCCCTCGCGCCATTGTTTCGAGATGAGTTGATTTGATTCGGGTCCTTGATCAACTCATCCCAAGAGTGGTCATTGGAAGTAATCCTGTTGACGGATCAGTCAAGTTGACTCGACCGGCTTCGAGCAGGGCTGCAGCAAGGTCGCAGCTTGACCCGCTCATTCATCTGTCCTGTACTTCTATCGTCATCTTCCGACCTGCATGAACAGCCTGCTTCTGTATGTGGATCCCAACACTGAAGCTGGTATTGCCAGTGATAGTGGTTCATGGCAGCCGACGGAAAGGACGAGGCCCTGCATTGTCGTACAGAGGAGTCAACGATGAGAAAGAAGCTTGCACACTCCAAGATTTGTGTTCAAGGTCAGCTGTCAAATGCCAAGACCGCGCTACCATGATCCGACTTTGACCGATCGCTTCTATGCAAGGAGACTTCATGACTTTCGAGTAGGGCGTCCTCTCGTCGTTTGGGCGAATGAAGAGCGGGGTAACACGCGGCGGCTCACGTTATAGCCTTGTCCGCTTCGAAACATTCTTTGCTTCTAAGCCATCTCCAGGCTGAAGAGTGGATCCAGGATGCAAATCTCCCCCACGCACGAAAGTGGTGATCATTGCAAAAGGAGACCCCTGAAAAGTATTGCCGTCTGCTGTGGCATGCTTATTTCAGGCAATATAAGTTCCCATACTCAATCTAGCCTCAGCCCCCATTGTCAAGCGAGCCCACGCTTAGCCAAAGTCGAGCTTCACACTCTATCGCCACTCCCTTGGCGCGAACGACTCTGACCAATGCTTGATGTTACGACCCCGAGCTTGTTCAATCTTCATCTTGCACCTCTTCCCAGGCCAGAGAAGAGCCCGAGCTGGAGCGGCATCGTCGGTTCCCAGTGCGTTGCATACAATGCCAGAGAGCATGTCACGCTGCAGGTGTCATTGTGAGCAGAACGAGCCAGAAGGATGCTGATAGACTAGACTACACCACCATGGCGTCGAAAGAGGGGCAAGAATGAAGGTCCAAGCGGAGATGCAGCACCGAGCCTGCGTTACTGGCTCGATGTTTTTGCAACAGCTCGGCGCGATCCGGCTATACAACCTGCCCAAACAGAGAAGTCTTGGTTTGGAGCTCGATTTACAGGAAGCTTTTACATGCTCCCAGCAACCGAAGAGCCGATGCAGCCTCATACTTCGGATATGCTTTCACTCGTCCTCGCTTGTCAGTCGGCGCAATCGCCATGATCCTTCATTTGGCATCGACCCGTGGTTGTAAGTGCACAGAGCAGGAATGCGCGTTAACGTAGACCGAAGGCCTCTCTGCAGCAAAGAAGCAAGAGGTATAGCATTCATGCGAACTGCTGCGCCCCGCTTGAGCGCTAGCAGAGAAACAGCAGAGGAACAGCCGATCCAAGCGATCCTATCGTCGCTAAGCCAAGCTAATGCTCTCCGTGCAAGTCCGCGTGCGATCGTCCTGTTGGCTGAGGAAGCCTCTTCTGTACCAGAAACGATAGGGGCAGCTTAAAGAGATGCTCCACGCACGAGCTTCAACTACGCTGCCGTGTATAGCGGGAGACGATTCAGTTCGTCACGAGGATAGAAAGGTATAAGATGAGGGACTTTTGAGCAAGTCCCGTCCGCACATCATTCACGATCTTCATCCATCAGGTCACACTTCTGCCACCCCCTAGTACCCAGTTTACTCGCAGTCTCGACCTCTTTTCTCAATTGCCAATCTCAAGATGGTCGGAACCTCCTTCAACGCTCTTGTCGCCGTTCTTGCGGTCGCCTCTTCGATCGTCGCCTCGCCTCTCCCCGTCAAGCGTGCTCCCACCTGGGCTGACCGAAGCACTGCCACCATTTACCCCGGTGTCAACACAAACACTGCCGGTAGCTGCACTTCTAACTTCATCTTCTACCAGGGTGACGAAATCTACATTGGTCAAGCCGCTCACTGTGCTAGCACTGGCGAGTCGACCGACACTGATGGTTGCTCTTCCGGTTCTCTTCCTGAGAATTCGCCAGTAACCATCACTGGTGCTTCTCAGCCTGGTACCCTCGTCTACTCGTCCTGGTTGCGAATGCAGCAGCGTGGTGAGACGGATGCCAATACTTGCGCCTACAACGATTTTGCCCTCGTCCGTATTGACCCTGCGGACCACGACAAGGTCAACCCCACCGTCCCCACTTTCGGTGGTCCCACCGGTCTCCGCACCTCCGATCTCTCTCCTCTCGAGCAGGTCTACAGTTACGGCAACTCGGTCCTCCGTCAAGGCATTACCCTCTTGAGCCCCAAGTTCGGTGTCAACCTTCAGGAGCAGGGTCATGGCTGGTCGCACAACATCGGTACCGTCAGCCCCGGTATCCCTGGTGACAGTGGAAGCGGTTTCTTCGACAAGTCAGGTTTGGCTTTCGGTACTCTTAGCACCCTCCAGTTCGCCCCTCTTCCCGCTTCCAACGGTGTCGGTGACCTCAACAAGGAGCTCTCGTACGCCAGGACCTTCGGAGACTTTGCCGGCGTTCAGCTTGCTACCGGTACCGCTCCTTTCGCCGTTGCCTTGCCAGACCTTTCCACGGGTCTCGTTTCCACCCTTCAGAACCTTCCAGGTGCCTTGGCCAGCGACCAGGGTCTCTTAGGCCTCTAAGCTTTGAACCCCTCCCTCTAGACTCTAGACCTTTCGAACTCTTTCTCCATACTTTCATGTTCCGATTTATACTCTATGCAATAATGAAAATTGGATCGCACGGATCCCGATGACTGGCGATCGGTGAGAGTCGGAGCACGATGTCACTGCTGTTTTAAGACAGACACATGTATACTCAATTGACTAAAGGAATGTGGCGAGAGCCTAGTGCTCTCGGCTTGATATACAGCTCGTGCATAAACTGTCCCATGATTTTACATGTCACCACACATCACTCCAATGCTCAATAGCCATATGTCTGATTGCCACACTGTCTGACATTGTCTGAAAGCTCTGCTTCTTCTCTCCAAGACTGTGTAATTGATATTGACATTACATACAAAAATTGTGCATCAAAAAAGAGCCAAGAAATTTTTTATTGTGGGACAGTTTATGGAGCATGCCACCAAATAGCATCACCACTCCATTCCTGACCTTGTGGGCTTTTGACTACAATGAAACTTGCAATGTAACTTGGTGGGCACCTTCATAAACATCAAAAGTAGTGATGTGAAAAGTTTCAGCTCAATCAGATGATTGTGAGTGATCTGGCAGTGCTTCCAGTTTGATGCCATCATATCTATACCATCATGCCAAAAACCACCCCAGAGAAATGCCAATTGGCACTCTTTCACCTTCAAAATGGGGAAACTACACATTCAGTTGCCAAGCAACTTGGTTTGAGCAAGTCTACTGTGAATCACATCAGCAAAAGCACCTCCACTGATGTTCCAAAGTCAAAGGGGGGCCAGCCGAGAAAACTCCAGCCTCATCATGTTTGCTTCCTGGACCACTATTTTGAGCTCAATTCAACCTCCACAGTCAGGAAAGCATGTCAAGCACTGCAGGATACAATCCAAGTCACAGTTTGCCCAACCACAGTAAGGAAAGCACTGCAATATTGTTGCTACAAAGCATGGAGGTTGGTGAAAAAACCCAAGTGTCACAGGGCCAGCACAGAGATCATAAGCAGACATGCTGCGCAGCCGCCAAAATGTGCTTGGCACACAAGAAGCGGGACTGGTCGAGAGCCAGGGGCTCCAACCAATCTCATCGAGAATGGTCAGATAGCAAGCTGGGGCAAAACCTCATCTTGAGACAGTGGGAACTGGGAAGTTTCACCAAGACTGGCCCAAGATGAAGCAGATCAACTGGTCCCATGATGAGATGAGGATGTCTCACCAAGATTGAAGGGCCAGCCACTGAGAGCAGGGAACGAGAGAACTTGCCACCTGATGAGGTGGGAGGAGACCCCTGAGCACAATGAAGGCAGCATAGGAGGATCGCTGCCTCAGCAAGAGGAGTAAGGGTAGGAAGGGCAGGAAAGTAGTTGGAGCCAGATAGACAAGGGTGGACAGGGAGGCCACACCCCTGTAAGGAGGGAGGCCATGGTGAAGTAGACACGATGGCACAAAGATATATATACACCCTGTCATGGGGCTGGATGCGCAAAAAGCAGGAAGATCCATCAACTCATATGAAGGGAGTGCAGGAATCAAGGAATTGGGCAGATCGTAGGATTTGCAGCAGAATTCATTGAGATCTGTAGTAGAGACAGCTCTATTACAGATCTCACCTAGATCAGTGCAAGCGAAGTTGATATCACGAATCCCACCAGAATCTGCAGTAAGCATGATCATATGGCAGATTCCATGGAGATCAGTGGCAAGGATGATCATTTGGTGTTTTCACATGCGAGGAGGACCAAGCTCTGCCAAGGACAAGGACGGAGCCCAGAGGCATGCAGCTGGTTACCACTCAGGGGTTCACAAGATGAGAGTCAGGAGAACAGTCGCTGGTTAGGAGGAAGGGGAGCTGTGTCACTAACACCAGCATATGGGTCATGAGGAGGAAGAGCTGTGTCGAGGAGGTCGACACACAGCTCAAGAGGGACAGGAGCAGTGCTACAGGGTCCTCTGTATAGTACTCGACAAAGAGGGTACTCTCTGGAGAGAGAGAGCTGGAGCAGTGTCACAGGTGACACTGCAAAGGATGTATAAAAGCATACCTTCTCATCATAAGTGGATGAGTGGATCCTCATCCACTCTACACCATATAACTAGTATTACTTCAAAAGCATAAGTACTCATTAGTTTCAGTCAGCATAGTCTCAATCAAATAGATTGCTTCTCATTGTAGCATGTGTGTTGTATCACCACTCACTGATGTCCAAAGGCAGTTCATAGCAAACCAGTGGTCCAGATAAAGATAGAACCAAAGGCAGTCATCCACTGCAGTCTGGGGATCAGCACAAGCACTTAGTCAACACACTGGACACTCATGTCAACATCACCAGCAATCATATTCACACCAGACCTTGGTGTCAGTACAAGTCCACATCATTATTGATCATGCCGAGCTACCTCTGGACAGAGTGTCCACAGTGGTCAGTCAAAACCTGCAATAGCAAAACCCTTACTGCAGTTCCAAGTGAGAAAAGTGATAGAGACAGCTCTACTACATATTTCGCTGAGAATTGCAATACCACGAGCATTGTCGCATAACTCGACAGGATTTGTAATAGACACGACTCTATTACCGATCTCAGGTTTTGGGTGTGCGACCGCTGACACACCCCTCTGTCATAGTGAATGAGTGGATCCAGTATCCACTCTATTCTTAACTAAACTATACTCTACTGTAACATATACTTAGTTGTTCTGTCACATAGTGCAATTGCAGGCCATTGCTACTAATCCAAGCAGGTGTGTCATATCACCCCTCACTGACATTGTCTGTAGGCAGTAGTTACTGTGGTCCAGATACTCATCTCTCTGAAGGCAGTAATCATACTGTGGTCCAGGCTTCTCTCACCAATTTGCCATTTGATCATCAACACCTCAAACACTTGTGTCAAGTTGACAGATTATCATCCTGTATATTAAGTGTTCTGCAACAAGCAGGAACCAACTGTGCCATGTTACCACTGAACTGAGTGTTCACAGCAGTTAGCCGAAACTCATCAAACCAACAATCCTTCAAGCAGTCTCAGTGAAAGTGGCCAACAGGTGCATACTCAAGAGTGTTCACTGAAACTGGTTGAAATCACCCAAACTGGTAGCTTTCGGGTTCCAGGCACATGACCGCTGACACCAAGCTACTCAAGAGACACCACAAAGCCCATCGCAAATTTGCCAATGAGCACAAGGATATGACTGTTGAGGATTGGAAGAAGGTGGTATGGTTGGACAAGACAAAGATCAACTTCTTCAGACTGGATGGTAAGCAGTTCTGATGGATTAAGAATGCTGGCTTCAACAGCAAGCTTGTCAGGCCAACAGTCAAGTTTGGCAGTGGCTCCATCATGATCTGGGGCTGTATGATGTAGGAAGGGGTGGGAGGTATGTGCTTGGTGCTGGGTTCAATGAATTCAGACCAATACATTGATATCTTGAATGACAAGCTTGTGAAAACAATCTCAGATTTGCAGCTTCAACATGCATACACTGACATCATGTTTCAGCAAGACAATGACCCAAAACACATGTCAAAGAAGACAACAACATGGTTGACAAGCAATAGCATTAAGGTTATGCAATGGCTGGTGCAGTTGCTGGACTTAAACCTGATTGAACACCTCTGGCACCATCTCAAAATGTGACTTTCATGGTATAGTATGATTGCAAAGTCCAGGGATGAACTGCTCAAGAGATGCAAGGCTGAATGGGCAGCAATCACTCCAGAGACATGTAGGAACCTAATAGAGAGTATGCCAGACCACATCAAGGTGGTTCTGAAGGCAAAAGGAGGGAATACAAAGTACTAAGGTGTTGTAGAGGAGTGCTCCATAAACTGTCCCACAATAAAAAATTTCTCAGCTCTTTTTTGAAGCACAGTTTTTGCATGTAATGTCAATATCAATTACACAGTCTTGGAGAGAAGAAGCAGGGCTTTCAGAAGATATCAGACTGTGTAGCAATCAGACATATGGCTATTGAGCATTGGAGTGATGTGTGGTGACATGTAAAATTGTGGGACAGTTTACACGTGAGCTGTATATACATTAGTGTGGCACATGTCGAGTGTGGGAGCATCCTACTTCATGACCTAGCTTGACAACGAGCGGGACTGTGTTGTACCCGATCTCTGGTGAGATTGGCTCGGCTCGATCTCTGATCAGTATGGGAATCAGAAATACAATGGCAGTTTGGTGAAATCATGCTTTGTCTGTCAGGCTGACGAGATTCTCTTGCAGCAATGCTAGCGCCTTGTATCTGTGTGAAAGCGAGTTCTTCTGCTTGGGGTCCATCTCTGCGTATGTCAAACCGGTGCCCTTTATCTCAAGAATCGGGTCCCATCCAAAGTATGTTGGTCCACGTGGAGGAACGATGACACCCTCGGTCTTGCCTTCAAAAAGCTTGACTTCCTCGCCTGGTCCAGCACAGTAGGCGAAGGTGCAAATCGCGGACGCGGTGCGATCTTCGAAGCCGTCAAGCATCTTGTTCAGCCCGTCGTGACCTATTGTTTTCATGAAGTCCTTGATGTAGGGTCCTGGCAGTCCACCGAGCGCATGGAAGCCGAGTGCAGTGTCTTCGGTGATGCAGGGTCCATTGAGGGCTTGCGCTGCAGCTGCGCATTTGGCTTGAGCTACTTTTCGCGTTGATCCTTGAATCTCGGGTAGGTCGAGGTCCTTGTTTGTGAGCTCGTAAGAGAAGTTGGGAGATGCTGCGAAGATCTGCTGAACCTCACGCAGCTTATTGGCGTTGCCTGTGACAAAAGTAAGGGTGGGCTTAGACATGATGGCCGGCCGTATGACAGCGTCTGTATGTGATATGCGGGTAACGATGAGGAGAAGACGATCAGTAGGAGAAAGTTGGAAGAAAGGATGGCAGAAAGGAAGAAAGTGAAATTAAGATTCCTACGCGTTACTCGACTCAGCGTCAACTGACTGCGAAACTTTATTTCCACGGAGAGACGTGACATTTCCGAATTCCGCGATTTTTCATAATCCTGTACTGCCGCTCTCATGACAGCATGACCATCTGGTATTGTCTCTTCTCAATCTATGAATGACAACTGGTTCTTAAAACAAGCAATCAAGGTTCGCAAGAATAATGCAACAAAACTTTCTTGTACAGATTGCATGTGTAAAGTACAGCCTGGACGCAGTTTTGATGCTTGCCTCTTGAAAAGGCGAGCGAGTCGTGGTATATGAGGAGAAGTAATCAGAGCATGTAAGTGAACTCGGGGTGGGCATCACCAAGGTACTCGCGGATCTTGGAGTCGCCCCAGCCGAGCTGCTTGAGTTCGGTGACACGATAGTCACGCTTTCCTGCCTTGCGTTGTCTGTTCTCCCAGAGCATGTATAGCTCTGCTATTGTGACTAGAGCGAGGGCGGCTATGTTGAGACACAAATTGACAAGGAAACCGCGCCTATAACGAGGGGCCTCGTTGTTGTAGAAAAGCCAGACTGATAGGATACCCCCGCCGTTTGTGAAGACGATGTAAAGCGCGATGGCTGTCGCGCGTTTGTAGAGGCCTGCAGTGTTATTAAGCATCCAGCTAATTCCAAGCGGAGGAATTGAATAGGTACCGCACGAAAGGAGGATGATACCACCATATCGCTGCGAGGCCACTTTCGAGCCGTAGGCAAGGCCAACACCAGCAATGGAAAGGAGAATGAGACAAACGACCGAAATCCAACGCCACCTGTACTTGTCAGAGAGGACGGCTGCAGTAATTGAGACGAAGAAGGCGGCAGCAGTGGGAGGAACTGAGAGTAATTGAGCCTCAGCAGTGGTGCTTGCGATACCAAGAGTTCGAATGATAGTTGGGCTGAAAAAAGCCGAGGAATAGAGCAGGGTAGCGTAGGCGTAGCCAGAAGCAGCGAAAAGTACGACCAATGGATCGGTGAAAGTACGGATGACCTCGCGAAGCACGAACTTGCCGTTGTACTCGAGCTTGTCATCAGTAGCGGCAGCAACACGCTTCTCAGTGGTGGTAAAGGCGTCAACGTTTTCGGGATCCTGAGTGGGCTTAGAGACGGGAGGGGCCATACGAGCGTAAGCAAGCTTCTTCTCCTGGGGGGTTACCCACCAAAGCTTGGAGATATCGTTGGGCAGAATCCAGAAGCAGAGCAAACCGAAGAAAATGGTGAAGATGCCCTCAATGATGAAGATCCACGCCCATCCTCCAGGCTTGTGCTTGATCAGACCGATGGCAGTGGCAAGGAGACCCCCGAAGGTACCAGAAAGCGAAGCGCCGGAGAAGTAAAGTGCCTGTCGAACACCCATCTCCTCACGCTTGTAGAAGAAGCTAAGGTAGAGGGCGAGGCTCGGTAAGATACCAGATTCTGCTAACCCTATAAAGGCACGGTTTACGTACAAACCAGTCTTGTTTGTGACCAGACCTTGAAGAGTAGAGACCAAACCCCAAGACATGACGAGGAAAGGGATCCAGCGTGCAGGCCCGAAGCGTTTTACGACCAGATTCGATGGGATCTCGAAGATAATATAAGGAATGTAGAGAACAGTGAGAGCAATGCGGTAGTCGTAGCCATCCTTTCTCATCTTCAGGTCTTCCTCGAGACCGTTAAGACGGGCCTGGCCAATGTTTGTGCGGTCCAAGAAACTCAAGAGGTAGAGAATTAGACAAAGGGGAACAATCTGCCAGTCGAGCTTCTTCTTGAGTGACATCTCGAGAGCGGCTCGCTCCTCTTCCGACAGAGACTCAATGTCATCGTCGGCGGGAACAGCGGCCTGGAGGTGGCTCTGCTTGTTGTCGTTGATGCTGTCGGAAGGGGAAGAGCCTTCGTGCTGATGAGAGAGCTCTGCCGGAGCGGCAGCCTGAGCGGACATGTTGGGCCAAGTCGATATCGTCGCCGCGTAGGTGGGAGAGAGACAAAAAGGTCAAATCGGTAGGGAAAGGGTGATGGTCAGGAAGGGAGGCGGACAAAGGAGAATGTTCGGAAGGCAGCAACTCTTTATACCGATCTTCTTGCCAAGAAGAGAAAGATTGAGGGGAGTGTGCGAGGCAGCTGTCAGAGGTGCAGGTATGGCGACTCAGGTCCCGCCGTGTGACAAGCTCATAAACCCGGGTTTTTTGAAAAACGCGCTTTTCAAAAAGACGCAAAAACTTTGATACGCGCCACGAAACGCCCCTTTGAATGAAATCGAGCTCCGCACAGACGGCACAGACCAGTTGACTGGAGTATAGCTTTTGGCTCAAGAATCATTGCTCAAGGCAAAGCGAAGACGTGGGTTGGTGCAAGTCGAGTCAGGGCAGACAGATGCAATGCGTCAAGGTGCATGTTGAGATTCTGCAGATGAGATCAGATTGGTGGAGAATCTGAGCGAATCAGCGCGGGGAACGTAAAGGGGAAAATAAAAAAGGGGACATGTGCAAGAAGCGCCAAGCGAAGCTGAGTTGAGAGCCCTCCTCGGTTTCGTTGTGTCCCGATACATGCCCAGCTGTGGCCCTCATCACCTTTCTCTGGTGCAGGCGCCAAGCGAAGCAAAGTTCCAAGAGACGAAAATTTCTCCAAGGGAAAGGTTTACCCGACTCAAGACCAATTCGAGATGGACAAATGGAACGTCGAAATGGCGCGGAGAATCGAGCAACGAACGACATGGCTTCCTCCGCAATCCGAAGAACCGAAGCCGGACACTCTTCCTTGCACGACCTCTCTCACTCACTCTGCAATGCGTTCTGTCCCTAACTTGAGGCCAGAAAGCAAGCCACCCCCGCGTCGATCTATGCTTCTTTCCGCCGTAACCGTCCGCAACTCCTGTTAGGAGTGACATGTGGACGGTCCAAGTGTCAGCGGAGTACAAAATCGTAAGACGGTAGCTTCCAAAGGAAAGTGGCGGCTTGCAACCACGTTTCAGGGTCCGCAACTGCCATACTGCGACAAGACTCCTTTGTCATAGCCGGTCCAGCCGGTTGTCAATTGAGCCCCGTGCCTGAATGGCCCCTCTTGTAGCCTTCGTCCACCTCACGGACCTTTTTTGGTTTACCTTGCCCCGCATGCTCATGTTAACACATACACCGCGGATCTGGTGATGGACATTTGAGGTGACGACGCGATTGGACCAAGCTTTCTGTAGAAATGAGATGAGAGCAGAACAAAGTTGCTAAGCTGGACTTTCAATGCGTTTGATCATGACATTGTAATGGAAGCGGAGTGAGCAGGGTCTGTGAGTTTGCTTTGCGTTTTGTCTTGGCGTTCTTGAATTCGTTGTTCCGCTTGCTGTGCTTGCTTGCTCGGTTATGACACTTCAGATCCGCGTTATCCCTTCGGTTGCTCCCATGGCTAACTTCCCCATGCAACTCGATCCAATCTTACCCCGCAAAAGCAAGCAAGCGTGTTGTTCCTCGCATGGTCAGGCACGGAGGTGGGTTTCCATCGGTGCAAGCGGCCAAGGTGACACCGCCTAAACTGCAGAGCGCCACCGTCTAGAACGCATCTTTGCCGCCAGAAGACCACGTCAAACGGATTTTGCGGGGTAGCTGATTCTTCTTGGTCGTTACAGCTCTGCATGCTCATCGCAGCCATGCGATTGGTTGTGCCTTTTCTCTCGGTCTGATCCAAGTTTCGTTGTTTGATTGCAACTCGTTGTGCATGAGATCAAGGTGCAGACGAAAAGATGCGAAAGGTCGGACGAATCAGCATCGACATCCGTGACTCGCAAATATCTCTTGTCCAACCACATCTTCTCGCCCAATCAGCAAAGACAAAATCAGAATTGTCACATATTGCGCCAACGTTTGACGTTGGAAGTGTCGCCCTAACATCGCATGCTATTTCTCCACGCTCTAACACTGTACGTTTTGTTGCCGGCGGCTGCTCGGTTTTGACGGCTGCTTTGGGATTCGGAAAGCGAAAAAGTCGACTTCTTTTCTCTTTTTCTTTGTGGAATGCAGAGATCTTCTTTGCACAGACCCTGGAAGAAAAACTCTTACCCCGTACGACCAACATCTTCAAGGGCGATCTCCATCTTCACCTTCACCCTTACAGTCATCGAGAATGTCGTCGTCAGCAACTTCATTTGAAGGCGCTTCGGCACGTGAATATCATGCCAACCCAACTTGGAAGTCAAAGAAGGAAGCTCAACAGGTCGATTACCCTTCGCAGGAAGCTTTCCAGTCGGTCATGAACCGAATCGAGCGCCTTCCAGGTCTCGTATCCTCCAACGAGATCGACCGACTTCGATCTCAACTTGCTTCTGTCGCAGAGGGCCATGCTTTCCTCCTCCAAACTGGTGACTGTGCAGAGCTCTTCGACTACTGCAACCCAGAGCAGATCCAAGCCAAGCTCAAGCTCTCATTGCTCATGAGTCTCATCCTCATCTGGGGCGCACGCAAGCCAGTGGTGCGTATTGGACGAATTGCCGGACAGTACGCAAAGCCACGCTCAAAGCCTACCGAAATCATTACCAAGATCGATCCTACCACCGGAGAAGCAACCAAGCACGAGATCATGTCCTTCCGAGGAGACAACATCAACGCATTCAGTGCAGAGCCTGCCAGCGCACGTATCCCTGATCCTGAACGCTTGCTTCAGGCCTACTTTCATTCGGCTGCCACCCTCAACCATATTCGATCGGAGCTTGCGAGCGGTCTTGCCGATCTGCATGCCCCTCGACAGTGGTCCTTCCAACACGTCCAGTCCAGCGCGCTTCAGACTGAATTCGAGTCGGTCGTCGATTCGCTCACCGACGCTCTCGACTTTATGAAGGCCATCGGTGCCGACCCTAGCGCCTTCTCCTCTAGCAGCGTACTCAACTCGGTCGACTACTTCATCAGCCACGAAGGACTCTCGTTGGCATACGAAGAGGCGCTCACTCGACTCGTGCGCAAGCCAACACCATCCAACCCTAAACCTGCACGCAACGTTCACCCCTCTGATCTTGCCAGCGGTGAGCCGGACGACGCGGCACTGGAGAGATACGATCTCTCTGCCCACACCATTTGGCTAGGCGACAGGACAAGACAGCTTGACGGTGCGCATGTTGACTTCTTCTCTTCCATTCGCAACCCTGTTGGTGTCAAGGTCGGTCCCTCGATGAAGCCTCAGGAGCTGATCGAGATCCTCAACATTCTCAACCCAGATGTGCCCATTCCCAGCACAGCAGCATCAGGTCGCACGAGTGGCTGGTCCACCACAAGTGGCGCACCTCAAGTCGTCCACGGCAAGGAGAAAGGTCGAGTCATGGTCATCATCCGTCTTGGTGCTGGCAAAGTCGCCACGCACCTTCCACCCTTGCTCGAGGCAATTGCAGCAAGCAACCACAAAGACTCGATCATCTTGCTTTGCGACCCTATGCACGGCAATACTCAAACCAGCCCTTATCCACCTGCTTCCTCTGACCCCAGTGCTCAACCCCTCAAGACGCGCTCTTTCGGTGATATCATCTCCGAGATCCTCTCTTTCCTTCAGATCATCTCTTCTGACTTCCCAACACTTCATCTCGGAGGTGTTCACCTCGAGTTGACGGGAGACAAGGATGTCACCGAGTGTTTCGGTGGATCAATGAGGCTGGAGCCCAAGGATCTCGAGAGGGGCTACAAGAGTCACTGTGATCCAAGACTCAACTTTGAACAGTCACTGGATATTGCCTTTTTGCTGTCGCATTACTTCAGAAACCAGAGATTAGGCAATCAGGTCAAGGGAAGCGCTAAGACTGAGGAGGAGATCAAGAGGCAACAGGCTATCATTGAGTCTGGTTCCGGCGACGAACTGCTTGCCGAGTTGATTTGCGGTATCACCAACCGTCCTCAGTAATCTCTTCTCGTTATCGTGTACTTCTATAATCACCCTTTCGTCTCGATGCTTTGTGTACTATCGAACGCAGTTTTATCAAACGAGCTTCAGCTTTCGATTGCAAATTAGAAAGATTAATAACGAATGTGTGGATGCAACGATCTCAACAATAAAGAATGGGTGTAAAATATCACTTACGGGGCAGTGAAAGCAAAGACATGACGAAGGGTAAGCTAGCGCACCTACGTTGCATCTTTCAATTCCCCAGCATCGTCTTGCCGCCTTGGAGGATGTTTCCGCATCTCTTTGAAAGTCTTGATTATTTTCCCTCGTGAGGAAGTCGGCGACAGATTCATCAACCTTCGATAAACGTCTCGAACGCGCTGCGAAGGACTTCGCAAAAGTTGCGCCATCGATGCACGATTGAACACGACGCCGCGCGAATCGTTAGGATTAACAGACGGGTCATAGTGGATGTTGGGCGCTTCTTTGATTCTGAGTGCAGGCTTGAACCCTTTCAATTTAGGAGAGGCAAGGTCGAGCTTAGGCGGTGGGAAGTTGAAGGTGTTCTGATCAGCCTCGTCGAGTCTGTCAGGTCGTTTACGCTTCCGAGGAGGTGCTTCGGGCGACGTAGGTTCGAGAGCACGATTATTACCAGCTTGAACGACTTCGTCATTCGACCGCTGTGCGGCGATTGAACCTCGAATCGAAGTGGGGGGCTGCGAATGAACGTCTGAAAGCCTAGGAGACTCCGTGAAGCTGGACATGTCAAAGATTGGCCTTTGACGTGCCTGTGTCACGGTAAACAGGGTTTCGCCCCTTGGTCCTGTTTCCCAGTCTTTCTTGGCGTTCAAGGCATCCTGCGACTGGGTGGTTGGAGTCTGAAGGTCGTTCTGGTCGTCGCTGCTGCTGGGACGAATCTTTGCAGATTGTCCCCTTACAAACTGCGCCTTTCCTGTTTGCCCTAGTGCTGGATCTTCATTGTAGATGGCGTAACCGGCGTCATTCAGCTCGGCTATCTCCTGCACCTTTCTGATACCTTCGTTTGTCGGCCTGCCCCCTTCCCAGCCTGCGCTCACGCTCGCACTCTTTGCAGGATCGATTTGCTGCCCAATAGGGTCGGTAAAGACGTGCAAATCATTTGGTAGACGTTGGACATTCGGACGGAATCTTGCCCTGTGCAAGATGTCGGTGTAGTCGGCAGGAAGACGAAAGCTTCCAGGTGTGTTACTCTCCATATTGCCAGCCGTTTTCGGGATGTTTGACGTCCAAGACTCTACTGGCAAAGGGTCCGGCGCCACATCGTGTGGAGAGCGAAACGAGCCTGCGGGAGTATACGGTGTGCCTGGAAAATGTGAACTAGAGAAGCTAGAGATCGTTGCTTGTGGTGTTTGTGGATTGGAGACGTCGGCATCCATCGCCGTGAGATCGTCAAACTGCCTGGGTGTCGGATCTGGGCTGATCTCCTGCGAACCCTCTTTCTTCAGACGCAAGGGAGACAGCCCGGTGCCTTCTGCCACCACTCCCTGTTTCGCCTTGGTGGAGGCTGTTAAGGCAGGTTCCGGATAGCCAATGTATCGAGATGCCGCCCTCCTGATCTGTTCCTCCTTGAACTTCATGATTTGCTGGTACTTGTCGTTCGATTCAATGAGGAAAGATTTTACATCAGCATTTGGAGGTTCTTTCTGAGACTTCTGTTCCACAGTTTCCATTAAAGGTTCGGCTCTTGACGCTGCTTCGATGACGGAAACTCCGTCTCGCGACGGACTGGCTTGTCCACTTGGCATTCCTTGGTCCGACTCAATTTCAGGGACCGGGGTTCTCGGTGGAGGCGGGCGGCGATTGGGCTGGCTTGCCTTGAAATCGTTGAAGCTTTTCTTGCGAGTATAACTTGAGCGCCTGCGCTCACGAATTGCTCTACGTGAATTCTCCTCCTTGGAAGGTGATGCATCGGTCTTGACCTTGACAGGTGTCTTTGTGCCGTCTTTGCCCAACTCTTGGGAGAGTCCGGGTACATGAGCGCGCGCTAATGCTTTAAGGCCTGAATCGGGCTCAGAACTTTTGACAGCGGAGACGAATTGCTTGAGATTTGGGACAGGAGTCTCTTGCAAGATGGCTGGTACTCGCAATACACGCGGCAAGACGTATTGCTTGCGGAGATCAGGTTCGTAGATCCACTTCTTCTTGATGTACTTCCACTCGGGATACGGTTGGCGCATCTTGTCGACTTGCCTAAGGACACCAACGTATCCTTTGCGAATCCCTTCGCGAACACGGCTGCCATCTTGAAAGATCTTCCAGTTCTTGAACCTGTCAGGGACCTCTGCTTTGGCCCAGCTCGTTGCTGCTTGTAGTTCTTGTCGTCTAATGAGCTGCGGTTGTTGAATGGCACGGCATGTTGCGCCTGGAGCGCAAGAGATGACTTGCCAACTAGAAACAACAGAGACGACGAATGACAGGAGTAGAAACGTGCTTGGACGTGCAAAACGCATAATGAAACGAGAGTTCAAGCCGTGAACATGAGTGGGATGAAGTATACTGGTAGCATCCTCCGTGCTCTTTATAGTATGTTGACTGAGAGACGAATGGTGTGACGTAGCGAGACGGAACGCCGAGACGAAGACGGAGAAGCTTTAGGGATGAGCTTGTCGGCGACGGTCGAAGTGAAGCGATGTTGTTCGTTGAGAAGACGAGTCGATCGACAGACAGGGAAGGCTCTCTGGATTGCCAGAGTGTCTGTAGCTCATCAAATGAAGGTGCGGCTGCTGAAGGCACGCCTCCCGACGGAGAGTGATGCTGCGAAATGAGATGGGTCATCATTGCTGCATTGTCTCCTTGACCCACGTTGCGCGGTCAACGGTCCGATTTGCCGGGCGTGTAAAGCCGAAAGGTTGTCTGGTCAACCAGCTCGAACTTAACGAAAGATGACAGTTGGCGACGCTCAAGCACAGTACTGCTGCTATTGGGCAGAAACACTATACTAAAATGACCTAAGTGAAGCAGCGTAGAAGAATGAGGTTCTCTACTTGATATATATATACAGGAGAGAATTGTCGACGAAGGTGGGAGTATCAGCCTCCCACAACTTGAGTGAGAGGGTACATATTTCAAGATGAAGTGTGGCCTCGAGCTGGATCAAGCATTGGCCGATCTCTTACCATATCGGCTCATGTCCTCGTCAACATCTTGCTGGATCGTATCCTTCTGCAGAACTATGAAGCCGTACCAATCGAGGTAGTTGATCATCCCCGTGCATACTGCCCTCCTTTGACCTCTTTTTCTAGAGCTGTAACGTCTCGTCAAGAGTCAGCAGGCTCGTACATCGATTTGAGACAAACAGGCCTGCTTGTCGCAATTGCACAGGTCCCACATGGTGATTTCATATGTGGCACTTGCTTGCAGCGGGTGGTTGTTGTCGCTCAACGAGTGGGATAGGTTTTCGAGTCGTGCGGTTCCGTTTCAGTCATCGGCCGATCGTAATGCTTCTCGACGATGAACGAATAGAGGGGCGAAATGAAGTACAGTATGTTGTGCATTGCAACATTACAACGACGCAACTCATACCGTCACAAGCGGCCTGATAGTTTTTGGATCGGTGAACCGTATGTAAGTCCATAACTTGGAAAGTGAGGCAATAGCATACGATGTCTGGTGACGCTATTACGCCCGTCTCACGTCGTTCGACACATCTGATGGAAATCGGAACGCCATTCTGACGACTCTTCTAAAAATTGATTTCCACGTGCAACAAATAACGACAAATCAGGTTATGGTATGCCTGGCTTTGGGGAAGATGATGGTAGTGAAGAGAGAAGCGAAGAGCGGAGCGGAGAGCAGAACAGTTGAAGTATGTGATGCATCGGCGACTGAAGCATGCAACCACTTGGAGAGTGCAACTTCTATGCTGAGCTCACATCCAATCACCAGCTTTGCTCACTTGGATTTAGCACATTATCCAGACCAACACTCAGACATCAAGACACCAGTCAATGGATAACTGGTGTACTCCTGCCATAGTCTCACTCATGTTTTCAACCTCACTCTGATGAGTATCATACATGCATATGGAGACATCAAGAGACACTGGTAGATATATAAACAGCCATGTCACCCTGTAGATAGAATACACCCTCATCACAATTGATACCTGTGATCATTGACATTGACACATCTTTGATTGACTGTAACAACACTCTTCAACTGATTAAGAGTCTGACTGCTCTTGCCACACAATTCTTGACACCATGCCTTCACAACCCAATGACCCACATCCCACCAATGACCCCTCACTTGAGGACTCCTCTGATGACCAGGCCGAAATGATTCTGGCACCTGTAGACCATCAAAGAACTGCCAAACATGATACCAACTCCTCTGACAATTCTGATACCAATGACAGTGAACCAAATGAACCTCTGCTTGATCTTAACAACATCAACAAAATGAATATCAATACACTCCAGAACTTTGTCACACAATCCACCCTGCACAAACAAGCCAAGACCTTCTCATACAAGCTACCCTCCAAGCACTGTGGTTTTCTCCATGAAGTGACCCAACTCAATGATGTGCTAAAGGACACTCCAAAACTAACCACAAAGAACTGGTACACCTGGAACCCTCATTTCTGGGACATATTGGGCTCATGGTCCCTGGCCCTCAAGCATCTCGACAGCACCACCAACCTGGCTGATAAAAAGTACAACTGGAAGCTGGATGCAAAACTCTGCATGATCATCCAAAGCAATGCCAAGCTCATTGGCCAGGATAATGTGAACTACCTGTTCATGCAACCCACAAATGCCGAATCCTGGAAGATTCATGAATTATATGCCTGACTCAAGAAGGACCTCACTAAAATGGAGCATATTGCGGAATCAACCCTCCTATACAAAGCTGGTGTCAGCGGTCGCACACCCAAAACCTGATATCTGTAATAGAGTCACATCTATTACAAATCCTGTCGAGATATGTGACAACACTTGTGGTATTATGATTCTTGGTGAGATATGTAGTAGAGGTGTCTCTATCACTTTTCTTGCTCAGAAATGCAGTAATGGTTTTGCTATTGCAGGTTTCAACTGACTGCTGTGGACACTCTGTCCAGAGGTAGCTTGGCACAATCAATAACTGGTATGAACTGGTACTGACACCCAGGTCTGGTGTGAGAGATATGTTTGGTGGTGCTGACATGAGTGTCCAGTGTGTCGACTGTATGCTTGAAGTGATCCCCAGACTGCAGTGGACAACTGCCTTCAGTTCTATCTTTATCTGGAATGATGGTTTGCTATGAACCACCTTTGGATGTCAGTGAGCAGTGATACAACACACACACTACAATGGAAGCAACCTATTGAGATTGCAACTTGCTGAGTACTAATGTATACTTATGCATAAAGCTATAACTAGTAATGTATGGTGTAGAGTGGATGGTGATCCACTCACTTGCTATGATGGGGAGCATGGTTATATACCTTTCTTGCAGTGTTGCCTGCGACACTACTCCTCCTCCCCATCCCTGCTATCCTCCTCATCCCTGCTATCCTCCCCATCCATCTTGTGATGCCACTCATTGGCATTGCTTCCCATGCCTCCTGTGGATGGATGGGCCTTGTCATGGGCCTGAATGCTCAAGAAGCAGGAGGGTCACTGGTTCATATGGAAGGAGCACAGGTATCGGAGATCTAGTCGATACCAGTAGAGAGCATGGTCATAGTGCAGTCTCCATGGAGACCATGGACTCCTATGGACTCACATGCAAAGGAGCACTGAGCCATATGTGAGGAGTGCCAGGCACAGCCACAAAGAGGACCAAGCTCAAGGAGCATGCAGATGGTTACCACTCAGGGGGCTCGAGAGACAAGAGTCAAAGGAACCATCACCAGTCAAAGGAGAAGGAGCAGTGTATAGGGAACCGGCAAGCAGGTCCTGAGGAGGAGGAGCAGTGTCGAAGGAGTTGACACCACTCAGGGGGCACAAGGGTGCCAAGCAAGCAGGATAGCAAGGAGGAGGAGCAGTGTCAAAGGAGTTGACACAGCTCAAGAGGCACAGGGGTGCCAAGCAAGCAGGAGAGGCCCCCTGAACAGTACTTGATGAAGAAGGTACTCTCTGGAGAGAGAGCAGGAGCAGCATCGCTGGCGATGCTGTGAAGAGGTATATAACCATGCTTTCTCATCATCAAAGGTCGAGTGGATCCTCATCCACTCTACACACCCATCATAACTAGTTATCACTTCAGCATAAGTATATATTAGTTTCAGTCAGCATAGCAGCAATCTATCAAGGTTGCTCCTCATTGTAGTGTGTGTGTTGTATCACCACTACCTGATGTCCAAAGGCAACCCATAGCAGGTCAGCAGTCTGGATATAGATAGAACCGAAGGCAGTAGTCCACTGCAGTCCAGGGATCACTTCAAAGCATCAAGTCAACACACTGGACACTCATGTTGACACCACCAACCTTATCACCAACACCATCAACCTCATTACCATCAACACTCACCGACCTTATGACTGACACCATCAACCTCATCATCATCAACACTCACACCAGACCTTGGTGTCATCATAACCTATGTATTGATATTGATCATGCCGAGCTACCCCTGAACAGAGTGTCCACAGTGGCCAGCTGAAACCTACAATAGTATATACAATGAATGCCACCTGCTGTCATTGCACAACTTGATAGTCGCCGAACAACTAGCTTGTTGAGACCGATACCGAGACAATAGCTGTTGCACAGTTTGATAGTCACCGAGTATCTCGACAGACTGACCTGGGTTTCAGGCGCGAGACCCCTGACAGGCCTCTTGCTGCCTCATCTTCATTAGGGGCAAGTCCCACTTCATCTGAGTGGCAACTTGCACCCCCTTTCAGCACCCTCTCATCCACAACACCCACCTGTTGGCACTGACTTCATCATCATGCCAGTCCCCTGCTTCATCCAGTGGTGTCCTCACCTTGTACAGTATCTTCTCCTCATCATATCAGTGATGAGGTACCTTGCTGATCGATTCTCGTGAGATCTGTCATACTCCATGTAATATTATGATTCCTACTGAAACCTGTAGTAGCAACTTCATTCCTACAGATCCTGGTGAGTTATGCCATAGGATCATTTCTACTACCAATCTCAGTGAACTCTTCCTTAAGCCCTCGTTTAGCCTGATCCTGTGATTCCTGCACTCCTTCATATGACTTCCACTTCTTCCTGCCTCCTGCGCATCCGGCTCCTATGACAGCCGGCAGGATCCACATGTTCAATGCAGACATTCACAAGTTCTCTGCCGATTTGGACGAGCATTGGGCCAAGGCCGAAACTATGGGATTCAATCTAATGTGAGTTCTCAAGATCAAAACGCTTATTGACCAAGCCAAGTTTGTAACCATATACCATAATTGCATAATTAACCTTCAAGACAATGGCTGCAGAATGGACTATGACTCAATTTGCACAGCCCTATTCAAACGACAAGACGACATGACCACGAAGACAAGCCATCAGACCAATAGTGTCAGAGGTCGTGTGCCCAAAACCTGATATCTGTAATAGAAATGTGTCTATTACGAATCCTGTCAAGATATGTGACAATGCTTGTGGTATTATGATCCTTGTCAAGATATGTAGTAGAGACATCTCTATTACTTTTCTTGCCCAAAGATGCAGTAATGGTTTTGCTATTGCAGGTTTTGACTAGCCACTGTGGACACTCTGTCCAGAGGTAGCTCAGCATGATCAATAATGTTGAATGTATTGTAAGACACCAAGGTCTGGTGTGAGTGAGATAGTTGATGCCATTGACATGAGTGTCCAGTGTGTCAACTGAGTACTAGAGGTGATCCCTGGACCACAGCAGATGACTGCCTTTGGTTCTATCTTTATCCAGACCACTGGTTTGCTTATGAACCACCTTTGGACATCAGTGAGCAGTGATATGACACATGTGCTGCAATGGAAGCAATCTACTTGTGATTGCTACTTTGCTGACTAAAACTAATGTATACTTGTGCTTGAAGTGATAACTAGTTTGATATGGTGTAGAGTGGATGGCAATCCACTCTCTTACTAGGACAGAGAACATGGTTATATACCTTTCTTGCAATGTTGCCTGTGAGACTGCTCATCCTCCTCATCCCTCCTATGCTCTCCATCCACCTTGCAATGCCACTTGTTGGCACCACCTCCTCACTTCCTCTAGATGGATGGCCTCTGGCTGCTTCATCTCTGTCAGGGGCCAGTCCCACTTCATCTGGGTGGCGACTCACACCCATTCATCACTTCTTTGGCACCCACCTTCTTTCGCCGGTTTCATCACTGTAGGGCCCCTGCCTCATCTGATGGTGTCCCCTCCTCGTTCGGTGACCTCTTCTCGCCGTATCGGCGATGGGGTCGATGCCAGCAGGAGAGAGGGTGTCGAAAGTGGACGAAGGCCTCTCAGGAGGAGCAGGAGAGGTGTCGTGGGCAACACCAATTGAATGCATAAATACTCTCATTCTACCATAGCATATGAGTGGATCCTAATCCACTCTACTCTATACTTTACATACTCTTTACTTGACTCATAGTTACATATCATTGCAATAGCAGAGCTTTGCAATGACACCTCAAACATGTGTGTTGTATCACCATTAGGCATCAACTGTAGGTGGTGTTCCTCAACACCTGCAGTCCAGTCCCTTACTGTAGGCAGTGTTTGCTCGACATCTGCAGTCCAGTCAGTTATTGTAGGTGGTGTCCAACACCTGCAGTCCAGTAACTCCCATCCTCTGTAGGTGATAAGCATATCATGGTCCAGACAACATTAGAGAGCATTAGCAACAGTACTACAAACACTCTTACTGTAAAGGAGAGTGTACTACTCTCCCTCCATGGAATAATGGACATGCTGTGCAACCTCCAAACAGAGTGTTCAAGGCAGTCAGCCAAGACCTACCAGTACAAAGCTGTCTGGTTACAATAGTTGAAACATCCTGAGTAGATCTTACTTGATTGACCTCAGCAATACCAATCAGAAACACCCAACCTGGTTTCTGGTGCGCGACCGCTTACACCACGCTCCTCCTCCTGTCATTGCTGTCTGACTCGTTTTCTTACTCCAGCATGACACCCTCACCTTACTTTACTCGATCGCGGGCAGCCGCTACAAGCGCGCCTCCACCCGGGGTGACTGTAGTTCTTACATGTTGTTGCCAGGTTGTCATCCAGCTTCATCCCTGTGAGGTTCCAACCCCTGCAGTCAAACCACCTGCCTCCCCAGTGCCAGCCCATGTGGTCAACCCCCTTGCTTCTCCAGTGGCTCTTCCTTCGCCACTAGAGCCACTCTTCCTGGGGATGGATGATGACACTGTCATCCCCAGCCCCCTTGCTTCTCCCCCTCTGGCTCGCGTTGAGCCTGATCCTGTAGGGGGAGATTATTCTCCTGCCTCCCATGTGCCAGGTCCCCATGAGGTGGATGGGGGTCGTCCTCCTGCTGAGTTGACGACCCCAAATGTCAAGCTATGTGGGAGGCCAAACTGGCTCGCTCCCCCACCCCTCCCCCAACCGTGGATGAGGTAATTGATGCGATCCTGGTCCCTTTGCATGCTACTACCCCAGTGTATTGTCTGGAGATCCAACCCCTGACACCTCCTCCTTGTTGGGTGGATCGTCGTACACCTCCTCCTCTCCCTCCTCACCGCCACCTTCCCACTAACAGTGAGATTGCTGGATGGTCCAAGCAATTTGTGGCTGCCAACCTTTTGGTCCATGTTACAGATGGATACTTCCCTCACAACTGGGAAGTTCCCGCAGGTTTGTGTCAGGGGTCTCGCGCCTGAAACCCAGGTCGGTCTGTCGAGATACTCGGTGACTATCAAGTTGTGCAGTGACAGCAGGTGGCGTTCGTTGTATATACTATCGTAGGTTTCGGCTGACCTCTGTGGACACTCTGTTCAGGGGTAGCTCGGCACGATCAATATCAATGCTTCGGTTATGATGACACCAAGGTCTGATGTGAGTGTTGATGATGATGAGGTTGATGACATTGGTGATAAGGTTGGTGAGTGTTGATGATAATGAGGTTGATGGTGTTGGTGGTAAGGTTGGTGGCATCAACACGAGTGTCCAGTGTGTTGACTGATGCTTGAGGTGATCCCTGGACTGCAGTGGACTACTGCCTTCGGTTCTATCTATATCCAGACTGCTGACCTGCTATGGGTTGCCTTTGGACATCAGGTAGTGGTGATACAATCCACACACTACAATGAGGAGCAACCTTGATAGATTGCTGCTATGCTGACTGAAACTAATATATACTTATGCTGAAGTGTTAACTAGTTATGATGGTTGTGTGTAGAGTGGATGAGGATCCACTCGACCTTTGATGATGAGAATGCATGGTTATATACCTCTCCACAGCATTGCCAGCGATGCTGCTCCTGCTCTCTCTCCAGAGAGTACCTTCTTCATCAAGTACTGTTCAGGAGGCCTCTCCTGCTTGCTTGGCACCCCTGTGCCTCTTGAGCTGTGTCAACTCCTTTGACACTGCTCCTCCTCCTTGCTATCCTGCTTGTTTGGCACCCTTGTGCCCCCTGAGTGGTGTCGACTCCTTCGACACTGCTCCTCCTCCTCAGGACCTGCTTGCCGGTTCCCTATACACTGCTCCTTCTCCTTTGACTGGTGATGGTTCCTTTGACTCTTGTCTCTCGAGCCCCCTGAGTGGTAACCATCTGCATGCTCCTTGAGCTTGGTCCTCTTTGTGGCTGTGCCTGGCACTCCTCGCATATGGCTCAGTGCTCCTTTGCATGTGAGTCCATAGGAGTCCATGGTCTCCATGGAGACTGCACTACGACCATGCTCTCTACTGGTATCGACTAGATCTCTACCTGTGCTCCTTCCATATGAACCAGTGACCCTCCTGCTTCCTGAGCATTCAGGCCCATGACAAGCACCATCTGCACCACTTGGTCATGCTCCGCCTGACTGAGGGTTGCATGCCCTGGCCGAGTTGGTAATGTCGTCGTTGCTTCAACTTGGGTATCCTGTGAGTGCCCCCCTCCTCCTCCTCTTAATTTCTTTCGCTGATGCTGACCTCCTTCGTTTCTTCTTCCTCCAGCTGTTTTGCATTGGTGTTCACAAATCCTTTTGGTGAATGGCACCAAATTCCTCATGCATGCATCCACTGCTACCTGGCTGGGCTAGGGCATTGTGAGCAGGACATTCCTGCTCACCCAGGCATGGAGTACTCCAGGGACAGTACTCCAAGCTTGCAGCCCTGCAGCTCGCACCAGGTGGAACAAGCCCATCTGACTGTGGCAGATGGTTACAGCCCAGGTTTGGTGTGTTCAGACAAAAGGGTGACTGATCCCATCATGACCCATGGCTGGGTGACAGCAATGCAGGTCTTATGGCACCTGTGCAACCAACAGCTGGTGAGTTCCCTTCTTCAGACCCTCCAGCTCTTTGTCCAATGTCATGACAGGCTGCTTTCTGAGTAGCAGCCTCATGAGTCAGTGACTGAGGCTGGTGGTCCCCCCAACCCTATCAATGCATGGGTGGAGCCCACAGTTGATGAGCAGTGGACTCGTGCAGCCCTTGCTGCTCCTCCTGTCCCCTCTGGCTATGTCGACATGTAGTGACATGCAATTCCAATCTCCTGTTCCTTTTGATCTCATTGAGCCTGTGACCTGTCTCTCATGAGATTGCTTGTGACCCTGCTTGGGAGTCGTTTCGTCCTTGACCCTTTTGTGTGTAAAAGGGGCCGCTGCCCTCTCCTTCATGGTGGAATCTGTGATACTGCTCCTCTATTTACAGATTACACAGAGATCTGTAGTTACGCGTCCTCTCTCACAGATTATGCAGGAATCTGTAGTTATGCATCCTTTCTCACAGATTTCACCCAAATCAGTCCCAACACTCTTCCTACCTTGTGCCTATTTCCTCTCTTCTTTGCACCTCCTTCCTGAGCCTGTGTGTGCTAGTCCCGTCTCCCTCCCGACGCCTCATACTCCTGGATGAGGTCCGGGCAGTTGAGGTTCGAGAATGGTGTCATGGGACGGGATGCACAGGAATCAGAAAGATCTGTCAAGTCATATGAAGGGAGCATGGGAATCATTGTAGGACTTGTAATAGAGTCCACTGAAATCTGTAGGAGAAGCAGCTCTAAGGCAGATCTCATCTAGATTGGTACAAGCAATAAGGGTATCATGAATCACACCAGAATCTGCAATAAACTGGATCATATGACATGTCCTGCAGAGATCAATGGCAAGGGTGTTCATACAATAAAAGGCTAGAAGGGGAGGACACCTGGGGTCGCCACCGGATGAGGTAGGGGCCCTACATGACATTGAAGTCAGCACCAGCAGGTGGGCACCAATGACAGCGAGTAATGAGAGGGGGGGTGAGTTGCCACTCAGATGAAGTGGGATGGCCCCTGACAGAGATGAAGCAGCAAGTGGCCATCCATCCACAAAGGTCAAGGGATATGACATGAGCAGCAATCTAGTGTGGATGGAAAAGCAGTGGGAAAGAGGAGGAGGAGACATGGAGTCGAAGGGGCCTCACAGGACAGGAGCAGTGTTGCAGGCAACATTGCTGGGATGGTATATAACCATGCTCCTTGTCATAGCAAGTGAGTGGATCCCCATCCACTCTACACCATACATAACTAGTTATCACTTTAGCATAAGTATACATTAGTTTCAGTCAGCATAGTTGCAATCAAGTAGATTGCTTCCATTGTAGCATGTGTGTTGTATCACCACTCACTGATGTCCAAAGGTGATTCATAAGCAAACCAGTGGTCTGGATAAAGATAGAACCAAAGGCAGTCATCTGCTGTGGTCCAGGGATCACCTCTAGTACTCAGTTGACACACTGGACACTCATGTCAATGGCATCAACTATCTCACTCACACCAGACCTTGGTGTCTTACAATACATTCAACATTATTGATCATGCTGAGCTACCTCTGGACAGAGTGTCCACAGTGGTTAGTCAAAACCTGCAATAGCAAAACCATTACTGCATCTTTGGGCAAGAAAAGTAATAGAGATGTCTCTACTACATATCTTGACAAGGATCATAATACCACAAGCATTGTCACATATCTTGACAGGATTCATAATAGACATGGTTCTATTACAGATATCAGGTTTTGGGCACGCGACCTCTGACACTGGATTCATATCTGAGGAGTTTGGGATTCTTCCCTGTGCGAGGTGTTCCATGCATCTACCTTCGAGGTGCTCATGAAGAACAGGTAATTGTCATATTTTATGTTGACAACATGCTCATTACAGCTCCACTCCGATCGCAGGTCAATGCCATTAAACAATTGATTGTCAACAAATGAAAAATTGAGGACAATGGTCCTGCAAAGGAATTCCTGAAGATCAAGATCATGCAAGATAGGAACAATTGGATGATAGATTTAGATCAGCATGCCTACATTATGGGCATCATCAACAAATGGGTAGCACCCAACCAGAAAACCTGGACCCCTATGAGTATGACCCTGGCCAAGGCCCCAATGGATTCCCACATTGATGACAGCACCAAATGAAACAACCCCACCTTAGTTGGGAAGCTACTATGGATATCAAATACAGTTCACCCTGACATCTGTTATGCAGTCAACACTTTAGCAAGACACATGTCCAATCCAACTACCAAAGTGATGCAGGTGGTGCTACACATTGTCAAGTACCTTAATCAAACTAAAGATGAGGTCTTATGCATTGGAGGCAAGGAAGTTAGCGAAACTACAATTGAGACATACACTGACACAAATTGGGCATCCAACCCTAATACAGACTGGAAGAGCACCTCAGGATCAATTGTTAAGGTTTTTGGTAGCACTGTAACATGGAACTCACACATTCAGAAATGTGTTGCCAGTTCAGCAGTCAAAGCTGAGTACATTGCTGGCTCTGCAGCCACCAGAGAAGCACTTTTCCATCAACATTTACTCCATGGCCTTGGATTTGACAATAACACACCAACCATATTCACTGACAACATGGGCTGTGTTCAAGTTGCTAATGACCTGCTATGCATTCAAAACTCAAACATGTTGACACAAAATATCACCTGATTCACAATCATGTGCAGGAGGGTGACATCTCGATCAAATATGTCCAAACAAATGACAATATTGCCAATTACCTTACAAAACCTGTTCCCTGAGATCTCTTAGTATGCACATGCAACTGACTAGGAATGGCCAACATTGGATCACTCAATTGTCAGGGGTCTCGCGCCTGAAACCCAGGTTGGTCTGTCGAGATACTCAGTGACTATCAAACTGTGCGACAGCTATTGTCTCGGTATCGGTGACTATCAAGTTGTGCAGTGACAGCAGGTGGTGTTCATTGTATATACTATCGTAGGTTTCGGCTGACCTCTGTGGACACTCCGTTCAGGGGTAGCTCGGCACGATCAATATCAATGTTATGATGACACCAAGGTCTGGTGTGAGTGTTGATGATGATGAGGTTGATGGTGTTGGTGATGAGATTGGTGATGTTGATGATAATGAGGTTGATGGTGTTGGTGATAAGGTTGGTGGCGTCAACACAAGTGTCCAGTGTGTTGACTTGATGCTTTGAAGTGATCCCCAGACTGCAGTGGATTACTGCCTTCGGTTCTATCTTGATCCGGACTGCTAACCTGCTATGGGCGCCTTCGGATGTCAGGTAGTGGTGATACAACACACACACTATGATGAGGAGCAACCTTGATAGATTGCTGCTATGCTGACTGAAACTAATGTATACTTATGCTGAAGTGATAACTAGTTATATGGTGAGTAGAGTGGATGAGGATCCACTCGACCTATGATGATGAGAAAGCATGGTTATATACCTCTACTCAGCATCGCCAGCGATGCTGCTCCTGCTCTCTCTCTCCAGAGAGTACCTTCTTCATCGAGTACTGCTCAGGGGCCTCTCCTGCTTGGCACCCCTGTGCCCCTTGAGCTGTGTCGACTCCTTCGACACTGCTCCTCCTCCTCATAACCTGATGTCAACTCCTTCGACACTGTGTCATGGGCCTGGATGCTCAAGAAGCAGGAGGGTCATGGGTTCATATGGAAGGAGCACAGGTATCGAAGACCCAGTCGATACCAGTAGAGAGCATGGTCGTAGTGCAGTCTCCATGGAGACCATGGACTCCTATGGACTCACATGCAAAGGAGAACCGAGCCACATGCGAGGAGGACCAGGCACAGCCACAAGGAGGACCAAGCTCAGATGGTTACCACTCAGGGGCTCGAGAGACAAGAGTCCTAGGACACTGGCAAGCAGGTCCCGAGGAAGAGGAGCAGTGTCGAGGGAGTCGACACCAGGTCATGAGGAGGAGGAGCAGTGTCGAAGGAGTCGACACCACTCAAGAGGCACAGGGGTGCCAAGCAGGAGAGGCCCCTGAGCAGTACTCGATGAAGAGGGTACTCTCTGGAGAGAGAGCAGGAGCAGCATCGCTGGCAATGCTGTGAAGAGGTATATAACCATGCTTTCTCATCATCATAGGTCGAGTGGATCCTCATCCACTCTACTCACCATATAACTAGTTATCACTTCAGCATAAGTATACATTAGTTTCAGTCAGCATAGCAGCAATCTATCAAGGTTGCTCCTCATCATAGTGTGTGTGTTGTATCACCACTACCTGACATCCGAAGGCGCCCATAGCAGGTTAGCGGTCCGGATCAAGATAGAACCGAAGGCAGTAGTCCACTGCGGTCCGGGGATCACTTCAAGCATCAAGTCAACACACTGGACACTCGTGTTGACGCCACCAACCTTATCACCAACACCATCAACCTCATTATCATCGACATCACCAATCTTATCACCAACACCATCAACCTCATTATCATCGACATCACCAAACTCATCACCAACACCATCAACCTCATCATCATCAACACTCACACCAGACCTTGGTGTCATCATGACATTGATATTGATCGTGCTGAGCTACCCCTGAACGGAGTGTCCACAGAGGTCAGCCGAAACCTACGATAGTATATACAACGAACACCACCTGTTGTCACTGCACAACTTGATAGTCACCGATACCGAGACAATAGCTGTCGCACAGTTTGATAGTCACCGAGTATCTCGACAGACCGACCTGGGTTTCAGGCGCGAGACCCCTGACACACTGCTCCTCCTCCTCATGACCTGGTGTCGACTCCTTCGACACTGCTCCTCCTCCTTTGATCAGTGACAGTTCCTTTGGCTCTTGTCTCTCGAGCCCCTGAGTGGTAACCATCTGCATGCTCCTTGAGCTTGGTCCTCTTCGTGGCTGTGCCTGCTCCTTGAGCTTGGTCCTCCTCGTGGCTGTGCTTGGCCCTCCTTTGCATGTGAGTCCATAGGAGTCCATGGTCTCCATGGAGACTGCACTATGACCATGCTCTCTACTGATCTCGACTAGATCTTCGATACCTGTGCTCCTTCCATATGAACCTGTGACCCTCCTGCTTCTTGAGCATCCAGGCCCATGACATCAATCACTCAGCTGGCAAGGGGGACAGTTGAAGTATGTGATGCATCAGTGACTGAAGCATCCAACCACTTGGAGAGTGCAACTTCTACACCAAGCTCACATCCAATCACCAGCTTTGCTCACTTGGATTTAGCACATTATCCAGACCAACACTCAGACATCAAGACACCAGTCAATGGATAACTGGTGTACTCCTGCCATAGTCTCACTCATGTTTTCAACCTCACTCTGATGAGTATCATACATGCATATGGAGACATCAAGAGACACTGGTAGATATATAAACAGCCATGTCACCCTGTAGATAGAATACACCCTCATCGCAATTGATACCTGTGATCATCGACATTGACGCATCTTTGATTGACCGTAACGACGCTCTTCAACTAGAACAATGCGATTGCTGAGTCCAGCCCAGACGCGCACGCTTTTCTTTTGAAAATCACGTGATGCATTCTTTAAGAAGCAGTTTCCATCCGTGTAGAGAAGGGCGGCGTTTGCGGGGAAGACTGCTTGTGACAGTAAGTCCGCAAAGAAGATAGAGAGAGGATCGTCAGGATGCAGCATCATGCTTCTAGACGTGCTCCACCTTGGGGCCTCTGCTTCACGTCTTCCTTTTCGCCCTTCATCCATCCATCCATCCATCCTTCCATGGTCGTCTTGGCTTCCAGATAGCATCGACAGACCCGAAGCCTCATGAGCATGGCGTAGACACACGACATAGACAAGTGCCTTCTTTTGCACGATCCGACACGCTGACTCAACAAAGACTCGAGGAGACTTAAGCTTCGGCCTGTCCAAGCCAACCATGGCCTACGTTTCGATGCCTGGCTCATCAGAGCCTTATTCTCTCGACTATCCTGCTGACACATCCATTACCCACACGTTGCACGACAATGCCGAACTCAGCGCGGTTCCAGAGCATCCTCACAGCAAGAGCAAGGCAGCTGCCGTACCCAATGATGCTCAGCCAAGGCAACAGCAGCAGCTCTCTACTGTCACTCATCCCACTATCTCTAGACCATTCCAACATTTATGCGACAACAGCAAGGGCGATGCCACTCAGGACGGAGCACAGCCAAAGCGCAAGTCGATGGGATCCAAGGTTCTCTCCAAGTTCAAGCCAGGATCCAGCGACGACAAGGGTCATCACTCCAGCAATCCTCATTCGCAAGCTACTAGCGGGGCTCATACTCCCGCTTACACTCTCCATGAGGGCGAGAGCGAGACAACCTTGGGTGCAAATCAGCTTCAACAGGCCTTGGCAAAGGAGCAACAACGAAGGCACAGGAGCAAGCAGCAGTCCTTCAGTAGCGCAGACGGGTTCCGACAAAAACGACTTTTCCTCACAAACAAGTCAACGCAATACCATCCTGACTCCGATGCCGAGGCCGAAAGTGAGGAGAACTACCGCGAATCGGCACAAGATCCCCGCTTTACTCCGGCACAAATACAGCCGGTTGGCTACCAACGTCCTCGCAGCGGCACCATCCACCACTTCCCAGGGGGGCTCTACGATGATGAACCGACTACCGATGCCCGCCCAGCCCGCGACGCTGAGGCCCTGAATCATCTCGACCATTCGCACGGCCTTGATGACGGGCATGACGATCTTCTACTCGGCCATCAACACAAGTATGACTCTGATGACTCGGACGATACTATCGCCCACCTCATCCGTGAAGCCGATGGTTATGACAGTCTCCGCTACAACTCCAAAGGTCGAATGTCGGCTGGTCTCGACTATGACACACTGCATGCTGTCCGCGAGAAGGAAAGATCCGTCCACGACAATGAAGATGCACAGAGCGGTTACAGCGCCTACTCGGGCGGTGCTGCCAAAGCTCTTAGTCAACCTCTGTTGGAGCTCGAAGACATTGAGCTCGAGACCTTCTTGCAGAACTTCGCGCGCCATACAAAGGAAGTCACCGTCACCCGTTCCGACAAAGCGCAAAAGTACAGGATGCCAAAGTGGTCCGACTTTCGTGTCTCACCAGAGGAAATCGCTACCACCAATCCGGAAAGTAAGCGACCCTCGATGCTGGCTCGAGTCGATCGCGGCCTCCATCATCTGTCCGAGAATCTGAACCCGCAGTCCCTAGCTAAGAGCTCATTCAAGCAGCCCCACAAAGAGCGAAGCCAGACCGATCCGGCAGCAATCCAGGGATCGAAATCGAAAGAAGATGACATGACGGCCGAGTCAGCAGCCTCCGATGTCAACGATCATGGCGCCAACCTCAATTCGCCATCCAAGAAAATGACAAAGTCCAAGAAGCTCAAGAAGCACAACACCGCCAACGGTCCCGTGTCACCTGGACAGAGTGGCATGCAAGACGAAGAAGACTGGGATCTCATCGTACCTTCCTCTGCGGAACCCAGTGGCCTTGAGGCATCCTCGCCGCTCGATGAACTCCGTGTCAATGCAGCTGACGAAGGTGTGGACGGTGTCGCTTTCTGTATCGCTTACATTCTCGTGCTTGTGGAGAGGCTCGCGCCCGAAGAGATCGACCATCACCCAGACAGAGGCTATCGCGAAGGTCTGATCCGCTCGCATCTGGAACGTCTTTATACCATCGCGCCGTTCTGGGAACAGCTCGCTTTCCGCATTCGTCGGCTATATCGATGGGAAGATCCCAAGACCACTGCTGCAGCTGCCATGATCTACTTTGTGCTATGGTACACCAACATGATCCCGACAGCTTTCATCCTCATGATCATGTTCTACATCATGAGGTTCAAGTACTTTCCTCCTTCGGAGAGCTATCTGCACGAAAAGGTCAAGATGCGCATGGCGCGAGGTCAGGCTGCCAACACCCTTTCCGAACGCCTGCGACGTCGCAGTCGACTTGACATTCTCAACATCTACAAGCGATGGATTGTCACCTTTGGCGCTCCCACGCAAGAAGCTATGGGTCTCGTTGCTGACTTTCATGAGAAGGTCAAGAACCTGATCCTCTGGCGGAACACGGGGGCAACGCGACGTACTCTGATCATGTTTGGTATACTTAACCTCTTTGTCACATTTGCACCCTCGCAGTACATCTCGAAAGCTGTCTTCTTCTTCCTTGGCATCACCTTCTTCTGTCTCCTGCCGCTGCAGAGTTACTTCCCATCCCATCGCAAGGCACTTTCACCCTTTTGGTGGGCTACGTTCGGCGCCCCTACAGATGCCCAATTCGCAGTCCAGCTCTTGCGCAAACGCCACTTGGACGTCGATCGCTTCGCTGGCCAGCTTCGCACTGCAGAAGACATTCGACGCGCTGTCCGCTCACAAGGTGGCTCCAAGGTCAAACCTCGCCCTGACCGTCGCGAAGAAGGCATCGCATACGATCAGATAGAAGATCCAGCTCGAGCTAGTCTGGACTATGTCGAAATGACCAACGATGCTATGCTCAAGCCCCGCAAACTAGGAAGCTTCTTCTGCCAGTACAAAGGTCTCCCTGGTCGGCTTCACATCAACACGAAGTACCTCTACTTTACACCGCTGCATTCGCCTTCACATAAACGTGGTCGTACACCGGTCGATGCTATTGAGTCGATCGTCAAGACGAAAAGCATCCGTCTGATGGTATGGAGCTCGTTGGGCCTCAAGATCGTCAGAAACAACGGTAAGGCTCCGTTCCTGCTGGCAAACATGCAGAACAGAGATGAAGCTTTCAATTTGATTCTTGCTGTATCTACCAATGGTGAGTAAGCTAAAGCAGTGCTGACAGATGCATGGGGCTGCAAGCTGACCCTTCTTACCGTTCCATTTCTTCCAACAGTTGGTGCCAAAGCAAGCTAGAAATCCACATGTCATTCCTGAAAGAAATTGTTATTTTTGATACCCCTTTGTGTATTAAGAGTGGCGTGGCTTCGTGTAGCTTATGGTTCGGACGAGCTGGTTTTAGGTTTGTAGACAACTGGGGAGAGCAGTGTATTGACATGACTATCTACAGTAAACGAGTGCAACTATTTATGTTTGCTGGAACCAAGTGAGACACACTGGTCAAGGAGCTCCAAGCTCCTCAACCCCTATGTCAATGCAGGGATGCATTGACAAGGAGGTCCATCCCCTTGACCCCTATATTGGGATATTGGCACGACGTCGCCAATACGAGGTCAAGTTGACCTCCAACACTCCTCCTATTGGTGACCAATCTACTCAGCAAGAACACCCAAGTCTTCCTGTGACTTGTTACTCCCTCTAGCATTGAGCAGCTTAGTAAGGCCATCTGCAACCTGTAACTTGCCTGGGATCCACTTAATGATAACGAGCCCCCTTTTGACTGTATCCTTGATGTATGCTGCCCAGAGTGTGAGAGCCTTGTTTTGTTGAGGTCCATTGGAAGATGCGACCCATTGTGCAGCCTGGTTGTCAGTATGAAGCACAACTCCAACATCATTACCACTGATGAGACCAAGGCCCTTGACTATATCAATAAGCCAGTCAATGTCATGACAAGCATTGCTGAGGGCCACCACTTCTGCCTCAGCAGTTGATGTGGATATGATCCTTTGCCAATGGCTCCTCCAAGCTATGGCACCCCCAAATAACATTAGTACAAAACCTGACATGGAGTATGGGTTCTCCTTCCAGCTCCCAGTGTGATTGGCATCTGAGTAAGCAAGCAGCACCCTGCTGTTGTCGTCAATAAGGTATGTTAGCCTGCTGTTGCACATATATGATATATAGCAAAGGAGATGGCAGGCTTGGTTGAGGTGCACCATTGTTGGCAAAGAGAGATACTTGGCAAGGTTTCCAACCACAAACACAAGGTCCAGACAAGTTGATGTCATGAGGTAAATGACAGACCCAATCATCTGTTGATAAATCATTGTCTGAGCCTTGTTCAGTGTCTTGTGGCTTGCATCCTTGGGGCTGAGATTGACTGCTGATGGATCCAATGGTGTCTTCACAGGGTTGGCCCTTGTCATGCTGAAGCACTCAAGGATGGTGTCAATATAAGACATCTGACCAAGCAACACTGTGGTACAGTCTTGCAATTGCTGGATGTGAACACTGAGGCACCATTCAGCATCATCACTGCCTGTGATCTTGAACTGTGCACAGATTGTGGTGATCATATGGTCCACATCACTGTCAATGCCAACAATGATGAGATCATCAACATATACTGCAACAACAACCAAGCCCATCTTGTACATGGCCATGTCTTGCCCAAGTTGAGCAAATGCCATCACTGTTAGGCAATGATCAAGTTTAGAGTACCACTCACAGCCTGACTGTTTAAGTCCATATAGTGCCTTCTTGAGATTGCACACTGATTGTGGTGACTGCTTGAAGCAAACTCCAAAACCTGGTGGTAGGACCATGAAGATGTCCATGTCCCTGAGTTCACCATTGAGGTAGACAGCAACAAAATCAAGCTGACAAATCCTATAGCCATGCTTGATGCTGTTACACATAACTGTTTGTAGACAAGTCATGCTGACCATGGGTGAGTAGGTATTGTGGTAGTTGACTCCATGTCCTTGAGAGTCCCCACAGGTGAACAATCAAGCCTTGAACTTGCTGATATTGTTGTCAGTGCCTCACTTTGTCTTGAAGACCCATCTTGCCGATATGGGCTTGCGGCCTTGAGGTAGGTCGACGATAATCCTGTTGAAGTCATTCATCAGTAGTCAGTGATCACTTGTGTCTGTATTGCGATGATGAATCACTCCTAAGTACATGATGAGACGAGTGCTTATATATGTGTCGATGTTCTCTAGATGCATGTGTGATTCTAGGAGCTGATTGGGCAGGAGCATGGTGTCATGGGCCTGAATGCGCAGGAAGCAGGAAGGCCGTTGGTTCATATGGAAGGAGCACAGGTATCAGGGGATCAGGCCGATCGACGAGGAGAGGCCGTAGATCTCGCTGGTACAGGTAGTAAGCATGGTCGTAGTACAGTCTCCATGGAGACCTTGGGGCAAGGAGGCCTGTACAACGAACTCACATGCAAAGTGTCATGGGCCTGAATGCTTAAGAAGCAGGAGGGTCACTGGTTCATATGGAAGGGGCACAGGTATCAGAGATCTAGTCAATACAAGTGGAAAGCATGGTCATAGTGCAGTCTCCATGGAGACCATGGACTCCTACAGACTCACATGCAAAGGAGGACCAGGCCCATATGCAAGGAGGGCCAGGCACAGCCACAAAGAGGACCAAGCTCAAGGAGCATGCAGATGGTTACCACTCAGGGGCTCAAGAGACAAGAGTCAAAGGAACCATCACCAGTCAAAGGAGAAGGAGCAGTGTATAGGGAACTGGCAAGCAGGTCCTGAGGAGGAGGAGCAGTGTTGAAGGAGTTGATACAGCTCAAGAGGCACAAGGGTGCCAAGCAAGCAGGATAGCAAGGAGGAGGAGCAGTGTCGAAGGAGTCGATAGCTCAAGGAGGACAGGAGTGGTGCTAGAGGGGCCCCCTGTACAAGTACTCGATGAAGAAGGTACTCTCTGGAGAGAGAGCAGGAGCAGCATCGCTGGCAATGCTGTGAAGAGGTATATAACCATGCTTTCTCATCATCAAAGGTTGAGTGGATCCTCATCCACTCTACTCACCATACAACTAGTCAATACTTTAGAAACATAAGTACTCATTAGTTTTCAGTCAGCATAGCAGCAATCTATCAAGGTTGCTCCTCATCGTAGTGTGTGTGTTGTATCACCACTACCTGACATCCGAAGGTGCCCCATAGCAGGTTAGTGGTCTGGATCAAGATAGAACCGAAGGCAGTAGTCCACTGCAGTCCGGGGATCACCTCAAGCATCAGTCAACACACTGGACACTCATGTTGACGCCACCAACCTTATCACCAACACCATCAACCTCATCATCATCAACACTCACACCAGACCTTGGTGTCATCATAACCTATGCATTGATATTGATCATGCTGAGCTACCCCTGAATGGAGTGTCCACAGAGGTCAGCCGAAACCTACAATAGTATATACAATGAATGCCACCCACTGTCACTGCGCAACTTGATAGTTGCTGAGCGACTAGCTCGTTGAGACCGATACTGAGACAATAGCTGTCACACAGTTTGATAGTCACCGAGTATCTCGACAGACCGACCTGGGTTTCAGGCGCGAGACCCCTGACACAGGTCTTGAGGAGGAGGAGAAGGAGGAGCAGTGTCAAAAGAGTTGATACAGCTCAAGAGGCACAGGAGTGCTAAGCAAGCAGGATGGCAAGGAGGAGGAGCAGTGTCGAAGGAGTCAACACATAGCTCAAGGAGGACAGGAGTGGTACTAGAGGGACCTCCTGTATAGCACTCGACGAAGAAGGTACTCTCTGGAGAGAGAGCAGGAGCAGTGTCGCTGGCGACACCATGAAGAGGTATATAACCATACCTTCTCATCATCAGTGGTCGAGTGGATCCTCATCCACTCTACTCACCATACAACTAGTATTACTTCAGCATAAAAGTATTCATTAGTTATTGTCAGCATAGTAGCAATCTATCAAGGTTGCTCCTCATTGTAGTGCATGTGTTGTATCACCACTCACTGACATCCAAAGGTGGTTCATAGCAAACCAGTGGTCTGGATTAAGATAGAACTGAAGGCAGTAGTCCACTGCAGTCTGGGGATCACCTCAAGCAATAGTCGACACACTGGACACTTGTGTCGATGTCACCAACCTTATCACCAACACCATCAACCTTATCATCAACACCACATCAACCTCATCATCAACAAGACCACTCACACCAGACCTTGGTGTCATAACCTTCGTATCGACATTGATCTTGCTGAGCTACCCCTGAACAGAGTGTCCACAGAGGTTAGCCAAAACCTACAATAGCATACAACATTCATATCGAACACCACCAGCTGTTGCACAACTCGATAGTTGCTGAACAACACAACTTGCCAGGATCAGTATAGAGACAATAGCTGTCGCACAACTTGATAGTCACCGAACGACGAGCAGACCAGGTTTCAGGCGCGTGACCCCTGACACAGGGTTATTCTCGATTGCCAACTGCCAAATAGTCAAGGCAGTAGCAAGGGCACTGAAGGTGAGCTGGTTGATGGTGGTGACTGTTTCTTTATACATTGGGTGGTGAATAGTGCATTTCTGTAGGTTCAAGGACAAAGTGTCATCAGCAAAAGGTTTTCCCAACAGGCTGCTCTCTGTCTGGATAGACCTGATTTCCTGGATGAGCTTTTGAGCATCAGAGTTGAACATCCTAAGCTCACCTAACTGAGAAATGAGTGCAATTTGGCAAGAGGTGGTGGTGGCTTCATTGGTCAAGCCATTCTCAATCTTCTTCCAGACCTGATGGAATGTATGAGGCTCCCTGATGATGTTGAGAATCAAGTAATTGACATTGTATTCCCCAGTAGTATCAATGGTGCCACATAGTGCATTTGTTAAGGCATCATCGAAGGTGCAGTTCCACTTGGGGTGCTTCTTGTCATACACTCCCTTGAGGTGTTTCATTGCATGGGGGATGCATTGGAGGAGAGACTTGATGTGGGCATTCCAACTGTAGTAGTTGTGTGATGTAAGCTTGGGCACTGGCTCAAGAAGTTTCACCAAGGTGTGGAAGTTGAATTGCTTGCCACCACTGTTGAGGTCAGAGTTGGAATCAGTTTCTTCATTGGCATCATTGTCAATCACTTTGGTCTCTGTCTCATTGGTGGCCTTGTTATTGGTGACTTGTGGTTGGGTGGTTTTACCCTTTCTACCTCCTATGGCCTTGCTTGCACCAGCTTGAGTTTCAGTTTCTTCTACCATAGCTGTTAACAGGGGTGCAGCTTAGTCAGTAGAGCTTCAGACTCTTAATCAATTGGAGATTACAAGTCCTGTATGCTGACCTGAGCTACTAGCAAGCTCTTGTTCACAAGTATATGTCTTCTTGAATGCTTATCTTTTCTATCAATGGGATGCTATGTACATGGGCATATATATACTTGATCATCACCTCCAATACATGCTAGACTGTGGTGAGCCACTCCTCACATTACTCCTGAGTTGTTGCCTCCTGTATTACTCCTGAGTGTTGCTATGGTAATGCTTATGCAGCCCACATGCATGCCACCTATATGTGACTTTGCTTCATCGATGGCTCACTTGTGCTCTGTGGACCCCATGAATCCCGTTGGAATGCCGACGCATCTTCAACTGAAGCGCACCTTTCGTTGCTGATTTTTCGTGACAGCCGCGAAATTGACCGACCATGGAATTCGCGATCAGACCTCCACCAGTTTTCTCATTAACCTTCTCGCCATATCTTTCCCCCACACCACCTTCAAGCCAAAGCAGGGGTCTGTAGGAATGCAAGACCAGCTCAATCAGCTCGTCACTGAGCTGCTTGCACAGGCCAACAGCCTCGAATCAGATGCTCGACTTCTGGTTGGAGTCTCAGGCTTTCCAGGATCAGGCAAGTCCATACTCGCAACGAAGCTCGTCTCAGCCCTTAACGCAAGCTCATCCTTCTCGCCGATCGCTATCTGTGTCGGAATGGATGGATGGCACTACCCACGCTCTGTCCTCTCCACTTTTTCCGATCCAAAACTAGCTTTCGACCGCCGTGGATCGGAATGGACGTTCGACTCTACCCGCTTCGCCGACTTCGTCTCCTCCGTCAAGCGAAACCCCACATCCACGCTGAAAGCACCTTCGTTCGACCATGCCGAAAAGGACCCATTGGAGGACGGTGTATTGGTTCTTTCCAGCCACAAAGTTGTAGTCTTTGAAGGTTTGTACTGCAATTGTAGCGTAGGAGAATGGGGTAGAGCAGCGAAAGAGATGGATAGAAGACTAGTGTTCGAGATGGATAAAGAAGAGGCGAAAAGGCGATTGGTTGTGAGACACGTTGCGACAGGAGTAGCGAAAGATGAAGATGAAGCTATATGGAGAGGTGAGTTCCCAATCACGACCTGCCTTGACTTCGCGAAGGGAGATCAAGTTGCTGACGTTTTCCTTACTTCCTGTTGTGTCCGTGCGGTAGCGGACAACAATGACCTTCCGAACGGCGACTGGCTCATGTCTCACCTTCTCGAGCCTTATGCTGTTGTGAGGAGCATAGACGATCCTACATGGCGATAGCAATCAAACATTACTAGCAACAGTCCAGATAGAGACGCAGTCTATTGTGCGAATGGTACAGTACTGTACATATACAGGACTGACGCGGTCCTACATGGCAACCTTGCGCAGGGCAACGCTCTTAATGATCCTCCGGTCCTCGATCGGCTCCAGCACTTCTTCCACCACGACCCATTTGTAGCCTGCTTCTACAAGCTTGTTCCACCTCTCAACCAAAGCCTCGACTTCGCCTGGTTGTATACGGCCTTCGTGGGAGGGTGACTCGTAGTCGAGAATCGCCTCGGGATGCGCTTCAGCAGCAATGAAGCGCTCAGTAGGGGAGAGTGTGACAAAGTGGCTTAGCAGCACGATGCCACTTGTGCGGACGAGGGATGAGAGGCGTGGTAGGAGCGAGCGGGGGTGGAATCTGATGCTTAGGATCAGATCGAACCCTCGCTCTCTCACATCCTCACTCTCTTGCGATTGCGCGGTGCTGACAGGAAGGAGAGCTTCGAGCCCGAGCGCTACATGCCGCTGCCACAACTCCGCATCATCTTTCGGCGAGAGTACAGACTTTCCCTTTCCGCTGCCGACCAAAGGATCAAGATAGCCCGCATCGCTGCATTTTGCCCAAAGCATACTTTCGCATCTTGGCTTTCTCTCCTCCGAAGTCAAGCAAAGATCCTCCATCAGCAACTGTGCGCGTGAGAGGGCAGCCTTCCAATTGTCGACGCCTACTCCTATCCAAGAGCAGGGCGAAGTTCGGGATCGAGAGCCGTGCAGGATCCAAGCTAGGTCTCGGGCTGCTCCACAACCCAAGTCGAGCACTCGCAGTGTGTGTGCTGTGCTGCGAGACGATTCGAGGTTGAGCACGGTTCGTTGGACTGCTGGTGAAGGCCGGAAAAGCAAATTTGGGATGTCGTCACTGTGGGTTGCTGTGATTCGGTCTTGATGCGAGCCTGATGTTCGGACGAGACCGCATTGCTGAGCACTGGCAAAGAAGGCTTCTCGATCTACTTTGGTGCTTTGGAATGAGGAGGTTGCCGTCGCCTCTAATAGATAGATTAGCCTCGCAGCAGGAGTCGAAGCAAATGCTTCTGCCACTTGATGCCGCTGATCTTGGTCAGCTATAACGAGAAAAGGAACATTTCGTGGGGGCAAGTAGCTGTATCTGGACTTGAGCTCTGCTATCGGGTAGATATGATACGAGTTGGCTAGATGTGCTTGGTGGAATGCTGAGTCGGATCGCACATCGAGCACGAGACGAGGCTCTTCGAGTGAGAAATATGGCCAAAGCGGGTTGACAAGGCCGGCGCTAGAAGCGATCATGTACTTCTGCTCAGCAACATGGTCGAGAGCAGACATCCCCACGACCTTCTTGTCAGCAGTATCGGCAATGATCGTGTGCTGCGAACAAGCGTCAGCTACCTGGACCCTGAGTAAAAGTAGAAGTGGGCCGTGCCCTCTCACTTGTGCGGCCAATTGGCTGCTGTGGAGTTGCGAATGAATTTTTTTCGGTCTTGATACATACGCTTTGCTTTTATGAGACTAATACATCTCTCTTAACCATCGTTGGTATCACAGCGATGCAGGCGGGAAAAATCGTTCAAAGACGTTCGGGCAATGGTACGCCCATCTTACAACCTGTAACTTCATCAGAACAGCCCTCTCCCCAAGGCTCTGGTTCGACCCACGGCGTTCTTGCGGCTGCGGTAGGAGCATCCGAAACTCTTCCAGCACAATCGCTGGTATCCTCTGTCGCATCGCTGCAACCACCTACACCCACTGTCAAAGCTTCGGACTCAGGCTCTGGTGCTAGAGCTGCAACTCGATCCAAGACTATCGTGCTCACCGATGCTGGCCGTGCTCCCTGGTACAACTCAGTCGGAGAACCCGTGCCAGCCTACGTCGTCGGTATCGCTGGTGGCTCTGCTAGCGGAAAAACTTCGGTAGCTAGAGAAATCCTCAGAAGGCTTCCCAACGTTCCTTGGGTCGCTATCGTCAGTCAAGATGCCTACTACAAATCCCTCTCCGCTGAACAATCTAAACTCGCTTTCCAGGAACAATACGATTTCGACCACCCGGATGCTTTCGATTACGATATCCTCAAACAGTGCATCAAGGATCTGCGTCAGAGCAAAGCAGTAGAGATTCCAGTATACAGTTTCGTGCAGCACCAGAGGACCTCAGAGACCAACTATTTATACGGACCAGCAGTATTGATTGTGGAAGGCATCTTTGTTTTGCATGATCCCCAGATTAGAGATTTGCTAGACCTCAAGGTGTTTGTTCAGGCGGATTCGGATCTGATGTTGGCAAGAAGGATTAGGAGGGATATTGTTGAGAGGGGGAGGTCGGTCAACTCGGTGCTGGATCAGTACCTGAGGTTCGTTAAACCTGCATTCGACACTTTCGTATCGGCGACGGCGAGACATGCCGATATGATCGTGCCTGGTTCGCATAACCAAGTTGCTATTGAGGTCATCAGTCAGCATATGGAGAAGCAGTTGAGGAACAGGTCGAGGAAGTTGCGAGCCGAGTTCTACAAGACACCTGCTACCCAGCTTCCTGCGCGTGGAGCCGCAGGCAACAAGAACAGCGATGCAGTACCTATGAGCCCCTACGATGGGCTAGGCTCTGCAAACGAAAGGCGATCCAGTCTCACACCCATCAAGCCTCACCTGAATCGCAGCGATTCGTATGCTTCGAATGCTACGCATACCGAACGAGGAGCTTCCAGCACCTCTGCTACTGCCGACGACTCCAGCCTACCATCAAACGTCATCATGCTCGCTCAGACCCCTCAACTACAAGGCCTGCTCACCATCCTCCACGATCGATCCACACCCACTTCTGAATTCACTTTCGCATGCAAACGTGTCGGCACCCTGATTGTCGAACTTGCTACCACTCTCCTCCCCTATCGCGAAAAGGAAATCACCATCCACGGTGGCCGCAAACACATCGGTCACGAACTCAACATATCCTCTCTCTGCTCCGTCTCCATCCTTCGCTCTGGAGCCGTACTCGAACCTTCCCTCCGCCGTGCATTCCCAGCCATGTCACTCGGCAGCCTCCTCATTCAATCCAACGAAGAGGACGGCGAACCGCACCTCTACGACGTTTCACTACCCTCGTTCATTCGTCGTCGAGAAACAGCGGGAAAGTCGTGGGTCTTTTTGCTGGACGCTCAGATCGGGACGGGAGCAGCGGCGTTCATGGCCATCCGTGTCCTGTTGGATCACTCGGTGCCTGAAGATCAGATTATCTTTCTGACCCTGCTGGCTAGCTCGCAAGGTGGAATTCATGCCCTAAACCGTGCTTTCCCCAGAGTCAGGATTGTAGTCGCTGGTGTCGATCCAGGATTGCAGAAGTTGCGTATTCCTTGGTCCACCGTTTCCTCTTCCGCCACCGGCATCGCGACGAAGCAAGACAGAACGGAGACAAGAGGACACGCGCAAAACGCACCTGTAGACGAAGACGATCTTTCACCAGGTTTCAACAAAAGAGAGAACTTGCATCTATTGGCTTCTCCTCCGCTCTTGAGCATTGACGGGAGGTTTGGAAGCCAGAATGAAGCGGAGAAGAGGCAGCCGCAGAGGCAACCACATATGGCGAAAGGGAGCAGGGTGGTGTTTGCCATCACGCCGGGTTGCGGGTCCATTGGAGACAGGTTCTGGGGGACTGGGTCGCGATAAAGTGCCCCCCTCCAAGTCATCTGTTTCAATTTTTTCATTCTCACTGCATCGCAAATCGCAATCGGAAACCATGTAAACGGAAAAGCTGTTTGACCGCTTGGGATTGTGTCATTGCAACCGCAAGCATGATTGACTTGTTCTGCGGGTCAGGCCTGGTCTTCATCAATAAGCTCGCCAACAATACCATATTTGCCTGTAAAGTGAGCTTCCCACTCTTTCATGTTTTTGCTATCCAACCCCGAATCAAACGCAAAAGCAAGGTCAGCTACTACACCAAATTCCACACTGCCACACCGAGGATGCGCAACTTACAATTCGCTCGGGGTCAAATCCTCCAACTTGTCAATCGGCTGATCTAAAGGTGTTAACATCTCCATATCGAAACTCTGTTTTGCCATTCCTCTACTCGCATCTCTTCCTGCAAAGTTACCATAAGGTCCACCTGGACCGTAAAAGGTCTTGCCCTTTGTCACGTCGAACACTTTCCTATTGATCGCTAGCAAGATCCGCGATCCATCAGAGTCGGAAGAGTTACCGGTTCCGTCGAAGACCGCAAGTGTGCGGGGGATGTATTTGGTCCATTCGACCGTGTCTGGATGTTGGGACGGGAGGTAGGTGTATCTATTGGAGGGGGCGGAGAGATGCGAGCGTGCTTCGGCGGGGGTCGGGGTCCAGCGTGATGATGTTGGAGATGAGGGTCGGATGAGTGGGATGAGGATGTAGAGTAGAGCGAGGAGAAGGAGGAGATTGAGTGGGTTGGTGTAGATGGATTCTGCCAAGCGTTGAAGTTTGGTGATCAGGAGGGAGGTGGTGGGTGGATCAGGTTGGCCGAAGAGGCGGTGTTTGAGCTGGTCCATGTTGGATAGACCGATGTTGGTAGAGGGTGCTGGAGGCAAAGGATAGCTGATGGAGGTGATATGGGACGTTGGTGGACAACAGATTGAGGTGTTGCGAAGCTCGAAGAATGGAATGCGCCGCCAAAATGAAAGCCGAGAGCCGAACATCTTGACCTCCACCAGAGGGATTTTGCAGTGCCGCACCGACACACTTCATACCATCCTCAATCACCTCTCACAGTATCTTTGAAACGCACGCTCTGCTCTGGTAGCCATCGATGGCATCGAGGGCTGCCCCGAACTCTCTTCTCGGAGACGTGGTGCAGCCTGAATCTCTCAGCCTCTTTTCCTCCACCTCCTCGAACCCATTCGCACTTTGGGCGCTGCACCAAGATCCTGACCTAGAAGAAGACTCTGGTATACGCCTGCTCATCGACTCGACCGACGTTACAGCACTACATGATGCTGGCATTCCGGTTGATAGCTTCAAATTGCGATCCGATGAGCCCATCAGAGGATCTTGCTCGGAGCCAGTACTTCACATCCAGTCCCCCTCCATTCGAGGCACTTTCATTCGATCTCCTCCAAACAAGCACACGCAACTGGGCATCAAGCTACCCTATCTCACGTTTCAATTCAGACCCATTGGCAGCTTCCGACCTTTTCTTTTCGAGGTCGGCATCATAGACGAAAGGCACCAGCAGGCAAGGATACGCGTCAGCAGCTTCCAGGTTGAGCCAAAGCTGTATTTCAAGCCCGCCCAAGATGATCGGACGCTGAATGCAAATGGACAGAATGGAGTGAAGAAATGGGAGCAGATCCTGCATCTCCCTCTCACAATGGCTGCTCAGCCAACGCAAGAACAGACTTCGTTGACCTCGTGGCAGGTGCTCACTCTTCCTCTGGATCAATTTGTCAAGTACTGCTCTGATACTTGCTTGCTAGGACATGATGGGAATGAACAGGGGAAAAATTCAAAAATGCAAAGGTTGGGGAGGTTTGAGGCTGTGTCACACGTCAAGGTTCATGCCAATGTGCGGTTGAGGAGGGCCTGGTGCTCGAAGCAATTGCCTGATCATGATCTTGCCGAATTTCAGGTCTTTTCGTAGTCATATTGGCCTCGTCTGAAGCAGACCGGAGCTGTCCATCCTATCCTGTGGCCCGCTTCCAGTCTGTAGTGATCCAGAAGCGTTCCTTGACGCCGTTCAACAGGCGGTGATGAGAAGGAGCGTGACACGAGTTCTGTTTTCCCTGTCAATTTCGCGACCTTCTTTTTGATGTTGTATTTCTTTTCGTGTTTCTTTTTCGCAAAAACAAAAACAAAAACAAAAAATAAAATAAAAATAAAAATAAAAATAATAAAAATAATAAAAATAATAAAAACGCCGAAATGTGGAGGTTTTGGGTTTAGGGCGCTCAAGCGCTCAGGGGTCTCGGCCTGCATGACAGATCCTGCTTCCTCAACCCTGCCACCATCTCTTTTTCCCCTCAAATCGACTGCCGAGAGATTGCACTCTGACACAATGTCAGACCTACCAGAAACGGCACAGGCGACATCAACAGCAGAGAAGATCACCACCGCCGTCGCACCTCCCTCCTCCAACCTCAATACAACCTCACTCACCAAACTCACCGACCTCCCTCCACCGCGGTTCACCCTAACCGAAAAAGCCCTCGACGAAGCATTCAACGATATCTGGGCGAACAACGCAAACGCAATCTCTCACTGCTATTCCAACACCGATGCGCTCAAAGTCGATTTCACGCGCACGGGCAAACGTAGTTTCTTGGGGATGATCAACGATGCCACCAACTCGGTCTATCGTATGGTTCAAGGTGCGGTCACTGACTTCTTCCGTCAGACTGTTCTAGACTTTACATATGGCTCGATCGGTCTAGGTGGATTGGAGAGGTATTATGATGACCTCAATAGTAGGGATCCTTCGGAATCGATAAGGTTGGCGAGGGTTAGAGCATCTGCCATCGAAAGCTGTCGACGAGAAGTTGTGTCCGAGACGGAGCCGCTTATTGGTGGGTGGACACTTTGCTCTCCTCTGCAGGCGAATACGGTGGCTGCGTTGAAGCTGGAGGAGAAGGTAGCGCTGTTGACGAACAAAGCGATGTATGTTTGCAGCTACGATTTCGGGAGTGAGAAGCTCAACGAGTTCACCAAAGTCTTGGTGGGAGATATCGTGGGTATTCAGCAAGGATTGTATGTTACTTCCCCACACGAGAGTAGTCATCCGGAAGACAACTGGGGCTTTGTAGTGACGTATCTCAACTCGATCTCGAGGAGCAACACTACAGCGTCGATCAAGAACATCACTACAACGAATGCAGTAGCGAGCAATGCAGAGGAAGCGGGGAAGAAGATCTTTGCTTTCAGAGCGATTTCGGATGAAGTTGGCGAGTCTGCTATCGGACGAGGTGGAGGGTCGACGATGCAGTCAAGACACCTGCATCATACAGTCAAAGGCAATCAGGGTGGAAAGGGTGCTTCGAGTGCTGGTAACGATGATGACGCGGAAGGGGAGGAGGAAGGTTGTGTTTCATCCAAGCACAAGGTTAGGAGGATTGTAGAGCTGCTCCGCGAGTGTTGCGTCGACGCAGGAGCGTTCGATCCCGATAACAAGGACGAAGAGGAACCTTTCATTACCGACAAGACGATTCAGAGCCTGGATGAGGCGAAAGCGATGATGCCGCTATTCGGTCCGCTCATTGAAGGTTTGAAGCGTCGACTATGGCTTTAGATCGTCGCTGCCTTTCTACTCCTTTTTTACTCAGACCATCTTGTTATTGTTCAATCGTATACCCTTGGATCTGCCTTCACCTTTGCAATGGTCTAGAATCACACTTTCACATCCGCAGAAATCCGTCCGTCACCGCATACTGAAGTTAGGGTATCTAGTGAAAACAGAACAAAACGAGAATCGAAGGAAACACAAGAGGCCGTCGTCTCAGGCCGCAGCGGAAACACTAGCAGTGTCAGGAGCAGCACCAACCCTGATCCCCAATCTTGCCATCTGCCCAGTCAACACATGCCTAGCAAACGCAGACTGAACCACATTCGTTCTATCCAAACAATCCAAACACGAAACCCGAAACGCACCCGTTTGCCTACTCAACACCTCCACCTTCCCCTCCCTTTCCCCTCCTACACTATGATGATAATACTTGATCTGCCCCAACGTTTCCTCCATTTGACCTATGAGCTTGGCCACGTTCTCAAACCGCATTCCAGAACATTCTTTGTGAAAGTCAAAATCGACATAATGCAACTTGCTTCTATCCCACTGCTTTCCCTCCGTACTCGCAGCTTCGGTTTTGAGGTTCTCAACGGCGGTCTTGTAGGCTTTTGAAATGTGGCCTTCTTTACCACCTTGTTCGGCAAGGTTGACGCAGGTGATGGATCCGTAGCGTTCGACTTGGACGGAGAAATGCTTGCGACAGGCTTCGGTGTTTTCTGCTTCGGTACGCTCGAGTACGGGTGGTGGCTTGAGCGAGAATGGGCTCTGAGACCAATAGAGAGGGATCGAACCACGGATCTGGACGAAAGAGAGAACATCTCCGATCATCTCAGACTTGGGTTTGGTGGAGCTGCGGAGGACGTAGAGAATTTGTTCGGTCTCAACAAAGTTGGCGACCTGGCCGGACTCGTTGATTCCTCGACGCTGATAGCGTAGTCCTGCGCGCTCCTTGGATCGGCGGGAGATGACCATCATTTGACAGCGCAGAAATGCATCTGCGCTATCTTTCGGAGCTTCTTCCTGATTGGCCTGGCCAATGGGCTGGATTGGCAAAGTGACAGTCTGCAGATACCCTTGCATGACAGGCAAGATATAAGCATGGAGTCCAGCATGAATGAGATCCTTCGACATATGCTCGTTATGCCAGAATCTGCGATCGGCTCTTTTCCACAGCGGCAAGTTTGGGTACGGCTCAGCGAGCAAAGGGAAAGCAGCTATCTCCTCAGCATCCTCACTGAGAACCTTCGTGGTGGGTAGCGGCATGGATCTGGAAGTGGGGCTCATGTCTGGCTTGGGATTGTTCTCCAGCGCCCGTCTCTTGTTCTGCAGCGAAGTCGTAAGATCAAAGTCGTAGCTGAACCAAAACTCGCCTCGAGCCCAGTACTTGGCTGTTTCCCTGACCGCCTTGTCCTCCAACTCGGCTTGCTTAGCAGCGTGCCACTGTTCATCGGGAGTCGCCGACGCTACTGTTGCAGGAAGCTCTTCCACAGCAGCTTTATCTTGGATCTCTTCAGGCGACTGAGGGAGTGGGTTAGCAGCGGGAAGCTCCACGACATCGGTCGATGCATCTGCGGACCGAGACTGCGTGGCTGGGTCTTCAGAGATGGTCTCAATGCGACCATCGGATACTGCACGAGCAGCGCGTGTGAGCCAAGGCCTCGACTTGGGCATGCGTAAAGTATCAGATCGTTGAGTGTTGGATAGAGATGAAAAGAAGGGCTCTTTGGGGATGGCAGCCGGAGTCTCAACGTCGTCGTAGTCTGACTCGGATGAATCACTATCGCTTGCTGAGCTACTATCTCCAGCAGCATCTTCATCCGTCGAAAAGTCACTGGGCTGAGCAGCAGCGGGAGTTTGTGAAGCTGCACTGCCTTGTTTTGCTGCTTGAGCATGGATAGCCTGGGATGCTTCTTCTCGTAGCAATGGGATGGGTAGGACACCAGTACAGCAATAGATCGGGCGGGTATGGTGGAAGTAGTGACCGATGAGGTTTGAGCTAGTGATGACGAATAGGTAGCTGCTGCTGAAGAAGCGTGAAAGGCCGATGATACCAGAGCACTCGATGGATGCATCGTCTGACGATGCACCGTCTAGGATTGCCTTGCAGGCGGCAGGCTGGAGAGGAGTGATCTTGGCATCTTTGCTCCAGTCGATAAGGAAGCCGACATCGGGCGAGGTGATTGGCGGAAGAGCTCCTGTGGCAGTGAGTGAAGCGGTCGAAGCTGCCAGCGATGAGGCATTGTAAGCGCCAATCGTAGCGACCTTGAAGCCATCGCCTGAGCCAAAGGGACGAAAAGCGGGTGTGGATGGAACTGCTGAGGTGCTCGCTTTGACGTGGTGACTTGTGTGGCCATGGTGATAATGTCGGTGCTGATGTAAGTGTGTGGAGTTACGAGGATAAACCAGCAGGCCCTGTTCTGTCGTCAGAATGCCAATGCGACTCTCCGGAAGAGGATATGGAAACGGCGGAACAGTCCAAGCAGCCATGGCAGAGCTAGATCCGTGCGATGGCGGAAGCGGACCAGAAGACATATTGGGCGACGATGCAGGTGAAGCTGTTCTGCTTTTGGATGAGGATGGTGAGGAGCCGGCTGTATCGTTCGGCGCTTTTACCTTTGCCGACTTGGAGCTGCTCGACGAGGAAAAGATGGCTTTCAACATGATGGTCGAGGAGAAGGAGGAGGAGATAGGAGGCTAGGGGTCGTTGACTTCTGAATGCATGCAGGACGCTAATCATTTTGTAGTGCTTGATGCATGACGATTATATTTGGCGAATACAAAAGTGCATCGTGTGGGTGTTCCAGGTTGAATTTAAGACTAAAGGTGGAGGCGAAACGACCAGAAATGCGGCATTAGGGTGTTGAAAAGTGAAGACGTTTTGGTCCCGATACTGGCGATCGGGGAGAGTCAGAGTACGATGTCACTACTATTTTAGGGCAGAAACATACAGCTTGCACATAAACTGTCCCATGAATTTACATGTCACCATACATCACTCTAATGCTCAATAGCCATAAGTTGTATTGCCACACTGTCTGATATCATCTGAAAGCCCTGCTTCTTCTCTCCAAGACTGTGTAAATGATATTGACATTGACTAAGAAAATTGTACTATGAAGAAAAGCTGAATTTTTTTTTATTGTGGGACAGTTTATGGAGCATGCTCCCAAATAGTGACACCACTCCATTCCTGACCTTGTGGGCTTTTGACTACAATGAAACTTGCAATGTAACTTGGTGGGCACCTTCATACACATCAAAAGTAGTGATGTGGAAAGTTTCAGCTCAATCAGATGACTGTGAACAATCCAGCAGTGCTTCCAGTCTGACACCATCATATCTATACCATCATGCCAAAAACCACCCCAGGGAGGTGCCAATTGGCACTCTTTCACATCCAAAATGGGGAATCTACCTGTTCAGTTGCTGACCAACTTGGTATGAGCAAGTCTACTGTGAATTGCATCAGCAAAAGCACCTCCACTGATGTTCCAAAGTCAAAGGGGGGCCAGCTGAGAAAACTCCAGCCTCATCATGTTTGCTTCCTGGACCACTATTTTGAGCTCAATTCAACCTCCACAGTCAGGAAAGTGTCATGGGCCTGAATGCTCAAGAAGCAGGAGGGTCACTGGTTCATATGGAAGGAGCACAGGTATCAGAGATCTAGTCGATACCAGTAGAGAGCATGGTCGTAGTGCAGTCTCCATGGAGACCATGGACTCCTATGGACTCACATGCAAAGGAGCACGGAGCCCATATGCGAGGAGGGCCAGGCACAGCCACGAAGAGGACCAAGCTCAAGGAGCATGCAGATGGTTACCACTCAGGGGCTCGAGAGACAAGAGTCAAAGGAACTGTCACCGGTCAAAGGAGAAGGAGCTCACAGCATCGCCAGCGATGCTGCTCCTGCTCTCTCTCCAGAGAGTACCTTCTTCATCGAGTACTGCTCAGGGGCCTCTCCTGCTTGGCATCCCTGTGCCTCTTGAGCTGTGTCGACTCCTTCGACACTGCTCCTCCTCCTCAGGACCTGGTGTCGGTTCCTTTGACTCTTGTCTCTCGAGCCCCTGAGTGGTAACCATCTGCATGCTCCTTGAGCTTGGTCCTCTTCGTGGCTGTGCCTGCTCCTTGAGCTTGGTCCTCCTTGTGGCTGTGCCTGGCCCTCCTCGCATATGGGCTCAGTGCTCCTTTGCATGTGAATCCATAGGAGTCCATGGTCTCCATGGAGACTGCACTACGACCATGCTCTCTACTGGTATCGACTAGATCTCCGATACCTGTGCTCCTTCCATATGAACCAGTGACCCTCCTGCTTCTTGAGCATTCAGGCCCATGACACAGGCCACTAGTGATCCATCAGTTGTTGAAGCATACTTTGATGTCTTGGAGAAGACTATTGCCAAGTAAAGGATCCTACCTGAAAACATCTTCAACATGGATGAGACTGGGTTTCTCATTGGACAAAGTCAATGCCAATACATCATTGTACCCAGGGAGAATGGGAAGAATCAGCACTTCAGGTCACAGCCAGGCAATTGGGAGACTATCACAGTGATTGAGTGCATTGGTGCATGAGGGATAAAGCCACCACCTATGGTTATCTTTCAGGGCAAGAACCACATGCAGGGCTGGTACCACAATCACACTGCAGCTAAGGACTGGGTCTTTGCAACAAGCCAGAATGGCTGGACTGACAATGAGCTTGCACTACACTGGCTCAAGGACTGCTTTGACAAGCACACCAAGCAAAGGGCTCAAGGAAAGTATCAGCTGCTTATCCTTGATGGTCATGGCTCCCACATCACAGCTGAGTTCATTCAGCAAGCATGGGACTCCTGCATTGTCTGTCTCTGCCTTCCTCCCCATGCAACACACCTCCTACAGCCACTTGACATCATGATATTTGGACCTTTGCAGCAAGCCTTCACCAAGGAGGTTGACAAGTTTGCTGGAGCAAATCTTTCAATCAGTAAGAAGGATTTCATCGACATGTACAGCAAATCACAACAGGTCATAACAAGCACCTTAGCATCACAAGCCTTCAGAGATGTTGGGATCAACTCAAAGCTCCACCCAGAGAAGGTTCTATGGCACATGCCCAGCTACCATCGAGAATCAACACCTCCATCTTCAGCTCCTGCAGTTGAGGAGACTCCAACAACTCCTTCTACTCCAGAGGAAGCAAAGAAGATGTTAGCACAGATGTATGCCATCATGGATCAGGATCAAGAAGAACAGCAGGCACTTCTGGCAAGCAATCACTGACAAGGATGCATTTGGATGAAGAAGGTAGGTAAGTTCATGGACCTTCTCTTTGGCCAGCATGCAATTGATCAAGCTTGCATTCAAGAGCTCACAGCAGCCCACTCTAAGAAGCAACATGCACTCCCAGGTGATAGGAATCAGTTGTTGCAGGCCAGGGTACTACACCAAAGTGACTTACCAAGGCTACTTGCAGCATGAGAAGAGCAGGCTCAGAAGGATTCAGGAACAAGGGCTCAAAAGGGCAAGAAGCAAGCAAAAGGCAAAGAGTGAGCAAGCAATCAAGAGAACCTGCCAGTCCAGCTGACACCAACCTTGTCATCTGAAAGAAGCTTCTGGCCTCCACAATCAATGTTGCCTTTTCCAGGTTATGAGTCTATGTCAATGGTACCCCCACCTCTGCCTTTTGCTAGTTCAAGTATCTTACCTGTCAAGCCCCCACTGCCCAGGTGGCAGCCAATGCCACCCTTCCTTCCACCCATGCCACCCTTCATGTGATCCTATGTTGCATTGCAATTCAAGTGTTGTTGTTGTGCTTTGATATAGTAAAGGTCCACATCTATGGTGGACTGGCCTGCTTGTTGTGTGTGTGTGTGTTGAACCAAAATTGACTGGAGCTGCTGCCTCAAAATTTCGAAATTGAGAGGGGGACTTGGCTGTTTCAGCAATTTTGAGTCCAGAAACTCCCAAGTCCCCTGGCCACTTCCAATCCGAGACCTATGTGAATTTGACATGTACATGAACTACGTTATACAAATTATCGGCATATGCCAAAGGTGGGAGCATTCCACTTAATGACGATGTGTGTCAACGAGCGGGACTAAGTTGTATCCGATCTCTGTTCAGATCGGCTCTGCCCGATCTCTTTCATGTTCGCTTACGTCAACTCGCATCATCATATTAGATCGTTTCCTTCAGCAGGCATCACTCACAACTTGATCCTTAGACCGCAATCTCATTGCATCCATAGCCAGGCCTGCTGTCCATAGAAGAACAGCACAGCCAACCAGTGGCAGTAGGCTCACGGCATTCAACAAACGCAGCAATGGCAGACTGTTGAGCAAGTGGACTTGTTTTATTCCTGGCAAGGGTCAAGGTGAGAAGGTGACCTAGCGAGCCGTTCCATGCCTGTCCAAGCAGAGCAAGAACGTGCGAAACACACACCGTTGGAATGCAAAGAGATCAGGGAATATCCTTGTGTGAAGTTCCGGATGTGTTTGGTTGTCCAGAATCCAGCACAATATGCAACTCCTTCTAGCGTCTTAGACGAGAAGACCGAAGGAGAGCGCAACGGCACCGAGCACAGAGCCCAGGATCGAGAGGATTGTAGCACCGGCAAAGTTGCGGCCAGCAGAACCCGAACCCGAGCTCTGGCCAGTGGCGGAAGCAAGAGAGCCAGCAGCAGCCTTGGTGGAGGTGAGAAGGTGAGTGCCCGTGGAGCCAACCTCGTTGGGAAGCGCACCAGAGCTGTTCGAGTAGGTCTCGATGTAAGCATCGCCAGCAGGCTTCTTGAGACACTCGACGATGGGCATGAGGTTCTGTCTAGGCCTCATCTGCTGAGCAGCGGGAAGAACAATGTTGACGGCAATGTCGACAGCCTGCTGGTAAAGGTCGTGTGCGAGAACAATGTAACCGGTGGAGAGGGAAGAGGCGTTCTTGATGATCTGTTCGAAACCGTAGACGACCTCGGCAGGCGAGACAACACCAGCAGCAATGCGCCAGTCGTTGGTGTCGTAAGGCTGACCACCGGGAGGGGTGGTCCAGATGATAGGGGTGAGACCCATCTGAAGCGAGATGGCGCGAACGCGGTCGTCAATGTCACCGTAAGGAGGACGCATAGTGTTGGGAGTCACGCCAATCACTGAGCGAATGACCTCCTTGGTCCAGCCAAGCTCGGCAACAATCTCTTCGTTGGTGAGGGTGGTAAGAGCGCGGTGAGACCAGGTGTGAACCGAGATCTGGTGACCCTGCTCAAATTCGGTCTGCACCATCTGGGGACGCGAAATGACACGCGATCCAACGACGAAGAAAGTGGACTTGAGGTTGTTCTGGTCCAGGTACTGGAGGAGGGTAGGAGTGTAGGGCGAAGGGCCGTCATCGTAAGAGAGACCCCAGGTGTTGGGATCAGGGCAGGTGGTGATGTCGGTGGAACGGGTGCACTGACCGCAAGACCACCAGCAGTTACCGTCAGGGCCGGCCTGGCCAAGGTTGGCGGGGTTACCGCTGCAAGAAGCTGAGTCAACGGTGGTGGTGACGTTGGGGACCTGAGACCAGTCGATCTGAGAAATCCAGCTCTGAACCTGAGCCGAGTTGGTAGGTGGTACGGCATCGAGAGCAGGGAAGTTGGAAGGAAGGATCGAATTGATGTCGGGAAGACCAGGAGCGCCGGTCACCTGGGGGTTCTTAGCACCAGCTGCGTAAGTGGTGAAGAGTGAGGTAGTGGATGTGGTGACACCAGGTCCCGAAGAGACGCCAGCAAGGAGCGACGAAATCGAAGCAGGGAGGCTTCCAGTGAAGGTGGAAGTAGGAGCAGCAGCAGCAGCAGCACCACCACCACCACCACCACTAGCATTGGCAGCGGAGGAGGCTCGAGTGGCAGCCGAGCCAGATGCAGAAGCTTGACGCTTCTCAAAGTCGGGCTTGGCCGCAACGACGGCAGCAAGCGCCAATGGGAGAGCCGCAAAGGAGGAGAACTTGACCATGATGGGACGAGACCGCCTATAAGAAGAGGAGGAGGAGGAGGAGACGGTGATAGAAGGGGATCCAGTCCGGGTCGATTCGAGTCGAGTCGAATTGGATCGGAATGGGATGAGATGATGGAGCAGCGAACCGAGGATCTCGTGCAAAGTTGATGGATGGTGAAGGTCGGGAGGAAAGATGACTCTAGAGGACGTCGACACCAGCACACACACAGACACACACCGAACTGGACAAAGCGGAATGCGAATTGCACAGATTGGAATCGGATGTCAGCTGAGGTTCTGCACCTTGGACTGTGTCACTGCCGAGTCCTGAAAGGAAACCTAGGGATCGGGCAAAGAAAGGTAACCAACGAAACATGGTTGTCGTTGCTGTTTTTGCTCGCTCGCATGATGCCGCTTTCTAGGAGGTTACTTACCCCAGCAGCTGTATTGGCGTCGCTCGTGCATCTAAGGAGCATTCGGAATGACCAACTCTTGATCATCTTGCAGCAAAGTTGACTCTGAGCTGTCGCCCTGCACCTTTGCCCTGCACCTTTGCCGCTTCTCTTCGGCATTCGTTCCCCCGGGGAATGCTTTCTTTTTTTGGCTTTCATGATCTGCTTGAACACACCGAACCTCGTCAAATGACATGCCACCGGCGATCAACGTTGCAGCTTCGGCAAACTTGCAGAGCATCACGAGCTTTTGTTGCTGCCCAGATGAACGATGCAAACCACGATGAGAGTCTTGCTGCGATGCGAGCAGATCATACCCTGGTCTTGTTCAATCGAAATCGGATCATGATTGGTTCCCGATCATCGTGATATCTCCTGGCTCGGAATTCGGAGATACTGATTGCCTTGCTGCAAGCCAAATTTTCCCCTCGATTTTTCCTCAGCTGTCGAGTTTCTCAAGGGTCCTCCTTTAGGATGCTCTTCTGAGCTTCTTTCTCACTGTCACTGCCACCATTGATCTCGTCACCATAAGCCTAAGTCCGCAAAGATGGGAGGAAAAAAGGTAAAATAGACGCAGATCATTCCAAATGCCAAGTTCCGCTTGCAGTCTGCTCACAATCGTCCCCTTTTTTTTGCTTGCACTCACCGTAGATCTCGGAACGTTCCATCAAGAAAAAGTCGAGTCCCACCCACCCCTTCTCGAGAAGAGCTACCCAGCTTGCGAGAGTAGCGCACCGCAAAGATAAGCTCACTCAGGCCAAGGCTGTCCGAAATCGCTCCTCAAATGCCAAGGTCGACCGTCTCTCCACTCTCATTCTCATGCTTCCGGACGACATTGATGCTTTGCCAGATCTTGCCACTGTGCACTCCTTCATCACCGGAAACTTCCTCACACGACACAATGACCAGCTTGACCAGCTCAAAGCCGATCGGAGGCCAGGTAGGCCGCCTCACAAGCGTGAGCTCGAGCTGAAACAGATCATCGCCCTGGAGCTCCAAGAATACGAACAAGGTTTCGAGGTCCCAGATCTCACAAGCAAAACCAACGTCAAGCTCCTTCGAGATTGGCAAGGTGATCCGCAAGCCTTTCCTCTCTTCCGCATGGTCCGCATCAGCGGAAAATACCCGTAAGTCCCTGCGCTGGCCCCCTACCGCACTTATGCTTCATCGATACTGACCTCGTTGCAACGCCGTTCCCATAAACAGTGAGCAATGCAATCTAATCCACCCCGGCAACCATAAGCTTCTTCAGCTTGAGGAAAAGGAGCCAGGCGCGTCGGCCTCTGCTGAGTCCTCATTCGAGATGGACATCACCCAGAATGGCAACTCCGTGGACTCACCTGCCTTCCAACGCGCTGACGAGTTCGCTCAAATGGGCTGATTCCGCTTTACACGTCGTCCGCCATTATCAGCAAACTGCACATTCTTTTCTTTCGTTCTCCAACGTTTACCCGGCCGCAACCAACCGACATCTGTAAAACTAGCTTCTTCGAATACCATACATTTGCATCCTGACATTCTTTGTTGCGTTATCCATTCTCAAGGCTTCTACTCTCGCAGGTTTCGCCTTCGCTTCTGACTTGCGCAAAGCACAGGCAATTCATCAACAGTCGAAAAGGTACAGTCCTGACATGTGTCTATTGTCCTCCACCTTGAGCTGCGAGAGTGACAACCCAAGAGTCGTGATTCTATATACAAAAGGGGATGGCTAAGGCGGATATTGCGCCACGCCGACGATCAATTAAGTAGAGGTCTTCTGAAGAGAGTAAGCCCCTTCGCCGGAGAATCTCTTTTCAAAGATCTTCTCAAGCAGCGCAGAAGGCCACATGGTCACCCAAATACCAACCGCCAGAAGGAGCGGCGCGGCATCCAGTACGAATAGATAGACTGTGACACGCTCAAAAACAGTTTCAAGGCAGAAAGTGTCAGTCACTTGACCACTCAACAAGGCAAAACTCGATTCATCATCACCATGCAAGAATACTTACTCTCTTGCGACACCAGGTAGCCGCTGTAGCCTTGCGAGAACTCGATGATACGATAGAAGGACCTGATCTGTTGGTCGGCAGCGATTCACTCAAATTGAGAAAAAGGTCAGTTCAAGTTGTCTTGATTCGGATTCTGGACGAAGGATGAATGACCTACTTACGATGACAAAGATGGATGAGAAGTACAGTCCGCCAACAAGAGCGAACACCGGCTTGTCCAAGCCCATAATTTTTCGGTCTCCCATTTGTCCGACATTGTTGCGCGCACCTTCCCGCATCACCAGAATGGTGGCATAGGTCAGAAGAAGTGTAAAGAGAATGTACGAAACACCCTGAAGGATCACACCGACTAGGAAAAGCTTGTCGCCGATCTCAGTCAAGCCGGGGTTCTCAGCTCCACCGCTAGCCTGCATGCCACCAGCGGAGACTTGGACCAAAAACGTAGCCACATCGCTCCAAACGAAGACTCGACCCACGATGCGTGGCGGGATGAAAGAATAGCGAGACTTTTCCCTTTTAGACCCTCCAGCCTTGTGCAGCATCGTGATCTTCTCGGCAGCAGTCAGTGGCTGACTCTCCATCGCTTGCAGATCCATTCCGGAGCTACCGAACTCCTTATCTACCGCCAAGATCATGCGTCCATACAAGAGATAGTTGAAGGCGAGGAAAGCGGCTGGCGAGATGACCACAAACATGCTCTGGATGATGTACAAGCCAAGGCTGACGTTGTAAGGGTCGATGGATGGACGCACAAAGTAACCGATTGCAGAGAAGAAGCATCCGAACGGAAGGCACAGAGCCCATTGGTCTTTGTGCCGGAAGATGTAGTAGAAGAGAACAGCTGCATATACGGCGTAAAGGCCACCGACAAAGTAGTTGCCGCCAGGACTGGGGATGTACTTGAGAATGCCGTCTGGCGTGCCAGACGGTGAGACAGCCGCGATGAACCTGATGCCCATAACCGTTGCAGTGGCATCAGTCAAGGTCGCTTGAGCGACAGCACCCACGGCCGTGATGATCAGGGTGAAGGCGAGTCTATCTAGCATTCTGAACGAGCTTGCGGACGAGTATGGAGGTGAGGAGATTGTGTGGTAAGTGGATAATGAGCGTCAGAGGAAGGCAAGGAATCTCGACGAAACTTTATACTTTCGGTTTTCTTTCGGAAGGTGGTCCTCGGCATGCCGATGCAGCGCTCAGCTGTCAGCGACCATGTGCTTTCGGAGAACAACACAGTATCGCAGAACAACACAGTGTCAAACGCCAAGCAACGATAGAGGATAGCTGCATAGGAAGATACCCAAACTTTGACGTGGGCAACTTGTCCGGCGGACTTGCTTCGTGGCACAGGAGCTCCCTTGCTTCAGTGTCCGGACTCCTGCCAACTTCTGACTGCCAAATCCATAGCAGAGATCGATACCGGGCTGTGTATGAAGTCCGACGGACTTATTTTTCTCTGCCAGGATAAACGGTAAAATTTGCCTCGTGTTCATACAAATTTGACAGGTCCGGCGGAGTTCGACCGCAAACACACAGCCAACGAGCTTCATCTCCTGTCCAACGTCATCCTGCCATATTGACGTCCGAACAACCTTCAGCTCCATCTTGTCGACTCGATCCTGTTGTCTGAACACCACACTCATCTGCTGCTACTACGACCACCAGCTCATTTCAGTCAACCTCAACCTGCGGGTGCATCTTCGCATCAACGAAGGAATCAACCAAGCCACGATGGGGCCCAAAAAGCGTCCGCTGGCTCGAAGAAGCTGCCTCAAATGTCGCGAAAAGAAGGCACGCTGCGAGCTGCCAGACGTCTACGTAGATAGCTCCAAGACACCTCTGCCGACAGACAAACAGTGCCATCGCTGCAATGTCCTTGGCATCGAATGCATCGTTTGGGACGGCGACCGCAAACGAAAGCCAAAGCTAGATTATCGCTCGACCGCTTCCCCCAGCAGCTCTGTTGAGCGCGGTCGAGCGACATCTTCCAACGAGTCTGCTGCAAAAGACAGCGGCGTAGCTCATCATCAAACATCAAACACATTGCGGGCTGCGAGATCAGCCGATGGAGTCGGCCCCTCTGCTTTTGCTGTCGGCCCCTCCCAGAATGCAGACGGTGAACAGCTAGCAGCCTCTGACCTGAATCATGCTCAGAGCCTGCTCATCAACAGACAAAGAGGCTGGAAGACCTTATCTACCACCTTACACACTCTCATAGAGCGCTTGCAGCGCAAACAAAGGTATGACAACTATCTCAAGATGCGAATCGACACGCCTCCTTCAACACCAGACATAGTGACCTTCCTCCAACCCGACAAGATGGTGCTGATGGATCTGCAATTGCAGGACTACCTCGTCGGACATCCTTATTTGCCCTCACTGACCAGTCTGCACCGTCAGCAGTCTCTCAGCGCGAATCGACCACGAGCCCTGCTGCTAGCCACATTGACATTACTTGCTCTGAAAGGGCTCGAAGATGAACTGTCGTCGCCTGACGCTCGGAACCTCTCCAACTACGTCGATCGGCTCGGTACACAAATGCTACTATCATCGCCACGCGATATCCATCTCGTCATGGCCTTTGAGCTTTTGCTTTCTCACGAACCCGGCCTTGTTGGCACTGCTGCTTCCCAATTCGAGCTCGATGGCAGAGGTTTCGGTCTGGCTTCCGAGAATCTTCTCACTTGCTCGCTCAGGATAGCCAGGGAGCTCAAATTGGACGATTCCATCACAAGTACACAACAGTCGTCATCAAAGGGGCTTACACATCTCAGTCTATGGTGTTGCCTGCGCTCTTGGGAGGCACTCTACGCCTTCTTAGGTCAAAGACTCACGATTATCGATGATCTGGATGTTCAATTTGCTGCCAATGCACATAAGCTGCTGTACAACGTCGATGAGGAAGGGCAGAAGCTGCCATCTCCACCGCGGCTCCAGGATCCGAACGGCCCGACCACCAAATCCTACAACGAGATGCGAGAATTTTGCAGCAGTTTAGAGAAGAAACATGGCCGAGATGGCATTCTACGTTCTGCTGGTCGTACCGTGATCTGTAAGCGCGTGGAAACCGCTTGTTGCTTCTTGAGCGGCTTGCGTCAGCTTCAAGAGACAATCTCGGATGCTCAACTGTCGCAGGAAGAGAAGCACCAGCGATATACTGACCTTCACTGGGAAACTACTGGCAGGATTCTTAGTGTTCGAGATCGTACGGACGAAGCCTTGGGTGAGTCGCAGCTACGTCCTACCGAAAGAATACAGAGACCGCTAAATACTGACAAGAAATCGTGGTTCAATCCTTGATAACAGGAGTCTATGCCGGCCAACGCCTGGTGCGTTTGTGGGAACAGTTCGTGCACATCGAATGTGCCTTCTTCTCCGCTCTGATCGGCAGCCACCATACTTCGTGCATCTTTTCGGGCAAGTTGGAGGGCTCGATCGATGCCACCGAGTTGATGCGCTCAGTCCGATTTCGATTGAGTGGTGCTCAGCACATCTCTGAGGTTGGAGCCTTCGGCATGGAGATGAGTCGTGCCTTACTTTCTGGCGTGGCGCAGCTGGATCGTCAACCTGTGCTGCACAGATCCAACTCTCAAGCCCAAATTTCACCCAGGTATCTGCAACGCTTGCCGACGTTGCTTCTGTGTGCCATGACGGTGCACGGAGCCAGGAGATGTCTAGAGAGCATTGCGTTTGTATTGGTCGCTTGGGCACGTACGTCTAGTGACGCTTCACTGAACATCACCGTGATGGAAGCGTCCGCTCAGAGCATCAGACGGCTGTTGCCTGAAAGCTCCAAGTCGAACGCCGACACAGTTGCGCAGATCTCTGCCGACTACATTGACGAGATGATTGAAATGGCCCAACTGTGGCAGGTGTTCTATCGTGTCTATCGTCCCGTCTCCTCGCTTCGGAACGATCAGACGTCGAAGGGGGTCCCAAACCGAGGGACCTCGACGCAGGCCGAAGAATCCTTTGAAAGCCACGCCGCTGCTGATGCGGACGGTCGATCCGTCCGCGCAGAAACGTCCGCAATGGACTTTCTTGCATCGGCGGCGGAAGCAGTGCAGGGTTCGGGTGCTCTCAATACGGATCCAACGCGGGCAGTCAACCAGCAAGTACGCCATACGACAACGACTGAATCAGCCAGAGTGCCAGAAGAAGCTTCAAGAAATCATCCTTCCGCCAACAATGAGTCGATGAGCGAGGAAGCATTGTTCTGGAATTTACCGGGTCTAGAACCTTCACACGCCGCTTCGACGGCTTCTGTCACTCCCACACCCGGCCATTCGGATGTGATGGATGCGAGCATGTTCGATGCCTGCATTCCCTTTGATCTCGAAGCCTTTCTCAAAGATGTAGACCAGCTTTTTTGAATGATCGCAGTGCAATCAGTGCCTCGCACAGGAGCATGCTGTTCAAACTGTAATGTTGAGACAGTACTATTGCCCTGAGAAGTCTGGCATTCTTCTAAACAAGTTTAATGATTGCTTAATAAAGCTTGAATGCGTCAAGGCACGTCAAGAAAGGGTTGAATGGAGTAGTTGGTTAACTTAGGAGATTCTGATCAGGCGAGTTCAGCTCGGCGATTCGATTCGACTTCTCTTGCCCTGGGTTCGAATCCCAGTTCGACCTTCCTCCTAGGAATGCTTTTTTTGCTATTTTTTTGGCCACCACGAACGCGGCAATCTGAGGGAACCGCCCTCACCAAATTTGGACTAGGATTGATCAGAAAATGGATGAGTAATGATGATTTAGAGTTTTCGAGATGATTGTGTTCTGACACCCATCAAGAAGTGCCATCTGCAACTCCTCCTTGGCCCTATTACCCTGTCTCACAGCCCAATACAATTGCATCGCCTACCCTAAGCGCAGGCAAACATACCAAGTCTGGAATCCCAGCATCATCTACTCGCCTCGCACCAGCCCCTTTGACCCTTCAGCATAATACCAGACCAGAATGATCCTTTTTTAATGGAATTCAGCCTTTCGTGGTAACTAACAACTTCTGAGTGACATTGGGGAGCCCCTGCACCGAGCAACGACAAAACCAACACCATTATGAGCCCTTTAATTGTGCCAAAGACTTGTCTGCTGGAGTCCAGCCACCACCTGATCACGACAAGCCCTCTCTTGGTCTGTGAGTTTACGAACTTTGCTGCGGACCACGTCGCATTAGTCTGCAAGACCATTACTGACGCTTATGAAAAATGCGCAAGTGCTTGTTTCCAGTGAAATCAACCGGAAACCTGTGATGTGGTGGATTCCACATTTTGTGCGCACAATGCACCCCATATCTCATTTCGGGTCTTCTGCGCAGACCCTATGACACAATTTGGGGTTGGGCTCGTAGAATTGGCCGGCTGTTGCATTTTTGTGGGCAGTTGTTGCATCTTCGAGGCTTTGGCTGGTACTACAGGTAGACATTGGCAGAGGTACAAGTTGGTTTGGCTGTTGGGATGGGAGCGTGTGTGGGGGAAGGTTGAGGTATGATCAAGGTAGCAGGGAACGGTGGCATCGAGAGTCTGGGTCGAGGCGGTGTTGCTGGGGTGAGGGTGCCGCTGGTAGCCACCAGATGAGGAGGGGTGTGGCAGTGTTCAGATGGATGCCGGCAGTGTCTCTGATGGACTGTGGCTCAAACCAGGTGGGGTTGGACCCCACGGTGGGCTTGGATTCCATGGTAGGCTTGAGGTGGATAAGGGGTGTACATTGTGGGGACAGCCTCTTCGCTGGCCCGTCATGATTATAGACTGGTGTAGAAATGGTCGAAAGGTCTTTGGATTGGTCAAGGGGGTGTGTGTTGGTGCTGGTTTTGCCCCTGCAAGAGACGGGGGCTCCCCAATGTCGCTCTAAAGTCGTGTGTAGCCAAAAAGGGGGTCAGAATCATTTGGGGTTCAATCATGTTAGGCAGTTCTTGGATGAGGAATTCAAAATGGGCAGTGTGTGGCAAAAAGGGGGTGTTGGAGCCCCAGATCTGTTGTGTTGGCCTGCGCTAAGTGTTGTTGGAGTGGTTATATTAGGCCATGAGGGTGTCACAGGACCGGATGCGCAGAAGCAGAAAGATTAGAAGTCATATGAGGAGGAGCGCAGGAATTGCAGGATCGGGCAAAAGAGGGTTTACAGCAGAGTTCAGCGAGATCGGTAGTAGAAGTGGCTCTATGATGTAAGCAGTCGTGTGCCAGAGACTAGTTTTGGGTGTTATTTGATTGGTATAGATGGGATTGATTGAGTAAGATCTACTCAGTATGTTCCAACTAAATGTAACCAGACAACTTCATACTGGTAGGTCTTGACTGACCACCTTGAACACTCTGTTCAGAGGTTGCACAGCATGTTCATTGATTGTTGGTGAGTGAGTGATACACTCTCTTTACAGTACAAGTGTTCACAGTACTGTTGTTAATGCTCTTGGACATCATCTGGACCACAATATGCTTATCACCTACAGGGGATGGAAGTTACTGGACTGCAGGTATGAGACACCACCTACAATAACTGACTGGACCACAGGTGTTGAGCAACACTGCCTACAGTAAGGGACTGGACTTCAAGTGTTGAAGAACACTGCCTACAGTTGAGAACTGGACCACAAGTGTTTGAAGAACACCACCTACAGTTGATGCCTAACAGTGATACAACACACACATTTGGGGGTTGTTGCAAGAGCACTGCTATTGCAATGATACAAAAGTAAGAGTCAAGTAAAGAGTAAAGTATAAAGTAAGTAGAGTGGATGAGGATCCACTCATATGCTTATGGTAGAATGAGAGTATTTATGCAATTGATTGGTGTCACCTGCAACACTTATCCCACTCCTCCTGAGGGGCCTTCATCCCCTTTTGACACTGTCCCTCCTGCTGGTGTCAATCCCCATTGATGATGCACCTCTGCCATTTGCACAGCATAATGGTTGTGCAGCACTGCCCCTTTGCCTTCATACTCTCTTTCTGCCTGATGATGTGTGATGACCCCTTTGACACAGTTCCTCTTCTTTGTTTAGCCAATCTCCATTCTTCTTGACACAGCTCCTTCTCCCTTCACCAGCAACCACCTCCTTGACCTTATCCTGTGAATCCCTTTAGCCACTGGTTGGACCTCATGACCAAACCCCTTGGTCATGTGGTCACCCCTGTGCTTGGGCCTGTGTGGCTATATGCACATGCCCCTTGAGCATTAACCATCTGTGTGATGCTGAGCTTGGTCCCCATTCCTACATGTGGTTATTGTCAGGGGTCTCGCGCCTGAAACCCAGGTCGGTCTGTCGAGATACTCGGTGACTATTAAACTGTGTGACAGCTATTGTCTCGGTATCGGTGACTATCAAGTTGTGCAGTGACAGCAGGTGGCATTCGTTGTATATACTATCGTAGGTTTCGGCTGACCTCTGTGGACACTCCGTTCAGGGGTAGCTCGGCACGATCAATATCAATGTTATGATGACACCAAGGTCTGGTGTGGGTGTTGATGATGATGAGGTTGATGGTGTTGGTGATGAGATTGGTGATGTCGATGATAATGAGGTTGATGGTGTTGATGATAAGATTGGTGATGTCAATGATAATGAGGTTGATGGTGTTGATGATAAGATTGGTGATGTCAATGATAATGAGGTTGATGGTGTTGGTGATAAGGTTGGTGGCGTCAACACGAGTGTCCAGTGTGTTGACTTGATGCTTTGAAGTGATCCCCGGACCGCAGTGGACTACTGCCTTCGGTTCTATCTATATCCGGACCGCTAACCTGCTATGGGCGCCTTCGGACGTCAGGTAGTGGTGATACAACACACACACTACGATGAGGAGCAACCTTGATAGATTGCTGCTATGCTGACTGTAACTAATGAGTACTTGTGTTTCTAAAGTATTGACTAGTTGTATGGTGAGTAGAGTGGATGAGGATCCACTCGACCTATTGATGAGAAAGCATGGTTATATACCTCTTCTCAGCATCGCCAGCGATGCTGCTCCTGCTCTCTCTCCAGAGAGTACCTTCTTCATCGAGTACTGCTCAGGGGCCTCTCCTGCTTGGCACCCCTGTGCCTCTTGAGCTGTGTCGACTCCTTCGACACTGCTCCTCCTCCTCATGACCTGGTGTCGACTCCTTCGACACTGCTCCTCCTCCTTTGATCAGTGACAGTTCCTTTGGCTCTTGTCTCTCGAGCCCCTGAGTGGTAACCATCTGCATGCTCCTTGAGCTTGGTCCTCTTCGTGGCTGTGCCTGCTCCTTGAGCTTGGTCCTCCTCGTGGCTGTGCCTGCTCCTTGAGCTTGGTCCTCCTCGTGGCTGTGCTTGGCCCTCCTTTGCATGTGAGTCCATAGGAGTCCATGGTCTCCATGGAGACTGCACTACGACCATGCTCTCTACTGGTGTCGACTAGGTCTTCGATACCTGTGCTCCTTCCATATGAACCCATGACCCTCCTGCTTCTTGAGCATCCAGGCCCATGACAGTTATCTCCATATGCTTCTCCTTCTAATGCCAGTATCCTCCTTCCTGAATCTCCTGATGCTTGCTTGTGTTGGCTGACTTGCTAAGACATGCTGATCAGGTTGATCCTGATCAATCCTTGTGAGATTAACCTGGATCCCCAAGTTTGGTTGGTCTTGTAATCATATGCACTTCCAACCCGATTAGCTTCATCAATTCCCAATGATTTGCTGCCAATCAATTTGGCACACCCTTCATATGTTGATCCGCTGACCCTGTGACATTACCATAATTGCCGCCGATCAATTTGGCACACCCCTTCATATGCTGACCTGCTGACCCTGTGACATATGACAGATCTCGTCCGAATCAGCACAAGCGAGAGGTTACTACAAATCTCGCTGGAATCTGTGACATCCAGGGTCATAGAATAGATCTCAAGGGAATTGGAGAGAAGATGCTGATCTCACAGATCACACAACACAACGGGGGCGGAAGGCATTGGGTTCGCCACCCTGATGAAGCAGGGGGTCAGCCTGATGATGAAGCCAGAGACAGGAGGATGGGGGAGATGAAAGGGGGTGCAAACTACAACTTAGATGAAGTGGGAGGAGCCCCTGTTGACAATGAAACAAACAAGGACTGTCCATCCACAGGAAGTGAGGGACAAGGTGCTGTTGAGCAGCATCACAGATGGAAAGGATGGGAAGGACAAGGAGGAGGAGCAGCATTGAGGAGGCCCCAGAGCAGGAGCAGTGTCACAGGTGACATTGTGAGGATGGTTATATAACCATGCTCCTTGTCATAACTGGTGAGTGGATCTCCATCCACTCTACACCATACATTACTAGTAATAGCTTTCACATAAGTATACATTAGTATTCTGTTGACAGTTGCAATTGCAGAGCATTGCATCTACCTAGTGTGTGTGTTGTATCACTGCTCATTGACATCATCCAAAGGTGGTTCATTCTGTGGTCCAGTGTCAGGGGTCTCGCGCCAGAAACCCAGGTCGGTCTGTCAAGATACTCGGTGACTATCAAACTGTGCAACAGCTATTGTCTCAGTATCAGTCTTGACAAGATAGTTGTTCAGTGACTATTAAGTTGCGCAATGACAGTGGGTGGCATTCATTGTATATACTATCGTAGGTTTCGGCTGACCTCTGTGGACACTCTGTTCAGGGGTAGCTTGGCACGATCAATATCAATGCATAGGTTATGATGACACCAAGGTCTGGTGTGAGTGTTGATGATGATGAGGTTGATGATGTTGGTGATAAGGTTGGTGAATGTCGATGATAATGAGGTTGATGATGTTGGTGATAAGGTTGGTGGCATCAACATGAGTGTCCAGTGTGTTGACTGATGCTTGAGGTGATCCCCAGACCACAGTGGACTACTGCCTTCAGTTCTATCTTGATCCAGACCACTAACCTGCTATGGGGCACCTTTGGACATCAGGTAGTGGTGATACAACACACACACTATGATGAGGAGCAACCTTGATAGATTGCTGCTATGCTGACTGAAACTAATATATACTTATGCTGAAGTGATAACTAGTTATGATGGTTGTGTAGAGTGGATGAGGATCCACTCGACCTTTGCTGATGAGAAGGTATGGTTATATACCTCTTCACAGCATCGCCAGCAATGCTGCTCCTGCTCTCTCTCCAGAGAGTACCTTCTTCATCGAGTACTGTTCAGGGGGCCTCTCCTGCTTGCTTGGCACCCCTGTGTCTCTTGAGCTGTGTCGACTCCTTCGACACTGCTCCTCCTCCTTGTTATCCTGCTGCTTGTTTGGCACCCCTGTGCCTCCTGAGTGGTGTCGACCCCTTCAACACTGCTCCTCCTCCTCAGGACCTGCTTGCCAGTTCCCTATACACTGCTCCTTCTCCTTTGACCAGTGACAGTTCCTTTGACTCTTGTCTCTCGAGCCCCTGAGTGGTAACCATCTGCATGCTCCTTGAGCTTGGTCCTCTTCGTGGCTGTGCCTGGCCCTCCTCGCATATGGGCTTGGTTTTCCTTTGCATGTGAGTCTGTAGGAGTCCATGGTCTCCATGGAGACTGCACTACGACCATGCTCTCTAATGGTATTGACTAGATCTTCGATACCTGTGCTCCTTCCATATGAACCAGTGACCCTCCTGCTCCTTGAGCATTCAGGCCCATGACAGCAGCCTGATGACAGCTGCTGCCATCTTCGACAACTGACAGGCTGTTAGGGTATGCACTAACAGCAGTTATGGTGTCCCAGAGCAGGCCGTCAATGATCCAATCATGATATCTGACAGCTGTGAGGTTCTTGGCAGGATCCCATTGATTAGCTGACCCTGGCCGCTTCTTTCTTGGAGCCAATGGGAGCACAACCAATGGGGTTTTAAGGTTGTATGCAATGCCGGCCCATACCTGGATGCTGAAACGGCCAGATGTGCATCCGGGCCGGTAGCCAACCTCGACAGCTGCCTTGTCCATGAACAGCACACCCCTCCAATCAGTGGAGCTGTTAGCCTTGGCCCATTCTAGACATTTATGCTGGTTTTTGGCTGTCAGAAACAGCTTTCAGAGTGCAATCCAGTGGTTAATACTGGCCCGGTATGCTGCTTTCCAGAGCTGTGTAATTGGAATGCTGCCAAGTGATGCTGACAGCTGTCACCATGATAGAAACAGGTTTTTGAGTACCTCACACTGAAGGTATTGGTCCAAGGTAGCTGTCCAGGAGCATGGACAGCCAGATTGTGCTTTTGTTTTGAAGGTACCATGCTCCTTAAAGTTATGGATGGTCTTGTGAACTGCTGTCTTGGAAATGCCACTTAGCTCCATGATTTGTCAAATTGGCAGCCCAGTATCATGCATTGCAATGATTGCAGCATGCTTGCTTGGAGAGAGCTCATTGCCACAGACCATGTTGGCATTTGAAGTGTTCTTGATAAGTATGATGGTAGTGCTATTGCTCAATGACAATGACAACCCAAATGCAGGGTAACTGGCTAAATTGGGAAATTACCCAATTGTCCCCAAACTTATGCACAGGGAGTGTACAATTGCAATGCCCAGGGATGAACTGCTCAAGTGATGTGAGGCTGAATGGGCAGCAATCACTCCAGAGACATGTAGGAACCTAATAGAGAGTATGCCACACCACATAGAGGTGGTTCTGAAGGCAAAAGGAGGGAATACAAAGTACTAAGGTGTTGTAGAGGAGAGCTCCATAAACTGTCCAACAATAAAAAATTTCTCAGCTCTTTTTTGATGCACAATTTTCATGTGTAATGTCAATATCAATTACACAGTCTTGGAGAGAAGAAGCAGAGCTTTCAGATGATATCAGACAGTGTGGCAATCAGACATATGGCTATTGAGCATTGGAGTGATGTGTGGTGACATCTAAAATTGTGGGACAGTTTATGCACAAGCTGTATATACATGTGGGTGGCACATGCCAAATGTGGGAGTTGCTATAGTTAATGAACCAGCCTGACAATGAGCAGGACTTGGTTGTACCCAATCCCTAGTGAGATTGGTTATCCTCAATCTCTGATCAAATCTGCCACCTCATTGGATTGGCCCTGCCTGATCTCCGATCTGGTCGGCTTTGCGTCGCCCTTCAGCGTCGTCATTGGATCGTCGCCCTTCAGCGTCGTCATTGGATCGTCGCCCTTCAGCGTCGTCATTGGATCGTCAATTTCAGCATTATATTGCAACCGCATTGAAACAGATATAGTTGAAGATAAGCCGGAATAACAAATATGCAGGAAAGCCGAGATGCCGACAGACCGATGTTCTGCATGCATGTTAATTGTGTGGCGACCAATCAGGAGACATCCACAAGAGAGAACACCAAAGCATGAGGAAGACAACGCCGAGACAGATCGTGATACACACAGTTTGGAGGGTAATGATAGACAATCTCATGGATCAGACAAAAGTATATATATACATGATCCTGTAGCTATAGTACATGAAAATCTTAAGCATTGCATCTACGATACACCTGTGCGAGAGGAGCTAAATCGTAGCCCAGTCGATGCGGTGTCTTGCATAGCTTCTACTGATATTGTACAAAAGGGCACAAGGGGGAGATAATGAAAAATGCCTCTAGGCCAAGATCAAACTTCTCGACCAACAGATGCCAACAAACTTTGGGTCCTCAGAGAGGTAACTTCCTGGTCGCCGAGGCAAGCAAGCAAGAGAGTCGTAAGCCAAAGTCACCGATAAATGCCAGAAGAGTCGCAGACACGAGGTCAGAGGCAGGTTGGAGTTGCCCGCGTGTGGTGCGCACGGTGCACCAAGAGCACAAAAAGGACCCACCGTTGTGATCACCCGCCGTTGTGATCAGGCCCTCCAGAGCTGTTGCTGAGAGATATTGATGATTGTGCTAAAGGGTCATAACGGAAAGGGATGCTGGTTTTGCCTGGCATTGCTATGCTGGGCTCCCCAGCGTTGCTAAAGTAGCGCAGCTTGCGAGAGTCGCAGTGTCATTGAGTCGAGTTCGAGCGAAGGTGGTGTTTGCTGTCCTTGGAGTCAGCAGAGGTGTCGATGCTGTCGGGCCTTGGATGCGCTGTGGTCTGCTGAGTTATCAGCAATGCTTGCGAGAGTCGCAATGTCATGGAGTCGAGTTCGCGCCGTTTGCGGATGGATGGAAGGATGCGGAGAGTGCGAAGGTTGTGTTTGCTGGCCTTGGCGCCTGCAGAGGTGTCGATGCTGTCGGATCTTGGTGCGTTGGGGTGCGCTGAAGTCGGCTGAGTGTCCTTGTTGAGTCTGGTGAAGAGTTGTGATGTCGAAAGGTCGAGGTGATCAGGAGCGACGCCTGATTAGTACCAGTGACACCATCTCGAAAACCTTAAAATCACCATAGCTCGGCCATTTCTTAAAAAGTCTTGTTCGAAAAAGTTGGAGGGCCCTCGATCTTCCGCGTTTGTGGAGGCCCACAAAAGGGCAAAAAGTTTCGAAAATTCGTACCAAAAAACAGGTCGTACTGGGATTCGAACCCAGGGCAAGAGAAGTCGAATCGTATTGTGGCACTTGAGGCACAGAACAATCAGAATCTCCTAAGTTAACCAACTACTCCATACAACCTTGGATGCCGCAGTCGGGGAAACGCAGAACTAAGAACGAGTTTGATTTGTGGATATTAAGCCATATTCTGGCCAAGTATTTGGCGCCTGTCGTTGCGACCCAAAACTTGCCTTGTTGCGACTGCTACTGCAAGCGACATCTGACTTGGGTTCTGATCATCTAGTACGACAAATCAGACTGGCCCGCGACGGTAGAGATAAGAGCAGAGATACTAAAAAGAACGACAACTTGAATGGCAAGAAGGCAAAAAATATCCATCCTGAAAAGGACTTCTTTTTATATAGCAGGCCTTATGGCCTTATTTTATTATGAGCAAAAAAGAAGGAAACAGTAACTACAAGGGAACCAAAAAAAAAACCCTCTCAGGTGGAGCACAAGCATCTAGCATTAGGGGGTTTCAGTTTTTTTTGCCCTTGAAAACTAGAGCCTTCCAATAGTGAAAAAAGCTCAGAAAGTTGATGCCCCCAAATGTAAGCTGTGTTTTTAGAGGGTTAATTTTTGAAGCCAACAAAGGGAGGGTAGTGTCAGCCAGAAAATGAAGCAGTTCCAGAATCCAAACCACCTTGTAGCTCCACCATCTTTGACACTCTTGTCACACAATCAAAGTAGATACAGTCATTCATATTGCCATTGCTATGTCTGTGAAACCTGTTGGACATCCACTGTATGCTGTGAGCACTCCGCCTGCTGCCTCTGCCTTTGTCTTCATTGTCAAGATTCAGTTTGCCTGCTCTGCCAACCTTGGTGCGCTTTATATGCCACAGTTGTCATAGCTTTCTGTCAGAGGTCTCATGCCCAAAACCTGATATCTGTGACAGGAACGTGTCTATTACGAATCCTGTTGAGATATGTGGTAACATCTTGTGTATTGCAATTTCTATTGAGGTATGTCATAGATAAGCTTCTATGACTTTTCTCGCCCAAAGATGTGATAATGTAATTGTTACTGCAGGTCTCGACTAACCACTGTGCAGCAAGGTCTGGTGTGATTGAGATGGTTGATGTCGTCAACACGAGTGTCCAGTGTGTCGACTGAGTGCTTGAGGTGATCCCCAGACCACAGTGGATGACTGCCTTCAGTTCTATTGATATCTGGACCACTGGTTTGCTATGAACTGCCTTTGGACATCAGTGAGCAGTGATACAACATGCACACTACAAGGGAAGCAAACTACTTGATTGCAACTTTGCTGACTGAAACTAATGTATACTTGTGCTAAAGTGATAACTATTTATGTATGGTGTAGAGTGGATGGAGATCCACTTGACCACTTCTGATGGGGAGGCATGGCTTATATTCATCTCTGCAGGGTTGCCTGTGACTCTGCTCCAGCTCTCTCTCTCCAGAGGGCACTGTCTTTGTCGAGTGCTGTGGTAGAGACCTTTACCAGGGCATCCTCCCTGCTGAACCCCGCTTCTTCTGCTCCTGGGTCGAGGAGAGCCAGCATCACCTCATCACTGATAGGGGTCCCCCCACTTCATCCCAATGACAATGCTCGCCCCCTCTTCCATCTACCTCCTGACTTCAGCACCCATCTCCTTGCACTGACTTCATTGTCATGCAGGGTCCCTACCTCATCTGGTGGTGACCTTGAATGTCCTTGTCACTAATCCCTACTGGCTCTGCTGTACAATCACCCTTGCCACTAATCTCCACAGAATATGCCATATGATCTTGTTTACTACTGATCCTGGCAGGATTTGTGATACCATCTTTTCTCATGCCAATCTGTGTGAGATCTGCCATAGAGCTGTTTCTCTTACAGATCTCAGTGAACTCTTCTGCAAGTCCCACATTCTGCCCGATTCCTTGATTCCCATGCTCCCTTCATATGAATTGACTGATCTTCCTGCTTCCTGCGCATCCAGGCCCATGACACAGGGCTGAGATCGTGAAGGAGAAGACCAGAGCCAGTCTGTGAGAACGTATTCTTTATGGCAATGTATTGACTCTCAAGCCAGTGCAGCTTGGTCTTGACATGACCACCACCATTTGTGATGTTGCTGTTGGGAAAGATCTTGTCATAGATCTGCTTGTAGAGCATCTCCTTGCTTGTCTTCAACCCTTTCTCTTGCTCCTTTGTCAAGCGACCTTTGAGTAGCAACTTTTGATAGTAGTTGCTTTCAAAAGGATGGTGACAAGTTGCAAGACCTTGTCATTGGGCCAAACAAAGTATTTCCCACTGTCTGTGTCCTGGTTCCGAGTTCTGCTTGCTGTCAGGGGTCTCGCGCCTGAAACCTGATATCTGTAGTAGAAACACATCTATTACAGATCCTGTTCAGATATGTGATAAAAGGCTGTTATTATTATTCTTGTCTAAATCTGTTGTAGAAGGCTTCTATGACTTCTCTCACTCAAATATGTGATAGATTGATTGCTATTGCAGGTTTTGACTAACTGCTGTGGACACTCTGTCCAGAGGTAGCTTGGCATGATTGCTAGTTGATAGATACTTGAGGTAACACCAAGGTCTGATGTAAGTAATGTTGTTGATGCTGACACGAGTGTCCAGTGTGTTGACTGAGTGCTTGAGGTGATCCCCTGACTGCAATGGACAACTGCCTTTGGTTCTAATGATCAAGAGAGCTGGACTGCAGTATGAACCACCTTTGGTGTTGATCAATATCCAGACCACAGAATGAACTGCCTTTGGATGATGTCAATGAGTGGTGATACAACACACACACTATGTAGAAGCAATGCTCTGCAATTGCAACTGTTGATGGAATACTAACTATACTTTCTGTGAAGCTATAACTAGTGATATAAGGTGTAGAGTGGATGGATCCACTCACTCACTACGACAGGGAGCATGTTGTCACAGGGCCAGCGCAGAGATCATAAGCAGTTGTGCTGCGCAGCCACCGAGTTGAGCTCGGCACATAGGAAGCAGGACTGGTTGAGACCCAGGGGCTCCAACCAATCTCATTGAGAATGGTCAGACAAAGAGCTGGGGCAAAACCTCATTGAGAATGGTCAAGACAGTGGGTTATGGGAAGTTTCACTGAGACTGGCCCAAGATGAAGTGGATCAATTGGTCCCACAACAAGATGAAGACACTCCAGCAAGACCATAGGGCCAGCCACTGGGAACAGGGGATGAGAGACCTTGCCACCTGATGAGGTGGGAGAATAACCCCTGAGTACAATGAAGGCAGCATAGGAGGATTGCTGCCTCAGCAAGAGGAGTAGGAGCAGGAAGGACTGGGATGCTGAAGGAGCCAGATAGACAAGGGTGGATGGAGAGGCCACACCCCTGCAAGGAGGGGGGCCATGGTGGAGTCAACACCATGGCACAAACATATATATACACCCCCCCATCATAGTGAATGAGTGGATCTGGCATCCACTCTATTCTAAACTAAACTATACTCTACTGTAATGTATACTTAGTTGTTCTGTCACATAGTGCAATTGCAGGCTGTTGCTACTAAACCGAGTGGGTGTGTTGTATCACCCTCACTGACAACATCTGTAGGCAGTAGCTACTGCAGTCCAGATAACTATCTCTCTGAAGGCAGTACTCATACTGTGGTCCAGGCTTCTCTCACCAATTCACTGTCTGATCATTGACATCTTGAACACTCATGTTGAGCCAACAGATTATCACCCCATATACTAAGTGTTCTGCAACAAGCAGGAACCAACTGTGCCATGTTACCACTGAACCAAGTGTTCACAGTGGTTAGCCAAAACTCATCAAACAAACAACTCTTCAAGCAGTCTCAGTGAAAGTGGCTGACAGGTGCATCCTCAAGAGTGCTCACTGAAACTGGTTGAAATCAACCAAACCAGTAGTTTTCGGGTTCCAGGCACATGACCGCTGACACATGTATGCCTTATATGTGTCATGGGCCTAGATGCTCAAGAAGCAGGAGGGTCACTGGTTCATATGGAAGGAGCACAGGTATCGAAGATCTAGTCGATACCAGTAGAGAGCATGGTCGTAGTGCAGTCTCCATGGAGACTATGGACTCCTACAGACTCACATGCAAAGGAGGACTGAGCCATATGTGAGGAGGGCCAGGCACAGCCATGAGGAGGACCAAGCTCAAGGAGCAGGCACAGCCATGAAGAGGACCAAGCTCAAGGAGCATGCAGATGGTTACCACTCAGGGGCTCGAGAAACAAGAGTCGAAGGAGTTGACACCAGGTCATGAGGAGGAGGAGCAGTGTCGAAGGAGTCGACACCACTCAGGAGGCACAGGGGTGCCAAACAAGCAGCAGGATAGCAAGGAGGAGGAGCAGTGTCGAAGGAGTCGACACAGCTCAAGAGGCACAGGGGTGCCAAGCAGGAGAGGCCCCTGAACAGTACTCGATGAAGAAGGTACTCTCTGGAGAGAGAGCAGGAGCAGCATTGCTGGCGATGCTGTGAAGAGGTATATAACCATGCTTTCTCATCATCAAAGGTCGAGTGGATCCTCATCCACTCTACTCACCATACAACTAGTCAATACTTTAGAAACATAAGTACTCATTAGTTTCAGTCAGCATAGCAGCAATCTATCAAGGTTGCTCCTCATCATAGTGTGTGTGTTGTATCACCACTACCTGATGTCCAAAGGTGCCCCATAGCAGGTTAGTGGTCTGGATCAAGATAGAACTGAAGGCAGTAGTCCACTGTGGTCTGGGGATCACCTCAAGCATCAGTCAACACACTGGACACTCATGTTGATGCCACCAACCTTATCACCAACACCATCAACCTCATTATCATCAACACCCACCAACCTTATCACCAACCTCATCAACCTCATCATCATCAGCACTCACACCAGACCTTGGTGTCATCATAATCTAAGCATTGATATTGATCGTGCCGAGCTACCCCTGAACGGAGTGTCCACAGAGGTCAGCCGAAACCTATGATAGTATATACACAAACGCCACCCATTGCACAACTTGATAGTCGCCGAACAACTAGCTCGTCGAGACAGATACCGAGACAATAGCTGTCGCACAGTTTGATAGTCACCGAGTACCTCAACAGACCGACCTGGGTTTCAGGCGCGAGACCCCTGACAATATGGATGTTTTCGCAGGGTCGCCTGCAACCCTGCTTCTACTCTAGAAGGCCCATTCCAACACTGCTCACCCTCCTGTTGTCTCTCCTATGACATCCTCCTCCTTGGCAGTACTGTCTCCTGTGCTCCCTGCAATAGGAGGATGTTGGGCCCCTACTTCATAAGGTGGTGGCCCTGTCCATATTGTTCCACTATTGCTAAAGGAGGTGTCTGTCATGGGCCTGAGTGCGCAGGAAGCAGGGAGAACCGCTAGTTCATATGAAGGGAGCGCAGGAATCAGGGGATCGGGCAGATCGTAGGATTTGCAGCAGAAGTCGCCAAGATCTGCAGTAGAATCGGCTCTATGACAGATCTCAGTGAGATCAGTACGAATAAGGATGATATCACGAATTCTGATGAGATCAGTAGTAGGAGAGGTTGTATAGTAGATTCTGCAGAGATCAGTGACAAGGATGTTCGTATGATGAATCCACATGCGCAGAGGACCAAGCTCTGCCAAGACGGGGACCGAGCTCAGTAGATTGCAGCTGGTTACCACTCAGGGGTTCACAAGATAGGAGTCAAGAGAACAGTCGCCAGTTAGGAGGAAGGAGAACTGTGGCAAGGACACCAGTGTATAGTTCATGAGGAAGAAGAGCTGTGTCGAGGAGGTCGCCACGCAGCTCAAGAGGGACAGGAGTAGGGTTACAGGGACTCCTGCATAGCACTCGACGAAGGAGGTACTCTCTGGAGAGAGAGTTGGAGCAGTGGCGCTGGTGGCACTGCGAAGAGGTATAAAGCCATACCTTCTCGTCACTAAGTGGTTGAGTGGATCCTCATCCACTCTACACTCATCAAACAAACTAGTATTACTTCAAGCAATAAGTATCATTAGTTCACAGTCAGCATAGTAGTAATCAACAGATTGCTCCTCATCAAAGTGCATGTGTTGTATCACCGTTTCCTGACATCCGAAGGCGGTTCTAGCAAACCAGCAGTCTGGATATTGATAGAACCGAAGGCAGTCATCCACTGCGGTCCAGGGATCACTTCAAGCATTAGTCGACACACTGGACACTCATGTCGACGTCATCTATCCATACTCACACCAGACCATTGGTGTCAACATCAAGTTCACTTAGAGTCGTATCGTAGTTTGATCGTGCCGAGCTACCTCTGGATGGAGTGTCCATGGTGGTCAGTTGAAATCTGTCACAACATCAATACAACTACAGATTCCAACGAGAAAAGTGGCAGAGATGGTTCTGTCGCATATTACACTAGGAATCGTAATACCACTAGTGCTGTCGCATAACTCGACAGAATCGGTGATAGTACTGATACTACTACTGATCTCAGGTTTCAGGTGCGCGACCGCTGACAGTGTCTTCAACCCAGCTTCCTTGAGATCTGTCATACAATCATGTTACTACTGATCCTGCTGAACTCTGTGACAAGACCTTTGCTTCTGCTGATCCTGACAAGTTATGTCATATGGTCCTTGATCCTACCAATCTCGCTGAGCTCTGTTGGATCTCCCCTTTTGCCCAATCCACAATCACTGCGCCTGGCCCTTCATATGTATCCAATTCTTCCTGCGCATCCATCCGGTCCCATGACAGCTTGCTCCTGCTCTGAGAGACCTCCTCCAACACTGCTCCTCCTCCCCGCTTGTCCTTCCCTTACGATGCTACTCGTTAGCACCGCTTCCCAGGTCTTCTGCAGATGGACAGTCCTTGTGCTGCTTCATAATCAACAAGGGCCATTCCCACTTCATCTGAGTGGTGATTCATGGCCCCTTTCATCTCACCCATCCCCCTGCCCTTGGGTTCATTGTCAAGTTGCCCCCCTGCTTCATCAGGGTGGTGAGTCCAATGTCCTCAGCATCTATCTTGTCATGATACCTGTGAAATTGTTGCCTGCTCATCAGTTCCTGCGAGATCTATCATATGATTGTGATACTACTGATTCCAGTGGGATTCGTTGTACCATACTGCTCATGCTGATTTGGACAAAATCTGTCATAGAGTCTCTTCTACTACAGATCTTGATGAACTCTGCTGTAACCCCTTGTTTGGCCCAATCCTGTGATTCCTGTGCTCTTTCTCATATGGCTTCGGTTCTTCCTGCTTCCTGCACATCCGGTCCCATGACAGATGGTCTTTTGAACTGCTGTCTTGGAAACACCACTTAGCTCCGCAATTTGTCAAATTGGCAGCCCAGTATCATGCATTGCAACAATTGAAGCACGCTGCATTGGAGCGAGCTCATTTCCACAGACCATGTTGGTGTTTGAAGTGTTCTTGCTTAATATGATGATAGTGCTATTGCTCAATGACGACAATGACCCAAATGCGGGGTATCCGGCAATATGGGGAAATAACCCAATTGTCCTCAAATTTCCACACAGGGTCTGTACACACTCTGTCAACTGCGACTCAGTGTGAGCCTCAACTGGGACAAACTAACAGTTCCTGAATTGTTGTCACTTCCAGTTGAAGATTTGCCGGCATTCAAATCGGACTTAGAAGGTTTACCCGAGACACTGATGGAGCAAGGTCGCGAATAGGCAGTGTGCATACGAGAACGTATGAAAGGTTGCCATGGCAACGGCTCAGGGGCATCGCAGGAGGAGCACAACTCATCTCAGTATTGTGTGCTCAGGAGGAGACCCTAAGGTATATATATGCTCTCAAAGTCGCACTCATCTATAGTAACATAAGTATTCAAGAAGTCATACGTCTGTGATAAAGGAGCCTGATCGTGGCCCTAGTCAGATTATATTAACTCGATATCTTCAATTCTTCCCTTTTACAACAACATGTTTGGATTTACCTGGCCAGACGTTTCCACCACGACAGTGTGTGCTTGGGAACGGAACGGTCCTCGCAAGGGTGATCTACTATGGTACAATCCTTGACTAGCGGTCTGCTGCTCTCGGATGGAGTTTGGACGGCGTTGTTTCCGGCTTTCTTGCTCACTTGACTGGGGAGTCACAGTTAAAGTCATTCGTCAGCGTCTTGGAGTCATTCGTCAGTGGTTGGGGTTGAGGTGTCTTTGTTGATGATGATGGTAGGAGAGAGAGAAAGAGCGAGAGAGCTAGGAGTCTATATATACAAAAGAAGAGTGGCGGAGAGCCGCATTGACTGCGGAGCATAACAAAGCATTTGCCTTGAGTAGGTTGTGACACATGTGGTCCGTGCTAAGATGTTCAGGCCTTTTACTCGGCCGTAAGCACTACCTTCACTGTCTCCACGCTTTGTGCGGCTTTATCTACTTCAACTCCCCCCCTCAACAGCATATGTACCCTGTTCATTATGCTGTTGCTTCAAGGTGTGACCTCCGTTCTTCAACACTGTCGCATAGCTCGGGGACCCCGTTCCGTACACTGCTGCCGGTATTTGCAGGTGTAGCCCAGATCTTGCTTGCTGCATTGCCTGCCTCCCAATGGGCTTCGTGAGTACGTCTGCCAAGTTTCTTGTGGTGTCTACGTACTTGATCTGCACCCTTCCCTCTTGTACGTTGTTACGGACGAAGTGATACTTGGTGTCGATGTGCTTAAGCTTCCAGTGCTGTGCTGGGTCCTTACTAACCTGTATGCAACCAGTGTTGTCCGAGTAGACCGTCGGTGTGCCTGTGGCAATGCCAATTGAGCGTAGCAGTTGCTTGAGGAAGAGCACCTCACGTGTTGCTTCCGTGGCTGCAATGAACTCTGCCTCGACAGCGGACAATGACACGCATTTTTGTGTCGCTGACTTCCAGGCTACTGGGTTCCCGTACACTAATGCCACTGACCCCGATGTGCTTCTTCTCTGTATGGTGGCATCGCTTGCCCAGTTTGCATCGCTGTGTGCAACCAGTGGCTCTTGCGACTCACTCGCCCTATAAACCAATCCAACCTGCCTTGTGCTTTCGAGGTAGCATAAGACTCTTTGTGCTGCCTGATAATGCTCCTGCGATGGTTCACGCATGTGCCTAGCGAGAACACCCACGGTGAGACTAAGGTCGGGCCGGGTGCTGTTGGCAACCCAGAGCAGCTTGCCAACAATCACCGGATACTCCTTCTGTTGTGCTGCGCTTGCGACAAGGGTTCCCTCCGGTATGCTCTGCATTGGAACCATGGTTGGCTTCGTACGTTTGTCCAGGTGCTTCGCCAGCACTTGGTCGATGTACCCTGACTGACCAATCGTCATGGTGTGCATCGCACGGTCTCGACTGATTTTGATGCCCAAGAAGTGAGAGACCTCACCACTATCTTCCATCTTCCATCTCTGACTAATCTGCTTCTTAACCTCTAGGACCGTTTCCAGCCGTGGTGCTATGACTAATGTGTCATCGACGTAGATGACCACAATGGCCATATCTTCACCCTGTCCCTTGGTGTAGATACAGGGAGCGCACTCTACCTGGAAGAATCCCATGCGTCGCAAAGACCTGTCGAACTCCTGATTCCATTCTCGCCCAGACTGCTTTAGGCCATATAGGCCCTTGACTACCTTGTACACCTTGCCAGGTGCTACTCCTGATCCTTCTGGCGGCTTCATGTAGATTGCTTCCTTTAACGTGGAGTTCAAGTAAGCCATAGTGATGTCCAGAGCATGTACCTCCCAGTTGTTCTGCACCGCTAGTGCTAAGATGGCTCTGATCGCTCCGAGGGGTGCTACTGGAGAGAAGGTTTCTTGGTAGTCGATCCCCTCTCTCTGTGTGAAGCCCCTTGCAACCAGTCGCGCTTTGTGCTTAACAGGTACACCGTCAGCATCAAGCTTCAGCCGAAGCACAACCTTAGAGTCCACAAGTGGTACTCCTGGTGGTTGGTGCACCACCTCCCAAGTCCCCATTGCCTCAAGTCCTTCTAGCTCCTTTCGTATTGCCTCCTTCCAGAGCTGGGCGTCCTCACCATTCATTGCTTCCCCAAGCGTTGGGTCCAGGTTCAGTATTGCTGTGTTGGCGGCACCCACTGTGCTGTCTACGGCTGGTAGGAGATCCTCCACTGCAGTCTCTGATCTGGTCTCCTCCTCTACTATGGCTGGCGTGACACCCTCCTCCTCGACCTCCACGGTCACCATGGGCCTGACTGCCTCTTGTTGGCGATCACTCCATCCTTTGTCCTCATGGAACGTTGCTGAGTTGCTCCATTGAATTGACGCGGGCTGGTCCGGGTTGCAAAACTTCCATGCTTTGTGTTCGTCGTCATACCCAATCATGATGGCTGGCTTTGCTCTAGCTCCGTGCTTGCCTTGCTGGTCCTTCTGTTGAACATGAACCCATGCCAAGCATCCGAAGACTCGCAGTTGCTGGGCCAGCTTGTGCGCAGTGGTTCCATAGAAGGCCTCGTGGGGAATGGTTTTGGTGGCTGACGGGGTAAGGTTCATCACGTGTGCTGCTGCTGTGATTGCGTACGGCCACAACTCTCTAGGGCAAGCTCGACCAATCAGCATCGAGCGCATCTTTTCTTGGACCGATCTGATTGCTCTCTCTGCCCGTCCATTTTGGACGCTGATCCCCAGGACGCTCTTTTGCCACTTAAAACCCTCTTGAGTTTGCCAGTCTTCGGCTGCTATGCTGCACCATTCTCCTCCATTGTCGCTGCGGAGTGTTTTGAGTTTCCTGTCCGTTGCCCGTTCCATCCTGGCTATCCACCTTCTCAGCGCCGTGAGTGCAGCACTCTTTGTGCAGAGTGGTTCCACGTAGATCAGAGAGGAGAAGTCGTCCACAGCAACTAGTGCATAGTGGTAGTTGGCATGTCCTTTGAAATCTGTCATCAGGTCTACGTGTACCAGCTCTAATGGTGCCTCCATTCTTTCCGACTCTGATTGGCTCATCCGTGCTCGAGTCTGTTTTCCTTGACTGCACGCATTGCAGTGCTTCGACTCATGTTCCATTTCCTCATCGGTACCTAGGTAATGGGCCCGGATTTGTCTCGTTTTGTCTCGTCCTGGGTGTCCGAACCTCTCATGCCATAGGTAGCTGTCTCGATGCTTCGTGTCCTTATTGCCCTCTGGGGCATTATCTAGTTTTCCTGTGTTCTGGTTGTCCTCTGGGACGCCATCTCGTGTTTCCTCCAGTTCCAAAGCCAGTGCTTGTCCTCGCACTTTGAAGTGGCCCTGTCTTCTGTCCCTTTTGAATTGTGCTTGGGTACCATCGTTCTGCTTTATGGTAGTTCCAAACTCATCAAAGATTACTCGTGCACCATTCTCGATCAAGCCTTGTACGGACAATAAGTTAGCATTCAGTTTCGGTACATAAAGCACATCCAATAGTTGGATGGTGGCCTCACCGACCCGAAGGGAGGCATCTCCTATAGCCTTCACCTGAAGCTTTTCGTCCCCTGCCATACTGATTTGGCCGACCTTGTTCGTTGAGGTGAGCAGCATTCTCTCATCATTTACCATATGATGGGTTGCACCTGAATCGATGATCCAGGTGTCGCATGCTGATCGCTCGCCCCTGTCGACTGCTAGAAAGGTGCACCCGAGTTCCTAGTGGTTCACCTCCTGTGTCGTACGAGCGACAGGTTCGCTTGTGCCTCGTGCGTTTGTGCAATTTCGAGCAATGTGATTTGGTCCTCCGCAAGCATAGCACTTTGGAGGGGCCAAGGGATTGCGAGGATCGCGCCTTCCCCTGGGTCCTTGCTCCGCCTGGTTGGCACTCCCCTGTTCCGCGTTTGTGGCGACCCTTGCTGCTCCTCTAATACGACCAGTGATCTCACCATCCTGCTGTTTCTTGGCCAGTGCATGGTAGGCTTCGTCATACTTGCAGTCTGGTTTGGCCGTTTTCAGTGCATCGACGGTGTTGGCGTAGAACCAATCTTGAGCCGTGCAGCGATAGAGAGTTGATTTCTTGAGGTCCTCGTCGAAACGCTTTCCGAGGCGTGCCGCATCGTTCCAGATCGAATCAAGTTCCTTGCCTAGTCTGACAACGTCTCGATTGTGCAAGCGCACTGTGTGGATACGATCCTGCAGTCCTGCTCGCTTTACAGCGTCGTTTAGTGTTAGTGCCTTCTTGAGTTTGGCATAGAGTGTGCTACCAAGTTGAACTTCTTCATCCACCCCTCTGACGGTGTAGGTGTCGATGCGGCTATCCGGGCTGTTATCGCAGCAGGCGTGGATGAGGCCCACAAGTGCCTTGTCTAGGTCTTCATCGTATTCCTCGCTCCCGGGTACAACGGTACCATACAGGATTTCCTTCGCGTTATGCACTCTCTGGAGGCAGTCGATAAAGGTGGGTTCCCAGGTGTGCCAATTGCTATCGCTGAGCTTCTTGATGTGAGCAATGGAGCTCGATACGTCCTTGGGGATCTTTTCGGTCTCCCCGCGTGGAGCTTGGTTGCTAATGTTGACCAGACCCATGGCCCGTACTATTGCTTCCTCTGCCGATAGTGCCGGGTTCGCCAGCTGGAGGATCCTGACTACCTGCGTGAGCCATCCTTCCTCCTGTCCATTGCTTGTGGTCGTTTGATCATCATCGCCCCTTCCCGTATGTCCAGCTCTTGTCGATGGCGGCATTGCGTTGAGTGTCAGACTCTTAATCAGTTAAAGTCATTCGTCAGCGTCTTGGAGTCATTCGTCAGTGGTTGGGGTTGAGGTGTCTTTGTTGATGATGATGGTAGGAGAGAGAGAAAGAGCGAGAGAGCTAGGAGTCTATATATACAAAAGAAGAGTGGCGGAGAGCCGCATTGACTGCGGAGCATAACAAAGCATTTGCCTTGAGTAGGTTGTGACACATGTGGTCCGTGCTAAGATGTTCAGGCCTTTTACTCGGCCGTAAGCACTACCTTCACTGTCTCCACGCTTTGTGCGGCTTTATCTACTTCAACTGTCACCTCTACTAGAGGACTCAACGCTGGAAGAGCAACATTTGCTAGTGGTTCGGTCCTGCCTTACTTCGTGTTGCAAGTTCGGGAGCGGCTGTGCAAGATCCTCTTGTGGAGCCCACAGCCCGAATCTTGGCCGTTCAAAGCGGATGTATCACAAAAACACAGACTAAAGCCTGCCATCTGCTCTCGTTTACATTCATTTCTGAACATCCTCGGCTCACATTTCCGCTGGCTTGCATCAGGAGCGTTTCTGTGTGTGTGTGTGGTGGAGCAACGGCGAACCAAATCATTGGACCCAAATCAGATTCACGCGCTTGTGTGGCTTGAAGCCTCTCAGTTTTCTTTGCAACCCCGCTCATTGTCAGCAAGCACACTCAGGCCATCATGGTCACATTGGGCATGTCGTGAGGCCTCACCCTGTCCAGTTCAACGTAGGGTCAGGCCCAGTACAGTAATGTGATGGCTCAAATGTCGATCAGCGATGCGAGTCAATGAGCTTGTAGATGTGAAAGTTTGACATGAGCTTGTTTTGTTGGTTACTGACTGACACAGCCGCTGCTGAACCAGGATCCCCAGGTTACCGCCAAGCTCAAGCGAGCTTTATCCTCTGCTGGATCTCTGTGCGGCAGCAGTTGAAAGGCACGCGAAACACCTGGCGCCAAAACTAGACGAACTCGCAACAGCAGCATGCACAATCATGCCCGCCTTGCCTAGGGTGAGCCGCCCTTGCTCGCCACTAAATCTTTCCAAGAGCCGCGCAGTTACGTGAGGTAATGCAACAAGCCCAGGGACAAAGGACTTTCGCCATTGTCCACAGCGACTCTGTGTGGGTTCAGCATTTCAGTGCATTCCAACCTTCTCGAAAGTGCACAGAATCGGGGAAGCGGATTCGGCGTGATGTGGTAGAGCAGACATCAGGAGCCTCTTACATGGTTGTACGAGTGTGTCCGTGTATCTGTCTGTCGTAACAAGGCATCGTAACAAGACGCATTTGCTGTTCCGCTTAACGAGCGTTGAGCTCCTTGCCGTGTTCAATTCCCCCCGCACTTTCAGCTTTCAGCCTGTTGATGATGGCAACTTCTTGTCGTCTCACGGTCCTTTGTTCACACACTTGTCCTTTGTCTTCCCGGTTACCGCCCCCTTCTCCCTTAGGCTGACCAACACTTCACAATTTCCCCGCACAGCTCAGCCTGCTCTTGTCGGCCTCCAGCGTAAACGCTTCTCTCACAGATACTTGCGCCCCCCATCTCATACCTTTCCCATACTGCCACCCTTTCTTCCTTTCACTCCACAGCCTCTTACGCCGGCCACGCCTATCCCTCCAACTTCCTCATCAATCTAAGGCTTCACCACCATATCACCCCATCCTCTCTAGACGTCAACATCATAGAGCTACTTTATACTCTACACTCGCCCCTCCATCATCTGACCATTCGTGTCACCCCATCTGACAACATGTCCGTCTCAACTCAGGGAACAATTCCCATGCCAAAGGTCATCAAGGCCGAGGAGTATTGGAATGAGGCTCAGAGAGAAGCCTTTCTCGCCTTCGCCGACGCCATCATCCCCGAACTCGATGGTGCAGAGGCCGCAGATGTACTTTCTCATCTGCCTGCCGAAGCCACCGACCGTCAACGAGAGCTCGCTCCTCGTTTCGCAAAGGAAGGCTTCAGATCAACGCCTCGTCTGCTCGACTGCGCCGCCCAGCAAATCAAAGCATCTTCCTCTTCCAAGGTCGCCGGCGACATCAATCGCTTCCTCACTCTGCTTTCCACTCGACCAGGAACCATGGCTCTTTCTGGCTATGTTGGTCCTTTTGCTCAGCTAGACCGTGCTACTCGCGAAAAGATCATCTTCGGCTGGTTCACTTCTCGCCTTACCCTCTTCCGCAAAGCAGCTTCTGGTCTTAAGGGTATCGTCCTTCTTGTCTACTACCGCAACCACCAGCCCGCTTGGGAGGCTATCGGATACCCGGACGGCCGTCCAGACGACTGGACACGCCCAATCCAGGGCGGCGAAGCTGCCCCCGCTGCGCCCGTCTACGACTACAAGTTCGAGAACGAAAAGATTGCCGCCCAGCCATCCGGTTCGGAGATCATCGTAGACACTGAAGTTCTCGTTATCGGCTCCGGCTCTGGAGGTGGTGTCGCCGCCAGCTACTTGGCTCAGCGTGGCGTCCGCACCTTGGTTGTCGACAAGGGCATCTACCTCCACCCCGACAAGGTCGTAGGACGTGAAGATCAGAGCTACGGTCTTCTTTACGAGGGTGAGGGTATCTTGCCTTCTGAAGATGGCTCCATCAGCATTCTAGCCGGCTCCACCTTCGGTGGCGGTTCCTTGATCAACTGGTCCGCCTCGCTTAAGCCCCGCCACTTTGTTCGCAAGACTTGGGCCGACAAGTATGGCGTGCCTTACTACAACAGCCCCTACTTCACCTCTGACCTCAACGCCGTCTGCACTCGTATGGGCGTCGCTGTAGCACCTATCCGCCATAACGTCGGCAACTCTCTTCTGGCCCTTGGAGCTCAGCGTGCTGGTCATCCTGTCGAGCCTGTTCCGCAGAACAGCGGAGGTCACACTCACTACTGTGGCAAGTGCCAGCTCGGCTGTGTCTCAGGTCACAAGCAGGGTGGTGTTGTCTCATGGCTCAAAGATGCTGCTGAGGCTGGTGCTGCCTTCATGACCAACTGCTATGTTGAACGCATCCTCTTTGACAGGAATAAGCGCGCCGTTGGTGCTCTCGCTGTTGTCGACGGACGCAAGGTCAAGATCCTTGCTGCTAAGGGTGTTGTCGTCTCGTCCGGTTCGATCCAGACCCCCGCCTTGCTCCTTCGTTCGCCCGAGCTCAAGACCAACAAGATGATCGGCCAGACCCTCCGACTCCACCCTGCTACCGTCGTCACCGGCTACTACAACTTCCCTGTGAAGCCATGGGAAGGTGGCTTGTTGACCATAGTGGACAACTCTGCCGAGATGGTTGACCCAGCTGGATGGGGTTGCAAGATCGAAGTCATTGCCTCGTCCCCCTCGGTCCACGCCGCTTTCCAGAACTTCTCCAGCTCTAAGGAGCACAAGGCACGCATGCTTCAGTACAGTCACAGCTACACGATGGTCATCATCTGCCGTGACCGCGACAGTGGTCGAATCGTTCTTGACGAGAAGGGACAGGCTCGTATTGACTACACTATCTCTTCGTTCGACCAGCGCACCTTGCTTCAGGGTATCCTGCGTGGTGCTGATGCCCACCTCATGGCTGGTGCCGAGGCCATTGCAACTGCACAGGCCACTGTTCCCATCTTCTCTGCTAGCTCCCTCAACGCGCCTAAGCCCGCCAAGTCAAACGGACCTGCTCCTGCCTTGCCCGTGTCAGACAGCATTTACACTGAGACCACCCAAGTCCCTGCTACCTGGACACCCGTCGAGACCGTTCCCCGTGACCTCAACGACCCTGCGTACAAGGAGTGGCAGAAGAAGGTCATCGCTGTCGGTACCAAGCCCTACGTCATCTCGATCGGCTCAGCTCACCAGATGGCATCGTGCCGCATGGGTCGCGATCCCAACATCTCTGCGCTCGATCCTGAGGGACGTGTTTGGGGTGCCAAGAACTTGTGGGTTGCTGACGCTTCCGCCATGTGCGAGTCAAGCGGTGTCAACCCGATGATCACCACTATGGCCACCGCTCGTGGTGTTGCGCGTAACGTTGCTCGTGATATTGGCGCCATCACTCCTCTTCATTTGCAACAGTCGGCTGGTCACCAAGCACACCTGTAGATACCACATTCTTTGTCGTTCCGTCTTTCAATCCTAGATCTTTCTCGTTCTTTGTTCAGATGCTTGTGAGGAATTTTGTCCATCGTTTGCTCGTGTTCTCTCTGTGCGGGCTAACATCCCTGAGGGAAAAAACGATCGGACTAGCGGATCAAGTCCGAAACTCCACTTCTTTGCAGCAACGGTTCGAGCTGTATCATGGTTCGTTCGCAAAGCTTTTGCTGCCACCGAGTCTTTTGTCCCTGACTATCATCACTTCCATAACGATCGATAGAACAGCGTTCACCATGGCGAGCGATCTTCATCAAGAAGACAACGATCTTCCACCTGCAGGCAACCCTGCTGAAGCATCGAACAAGGACGTGCCACCTGCGATCGCAAAGTTCGTTGAACGCTTCTACCAGGTCTCGGACACACCCGGCGTGCACGAGCAGTACGCAGACGACTTCTTCATCAACGACGAAGACCGACTGAGCTTCCAGATTGGACCTATGCAGCCAACCAACAAGCGTGACGGTATCGTTGCATGGAGACAAAAGGGCTGGGAAGGCGTGACACGACGCAAACATGTTGTCAACGGTGTCTTCATCAGCCCCAAGTGGGAGAACGAGATCATGCTCGATGGTAAAGTCGAGATGGACAAGAACGGCTCAACGCTCAAATTCAATTGGGCTGGCAGAATGGTGTTCGACCAGGAGAGCCTCGACGAAGGCTCCCCGAAGATTGAGACATACAAGGTCTGGTTGGTAAGTTTCGGCGTGATACGATATCGCTCGCGATTTCCACGGTACACCGCACAGAATGTTCGATTGCAGGCCTCACAGGCGTGCATGGGTACTCACACTATCTCCTCTTGCATCTTTTGCTGTGGTTTAACTTGACTAACGTTCCTTCCTTTGCTCATCTTGCCTTCTTTGTGGAATCTAGAGTCAAGACTGAGAGCAGCTCAAAGTTCAAATTTGGTCGCTAGCATCACCTTCCACCACGCCGAATCTCAAAGTGGTTGCAGCGATATACGTGGAGCCAACATCTCAACTCGAGACCCGGAAGTTTGTTCGAATGTGGGCATTAGTCTGAGCCGGATACGGACGCTGTGAATTCAGGTAACATTAGATTTGACAAAACGGGAGCAACGCAGAAAGTCGCCGACCTTGATAGCCCAAGGATGAAGCTTGAGCTTGAGACAAGAGACCCTGACGGCCAACGCGGCGAGCGTCCGAGCGATCTCTTCGGCAATCCTATTTACCACCCTGATCGTACTACAGAACATTTCAACTTGCTTTGCTTCTGTTCGAACTGTTCGCCGAGATCAGCGAGGGTAGGCAACAAAGCTTCGAGATGAAGCCTTTGATAGCCGTGACGGAAAGGCTCGGCGGTCGGACACCGTCTGGCGTGTGCGAGCGTCAGCGGCTGTCCAACTTTCTCCACTTTTTCTTTTGTGGGTTAAAGCTGCATCTAAGGCGGCAACTCTGAGACCTTGAACAACACACAAAAGGTTGGTAGCTGTTTCGGTTATAGAAGCCACAACAGTCCGACGTGAAGCTTATGGCCAGTGTTGTCCACGCCCCGCAAATGAGCCGAGCCGAGGTCTTGTTTCTGCCTAGCCGGACCAGATGTGTGCCGAACGGGCCCTCTCCGGATATTAGCAACGCTGGGCGGGCACAAGAGCTTCTCACAGCACCCACATATAAGCTCGTCCAAGTTAACCCTTCTTCCGTCTCATCTCAAAGCCATCTATACACTGTCATTTTCATACCACATCGATACGTCCGCTACAATGTCGCTCATCGCCCTCGAAGAAGCTTTCAATATCCCCTCCTTGGCGGAGCAGTCGGCCTATCAGGCGCGGCTCTTCGTTGCCGATGGTAACGGACAGGCCCACGCAGACCGTCTGGTCGACATTCACGGCGAGCGACTGGCCAAGATGGAGAAGCACGGCGTTGCTCACACCATCCTTTCGCTCACTGCTCCTGGTATTCAGGATTTTGATGAGCCCAAGGCAGCAGCATCGGCAGCCAAGGAGGTCAACGATTGGGTCTACCAGCAGGTGCAGAAGAATTCGAAGCGGTTCAGCGCGTTTGCTTCGCTCTCGATGCATAATCCTAAGGACGCCAGCGAGGAGTTGAGACGCTGCGTCAAGGAGCTCGGCTTTGTCGGAGCGCTCGTCAACGACAACCAGCGTCTCCCTAACGATGAGGCTGCATGGTACGACCAGCCCGAGTGGGATGAGTTCTGGAAGACGGTCACCGAGCTCGACGTTCCTTTCTACCTTCACCCGATCGCACCCAAGGGTGAGATTCACCGCCGCATCTACAAGGACCGTGCTGCCCTCATTGGACCCGTTCTCTCGTTTGCCAACAACGTCTCTGCACATCTGCTCGGTATGATCGTCAACGGCGTTTTCGACCGTCACCCGAAGCTCAAGATCATTGTCGGTCACCTCGGAGAGCACATTCCATTTGACCTATGGCGTATCAACCACTGGCTCGAGGATGGTAAGTTACAACGAAATTCTCACCTAGTCATGCTGTGCTGCCTTAGCAAGTATACTGACGTCCACCGGTTGCTTCTGTCTTCCTTCTTATAGTCCACAAGCCACGTGGCGCCGTCTCGATGAGGAAGACCATTCGCGACTACTTCAACGAGAACATTTGGGTCACAACTTCGGGTCACTTCTCCACCTTGACGCTCAAGTACGTTCAGGACGAGATTGGCATTGACCGCATCCTATTCTCGATCGACTACCCTTATGAGAAGTTTGAGGATGCCTGTGACTGGTTCAAGACACTGGATGGAAAGTTCTCCGCAGAAGATCTTGCCAAGATCAGCCACGAAAACTCGCAAAAGCTTTTCCCTCATCTGCGTTCTTAGTCCAGGTCACAATGAAGGACAATCCTCTTTTTATTAGCAATACATTGTAGCTTCTAGATAGTCTCTTTTGCAACCATTTCTGTGTCTGATAACCGCTTCTCCATGCATACAGATGTGTCGCCTCCTGCGTAGTATCCGAAGTTGGGGACGATCTTGTATCCATTTCGGCTGTAGAAGCGTTGTGCCTCCATGAGCTTGTCTCCTGTCTCGAGCAGCAAGCGGGTAAGCCCGAGAGAAAGTGACTTTTGTTCCAAAAATTCAAGCACTGCTTGTGCTGCTCCGTTGTATCGGGTCTTCTTTGTGACAACCATCCTTTTGAGTTCAGCCGATGTATTGTCAAGCTTGCGAAGTCCTCCACAGCCAACAGGCTTGCCGCCCTGATAGGCTACACAGAATGAAGTGATGTCGTCAGCAGTGGGAGGAGCTCCTGGTTCTGAGTCGACTCGCTCGTAGAGTACAGCTATGTCGATGCGTTGCTGTTGTCGCCGAGTGAGTCTTCTGATAATGGTAGAGGCAGGTAAGATACTTTTTCAGATTCGATAAGCCGGACTACAGCTACCACTGGAAACACGGTTGTACTCACCGTCTGCCATGGTTCCGAGTTGACCAATTTAAGCGGACGAGGGAAGATGGGCAGCGACTAGCCCTTCTGGTAATGGCGGCAGATTGCTACCTTCCAGCGGTGCAGAGCATGGTTCGATCAACCGGCACTAAGGCGAGCTGCGTCGGACTTGAAGGGTAATTGAATGTCGATCGTACAGCCAGTTAGAGACATTGGAGTGGTTGCTTTCGAGTCGTGTCGGTTTTTTGAACGGCAACCCTCGGTCAATTTCCTGTTGAAAAGTGAAGAAGTTTTGGTCCCGATACTGGCGATCGGGGAGAGTCTAAGTACGATGTCACTGCTGGTTTAGACAGAAGCATGTATACTCACTTGACTGAAGTGAACATGGTGAGGACCTAGAGTTCTCAGCCAAATATATATACATCTCTGAGGCTGATACCGAGTGTGGGTGCTATCTACTTAAAGACAATGTCTGACAACAAGCAGGACCAGGTTGCATCTGATCCTTGGAGAGATTCTCTCTCTCCCTAATCTCCGATCAGATCTGCTTTTCCTGATCTCTCATATTGCCTTATGTCTGCTTACATCACCATGTTGGATTGTCTACTTTCAACATTTCCATGGTCAATTTCCATGGACCTTCTCCATAAACGCAGTTAACGGATCACAGATTGTGGACAAGATTGGAAAAGAATTGAAGATGCATCGACATCTCAAGTGGAATGCATGAGCTATAGCCAAGACACCAAGGGGTCAAAAGCATGCATAAGCAAGAGACACAATGAAGCACATGAAGGTTGCCATAACAAAGGCTCAGGGGCATCACAGAAAGCAGCAACTCAGGGGGTTACAGAAGAGATGATTCATCTGGCTTGGACATGACCAAGGGTGGCAATAGGGTATATATACATGCTCATCATTAGGATGTAGATCAAAAAAATACCAAGCATTACAAGAAGACATATGACTGTGGTAAGGGAGCCTGATTGTGGCCCTGTTAATGGCATATACTAATTGTTATCTTCAATTGATTAAGAGTCTGAAGAAGCTACCAACCAAGCTAATTGAAGCCCATCAACAATCATGGTAGAAGACACTGAAACCCAAGCCAGTGCCAGTGCAAGAACCAAAGGAGGCAGGAAAGACAAGACAGCCCAGGTGTGAGCCAATAATGAAGCTATCAACAAGAATGAGCCAGAAGTTATTGACAATGAAGCTGATGAAGAAGCTGACTCTGACTCTGACTTTGATGGTGGCAATAAACAATATAACTTTCACACCTTAGCAAAGCTCCTTGAGCCTGTACCAAAGCTTATGTCGTGCAGCTACTACAGCTGGAGTGCCAAAATAAAGTCATTCCTTTGTTCTGTACCTCATGTGTCATGGGCCTGGATGCTCAAGAAGCAGGAGGGTCACTGGTTCATATGGAAGGAGCACAGGTAGAGATCTAGTCGATACCAGTAGAGAGCATGGTCATAGTGCAGTCTCCATGGAGACCATGGACTCCTATGGACTCACATGCAAAGGAGCACTGAGCCATATGTGAGGAAGGCCAGGCACAGCCAAGAGGAGGACCAAGCTCAAGGAGCAGGCACAGCCACGAAGGGGACCAAGCTCAAGGAGCATGCAGATGGTTACCACTCAGGGGCTCGAGAGACAAGAGTCAAAGGAACTGTCACCAGTCAAAGGAGAAGGAGCAGTGTATAGGACACCACAAAGCAGGTCCTGAGGAGGAGGAGCATGTCAGGGGTCTCGCGCCTGAAACCCAGGTCGGTCTGTCGAGATACTCGGTGACTATCAAACTGTGCGACAGCTATTGTCTCGGTATCAGTGACTATCAAGTTGCGCAGTGACAGCAGGTGGCGTTCGTTGTATATACTATCGTAGGTTTCGGCTGACCTCTGTGGACACTCCGTTCAGGGGTAGCTCGGCACGATCAATATCGATGTTATGATGACACCAAGGTCTGGTGTGAGTGTTGATGATGATGAGGTTGATGGTGTTGGTGATGAGATTGGTGATGTCGATGATAATGAGATTGATGGTGTTGGTGATAAGGTTGGTGGCATCAACACGAGTGTCCAGTGTGTTGACTTGATGCTTGAAATGATCCCCAGACCGCAGTGGACTACTGCCTACAGTTCTATCTTGATCCGGACCGCTAACCTGCTATGGGCGCCTTCGGACGTCAGGTAGTGGTGATACAACACACACACTACGATGAGGAGCAACCTTTGATGGATTGCTGCTATGCTGACTGAAACTAATATATACTTATGCTGAAGTGATAACTAGTTATGGTGAGTAGAGTGGATGAGGATCCACTCGACCTATGATGATGAGAAAGCATGGTTATATACCTCTTCACAGCATCGCCAGCAATGCTGCTCCTGCTCTCTCTCCAGAGAGTACCTTCTTCATTGAGTACTGCTCAGGGGCCTCTCCTGCTTGGCACCCCTGTGCCTCTTGAGCTGTGTCGACTCCTTCGACACTGCTCCTCCTCCTCATGACCTGATGTCAACCCTTCGACACTGCTCCTCCTCCTTTGATCAGTGACAGTTCCTTTGGCTCTTGTCTCTCGAGCCCCTGAGTGGTAACCATCTGCATGCTCCTTGAGCTTGGTCCTCTTCGTGGCTGTGCCTGCTCCTTGAGCTTGGTCCTCCTCGTGGCTGTGCTTGGCCCTCCTTTGCATGTGAGTCCATAGGGGTCCATGGTCTCCATGGAGACTGCACTATGCTCTCTACTGATCTCGACTAGATCTTCGATACCCGTGCTCCTTCCATATGAACCCATGACCCTCCTGCTTCTTGAGCATCCAGGCCCATGACACTACCCCCCTCTTAAGAGCCGAGCTCTGTCGAGGCATGCTCTGGTCTGGTCCATGCTGACTCCTCCTCCTCCTCCTCGCCAACATCGCCAACATCATCTCTCCTCCTTCTCTCAACGTCATCCTCCTTCCTCTTCCTCTCTCTACTCCTCCTGTTCTCTCCTCCTTTCTCTACTTTGTCTACTCGCTCGTCCCCCCTCCGACACCTCATACTCCTGGATGAGGTCGGGACAGTTGAGGTTCTCTACTGGTTCCCATGACGCAGCTTCCTCTGAGTACCCTCTCCACAACACCTTGTACTCTGTAGTCCCATTGTGTGAACGCTTGTCAATGAGTGCTTCGACTTCGAAGTCGAGGTCCTCATCTGGAAGTGATGGTATGGTGGGCTTCGATCCCCATCTGACAACCCACTCAACCTTATCCAGCTCGATCACCATCACAAGCAACTACACAAGCAACTATACAAAACCTAAACCGACCCCTTCCTCATCATCCCACCCAACCCTCGAAGCAAGGAAGCCCTGCTCCATCAGGTATCAACACCTGTCATGTATGCAAGGGTATCGGCCATTGGGCCAGAGACTGCCCCAGCAGGAGGGTAGACCCTCTTAGCTCTCGACCCATGGGTCCAAAGGTCATGGTCACCACAGCAGACCCCTTCGAGGATGCCACTGACTCAGGAGATCGCCACACAGGCAGCACCAAGACAGGTGACCCTGAGGCCATGGACCTCAGCTCATTCCAGCAATCCATGGACCTCGACCATGAGGAGGAGGAGCACGATGATGGCGATGACAAGGGAAACATCAGTGGGGTGATGCACTGATGGCATGCATTGCTCTACAAACCTCCTTGCCATCACTCTGTATATATCAAGATTGTCAAGTATGTTTCTCTACCAGTGGAGGCAAAGCAGTACTGGAGCTCTCTGGAATGGTTCAAGACCATCCTGCTCGGATACTAGCTGATACTGGTGCTGGTTTGTCCATAGTCTCAGATTCTTTCATTAGTAAGTACCAAATACCCACAAAACCCACAAAAACAAGATCAATCCATGGTGTCACTGGACACCAACTCTCCATCAATAGTTCTGTGAGCATGCAGGTATCTATTGGTACACACAATCTGGGTGTGGTCGAAGCTTCAGTGGCCAACACTGCTGACTATGACCTCATCCTGGGGTTCACCAAGCTATGGAGGCTCAAACCTGTCAGGGGTCTCGCGCCTGAAACCCGGGTCGGTCTGTCGAGATACTCGGTGACTATCAAACTGTGTGACAGCTATTGTCTCGGTATCGGTGACTATCAAGTTGTGCAGTGACAGCAGGTGGCGTTCGTTGTATATACTATCATAGGTTTCGGCTGACCTCTGTGGACACTCCGTTCAGGGGTAGCTCGGCACGATCAATATCAATGTTATGATGACACCAAGGTCTGGTGTGAGTGTTGATGATGATGAGGTTGATGGTGTTGGTGATGAGATTGGTGATGTCGATGATAATGAGGTTGATGGTGTTGGTGATGAGATTGGTGATGTCGATGATAATGAGGTTGATGGTGTTGGTGATAAGGTTGGTGGCGTCAACACGAGTGTCCAGTGTGTTGACTTGATGCTTGAAGTGATCCCCGGACCGCAGTGGACTACTGCCTTCGGTTCTATCTATATCCGGACCGCTAACCTGCTATGGGCGCCTTCGGACGTCAGGTAGTGGTGATACAACACACACACTACGATGAGGAGCAACCTTGATAGATTGCTGCTATGCTGACTGTAACTAATGAGTACTTGTGTTTCTAAAGTATTGACTAGTTGTATGGTGAGTAGAGTGGATGGGGATCCACTCGACCTATGATGATGAGAAAGCATGGTTATATACCTCTTCACAGCATCGCCAGCGATGCTGCTCCTGCTCTCTCTCCAGAGAGTACTTTCTTCATCGAGTACTGCTCAGGGGCCTCTCCTGCTTGGCACCCCTGTGCCTCTTGAGTGGTGTCGACTCCTTCGACACTGCTCCTCCTCCTCATGACCTGTGTCGACTCCTTCGACACTGCTCCTCCTCCTCATGACCTGTGTCGACTCCTTCGACACTGCTCCTCCTCCTCATGACCTGTGTCGACTCCTTCGACACTGCTCCTCCTCCTCATGACCTGTGTCGACTTCCTGTCTCTCGAGCCCCTGAGTGGTAACCATCTGAGCTTGGTCCTCCTCATGGCTGCGCCTGCTCTTTGAGCTTGGTCCTCCTCGTGGCTGTGCCTGGTCCTCCTCGCATATGGGCTCAGTGCTCCTTTGCATGTGAATCCATAGGAGTCCATGGTCTCCATGGAGACTGCACTACGACCATGCTCTCTACTGGTATCGACTAGGTCTTCGATACCTGTGCTCCGTCCATATGAACCAGTGACCCTCCTGCTTCTTGAGCATCCAGGCCCATGACACTACCCCCCTCTTAAGAGCCGAGCTCCGTCGAGGCATGCTCTGGTCTGGTTCATGCTGACTCCTCCTCCTTGACAACATCGCCAACATCATCCTTCCTCCTTCTCTCAACGTCATCCTCCTTCCTCTTCCTCTCTCTACTCCTCCTGTTCTCTCCTCCTCTCTCCATTCTGTCTACTCACTCGTCCCCCCTCCGACACCTCATACTCCTGGATGAGGTCGGGACAGTTGAGGTTCTCTACTGGTTCCCATGAAGCAGCTTCCTCTGAGTACCCTCTCCACAACACCTTGTACTCTGTAGTCCCATTGTGTGAACGCTTGTCAATGAGTGCTTCGACTTCGAAGTCGAGGTCCTCATCTGGAAGTGATGGTATGGTGGGCTGTTCAGCACGTTGAGGAAGAGAACTTGTTCTTGCTGGCTCGAGCATGGAGACATGGAACACATCATGCACCCTAAGGTTTGCTGGCAATGTGATTCGATAAGCTCGGCGTCCTACCCGTTCCTGAACTGGGTAGGGTCCTGCAAACCGGGTGTCTAACTTGGGTGTGGGTCTCCTTGTCTTCCAGTTTCGTCGGTTGATATAGACCATATCACCCACCTTAAACTCGATGTCCTTGTGCTTCCTGTTATACTGGTTTACTGATCTACGTTGTGCCTCTCTGATCTGCTCCTGGAGGTACTTGCAACGCTCCTTTCCATCCATGAGGTACTCGAAGCGACCTGGATCATTGACTCCTAGTCGTTGAGGGATGTCAGGATGAGCTTTGGGGTTCCATCCATAGCATGCAAAGAATGGTGAGACACCAATGCTGTTGTGGACCGTGTTGTTGTATACAAAGGCCGCAGTGTCCAGCAGGTTGGCCCAGTCATTCTGCTCATAGTTGCAGTACATCCTGAGATATTGCTCTATGACCTGATTGACTCTCTCTGTCTGACCATCAGTTTGAGGATGGTAGGCCGTGCTAAGTGAGTGCTTCACACCCATTTGCTCTGCAAATGCCTTCCATGCTCCTGATATGAACTGCCTGCCTCGGTCCGAGACCATGTGATCTGGATATCCAAAGAGTCTAACCATGTGTCCATATAGCAATACTGCAGTCTGTTTGGCCGTGACTGTCTTATGGGTTGGAGCTAGTATGGCAAACTTGGTTAGCCTGTCGACAATGACTAAGATAGAGTCATAGGTCTTGGAGTCATACTTCTTCGATGTTGGTAGTCCTTCGATGAAGTCGAGGGATATGGAGCCCCAGGGCCTGTCTGGGGTTGCTAGTGGCTGTAGCAAACCATATGGACGATGACGAGGAGCTTTGTACCTAGCACATACAGGACAACTTGCTACATAGTCTGCAATCCAAGCTGTCATGTTTGGCCACCAGTAATGTCGTTGAGCTGCCTTGATGGTAGCATCTCTTCCTACGTGTCCAGCAGTGATACCATCATGGCATTGGGTCATCACCATGAATCGCAGATGCTCTACAGAGAGAGACTGTCCATCTACCTCTTTGGCACTCCTTGAGTGTCGGTTGTTGGTCCTCCCTGGCATGATCACTTTGGGGATAACCAACCTTCCTCCACTGTACCATAGGTCATCCCTGACCTCGAAGGGCTTCTTCCTATGTATCTCCTGTAGCTCTTGGTCTAAGGGCTGGAAGATCTTGACCAGGTCTTTGAGACCTTTTGATGCTATGGACTCCATCGAGATCATGGGGGCCACTAGGAGCGAGTCATGGTCTGCTGTCTCCTTGAACACTCGAGGAGGCAGTAGTTGCCTCACATTGTGATCCTGCTCTTCACCAGCTGGTTGCATGTCTGTCCTTCTGGTGAGAGCATCAGGTTCACCACCTTTGTCTCCTGGTCGATACTGCAATATGAAGTCGAAGTCTGCTAGTAGTATGGCCCATCGAGCCTGTCGACCTGTGATGCGTCTCTGTGACTTGAAGTACTTGAGGGCTTCATGGTCAGTGAGGATGACCAGTTGGTTCGGTAGTCCAGCTAACATGTGTCGCCACTGAGTGAGGCAGGCGACCACAGCTAGGAGCTCCTTATCATGGATCTCATAGTTCTTCTCGGCAGAAGACATCTTCCTAGAGTAGAAGGCCACTGGATGCCATCGTCCTTCATGCTCCTGCTTGAGTACTCCTGCTATAGCAAAGTCACTTGCATCAGTCTCCAACCTTGTTGGAAGGTGGTAGTCGAAGTGCTGAAGCACTCCTGCTGATGTGAAGGCCTGGATGAGCTTGTGGAAGGCCTGTTGGGCCTCCTCTGGTAGCTCGAACTTCTTGAACCGTTCTATAGGCTTTACCAGTGCTGTCAAGGGCTTGGCTATGCGAGCAAAGTGGCCTATGAACCTTCGATAGAAGTTGGCAAAACCCAGGAACCTCTGGATGTCATGGATTGACTCCGGCATTGGCCACTCCTTGACAGTGCGCACCTTTTCTGGGTCCATCTCTATGCCCGTTGGCTTGATGATGTACCCCAGGAACTCAACTGTCTTGGTGTGGAACTCACACTTTGACAGCTTAGCAAAGAGCCTGTTGCTCCTTAAGCGAGTGAGGACCTCAGTGACATGCTTCACATGTGCTTCTTCAGTGTCACTGAAGATCAGGAAGTCATCTAGGTATACTACCACATATATCCCAATGATGTCTCGGAAGATGTCATTGATGAATGACTGGAAGTGAGCCGGAGCATTGGCTAGGCCAAAGGGCATCACTAGGTACTCATAGAGTCCCAACTGAGTGCCAAAAGCTGTCTTCCATTCATCTCCTTTAGCAATCCGGATGAGGTTGTATGCTGCTCTAAGGTCTAGCTTGGTATAGATCCTTGCCTTCCTGAGTAAGAACAGCTGCTCTTCGATGAGGGGCAATGGTGCCCTGTTCTTGACAGTGATCTCGTTGAGACCTCTGTAGTCCACACAGAGTCTGAGACCTCCATCCTTCTTTGGTACGAAGAGCACCGGTGATCGTGCCGGGCTCTTCGATGGTCTTATGAACCCCTTCTCGAGGTTCTCATCCAAGTACCTCCTCAGCTCGGACATCTCCTTGGGTCCCTTAAGGTATAGGGGCCCTTGAGGTGGCTTACCTCCTTCTATCAACTCGAGGTGGAGATCATGCTCAGTATGATGGGGCAGCTTGTCTGCTTCCACCTCATCGAACACATCTTGCAGGTGTTGGTATGGCTTTGGTATGTCTGCAGCCGTCACCACCTTATCTACCTCCACCTCCATCTCGACTCCTTTGTCTGCGCCTGTAGGTACAAAACCAAAGGCCGGGAGTGATGATGGTGGCTCCTCTAACAGCATGAACCCTATGGGTCCATCTTCCAGAGCTGCTCGTAGTATGCGCTCTGCTGAGACAAACTCGTTACCATGAAGGGTTGGTCTCCTCATGGTTAGGTCCCCTGCTCTTGCTGCTTCAGGGGGTCTCCTAGGGGGTCGGTCCTGCTCCTGAGTCTTGAACTCCAGCTGGCCCGTATCCCATTGTATGGTGGGTTTGAGCCTCCGTAGCTCAGTGAACCCCAGGATGAGGTCATAGTCCGCAGTGTCGGCCACTGAAGCTTCGACCACACCCAGATTGTGTGTACCAATAGATACCTGCATGCTCGCAGAACTATTGATGGAGAGTTGGTGCCCGGTGACACCATGGATCAATCTTGTTTTTATGGGTTTTGTGGGTATTTGGTACTTACTAATGAAAGAATCTGAGACTATGGACAAACCAGCACCGGTATCAGCTAGTATCCGAGCAGGATGGTCTTGAACCATTCCAGAGAGCTCCAGTACTGCTTTGCCTCCACTGGTAGAGAAACATACTTGACAATCTTGATATATACAGAGTGATGGCGAGGAGGTTTGTAGAGCAATGCATGCCATCAGTGCATCACCCCCCTGACGTTTCCCTCGTCGTCATCATCATCGTGCTCCTCCTCGTGATCGGGGTCCATGGGTTGCTGGTATGAGCTGAGGTCCATGGCCTCGGGGTCACCCGTCTCAGTGCTGCCTGTGGGGCCATCTCCTGAGTCGGTGGCCTCCTCGAAGGGGTCTGCTGTGGTGACCATAACCTTTGGTCCCATGGGTCGAGAGCTAAGAGGGTTTACCCTCCTGCTGGGGCAGTCTCTGGCCCAATGGCCGATACCCTTGCATACATGACAGGTGTTGATACCTGATGGAGCAGGGCTTCCTTGCTTCGTGGGTTGGGTGGGATGATGAGGAAGGGGTCGGTTTAGGTTTTGTATAGTTGCTTGTGTAGTTGCTTGTGATGGTGATCGAGCTGGATAAGGTTGAGTGGGTTGTCGGATGGGGATCGAACTTTGATTTGGCCGAGACCCAGTTCTTAGTGGAGGTGACATGGCATTTGGGAGTGAGTGTCTAGCTGAGGACTGCTGTAGTAGCATCCTCTGTCGATCGATCTCCTCAACCTCTCGATACCACTCCCATCTCTTCCCAGGTGGATTCCTCTCAAACTTCTCCTGTATGCTGCGAGTGAGACTTCCTCTGAAGAGATCAATCACTAGCTCGTTGTCATCTAGGTTGACCTGTCCCTCCAAGTCTCTGAACCGCTCTACATGACGTGTGGCGGCACCAGGAGCATCACTTGTGAGTCTGAGAGCCAACAGCTTGTTGTATGCCTCCATCCTAGCATTGCGTGGGTTGAACTGCTCTGACAGTCGCTCTGTGAAGTAGTGCCAATCATTGAACAACCTTCCTTCTCTAGCTCTATCAATACGGAGCTTGGAGGTCCACCACTCTCTTGCTGTCCCTTCCAGTTGAGCACCCATGTGATTGATCATCCTAGACTGTGTCATGGGCCTGGATGCTCAAGAAGCAGGAGGGTCATGGGTTCATATGGAAGGAGCACAGGTATCGAAGACCTAGTCGACACCAGTAGAGAGCATGGTCATAGTGCAGTCTCCATGGAGACCATGGACTCCTATGGACTCACATGCAAAGGAGGGCCAAGCACAGCCACGAGGAGGACCAAGCTCAAGGAGCAGGCACAGCCACGAAGAGGACCAAGCTCAAGGAACATGCAGATGGTTACCACTCAGGGGCTCGAGAGACAAGAGCCAAAGGAACTGTCACTGATCAAAGGAGGAGGAGCAGTGTCGAAGGAGTCGACACCAGGTCATGAGGAGGAGGAGCAGTGTCGAAGGAGTCGACACAGCTCAAGAGGCACAGGGGTGCCAAGCAGGAGAGGCCCCTGAGCAGTACTCGATGAAGAAGGTACTCTCTGGAGAGAGAGCAGGAGCAGCATCGCTGGCGATGCTGAGAAGAGGTATATAACCATGCTTTCTCATCAATAGGTCGAGTGGATCCTCATCCACTCTACTCACCATACAACTAGTCAATACTTTAGAAACACAAGTACTCATTAGTTACAGTCAGCATAGCAGCAATCTATCAAGGTTGCTCCTCATCGTAGTGTGTGTGTTGTATCACCACTACCTGACGTCCGAAGGCGCCCATAGCAGGTTAGCGGTCCGGATATAGATAGAACCGAAGGCAGTAGTCCACTGCGGTCCGGGGATCACTTCAAGCATCAAGTCAACACACTGGACACTCGTGTTGACGCCACCAACCTTATCACCAACACCATCAACCTCATTATCACCGACATCACCAATCTCATCACTAACACCATCAACCTCATCATCATCAACACTCACACCAGACCTTGGTGTCATCATAACATTGATATTGATCGTGCCGAGCTACCCCTGAACGGAGTGTCCACAGAGGTCAGCCGAAACCTACAATAGTATATACAACAAACGCCACCTGCTGTCACTGCACAACTTGATAGTCACCGAGTATCTCGAGACAATAGCTGTCGCACAGTTTGATAGTCACCGAGTATCTCGACAGACCGACCTGGGTTTCAGGCGCGAGACCCCTGACACAACCCTTCATGGTAACAAGTTTGTCTCAGCAGAGCGCATACTACAAGCAGCTCTGGAAGATGGACCCATAGGGTTCATGCTGTTGGAGGACCCACCATCATCACTCCCGGCCTTTGGTTTTGTACCTACAGGCACAGACAAAGGAGTAGAGATGGAGGTGGAGGTGGACAAGGTGGTGATGGCTGCAGACATACCAAAGCCATACCAACACCTGCTAGATGTGTTTGATGAAGTGGAAGCAGACAAGCTGCCCCATCATACTGAGCATGATCTCCACCTTGAGTTGATAGAAGGAGGTAAGCCACCTCAAGGGCCCCTGTACCTTAAGGGACCCAAGGAGATGTCCGAGTTGAGGAGGTACTTGGATGAGAACCTCAAGAAGGGGTTCATAAGACCATCAAAGAGCCTGGCACGATCACCAGTGCTCTTCGTACCAAAGAAGGATGGAGGTCTCAGACTCTGTGTGGACTACCAAGGTCTCAACGAGATCACTGTCAAGAACAGGGCACCACTGCCCCTCATTGAGGAGCAGCTGTTCTTACTCAGGAAGGTCATCCAGATTGCTAAAGGAGATGAATGGAAGACAGCTTTTGGCACTCAGTTGGGACTCTATGAGTACCTAGTGATGCCCTTTGACCTAGCCAATGCTCCGGCTCACTTCCAGTCATTCATCAATGACATCTTCTGAGACATCATTGGGGTATATGTGGTAGTATACCTAGATGACTTCCTGATCTTCAGTGACACTGAAAAGGCACATGTGAAGCATGTCACCGAGGTCCTCACTTGCTTAAGAAGCAACAGGCTCTTTGCTAAGCTGTTGAAGTGTGAGTTCCACACCAAGACAGTCAAGTTCCTGGGGTACATCATCAAGCTGACAGGCATAGAGATGGACCCAGAAAAGGTGCACACTGTCAAGGAGTGGCCAATGCCAGAGTCAATCCATGACATCCAAAGGTTCCTGGGTTTTGCCAACTTCTATCAAAGGTTCATAGCCCACTTTGCTCACATAGCCAAGCCCTTGACATCACTGGTAAAGCCTATAGAATGGTTCAAGAAGTTCAAGCTACCAGAGGAGGCCCAACAGGCCTTCCACAAGCTCATCCAGGCCTTCACATCAGCAGGAGTGCTTCAGCACTTTGACTACCACCTTCCAACAAGGTTGGAGACTGATGCAAGTGACTTTGCTATAGCAGGAGTACTCAAGCAGGAGCATGAAGGACGATGGCATCCAGTGGCCTTCTACTCTAGGAAGATGTCTTCTGCCAAGAAGAACTATGAAATCCATGACAAGGAGCTCCTAGCTGTGGTCGCCTGCCTTACTCAGTGGTGACACATGCTAGCTGGACTACCAAGTCAACTGGTCATCCTCACCAACCATGAAGCTCTCAAGTACTTCAAGTCACAGAAATGCATCACAGGCTGACAGGCTCGATGGGCAATACTACTAGCAGACTTCGACTTCATATTGCAGTATCGACCAGGAGACAAAGGTGGTGAACCTGATGCTCTCACCAGAAGGACAGACATGCAACCAGCTGGTGAAGAGCAGGATCACAATGTGAGGCAACTACTGCCTCCTCGAGTGTTCAAGGAGACAGCAGACCATGACTCGATCCTAGTGGCCCCTATGATCTCGATGGAGTCCATAGCATCAAAAGGTCTCAGAGACCTGGTCAAGATCTTCCAGCCCTTAGACCAAGAGCTACAGGAGATACATGTGAAGAAGCCCTTCGAGGTCAAGGATGACCTATGGTACAGTGGAGGAAGGTTGGTTATCCCCAAAGTGATCATGCCAGGGAGGACCAACAACCGACACTCCAGGAGTGCCAAGAGGTAGATGGACAGTCTCTCTCTGTAGAGCATCTGCAATTCATGGTGATGACCCAATGCCATGATGGTATTACTGCTGGACACATAGGGAGAGATGCTACCATCAAGGCAGCCCAACAACACTTCTGGTGGCCAAACATGACAGCTTGGATTGCAGACTATGTAGCAAGTTGTCCTGTATGTGCTAGGTACAAAGCTCCTCGTCACCGTCCATATGGTTTGCTACAGCCACTAGCAACACCAGACAGGCCCTGGGGCTCCATATCCCTCGACTTCATCGAAGGACTACCACCATCAAAGAAGTATGACTCCAAGACCTATGACTCTATCTTAGTCATTGTCGACAGGTTAACCAAGTTTGCCATACTAGCTCCAACCCATAAGACAGTCACGGCCAAACAGACTGCAGTATTGCTATATGGACACATGGTTAGACTCTTCGGATACCCAGATCACATGGTCTCGGACCGAGGCAGGCAGTTCATATCAGGAGCATGGAAGGCATTTGCAGAACAAATGGGTGTGAAGCACTCACTTAGCATGGCTTACCATCCTCAAACTGATGGTCAGACAGAGAGGGTCAATCAGGTCATAGAGCAATACCTAAGGATGTACTGCAACTATGAGCAGAATGACTGGGCCGACCTGCTGGACACTGCAGCCTTTGTATACAACAACATGGTCCACAACAGCATTGGTGTCTCACCATTCTTTGCATGCTATGGATGGAACCCCAAAGCTCATCCTGACATCCCTCAATGACTAGGAGTCAATGATCCAGGTCGCTTCGAGTACCTCATGGATGGAAAGGAGCATTGCAAGTACCTCCAGGAGCAGATCAGAGAGGCACAATGTCGATCAGTAGACCAGTATAACAGGAAGCACAAGGACATCGAGTTCAAAGTGGGTGATATGGTCTATATCAACTGTCGAAACTGGAAGACAAGGAGACCCACACCCAAGTTAGATACCTGGTTTGCAGGACCCTACCCAGTTCAGGAATGGGTAGGACGCCGAGCTTATCAAATCACATTGCCAGCAAACCTTAGGGTGCATGATGTGTTCCATGTCTCCATGCTCGAACCAGCAAGAACAAGTTCTCTTCCTCAATGAGCTGAACAGCCCACCATACCATCACTCCCAGATGAGGACCTCGTTTTCGAAGTCAAAGCACTCATTGACAAGCGTTCACACAATGGGACTACAGAGTACAAAGTGTTGTGGAGAGGGTACTCAGAAGAAGCTGCTTCATGGGAACCAGTAGAGAACCTCAACTGCCCCGACCTCATCCAGGAGTATGAGGTGTCGGAGGGGGGACGAGCGAGTAGACAGAGTAGAGAGAGGAGGAGAGAACAGGAGAAATAGAGAGAGAAGGAGGAAGGAGAATGATGTTGAGAGAAAGAGGAAGGGTGATGTTGGCGATGTTGTCGAGGAGGAGGAGGAGGAGGAGTCAGCATGAACCAGACCAGAGCATGCCTCGACGGAGCTCAGCTCTTAAGAGGGGGGTAGTGTCATAGGCCTGGATGCTCAAGAAGCAGGAGGGTCACTGGTTCATATGGAAGGAGCACAGGTAGAGATCTAGTCGATACCAGTAGAGAGCATGGTCGTAGTGCAGTCTCCATGGAGACCATGGACTCCTATGGACTCACATGCAAAGGAGCACTGAGCCATATGCGAGGAAGGCCAGGCACAGCCAAGAGGAGGACCAAGCTCAAGGAGCAGGCACAGCCACGAAGGGGACCAAGCTCAAGGAGCATGCAGATGGTTACCACTCAGGGGCTCAAGAGACAAGAGTCAAAGGAACTGTCACTGGTCAAAGGAGAAGGAGCAGTGTATAGGACACCGGCAAGCAGGTCCTGAGGAGGAGGAGCAGTGTCGAAGGAGTTGACACCACTCAGGAGGCACAGGGGTGCCAAACAAGCAGCAGAATAGCAAGGAGGAGGAGCAGTGTCGAAGGAGTCGACACAGCTCAAGAGGCACAGGGGTGCCAAGCAGGAGAGGCCCCTGAACAGTACTCGATGAAGAAGGTACTCTTCTGGAGAGAGAGCAGGAGCAGCATCGCTGGCGATGCTGTGAAGAGGTATATAACCATGCTTTCTCATCATCAAAGGTCGAGTGGATCCTCATCCACTCTACTCACCATACAACTAGTCAATACTTTAGAAACATAAGTACTCATTAGTTTTCAGTCAGCATAGCAGCAATCTATCAAGGTTGCTCCTCATCATAGTGTGTGTGTTGTATCACCACTACCTGATGTCCGAAGGCACCCCATAGCAGGTTAGCAGTCCGGATATAGTTAGAACCGAAGGCAGTAGTCCACTGCGGTCTGGGGATCACTTCAAGCATCAAGTCAACACACTGGACACTCATGTTGACGCCACCAACCTCATCACCAACACCATCAACCTCATTATCATTGACATTCACCAACCTTATCACCAACACCATCAACCTCATCATCATCAACCCTCACACCAGACCCTGGTGTCATCACAACCTACATATTGATATTGATTGTGCCAAGCTACCCCTGAACGGAGTGTCCACAGAGGTCAGCTGAAACCTACAATAGTATATACAAAGAACGCCACCTGCTGTCACTGCGCAACTTGATAGTCGCCAAATGACTAGCTCATCGAGACAGATACCGAGACAATAGCTGTTGCACAGTTTGATAGTCACCGAGTATCTCGACAGACTGACCTGGGTTTCAGGCGCGAGACCCCTGACAGATTGCTTCAGGCCATATAGACTCTTGATGAGCTTGTACACCTTCCCCGCTGCGACTTCTGCACCCTCTGGTGGTTTCAAATAGATGTCATGATGTAGGTCAGCATTGAGGCAGGCTTGTGTAACATCCATGGAATCTATTTCCCAGTTGAACTTTGCTGCAATTGTGAGAATGGTCTGGATCAAATCCCTAGGCACCACTGGGGCAAAGATTTTGTTGAAATCAATCCCCTCCCTCTGAGAGAAACCATGTGTGCAGAATCTAGCCTTGAACTTATATGGAACATTGCTTGCATCAGTCTTGACCTGTAGGATGAGTTTGGAGTCCATGAGGTTTGTGTCTTTGGGCCAGTCCACAGTCTCCCAGATATGCATACTCTCAAGACCATCCATCTCTGCCTTGATTGCCTCATGCCAATGGATCTGATTGGGTCTGGTCAATGCTTCTTTCACTGATGGCTTTACATTTGTGACCAAAAGTGTATATACATTGGCATTGTATTCTGGAAAGGTCCAATGTTCACTAGTTTTCCATGGTGCCAGAGCTTCTCCTGGAACTGGTGCATCTTGGCTGCAGGTGGGAACATTCTTGGGTAAATGCAGATCAGTTTGGCAAGTGTTGTTGGATGTAGCCATGGGTACATCTTGTGCTTTGTGGCAAACTTGTTGTGGTAGTATTGTGCATTTTGTATTGATGAGTACTTGGAGAAAGTGGAGTCTTGAGTGTGGCATGCATGGTCTCTGATTGGGAGTGGCGAGGCTGGTGGCATTTCAGATCAGTATCCATTTTCCACTGAACTGTTGGACACCTGGTTTGAGGGCATGGTCGATGAGGTCAAACCAGGTTCCATGTCCATCATGCCATCCAGGTGGTCAAGGGTGATATCTGCCAGTTCAGGGGGTGGTGTTTTCCCCCCAGAAAACATATCTTGCTCCAGTGTTGGGCAGTAGATGTCATCCAAGGGTTGTTGGAGTTCTTTGTTGTGTGTGTTGACATTGTCATAGCTGAGGTCTGCAGTGTTGGCCCCAGGGCTGTAGTGCAGGGTGTCTGTGTCTTGGATCTGGGTCATGTCTGTGCAGTCATTCCATGACCTGTTTTGCAGGAAATGTGCCAAGTTGGACCAAAAGACCAGCAGGTTATGGTTTGGAGATAGGAACTTACATCCCTTGTGTTCCTCATCATATCCAACAAGGATTGCTGGGTTGGCCAGTTTGTCCAGCTTCTTGTGCTTTGCCCTGGGTATGTTGACCCATGCAAGGCAACCAAAGGTCCAGAGCATGTTGAATGGCTTGCAGGGATCCTTCCTGTAGAAAACATGGTATGGGACCCAGTTTTTGATGTTTGGCAGAAGGTTTTTTGTGAATGTGGCAGCCTCAGCAGCAAAAGGCCAGAATGTCTGTGGCAGGCAATGCATGCACATCATGGTGATCATCATCTCCCTGATTGTTCTGATCATGCACTCAGCCTTACCATTTTGTTTGCTGGTGTATGGTGATGTCTTTTGCCACCAGAAACCAGCATCATTCTGCCACCAAGACCCATTGGCCCCCATTGTCTGAGCAAAGGGTTTTGAGCTTATGGCCTGTCTGTACCTCAGCATATTGAATCCACTCTTTCAAGACTTGCAGTGCATCTGATTTCATCTGGAGTGGTTTCATGTATGTAAAACTAGAGGCATCATCAATTGTGACTAGCAAGCAAGTGACCTCAGTCTTCATTGACCAGTGCATAGCCAGATCAACATGTATCAATTCTAGAGGGTCTTTAGCATGTGTACCACTCCCACATCCCATCTGGGCTTTGGTTGACTTGCCAACCACACAGTCCTGGCATTCACCATCCATGATTTTAACTTTGTAGATCTTCTCAATGAGTCTTGTTTTGTTTTGGCCTGGGTGGCCACATTGTTTGTGCATGAAATCCAGGGTGAATTCACATTTGTTTCCTTTTGCATCATTGTCGAAACACTCAGGCAAATCTGACAACCCATCATTGGGGCCAATCACTAGGGCCTTGCGCCGAGATTGCAGGATTTCATAGTGCCTTGTCTGAGGGTTGAGTTTGCTGATGACCATTTTGTCAGCTGACAGCTCTATAGTTACATATTTGGAGTCAAACATCATGTGTGCACCATTGTTTGTTAATTCTTTTACTGAGATCAGGTTTGCATTGGAGTCTGGGACATAAAGTATATTGTCTAGTAGTACTTTATGGCCATTCACTTTGAGCATGGCCTGACCCACAGCCATGATGCAAATCTTTGTTCCACTAGCAGTTTTCACAAAGCCAGTGCAGGGAGGGATGTGTCAGAGGTTGTGCACCTGAAACCTGAGATCGGTAGTTGTATCAATACTATTACCGATTCTGTCGAGTTATGTGACAGCGCTTGTGGTATTGCGATTCTTCACAAGATATGCAGTAGAGCCTTCTCTATTACTTTTCTCGCTTGAATCTGTAGTTGTGATGATGCTATTGCAGATTTCGACTGACCACTGTCGGACACTCTGTCCAGAGGTAGCTTGGCATGATCAATAACTTATGCGAACTTGCTGATGACACCAAAGGTCTGGTGTGAATATGGATTGGTGGCATCAACACAAGTGTCCAGTGTGTCGACTATGCTTGAGGTGATCCCCGGACTGCAGTGGATGACTGCCTTCAGTTCTATTGAGATCTGGACTGCTGGTTTGCTAAGAACCGCCTTCGGACATCAGGAAACAGTGATACAACACACATGCTTCAATGAGGAGCAATCTATTGATTGCAACTTATGCTGACTTGAAAACTAATGAGTACTTATGTTTCTAAAGTATTGACTAGTTGTATGGTGAGTAGAGTGGATGAGGATCCACTCAACCACTTAGTGATGAGAAGGTATGGCTTTATACCTCTTCGCAGTGCTGCCAGCACCACTGCTCCAACTCTCTCTCCAGAGAGTACCTCCTTCGTCGAGTGCTATGCAGGAGTCCCTGTAACCCTACTCCTGTCCCTCTTGAGCTGCATGTCGACCTCCTCGACACAGCTCTTCTTCCTCATGAACTATATGCTGGTGTCCTTGACACAGTTCTCCTTCCTCCTAACTGGCGACTGTTCTCTTGACTCCTATCTTGTGAACCCCTGAGTGGTAACCAGCTGCAATTTACTGAGCTTGTTCCCCATCTTGGCAGAGCTTGGTCCTCCTCGCCTGTGAGCTTGGTCCTCTGCATGTGTGAATTCATCATATGAACATCCTTGTCACTGTTCTCCGCAGAATCTACTATATGACCTCTCCTACTACTGATCTCATCAGAATTCATGATATCATCCTTGTTCATACTGATCTCACTGAGATCTGTCATAGAGCCGATTCTACTGCAGATCTCAGCGACTTCTGCCGCAAATCCTACGATCTGCCCGATCCCCTGATTCCTGCGCTCCCTTCATATGAACTAGCGGGTCTTCCTGCTTCCTGCGCACTCAGGCCCATGACAGGATGAAACAAGATTCAATTTATCATTTGTGACATGATCTGTTGCCCCAGAGTCTACAATCCAGTTATTTGGTTGCTGATCCAGGGAGACACAGTGGGCAGAAGCAATGGTACACCACATATCCTATGTGGTCATCTGGGTTGAGGCAGGGGCTGTGGCAGTCATGTCTCCTTGGGTCTTTCTTGGGCAGTACCTGGAGATGTGGTTCTCTGCATTGCAATGATAGCAATGTCAGACACTGTCAGGTCCAGGTTTATCCTGACAGTAAGCCTCCTCATTCTTTACTTATCCATCAGCCAGGTTTGCCTGAGCAGACTTGAGGTCAACAGTCCTGTGGTCCATTCAGGTGGTCATGCTGTCCTGTTGTTTGAAGAGTGCAGTGCAAAGCACTTCATAATTCAATGCCATTCCAGTGTCCTTGAGCATGGTGATGCGATGATGATACAAGGTAATATACCTGGCCTGGTTGATAAGTGTCTTGACTTTGAGGATCTTGGGAAGGGTGTGACCCATAGACTTGGCTTTGGCCCAATGTTCATTGATATCAGCAATGAGCTTCTGGACATTTGCTTGGAACATATGGATTCTCCTGACTTCATTGAGCAGGGTCAACTGGGCAATCTTTTCCATCTTTGTGAGGTCTGTCATGAGCCTGCAGTAGAGGTCATGTAGTTTCCAGGGTTCTGAGTCAGCAGGCCATATGAAAAGGTAATTGATGTTGTCATTTCCAGCAAGTAGGCCACTACTTTGAAGGATAGTGCAAAGTTTGCCATCCAGGGCACAGTCATATTTCTTGTGTTCAGTGGTCATGGTGCCATCAAGGTGCTTCATAGCTGCAGGCCAGTTGGACAGGATGCCTCTGAAGTGGGGGTTCCAGGCATACCAGTTTTTGGTCATGAGCTTGGGGGCTTCTTTTAGGGCATTGTGGGTGCAAGAAAGTTGCTGGTGGAAATTGGAGTGGCACAAGGGTTTCTTGTATGCATCAGAGTTCTTCACTTTGTTGTGTTTGGTTAGTTCAATAAGCATGCCCCTGAGCACTTCAGGGTTGAGTTTGGAGATGGTGTTGATATTGCATTGGGTTTCATTGCCATCATTGTTGTCATCAGAATTGTAGCATGAAGGGGTCTCTGTGCCAACCAGCATTTGCCTGTGTGGTGCAGTGGGAGCTCTTTCCTTGTGCAGTTTGTCAGACAGGTCACTGCTCTCAGCATCTGGATCATGGGTTTGTGGAGGCATGCTGGTTTGTTGGGCTAGGTGGAGGCAGGCCCTTTCTTCAGGTGGCAGAGGCAGGTGAGGATACAGATTGGACAGCATGGCGAAGCAAGGCAGTGTTCCTACAGCAGAGTGTTCAGACTCTTAATCTGTTGAGGAAAGCACAATCAGGGCAGTCAAGTGAGCAGTGAAATTGTTAGCATTTGAAAGGAACTAAGTACAAAGCAATAACAGAAGTATATATGCCCCTGCTGTTGGTTGATGTGTGTGTGTATAGGGGAAAGTGACAGGTATGAGGGTGTGCCATTGTCAAGTGGGATAGGAGTGTTGGTGGGGAAAGCCAAGCATTGGTGGGAGTTGACAGGTGGCAACACCAAGTGAAGTTTGCAGTCATGTTAGAGCATGAACATGCGGTCATGTGATTTCACTAAAAGTGAGCCATTTTGGCAAAAGCCTCGGCAGGGAGATGCGAACAAAATTTCATCGTCGTTCCCTTTGTGTGTGGAAGAAAATGTAACAGAAGAAGAAGAAGAAGCAGCTCCACACACAGAGACTGGAAGAGAATCGCGCGCCACCGACGCAACACGATTCTGAGAAATTCTGCGGGTCAGGTGCATGTTGACATGCAAGGCGCTATCTTGCAATCATCCCGAGCGAGTTGATACCCTGCTCGTCACACCTCCACCATCTAATCCCACAAGGCTTTCATCAGAATGAGCTTTACACCACGCTACGGCTCGTCTGTAACGAGGGACTACACATTGCTTCAAGGTCACCCCAGCTCTTATCAGCACTTTGGTGCTCTTGGATCCACTCAGCCGCGAGGCACGAACAATCTCACCTTCACTCGACTAGATGATGATGATGATGATGAAAACCAAAGCACTCACGATGATCACCAACATGAAGATGGCGACGGCGATGCTTCTGCATCCTCTATTCGCCATGATGACTCCACGGACAATGGCCTCAGCAACATCTCTCTCCCGCCAAATCATTCAGCAGTCGGTAGTGCGCCCGCCTTTAGCCGCAGTGGTCGACTCGCTACAGCACCTGTCGTATCACCTCGCGCTCGCCGTCCTAGCGTAAACGCTTACTCACAGATAGCAGGTATCCCTTCTGAGTATCTTCTCGGTGGACCTGCACATCCACCCACACATCATCCTGCCACCGCCTCCCATCTCACACTGGGAGCACCTGTTGCTTCTACCTCTGCTCAAGCTTCACACAAAGCCGCGAGAACATCTCATGAGGACGGAATCGAGGGAAGGAATGATGGTGCCGACGCCACAGAATCTACCTCCCTCTTGCACCGTCGACCGGCACATCAAGCAGATGCACATCATGGAGCCAGCGGGTTTGCTACTTCGTATGGCGCCGTCCGACGCTCTTCGATCGATGGAGCAAGTATCATGAGCGGCGGTCCTGGCGTTAGCGGCTGGGCTGCGGCCAATTCGATACGAGAAGCTCCTCTTCCAGGTGTCGAGCAGATCGAGTCCATTGCACGCGAATCTAACAACAATATCGCTTGGAGGGAGGCACGAGTCTTGTTTGGCTACACTGTTCCTATCTTTGCCACGCATCTCCTGGAACTCTCGCTCTCAGTCGCTTCTGTCTTCTCGCTTGGCCATCTGGGCACTGTTGAGCTCGCTGCAGCTTCTCTTTCCAGCATGACTGCCAACGTCTCAGGCTTTAGTGTTCTCTCAGGCTTCATCTCGGCCTTGGATACCCTTCTTCCCTCCGCCTACACACAGCAACCCAAGTCGGTCGGTCTGTGGACACAACGCATGGGTGTCATCCTCATCTGCATTCTTCCCTTCATCCTTGCCATCTGGCTCAACGCCGAAGCAATCCTCATCCGCATCGGTCAGGATCCTGAGGTCGCCTACCTCGCAGGCCGCTATCTTACCGTCCTCTCTATTGGCTTGCCCGGATACGCCCTCTTTGAGGTTTGCCGAAGATATCTCCAAGCGCAAGGTCTCATGCATGCTCCCACCATCGTGCTCATCTTTGTCTCACCACTCAACGCCATTGCCAACTACCTTCTCGTCTGGGGGCCCGAATCCATTCGTCTCGGCTTCATCGGCGCCCCACTTGCTTCCGCTCTTTCCATGTGGCTCATGGCCATCCTTTGCTTCTTCCAGTGCGTACTCGGCCCTCGTGATGCTTGGGATGGTTTCACCACCGCCGCTTTCAAATGGGAAGGCATCAAGCCCGTGTTATACCTCGGATTCGCAGGAATGATCAGTCTGGCAGCCGAATGGTGGGCTTGGGAGATTGTCGGTCTGGTTACCAGTCAGCTTGGTGTTGTTGCTCTTGCTGCGCAGTCGGTATTGCTTGTAAGCTCGTCGGTCACTTACCAATTGCCGTTTGGTGCCTCGGTGGCCACTGCCGTTCGTGTGGGAAACCTTCTTGGCGCCAACCGACCTGCCGAGGCCAAGATCTCAAGTAGAGTTGCTCTCATTCTCTCGCTTGCTATGGGAGGGCTCAACTCCGCACTCTTCCTTATCTTCCGCAGGCAGTGGGGATGGCTTTTCAGCTCTGACATTGAAGTGATCAAGCTCGTAGAGTACATCTTGCCTCTGCTTGCATTCTTCCAGGTCGCCGACGGCATTTGTGGTATCGCTGGTGGTGTCTTGCGTGGAACAGGCAGGCAGGCAGCTGGTGCGGGGATCAACATGGTCTCGTACTACGTCATTGGTATTCCAATTGGCCTTGTGCTCACTTTCACTCGCATCAACCTTGGATTGGCTGGTCTATGGTGGGGTCTGACGATTGCTCTTCTCTTCGGATCGGCTGGCATGATCTGGTTGATTAGTATCACTGACTGGGAATGGGAGGTCAAGAAGGTGCAGTTGCGCATGGCTGTTGATGATCCAGGTGTGGCTGTTCCTGCTCATGGCGCTGTTAAGCCTGATGCGGAGGCTGCATCTGATCCACGCCTGCTATCAACCTCTTCGACTGTCGATGCCATCAATAGCCGCGACCCAGCTCTCAGTCCGCTTGGCCTGCGACCCTCGTCTCTCGCTGGGTCAGTCATAGAGGAAGAGGAAGATGAAGTGTCGATCTAAACTGTTCAGCAAGCTCAAGGCTTGCTCTCCGGATTTTGGCCGCTTACATATAAGTGTTAGTCCTACATTCAAGTCTACATTTGCAATAGCATTTTGCATGTTCCATCTCTAGCAGTCAGGAACTAGTGAGACAACTTTTGTGCTTGGCTTCTGTGCGCTCGGCAGAAATAACGGCCAATTGGCTGGCTTCAACGTGGGCCGGCTATCAATCGAGTGAGGTGACCTGAGCGCGACACAGAATGCCCTGAGCAGCAAGCCGCCGCTTCCCTGCGGAGCCTCAATTACTGTCACTTCCGTCAATTGCTTCCTTCTTTCCACACCCGTCCCTCTAGGTCATCGTCCCTTGCCGAAGACGGTATATGGAAGAGCAACCATGACAGGCTGTTTCGCCTTCCTCAAGCCCACTCGCGGCAAAGCCAACAAGGCGGCCCCGAACAACAAGACGTGCAACTGCGATTGCAAGTGCTCTTCGCATTCAAAGTCAAGCTCTCAACAGACGCCCGCAGAGAAGACCCCTATCTCTGCATCCATCTACTACGACGCCTGCAACCCGCCACCTTTCGATGCTAGCGAGCAGCAGCAGCAGCAGCGATGCTGTGGCGGCATCACCGGTTCCGGCCTTTCTCACTCTCATCTTCCCACCTACGGGGACTCGCAAAAGCACGCCCATCACTCAGTACGCTATGCTGAAGGCCAAGCCGACTCCAAGCTGAGCGATCTTATGCAAGATGTAGCTAAGAATATCGAAGCCGAGATCGAGAAGCTCGATAAAGAATTACGAGACCTGTCACTCGACATGCACGATCATCCCGAGATCATGTGGGAAGAACGTCGAACCCACGATCTCTTAGTTAAGTACTTCCAAGGCAAGCAAGGTTGGAAAGTCACCCCGCACGCTTACGGCCAGGAAACGGCTTTCAAGGTCGCCTTCTCGCACAAGGCTGATAAAAATTCAAGGGTGATCGGCTTCCAATCCGAGCTCGATGCTTTGCCGGGCATTGGTCATGCTTGTGGGCATAACTTGATTGCTATTGCTGGTGTCGCCGCTGCGCTGTCAGTTGCTGCTACTCTCGTGGCGAAGGACATTCCAGGAACAGTTGTGCTGCTTGGAACACCTGCAGAAGAGGGCGGAGGAGGAAAAATCCGGCTCGAAGAAAAGGGCGCTTACAAGGACATGGATGCCTGTCTCATGGTTCATCCAGCTTATCAATCCGGTACGGGCGCCATGCTTGCTGTCCAACCCGTCGTTGTCACTTACAAAGGCCGAACCGCTCACTCTGGCGCTGCGCCCTGGGAGGGCATTAACGCACTAGACGCTGCCGTGCTGGCATACAACAATATCTCGGCGCTTCGACAGCAAATCCAGCCCTCCGAACGAGTGCATGGTGTCATCAAGGGCACCAATTGGGCACCCAACGTTGTGCCCGGAGAGTCGACTCTCATCTACAATGTCCGCTCACCCACGGTGTCAGGGTTAAAAGCGCTGACTGCTCGAGTGCAGAAATGCTTCGAAGCAGCCGCTCTCGCCACAGGGTGCAAGGGAGAGTACGATTGGCAAACAGCCTATGCTGATGTGCATAACACTCCTTCGCTCTCAACTACTTACGCTAACTTCCTCGGTCAGCGATATGGCTTGGATGTTCCAGATGCAGATTTTGCCGCTTCAACTGACTTTGGGAACATTACTTATGCACTGCCCTCGCTGCATGCTGAATATGCGATTCATTTGGACGATCCAAAGACTCAGGGCAACCACACTGTCGGATTTGCTGCTGCAGCAAGGACTCAGGAGGCTCATGATAGGACCAAAGAGGCTGCATTGGGTATCGCTGTGACTGGAGCTAGGGTGTTGTTAGAGAAGGAGTATCGCGATCACATTTGGGACGAGTGGCAGAAGTGGAGGAAGGGCGCTGATGGACCGTAGGCCCGCCTTTGTGACACCTCAACCTTCAACACGGATCAGGACTGTCATTCGTGATCGTGTCAAAACCTCATCTGATGTCAATGTCAAAACTTTATTCTAACCAAGCAACGACGTTGGCGAAATAATACCGAGAGCAAATCTAGAGCTTCGAGGGACGAGCGGCAGAGCTGCTGCCTTTTTGAGCAACGATAGAGCTGAGACGGTTGATGTGTTTCTCAGCGTCGCGCTCGATGTTTGCACAAAGGTCCTTGCACGAGGGCTGTCACAAGAAAATGAGAAAGTAATGTCAGCTTGCCGTTCGTGTGCTGTCGTCAAGAGGATGGGAGATGGGCGGACTTACGATGTCGTGAATGAGACCAATAGTGATACCGGCAGACCAGATACCAGCGTCGAGGTCACCGTTTTCGTACACGGTCTTACCACGTGCACCGGAAACGAGCTCTCGGACGTCCTCGAATTTTGCGCCCTCAGGACGGTTCTCGAGGCGAACGACTTCCATTGAGACCTTATTCCTGCAAGTGTTGATGAAGTGAGAGAAAGGGGAGGAGGAAATAAAGTAGGAGATGGTTGAGTAAAGTGTTCAGAGGGCGGCAGAACAGATCCGAACTCGGAGACAATTCCAAAGCAAGAAGGAAATAAGATCGGCGGAGAAGGCTGCTTCAGGCTTTGGACTCCTTGACAGGCCCGCTCTTCTTGCCACGAGGAACAAGCCAAAGAAGGGCAAGCACCAGTTTGAAACCAGCACTGATTGCCAGTCCGCCACTCAAGTTGGCACTTGTATGCAAAAGCGACTCGCCTACACCAGCACCAACACAAAGCGCAAGCACCGCGAACATCCTTCGATCCCTGCCTCTCGTCTTCTCCGATGGGATCAAATGGAAGAGGTACGGATCTGAAGCGATTTGCGTCAACGTTGCGGTGAAAGCGACCGTGGTGGCAAACGCCGGCGAAACCAGCTTCTGCGCCAAGATACTCTGCATGCCCATCGAGAAAGCAACCAGGACAATAACCGCTGGATACCATTCGAAGGTCGGCATCTCGCTTTTCGGCCGACTGAGCAAGATGCCAGCGCCTCCAAAGAGGAAAGCACTCTGAATGACACTCGACACGATCAGCCAAACCCGCCTTTGGTGACCGATCCGCCTACCCAGCTGAAACCCGATAAAAGATCCCAAGAAGAAGCCGACCACACTCAAAATCCGCAGCAGGGTGAGCAGAGGAAACTGCTCAGCACCAGGAATGATGAACTGCGCGATATTAGACGAGAATTGGACCATGTTTCCCGTCTGAAAGGCAAGCCAAACTTGGGACCGACTGTAGAGCAACATGTCGACCATGCCAGTGAGGAAAGCTTGCCAGGCGAGCGGAACGTTTGCTGCGCCATGGTCGATCTCGTCGTTGAGATAGCTCTTGGCTAGGCCCCACGCCTTCCATTTGTCCTGATGCTTTTCCTGCAAGGTGTAGCTATCAGGATCGCGCGTGCCGAGCAACTCGACTGCGCCTTCTTTCGTGGCCTGACGCTGCAACTCGTGGTCGGGCGCCTGGCCTGGGTCTAGGATGTCGGGCGGCTTGTCTGGATCTACTGCGGGTTGAGTGGATGGTGCGGGCTCGCTGTCAGCCGCTGATGCACTGCTCTGCTCTGAGGCAGTGTGGCTAGAATCATGCGTGTCGTCGCTGTTGGTCAGCAAGAGCAGCGATCGAGCCAAAGTCAGCAGAAGTCCATCGAAATCAGTAACATTACAGAGCCGCGTAATGCAGTGTCGAAAACTCACCCAATGAAAGGGCCCTTGACTTAATGTTGCGTCGACCGTATTGTACTGAATGGGCTAGTCGACGTGGGTTGTCAAAGTCAAAGCTTTGAGGTATTGGCATTGGCGGGCCCTTCCACTGGTACCTGAGACGGCACAAGTCCTCAACTCGGGCGTTGAGGCGCCCATCGTGAAACAGAAGAGACAAAGGAACAGAGAACAAAACAAAGGATTAGAATATACTTACTTGAAGACACGGGCAGTGTTGCGGAGGGTTCGGAAGATATGGGTAGTGTTGCGCTCGTCCGACTCGACAATAGCGCGCTTGACGTTCTCGTGGATCTCAGCCTCTTTTGTGCACATGAATCGAGTACCCACTGTAAAGAGGGAAAAGAATGAAGTTTTAGACACGAGGTCAGCATTTGGTGTGGATCAGTCAGTGAATGCGTTGGGAAACTTACTGTTGGCACCGACGGCACCGAGAGCGAGAGCAGCGGCAAGACCTTGACCGTTGGCGATACCACCTGAAGCAATGAAGGGAATCTTGAGCTCCTCAGCAGCCCTAGCCATGAGCACGAGACCACCAATATCGTCCTCACCGGGGTGACCGGCACATTCAAAGCCGTCGATGGAAAGCATATCAGCACCGAGGCGCTCGGCACTGCGAGCATGACGAACAGCAGTGCACTTGTGAATAACGTAAGCACCAGCCTCCTTCACAACCTTGATGACCTCTCCTGGGTTGTTACCAGCGGTCTCAAATATGCGAACACCCTCCTCGAGGGCGGCTTTGGCGAATCCGACGTAGTCGGGTGGGTTGATAGAAGGGAGAAGAGTGATGTTGACGGCGAAAGAGCCATAGTGGTTCTCACGCTCCTTCCTGATGTCCTCGGAAATGAGAGATTTGGTCTCGCGGATGGCTCTGCGAAGAGCTTCGGGCGAGGGCTGGGTCAAGGCGGTGAGAGTACCAAGAGCACCAGCATTGCTGACAGCAGCAGCGAGAGCAGGGGTACCGACCCACTGCATACCACCTTGAACAAGGGGGACACGAAGGCCGAGCTTTTCGGTAAGAGGAGTGACGAGCATGGTGTCGAGCTGATGCAGATGTTGGTGGTGAGTCGTCAGATAAATCTAATGGATTACGGAAGCTGAGAAGGAGAAGATGTATGGTGAGAAGAGCAAAGGTGAGGTGCTGAAAGTGCAGTTTGGTATGCAAAGGGTTCGTGCTTCAACACAGAAAGCAACACGAGGTCGGGACGAAAGAGTAACCGAACGACCGGAATGCCTCGGCAAGGATTTCGAGTGTGAGATCAAGCGACCAAACATCTGGAAGGAATTTCCTGTTTCTGTCAACCCGCTGCTCGACCTCCTCGTGATTCTGGCCTCGCCTCGAGCCACCTTCCGCACCCTGCTGCTTAGCCGCCAAGGTCTGGACAGGTCCAGATGCAGCTTCTGTGCCGCCCAAGCCGTGGTATGGGTAGTGGAATGCTGTGCTCGACTTGCTTTTTGAAAAAAGTTCGACCGAACGGTTGTTCCCGCGAGGATGAGATATTAATGCGGATGCATACGACTGTCAGACGAGGTGACAGGTAGTTATATCTTGCTAGAGATCAAGGGGGTCCTGGCCTGCAGGGTGTCAAGCTGGATAGACGACGAGAAAAGTTTCCGAAGGTCCATCGAAATGCAATTCTAACGTGCTGAAGCCACCGTTCGAGTCAGAAAGATTGAAGTCCGATGAGACTCACAAGAACCTTTTCACTGTAAGCAGGAACCCCTCGAAATGCATCACTGTATTGCCGCCATCCATTAGGTCGCCTGTCAATCAACTGCGGATAGGTGTGGGAGAGTCATCCGGACCATTTGTCGGCTAATTTGCTTGACTCCCTATGCTGCATACTCAAGATGGAGAGTTCCGTCCAACGGATTCGGCTGTATGTCCTCGACCAAACCGTAAAAAGCCGTGGCTTTCCGTGGGAAAGTCATCCTTGATCTTGTTAGCTCGTCGTCGTCAACATCACACAACCGGCTGCGAAGGTGGACCTTTTGGACGCTCGGCAAAGCATCACCGTCGGACGAGGAGCCTCCGAGAACCCTTGCGCTTTCATTGTCTGAATGCAGTGGACTGTCTGCAACAAGGCTAGCCAGAGTGATCCGAGCGTCGTGTGCTCTTGTCAAAGGATCCTTGTAGAGGCAGAGAGTATCGACCTTTCATTCCGTAACACTGCCATCTCGCTCCCCACAGTGTACACAGAGTCGCTGTTTGCAGCATGGCTCCATTCGAGAAGCAAGTGATCGAAGATTGCTACAATGCGGTCGCATCGTCGCTACCTACGCCTAATCTTCAAGCCGCCAGCACTGATCGTGATCAGCAACGCAAGCCGATTCCCAAGCATCGCTGGTTCGTAACCGGTCTCGTAATCTTGGCATATTTTTGGCTCTCCTCGCCCGCTGCCAACGATGCTTTCAATGACGTTCGCCGCAGGATCCACAAACACAAGGGCTGCTCGTCACCAGACTCGTACCTCAAGCCCGAAAACCAGACCGACTTTTCTCAAGCTGCTCGTGGCGAGGTCGTCTGGTTCGACTGTGATGATGAGAAGCGCTACCCTGCTCCTCTTAAGTGCGGTCGCATGAAGGCACCGCTCGACTGGACCAACGCTGACGAGGACAACCGCAACGCTTCGATCGCCGTCATCTTCTACCCTGCTGGTGCGGGTAAGACGTCCAAGAAGGAGATCCTCGGGTCCCTGCTCACCAACCCTGGAGGCCCCGGTGGCTCTGGCTTCGAGTTCATCGCCCGCAAGAACGCTGCAAAGAACAACGAGCTTCTCGCTGCCAACTTCGACACCATCTTAGACCACAAGTACAATATTGTCTCTTTTGACCCTCGAGGTGTTGGACGCACTTTCCCTCGTATGGACTGCTGGAACAACACGGAGAAGAGCTACGTGCACCGCATCGAGTCGGGCTCGTTTGGTGCTCTCTACTCTCATCCTGGTGCTCTCGACAGCGAGATCGGCTCGCTACTTTCCAGCACAGACCTTCTGTCTGAGCTCTGCAGCGTTGACCCCTTTGTATCGAAGCACGGAAAGTTCGTGGGAACCACCGCCACAGCTCGTGACATGCAGCTTCTCCACCGCTTCTTTGGCGACAAGCGCATCAACTACTGGGGTTTCAGCTACGGTACCGTGCTCGGCTCTACCTTTGCCGATATGTTCCCTGACGACGTTAACCGTCTCACAATCGACGGCGTTGTCGATGTCCCCAACTACATGCAGGGACTGTGGAGCACCAACTTGCTCGACACTGACGCAGGCTTCGACGGCTTCTTTGACGAGTGCATCAAGGCAGGACCAAAGGCTTGTGCTTTGTCGGAGCAAGCGTCTGACGATGAAAGTGGCGAGGACCTGAAGAAGAAGTTCTTGCATCTGCTTGATGATCTCAAGTACCATCCTCTGCCTGTCGTCCAAGCCGACGTGCCTCAGCTGCTCACCTTCAGCATGGTGCTCGAAACCTTCTTCATGGCTTTGTACAAGCCTGCAGGCTGGCCCAAGCTCGCCGACATGCTCAACGATGTCATGAACGGCAATGGAACTGCCTTTGTCAACGCCTACGGAGACTCAACCTACCACGTGCCCCAGATCCCAGAATCCGAGGAAGCCAACGCTGCCATTGCTTGCGGTGACGGCCTTCACGACCCTCGCGAGAAGTCGTGGAGCATCAACCGCGCCAAGGAGCACATCCGCACTCTCGAGAAGGACTCGCCTTTGTTTGGCCAGTTCTTTAGCGAGCAAGGTATCATATGTGTTGGTTCGTGGAAGATCCGTTCCAACGAGCGACACCAGGGCAAGTTTGACAGCAACACTTCGTTCCCCCTTCTCACCCTCGGAAACGATTTCGACCCTGTCACACCTGGTCGGTTCGCTGATATGATGGCAGACAAGTTCGGCTCTGCCGTGTCGGTGCGACGAGCTGGTTACGGCCACTGCAGTATGTCTCAGCCGTCCAAGTGCATCAACCAAATCGTTCGCGAGTACTATGTGAACGGCACTGTACCCAAGAAGGGTATCAAATGCGACGTTGACGAATCGCCATTCCCTCCACCTAAGAACGAGACGGCGATTCTTGCTTCGCTTTCGCCGGAGGAGGCTCGTGATGCTGAACTCAACGAGGCTATGGCTGCTATCAGCGAAGCTGTCGCGGAGTACAATGCTCGTCGCTTGATGTAATTACACAGAGCTCTAGGAAGTTACATCCTGACCAAAGATGCCCGCGGCCATACATACAACGTGAGCATCTATACAGTGTTGAAAGCATTGAACATCTGAGCTGGGTCGACAGAAAGACTTGAGCATTCAATGAACGTCCTGCGCCGTGCAGCGGCGGCGTGTCTGCGACCATAAGCCTCCACATGCATGGGATGAGTGAAATTCCGACTCCCGGGCCACCTAGGAACTCTTCTTCTTAGCTTCTTCAATATCATCCTCTGCCTTGCATCAACCGTCCTTACCTCTCCATGCTTGACTAGCTCAGCACCTTGAGCGGCAAGCGTGTGCTGGTCGCTCGTGTCACGCCGCAAGCACACACTGGAGCGATGAACTCGACTTCTGGCACACTGGGCTTACTCGGTGCTCTACCGTTGGATCTGCTTGTACCCATCCTCTCACACCTGCGTCATCGAGTCAGAGACCTGGCAGCCTGCGCACTCGTAGGCCGTCTCTTCAACGAGATAGCTACTCCATTACTATACGAACGCCTCTTTCTACGGGATCAAACACGGCTCAAGCTCATCTTCGCCTGTCTTGGCAGTAACCCGGATCTTTGTCGGCTTGTCAGGATCATCGAACTACGAGTCTTCCCCTTCGGTCTGGACGCTGAGCGCCTCGAAAGGCTCGAAATCGACATCGAGACGACTTTCACTAATGCGATCAACCTAGAAGAGCTCGTCTGGACAAGAGCGGGGAGTCTGAATGACCGGCTACTTCCGACCCTACTCAGCTCATCTCCAAAGCTGCGGAGGCTGGAGCTCGCTGGAGACGTTCGATTATGGACTACGTCGACACTGTTGAAGTATGTGCCGCTGACGGTTCGGGAGCTTAGTCTGGTACTGCCAGAGAAAGCGACGCTGAGAGGCCTCGTGGACATTGCGGAGAAGCTGTTGCGGGGAGGTCAAAGTGACAACACAACGAGTCTAGCGTCAGGGATGGATGCACTCAAAATCGACGACAGCAGCACAGAAGATGCCACGGGATTGCGAAGCCTCAACATCCTCTGCCAACACTCCTCACATCTTACCGATGTTATTTTGATGGCGTTGGCTCCCCACCTCAAGCTGTTGCGGCGGCTATCCCTCGCAGGATGTAGAGCAATCACCGGGCGTGGTATTGAAGCAGTCCTCCGTTCAGCGGCGGAAGGTGGACCAGGCGTTAGTGACCTAGCTATGGAAGGACTCAACATACAGGCGCAAGACGTTAGCCTGCTGCATCCATATGCTTCGTCTCTACGCCTGCTGTCTCTTACATATCCGCGGTCGGCATCTTCTTCGGGCTCGAAACCGCTATCGGCAGCATCACTCAACGAGTTCTACACTGACTTTGCAAAGCTCATAGAGAAGGCCGACCATCTGGTGGAGCTGACGCACTACGCCGGCTCTGGCTCACGGCCTGCCATGGATGGAGGTCACGAGGGCGACGGGGGATTGGTTGATCTGGACGAGCTCGACGATGACGAGTCAGACTACGACGATGACGAGTCAGACTACGACGATGAAGGACACTACATCCTAGCAGGACGGTCGATCTCTAACGGCAACACCGAAGCAACATGGGCATCCAACGACTGGATCCGCCGCTTCTCAGGCCCACCACCAGAAGGCAGCGTGCGATACGGCCAACCTGAGACCTCAACTCCGCCTTCCAACCTTCCGCTTCTTCCGACATGGTTCTTGTCCCGTCTCGTAGTCAGTCGTTGTAGCCAGCTTACAAAGCTGCGCTTGCATGGTATCGGCATCTCGCTGGATCAGTTTGGCTTAATTGCGCAGCACTGTGCTCGGGTGCGAGATCTGGTGATTCAGATTTGGGAGGATGATCTGCCACGACTCGCAGCTTTGCTCTGTCAGCTACCGCATCTCGAAACGCTGCACATATTAGCGTCAGCATCATCCGAGACGAGCTTGGGAGAAAGGGAGATTCAATGGATTGCCCAGGTGTGCACTGATGCCAATCGGGAACGTCGAAAGCTTCGTCACCAAGAGTACTTGAAGGGAGTGAAAGGAGCAAACTTGACACCAGAGGGTAGCGGTCTGCATCAGATCGGGTTTCGCAATCGTGTTTGGCTTGTCGAGCGTAGCTTTGACAATGCCGATGAAGCGCAAAGCAAAGAGTCAGAAGCGACGCAACAAAACGTGAGTCGCATTTACACGAACGGCAAACCGGCACGTGACGAGGAGGAGCCAATCCGCGTCTCCTTGAAGCGGTGGGACCCTGCTGCAGGAACTTTGCCTGAGGTGCTATTGGTTGTCAAGTCATGAGGGACAGCATCTGACATCGACACCTGACGCATTCCTTTTGCTTGGCTTTCATTCAGTGGACTCGCATTTGCCTTCGAGAGACGATGCAAGCTTTTGGTGCGTATGCACGCACTATGTAGACTTCTACGATGCACGCTGAATCGTAGCCCGTCGACCAGCCCCGTACATCTCAAGCGCAGAAGGATCGACAAAAGCAGCCGTGCGATGGGAACACCAACATCGCACAATACTTGGACGAATCAGCCGCATGGCAATGAAGCCCCAAACAACTCTCCGAGACCCAAGGGAGCATGTTTCTGTATCGTCCACAGGGTAGACGCATAAGCACAAGACTTAGTTCGTTCTTCACTAGTATCATGTCCATCCACTGTCTCTACATACCGTTCCTCGTCGCCATATGTAATAAAACCGCGTCCTACCATCCAAGTCTGCCTCGCAAGTGATAAGCGAGCACACTGTTCGCTCCAACAATTGCTACTTCGGATGAACGTGACAAGTCGAGAGCTGCATCTTGGCTCGGCTCCAACCTGCAGACCCTGGATTGGAGCATTGCAGATCACCAACCCAAATCAGGTATCGGCTACTGCAAGGATCGACGAGTAACCGGTGTTCAGTTCCAAAATTTGGGTAGCGTCTACTGACAAGCAGACAGACGAGGGCGAGCATGTCAGATAGCGGTCGATATAGCAAGAGTTTCAGGGTCCAAAGATGATCATTCGTCCGAGCTTTCGGCCTGGTGCTGGACGGAAAAAGCGGACACATCGGCGAAATCTGGCAAGAAGATAATCGTGAACGCGATCTTGGAATAAAATTTCAAATCATTTCTGACGAAAGAGGCAGAGGTATGCAGGAGAGAGAAGAAGCATCTCTGCAGCTTTGCAGATAGGAAATTTTACCCTCTCACAACTCACTTGGACCGGCTTCATGGTACTACCGGGTGCCGCAGAGCAGCTTGATCTATCCATATCGATCCTTGTTACACACGACACTGGACAGCGCGTCAAAGGACTACGAAAGAGACGATGCTGAACGTCACCGAATCGACTTAGTTCGCAATGTATAGCAACGGATAGAGTGAAGAGTGAGCAAGAGGCGTCGAGGTGTAAGCTGCTGGTTGGGGGTGGCACAGTGAGCACATCGGAATCCAATCAGCGGAATCGCACGAAAACTAGGCACAGAAAAACAAACAGAAATTTAAGAGATTTCTTATGAAATTTGATCAGCTGCGTTCGGAGATTGAACTCCACGGAACAGAATTCGTCGGTCAAACAAAACGAAACTTTAACCGAATCGGATACTGTCACTACACAACACAAGAGAATGCGAATACCGCGGCAAATCCTCCTACAGATCGTCAGCAACACACACAATTTGAGCTGCTTGTATGCATAGGTTTTGGCTTCGACAGCTCGGACATACGATGGAGCTCAAGGCGTTCGCAAGCCAGCTGTGCAACAAATGCAGGCAAGACGCTCACATTTTCTTAAGCGATGCAGGACAGGACACACACTTTTCTACCATGTCGTTTTGCTTGCCTGTGTGTCCTGCGCCTGTGCTTGTCATCTTCCAAGACGGCCGTCCAACCGTAAACTTTTTTTTGCCCTAGATCATCGGGTGGATGAGTACAATCAATATATACACACCCTTGAATTGACGCTGACATCCCTTCGTCCGCCACCCATCATCCATCTATACCTTTCTCGTTAGACCCGCCTCCGCCCCTGTGCGAGTGCAATTTCATCATGTCTTCCAAACCTGCTTCCTCAAAGACACCTTCCGTCAACCAGTCGAATCTCGACCTCGAAAAGCAAAACTCGTCCACTGCTGGTGACGCTGCCACTGCCGTTGGTCACGGTGACAACTCCGTGTCTGAAAAAGAAGATACAGTCCCTCCCATCAAGGGCGCATCCGTTGGCTTTGCTCCTCAAGAGACGCCCACATATATCCCAGCGGATGGCTCTGATCCAGCTGCCACACGTCCAACGCGCACCTTCTCTCGACGTGAATGCAGCGGGGCCAACGACACAGCACATCCCTTCGGTGGTGATCTCGAACGTGCCGAAACCGAAAACCATCTCGAACGATTCCAGTCACAAGCGGGCAAAGAAACTGTCATCGTTCATTGGGAAGGCGAAAACGACTCTGAAAACCCTTTCACGTGGTCAAGAGCCTACCGATGGTACCTTACCATGCTCGGTGGTCTTCTCGTCTTGAACTCCACCTTCACCTCTTCTGCACCTTCCGGTATCATCCCACAACTCGAGGCAGAGTTCGGTTTCGGTCGTGAAGTTGCCATTCTCAGCTTGTCCATCTTCGTTGCAGGTTACTGTCTCGGTCCTCTCCTCTGGGGTCCCCTTTCCGAACAATTTGGACGTAAACCCGTCTTTATCGCTGCTATGCTCGTCTACACTTGCTTCAACGTCGGTTGCGCACTTTCCAAGAACACTGCTTCCATCCTTGTCTTCCGTTTCCTCGCTGGCACATTCGCCGCTTCGCCATTAACCAACTCTGGCGGTCTGATCGCCGACCTGTGGGATGCAAAGACTCGTGGTATCGCTCTCTCGCTCTTCTCGTTGGCTCCTTTCGCAGGGCCAGCACTCGGACCTATCGTTTCTGGATTTATCGCCGTTAGCGGTACATCTTGGAGATGGCTCTTCTGGGTCTGCACCATCTTCTCTGGTGTCTGCCTTGCATTGGTCATCTTTACTCTGCCAGAGACGTATGCTCCCATCATCTTGTTGAGGAAGGCTCGCAGGATTCGGAAGGAGACCGGTGATGACCGATACAAGGCTCCTATCGAACTCGTCAAGATCGAATGGAAGGACCGCATCAACAAGACTTTGCTCAAGCCTTTCATCATGCTTGGTCAGGAACCAATGTTGCTCGTCATGACTATCTACTTGAGGTAAGTAACCCACCTTGAATCGACCTATAGACCTCGTGCCGAGAACGATGGGACCCGCTCGAGCCCCTCTGCATGCATGACGCTTGGGCCTTCTACACACGTTTGGCGTGTCTGATCTGAATCTCTGCGAAAATGCCATTCTGCTGACCAAAATTTCTCCTTCTCGTCCTCCACCCTCTCCATGCGACCATTCCTTCGCTCCATCTTCACCAACTCATCGCCATCATCGTCCTCGCCATACGCAACGCAGTTTTGTTTATGGTGTGGTGTATTTACTTTTTGAGGCCTATCCCATCGTCTTCTCACTTGGTCATGGTTTCAACGCTGGCATATCGGGTGTCATGTTCGTTCCCTTCTTCCTCGGAGGATGTGCCGCCGTAGCACTCTACATCGCCTATTTCAACCCTCGATACTCCAGGACAGCCGATAAACTCAAGTCCGAGGGAGTCAACCGGGTCCCACCCGAGGAGCGACTTTACCCCATCATGCTCGCTGGTCCTTGCTTGGCCATCGCATTCTTCTGGTTCGGTTGGACTTCCTACCCTTCGATCAGCTTCTGGTCTCCCATGATGGCAGGTAGCTTGATCGGCTTCGGTGTCTTGTTTTGCTTCTTGGGCGTCTTCAACTACCTCATCGACGTCTACCTGATGAACGCAGCTTCGGCTTTGGCTGCCAACACTGTTTGCCGTTCCGCAGCAGGTTTCGGCTTCCCTCTCTTTGCCACTCAAATGTTCGAGACATTGAACCCAAGATGGGCTTCAACGTTGCTAGGATTCATCGCATTGCTCATGGTACCGGTTCCTTTCTTGTTGTACAAGCAGGGACCTAGAATTCGTGGCTTATCTAAGCACGCCATGTAACAGGATAATCAGCTCAGTTAAACCAGATCCATCCTGTGTTGCCTTGTATGTGTTGGAGGGTCTGTGAAGTGAGAAACCGAGGGAAGGGAGGAACCGTTGAGATGTGACGACCGTCGTATCGGACGAGCATGTCCGCAGGTATAACGGCACGCTGGTCGTCCGCTCTTGAACGCAATGATGAGTTCAGTTGCTGCAGCGAGGTCGGGTGGGTATATGTCCGAAGTTCATGTGCCAACACACAAGAGAGGGAGAGGTGGGTCGAAATTGGTGTGGGATGAGTTACGTCGATAGTTTGCACAGACAATCCGTGACAACATGGAATGAAGTCCATCTGACTCGCCGTGAGCCTCATCTCAGGCAGACAGAAAGGTCCATATAAAAACATGCAGCGTTGATGTCGCCCCTCCTTCGAGTCCCTCTTTGGATCTTCGCCTTGGCATCTCCTCTTCGTCAAGTTCTCGATCACTCGCTACCTCAAAATGAAGCTCACACTCAACACCGCCTTCCTCCTCACCCTCGCCTCGCTGCTGGTCATCAGCATCGACAGTGTAGACGCCGACGTCCCACTCCCCGACTACACTGCCCATGACTACCCACTCGCCGCAACGTTTTACTGGTTCTCCTCCGTCGAAGTCGGAGTCTGCTACAGCCCTAAAGCTCGCGTCGGTAGCATCAAAGGAGCACTCCACTGCACCCACCAAGAAAACTACGATATTGAAAACAACACCTGGACGCTACCCCAGACTTGCGTCGCTCTCAAGCCTCTTGGTGAACCTCTTTCCAACGCTGTGCGTGACTCGTGCACAAACGCTAAAGGGAGTTTCAACCTCATCAAGCCTGCTTCTAGCAATGCTGACGGTAGCCAGGCTTACAACGCTATCAGCAACAAAGGTGCTGATGGTGCAGCATCTGACCCTGGCTCGCAGACTGGCAGTGACGATGACGAAGGTGACAAGAAGAAGGATGGTGGCATGCTCGGCGGGTTAGGTAAGATGGTTGGGCTCTGATGTGCGATCGAGAGCTCAAACTCATCGCCCTGGCGATGTTTGACAGCCTTCCCGTGACGTTCTTGCTTTCCTCCTCAACCACCTAACGCCTTCAGCATGAAGCGCGCATTCAGTCTTTGTTAGAGCAACTGTTGATTTTGCATTAAAAGTATTTTAACCTATTCGCGAAGCGCCTTTGAGACCGCTGGTGTGAAAGCGAGCGGCTGCCACACAGTGCAGCGACTGCAGCGATGCCCCTACGACCTCTCGCACTCACGCTTCTGTTGCCACGAGACATGAGGCTACTGGCATCAGTAATGACGCCCCTTTCTCAGAGCAGACTTCGTGCGGCGAACACCCTGTTCTGAACCAAGAGTAGCAAGAGCCAGCTACTCTGTCCAGCAGGTTGAGACTAAGAAACTCACGAGCAGGCGTTCTTCAGCTGCGTGCAAGTCGAGGGATCTCCAGAAGGTGGCCCAAAGCGCAGCCTTGTGCAACACCGAGCGTCACAAGCCTATGACTGTCGAGCGTGGAACTGTCTCTTTGCTTGCTCTCTTCCCCACACTTTTGCTTGGACGGCATTGATCGGCGAGTGCACGACAATCCGGGACAAGAGAATTTGTATTGGAAGGTATTGAAATGGTTCAAAGTGGATGGATCTCACATTCGAAAAAGGCCGGCTATTGGAGCTCGCTTTCTCTTGGCTCGCTCGCACAAACTCCACAGTCTTGCTCTGGATTTCTCCGTGCCCCTGTGTGTGTGCCTTTGAACCTGAGCTCGAGCCGCAGCGGAGATACGCTTATTGCTGTCACTTTGTACTGCTCCTGTGGTGTGGCAGGTAGCGAGCAGAGAGTGAGTGTGAGTGTGAGTGTTGAAGCAAGCGCGTGTTTGATGTTCATCCGGTCTTCAAATGAGCCGACTTTGCCGTGTGTGCTCGTACCATGCTCAATTCCTGGTCTTGTCTTGCTCGCTAACTCGACGATCCTTGCCTGCACCCTTAAGGAGACATTCCTGCCCAGCAACGTCGCTTAAATATCTTCATTCTCCCTCTTGCTTGCTCTTGATCATCACGTTTCCCTCATTCTTCGTCATTCCCGCAACATTCGCCTCTTCCGTACAACATTTTCAAAATGGCTGCTCGTAAAGCTTACATTGTCGGTGTCGGCATGACTGCCTTCACCAAGCCTGGTAACAAGGACTACCCCATCCTCGGTCTCGAAGGTGCCGTCAAGGCCCTCATTGACGCTGGCCTCACTTACGACCATGTCGACTACGCCGCTGCCGGTTACGTCTACGGTGACTCCACCTGCGGTCAGCGTGTTCTCTACCAGCTCGGTATGACTGGTATCCCCATCGTCAACGTCAACAACAACTGCTCCACCGGCTCCAGTGCCTTCAGTCTCGCTGCCAACGCAGTTCTCGCTGGCCAGGCCGAGTGTGCCCTCGCAGTCGGTTTCGAGAAAATGGCTCCTGGTTCGCTCAGCTCGGCCTTCACCGACCGTGCTGCTCCCATGGAGGGCACCATGTCGCAGCTCTTCGAGATCGAGGGTGACAAGGAGTACGAGACTGAGGACTTTGGTCCCTTTGCCGCCCGTATCTTTGGTGCTGCCGGTCTCGAGTACTGTGAGAAGTATGGGGCTACCTGGGACCACATTGCCGAGATCGCTGCCAAGAACCACCGTCACTCGAAGAACAACCCTTACGCCCAGTTCCGTGCCACCCCTACTAAGGAGCAGGTCCTCAAGGCACGAAAGATCACCCGTGAGGTGACCCTTCCCATGTGCTCGCCCACTTCGGATGGTGGTGCCGCCGCCATCGTTGTCTCGGAAGCATTCGTCAAGAAGCACGGTCTCGAGGACCGAGCTATCGAGCTTGCAGGTTTGGGTGTCGCGACTGACTCGATTCGTCTCTATGAGGACCGTTCGCGTATCGAGCTTGCCGGTGCCGACATGTCTCGTCGTGCCGCCAAGATTGCTTACCAGCAGGCCGGCATCGGTCCTAAGGACGTCCAGGTGCTCGAGCTTCACGACTGCTTCGCTCCCAACGAGCTCGTCACCTATCCCGCTCTCGGTCTCTGTGCTGAGGGCGAGGCACACAAGCTTGTCGAGCAGGGTCTCAACACCTACAACGACTCCGGCAAGGGTTGGGTCGTCAACCCATCGGGTGGCCTCGAGTCCAAGGGTCACCCTCTCGGTGCCACTGGCCTTGGTATGATCAAGTACATGGTCGACCAGCTCCGAGGCGACGCCGGTGTGCTCCAGGTCAAGAACGTCCAGCACGCACTTACACACAACATCGGTCTCGGTGGAAGCTGTGTCGTCACTATTCTCCGACGTCCTTCGTTCTTCAAGGCAGGCGCAACCAACTCGGCCAAGCGATTTGGCTACAACGCTGGTGACCAGGTCAAGAGCATCACTGAGGAGGACCTCAACAAGGTCAAGAGCAAGCAGTACTCTGACTACCTTCCCGCCGACCTCTAAGCTGTACGCTTAGACATGCACTGGTTGAGCACGTGTATTGAACCCACCATCATGATCCGTCCTTCCCGAGCTCGCGTTGACTTGCAACCAACGATAATGTCGGATCCGCCGGGAGGACCTTATTGGGAAACCCCACTTGCTAGAAACCTACAAATTTTTCTTCTCATCGTCATTTGCAGTGATTCTTGCGTTCTGCTTGTACATATACTGAATCGCGTGCTTAATTCAAAGCATTTCTCATGCTCTTGTAGCCCGGTAACCATGCTAGTTTCTTTGGCGGGCATGCATCATCGAGGTCGATTTGAAGTTGTTGAGCACTCTGTGACATTGTAACAAGACAATGGCGACACTGGCGACTGGCAAAACTTTGTGCAATTTCTTCCAGTCATGACTTCATCAAGCCAGAGTCGCCCACGTTCTCATTGGTTACGTCTTGTCCGAACACGTTCGGCATTGTCTCCGTTTCCGTTCCCGAAAGAGATGTCTGACGCTGACTCCAGCGCACATTCAAGCCCGGTTGCGCCTACATGCAGGATGGGTGGTCCTCACGAATGCGAACAAGAATGGATTAGATGTCGCTCTGTGGAGCACGTTTCTCTTCCTTTCCTCTCCACCTCATCGCTGTAACCTTCTCACCACCGGAACGGATCACCTGGAACATCAACCGGCATCGATATAGGATTCTGCAATCATCACGAATTGGCTCACTCATCGTTCTTCGCATCGACGGTGACTTCTGACACGGCATCTGAACCTTAACCGTTACATTCTCCTACCGATCGCACACATCGATAACGACTCAGCCGCTGTAAAACAAGCTTCGACGATCTTCCACGACCCTCTTGCTTTCGCACGTATCATCTGCTAATCAAAGCGTGATCAGACCGGTGACTCATTAAACGTCGCAATCGCAGTGTAGGGACAACGATTGGGGACAGTGTTATTTAGAAGGGTCAGCTATCACCACCATCAGTGCCACAAGCCTTCAGTATCGTGATCAGCAACTCTGCTTCATCGCTTGCCACCTTCTACATCAATGCCCCTAGCAACCACGTAGTGACGAAAACCTTTAGAAGTACAGCAACAGTCAGCCCAATTCCACCTCGTCAGCTACCTCATCAGCATAAACAGGATACCACGACACGTTTGCAGACATCGCGGAAAGCTATCTCCATCTCACGTCCTGTTTGTCGCCGCGCTCCAGGGACCAGCTTCTCGGCACTTCATCACACCACGACCTTGACAAAGTGAAAAGGATGCGATCAAGCGTCATCTTGTCGCTGCTCACATTCGCAATTATTGCATCTCTTATACCGCCATGTATCGGTCAAGCAGATGCTACAGCATCTGTTCATCCGCTAAAACAAGTAGCCCAATCTGATGCCTTCGACCATCTCATACGCACGCTCTCACACTCGCTCTCGCCAACGAAGATCAAAGAGGTGATCCAGAAAGCACCAGACATACTCAAACTCCGTTCCAACAACTTCCTCGGTACTGGCTTAAAACGCAAATCGATCGCGGGTGCGTACGGCACAAGTATTGCTGTGGCTGGTGGCGCAGGTGCAATCATATACCAAGGTCTTAATCTTGAGTCGAGGAATCGAGAGCAGGAGAATAAAGATGGCAGTAAGTACCAAAAACTCGAGCCTGTGAGTGCGCTCTTCGTCGACACGTATCGAGAACAGGTGCTAACAACCCTATTTTTTCAAATCATGCGTCAAATATCGCGGATGAACAGAAGATCGACTATATCGAAAAGCGATCTGCGCTGCATTACAAGAAGCAAGAAGAAGGAATGCAGCAGCAAAAACAGCATCATCACCACCAAGCGTGCCCGAAGCTGCTCCTGCTCTTTCGCCTAATACGGCTGAAGCACCTCCACTCGCACCGCCGAGCGCGCGCTGGCAGAACAGATACAAATTTGGTGACAGGACCAAATCCGACCCATCAGTGCCGCCCGAATCAAGACCAAAGGCTGATTGGGACAAGAGAGCTCTCAACGATGCTACGTTGACCGCGATAGAGGATTACAACAAACTCATTGCAGGAACAGAGGCAATCGTGTCTGGTTCACTTGCTCTTGTAGCTGCGTAAGTTCTTCAACTTCACCCTGGGTAACGCAGCTTTTAAAGGTAGCTAACATCGCTCTTTCATATACTTGTCATTACAGAGCTCAAGCACATCATCGTAGTCACAAGCCATCGCCGCTCGAGTTCTACTGCTGAACCCAAAGCTTGGCAAATTCTGTCGTCCAATTCTCTCCGGAAAACGAAACGATCCATCATGTAACACTCCTAGAGCCTCATCAATGACAAATGAAATGTTCAAACATGGTTGGTTCCGCGTCCTGTTAACAATAAGAAGTCCCGAGCTATGGAACATATAGTCCTGTCGAAGGCGGAACAGCGCGTGGCCTGACCCCGGGTCAGTGTCTGGGCCAGTGTGTGGCCTGAATTTAGTCGTCAGTCTCGGTGAACCAAGCCCTCTTGTTCGAGCATCTATTCTTCTGGCTCTTGTCTTCCATTCGCCGGTTCTCGAAAACTCTGAGCCAAGTTCACGATGGCCTACATCCTTTCAAGCCTTCGATCTGAGATGCTGTTCACTTCTGGATTCAACGCATGCGATATAAGAAGTTTTTTTAAAAAAAGAAAAAAAAAAAAAAAAAAAAAAAAAAAAAAAAAAAAAAAACCCCCACAATGAAATTGAGGCACTAAAATTAAGCAAAGAAGCTGCTCACAAGTCGACCGACAAGCATCGAAACGAGCTGCGCAGCTTCCCTGGAGACATTAATTTTCGCCCTCTCGCGAGATCGAAGATCGGAACGGCAGTGTTGATAGGTTGCGGCAGACGAGCTGACAATGGAAGCGAAGTCGCACTAAGGGAGAGGGAGAGGAATGATGATCTAAAAAATGCGGGGAAGCTTTTTTCACTCTCTGCGAAGGTCATGTGCTTATCGGCTTCTGTGCTTGCATTTGTTGCCTTCTGATCAAAGGCTGGTGATCGAAGCTTCCAACTCGATTGGTGGAAGGAAGCGCTAGCGGAGAGGGAAGTACGAATTGAAGCCTCAAAAGTCCCACGACACACCAACAGCCGAGCTTGTCGTATGCAGCAACCACCACGAACCGACTTTGAGCCTAGGCTCATTTGCGGGAAAGAAGCGTGAGGGCCAAAAGCCAAATAAAGCTACTTGCTTCGCTAAGAAGAGCAGGGATGTTACATGCGCAGGCTATATGCACGTTGTAACGGAGCAACCAAGTGGATTGCAAGAAGGAGGATGTAGAGGGAAGCTTGTTTAAGTACTAGCTTCCGTACAAAGCAACGATAGGAATTCGAACTCTCTCGTGCGGTATGTTATTCGCACGAGAAGGAGCCCAGGCGTGACAAGGGAGGATTGCGGGAGGCTGGCGCAAGTGTTGGCCGGAGCTGCAGATCTGAGCGAAGACAGCTGATGTTGCACTTAGAGCAGACTCACGCCGCGAGTTGGCTCTTTGGTTTGTGTGTCGTGTGCCGCCTTTCTGGAAGGGGACCAGAAAGCTCGCACGGACACATGTCCATGACCTCTGGGTGTGTGATATTGCGCTTCCCCGCAATATCAGACTCAGACATTCAAACGTCCATTGTCAGCTTTGATTGTGTCGAAGAGTGCCTTGCGATGTGGAGAAAGTCCGGCAAAGATGAATCCTCCTCGTTGGCGGCAGAGCACCGGCTTCTAAGCGCTTTGACCTTTCTTCTCAGTCCACTCAACGACGGAAGACTGGCGGAAACGCAGATTATGCCAGGGCGTCTGGAAGCTGACGGCTAGCCGTAAAGTGAGAGTCAGCTTAGCAAACCTAGCGTAAAGTGGGAGTCAGCATAGCAACCTAGAGCGTGAGCGCATCTGCGGCACCTTCATCCCGCAAGCTTTGTTAGCTGAACGCCAAAGCAAAGACCGAGGCTGCCGCAATGCCTTCTCATCATCCTGGCTGGTTGCAGCTGCGGCGCACTTGACCCTTCTTGAGCTTGTCTGCGCTGTGCACTGACTGCACCTCTGTCATCTGGCCTTAGCCATGCAACACAACTGACTCAGCGTCCCAGAAAGCATATAAGCACAACCCGGACCGTCTCTTCTCCAACCCATCGTCATCTCACAGCCACCTCTCTATCACTACTCAACAACAGCATCACAAATTACTCTCAAGCTCAACCTCGAACTCCATCGACTTCTTCTCGCCAACAACACAACAACAAACACAAAATGGCTCCCGCTGCTACTTCTTTCCGCTCCCAGTCCGCCCAGGACCCTCGTGAGCAACAGCTCGAGGTGCAAGGCCAAAACCGAGTCGCCATCTTCGACAAGCAAGGTGGACCCGTTTCCATCAAAGATGTCCCCATCCAGCGCGAGCTCAAGCGCGGCGAAGCTCTCGTTCGTGTCATCTACACTGGTGTCTGTCACACCGATCTTCACGCCATGCTTGGTGATTGGCCCCTCGACAACAAGCTCCCCTTGGTTGGTGGGCATGAAGGTGCCGGTGTCGTTGTTGCCCTCGGTGACGGAGCTGACCAGTATGTCAAGGTCGGTGATCGTGTCGGCATCAAGTGGATCGCCACATCTTGCTTGAACTGCTCCTTCTGTAGGACTGGCGCCGAGCCTAACTGTCCTCACGCCTTGTGTTCTGGTTTCAACGTCGACGGTTCGTTCCAAAAATACGCCGTGTCGTACGCTAACCATCTCTCCATCATTCCTGATGCTTTGCCCCTCGACCAGGCCGCACCCATCCTTTGTGCCGGTCTCACGGTTTACAAGGCACTCAAAGAAGCTCAGCTCATCCCCGGTCAATTTGTCGCTATCCCCGGTGCAGGCGGTGGACTCGGTCATCTTGCCATCCAGTACGCCGTAGCCGCTGGCTACCGCGTCATCGCCATCGACACAGGCTCAGACAAGAAACAGCTCTGCGAACAACTCGGTGCTGAAAAATTCATCGATTTCAAAACCTCCAAGAACCTTGTCGACGATATCAAAGCGGCCACTCCGGATGGATTCGGTCCTCAAGCTGCTGTTGTCGCCGCTTCGGGCGGTCTGGCGTACCAACAGGCGCTGGATTATATTCGTCCTCGCGGTGTGCTCGTTGCTGTCGGTCTGCCGGGTAACACGGATATTAAAGCTAATGTGTTCTTTACCGTTTTCAGGTCGGTTAGGGTGGTAGGTTCGTACGTGGGCAACAGACAGGATACTCAGGAGGCATTGGATATCGCGGCGGCTGGAAAGGTCAGGACTCACTTTAAGAAACTGGGTCTGTCGCAGCTGCCAGAGGTCTACGATGATATGCAGAATGGGAAGATTGCTGGTCGTATTGTGTTGGATATTGATCAGTAGGCGGGGGAATGCTTTCGGTTCTGCTGTGTTCTCGTCCTTTGTTCTGTCTTGGCTTGGAATGAAAAGTTCTTGTTCGTCAATTTGCTCGCGCGTGAATGGTATAATATACATGAAACACTTGATTGTTATACACACTGAAGCGGAGAGTTAGTCCAAGTAACACCTTCATTGGGGTGCCACTACCATTACTCCCTTCCTCCAAATCATATTCCCTGACTTCCCTCGCCTTCCCGACCATGAATCCTAACGCTGTCAGCACCGCACAAGCTCCATACTCGAGAATGCATTGGACCACCAACTTGATCCAAACGTTCTTCGGCACAAGCAGTCCACCGCTAAAAGTGGGATACGCTGCATATCCGCTCCTGATAGCCATTAGTGGTAGAGCGACTAGAAGAACCACTTCCATTACTTTTGGGTCCGTCTGCCTTTGCACTCCTTCCAAGAAGACTACCGCCAGAAGGAAGATTGTGAGAAGGAGGGCAATGTAAACCACGGCTGCGACCTTCGTCTGCACCGGTAGGGAAGGGTTGAACATCTCGGCTTGACAGTTGGTGCACTTTGTACGGAAGTATCGCGTTATAACGCAGATCAAAGCTGCGAGGTTGACCAGGTTGAGCAACTTCATCATTATCCCCAGCTTCTTCTTCTCTTCGTCGTCAGCGAGGAGAAATGTTCTGACGCGGGAGAGGAAGGCGAGTGCTGCAGTAACGAGGAACTAAAGTCGGATCGATTTAAGAATGTAGCGCCAAACGGTGGAGGTGATCGATGGGTAGGTGTTGAGATACTCGTACACCAATAGAACGTTCCCAAAGAGATGACAAAAGAGAGAAGTGGAGGAGAGAGATGAACCCGGATGTACGAGATCGACCATGTTTGACCACGTTAACTAGGTTGAGGGCCCCGAGGATGATGTAGAGCGGAACGAAGACCAGATTGATGATTGAGCCTTATGTATTGATGCAAGGCATCAAACCTTCTCGCTCTCCCTCGGACCCTTCTGGTCCGCATCCCTTTTCTCATTCCGCAAGTACATCAACCAGTTCGTCAACGCTAACGCGACACCAGCACCTGCAAAACCCATGCCCATGTAGAAAGCCCCTCTGTAACCCTTCAACGTGTTCCTACCGCCATCATTGACATGCGTTTCCACCACTCCCGCAAACCCTAACCCTAATGCAACCGAGTAATTGACCACCGTATTGACGATACTACTGGCCGCTCCCTGTTGATGCGTCGGCAAGAAATCACTGAGAATAATGCTTGCGGCTGGAAAGGACATGTCCATGCCGAAAGGCATGATTGCACTACTGATGTAAGGTAGAGCTTCGGTGCGGACGGGAGCGTTTCCGGCGATAGAGATGCCGATGCAAAACGCGAGGAGCGAGAGGAGCATAACGAAAGGCGGCGAGGTTCGACCCAGGATTTGGGCCGAGGAGAAGGCTGCGATGATGCCTGCTACTCCGGCGGGCACAAAGGTGAGGAGGGTGAAGATGGGGGTGTACTTGCGGATGTTTTGCTCAAACAAGTTGAGGTAGAAGACCCATATACCGAAACTAGCCCACCCAAATGCGAGGGAGAGGAGGATGAGGCAGCCGGAAAGGTGGAATACGCTCGTAGGAAGGAGAGGGTAAAGTGCCTTGCCTTGGCCCCATATGAAGATCGCGATGAAGATGACGCCGACGATGAGCAGCACGTAGACGTAGACGGTCTCCCAGCCGACAACAAGTGCTTGGTTGAAGGCAAAGTTGAAGAGGACCAGGCCAACAACGCCTGTGATCGTCCCGAACAGGTCGAGCCGCTTCCAAAGTGCATCCTTCTTGCCTCCTACTGAAGCGGCTTCATTAGTCGCTGCAACTTCCCCTTGCTGCTCCTTGTTGTCAAGCTTCCACAAAGCGCTAACAGCTTTCATCTCCTCTTCACTGGGCAGCACCCAAAGACACAACCCAGCTAGAAGCGCCGCAGCAATGGCCATGACGTAGAATCCCCACCACCAGCCCATTCTCCTATTCATACTCATCAAGGTCGAGAACAATGCTCCTACCAAGAATCCATTCGGCGCTGTAGCTGCGAAGAAGCTGAAGCTGAGGTGTTTCGCATAGGTCCCTGGTGCGAAGACCCTTCCCAAGATTGCCAATGAGTTGGGCAGCAACACCGCACAACCGATACCCTGCATCGCTCTGCAGACATCAAAGAAGATGTACGATCCCGTGTAGTGTGACAGGCCAGCAAGGAGCGAAAAAAGAGTTAGAATGAGATAGCCAAGCACGACGATAGGTTTGTGACCCACAACATCGCCCACTCGACCAGCGGGAAGGACAAAAGTGCCGACAGTAAGTGAGAAGGAAGCAGCGAACCAAGATTGTTGCGCGTCCGAGGAGAGGACATTGAAGGTGCGAGCAATGTCACGGATCGGGACGACGGTCTGTCCGAGCGCAGATTGGGTGAGGAGCATGGCGCAGCATAGCGCTGCTACGCCCACGAGTTGCCGGATCGTGCCGAGTGTGCCGGCATTGTATAAGCGCTTCGAAGATTGAGGGTTGGAGGGGTGAGGTTCAACCTCGGTGACTGAGGTGGATGAGGAAGACATGGCATCGATATGGAAAAAAGGGGTGAAGAGCTATGTCGAATGCATCCTTGAGGTTTTATATACTACCGCTCCCACGAGCTCGGTGTGATGGTGGCAGAGGAGAGAAGGATAAGGTGGAGATAGGCATGAGAAAAGAGCAGCTAAGCAGTTCCGGATTCGCCGAATGTATGGGAAAGGGTCTTCCAATGATGATACAGATATGCTCATGTCACATTTGGAATTTTCCCGCTTAATCTCCGATGTCTTGTTTGCTTGTTTCCGAAGATGCTTCGATCCCTTTCGCTGTCTTGCACACTTGTTTTGCACTGGAACAGCTTCTAGAACAAGGATTCGGATCAACCGAATGTCGATCTTTCCTTTAGCCTTCTTATACCAGCATAAGACTCGACCGTGATCTTTGATGCCATTCAGAGCAGCAGAAGAAGCTGACAGTAACGGGTAGTCAGTAAGTCCGGATATACGGTAGATGCAATCGCCGAACGCATCTGCCAACCATCTGTGGTCATGCAAGCAACATAGAGCTAGAGTGATAATACTCGGGACGTCGGATCGTCGGCAATGGTACAGTCAATTTCTCTGCCTCGATTTGTTTCATATAGGTAGCCTAACAGCGCCTTACGTCGCCTTCCGCCCGGCTTTCAACTTCAATTTTCGATCGACTCGATTGCGTGAACCCTTGACGCCCGCGATTTCTCGGACTGGCCGTCTGGTGAGTCAGCTAGGCTTGCTGTCACACAGAGCGTGTGTGAGGGAGAAAGGGCGCAGACTTTATTCCCACGATCGCGAGGTGTTTTGGCAGCATCGGCAGCAGCAGCAGCAGCAGCTGTAGCTGTGGAATTGGCATTTGTGTGTGGAAATTCCTGTCACCGGCCCGCTTTGAAAGCGAAAAGAAAGCGGTCTAGGCCGATGACGGTCTCCCAGCTTGGAGCTCTCACACCCACCCTTTTTTCGGGACCTTTCCGCATGATGCAGCAGCAGCAGCCATTCATCCCACATCTTCTCCCCGCGATCTACTTTTCCCTGTTGTTACGCTTCGGTTAATTTCTTGAAGCACACGCCCAAGCTCTCTTTCGCGCCCTTTGCTACCGGTCACGGTTGCAGTTGCAGTTGCAGTTGCGGTTACGGTTACGGTTACGGTTACGGTTACAGTAGCAGCGTGCGGTTCTGATTCTCCACTCAATCGCCCTTGCTGCTCTTCTCAAGACTTCCCATCTCCTTTCTCATCTACTCTTCCCTCTGTCACCACCAACTCGAAGCATCAGACGCAGACGAGCATATCTCAATTCGTCGGACTCTGCCAAGCAACATTGCAGCTCTCCCACGCCATTTAAAATCGTGACTCATTGCATCGGCACTTCCGAGGAAAACCTAGAATGCTGCCATCATTCTCATCATAAGCAACGACACAACGATTCGGAATCAAAATCAGAACCCATGACCCTCACTTTCTAGGCGTATCACCACATTCGGACATCCCGATTATCACCCTCTCTGGCTTGGCGGCAGACTTTGCCAGTACGGATGCTACACAATGAGGTCCTCTTCATATCGATACAGCGGAGCAGCGCGAGAGCTATTCGCTTCGGCGGCTCATCCGAAGGCGCCTGTCGCTGGGTCATCACGTCCACTTCACTCGTCGACTGCCATCGCAGGTTCCAAAACATCCGCGACCAGCATCGCAAACAAGAGAAACGCACTGGCGCAGATTCGAGATTCGACTGCGTACGTTGCGCGCTATCGCACTCTCGGCGCATCGGCACATCCTTTGCTCTCGTCATCATCCACCAAAGCCAGCAGCTCAACGCCACCGGAAGCATCATCATCCTCTACCGCCCCAACAAGCAGTCACGCTGGTATCAGCACCACACTCAACAAGCAATCAAGCAGCACCATCCTCGACACCTCTGGACCAGCCGCCCTCTCAGCATCCTCTTCTGTACGCTCCAAATCCACCAACGCATCTGAACAGCTTGATGACACATGGGCTTTTGGTGGTGGAGCCAAGAGTCAGGGCGGTCCTGTCACATCCAGCTCAGATGTGGGGCCAAGCACATCCAAAGCAAAGGGATCAACTGCCCCCATCGTCATGGGCAACGCAGGCAAAGGTGCTATTCCCAACTATGGCAAACGAAGAATGAACACTATCCACGTCAAAGGTCCAGCTGTCTCATCCAAGCCAGCGGCAACAACTGCAGGAGCAGGAGCACCAACAGACCAAGTGCTCGCCCATCGCTACCAGCACCGCTACTCTCCCTCGACACGCAGCGAGCAGCCGCTACCTCAGCACACTTATTTTTCATCCCCTTCGTCCAGCTTCAATGCATCTTCCTTTGTCGCTCCTGGCACACAACCTCCTCTCGCAGGCACCACAACAGCAGGTGTCGGTCAAGGTCATCCCGGAATTGGTATAGTCCGTAAGAAGTCAGCACTGATCTTCCCCGGTCAAGGCTCGCAGTACGTCGCTATGTCCAAAGACCTCTACAAGGCTTTCCGTTCAGCACGCTCAATCTGGCATCGGGCGGAAGAGGCTCTCATCGCAACACCTGGCATTCACTCGCATCACTTCATTCAAGGCGAGCGTGCAGAAAGTGCAGAGCAGCGTGGGCTCTTCGAAGCTGAGCTCGCAAAGACGCGGCATCTCGACCCCAAGCACGGATTACTTGCCAGCGGTACAGCCGTTGCAAGGAGTCGTAGAGGCTGGTTGCGAGATCTAGTCTTCTCAGGTGACCAGCTCGAGCTGACTCGGGCTGAGAACGCACAGCCTGCTATCCTGACCTGCACGCTAGCATTCCTGCAGGTATTGCGGAAAGAGTTCCACCTTGATCTGGTGCAGGATCATGTGCAATGGGCATCAGGGCATGGCTCAGGCGTATATGCTGCGCTCGTAGGTTCCGGTGCGATGGACTTGCACGACGCTGTGCGACTCTTGCGTCACCGTGGGCTGGTAGCATCGCACTACACCGCCAATCATCCTCTTCTCTTCCCACCAGGCTGCAAGAAGCCTGAGAGCATTTACGAGACCTGGGCGTTCGCCAATGCAGGTAGCGGCAAAGGAGCCGACCTGCTCTGCGACGAAGACGCCGCTTTCTCTAGCAGCAACCCTGGCCAAACCAAAGCACAGCCCGGCTGGAAACGCACCCAAATGTCCGGCGTCGTCGTTAGGCCAGGCAAGCTCAACTCGGTCATCAAAGAAGTCGAATCGGTAGCAGAAGACATTCGCAATGGCAAAATCCCCTCCGTCGCACGCGATGAAGTTGTCGAGGTGGCAAACATCAACAGTCAGCTTCAGATCGTTCTTTCGGGTACCCGAGTCGGTGTTTCGTACTGTTGCGACAGGCTGAGGTCCAAAAACCTTGGTGCTCGTGCAGTGAATCTTCCTGTTAGTGGCGCGTACCACACCAGTCTGATGTTGGAGGCGTCCCACTTTTTGCGTCCTGCGGTGAAGTATATGCCGCTGTCGGATCCGGAAGGGTTTTCGCTGGTTTCGTCGAAAGATGGTCGGGTGGTGCCGAATGTGGCAGCGATAAGGGAGGACTTGGCAGGGGCATTTGCGAAGCCGGTACATTGGTTGAACTCGATCGATACACTCTTGGCGCAGGGTGTGGAGAGGTTCATCTGTTTAGGACCCGGAAGAGCTTGTGCGCATCTGTTGAGTAAAGAGCTGGCGTATAGGGATAAGCAGAAGGAGATGAGAGGAGATAAGAGTGAGTCCGGGTATGAGGTGTGGTCGTTGGCTACGGTGGAGGATGTTGAGCAGCTGGCGGAGGCACTGGAGTGTGTCGCTGACGATACCCCGCATCGTAGCGAAGTCAAAGTGACGCTTGCTCGCCAATGGGATGAAGTGCAATCGTCACGCGGCGTAGCCTTTCGTTTAGAGCAAAGACCGCAGATCAATAGAAAGCAATGGCATTGATCCCGCACATTCTTCAGTCTTGGTCTGCTGACTGTTCAGACCGAGGGTGCACCCAGAAGAGACGATTCGTGATGGTACAAGCGCCAAGGACGTAAGCTGAAAACACTTATAGCTCTGTGCTGGAGAGTACAGTGGATTTTAGCAAGCTTACTCGTGACGACTCGCCTTCAGCGCAACTTTTCCGACTGCATGCGAGCAGTGGAAGCCTTTGGATGTGCGAACACCGGACTCTGATAGAAGGCAATAACGTCAATGCCGCACATTATAAGCTCAGGCTTTGTGGTGGGCCAGGCTGGTGGTGTTACAGCTCGCGCGTAAACCGTCCCATAAATCATCGCATTACTCAATGAACAGTGTTGAGGGTCCATGCTTGCCTTATACCGTTGGAAAGCTCTGCTTTCACTCTTTCTGATCGTACCAAACATAAAGCTGTGTATGCAATTCTATGTACAGTGAATAAAAGTCGAGAATTATTTTAAAGTGGGGCGATTTCTGGAGCGCTATATTGATGTGCTCTAGTACTTTGTGTTACCCCCCCTTTGCCCTAATGGCCGCCTCTACACGCCTTGACATGCTTTCTATAAGTGTCTTGCATGTCTCTGGCGCAATCACACACCATTCTGCCTCACAGTGCTTGAGCAATTCGCTCTGGGACTTTGCAATTGTGGTCTTTGCAAGTTGCGGCTTGATCAGCCGCCAACCCGCCCTTCATCAGCACTTTTGGGGCTGTGGCGATGGCGTTCCGTATTCCTACTTCATCTTGCGTTGACGTACCCATCAATCCCCAGATAACTTTGCCGGAGGGACTTGTTTGTTCCTGCTTGAGTTGTCGTCCCACACACGCTTCTTTTGATCCGTCTACAACAGATCAATGACCAGCGACCAATCAGCTCTTCCAACTGTCTACATAACTGAACTCTCTTGCCCGCTTGACATTTTTTCCCCACCTCCATACATACTCGGTATCGCTGTTAGCCAACATGTGTGGGTTCAAATCTCTCACCTGCCTCCTCTTCGTTGCGCTCCTCAGCGTGACCGTCCAAGCCGAAGCCCTGATCGGACATCATCCAACCCTCCACCGCCACATGAAACGGAACGAGCTCCAAGATTGCACCAAAGATATGGCCAGTCAAGCATTCAAAGTTGGAGCTTTTCGCTCCAACACCACCGCCGCCATCTGCTACAAGGCAGGCCACGACTACAAGATTGAAGACACAAGTGTGACTCATTTCAGACCCGGGTTTGATCGCAGTTGCTACGTGAGAGGATGGTTTGGGAATCTCTATACATATGAGTAAGTCCTGCCTTGCTCCCCCAACATCAGTCTCGTTTAGTTTTGAAAGCAGACAAAAGAGACTGACATTTCTGTGCTTATGGTTCTCGGCAATTTTACATGCTTCTACCTCCTGGGCAAAAACAAGTTTACAGCAAATGGTGATGGAGGAGACGAGAATATCGCCTTTGAACAGGTTGCTGACAAATGCAACTGGGATTCAGACAAAAAGGAACTTTCTTGCACCGACTGATCCTCACATACATTCACACTCAAGCACAAGTCGAGAGTGGTAAGGTTACAGGCCAATCATGTTAATGTATTGAGAGAAAACAGGTTGTGTGAAGAAACTGTTTAGAGCTTGGCCTTCTGGCTCTTAAGAACGTTGTCGATCTTGGTAGTGAGCATAATGTTACCCTTAACCTTGAGCTTGCCGGACATGAAAGCCTTCTGACTGTTGACCTAACCGTCGGCGAGGTCGTTGAAGGTGTCGTCAGAGAGGTTGATGGTGACATCGGCCTTGCCCTTTGTCTTGCCTTCGTAGGCCTCAGCGTTCTGTTGAGATTGTAGAGATGGGTTAGAGGAGAGTTAGTCAGCGAGATGAACAACAGACGAGGTGGGAGCGGGAGAGCTGCTCTTTGCACGACCATTGCGGTAGTCGTCGGCGATGCGGTGTTGAAGCGAGGCGCGCAGAGTCATATTTGGTGAGCTTGCCTGGTCTAACGACGACGCCGGACATTTGGGTGCGTTTCTAGCCGGGCTGTGCTTTGGTTTGGCCAGGGTTGCTAGCGACCTGCTCTACGATGAAGACGCCGCTTCCTCTAGCATTTTCCCTCCGCAGCCTGCTTTCGATTCGGATCGACTCACTGCAGACTGAATCATCGACCTTTGAGCAGGTCGAGAGATGTCATTCATTCATTCATTCACTCGATGGCTATTGGATTGCATTTTTGTAATACTACTCATGACTCGCCCGCACTTTTTGCAACGATTTCGTTCCATTGCAATCTTCACGGTTGCAGAATAATGTCTGTGAGTACAACAGAATAGCGGCAAGGAGCTTAAGCCTTGCTAACAAGCCTTCGCACGCGCAACGGCATCCCCGCACCAGCCGCACCCTCACTCGTCTCCACCCTCGGACGCACAATCAACGCTTGATGCTGCTTAATCGTTACCCCTGGTTCCGGAGATAACTCGAATCTCGCCAATACAGCAATGATCAGAATCTTCATCTCCGTCAATGCAAACTTGGATCCAATGCAAGACTTTGGTCCGCCAATAAAGGAGTATGTTCCGTAGGGCGGGATTTTGGCGTTTGAGTGTGATTCGGGGAGGTCACCGAAACGGTCTGGGTTGAACTCATCTGCGTCTGGGCCGAAGAGACGTTTGTCGTAGTTGACAGTTTTGATTCCGACAGTGACGCGGGTGTCCTTCTTGATGACGAGTTGGGATGTAGTGGTTCCGTTGGTGAGTTTGATGGGGGTCATGAGGGGTAGGACTGTATCTTGGGTTGCTTCACGGTCGTTTCCTGGAACAGGTGGGCATAGGCGAAGAGTTTCGGCAAGGATCCAATCGAGGTATTTCACTTGATCGCACCAGACATCGTCGTATTCCAAATCTGCCGCTCTGATCTCTTCCAGTGCTATACCCTTTCGTTCCTTCATCGTTTCGTCCAACACCTTCCTCAGTTTCTCCTGCACCTTCGGATGCTGCGAGAGGAAATGCAAAGCCCAAGAAGTGGTAACAGAAGACGTCTCATATCCCGCAAACATGAACGTCTGAATCTGCCCACTAATTTCCTTATCCGTCATCCTCTCCGCCGCCCCTGCATCCAGATTACCCTTCATCAGCAACGAAAGAAGATCCTTTTTATCCCCCAAATCTTCCCCTTCCTTTTGCACCTTGGTCTTCGCTTCACGTACAATCTGCATCGAAATCCTATCCATCACCTTATTCACCTTCGCAATCCTCCTATTCGCCTCGGACAACGGCCAAGTACAAGCTTTGGGGTAAATCATCGCACTCAGCCCCAAATGAATCGCTCTACCCAATCCAAAATCAATCGCTGCTTGATTCACAGCATTAAATGCAGAACTCAACTCGGATCCATCGCGACCCTTCTCCAATGCCCTACAAGAATATCCAAACCCTGCCATTCCGATAATGTCTAACATCGTACAGTCTAGATACTCGGCCAAATCTACTGTATCTTTCCCGCTCGCTGCTATCTTTTCGCACATGAGATCCGCATACTTGCTAAAGATTGATGTCAAGCCTTTCAAATGCGCAGGTGTGAACGCCGGAGCCATCAATTTCCGCTGCCGTCTATGCGCATCTCCGTAGCGAGTAACAATGCCGTTACCGACGATAAACTCTATGATGGAGGATCGGAGCAGGTCGGATTGGAATTTGTCAATGTCGCCAAGGATAGCGTTGAGAGCGAAGGGATCGGAAATGAAGATGGATTCTCCGCCAAAGGGTTCTGGGAAAACAAAGACGGAGGTATCGAGGGTTCGGGCGTAGTGTTTGACTACTTCGCCTGGTCCGCTAACCTTCACAGGGGTAGAGTGGGGTGGGGTGTAGGTGAGGCCTTGCGCTTCGACAGCTCGTTGTCCGAGGATGTATGATGCTCGTTGAGGGCGTGGAAGTTGGCGGTAGGGTGAGGGAAAGAGGATTGGTTTCATGGCAAGTTTGTAGGTTATGAAGATGACCAGGAAGGTGAATGCGGAGGCCAGGGGTCGGTGCAAGACCACCACAAGAAGCCCCTCTAGGGAGAGAGATGTCGTAGACACCGACATCTTCGTTTCAAGGACGGAAGGGAGTGAAGGTGACGGGACAGAGATCAAGATGAAGGGTGCAAAGGGAGGATGAAAAGTGACGGGAGCGAGAAAGATGTGCTCGCATAATCGCAGCCGTGACATTCGGTGTTGCACGCATCCTACTCCACACAAGTAGGAACACACAGGTGCTTCTGTTGTGCCTATGCTTCTTCGGCGGAAATAGATTCACTGGTTATCCTCGCTCTGCAAATCCCGCGGAAAACCGGCAACGCTTGACTTTTTGTTTGCCATTGTTCCTGATCGTCTTGTCACGCCGCGTAAACCTTAACCCCATACACAACACATCGCATGAGATCCCCAATGTGAAGCTTTGTTATTCCCAGATTGGCTTTTTGATTCGGTGAGCAGAACGCACTTTATCAAGATCATCATGGACAGGCTTATTCACTGACAAGAGATACTGTTGCATTGATGTCGAAGTGGCTGCAATCTATGCTTGTGTGGGTATATTGACATTACATCGACTCTACAGTAATATCATCATGTTCTAAGCCTCATACGAGAGGAGAATGATGGGATTAGACCTTGATCGCTCGCACAACATGCAAGAATTCACCCCCCGCTCTCCTCTTCAACACAACCTCCGCCTCCAACCCTTGTTCCCCTAATCTCCTCACCAACCCTTCCGGATCATTCTGTTTTATCGCTACCAAATAAAACCTCCCCCCTTTCGACAACACCTCCTTTATCACACCTCCCCTTATCAGCTCATCGACCAACTTCGTCCCTGTCGCACCGCCCGCCCAAGCGCCCTCAATCCCTGCTTTTCCCTGCGCCATCGCCTCTTCCTCCTCCTCTGTTGGGACATATGGCGGGTTGAACAACAGTACATCTACTTTCCCATCCAGCCGGGGCTGTAGGCCGGAGAGGAGGGATGTACGGATGGCTTCAATGGATACCCCATTAGCGCGGCCTGTAGCGAGGGTTGCGGTGTTAGCGTGTGGGTTCAGGTCGATTCCGATGTAATAGGCTGATGTGGGGCCGATGATTTGAGAGAGGAAAGAAAGGGCGATGCCACTTCCTGAACCTATTTCGATGCAAAGGGGGGATGGAGAAGCCAAGGTGGTGAAGGGGGAGGAGAAAAGGGAGGCATCGGCTTCAAGAGCATCGAGAAGGATGAAAGAGTCTTCTGCCGGTTCGTAGATGTTTCGGAAGTCTTTTTTTGTAAGGTGAGTCAGTGATGGTGTTGGTATCATCGCGATTGAGCTCTAAAGTGCGGAGCAGCGTCTATGGTCTCCTTTGCGCTGCTGTGAGAGTGATGCAGTGTGCAGGGAGTGTGTGAAACGGATCGATACAAAGTGAGAAGAAGCTTAAGAAGAACAAGAGACCGACGCAAGTTAGCCAGGGGAAAAAATCCCGGCTTTCGGAATTCAACTCCAACGCACACGCCCTTTCTCGACACTTCACCCCTCACCTTGACTTCTTCCCACTCTTCCCTCTCCTCCGCACCACACAGCACACATCACGATGACAGCGAAACCACAAGCAGAGGTACGTCTCGCTCTTGCTTTCCTTTTCTTCACCAAGACTCTTCATGTTGGGCGCATCTGACCTTACTTCCAATCTTGGCTTTTGTCGGGTTCACAGGTCATCCAAGATTGGGCAGACTTCGATTCAGCAGGATACAGCTTCGAACGCGGTCGTATGGAGAAGACGGTTCAGTCGCTTTGCTTTGGTGACAATGCCGCAACAGTTCCTGCGAGCATCGCTGCTGGTCCTTCGCAAGGTCAAAAGTTGAAGAAGGAGGATGTTGAGTTTATTGTAAGTGTCCCATCCCTTGACTTCAGTCCTACTCGAGTTAGACGGGGCAGGCTGACGAAGCTATCTTCTTTCCTTTGCAACGATGTTGCAGGTCTCCGAACTGCTAGTCTCACGGCAAGTTGCAGAATCGACACTAGCCAAGCACAAGGGAGATATGGAGAAGGCCCTTGGCGAACTCGTTTCTGGGCCATAGATCTGCACTCTTAGCAATCAATAGAGTATTCTTCTTCTCAGCATCTCCCTTCCACTGACTCGCTGCAACCACACATCTGCATTGCAGAAATGACAGAAAGATCCCAGTTCCATCCTCTCCCCATCCCCAACCATTCATCCTTTCCGACTAGCATCACCATTCATCGCCTCATAAACCCGAATCACCTCACTATCATCCTTAGACTTCAACCCGCTTCCCACTCCTGCTACAAACATTTGCTGTGCTGCCGCCGTCAATGGCGTAGCAGCCCCCACTTCTCTCGCTGCATCCGCCACGACCCCTAAATCTTTAACAAAGATCTGCGTCATCTAATTGACTTTTGGCTCTTCCTCCGACATTCTAGGTCCTCTATCTCTCAACATCCAGCTACTTGCTGCAGAGCCAGAGACAATTTCGAGTGCTATCGCTTTATCAATTCCCATTTTTGAAGCGAGAGCTAACGCTTCGGCTGCGGCAGCGACATGTACTCGGCATAGAATTTGATTTACAGCTTTCATCCTGTTGCCCTTGCCTGCTTCTTCGCCCATGTGGAAAAGTTTATCTCCCATGGCGCGGAGGAGGGAGTGCAGTGCTGGAATAAGGGGGGTTAGGGCAACCGATCATGATGGTTAACGTGCCTTTGGTTGTAGGCCGATGGACCCAAATTTGGCCTTGGTTTGCTGCCATGATGCCGACTTTCACTTTGCGACTGGTTTTCACGAGGATGGTGTGAAGATGGTTCTTTCCTCTGCCCTTAGCCTCTTATAACATGTATTTAGTCCCGCTCCTGGTCCGGAATGTACACACACATTAATAACATGTGTTTGTCTCCACATCAAAGGGTCGTGGTCCGAGCTCCAGAACTTTGGACCGAACTCCGCCCCACACAGAGATTAGACTAGGTAAGCTCAGAAGCCGAGGAATTCTCCGATCCTCCCATTCCACACACACACCGTAACGCCGGTCTGACCGGTAAAGCATTCACAAGTGTTCACAACGATTGACAAAGGGTAAGAAAGAGAAACGAGCGTGGGCGATGAAATGCAGAAATGCAAAGAAGGAGCGTGGTGTGGATGTGGGGATGTCGCCAGCGAGAGATGGGAAATAACCGGCGAATTTGGAACAGCGAGTGTGTCAGTATAAGCAGGTTTGTTGATAGGAGGACTGTTCGGGTTATTTTTTCTGAGGATTGCTATTGGGAGTAGGGTTGTTCGTACCTGCGCCTACAGCAGCGCTGGGTGGCGGAGCATTGTGGGGATCAGATACAGCGGGGGTTTGAGCGGGCGGGGTATGGGGCTGGCCAGCAGGAGGGGGTGAAGGAGGAGCATTAGCATCTTTGGCACTGTCAGGAGTAGCAGCTTCGTTTGCAGGTGGTGCAGAGGGAGGAGCGTCGACAGCTTGAGGTTCAGGAGTCCATTGGCTGACGAAGCCTGATGAGCCATATGAGCAGCGCGTGCGATGTGGGCGTCGTGAGCTGCACGACCGCCGGGTGACGGCAGAGCATCATTGTGAGGATCGCTTCCACCGCTAGGACCGTTGCTACCCGGTGTACCTGAGACACCTTTGTCGCCGTTGTTGCCCGTAGCTGAACCCTTTGGAAGAGTCTGAACAGCGCTGTTGTCGGCAGAAGGTGACGAACCAACACCAATGTCACCACTGCCACCACTGCCACCACTAAATGGAGCCTGGAGCGGAGCCACTCCTGTCATTTTTGTCACCCTTGGCATCTCCGCCATTGTTTGATATCTGTGAGGTATGGAGATCCTTCTGGCTATCTTTGTCACCGACGGTACCTGTGCCACCGTTACCACTTTGTGTCTTCTGATTCCCCCCGTCAGCCTTTGAGCCTCCCTCTAAACCGCCAGCATCCTTTCTAGCATCACCCTTCGAACCCGTCGGATGCTCTCCATTAGGCACTCTAACCTCCTCAATAACCCACACCTTCCCCCCCTCCATCATCTTTGGCTGCGTTTTCAATGTCGCACCACCCGTACACAACCCCAATGCCGCAAAGTCCGGCTCCGGCTTACTAAACTTTATCACAATATTACTATACACCTGTTCCGACAATGGCCAAGTACATCCCTTACACTCCTGTGTAATAACAAAACTATTCATAATTTGATCTCCCGCACTTCTCAAATAGCTAACCATTTTCCCATCGATCCAGCTCTCCTGCGTCCTGAACCCATTCTGCGTCCTATACACCACCGTCATAGTTGTATCGACCGGGTAGAAAACAGGCATGTTACTCCCCATACACATGTGATCCTCGGGGCTGTATCTGAAGTTGGAGTATTCTGCAGCATAAATGCATAATCCTTGGCGAGGGTTTGCTGCACATCCATCTCCATAGAACACGACAGTTTGGATGAGATCCGAACGAACTTTGGGGTTGTAGTTGGAGATTCCAGCCCAAAAAAACATGGCGTTAGGAATGTTGTCCCTGCCAGCGATGGGTTTGTGTTGAACGGTGTAGTTGTTAATAATTTCGCGCTCTTGTTCTTCGAGGTTTGCGAGTCGTTCGGAGAATGCGGGGAGGGCACAACCGGCACTGTTGAGGGAGGAACCGAAGGAACCATAGCGCGCGCGGAAGGTTAGGACGTCGATTAGGCGGGTGTGGTAGGATGCGTCCAGGACTGGTTTGCCTCCTTCTTGGTGAGGAGGGGTTGGAGGGGAGGAAGGGGGTGTATCGCGACGCTGAATGCTCTTAGCAGGGTTCGTGGTGGTGGCTGCATCGTGAACGTCGGTGAACCAAGTTGAGGGTGGGGCCTGGCCGGTACGGAAATCAAATGAGACTTGTTCGATGTTGCTGGTTGTGGGATCCCAGCGACAGCCTGCGCCGAAGACGCTTTCGCTTGGGTCGGGTTTTCGAGCTGTATGTTCACCTGCACTGCCTGAAGGAGGTGTGTGTGAAGTATCGGGTGAGTTGGGTGCTGGTTGAGGTTGCGAACCTGGAGAGGGGTTCTTATCTGGAGCCGGCTGAGGTTGGGCTGGTGGTCGGGGCCAATTTGGAACAGGGTCCGCTGCTAGAGTGACTGACAGCAGCGCTAAGCAACATGGTAGAACATTTCGCCAAATCATCGTGCTGACCTTCTGTGAGAGAAAAGGAGGGCAGCGAAGATAAGGATAAAGAAAGGAATATGATTCGAGTCAACAACGAACGACAGGTCAAATCAATTGAAACAATGAGTGGATCGACAGGAGCCGCACGAGCTTCGAGGGAACGGCCCAACAAGTACCCAGTCAGATCTTCCCTGTAGCCCATGCTCGTTAACAGACACGAGCTCGACTTTTGCTCCTCGTCATCGCTCTTCCACTCAACTCCTCAGGTGGTGGGACTGACTTCATTTATAGTTCCGATCAAAGTGGTTGTCACAACTCTCTGCAGTGCACGGACGGGCAACGTGGGTTGGAAGCCACCACGAAATGCATCCCTCTTTATCTCCCACCTCGATGTTGACTTCATTCGGTAGCGCCGCCAAGCGCCACCTAGGTGGGTCTTTGTCACAACCTGTCTTTGCACAAACGAAGTAGGGATCGGGTTGTGTTTGTGACAATGCGGACGGGGATCCCGACGACTCGTATTGAGCGGGCGATTCGCGGCTCGCTACAACCAACGATGTGTATGAATCGCAAATTCCAAAAGGTGACAAAGTTGTTACAAATGAGGTGACTTGAGCTAGTGTATCCTTTACATTTCATGAGCGATGATGAGACGAACGACTATTGCATCGTCATACATCGACTGTATACATTGAGCATGAGGTCACACCAAGAACCAGTCTCGACGCGAGCTCTGCTGTGCAATCTTGACTTTTCGAACCAGCGAAAAGCAACGATCTCTGCTAACCCTTGAATTAGTTGTAGTTGAGAGGGTATCCGTTCTTGAGGGCAACATTGTGACCAGTGAAGCAGCCCTTGACACCATTCATCCATCCCGCAGCGTTGGGGTCGACGTAGCTTCCAGTAGGAACTCCCTTCAACTTGGTGAACAAGTTCATGTTGACGTCAACGGAAGTCCACTCGTTAGCGTCACCGAAGTAGGCTTTGAAGCTTCCAGCAGGACCTTGGATGACCACCTCACGACCACACCAGTCGGCGATCATCTTGCGCCACAGAGGTTCGTGGGAATAATAGGTGACAGATCCACTGAAACCGTAGGCTTTAGACAACTGGGCGAGAGGAAGAGCAATGATGGGAGAAGTCTTGTCAAATTCGACGCCGCACCACGTAGTGGTGGCTTCACCTTTCCAGTTAGGCTGGAAAGCGGTGGCGGTGAGGTCGAAGCAGCTACCCCAGGGAGAGTTCGGTGGTGCAGCACCGGCGTACAAGGATGGTGCGCCCGACATCGCGCCGGAGGACGAAGAAGCGGTGGTAGTGGAGGGGCGCGAAGACGATGAAGTCGAGGAAGGGGTGGTAGCAGTAACCGCACGTGTGCTCGTGCTTGCAGCTTCCGACGAAGCTGTAGAGGCAGCTTTGGCGGCAGATGATGCAGGCTTGGTGCTAGACGAGGTTCCAGCCTTGTGAGGGTTCCGCCAGTAAGTGCCGGAGGAGGGTCGCTTGACGGCGTGGTTCTTGCAAACCTTTCCTCGGCGCTGAGGTGCGTGGACAATGCCGACGAGATTGTGATTTGCGTGCCTATTGCTCAGCGACCTAGCTTCGGTCTCTTGGATGTTGAAGCTAAGCGTGCTGAGCACGGCGAGCGATGCGACGATGAAAAAGGTGGTACGCATGGTGAGATCTAGAGAAGAGAAAAGCCCAGCTTTCGTTGTTAGGTGGAGAGATAAAGAAGAGAAGGTCCTGACCTCGAGACAAAGAAGATGAAGAGAGAGAGAAGGGAATATAAGGGAAAGTGGAACCAGCCACGGGAAGGGATAACGTCAAACGCGAACGAAGGGGTTTCCTTGAGGTTGATGCTGGGGAGAGAAGGAAGGACACATTGAAGGAGAGACACAGGAACAGATACACAACCACAGTCGAGGCGGAAAATTGGCGTTCCCATAGGGAAGGTCTGCTCGAAGCTTCTGCAGGCACTTGTTACGAACCCAATCAGGCAGGTAGAATAGAAGGGGAATGTATCACCGTCAAAGAAACCCCATTTGCGAAAGGATAACGAGTGGCCAGCGAAGAGAGAGATTGCATTCGAGATGGCGTTTGCCGAGGTGTTGGTCCACGCTTCCCTTTGGACGAGACAAGTCTCTGGCTTCCTCTAGACTGCGAGTCGGGACCCTCGAATTTACAAAAAGAAGTTCAAGTCCGAGGCACAGTCGCCTCGTGTCAAAAGTCAACTTTTTTCCGCAGCTTCTGCACGCGTCTGCCTTTTTCCTTTTTCCTTTTTCCTTTTTCCTTTTTCCTTTTTCCTTTTTCCTTTTTCCTTTTCTTTTTTCTCTGTCTTTGCCATTCGTTTCTGCTGGCAGCGCAGACGCGAGGTGTGACACCACCACACTGACTTGGCGGTCTCTATCTTGACCGACGGAGAAGCATCTTGTGCTGTCTTGTGCTGCGGCTTGACAGAGACCTAGAAACTGAAGCCTCGATCCCGCTCGTCCATCGATGCATGTCGTGTTGGGAACCTTTAGGCTAAGTTAAGCGGTTTGTTCTTCCGCTCCTGTTCCGCGGGCAGAAGTAATGTATGGTCATGCATGCAGGCTTGCACTGGCTGGCACGCGCATGGAGATGCCAGCGAGAAGCGGTCTATGCAACTGGGCGCACTTCTGTTCCTAGCTCTTGGGAAGAAAAGAGAGTCAAGGAGAAGGGGTTGCAGGCAGGGGACCAACTCTGCTTTTAGGGGACAGTATCTTGGCCGATCAGGCAAAGACCATCGGGCTCGTTCAGATCAGAGGCTTTGCAAAACATTTTACACGGCCTAACACTGCTGTTGAGACCCGAATCCACGGAGAGTTCAGGAACTAACTTCAGCTCGGAAAACGTGCAGGAATCAGCTCTAAAAAGTGAAGCTTGCAGGTTGCACAGAAGCTCGATCCAACAATGACGGCAGCCGCTTGTGCTGTCGCTTTTGCCGCCGACACCCGGCCGTTGAGCAGCTGATCTGCCTCTCCTTCTCAAGACACTGTCACCATCCGTGCTGGGTCACGTCCGGCATCAGGTCGACGGCGTCAGGTCATGCGGTCTCATCCGAATTAGCGTCCCCTCTTCCGACCAATATCAGGTGCGATTTGTGTCTCTTGCAAGGCAGTAGCTCAAGATGACGGAGGCTGCAGAGACGTCGACGAATGCGAAGGGCAAGCGCAAGCTCTGGATTGCCTGTAATGCTTGTCGCTTTCGAAAGGTCAAGTGCGACCGAGAGCCACGCTTAGAACGGGGCTTCTCGTCATGCACCAACTGCGAGAGCGCTTCGATGGACTGCATATTGACCGTCAACCCGCCCAAGAAGCGTATGGGCAAGCGAATGAAGATGCTGCAAGAGCAGGAAGATGCTGATACTCCAAGCTCGACCGGTGCGACACAGTCAACATCAACTGCTACAACTGGGGCCACCGAGGCGCAAGTGCCAACCTCATCTGCAAATTTCTCAGAGGAGGCAATAGCGATGTCGCCCGGATTCGGCAGTCTTCTACAGGCTGTGGATCAGGAGGTATCATCGGGTTTCACGAGCACAGGCAGCATCGGTCCATTGACACGCCAAGCCAACGCCAACGCGACTGGGGACGGAATGGTAGGGCAGCTAATAGAAGACGGACAGTCGCATGTTCCTATCGTCCAGAATGGCATGTTTGCTGCTTTCGACTCCACCACCGATGATTTGCTTCATCCCTCTTCCGATCTGTCCGCGAGAGAGCAGCGCAGAACGAGTCACGGGCATGTAGGTCAAGTAACGGCGGTCTCTCGACCGACGCCAACGTCCACGAATGGTGCCTCGGGGCAATCACCACCCGATGGATACATCTCGAACGCGGCATTCCTGGATAAGTCAGTCATCAACGGATCAACATCGCGGCAAGAAGCATCGAAAAAGCTCAATCCGCTCCACAAGTCTGCAGAGGATACCAGCTTTGCCAGACAAGTCGGATTCGTGGGCGGCTTGCTCGGCATCGCCTCACTCGATAAGCATATGCTTGATGTCTGTACCAAGGCTTACTTTGACAGCTTAGGTCAGTGTATCGGCTTCATTCGTCCTGAATGGTATTGGCCCCGATACCACGCATTCTTCACCCGCTACTCTGGCTTGTTCCATTCCTCGGACGCGGATTCGAACGAGGAGCCGCTCTCAGAGCTCCTACTAATTGCGGTAGCATGTCGTGGCGCAGGTGCAACTCGGATGGCCAACCGTTTTCAACTCCAGTCCGACCTCTTCGATCACTACTGTCGCCTCATCAAAGACCGACAGCGCCTCGTCAGAGATGGCTTTGACGGACTCGAATCTCTGATTCTCATCGTAGAGCAAACGGATGCTGCACCAAAGTCTTTTCCCGACCCCATGTCTATCCAAGGCGTATTCGACATCCACATTCTCTCTCATGCAGGTCTGATCGCGCTGATGAAAAAGCTCGAATTGCATCTCGAGAAGCCCTTTGGCGCAAGGCTCGAAGGACGGGACGCAATTCGTCAACGCTTGCTTTTCTGGACACTGTACGTCTACGATGCTATCCGAGCGGAAGCTGGTCGAACATTGCCCCTGATTCAAAAGGATGAGATCAGTCTGCCACGGACGTTTCCTGGCCTGCAAGTTCAAGGTGCAGACATGACACGGCTAATGTTCCGAGACGCTTTCGTCGAGCTCTCGGATATTTGTCGCAAAGTGTCTTATCGAATCCAGTCGAACCGAGCGCAGGGGCAAGGCATCGATCCAAAAGATGTCATCGAGATCCTTGACGATCTCAAAATGTGGCACGACAAGCTCGGCCCCCTCTTCGCTTGGGACTGGAACGACATGTTGCACATCACTGGACCCCCTGAAACGGAAGACCAAATCTGTCGCACATTCCTCATCTTCCTCTTCCTGGGTCAGTGGCTGACACTCGAGTATGCGGTATCAGAGATCGGCCTTTCACCCACTTCCGAGCCTGATACAGAAGCAGTGATGCACCGCCGATTAAAGGAAGAAGTGGACACAGCACTAGATCGACAAGTGCTCGTCTGTGATCATGGTACACTATTCGGCATTATTCGATTACATCCAGGTATGATGCAGTCTTGGACCATTACTTGGGCTACATGGTGTATTGGTAAGATGCAAGGGATCATTGCGGAAGAAGGGAATGGCAGATTGGCGAGTGCCAAAGCGGATCAGGCGTTTAACAGGTATCAGTCGGCAGTGCTTTGCTTCATCAACGCGATAGCCACTTGCGATACTGCACAGCATACCCCTACTACGGTGCAGGATCTGATGAACGCCCTGAGCAAGGCTGATGAGGCGAGGAAGATGTCTAGACTCACTTTTGATTTGTAGCTCGATCAGCACGAATGCATGACCAATGTTGGTCACGTTCGCTTTAGCCACACCACATCATCCAGAGGACAATCTTCGGGGCTTGTTGCTCTGCTTTGTTCATTCCTAGTTGATAGATCCAACATGTCAGTGACTCGGTCGTGGTACCAAACTCTGAGATGTTCAGCAAAGCTATCATGCTGTGAAGACTATTATCGTCTGAGATGCTAATGCAACGTGTGATTGTTAGGCCTTATTCGAACTCACAAACACTCGTTACGGCCTGCCCTTCTATTTCAAGCGTTAGAAGATGAAGACGATCGATTCGAAAGAGCGAGTGTTGAATTCAAGGATGACAAAGCGAAAGGGTCCAATTTGTATTCATGTCGCGATCCTGGTCGGCTGATGCGGTTTCTTCGCACGGTCTTTCTCGATCTTCTTGAGTAACACAGAACTGCCACCTTGCGTGTATCACCAGAAGGAACGGTGGGACCGCTCGCTCGCCCGCATTGGTCGGCTGATCGGTCAATTGGGGGTGTGTGCGTGTGTGTGTGCGTGGAAGCAAAGCCACGCCGAACGGACCACCTTTCCCGCATCGAGAAGGTCACACTCAAGCTCAAGCTCCTATTTGCCTTCCTCTTCTCTTCTCATTTTACACCCATCTTCTCGTTCCTCACACATTCTTCTTTCCGGTCCTATTTGCATTCGTGTCCGCTCCTCGCGCATCGTTCAGCATCTTTCAAGCTCCCTAGCATCCACTTCCTCGCATTAGACATCCTCTTGAGCATCCCCCACGAGAGCAATTTGACGCAAGCAGCATCCTCTTGTCATCACCATGTCCTTCGCAACAGCATCAGCAGCCTCCGCAGCATCAACTCCTGCCAACGCGGCGGTTAATAGCGGCAGCACAACCGCAACTGCAGGCAGCACCACGACTACTGCTCAGACACCGCTCGTCCCTGCCTTCAAGAGCGCCATCGTCCGCAGCGTCCTCAGTGGTGACACCATCGTCATTCGACCCAAAGGTGTCAATATCCCCGGCAAGGAGGAGACCGTGCACATTGCCGGCATCGCTGCTCCTCGTCTTGGATCGCGAGATCGTGAAGATGACCCGCAAGCTTTTCCTTCTCGCGAGTATCTCCGTCTGCTCACTGTAGGACGTGAGATCAGGTACCGCAATGAGTACACCGTCCCGGCTCCTGCAGCAGTTCCTGGCAGCGTCGTCGCTCAGCCTCGTCAGTTTGCCCACGTCTTCCTCCCTCCCAAAGGGCCTGGTTTACCGGACACCAACGTAGCTCACGAGATCCTCGCTGCTGGTTGGGCCAAGGTGCACGACTCGGTTGCTCGTCGCAGCGATGAAGCTGATGACAGCGGCAGTTGGAAGCAGAAGCTGCGCAGCGTTCAGGAACAAGCCGTAGCTGCTGGTGTCGGTCTCTGGGGTCCCGATGACTTGCTCAAGGTCCACCACTCGATGCCAGAAGACACGGCTGCATTCTTGGCCGAGTGGAAGGGCAAGCCCATCGAGTCGATCGTCGAACAGGTTCGAGATGGCAGCATGCTCCGAGTCCGTCTCTTGCTTTCTTCGACACACCAGCAGATGATCAATCTCAGCTTGGCAGGTATCAAGGCACCGCGTGTTACTGGTGGCGGAGGTGCTAGCCCCACCGATACCAGCGAACCCTTAGGTGAAGAGGCCAAATTCTTTGTCGAAAGCCGTCTTTTGCAGCGAAATATCAAGGTCACTTTGCTCTCAGTGCCTCAGCCTGTTGCTGCATCAACACCGTTTGCTAGCACTGCTTTGTCCGCTGCCGCCCCTGCACCTGCACCTGCACAGCCTTCAGCTAGCGTTCTGATCGGCCTCGCCATCCACCCTGTCGGTGACATTGCTCAGTTCTTGCTGGCTGCTGGTCTCGCTCGCTGTGTCGACTGGCATGCCGGTATGCTCGCTTCCTATGGCGGCATGGAAAAGTACCGTCTAGCTGAACGAGCTGCTAAGGAGAAGCGTCTCAACCTCTGGCAATCTTACTCGGCCCCTTATTCGTCTTCGACCACCCTCGCCAGTCAGCCTGTCGCTGCACGCACCTTCGACGCCGTCGTTTCACGCATCATCTCTGGTGACACTATCCAGGTGCGCAAGGCCCTCGGCGATGGCAAGCTCGGCCCCGAGAAGCGCATTCAGTTCTCGTCACTGCGTCAACCTCAGGCGAAGGATGCCAAGCAGGCTGGCTACGCAGCTGAAGCACGCGAGTTCCTCCGCAAGCGTCTCGTCGGCAAGACCGTCTCGGTGCAGATGGACTACATCAAGCCCAAAGAAGGCGACTTTGACGAGCGAGAGTATGCCACCATTAAACAAGGCAAGCAGGATGCCGACATTGGTTTGCTTCTCATCTCCAAAGGTCTCGCCACTGTCCAGAGGCATCGTCGTGATGATGAAGACCGATCTCCCGACTTTGACCGTCTGACGGAAGCCGAGGCCAAAGCCGTCAGCGAAGCTAAAGGTATCCACTCCGGCAAGGAACTCCCCGCTCCCCGTATGGGTGATGCTTCGGAAACCGCTTCCAAAGCCAACACTTTCCTTCCCGGACTTAAGCGTGCTGGTCGCATCACCGCCATTGTCGACTTTGTTGCTTCTGCTTCTAGGTTCAAGCTGATCGTTCCGAGGGAGAATGTTCGACTTACGTTTGTGCTTGCTGGTATTCGTGCGCCAAAGACGGCGCGCAATACGAGCGAGAAGGACGAACCGTTTGGGAGGGAAGGGTTGGATTTCTCGACTATGCGTGCATTGCAGCGAGATGTGGAGATCGAAGTGTTCAGCACGGACAAGGTCGGTGGGTTTATCGGTGCGTTGTATCTGAACAAGACGGATAATATGGCTGTGTCGTTAGTCGAAGGAGGATTGGCTACTGTGCATGGCTACAGTGCTGAGGCAACGCCGTTCTACAAGCAGTTGTTGGATGCTGAGGAGAAGGCGAAGGCGGGTAAGCTTGGAGTTTGGCATGATTACGATGCTGCTGCTGAGGAGGCTGGAGAGTATGCTGATTCCACGGGTGCTGTTGCTGGTGGCGCTGTTGGTGGTGGTGTTGGAGCTGCCCGTGCTCGTGGAGCTCAAGCTTGGGGTTCAGCTGCTGCCAATGGAGGCGGTGCTGCTTCCGCTACTGGCGCTGCTCCTGTTCCCGCCAGGACAGAATACGTGGACTGTATCATTTCCGACGTCCGCGGCTCATCCAATTCAGACGACCCGTTCGGATTCAGCATCCAAGTCCTCAACGACCAAATCCAAGAACTCGAATCCCTCATGGAAGAATTTTCTTTGCATCACGAATCACCCACCTCTTCCTCCCCCTCCAACTTCATCCCTCGCGCTGGTGATCTCGTCTCGGCCAAATTCTCCCAAGACAACGCCTGGTACCGAGCCATCATCCGCAAAACCTCCCCTGCGCTCAAAGAAGCCCTAGTATCCTTCATTGATTATGGTAACCAAGAACACGTGAAATTCTCCAACCTTCGTCCACTCGATTCCACACGTTTCGGTCGCACCCGTCTCGCACCGCAAGCTAAAGACGCACGTCTTTCCTTCGTTAAGCTATACGATGGGAAACAGGCAGAGTACGTAGAGGAAGCATTGGACAGGTTCAGACAGATCGCAGCAGAGGGTAGGAAGATGATCGCCAACATTGATTATGTTGAGCCAGGGACGGGGGTTGTACATGTTACTTTGTACGATCCGGAAAGTCCGAGTGTTGGAAAGAGTCCGGAGGAGGGATGTATTAATTATGAGTTGACGAGGGAAGGGTATGCGTTGTTGGATAAGGGTGTGAGGTATTGGAAGAGTTATCCAGTGCTGACAAAGGCGTTGGAGAGAGGGTTGGAGGAGGCGAGTCATAGGCATAGGGGTGTTTTTGAGTATGGTGATCCGACCGAGGACTAAACTTCGCACTCAACAGCAAAAAAATAAATATGAAACCACTGCATTCCACAAAGCATCATACTCAACGCAAAGCAACATTCATTCTCACGATGTTCGGTTGTAGCTTGGTTTGAGGTTGTGAGTGAGGCATTGATGGATTGCTGATGCGGCTGAGAATGGCGAGACTGATCAGACACACAAACTTGAGGTGATTGAGGGGATCACCACCTGCGATAAGGCAAAAACTTGCCATCGAGTGTGATCTTGACCCTATCCTCTCCCTGCTTTCCCTTCACCTTCTCCACATGACCTTCAAAGTCAATCGCCGACATGATTCCATCGCCGAACTATCAGCATACATCAAGCAGATGGACTTGTTTCGTCAGTACTATGCTCTTTCGCTGAAACCTAGGACTTCCTGAGTCCCTAGTCTTCTGTGGGCGTTGTAATGCTTACCTTTTCATAAATCAAATGCTTTAACGGGTATCCATAGACCACCAGCACTTCATACAGCCTATACAGCACTGGGTCCTGTGGAGGAAAGTCAGCCAATCCTCTATGAGGGACACAATCCTCCCTGAACTGTTCTTCGAGAAAGCTCTGCGGTAAGTTCAACGCAACCGACAACTTCTCCACATCATCTTGATCCGGTTTAGCCTGACCGTAAAAGATAGCGGCTACGTACCACTCGTCTCTACCGACTTGAGATGCTATGTCGGCAAAGGAGAGCTTGGATCTGTATTTAGCCTCGTGAAGAGCAGTGAAGACGGGTCGGAGAGTGGAGAGGATTGGTGGGAGAGTGGAGAGGTCTCTGGGTTTTTGAATGATGCCGCTGCTCCAACGGTTTGACATTTTTGCTACGGTGCTTGATAAAGTAGGAGCTTGATAAAGTAGGAGCTTGATAAAGTAAGAGCGAGTTCGTGTGAGTGCATGAGAGAGCGGGGTGGGGGGGGGGGGGTAGGGTTGGAGAGAATATATAGGGAAGAGGGGATGGGAAGCTTATCAGAAGGAGGAAGAACGCGGCTATGCAGGGTTCAACGCCGTTATCAGCGCGCACAGATTAGGCCAAGATTTCTATGGCTAAACGAGATCATGCTTCTTATCACCCACAAACACAGACGAGGAGAGCTTCGCATCGGCAATCGCTCAGAAGAGGCTATGATATGTAGGATCTGATTAATGCTCGGCAGCAAACAGCTTCCCCGCTGATCAGAGTGGATTGCCGATGCGGAGGTAGACGCCGACGTCGCCGAAGTGCAAAGCCGGTTACAGTGAAGAAGAAGCGTCACCCCAACCTGATCGCGATCCACCGTCCTCAACCACTTATACTACAACACGTACAGAGACATCGCAGCGTCTACGTCGATCATTCACTATGCCGAGGTATTGCATTGCTTAGCCTATCGGCCAAAAGGAAGACACCACAAAAGTGAGACTAGGCAGTCTGATCCTGCATCGTAGCAGCACCCTCAACGAGGCTCTCCCAATCCTTCTTGTTCTTGGTGAAAACCTGTGCTACGGGAGCATCGATCTCCTTACCCCAAGCACCCGATTTAGCAAACATACCCATCTTGATGATGGCAGTACCGGGACGAGAGGTAGCAACGGTTTGGATAGGGGAGCCACATTCGCCACAGAAACGACGGGAAGAGTGGTTGCCGCTATCGGGGGTGGTGTCTTTGTACGCTTTGGGTTCGCCAGTGATTTCGACGTGTTCCTCGGGGAGGATGGCGACCAGGGAGTAGGCTGTATAGCAAACATCCAATGTAAGCGATGATGAGTAAAGGTGAAAGAGACCAAAGGGAATAGGGTAGGGTGGGGACAACTTACGAGCTCCAGCAGTTTGTTGGCAGTTGCTACATCGCTCGAAACCGAATGGTGGTGTGAGATAGTGAGTATCATGGATGGGAAGCGAATCATGATGACGACGGTGAAAGTGAGACTTACGTGCATCGACAAGTCACAGGCTTCAAAGGCAAACCACCATCCTTGACAGTGATCTTGATGTTTCCGCAGAGACAGGAACCGTTGAGGGGCGGCATCTTTTGTAGGTTGGGGAGATGATGTCGCACGACACTCCCCTTTTCCTCAGAGACACTAGCTTATATACTCGCACTCAAAGAGCTCCCATTCATGCCCACAAAGCCTTTCTGCCCTGATTGAGGGCGGGCATGGTTCTCCGAACAGAAACCATGCACGGACGCATAAACAGAAGCATCCAGACGGGTATTCTCATCCATATACTGCGAGGTCGTCAGGGAGAATAACGGCACAAACTAATGGTATATTAACACTTGTCAGTCGAAACTGATACACCGATGTGGGAGAGGCTTAGTGGTTTGGCGTGAGATTGCAACTTATCTTCATTCATGGAAGAAAGGCGCCCTAATAAACATCTTGAGGTCGTGGGTTCGATTCCCACCTTCCACTTCTCTTTTTTCCCGACTTTTTACCCTCCTTCATCTTTCGTTGAGACCGTTCACAAGCCGATCGCCAAGCTTGTATCTGCCATTCTATTCTTCTTTTTGAGATCAACACCTTTGGCTGGCAGCCAAGGGTCACAAACAGGGTGTCTGTAAGGAGTCGAAGAGGATAATTTTTACCCAGCGCTCTGTAAAAGCAGCGATGCTTGGCTGACCATGCGGGGTGAGCAAAGCGGGGTGAGCAAAGTGGGGTGAGCAAAGTGGGGTGAGCAAAGCGGGGGAGAATGGAAGGGAAAATGCGGAATTTCTCAGAATATTCCCATATGGAAAATCGGCTCTCTCGCCTGCTCTGAGTTTCAGGTTTTACGTTGGCAGTTTCTAGATCGGGGAAGTTGTAGTCAAGAGAAATTTCGATTTGTGCCTTTTCTCCAACTGTCTTGATTGTTGACCCGCTTTTCCCGCAGGTTTGCAAGCCTGATAGGCACCAAAGCAGTGGGTAGCGATCCATCCAAGAGTACAGCTGTTGGTCCTCTGCTTTTGGTTTCCACCTCCGCTCCTCTTTCCTTCTCGTCATCATCACCAACACCTTCCGTCTACACCACACGCGCTTGTTCGACGCCATTCAGTTCGTCGTCGCCACCACCACACCGCCTTCGTTCGAATCGAAAAAGAGATCCTTGTGCTGTGATTTACACCTGGCGATCATAGAGGCCCAAGCATCCATTCCATCTTCATTTCCGCATCGACCCCTTCGCACGGTCTGTTTGGTGCCGTCAACCGCAACTCTCTTCGCTCCTTCTCTTGCACACCAACACTTCATCTCGCCACCATCAGAACCCCTTTCATCACATCATTACCACCACCACATCATTACCACCACCACATTCATTCGTTGCTTCAATATGCGATTCATCACCCCCTCCATCCTTGCCATTCTATTGGCCCTTGCTGTCACTCTTTCCACCGCACAACTCGCCGATTCGGTCTCTGAACCCTTCCAACGTCCTCTCGACTCCTTCTTCTCCTCACCCGACCTCCTCAACCAGCGTTCTCTTCTGGAGGCCCGTCAATCATCCTCCAACTCTACCTCCACCTCCCCTTCCCCATCCTCCTCCTCCTCCGCCCCCGACTCCACCGCTTCCGGCTCCGCCCCACCTGGTGGAGAGGCAACCATCACCGAATCCACCTGCAGCATGACAACCCGTCTCTCCGTCAACCAACAAGCATCCTGGGGTAACGGCTTCGTCAACACCTGCTGCGGTTTCGCTACCGGAACACAATGTTGGTATAGAAACCAAAACATGGTTGAAGGTAAGGACGAGTGCGAAATTCCAGATTGCGCAGATTTGCAAAGTGAGGATAAGACGAGGATGATTGGGTTCATTCCGTTGAGTTCCACCAATGGAAGCGGCAAGTACGCAAACATCTTTTTGAGTTTAGGAATGTTGAGTGCCGGAATGATGACTGTTCCTGGAATGGGGATGATGCTGGCGGTGGCGGTGGCGGTGACTATTTTGGGTTTTGCTTGAAGCTGAGGTGTCGGAGTGATTGGTCGTACCACCGTTGGCTAGTGTATACACGCTCTTTTGGATTCTCCCTTTGCCAGTTGTGGCTTCTGTCTTTGTTTTCTTTCCTTGTTGTACTCTCACTGCTTCATTTTTTCACTGGAATACGGAACTCTTTCACGGATTCTGACTTGGTGTTCGTGATGAGAAGACATGCATGTGATGAAGATGCAAGGCAGAAAGAAGCTAGAAGTATAGAATGCAAAGACAAGAGAACGGTAAAGTATGGTTGCGACGAGCTAGAAGGAATCAGCATCACTCTGCCCACCCGCACTTTCAACGTCGACGAACTCTCCATCGCTCCCCCTCTCTCTCTGTAGCCCATTCCCATTTGCTCCACCACCGCTCGCTTTCTTCTTCGTCGCCGCTCCCGCAACGGAGCTGTGCGAAACCCTAGTCACCTGCACATCATCATCATCATCCTCATCCTCTTCATCGTCATCTTCACCCTCTTCATCCTCCGAACCCGCCTGTACTTTACCCCCGCTTCTTCGCTGCGAGTTAAAGTTGGTATATGAATCCTCGTCCGAATCATCAATAATCGTAAACGTTTTTTGCTTCCCCGTACTCGCACGAGGCGTAGTACGCAACGGAATTTTGATCTTGGCCCCTGAACCAACTGCAGGACGTGAAGCAAGTGCAACATCCTCATCTTCGTCCTCATCATCATCGGATATCTCACCTTCTTCACCTCCCTCCCCATCCGATCCTCCACTATCAACACCATTTTCGCCTCCCTCTTCTTCATCTTCTTCATCTCTCTTCCGTTTACTCCCTCCATAACCAAGTTTCGAATTGCTGTTGGCTTTCTTATTTGCCACCGCTGTGGTATTGTTTGGATTCAAAGGCGACCCGCTAATAACAGTCGAATTGCTCAACCCAGAAGGAGCGAAAGTATGACTTGAAAAGCTCCTCCCCGTCTCCCCCGGCGGAGGGGTTGGGCTGGAAGTTTTGATCCTCTTATTCATCCTGGACGCCACAATCGGACTGTTTGATCTCTTGCCACCATTCTTACCCTTCTTTTTAGAAGCAAATGCATCTTCGTCCATATCACTACTATATTTTGGCGTTCCTCTGCCACTGCCACTGCCACTGCCACTGCCACTGCCATTCCCATTGGCTACCAACCCCCCACCACCACCGGTTGTTGTGGCTTTAGCATTCCTCGCCGCCCCCTTCCTCCCACCCTTACTTCCCATCCCCATACACTTGGCTAGGTGTGTCGCATATCGATTCGAACTAACTTGTCGAGAACAAACTAAACATTCAAATAGAGGATTGTTTGAGTAATAATCCGGCTTGTTCACTGCTCCTCCGCCAGGGACAGGGGTGGAGGAACGGGAAGTGGGAGTGGTGGAGTCAGAAGAGTTGTTCGTGTGGGGATGGGTGGAAAGCGAGAGGTTGGTGGATTGCTCAGCAGCGGGGGTATGTGTTTGACAACGAATGCCGCAAAGTTTGCAGATCGAACGAGCCCGTTTGATGGTGGAATGGGTTGAAAGGGCAACATCGAGAACGATTTGAGTGAGAAACGAATCGAGGAATTTGGCCGCTATTAGGGCTTTTGGGTCTGACATTGTCGACGATAGCTCAGCCAGCCAGAAGGGGTCCTGGCTACGTGCTAGGGTGGGTTGGTGTAGATGATGCTCGTGCAATGTCAACAAGGTTGCACCCATGATATTGTTGGCGCTTCGGGTTCGGCAATCAGATTTCGCCAATGCTCGCAATGTGGGGTCGCGCAGATTCAACAGCCGATTTTTATTATTATAATTTCATGAGTGTGTGAATGTATGGCCTAACACTGTGCGATCTAAAAAAAGGTCCATTAGCTCCAGAAAGCATGTGCGGAATAGAACAACTGGCGACGGCTCCGAAATGAAATGCGCAAATGGCAAGTGGGGTCCAGTGCAGGGTCGAGTAAAAATGGCGTGCCCGTGGTGATGCCAGAAAAATCTAGAGTAGCAAAATTAGCATGACGGGCACATTCTCCCACATCATTCATTCATTCGGACGGATGTGCCCAACTTGAACCGCAAGTGAGTGAATCATCGTTGCTGCGCCACCATCATCATCCTCTTCTTCTTGCCTGGCTCCTTCGGTTTCGATCCTCCTTCTCTTGCTTCTTCCCTTACGAAGGGGGAAGCGGCGTCGACACCTAACAAAACTTACGGGAACATGGTCTCGACATTGGCTTAAGGCGCCTCCCTTCCCTTTCATTCGCAACCCGAGCTGGCCCATACAATTCAATACTATATACACTCTTTAGGCCCAGTCACTGCTACGTCCTCATCCACATTCACCCTTTGTTGCAGGCGCATGACTCTCTCTCTCTCTCTCTCTCTCGCGCGCGCCACCATGTCTCCGCCAGCAAGTGTCACCATCACCCAGCTCGAACCCGTCGTCTTTCTTCGAGGTCAGTCCTCTTCAGGCGAAGATGCTCGTGGTCGACGTCGTCCCGTCAACATCGATGCTCCACCATCCCAGCTTCGTGCTCTCGTCACCGTCTACCTTCCTAAACCGTCCAAGATTAAAGAGATCAACATCTCACTCAAAGGCACCGCCAAGACAGATTGGCCCGAAGGCATCGGTCCCAACCGTGTAGAAAATGCCGAAGAGATGACCATCTTTGATCAAGCCATTGGTATCTACAATGCAAAGTATGACAAGGCTGTCGCCGCTGTCACCCGTCGTAGAAGCAACTCTGTCGGTCCAGGTATCGGTCTTCGCCAAGATGTAGATTGGGACTATGCTGCAGCCAACGCAAATGCGACTGCAAATGCAAACTCGGATGCTCGACCTTCTTCCAGCAACGCAGGCCCAAGACAGGCTAGTGGCAGCAATTCAGGCCGTAAGGATGATGACCGACCCAAGAGCTCTGGCAAAGATAGTGGTAGCGGTGGAGGCAACCTGGCTCGTCAGATCGCTGGTGCTGCTGCCAAGGCCGGCACCGCTATGATTCCACCGACATTGCGTCCGGATATGGGTCTCAGCAAACTCAAAGATAATACTACTACTACTACTACTACTACTACTACTACTACTACTACTTCTTCTTCTTCTTCTTCTTCTTCCTCCTCGTCGCGCAACCGCCCTCCCCCCCAGCAAACTGGATCAGGCACCACCTCGTTCTCGCAATACGCAACCAGTCCTGACTCGACATCAGCAACGTCACCTCCGGCTACATTCAACAACCCTCGGTCTAGAGCTGCTTCCTCGGCTGGTTCCACTTCGCTCGGTACAACTCCCGCCACATCTCTCTTTGATGAGCGCTGGCCTCCGGCTCCAACTCATCAGGACATGTCTACCTGGCACGAGTACTTTGAGTCGCGCGGCTACGAACGTCCGCCGCTCTATGCACCTCGTTCGGCACCTTGTGAAGGTTACGACAGCTGGCCCACCGAAGTTCCTGCAGAGGCTTCATCAGCTCGAACCGATGCTACATCTTCTGGTGACCAGCCTGCTAGCTCGTCTGTCAACAGTGCATCATCCAGTGCTGCTCCAAGCGCAAGTGCCACACAAATGGACCGCACTGCTGCCAACTCGACCGATGTCATGGGATCCGTTTTAGCAATTCGGATGAACGGCGCTGCTCTGCCAACAGCTGGCCCTTCCTCTTCTTCTTCTTCTGCTGTTGCTCCTGCGCGGAGTATCCTTCACACACAGCTCGCCACCACATCCCGCCCAAAGGAACATACTGTTCGCTTTGACCCTCAATGGCGTGTCGACAATGCAGCCAGCAGTAGTAGTAGCAGCAGCAACAACGGCTTCTTGCCCAAACCCAACGGTAACAAGAGCGCACCCTCAAGCCGACGAGGCTCAGTCGAACTCCAGGACAAAGACAGAGGCAGCAAGGGCAAATCGAGCAGCAAGTCCAACACCAACAAGAAGCCTGGTCTCAAGACTCTCATCAATGGCCTTCTCAAAGAACCCATCATCACCGCCACCACTGATAACAAAGTTCACCCCAACGATGCCGCTGCGTCTGCTACCGACTCGAAAGAGTTCAAAAAGGGCACCTACACTTACCCCATTTGCATCTCTTTGCCCTCCAATCTCCCGCCCACCTTGCACGCTGATTTTGGGTTCAACCGTTACGTCCTTCGTGCCAATGTCGTTCGTGCCGGTCCTCTTACCCCGAACCTCACCGCTCAGCGTGAGGTGACGCTCATTCACGCACCGGACGAAGATGCACTCGAGGAGACCGACTCGATCGTTGTCGAACGCTGCTGGGAGGACTTGCTCTCCTACATGGTTATGTTTAGCGGCAAGAGCTTTCCTATTGGTCAGAAGATTCCGCTCTGGCTCAAGTTTATGCCTTTGGGTAAAGTCAATATCTATCGCATCATTGCAACGCTGGAAGAGCGCACAGACTACTTTGCCAAGGGAAGGAGGGTGGCTAGACACGAGGTGCCCAGGAAATGGACGCTGATGAAAATTGGACATGCTCCTGCTACCGAGCCTATTCTGCCCATTCTGTCGGATAGCGCTGATGTGTTGGATAAAAGCCCTCTCGCTCCGCTAGCTAGAGCTGCAGCAGGGGAGGATGAAGGCTCGAATGTATTGCCTTCGATCTTGGACCCCACAGGACCATGGGAGTTGGCTACAGAGCTGAGCATTCCGGCTTGCAGCACGACGAGGATCAATTTGAGCACGAACCATTCCAAGTCGAATATCGCGGTGCATCATCTGATCAGGCTTTCCATCCGAGTTGGCAGGTCTTCGCAGGGCGATTGGGAGGTTTGGAACGACAACGTTGGATGCTCTTCTTCCTCAACCGCGGCGGAGGCGGGGAAGAGAAAGACCCCTCAGCTATACGACATTATCATCGAAGCACCTATCACTCTCACTCACAGTCACACCGCTGTGGATTGGACAGCCCTGCCGAACTACTCCAGCTTACCTGCTGAGCCCGCCGACGCAGACCCGAGTGGAAGCGTGGAGATAGAAGCTCCACTACGACCTGCTTTGCCTTCTCCTGTGATGATCAGTAGGACTGGCATGGTTGGACAGACACCACTCGCGGTTGGAGGCGCCTCGACTCCCAGCCCTCTTAGATCTCCTACAGGAACAAATGGCGGCGGATGTAATCCGGCAAGTAGCTCTCCACCAACATCACGCAACCCAACTCAACTATCACGAAGATGGCTCGCTCTCAGTGCAGATTCCTCGTCGAACCCGCAGATGAATAGCGGCGACGCTGCTCCTCCACCACCGGCATACCAAGCGAGTGCTCGAACAGGCGAAACAACAGTTGCTTCCACCAGCATTAGTCAGTCTCCTTCCGAAACCAACCCTAATCCACTCAACGGCAATACTGTTGGGAATTCCTGCAACCTTGGTATGGCACACTAAACCACTCACACTCTACAAAACAAGAACAATCTACTTCGAATCCGCACCAATTCAATTGTACTTTTACTCTTCTCATTATGGTCACCGCTTAATTCCGAGCGTTTTATTATGGGTCTCCAGAATTATAAAGGCCACTTCATAGAGCGCTTTTGTGGTGCATGAAGTGCGTTCTGTGCAGATTTGAATTTGATCTTGGGTCGGATGAGAGGATCCGAGCTGTCGGAGTCTGGGTTAGGACGCTGGAAGCTTGTGGTGGTGGTATGGGGGGCGGCGATAAAAGGTTTGAGAGAGATGGTAGCACGTGCTCTCCCTGCTGTGTGTTCTTCTGTTGATCTCCTCCTCGGCTAAGAGTCGGTGGACCCCCTTTCGGCTTGTCAACTTTCTTGGTTGGTGGTCCCCACTCGTTCATGCGTAAGCGCTGACCTCGTCTATATAATCCACCCTATTCACCACCTTTCCTCCCTCACTCCTCATCACATCTCCAACACTCACACAAATCACCCTCCACTCAGCAAAGGACAAAATGACGAAAGATCAAGAACTGGAAAATGTAGTCATCATCGGTGCAGCCACCGCCGGTATGAATCTCGTTTTATCCCTTCTTAAAAGCCTCCCTTGCACCCATCGCATCGTCCTTATCGAAGCAAACCCTGTGGGTTATTGGTCTATCGGTGCACTACGAGCTTCTGTTCTCCCTGGGTTCGAGGAAAAGGTGGTACATGATTTGACCCCGACAACGGTGTTCGGTTCTGCTTCCACCCGTCACATCCTCCTCTCATTCACGCGAGTGGTTGATATCCAGCCCGACTATGTTGTCGTCGACAAGGACGTCACTTCCACTCTCCCCGGATCTGAACTTGTTGAAGGCGGCAAGAGTAAGATCAGAGTAGACAAAGCAGTTTTGGCGGTGGGGTCGGACTATGGATTCCCCGCGAGAATTACTCCAGGTACACAGACCAAGGAGCAGGTACTAGATGGATTTAGGAAGATGCAGCGAGACATAAGCGCCGCACAAGAGATATTAGTGGTTGGTGGAGGTCCCACAGGAGTAGAATTCGTGGGTGAAGTATTGGATGTACATCCGAACAAAGTTGTTACCCTTATCACTCGTGGTCCTGGTCTCGTCACCACCGGAAAAGATTCTTTTGGCGGGCTTAGTGCTAAACTTCTCTCCCAACTCAAGAGTAAAGGTGTGCGGGTGATTCTAAACGACTCGCTCTCCTCCTCTTCCCTTGAAGGAGTTAGAAGCGGCCCGATCGAGCCTCGAACCTTCACAAGTGAAAAGGGAGAGGAGATTTCAGCAGACTTTATCCTCCTTTGCTCCGGTGGCCGTCCAAATACCTCCTGGCTCCAACAATCTCACCCCGACATTGTTGATCCTTCAACCTCCCTCATTAAAGTCGGTCCTACCTTCGAGCTGAGCACTAAAGGCTGGGACAGATATTATGCGGTGGGGGATGCATCTAACAGCCCCGGTCCAAAAGTCTCATTCATGGCAGCACAACACGCACCCTTACTAGCAACCAACCTCGTCACCTCCATCAAAGGCGAATCCGAAGCAAGGCTCAAAAAAGCTGGTGGACCAGCAATGACCGTCATCAGCGTTCCCTTGGGCAAAAGCGGAGGAGCGAGTTATTTGGGTTTCGGAAGTGTGGGAGGGTGGTTAACGGGTGCAGTGAAGGGCAAGAGTTTGTTTGTTGGTCAGTTTGAGGGCTGGTTCAAGGCATGACCGCCCCTTTTCTTTGTAGGTAGCATAGAATTGAATAGATATTTGTTGCACACTTGTGTTTGAGGGCGATACGATTCGATATTAACGTCAGACGAGAAGCAATAATATGAATGGGAGGGGGGGAGTTAAATCTCGGCACTTCTCTTCGCAGCAGCTTTAAGCATGGGTCCGATTTCAGTAGAGTACCAATCAGGAACTCCCTTTCCAATGTTCTCAGATCCATACTTGTACACTCCGACTTTATCAATCTCGGCCAGACCAGGTACAGCTCCAGGATGATTAAGCGGGTTAGCCTCTGCGTCGGCCATCAACTGTTCGTACACCCTTCCGTCTTTCCTCCCCAAGCTGGAGCCTAGTTCCCAATCCAACCATCCGAAACCGTCGCTCAGGCCGATGACCTGAGGCAAGATCTCCTTGACCAGTTCTCTGATTGCTTTTTCCAGCAGAATGACAGAGTCCGGGTGAAGGATAGCTTGGTTGGTCGAGTATCCGGCAAGATTCCGGCCGCTTGAGGCGGGAAGAACGAGAGGGGTGATGTTCCTCGAAAGCGCAGTAAGGGCGTGAAGAGTCACTAGCTTGTTCAACCACTTGCATTCCTTCTCGCCCAATCGTTCAGCATCGTCACGAATCCCTTCACCGAACCAAAGATCGACGACAAATTCAGCATGAGATTTGGCCACCTCGATGCATTCATACGAAAGATCTCCAAATGGACGTCCACTCTTGATTTCTGCTCGAAGATCGACCACCAATTGAGCCGCCCTCAGCCCGAGCGCTGCTGAGTACACCTCGGGCTTATACCAATCGCTTGCCTGCTTCGGCTGCTGGAACGGAATCGCTCCTTTGGTTCCGATAGCTTTAAGGAATCCAGACGTAGCAGCAACTTTCGTTGCGTTCGCGTTAGAATCAAGCTCGCTCGAGATCTTAAGCATCGCACGACCGACTTGGGAAGCAAGCACGATGTTGTCTCCCTCGTACGTAACCGCGGGGGCTTGCTCGGGGAAAACAGAGGTGAAGCCGGCATAGGCGGAGAAACCGTGTCCACCGAGAGCTTGACGGCATTCTTCGATTCCATCGAGAGCCTGTTTTGTGCAATAGGCTTTGAGGGAAGAGGAGGCGACATGGACATCGGCGAGAAGTTCCGTGTTTCCTTGTTCGAGTTGTTGGGCCATATCTTCGTACAGAGTGCGCATGCGTCGTCCAGCCAAGATGTAGGCATATGCTTTGGCGAGGAGCGGGAGGATACGTCGTGCGGTGGAAGGGTAGGAGAGAACGCTGCGTTCGACATCGTTAATATCCTTCGAACTAGGGTCGCGGAATTGTCGACGAACGAGGGCGTATCGAGTAGCAATAGTTACACCTCGCGAGAGCATCCATCCCGTGCGATCGATCATCTGGGAACGAATGAAGATCATACCACCATAGCTGAGTTTGTCACTGGGAGGCTTGACATACTCTCCACCCTTCTTAACTTGAGCGTGCTTAGAAAGCATATGATCTCTGGCGATCTTGAAATGCTTAAACCTAGCCCAACCGTTGTCTAAGCCAGCAAAGGCACCATACGTCTTTGGTCCGATATCTCCGGCTACAATCCCATCGAGCAACTTTCCACTATCCATGTCCCTGAGCTGCGTGAAAAAGAGATGCGGACCATATCGCTTCCCCTTGATAATCAACTGTGCTTGCACCACACCATGGGTCGCCGTGGTCCCCAACCCTCCTGCCCACCACTTGGTTGACGTCAATGTCGGAGAGTGAAGCACAAATCCATCGCTCTCCTCATCATAAGTACAAGTAGTTTCCAGCATCTGCACGTTGGTCCCATGTCCCAGTTCCGTCTGCATATAGCAACCCAAAATTTCATGATTCATCGCTTTATTCCCCCATCGTTCAATCTGTTCGGCACTGCCCTGTCCAAAAATAACCGGAACAAAGGCAACCCAGTGGATAGTAATCGGACTCTGCAAATCGAGGGTCAGAGCAGCTTCGATAATCTCGTGCGTGGACCAGCCGTGTTCTTCGGCAAGGTTCAGAAGGCGACGACAGGCGAAGTGGGATTGACGCATTTGTTGTTCTCGATTCATATGGAACATTCGTTTTTTCCAGTTACCGAAAATGGGGTCCTTGGAGAGAATAGTCATGACGGCAATGCGGGATTGGTTGTCAATGCGAGCGTCGCGGAGAGTGTCTTCGATTCGGGATGGGTCGAAGTCGGCGGAGGATCGGGCGGTGGCAATGTCGACCGAGGTTCGGGCTGCAACGGGACCCATCGGAATGGGGAGGGTGACTTTTGCTGCGGGCCAGCCTCCGGTGGGCTCGTTGAGCGGTTGGAAAGTGGTCGATTTGGGATCGGGGGCGGACATTTTGGTGAGATTGTCCAAGGGGTGGGATGGGCAGGGAAGAAGAGGGAAGCGGAAGGGAGTGATTCGGGCTGCCTATGTGTAGATGTAGCAGACAATGGGTTGTGGTCGGGACGGAAAGATGCAGTGCGGAGAGGATGAGGGTCTATATGAACCATAATCTCGCACCCACCCATACGACGACTTGGCTACACGCACAGCTTTCAACAATAGCGCTGATGCAAGTTAGCGAGCTATCAAGCACAACACAATCATTTTTTACATGAACGAGCGAGATCTGAAAGCGACCGTCAACACTACCGTGTTGCAGCGGCGAAAATACGCCGAGCATACCACAAATGCGGGGTCGCTGACTGCTCAACGCTCAAACCAAAGGGAGAGCAAGCTGGGAGCCGAGCGAAGATCACGCTTGAAAAAGCAGGCCAAAGAAAGGAGCCTGGTGTGGGGTAAAGCAAAAGCGAGCGAGGGATGGCAAGCGAGCAACTCGAAGCGGCACTTGTTTGCGCCCTTTGACAACATCAACCGGTCCAATAGAAACCGTCTAGTCACCGGTCTTTACAGCCAAAAAAAGCGAGATTGAGGAACCGACGCGCACCCAACAACTTGCACGGTTACACAACGCTTTCTTCCTCGCAAAGCTTGCCACACACTTGAAACATATGATCTAGGTCCCAACGATGTTACATCATAGCACGGAAACATAGGAGTAAAGGCGGAGAGATGATCATCGTTCTTTACGACTAAGCAAACGCTGCAATCCCTCCAGATGAACGACGTGACCTCGAACTCTTCTCGCATAGAACACCAGATAGATCAACGTCGCTGCCCCTACCGCCGCCAACGAAACTGTTGCTGCGTATTTGAACTCTTCCGGCCCATTCCACCCGAGCGTTAGTCCGTAATGACCCAGATCGAACACGTTTTGCAGCGAGAACTGCAATGCCATCAACGCATTCTTACTTCCTGCATTTGGTCCTAATTGCTCTGGCGAGAGAGCGGTTTGAATCATTGCTAGTTGCGTCAAATCAAACGACCATAGGCCGATGCGGGAGAGTGCGAGACCGGAGAAGAGCAAGCCGGTGTTCCAGCTCGGACGACGTTTGTCCCTCAACCCGAAACGGTCGGTGGGCGAGCCGGTGATCCAGAGTGAGACGACTGCTGGGATGAGTGGGATGAGTTCTGCGAAGAGAGAGTAAGATCCGGTGCGAACGAGACCGATCTTCTTTTCGAGGATAGGCATGATAAAGGTGCCGATGAGACCGGTTACTACGCCGACTGCACGCATGCCTGCGATAAACGCATCGCTGTATAGCGTTTCCGACTTGAGGTAGGCGATGAAAGTTGGGTCGAAGGAGAGGACGGACATGTAGAGAAGGGAGATGCAAAGTGAAGTGAGAAAGATGGGGAGTCGGATGAAGAGTTTCCAATCTTGATATTGCTGTCCTATATCTCCCAGCACCGAGCTTGCCACTTTCTTCGTCACTCTAGCCATCCTATCCTTCTGCTCCCGAGTCTGAGACTGCTGTGGCGTCGAAGAAGAAGGGTTCCTAGCTTCTTTTCTAGCAATAGCAGCCCTCTCATCAGCAGCTAGAGAAGGAAAACGCCTATAGACAATCCCCACAAACACCAACTCAAACACCCCCGTCACCGCATTCACCCCCAACAGCACCACTCCGGCCCATCTATACCCAGCCCCACTCGTCAACGCCGAAACAAACAAGGGACTGACCAACTTGGAAATCAAATCAATCCTCCTCATTATCGCATTCAACCGAGTCAATCTCGCCGAACTGCCATCACTTATGATCGTTACCCATTCCCTCTCCACCCCTACACTCACACCGATATTGCTCAGTATCACACCTATCCCCAGCACCGTTATCGCTGCAAAAATCGACCAGGGTTTCACGTTTGCTTTTACTTCCTCCGGCCCCTTTCCCCCATTCTGAGCTTGAGTACGCAGGGTGGAGGAGGAGAAGAGGATAAAAAAGAGGGCGTAGGAAAAGCCAACGAGAAGTTTCTGAGAGAGAATCATGGCCCGGAGGGTACGAAGTTTGGTGTGGGAGTAGGTGTCGACGATGCGACCGACGTTATTGGACAAGAGGATGGCACCGGCGGTTGTGACGAAGCCGTAGATGGAGGCGGGGAGGAGAGTGTTTGTGAATAACTGGATCATGAAAAGCGGGTATGCAAATTCTGCGGAGCGATAGCCCCAGGAGGAAGAGGCGTGTTGGATCGCGAGGAGAAGTGTGCCTCGGAGATCGAGGTCCGAGGGTCCGGTGGAGGGAGTGTTGCCGAAAGTTGATTCTGTTTCGTTGGCGTCAGCATCGTTGGTAGGCGGGGTATCTCGCGGTTGAGATTGCTGCTGTTCAAGTAGGTTCGAAGGATTGGGGTAGAGGTTGAGCTTGTCGTTGTTTGTGCTTCGTGCGATGCAGGTTCGGCTTGATTGGCGGTCCAAACGAGATGGGAGAGGTTGGAGTGCGATGAATTCGCTACCCCCGTCATCTTGTTGCCGTTGCTCGACAGCCACCGCCTCCGTGCTACTCATGGCCGCTGATATCCTCTTGCTACTACCGAGACCAGGAAGTGTTGTGGCTGATCATGAGGGTGATGTCGAGTACACAAGCAGGTTGGTAGCTGCATGAAAGAATGTCAAGATCTGCTTGCTCATCATCTCGCCACAATTTGTAATTCGTAACTGCAAGCGTCCACCACAACGGAGTGCGACCATCGCCGCACTTTCCACCCAAGTGTTAGGATCGTAAGCTAACAATGGTGGCGGGAGGTACAAAACGTTTTCGGCAACGGAAAGGATTCTTCCGGAGCGAAAGAGCTCGTGTGCACCCTGAATACACGCCTCCCACTTTGTTTCTTAGATAGGAACTCCTGACAGCCGACCTATTCTCCTTGCTCACCACCACCAACCACCCCTCCATACAGACCTACGGGTATAGAGGTTCCAGCTGGTTGAAGAAGCATGGCAGGCGCTTCCGAATCAACGCCTCTTCAGGCTCCATCTACTCCCGACCCGCCCAACGGCAAACTCAATGTCTACGGAGCCATCCCTAACTCCACCACAGACAATGCTTCACCCCAAGCCGGCGCGGATAACAACAATGTAGAACCTCCACTGCCGAAACAATACCCTCGAGGGCCGAAGTTCGCCGTGATCATCGCAAGTCTATGGGTGGTTCTATTCATGGCAGCACTCGACGGAACTATCGTGGTCACCTTAATTTCTTCCATCTCTTCCTCATTCAAGGCTTCGGAAAAGTCAGGTTGGCTTAGCACGTCCTACCTTCTCTCCGTATGCGCCTTCTCATCGATCTATGGTCGTTTGAGCGATATCATCGGTCGAAAAGGAGCACTATTGGTCGCACTAAGCTTCTTCACGATAGGAACGTGTCTTTGTGCGGTAGCGAAGAGTATGAATGCGCTGCTGGTGGCTAGGTTCGTTGCTGGTATCGGCGGAGGCGGACTGTTGACTACGTCTTCGATCTGTATGACCGACCTTGTCCCGCTTCGACAGCGAGGTTTGTGGCAAGGAATCACAAACATTCTCTTTGGCTCAGCCTCGGCACTCGGCGGCCCCCTAGGAGGGTTCATCAACGACGCATTCGGCTGGCGTACAGCATTCGGCTTCCAAGTCCCTTTCCTCCTCGTCGGAGCCTTGTGCATCGCATCCTTTGTCAACATCCCACTCCCATCCTCCGATCAATCCTGGCACAAGAAGTTAGGCCGAATCGACTACCTCGGCTCTCTCGGCTTAATCTCATCTTCAAGTTGCTTACTCCTCGCCATGAGCTTCCTTTCCGCTTCTCTTCTACCCTTCTCCCACCCTCTCGTATGGGGCTTTCTCCTCGGATTCCTCATCACCGCCGTTCTCTTCGTCCTTGTCGAAGGCTGGGTTGTGCGCGAACCAGTAATGCCACTCTCGCTTCTCACTCGCAAATCCCCTGCACTGATCGGCGCATCTTACTTGCTCGGCTCCTTGGCACATTTTGCTACCATTTTCCACTTCCCACTATGGTTTCAATCCGTTCGACTCCAATCGGCTTCTCAAGCAGGACTTCATCTTATTCCGATCTCCTTGTCCGCTGCTGCGGGGTCTCTATGGGCAGGGTTGTATATGCGGAGAACGGGTAAATACTGGCATGCTAACATCTTCTGCTGCTTCCTGAACATTGCCTCTACTGCATACGGCGCAAGTTGGACCCAAGCCACTTGCAGCTGGGTAGAATACTTGACCTTTTGCCCACAAGCATTCGGCACGTCAGCGATCTTTACTTTTATGCTCATCGGTCTCATTGCTTCCGTCTCGAAAGAAAAAGCTGCGGTGGCTACGGGAACGGTTTACCTCTTCCGATCTCTCGGCCAAGTGATGGGAGTGAGTCTTTCAACAGCTCTGTTTCAGATGCTATTACAGGCACAGATGGGGAAGAATATCACACTAGATCTCCTACCCGATCCAGGAGAGGGTGTCGAAGGTGTAAGCAAGTTAATCTCGGCATTGAGACACGATGCGTCGTTAGTGCCGAGTTTAAGGCCGGTCGAGTTGAGGGAGGCGGCACAGTTGTCGTATGAGAATGCGATCAAGTGGGTGTTTGTGTTTGTGACAGCGTTGAATCTGTTGTATTTGGCCGTTTGTTGGCCGGTTGAGGAGTATGAGTTGTCGGATAAGCCTGCTACTTGGGCTGAGAGAGATGATGGGGAGGTGAGGAGGGAGGAGCAAGATACAAGACCAACCTCTACTGGTTCTGAAGCGTAGACATAGAAGCCAGTGCTTCTCACCATACATTGCAATGCTACGGATCAACCCACCATCTTGTGTCTGGATGTTGGTTGACAAGTTGCTTCGTACTGTTGCGGTCTGGGTGTTCGCAAGCTACTAGAAAATCATGGTTGAAAAAGAAGAGAAAATATCGACGGAAAAAAAGGCACCAAAAATCAACGCGGAAAGGGGAAGCGCTGGTCAGCAGACTCTGCCTGCAACATGCCCCGGATTTCTTTGCTTCTCTGCTGCGTATGTATGAATGATGAGCTCGGCGATCTTGGCGTTGCGCACTGTTCGTGGGCTTTGAGAGGCTCACAGACTCGCACAAGAAAGAGAAAGGCCGGTTTGATTGCCAGACGACTCTTCTTCTTTTGGGTTTTCGCATGTTTTCCGCTCTGTGCATCCGGCCTGTCTGTGTGCCTTTCCCTGCTTTTTGGGCTGAACACTCCCGAATGAAATCTCGACGCTTTTTGCTTTTGCCCCACACTCGCCTCGTCCTCATCCACCTTCTTCCTCCCTCACTTGCTCGCCATCGTCTCCCTGCAGCAAGGCTCAAGCCCTCTCTAAGAGCAAATCTCAGAGCAACTGCACGACCTATCTTCAGGCCTCAGTCTCATCGCCCCGGCATGTCATCTTCCGATCGAACCTAGCCAAATCCACCCTCACATCCCACCTACAACCCAACCGCAACCATGTACACCAACCAAACCCAATCTCCACCCTCCCAACCCAAACACGAACCTTCGGACTCTACGCCTACTAAACCCGACAGCTTAGACCCCGCAACCTCTTCCACCTCTAAATCCAAACCCCAGGAAGACAGGAAAACGGCAAAGAGGCCCAGAGAACAATATAGCTGTGTCGAATGTTTCCGTCGTAAACAAAAGTGCGATCGTCGATTTCCCTGTAACAATTGCATCAAACGGAGGCTGCCCGAACGATGTGTTCCTCCACCTAGTGTTAGAGGGGGTCCGGAGTCTCCTACTCCTTCCGATAGCGGGATGGTTTCGCATAGGCCTAGTGTCACGAGGACTACTTCGGAGGTGCAACTGACGGCTGGGGCGGGCGGGTTCAAGAGACAGAGGACCGAAGATGTGGATTCTTGCGACGAGAGGAAAATCGATCATCTTGCCCGCACCACTTCGAGGATTGCGAGGTTGGAGAGGATTTTGGCGTTGAATGATGCATCTTATCTCGAACAGCGTTTAGCATTGGCTGAAAAAGCGGTGAAATTGCGGCTGGGTGAGGAAGCGCGCGGTTCGACGAGGGATGCTGATGCGACGGGCGATGCTTATTCGAGAAGATCAAGCTATGTCCCTGAAGAAAACGAGGGTGTGGGGCATGCAGATGGGCATTTGGATGATAATGATGGCTTCCTGGGAACGTCGGCGTTGGAGGCTGTACCGTTGCAGTTGAAGAATGGTCTAGCAAAGGCCGGGGTTGCTGGGGATGTGGCTCCACAGGCATTGCTCAGCTACATCCATCCCAACCCTACAAGAAGAGGGTTTCCAATCCCCTCCGCAGATGTGCAAGCGATCAGAGCAACTCTACCCTCACGAGATCAGTGCGAGAGGTACTTTGACGCCTACTTCGCACATTACAACTGGGCGAGGCTGCCTCTGCACGAAGCAACGCTACGCGATCGATTCCGGCAATTCGTGGCGGGAGTACCCAGTCCGAGCGATGTTAGAATGGATGCGGAAACCCTCCCCTTCGTTGCTCTGGTGTTAGCGGTGATGACGCTGGGAAGTGTCCCACCGATCGTACAACCTCTTTCTTCTGCCACGTCACACGCCTTTTTCTGGGCAACGAAAAAGGCGTTGGTCTTGTGCGAAACGTTAGGTCTGGCAAGTCTGGATTCTTGCTGGGCCCACGGAGTACTCGTTAGGTATCTCGATGTCATCAGGGTCACAAGGGCAAGTTGGCACGAGATTGGAAGTTGGATTCGTGATGCACTCGATTTAGGGCTGCACAGAGATGGAAGCTCTTTTGGATTGCCCAAAGAACAAGTTGCGGCGAGAAGGATCCTCTGGAGTCATGTGATACATAATGATCGCGAATGGAGTATCATTTTGGGCAGGCCATTGACGATTACGTTTTACACTACCGAAATGCCGACACGGGAGGACCTGGAACCGTTGGGTTTCGCCTGTCAGACTTATTTGCTGGCGAGGAACAGGTTTACGGCGTGTTTGGAGAGCATTACGCATTGTTTCGAGGAGAGATCCCAGAGTAGAGGTCCATCAGGCAGGACGTCGAGAGCGTACTATAGAGTGTTGGAGGTGGAAGATATGATTGCTGAATTCGTCGATTCGCTTCCGCCCTACCTGGCGCCTAATTGGTCGAGTAGTGGCAAGAGTAAGACGGATACGAGTCTGGATCAGGACCATCCCTTGCTGCCATTCTATAGGTACTTGATTCTGGGAGAAGTGTGCTTCTACCGCTCGCTGCTGCACCGGCCTTACTTGTTGAGGCCTGCGTCGAACGGCAAGCATCCCTTCCCGGAATCGCGACGAGTATGCGTAGAGATGGCCCTGAACGATCTTCGGTTACGAAAAGAATACGCAAGGATACTCAGCAAGGAACAATTGGCACAGTCGTTCGGTGGAGCCTACGCCCTTTTCAACTCTGCGATCGTTGTCGGGATGTCGCTCTTAATTGGGTTCAGTTTAGGGGAGAGGATAGATACAGTGGATCTCAACGAAAGGATTGGATATTTGCAGAACTTTATTACTCAACTGAGGCGAAATTTCGATGCAGGCAATGTGGATGCTTCGGCGGAGAGAGAACAGATGGTGATCGAGGTGCTAGTCTCGAGACTCGAGCCATTCTTGCCGAGAGATTTAGCAAAGAGAAGCAAAGGAGAGTTGGCAGCGGCAAAGGGTAGTATGCGGGCAACAATCATGGCCGATCCTGCGGTAAGGAAGGCTGCTAGGGTGGAGCAGGAGAAACAGGCGGTGGATAGTTTGAGGATGTTAAGTAGTAGTTTACCTGGAACGCCCGTGATGTCGGGGAACAGCGCTATGATTCAGGGCATGGGTGCGGGGCTCGCTAGTCCTTCGAATATGGCAGGCGCTGGAGGATTCGATGCGCAAACACTCCCCCCAATGATGGCTGCTGCTGGAGGTGCGGGAGGTGGTGTAGCAGGCGGATCAACCAACCCAATCGACCCTTACGGCTGGTTACTGACTCCAACAGCACTAGAGAGTCCAGAAGCCGCCAAATCAAACTCAACCAGTACAAGTACCGCTCATACTCCTGTCAACATCCCTCCCGACTCAAACACCAACACCAACACAAACACTGGGAAAATGGGCGCCACTCCAACACCTCACAACCCGCCTGCTGCACCAGCTGCACCACTGCCACATGCACATTCTCTCAGCGGCAGGGGGCAATTTATGGCTGGTGCTTCTCCAAGCCAAATTGCAGGTGGAATGGCTAGGGTAAGTGGTACAGCGGGAGAAGGACAGATGTTTGATTGGGAAGGGATTTTACAAACAATTGGAAGTGGTTGGACGGGGGATGGGACGTTGGAGACTGGGATGGAAAGTTTGTTTGGTTGATCCAGTCCCACACATGAGAAAGTGTCGCTGTCATTGTTAGGATGAGAATGATAAGGGTTGTTTGGTAGCACAAGACGTAGGATTGAGTCGTGAGAGAAGTTTGATTGTGTTTGTGTAGTTGTTTGTTTGCAGGGTTGAGGAGGTCGTCGGTGTTGGAGGTCGTGTGACCGGATTTCGTCGGTGAGAGAATGAAGACCGGTGATTTCCAGAGCCAAAAACGCACGGGCCAGCGAGGCAACAGAAAGATACAGTAGAAAGTGCGAGGATTCGCGAGTGTGGAGTGGCTTTTCTGCGCTTACTCTCAAGGCTGGAGTCTGTCGGTCTTCGTCATCATCCTCTTGCCCTTCGCTTTCCTCTGCAACTACTTCTTCTCCTGATTTCTCCTTCTCTTCCTTCCACACCATCTCCACCCTCTCGCCCGCTATCCCTCATCCTTCGACCGTTCCACTCGGGCTAATTCGCAACAATGACAGCTTCAAAGGTTTCGGACCCAGTCCCACTAGTCACCTCTCTAGACTCGATCTATTCCCCTGCTGGACTCCTCAAAAACTCCTCTCGCTGGTCTTCACTCGCCTCCTCTTTCTCATCCGCCTTTAATGGCGAAGCGCCCGACTTTATCGCTCGTGCACCCGGACGAGTCAATCTCATTGGTGAACATATCGATTATGTCGGATTCTCTGTCTTCCCCGCTGCTATCGAAAAAGATATTCTTATGGCTACTAAAGTCCACTACTCCCCTTCCGCCTCTGATCAGGTCGAAGTGGTGCTTAAGAACACGACGAAAAGATTCGAGGCTACGACCTTCACCTCTTTCTATCACTCCCCTGACCAAGTGCAACTCTTGAACGAAGGGAACAAAAGATGGGCCAACTATTTCAAGGTCGCTTTCAAGGGTTTACACTCTCATCTACCCAAGGATGTGCTTGAGGAGGCAAATAAGAAGCGACCAGTGAAGATCGAAGTTCTGGTCGACGGAACAATTCCTCCTGAATCAAGCCTGAGTTCGTCTGCGGCAATGACGACGTGTTCGAGCATTGTCGTATTGCAAGCGTTCGGAGCACGGCAGTTGATCGATAGGAAGGAGATGGCAGAGGTAGCTATCGAATCCGAGCGTCTAGTTGGGGTCAATTCGGGTGGGATGGATCAGAGTGCATCGATTTTTAGTATTCCCCATCATGCTCTCTACATTTCCTTCTATCCGACACTTTCGGTGCAGCCGACAAGATTGCCGCCTAGTATGCCAGATCATACGTTTGTTATTGTCAACACTCTTGTTGTCTCCGACAAAAAGGCTACTGGTCCGGTCAACTACAACCTCCGTGTAGTGGAGACTAGGATGGCTGCTCGCGCACTTGCCAACTATCTGGATTTGAAAGCGGCAAAGGGGAAAGCATGTAAAGATCTGCGAGGCGTACTAGAGACTTATTTCCAAGAAAACGGTGGCAAGGCAAGGCTGCAGCTAGAGATGGAAAACAGTGCTGCTGTGAAGGAGACGTTCGAGAAGAGTGGAGAGGAGGCAGCGCGGATCAAAGTTGTTGAAGAAAAAGTCGACTCCCTTTATGCGACTCTGCAACACGCACTTCCTCGCAACGAAGTGGAAAAGCTTACCGGTTACTCGGGTGCAGAGTTCGAGGAGGAGTTCCTTTCGTCTTTCCCAATCCAAGCTGAAACCTTCGAGCTCTATAAGCGGTCTAAGCACGTCTTCACGGAATCCCTCCGCGTACTACAGTTCCAAGCACTTTGTAGAGCTCACCAATCGCCTTGCTCCCCCGAAGAAAACACCGAGGTGTACAAGCAACTAGGAGCGCTTATGGATGGATCGCAAGCGTCGTTGCGCGATCTTTACAATTGCAGCTGTGACGAGCTAAACGAGGTGGTTGATATTGCGAAGAGGAACGGAAGCTTGGGAAGCAGATTGACTGGCGCTGGTTGGGGTGGATGTACAGTTCATTTGGTTGCAAAACCAAAAGTGCAAGTTTTCATTTCGGCGATGAGAACGCAGTATTATGCGAAGAGATGGCCGGAATTGACAAAGGAACAGTTGGAAGATGCTTGTTTCGATACACAGCCTGCTGGTGGTGCTTGTGTTTATCAGGTGTAAGGTCAGAGGATGCGGTTTTAGCGACACTGCGATCAAGCAACGTTGGGATGTCTTGGTGCTGCATGCTTCTCAAACAAAAGATCGAGCAATGCCCTTCGTTGGTGACGAAGAGACTGTGACAGTGTGCGTGGGTGTGCATGGTTGCCAATCGTTGATCAGCGGTGCTCTTCCTCGGTCCGTGCAACGATGTTAGTCAGGTTATGAAGTCGTTGAGGCGCAGGTGTACTACTGGAGGCCGAGTGCTTGCTTGTCCAGGCTAGTTCGAGGGATTCCGAGTCACAAACACCACAATATTAAGACAAGCGAGGCGAGCTAAAGATGCTCGTTTTCCAACGTGGGCTATCCAGGTTCTTTCTTACGTTTTGAGAAAGTGGCGTAGGGCTGTCGACGAGAATCAGGAGCCATGGGTTCGGCTTCACGCTCGTCTGAATGGCATGAAAAGCAGGTGGGAAAAGAATGGTCAGGGTCCAGCGAACAACGTCGCCTTGTTATCATGCAGAAGCAGGGCCAGCATGGTCAGAAAGGCAAGGGGCGGTACAAGGATCGAAGCACTTGCGATCTAGAGAGCCGTTTCCGCTGCTATTGCTCGGAAAGGTGTATTAGCGTGCCGACGGAAGGCGAAGGGAAGGAGGGAATGGTATCATCAGCCTAGGAAAAGAAAAGGTGGCGCACCGAGCAAAAGCCTGCCGATCTTCGCTTGGCTTTTGACCTGTCATGCAGATATTAAAATCGTGACTGTATCGAGCAACTGTGTGACTCCTTTGCTGTCCGTGTTCTTGTTGTTCTACAGTAAACGGGAGGTATGTGCCGTCGGATTGATGGATTCGAGTTGAGTAGCGTGAACCAAGGTCAAGGTTGCCGATGAATGCAAATTGGACCGGGATGCTGAAATCGGCAACATCGGCCATCCGAACATCGAAAGGCATAGCACAGCACAGCACAGCACAGCCTCGTCGCTCGTCGCTCTCGTCGCCACGTCGCGAACAAAATCGTATGCACACCTGTGTCATAAAGAATGTAAGGCCAGGCAGGATGGCAGAGTGAGCACAATTTCATCCACCGATCGCGTTTGCCGAGGCGAGAAACACACAAACAAGACTCACCTACAAGCGCTCCTTTTGCTGACTCTCGCTCGTTTCACCTCAAAGCAAGCTCGGATGTAGCGTGGCGGCAACGCGCCGAGCAAGAGGAAACTTGAGAATGAGAGGGAGAGAAAAGGACTCTAATCCAGCTTCATGCGGAGGAAATTTATCCTCATCACGTCAGCGAGTTTAAACACCGCAAGGTGCTTCCAATTACAAGAGTCTCGGCTTCAAGACCTACCGAAGGATGGCTCGAAGACGGTGCGAAGATGCATTGACCCGCCCCGTTGACTCAGGCTTCATCAGTGCTGGCAATCGTGGAGCGGCGACGAAGAGGACTACAGAGTAAGCTTGTGCCCCCGCAAAGCTTGATTGGCTACAAGGGCTCGGCTCTGAGGTTGAGGGCGAGGGCGAGAGGGTCAGGCAATGCAATTGGCGAAAAGAGGGGGATGATGACAGGCATCGGTCGCTACGCTTTCGAATGTAGGTTAGTCGCTGTTCCCTGCTTTATTTGTCGCCTCTTGTCGCCAATTCCTGCAGACTGTTCAATGATGCCGACTCTAGAAACAGCGTGAAGGTGAGACTGGATCACGTCTGGGTTTGAAAGCTGCTGCATGCTGCATCTTCGAGAGGGATGCACGAAATGTCATACCTTCGGCCTCGTGCTTGCTGAAAAACGAATGAGATGGAGTTGCTCTGCGCGCGCAGTCGGACTATATTCCCACGTTGTTCTGACCCTCGACCTTGGTAAAGGCCGGCGTGCATCATGTGTCCGTTGCTTTGCCTCTTCTCTCTCCCCTCTCTCTCCTGCACAGAACAGAAACCTCGGCACCGATGTTTGATTGGTTTTGTTGCATGCCTTGACTGTGCATTCGCCCGCAGAAAGTGCATCTGCACGAGCAGTGTTGCGCTGCAACAGAAGTTTAAACCACCAGCAGCAGCGGCAGCAGCAGCAGCAGCAGCAGATCACAAGCCCGGATACACTTGTTCCGTTGGAGCCGCATGTCGGTGTTTCCCACGAGGGACTCACCTGCTTCATTGTGATTGCACATCAGTTTGGCAGTGCATGGTGGTAAGGTGAGCGGATTGCCAGGGAACACAGCTGTGCTCCTCGACCATGGTCAAGCTGAACGCAATGCTGGAATCACATGGTTGGGATACTGTGGACCATCAGCAGATGCCAGCAATCAAGCTGCACGATTCATGCCGCGGCATCGGACCCCTCGAGCACTTCGTTTCTCGCTCCTTCAGCGAGACATTTGCGACATTGACAACAATTGTCGTCACCGGTGTACTCGACGACTTCGGTATAGAATCTCAAGGTGCGGCGCGCCAGTCTATAGCTTGCACCGAGACAAGACAAACGGAGGCGGCAACGGCAATGGCGATAATGGCAGAAAGAGGAGGCGCGGTATGGAAGAGAAGGGGCGGCTGGGAGCGGTTCAGCTGGTAATCTTGGAGACACACACAGGAAGAAATGACTTCTGGGCGCGAAGCGGCGATTGCCAACCAAAATAATGTCTCGGATTTCTCGATAGGATTTCCCCTTCCTTTTGCCTACATCGGCGCTGATGAAAGTGCCTCCAATTGTCGTTCCTTGACCCTCTCTGTCATCTGACTCACCCACAAGTGATCACGGCCTCGGACCTAGCGGAATCATAGACCTGAAGAATAGATAGCCAACGGCAAGGCTGAAGGTGATTTACCGGAGAGAAAGCCACCGACGCCATCTTTTATTCGCCTTCGCCTTCGCTTTCCACTTCATCTCCGTCACAGGGTTCGAGCTCAGTCACTGAATGAAATCAAAAACCTCGGGTTAGACAAAGAGCACCACTCACCACTCTCACTAGCAGCGCGGTTCTGTTTGTGTAGTGTCTTTCGTGAAACGTATGAGTGGCGGCAACACCTAGCCGAGTGCAGACTAAGGGTGGTCGACGACGCTATCTCTGCTTAGCCTGCTGGAAAATCGCGCCTTAGACTGGATCTTGCAGTGCTTAGCGTATCCAGGGAAGTTCTTGGCTCCCAGCGGCAATGGCGTTGGCGCCTGCCGCTCCATGTCTCGTTGTTTTTCTTAGCAGCCGTGGTTGAATGGAGCGAGGTTATACAAAGAAGATGCCGATCCTACTCGTCCCATCAGACCCACCATTGCAACCCAACAAAAAACTAGGTTATCGTGTTGGCGACGCTGGCGGCACCATGTAAAACATTCATGTCCCACTCCCGCTCCCTGCCCCACTCACATCATCTCATTGCAACCATGGCAACCATTGCAACCGCCAGATGGAACTGTGTACTGTAAACTCACTGCTTGTTCTCCTTACTGTACAGATCCATACAGCCCACCACTATCGGCTCCGTGTTACAATCGCGTTGCAAACAAGAGCCGGGATTGCATTGCAGCCATACAATGGTCGCACGATCCCATCTGTTGGCGCATCAATAAAGCTCTTTCTCCGTTTATAAATACAAGAATCAGGGCTTAAATTGCATATCCGTTCAATCCAATCCTCTTTCTCATGGATTCCTGGCAATGCAAAGCCGCTTGGCTTCATTGTCTACACTGCATTGTTCGCCCATCTTTCTCCCATTCGGATCTGATTGGACCTATTCTTAGAAGTTTGCGATGAGGGTGGGAGCTTTCGATCTGGTCGGCCATATTGACAAGTGGGTTCTGTCATTTCAACATCGTGTATGGTATTGTAGCTCAGAGTCGACCCTCTGAGACGGAAGGTTGATGAAGCAAGGCCAGAGACAAGGACACGAGGAGGTAGGCGAGCAGAGTCTCGGAGGTCTAATTGGCCGTCGTGATTTAACCCAGCCAAGATAAATTGTAAACAGCAAACAAAGCAAATGAATGACGACGCGCGTTTACAGGCGGACTTGGAAATTCGAGTCCCTGCTGCGGGAACTTTCTTTATTATTATTGTTTTTATTGAAAAAGGAAAAAGGAAAAAGAAAAAGAAAAAAAGAAAAAAAAAAAAAAAAAAAAAAAAAAAAAAAGGAAAAAAAAATTCAATAATAATAATAATAATAATAAAGAAATAAAGAAAAAATGAAACACAAGAAATTCGCCTTGTGTTTCGCCTCGTCGTCTCGACCCAACTTCCAATTCGCCTTTTGTCTGAGTTGCGCCCGCCGCCAGCCAGCCAACACCAGCCGCCTGCTTTTAACTCACACTCCTATCTTGGTTTCTCATGCTCCATGCTCCATGCTGTTGCTGCTGGTGTAACCGCCCACCGCTGTCTCTATTCTCTTTGGGTGTGTGTTCCTGTGCCCTAGACTAGAATTCATAGCCGAGCGGAGATCCTTTTCCCTCAACACCCTTTTCTTCCCCTTCGCTCTTCGCTTGTGCTCCCTTGTTGATTGCACGCTGCAGTTACCATCCCCGTTGCCGTTACAGTGGCCCTTTGTGCCCATGCTGTTCTCTTGGCTTGCTTGCGTGTATCTTTCCCGTCTCTGTCAGCTTTGCCCTTCTTTCTTCTTACTTAATTTCCTTCTTTTCCGCCGCAATGCGCTCAGTTTTGGGAGTCTCACTCGCTCAATTTGGCCCAGATTTCGCCGTCTCCTTTCCCTTCGTGCCCAAGAGGGGGGGCGGTTGACCGTGACTATGACTGCTGCTGTACCGTTTGCTTGTGTTGCAGGGTCGAGTGTATGTGCATGTGTGAGTCTGCGTATGTTTGTAACTCTAGTCATTTTGGCCTGTTTCTGAGACGCATCGCCCACGCCCAACCCCCTCCCTCGTTGGTCCCGTCTCTCTCTTCCTCTCTCTTTATTCTTTCTCCTATCATATTCGATTCCCTGTCCCACATCCCCTAAATGAGACCAGACCAAGCCAAAGCGAAGATCGAACCCGACGTCAATCATACCCTCTCGAATGCATGAGCGCTTCTGTAGCTGGCTGCCTGACTCGCCGGGCTTTGTTCGGGCACTCTTTGACCGAGATCTCAGACACTCCTTTGCCTCATTGTTCCTCTTCCCTTGTTGCTCCCATCTTTGCGTCTGCTGCTGCTGAGCCTTTTCGGACCGAAACACCGCCTTCCTCCCATCCTCGCTTGCGTGGCCACAAACAAACCCGGCTTCTAATTCCATGCATCACGCTGCACTCTTGCTGCGCAGTCTCATTCTCCTCTTCTTCCTCCCGCTCCCTGTCGTCCTTCTTCGCCTTACCCTCCTCTTCCTCCTTCTTCGGCTCGTCTTTGCCTCAGCCTTCATTTGCCTTTGCAGACTTTGCCACTTTTGAGCTCTTCCACTTGTCCAGCCCTTCTGCATCTTTAGACTGCCCTCTGCATCTGCACCATACCAACCGCTGAGACCCGTTCCACCGGCCATTGCAAACAAAACGTCTAGACTTAAGTCTGTCGCTCATTCCTTGACTTGAATCGCTGCTTTGCTTTGCCTCGTCTAGCTGGTGGACTTGCTCGCTCGCTCGACTTCGACCTCTCCTTCGTCGTCGTTGCTCCCTCCTTCATCACCGCCCACCTCTTCACCTAGCCCACCTCTTCCGTCGCTAACCAACTCTGTCATCTTCATCATCCTTGCCTTTCTTCCCACCTCCATCATCATCTGTTTGACACAGCGTCGGCTACCGTTACATCAACTCTACTTTGAGCATTATCACACCTCTACCTGACACAGCAGTCAAGTCATTTTTCCTTCTCGACTCGAATAGACGCATCGCTTCAGCAGCCACCATCCGACTCAGCACATCTCTTCACCATCACAATCACCTTTCAGTCTTCTGTCATACGGCCTGGCCTGGCGTTGCCTGAACGCTTCAGCCCATTTCGCTCCTCATTCTCCCCAAGGTCGCGGCAGGCACCCCGCTCTCTGTCCGCATGGCCACCTCGGCGCGGCGCCAGCTCTTTCGGCGCTCCAAAGCGGGTTGCTGGAATTGTCGCTCCAAAAAGAAGAAATGCGACGAGCTTCGTCCTCATTGTACACGATGTATCCGTGCTGGCGAAAACTGTCGCTACCCAGATGCCAGTACAGAGTCGCTTTCTGAGTCCAACACCTCCATGTCAGTCAATGACTACGCCTCGCCCTCCAAGACATCTTCGGCTTCATTTCCCACCAGTCTGTCCAGCATGCATGCTGCACCCATGCTTTCACGGTCATCCTCCACGTCTGGCTATTCATCGCAGCCTCATCACCCTCGTCACGGCCCTAGCTCACATCATCCTTACCATCATCATCCCTATGCATCGCCATCTGGTCCAGGTCCTAGCCATGCACTACCGCCGCAACACCGAGACTACCACGCCCAGAGACCATCAGGCTACCAGCGTCATTCACCGCCGGCGCCTGTGCAAAATGGTTCTCATCATCCCTATCACCACGGGCCGCACAGCAACGCTCATGCCCAACTCCCTCAGCAGCAGTTCCCACCTCCTCCTCTGTCAGCGAGTGCAGCTGCAGACTGGGACCACACTTCGCAGCAGCATGTCTCCAAACGCACTCGTTACGATGAGTTCTCCTCCTCAGCCTCTTCGACTTCGTCCAACCCAGCGTATCAGGACGCTCGCGCACGTCAGCCATTTGATGCTCATCACAGGATCCCCTCCAACCAGAGCCAGACAAGCAGCAGGGGGAAGGCTCGTGTCACGCTTCCGTCCATCTCACCGCATCAGCCTAACTCTGTGGCCATAGCCGCCTCAGCTTCACTCCCGCCCATCCACACTGTATCACCGCCGCAGCATCGTCCCACCGCTTCCCCTGACCTTTCGACTCGTTCGGTCAACACGTCTCCGGACCATCATACGAGTCCTGTCTTTGCCAATGGTCGACACCAGGGTCCAGTGACAACAGCTAGTGCAGAGTCGGTCGCTCCTGATTCGCGCGTGTATCCACCTTCCCACGATGCAGCCAATGTCAACTCCCTGCCTCCTCTGGCTCGCGTTTCTGACTTGCAGTCTCACGCATCACCGAGTCCTTCGTCTCGCCTAACATCATCTTCGGGCGCTGCTTTGCCACGACAAAAGCTTGTTCTGGACTATTCTTCCGCCGAGCTCGACCCGGAGCAGCTCATGGACGGACTGCCATCGCTCTCGCTCTCGATTGTAACAGAGCAGACTAAGGGCGCAAAGGCCTACTTCAATCTGCTCCAAGGCATCGCACGCATGAGTCAAGGCCAAGCGATGGCGCATGCTTTGGCAGCCATGATTGCGACGCAGCGAGCCAACTTGTCCTCTGCTAACACGAGCAAGAAGACCGCAACAGGTAGCCCACAAGATGGAGTTGCGGCGGCCAAGGACGGCAGTTCGAGCAAGAATGCAGACGATGAAGCAACGGATCTGCTCGAGCTTGCCAACCGTCATCACTTGGCTTCTATCAAAGCCTTGCAGACTCAAGGGCAACCCAGCCGTCGTCGACGCTTTTCAGTCATCGAGTCGAGCTCGAGCACACCTACCGCTGAGCTTCCGATCGGCAGCAATGCAGCTGTTATGATGCTTCTCATTCTGGCATGCAGCTCTGTTGGCAAGTCGCTCATGCTGCCTTCGTACTTCAACCAGTGCGAGCAGTACCTTGCCGATGCCGTTGAGCACGTCTCTTCGCATCGACTCTTCCCTTCAGTGACCGGCGAGCCCACTGACGGCACTCCTGAAGAGCCACCCATGTTTATGCCCGAAAACCTCTCCAACTACGGTACGCTTCTCCTCCTGGGCACTGTGGTGGGTCTGTACGAGTGTTACCTCTCCCAGTACACTGCCATCACCGACTGGGATTACAATCCCGCTCGATTGCGTCGACTTCTGCCTTTTAACTGGAACGAGTCCGATGCTGCTATTTTTGATCAGACGCGAAACACTGTATCAGAGACGACGTACAGCGTTTCCATGGTCACCTTTGAGCTCGTCATCGAGACGCTCGACACGATGCGAAAGTTCAAGCAAGCCGAGGCTAACGCTTACGGCGACCGCAAGAGTAGTCGTCGTGAGGCAGAAGATGGCTCAGCAGCCCTCGACAGTCTTGCACATAGAGAAGAGCTTGGTCTGATCATCCGCGATCTGGAGGCCGGAACTTTCTGGAAGGGTGCCATTGCCATTCTCAGCGAGACTGAGCAGCTCCAGGTGCTCGACAGCATCGACGGCAAATTCTCACAAGACAAGGACGAAGACAAGAGCAGCAGGCAAATGCCTCCTCCACCAGCTCTCACGAATGGCGACACATCCAGCACCGCCATTCTCACGGCCTATAGGTCGGGTTCGCTCTTTGTTACTCCTCAGACTGGCAGCGAGGCAGACATCAAGCAACAACAGGTCAACCGACTCCGCCTTGGCAACCATCTTTACCGCAACGCCCTTCTCGTCGATCTGTACGTCACGGTCTTCAACCGTCCCGCTTCGAGCCAGAACATTCGCGATCTAGTATCTCGCAGCATCTCGCTCCTGGCCGCAGTACCGGACAAGTTGGAGTCGGGACTCATGTGGCCCGCCGTCGTGCTCGGCTCGTACGCGCAGAACGTATCTGAGCGCAACCAGGTTCGCCAATTCGTGCATCGAGCGCAGTGGAAAGGTACCTCAGGGCCAGCTTCGGCAGCAGATGTGCTTGAACGAGTTTGGAGTGAGGACGCAGAATCGTGGCGGGAAAGCGTCGCTTACTTTGGCAGCCCTTATTTTTCTTAGTCACCCGACGCTCATTCTTTTGACATACATAGACTTTTCATATATAGACTTTTCATAGATAGACTTCCTTATAGACTTTTCCATGCATACCCCTCAGATCCTTTTACTCGGGCTGCTAATGCTAATGCCTCTCCTAGATCCAAGCTTCGATCGCCAGCTATACGTTGACGGCGATGCAATGTATATGTACGCTAATCTGTACTCTTTTCCTGTAATCTAAACGCCCGCAATCTTTAGACACAAGCCAAACACATCATCGTGGTGCAGAATATGACTGGCATTACTGAAACGACAAGCATATCTATCCTGACAAAGACGATGGGCACATCTATCTAGACAGATCAAAGTCGAAACTCTAAGCAGAAGCTCCACCTAACCGCAATCCGCCTACTTGGCAGCAGCGCGGCCGAACAACTTGACACTCACCAAATGATCCGGCAGATGCTTCCCAACACGCCTCTTTACCGCTCCCACATCCTCCAATACTCTCCGCCACAATCTCGATCTAGCCAAAAGATTGTCGACTTCAGGTCTCCGACCATCCACCCTGTTCCTATTAACAAACTTGGAAGGCTCAGAGTGGATTCATGGTAGCAATCCACACCCTGCTGGCATCGGTGCGAAAAATGTCTGGAAAGCATGGTCGAATTCAGCATTCTCCGACCAATGACTAGCGCGCATAAGGGGCAACAGCCATCTGCATCATCTTAAGGAAAGAATCGTGCAAGCCGGTCTCGCTCATGTGATCCGCGCCGTCCTGACGTCGTTGTAAAATCAAGATCATAAAATTTGGAGAGAAACAAAGGTTCTGTCAGCTTTTGCCTGAGATTGAACTCCTTGAAGCCAAAGGAGTGATACTTACGTTGACGATATAGAAAGGAATGCTTTGAACGCCGTTCATCTCGGCTTGTTGCAGCTTATTACCTAGCTCGTACTCGAGATCATCCGACTCTAACCACTTCCTCGCCTCTTCCTCCGATCCAAAAAGTCCAAACTCTTTTGCTACAGCGGCAAGATACATATCATCCGACATATCCTTACTATTCGCATGGAAATCCTCATAGAGGATGTCCATCAAACGCACCTGCAACGTCTGTGTACATGCACCAGGATCCTCCTTCGCCAACGCCCCACTCTGCTCATCCATCTGACTCGCCTTCAACACCAACCTATGCGCATTCCAAGTCGCCCCAACTTTCCCTTGGCTCGTCCAGTCGAACTTGGGCATACCTAGCTCTTGGGCTGCTCTCGAGATCTTGACGTCGAACGCATCGAGGTTTCCGCCGAACTTGGATCCGTAGTAGAACTTCTTTGTCGGCGGTGAGTGTTTCTCGTATGGCGTGGTGTCGATCGCGTCGTAGTACTTGTATGGAGTATCGTAGCTGGATGCAGGTAGGCGAGGATCGAGGATGTAGGGTTCTATTTTGAGGACGGTGTTGACGTAGGGAGCGATTTGGGTTTTGTAGTCGTCCGAGGAGAGGAAAGCTTTCAGTCGACGTGATCCGACGAAACACCATGGGCAGATGACGTCGGTCACGATTTGGATTAGGAGCTCTGGTTTGGCCATGTTTACTTGCTGTGTCGTTGGCGTATGTGATGGTCGCAGGGTTGGTGTGAGTGGCTGAAGCTGCGGCTATACAACGTTGAACGATGTCCAGCTTGGGCCAAGCAGCAAATGCCGGGTGAAAGTGTGGAGGTGGGACATAGCCGCGCATCTGTAGATCATTTGCAGACCCATCCCGATGTGCAGCCGGGGCTGGTCTGTTAGACCTTGGCACGTTTGTCTTTATTGTAAAATAACGACTTTCACGCTTTTCATCTGGAAACCCTCACTGCCATGTGGTTTCTACGCGCAGCTGTTCCTGATGCAGATTCGACACTGCCACACCTTTTTTACCGCTCTCTGCAAGCATGACGTCCCTATGAACCCTTTGCTTGCTTTCGTGATTTGAGGGTGCCGATAGTTTTGCTAATTTGCGAGCGTGGTGACTCGAGTCGAGTTTGAACCTGTATGTGTCGCAGCATGATGTGGTATCAGACCTTTGCAAAGTCATTGCCGGTGCTGAGAGATCTTGGCAGGTCGTGATCTTTGAGTTGATAGCGTCAACCTTGCTCGACGCCGTGCTTGGCGCAATCTTGGTCACGTTCAAATTCTTGGCTTGATTGGGACTCGCTAACTTATTCGAAACACATTCTGAAGCTGCTCCATTCGGTATCGGAAGCAGTTCCGGACCGGACATCGTCTTCACACTTCATGGCAGCGAAATGTATCTGCATGGCCATTTACGAGCATTTACGGTGTGTCTCGAAAGCATATGTCGACCTTATGACCAATGGCATCTTGCGTTCCTGTTTCTCACGTCGTTTCACGCGACACCAGGACGGTGCGCTGGGTAAGGGACAGAGTTGAAAGCGCCGGTGGTTATGATCCATTGTACACCGGTCATGTGTCCTAGCGTATCATCGGAAGGCGACGGAGGCTGAAGGTAAAACAAGCCTGGTCCCATTTGGCGCCACTGCCCGAGTTTAGAGCAATGAGTGATTGTACGAGCGTCGGATCGGACTGGTGGGACCGTGTTAGGGTCAAAGTGAAAGCTCAGATGCCTGGCAAGTCCGAAGAAAGGAGGCAGAAGGGTTTGGATAGTGAAAGAAAGGTTGTCAGATACGAGTTCTTATCGTGCACGCAAGGGCCCCTAAACATGGCCTCTCGGCTGTGAAGCATGAAAAGCAGATAGGACCGTAAGTGAGATAGCAGCATGAATCTCTCCGGGTCAGCTGACTTCAAGACATGCTATCAACGACAAAATGTGGCTGACCACAACCGTAAGGTGTGATATCAAAGAAATCAATGGCGTGGGAATTCTCGACGCCGACATCAACGTTGACATCCTTTCAAGTCCCCTTTGTCGGTCTTTCCATTTCAAGTTGACGCAACGGGATCGGAAGTCGGTCCTTGCTTTAAGCATGTCCTCTTTCACAACCCTGCTTGAGCGATCATCAATTTGCTGTTCGCTGAGCATGTCAAGTTGCCTGAACCCGGAGAGTGACCTTCCGTGAAGACGCTTTGATGATTTGTCGGCGAGCATGCAAGATGAGGCCTGCTCGCCGGCGAATCTGACACAGCAGCCCACATCTTATGATGCAGAAAAAGCAGGAGTCGAGGATCGACAGGCTCAGATGGGAAATTTTAGACAAGCATCGAGAGTCAGACCCTTAGACAAGTTGAAGCTACCGCAGCGGGCTGCAGATCGATGCAATGACTGAAATGAAGTAACGAAAATCTTGCAAAATTCTCCGATTTTCGGGTACGGAGAATTTTCAGAGAGCTTTGCTTGACGTGCGGGTAACGATTTTCTGGCGAAATTCTGCTACAGTAGATCTGACGCTTTCACTCTATCACGACGGCTGATGACGATGCGAGTGTACTCAATGGCAACGCAGTCACGATAAAGCTCAACGAGCTCTAGAGGCTTCTAAACAATAGAAGAAAAGCCAAGCAAGATTCACGGTAGCGTTCCAAACAACTAGACGCGTGTCGCTTTGCCCAGATGGTCGGCAATTTTTGCGACAAAGAGTTGAAGATACGTCGAAATTTCCAGGGTTTACCCGGGATGTCGACAGGGCGAAGCTCGTGAAAGGATACGCCGCTTATTCACAAGCTTATTCAGACACGTGAAACGCATGAAGGCTGCTATGTCAACTGCTCAGGAGCTCTGCAGGAGAGACACTTGGCTCATCTAAGGCAGCTCAGCGTCCTCGAAGATGGTGTCAAAGGTCTATATACTCATGTTTATAGTCTCAGTTTTTTTTGGATTTTTTTTTTTTTTTTGAACATGATAAGCATTGTTATCGCTACACACCTGTGCGAAGGAGGGCCTGATCGTGGCCCCAACGAATCGGTGTCTATACCTTTAACTCAAAGATCGACGTCCGTGAAAGAGTTGACGCAAAAGAGTCTAGACGTGCTGTGCTGTACCGCGCGACCGTCGCTCAGGTTTCACACCACCGATCCTCGCAAAAAAAGGGTTCGAACACGTTGCAAACAAAGGTGCAGCTGTCCAAAAAAAATAAAATAATAATAATAATAATAATAATAATAATAAAATAAAAAACAGTGGTGACTGTGTTCTTATGCGAGCAGATGGCCCCTGTTTTTATCTCGGCAGAATGTGCTTTGTAAAAACGTTCCTATCCACAGACATGCCGAGTTCTGCTTGAACTCTGCCACAGCTGAGCCTCGCGTTCGGCTGAGCTCGTGACGTGTCCTACTTCACAGGGAGCTGAGCGTGATACCCGCCACTGGCGGATCACGAAGACCCCTACAATGAAGCCTACACGGGAACCGTGTTGGTCAAGGTTCCTGCTTGGTCCAGGGCCAAGGACTGTGCATGTTGCGAACAAAAAGGTCTTAGGAAATAATCCAAAGAGGATACCGGCAAATCTGATCCATGGAAGATACATTAGAAGCGCAAAGAAGAAAAGCTGCCGAGCTGAAAAATCTCCGAAGAATTCAGGGCGGCACCCCTTGCTTGCTTCACTGACGTTTCCTGCCTGCGATCTGCTCAGCGTTTATGACTCAGTGTCCTCAGCTTACACCATACCGAGATGTCGACACGTTCCCGGCTCCTCGGCGGGCGAGTCTGGTCAATAGGACCAAGCGTGAGAAACTTGGTATTTTGAGGATGTTACCCGACCCTCTCTATCGTTCCAGCAGTGATTGAACCAGGTTTTCGGTACCGCGGATTGCTAAAGAAAAGATGAAAGCGTCGAGGGTGGGAGTCGGACAATGCTCGGCGGTGGCAGTGTCTGAATGATTAGCCTCGGTGGGCTCTGCCAGAAACAGAATTGTTCGCGAATCTGAACATCTGAAATGGCAGACGGAAGAGAACAAGAATAGCTGAGCTGGTTTCACGGTACACCGATGATGGCCGACCAAAGATGGTTACTCATTCACCCCTGCATGTGAGCATCGCTAGAACAAAGCTTTGTGAGGGTCCGTGACATTGCTGACTCTTCATCGCTTTGCAGATAAGTCTCTTGACAGAGTTCTTCCTGTCAAGTTCTTCGGCTCCTTCTCGTTGCTTGTCATTCGTTGTCGCATTCCTGGGTGGAATTGCGCGGCGTGTTAGAGAGTTACTCATCGGCCTATGACAGTAGAGTGGGAACATCCGCTTCCCTTTGAGTACAGAAATGAACTGCAGTCACCCTTCTTCATTGTCACTGTGAATGTCATTGACAACACGGACCTCCGTTCTGCGTGCTATCATCGTATCATGGTGTCAGCTGCTCAATCCCGACCCTAACGACCGGCGCGCTCCGATACGCTTTTGCGTTGGCTGTCAAAGTGCAATCAAGTTCGCGTGTGAATGCCTCTCCTTCTCCTATCATACCCTCGTGGTGCAGAGTTGAGCAAGACCCTGTCAAGTCTTTGCAAGCGAAGAAGGTCCTTCTCAAATATAAGAGTCGGACAATATTTGACCCTGTTCCTTATCCTCCGGCCTTCACCTTCATCTTCACCATTCACGCTATCACCACCTTCTTCAGCCTTGACAAGTAGTCAAGCTAGCTGACACCCTTCTGGCACAAAGACCGTCTGGTATTGGCTTCCTTGTCTTATCACCAAACCATCACACCCTACGCCAAGCCTGGAATCCAGGCACAGCATCACCTCATCGTACTTCTTGGCTCTTGATTGTCATCAGCCTCACTTTGACCTTCCAAGAAAGCAGCTTCCGCTACGCCCGACACACTTAAAATCCGACGCTTTTTTTTTTTTTTTTTTTTTTTTCAACACGTAACGCCATTTCTCAGCAGCGTTTCATATCCGAAAAAGAAAAAAAGATCAAAGAAATAAATAAATAAAATCGGCAATCGGACCCTGCTTCGTCATAAGACAGCCCACCCGCAGCAAAATCTCCTCTGTCGATCTACGCCACGATACTTTTTTTTTTTTTGTTTTTTGTTTTTTTTTTTTTTTTTTTTTTTTTTCCCTGTCTCTACCGTTCCCATCATCCAATCCCGCTTTGGGTAAGAGAAGAGAGAAAGTAAAGCGTTACGCGCCTGTCTTCTGGATCGACCTTTCATTGTCCTTCCAGTAAGCGAGATTGCTCACCTGCATGTCTTTGCTACAGAGTAACTAGCTCAGCTCCTCTTCACGTCTTGTGACTGCAAGCTTTCCTTTTAGGATTCTAGCTCCGCTCTTTTACATCGAAACGGCGGTACTTTACCACCCATCCTCCACACTTGCAGCAGACGATCCGGTTCTCTGTATCCGGAGGCTCTTCTTTCCTCTCTCACACGCTGTTGCCGATCCAGCAGTAGGAAGCTTGCTCATCCATTCACAGTCAGCTTAGCTTTTGTTCTTTGGCACGTTGCCCCGCTGATCGTCTTTGTGCGACTTCGGTATATCAGGAGCTAGCCCTTCGTAACACAGTATGGTGTTTGAGCTTCCATCCATCCTGAAGCAATCTTCTTCTCCTCCACCTCCTACCTTTGAACGAGCACGCAAGTATCGTCCTCCTCCTACCTCCCATCACTCTTCCGTACAAGTCTTAGACGAAGAGTTTGGCAGTCCACGCACATCCACTCAGGTCAAGCTGGCGTACCTCGAATCTCACCCTAACTCGGACGCAGAGAGTGAGCACTCTAACCACCGCCTCGAAGAGCACCACGACGCATCCTCAAGCATCGCGCCGACTCCATCTCTCGTCCGTTCTTCCATCGGCTCTCCTCCCATCTCGCCTGCAAGAGCCTCTGCCGAAGCCGACAAGCAAGCCCCCAACAGCCGACTCACTATGACTGACGTTCGCACTTCCACTGATCGTCCTCGTCCAAAGCACGGTCACGGCACCGCTGCTGAGCAGGGTGCTGCTCTCCGTGCTGCCGCTGATCGCCAAGTAGGCCGAGCTTCTCATTATGATGACGGGCACACACGTACTGTCAAAAGCTCCCGTCGTTCGTCTCGCCGTTTGGTCGATAGCCCTTGTGACTCGCCTCGCACTTCCAAACGCTACAGCCGCCATCAAGGCGACGAGCAGTTCAACGAGAAGCGACAAGTCGGCTCTGCCGCTGCTCAGGGTGCTGCTTTCCGTAGAGGTGAAGATGCTCCTCTGCCTTCTGCTGAGCAGACTAGAGAGGCACGAGAACGTCACTTGCGTGCAGCATACGGCCAAATACCCAAGCTCGGCAAGGGTTCCCCCGTCAAGCCATCCACAGGTATCGACAACCTCGCGTTGTTGATGGAAGACGACTCGTACACCACCTCGTGCTTCTCCATCTACATGTTCAAGTCCGAACTTGACCTCGAGACCGTCGAGAACTTCTTCGAGGTGCTTGCCCAGACGTACCCCAAGTACCGCTACGTTGTCGACCTTGACCCCAAGCTGTCAAAGAAGTTGGAGAAACAGACGCTCCGTCGTCAGCCTGGCACATCGTCTCCTCCTGGCGAGTTCGATGCCGGTCGCCGCACCCGCTATGGCAAGGGCCTGAAGGCTGGTTCCCTCTTCTCCCCCGCCCGATGGCGTTACGTCCCTGATTTTGACATCAAGGAAAACATTGAGCATGTTGCCCAGTGTCCCGATGGCGGAGATGACGCCGCCCTCAACAAGCTGGCTGGTCATTTCCTCGGTCGTCATTACGACTACTCCAAGCCTATCTGGGAAGCCTTGGTGGTCAACCGACTCAACACCTCGGATGGTGGTCGCAGCGCACTGATGATCAAGATTCACCACTGCTTCTCCGACGGTCAAGGAATGATCCAGAGCTATCACGCCGCTCTTGGTGCATTGGAGCAGGGTGTCGGTATCCGTGACATCCAGAAGAAGGTCGACTCCAACACCTCGCAAAACAAGCGTCCTGGTCAGCGAGAGGCCAAGCCCACTGCTTGGGGCACCGTTCAGCACGGCTTCCATTTGGTTCGTGGTCTCTACTTCCGCAAGCGCAAGTCCTTCCTCTATCAAGAGAAGCGTTCACGTGCTGCTGGTAGGCTCTACTGTCACAGCAAGGGTATTGACATGGACGACATCAAGATGATCCGCAAGGTCTACGGCACTGAGAAGCTCAACCTCACTCTCAACGACGTCGCCTTGGCCATTCTCGCACGTGCTCTTCGTATCGCATCGGAGCGTGTTGATCCCAGCAGAAGGCACAAGGACAAGCGTGTTGCCATTTTTGTCCCTATCTCGGTACGTCCTAAGGGCGACTGGTCTCTCAGCAATGCCACTACCGGTTCGATCGCCTGGCTTCGCTTCGAGAAGGAAGAGCAACCCGACTTCGAGGCTCAGCTGGCTCAAGTTCATCGCGAGATGGGTCGAATCAAGAAATCGTACGGTCCCAAGCTTCTCTACGACACCTTCAACGCCTTCTGCAAGCGACGCATCACCTACCTGCCCAACTACCCTTTGCTGCGACAGTTCTACTACCGCGCCTTCCGCGAGTACCACGTTGCCACTAACGTTCCTGGTCCTCCCAAGCCAGTCAAATTTGGCGATCACGAAGCATACAGCTACCACGTGCTGCCACCTTCGAGTCCAGGCAAGTCGACCATGGCTATTGGTATGATCTCGTACGCCAATGACTTCTCGCTCGCCGTTTCATGCGACGATGTGCCCGAGTTCAAACACTTGGCTGAAGAGATTTGCAAAGCCTTCCAGGATGCTGCTGAGCAGATCATCGAAGCTGCCAACCAGAAGATGACCAGCAGCAAGGAGGCTGGCGCGACTCGATGAAGCCGAGGCTGTTCCGTCGACGACCCAGCCCGCTCCGCTCACCTCTCCGAAAAGACAGGTCGAGGTAGGAATGTGGCTGAGGTCGAAGGGAGGAAGAACAGCTCAGTAATCGGCAAATCCTCCAGAGATGTTCTTGCCTCAACAATCCCCTCGTTGCCGTCGGTCGAGTTGATGGCAACCAACTCGGAGAATGAGATGGAGGAGACTAGGGTGGCAAGCTTGAGTTCCTCACCGTCTCGACACTCAAGCTCGCTGCCCAGGCCCATAGGACGCCGAATTAGCACGTTCTTTGCACGCGCTTTCCGACACAAGGAGACTGCACATGTTTCAGAAGAAGGCGATGATGCTGTTACGCCGGAGACCGATCTTAGCATCGGTGAGAGCGATTCAACCCTGGATAGTCGGCACCCCTCTCCATGGACGTCTACTTCGGCGACACCGCTCTCGACGCCTGGCACCTCTATCGCACATGGTGATCTCAGGTCAGACCCGCCTTGTGCTTCTCGACCAAATGAGAAGAAGCGACTTTCTTGGTTCGGCTCGACACCAGCTTTGCAGTGGACCTCATATCGGGCGCCCGTCTCCGGTGATGGCCCGTCACCGCCGCCCACTCGCGTCTTACGCAACAAGCCACCTCTTCATCCTCGCTCCAGCTCTTGGTCCTCTTCATCAGGCAGCTCTGCCATTCGGTGCTCCCTCGAGCACGTTTCCAAGACAGCCTCGTCGAGAGGAGCAATTGAGCAAGCGCCTCAACAAGGTATTTCGGCGCTGGTCCCGAACGCTCAATTCCTGGGGCTCATGCTGCTCGTGATCCTACTCATCTCTTCACCACTCATCAAGGTCCTCTCCGTCTTGCTCTTTATCGTCGTGGTTTCGCTCGATGATTCTTGATCAAATACTTTGTATACCCATCGCTTTATCTCTTTCTTTATAAATTACATACAATCCTTCACTCGTTCAGATAGTGTGTGTGTAATGGATTCGCTGTTCCTGCAATCACAATCGATCATCACTTCTCAGTACATGTTTTCGTGATGCTGACTTTAGACAGTGGCCAAGAGCCGAGATGCAGAGGGTGGAGCGGTATGGGAAGCGAAAGTTGAGGAGAACCTTCTTCCATCATGTTCAGACATTTTAGCGCAATCGTGTTACCTTCTCTTCGCACAGGTCGCGCGCTAAATGAGCGGTACGCGAGTCCAACGCTTTCCATAAAGTCCGAATGCTAAGCTACCACCTTATAGATCATCGCCATCTTGGTCTTGAGGCGTCAATTCTATATTGGCACTTTGTCGAGGACCTGCGGTTGGAATGCCTGCAGGACAGCTGTCACTCTTGTTCCTCCCGCGTGCAGCAGCTGCTGCAAGGTCGATCGCTTCGCCTGCTTCTCGGACCCGTTTCCTTTGGCTCCCCTGGACGTGTAATGGGTTGTTGATGAAGTGGGTTAATGATCGAACCTCGCGCTCGGATGACTTCTGACCCAATCTAGTCCCATGAACATGATACGAGATCCGCGCTTCATTAATGGGGTCAGTCAACGGTGCTACGCCGAGGCTCGACATTCGTATCACAGATGAAACAAGGTAGGATTTGAACTTCATGCAAGCCATGTCAGCCAGAAAGAGGGACCCGACGGTCGGTAAGTGCTTCGCAAGTGGCTAAGCTTTGCGGTCGATGCCGCTCCGCCCCTCTTTAGACGAGGCTAAACACGCAGGTGCCTGTTCAAGACTCATTTGGTCCTACCGCTTGTGGGGCTATGGCGTGGAAGCCCCTGGGCTACTTTTGCAGCCTCATCCGTAGATGTAATCGAGTGGTGTCGACTCGTGAGAGAACGGCAGCAGCTTGTGTGTTGGCTTCCTCCTCTCTCCTATGAGCTCACAGCGATCTCATCTACCCTTCCCCCCCATCACCTGATCATTATATAGTCCCCATCCTCCCTGCTTCATTTCACTCTTTAGAAACCGTCACACCTTCATACATTGCGTAGATCTTACTTCACCGGCATTCAGCCGAGCACCTCACCCAACGATGCTCGCCAAAAGCTTTGTCGGACTCCTCCTCGCCCTTCTCACCGTCCACTCCAACGCAGTGACCATCCAAAAACCAGGCCTCACCCAGTCCGCCACCTCCAAACAGCGCGCAGATGAGATCAAAGCAGCATACCGTACCTCCTATTCCGCCTACCTCAAATATGCCTCTAATCACGACGCCCTTCTCCCCCTAACCAACGGTTTCGCCGACCCCTTCGGCGGCTGGGGAGCAAGCGTAGTGGATTCACTCAGCACATCTTTCCTCATGGGTCACACGGATCTCTACAATGCCGGTGTCGAGTTTTCTAAAAAGATCGATTTCACCAAGACTTCATCCAAAACCATCTCTCTCTTCGAGACTAACATTCGATATCTTGCTGGACTCATCTCTGCTTATGAGCTGGGTGGGAAGGAGGAGCAGAAGCTGATTGATCAGGCGAAGGTTGTTGGTGATCATTTGGTGACGGGTTGGTTAGGTGAGAACCCATTGCCGTGTAATAAACTGAAGTGGAACAAGTTTACGCCTCCGGATGCTTGTACTAAGTCGGGTATAGCTGAAACGGGAACGCTGATTTTGGAGATGGATAGGTTGTCCAAGTATACCGGTGATCCTACATACTTGAAGCTGGCAAAGAAGACTATGAAGACGATCGCAGAGTCAAAGGGCGTGTTTCCGGGGTTGTTCGCTCAGGTGTATAACCCGGTTACGGGTCAACCTACGGATGATTATGTGACTTGGGGAGGTGGAAGTGATAGCTTCTTTGAGTATCTGATCAAGTATGCGTATCTGATTGGTGATGATAAGGATGTTTGGATTCCAACTTGGGTGAATTCTGTTGCGAGCTCGATCGAGTATCTGGTTGAACATCCCGAACAGACGAAGGAAGGGAAGTTGACTTATTTGACCGACTACTCTGAAACGAGAGGTGGCAATCTTCCGCGATGGTCCCACTTGGGCTGTTTCGCAGGCGGAAACTGGATCCTTGGCGCAAAGATGATCGGGCAGCCCACATTCGACAAGTACGGTCAATCCCTAACCGCAGCTTGCGCCAATACCTACTCTTCTTCCCCCTCAGGCATTGGTCCTGAAAGCTTCGTCTTCATCGGCCAAGGAAACAACACCAACAGAATCACCATCAACAATGCCCCCTTCTACCGCGAACACGGATTCGATTTCGAGATAACTGAATACGTCCTCCGTCCTGAAGTGATGGAGTCAGTGTTCTACGCCTACCGCACCACCGGTGATGCAAAATGGCAAGAGATAGCCTGGAATGCTTGGCAATCGATCTATCGAAATTGTTTGGCGAAGCAAAATGGTGCACTGGCTGCCTTGGCCAATGTCAACTCGACGAATCCGACCCAGCTGGATGATTCGGAATCGTTCTTGTATGCGGAAACGTTCAAGTATCTATATCTGATCTTTGCTGATCCGGAGACAGCGAATTTGGATAGGTACGTGTTCAACACAGAGGCACATCCGTTTTTGGTGGATAATCCGGAAAAGAAGAGTTATGCTGCGCCGAACGTGCAGGTGAAGGAGCCAGCGAAGAAGCAGGGTGGTATGGATAAGAAGGAAAACTGAACCGGTGGTGGGGGAGGAAGGATGTGCCGGTTCCGATGTTTAGTAGTTTGCCCGGGTTGAAGTTGCCCTCTGGAGGAGGGGGAATACGTGGAGGAATATGATGGGCTTGTTGGGGAAGAGGAGTGCGAGTGAGGTTAGGAGACATGCGAATGGGAAGAGGAGACAGATCGTTGAGGGGGGTAATTAGAGGATAGCGGGGTGTTGGTGGTAGGGTTTCGGTTTGCTTTAAATGCTTTCTGCTTCTTGATGTTTTAATCTTACGCTCTGTTCGGCTTTCATCACGCTTGGTACAGCAAAGACTGAATGTTTGTCGATTGCATTCCCTTTACTATATATCCTACTTGAGTGTTGTTCACGCTGAGAAAGGTGACGCCAACCCATAAAGCGAATCCAACACGCTCTGTAACCCACTCCTTCCCTTCCCAGCATTGTCTCTAAACCTGTTATACGACCACTCTTCCACCTTTCTCGCCGCTCCTGACAATATCCCTGTAAATCCGGTACAACTAATATCGGCAACCTGATTGAGCATGGTCCCTTCCCCCAAACCTCGGCGATTCTCTTTCGGTGTATATGTGATGTACTCTTTAACCAGCATGTATTGGGAGAGCGACAAGTTCGTACTTGTCATCTGGAACTGTTTTGTCCAAGGGTTGACCATGACTATCTCTCGAACATACGTGTCTTCGCTTGCGCCGACGAGACGGACGAGCCAACCGGGAGCGCCTTGACGAACACCGATGATCCGTTCTGTGCGAAGTTGGCCGGAGTTGGGATCGAAGGATTGGTCGAGTACGTCGACTGAGACGACGTGGTCTGCGTGTGGGTTTGGGTATTTGTTCCAGACGGCTGTCAGTGCACAGAAGGAGGGGTCAGGAGGATGATGTCCGCGAGGTGTAGCGATGGAGAAGAGGTGGAAGGCGCAGGGGACTTACCATTGGCAGTCTGATGCCATGGATAGGCAAATTCCTGTTCCTGGAAGAAGGTCTGTGGCATCTTGTATGACCGTCGACTGATGCAGAGGAAAGATGAAGCACTCGTGGGTATGATTTGATGGTGATCAGGTGGAAGAAATGCTTGTGACAGGATGTTGGTGGTGCGTGCGTTTTCAAGAAGAGCTGAGTGAGCTTTGGCCTCCGCCAAGTGTTGTGTTGTGTTGCGTGTGTGTGTGGGTGTCTAACTTTTTTCCTGGGCGTTGAAAGCCTCGATATGTGGAGAGAAGCATCGGGAATCGGGGTATGATCTCTATTGAAATACCAGTCATAAGCAGCTGCATGATTTAGATACACATCTGCGGCCATAGAACCTTGAAAGCACCGCATCCCGTCCGATCTGCGAAGTTAAGCAAGGTATCGCCTAGTCAGTACTGCGGTGGGGGACCACGCGGGAATCCTAGGTGCTGCAGTTATAATCTTATTTTTTTCGATTTTCGATTTTCAATTGTTGGAAATTCATCCGAGTTGACGGTTTCAAGCCAAATTTCGAAGATTCTCTCCTCTCCCACTCGGAGGGACCGGCTATCTTTTTTTTTTTTTTTTTTTTAATTGCGTGGAAAAGACACCCATTACAGTTCTGCCGAGCTCAACACCGACACGTTCGATTGCATGAGGGGAAGGAAGCGCAGCACTTCTTGCTTCTTGGCCGTCATCAACACCATACGTCCTATCAACTTGGGCATCCTGAACACCAATCCTGCTCCATCTTTCTCTCATCGGCATCGAATAGAAACACGATGCGTGCATCATCCTCGGTAGCTGCTGGCTCGGCCAGGCTCATCGCCTCTACCTCGCCAAGTGCTCGTCTCGCATCGGCATCACCACTGCGTCTGACCTCCTCTCCAACCCTATTCACATCACGAGCAACAGTTGCATCGCCAACAATAACAGCCTCGACAGGCTTTTCAGCACGTCGACCTCTTACAACGACCCCAGCACCGAAAGCAGCTGGCATCAACCTAGTCAAAGCCACCATCGCCCTCTCCCTCGTCGGTGTCACGTCTTATCTTTTCGGTTCCATGTATCCACCACAAATTGTCAAACTTATTTTCAAACCTCCCTCCCCACCACGTTTGAAAAGCGATGGACCAGAAGCAGAAGCTTACACTCGAGCGATCGAAGACGCACTTCACTCCCTGCCCATCATTCAACCCCTCAAATCAACCTCGGTAGCTCACGGATCGGCAGCAGAACTCGAAGTTCTCCGATCCCAAGGTAAATCCATCACAGACCTCGATCCTTCCACCACCGTCCAAGTCCCCGCTCACGGCCGTATCCCAGGCGCTAACGTCGCTGTCTCTGGTCCACCCGTGGAAGGAGGCGCTGCAGACACACACCAATACATCATGACTCGTCCTTACCTCAAATACAGTCGGGAGAAAGCTCAGCATAACCTCACCGCTGGGTCGTTGCGTGGGCCTGGCATGCTCGCCATCCCACCTCTTGTGTTCACCAAAACCGGCAAAGGCGCACGCGAGCTGGGTGGTGCGGAAGGCGACTCCACTATTGTTACTCACCTGGGTCCAAGTGTGTGTGGACATGATGGGATCGTGCACGGTGGAATGCTAGCAACAATATGCGATGAAGCTTTGGCTCGAACTGCAATGTACAATCTGCCAGGCAAGGTCGGAGTTACAGCCAGACTAGAGATCGACTATCGCAAGCCTACAATGGCGGATCAATTTATCGTAGTGCAGACAGAGTTGGTGGAGCAGAAGGGCAGGAAAGCGACGGTGAAGGGGACGGTAAGGGATGTTGAAGGGCAGTTGCTGTTGCAATGCAGGGCTATCTTTGTCGAGCCGAAGTACGCGAAATACTTCTTGGACGCAAAGGCGATAAAGCAGGATATTGAAGGATAGAGAGGTTCAACCATGTACCAACACACACATATCACGCATCATCATAGACAATAGACACTTTATCAAAGCTCTATATTACTTCTAGCCCTTTCTCTGAGATGGATGAGTCATAGACGACCCCAAATACCAAAGGCATTCGCCAACCCGTGATGTTCGACCACCAGATCCAACTTTTCCAACGCCGGTTCACCATACATTTTGCTTGCTTCATCTGCGATGCTATCCCCCGTACACAGCAAGAATCTTGCATCTTTCTTTGCTAGAAGCTTTGCTGTGGTTGCGACTTTGGACTGCGTGCCGACGTTCAAAAATGGTGGGTCGGAAACCAGTACATCGAACGTCCCGAGCAATTCTTGCGGGACGGTTTCGGGCTCGTGAAGATTGTAGTAGACGAAACTTGTCTTGCTGAGAGCATGGAATCGTTTATCCACCTCGAAAACGAATGCTTGAGATTTAAGCGAAGGAAATCGGTGAACGAATCCTACCCATGCCGTGGGGCAACACAGAAAAGCTACTCTTGCGTCTCCAAATGCTGCTTTTACCGCATCTTGCTCCCTCGGTATGGAAGTGGAAGAAGGCGAAACCAGCTTAAAGATGAGCTCTGAAAGCTCACGAACGAACTTTGCAGAATACCAAAACTGTGACAGCTGCCAACTTTCACCAAAAGTCTTCCTAAACGTATCCACATCCAAATCCTTCCCTGCTTCCCCTTCCTCCCCTTCTCCTTCGTCTGAACCAGCTTCACTTCCCACCTCCAACCTCGAACTCAACGTCGACAACATAGAATCCGCACTGTCCGACACAACCCCATTCAACCTCTCCAAATCCGCAATTGCTTCGATCTCAGCTAACAATGCAGCTTCCGCCTTTGCTACCTGCGCAGCTTCTTCTTCGGATGTGAGCTTTTTGCTGGCTTGTTCCGTTCGTTTTTCCGATTTGGACTTCTTTCTGGATTTGCGAGAGGAAGATTGGGCAAATTTGAGCAGGGAAGCTTCTTCAGCGGCTTTTTCCGCTCGGAACTTGTCGAGAGCGGCAAGAGCGGATTTGTCCAGGTCGTATTGTTCCGATGCTTCCTCCGAGTTCGAGGCGAGGGTTGTGTCGGTCATCGTGAGGTGTGTGTGTAGGGTGGTGAGGTTAGGGATGGTGGGAGCTGGAAGAAATTTAGAGCGTTTTCGGATCTCGGAGACGAAGTTTGGAAAGTTTCAAAATTTGTTCCTGAACCCTCCACATGCACTCTCCCTCCCTCCTCCTACACACAGGTCGAGTCCCACGCAAAGCAGACACTGTTGGCACAGTCAATGGAGCAAAGAGGTGTATACATCATTGTAGCTATGCTCCTCCAGACACTGTTCAATCAAGGATCTTCCAATAAACAACAGTCGAAACAGTTCCAGCCTTGATGCTCTCTTCCATGGTCAAATTCTTCTTTGTCTTGCCCTTTCCAGTCTGAGCCAAAACTGTCGCTGGTGCCGTGGTCATCTGATCTTTCGACGAGTCTGTAGGTGGCAGGTGGGTATTGGCCTTAGTCTTTGATGCGAGCTGTAATCGGTTATGAGGCATGTGCGTTAGGGCGCCCGAGTTGATATCCGCCTCTCGCAACTTTGGGTCGGCGGTTGGCAGGGACGCCTGAGGCATAGCGGCTGCCTTAGCAGCCGACACAACAATTCCATCCTGTTCCGAGAGAATGTTCCCGCCCTCAACGGTCGTCAATGCGGGGAGCGGCTTAAGATGCTGAGGAACAGCCAGGTTGGATCGTTTGCTCAGACCGAGTTGGAAACCTGCATTGGCACCCCAAACCATCACATCGCGACCGAAAGCCAAGTGATCTGCCGACTCGACAGTATCGAGCACAAGCGCAACATGGCCTGGCTTGCCAATACTGATACTGTGAATAGGAACAGGATGCGTCTTACCCGTAGCTTCCGAAAACTCCATCAACCCCGACACAGTCTTAACTCGCGAAGGCTTAGAAACGACCTGACTCCACATCGCATTCCCAATCGAACCCCACTGACCCTTACCAGAAGCCAAAAGATCGATCTTCATCCCGTTCTGCTCACGACGAGTCGTCATAAAGAACGAGTTATCCGCACCAGCAGCAATCGAGCTCGCTCGCACATCCATCGAACTGTTGGCGAATGACCTACTCAGCACCACCTCAGTGGGAACAGGGACACATTCCATGCTGAAGTTGGTGCCAAGACCGCATTGGCCGTGCGTGTGCCGGCCCCATGCAAGCACACGTCCATCGTGAGTGCGGGCTAGAGAGTGCTCGCTACCAGCAGCGATTTGGACAATGTTGAGGTTGCGGAGCGCAGGGATCTCGTGAAGGGTAGTGCACCATCGGATACTTCCAATGGGTTCGGTAAGAGGTTTGGGAGGGGGAGCTTGGTCAGTGTTGGTTTCGAAGGCGGGTTCTGAGCTAGCCTTTGGCTTGGAGGTGCGGTCGGTCTCGGTGGATGGAGCAGGGAGCCAGCCAGAGGGAACGAGCGTAGAAACGGGTCGACCACCGTGGTTTGCCTCAAGCTCGGCAAAGACACAAGGTTCGAGTAGAGTCTCGACATGACCTGCTTTGCTGTCGGGGGTCTTGGGTGCATTGAGCCAGACACGACGGGTACCGAGCTGGCCAAATGTGTTGCCCTCATCGCCGATGGGCGTTGCGAATGTTCGACCCTTGTTGGTCACAGTGATAAGGTGGTGGCTTCCAGCAACGAGGTCTTGCACCTTCTCAGTGCTGCCCCAGTGTGCAGAAGGAGCGGGGTGAAGCACTTCGTGGTCAATAGTGGGACTGGCGAAAGCGTTGAAGAGCTTGAATGGGTTTGCAGACCAGCCCGGGTACTTTGGCTTAGACTGGAGCTGCTGAACCGCAGAGAACACGTAGACGTGGCCGTCTTTCGACAGAGCATAGATCTTTTCTTCAGTCGCTTCTACCTTGATGATATTCTTGCCTTTCAGCGTCTTGACCGGGTTCAGTACGAGAGTTGCAGTGCCGCCAAGAGGAGCCCGAACGTTGGCAGTGGCCTTCTCTCTCTTGCGTCCAAGAGGCACGTCCTCGATCGCTGTCATCTCGCGCACGGAGGGATCAAAGAATCCAAGGCCCCACTGATAGACATCTCCTTCAGCATCAACAGCAACGCCGTGCTTTTCTTGCAGGCAAATATCTCGAAGAGCCACTCCGTCGAAGAACGGAATGGAGCGGGGAGATCGAATGAGCGTTACTGAAGGAGCATCTGGAGCAACGACATTGTATCTGTTCGAGCCCCATGCGTAGACACCTTTCAGCTTTGCACGCTGACGCATCTGGTCTTGCTGTGACATGGTCGTGGGAGTAATATCGGCATTCGTGGCTACTGATTGTGCGGCCTCACAATGTACGGGTGAGGTGGTAGCATACCATGTTGTCAAGGCGACTGTGGTCACAGCTCCCGCAGCAGTAGCGTATCGTAGTTTGTTCCGAGCAGAAGGGCTTCCTCCTGCAATAATGCTGGCTGCCTTGACCTTCGAGCCGGACGACGTCGAGTGGGCTCGCAATGAAGACGAGGCATGGTGGCGGAAGGCGCTTGAGCGCAATGGAGCACGGAGAGCGGCAGTACCTGATCGAATAGGCACGGCACTGGCCGCAGTCATCGGTCCGACCATCTTAAGACGTATGGATCAGCCTGGTGTCGTTGCGGTTGAGACGATGTAATCAGAGAGAGAGAGACGATGTAATCAAAGTGATGGCTCCTATGTGGCAAGCCAAGATCTCGTGAGCACAAAAAGTTGATGGTGGCCCTTGCAGCGCTCTCAGCTAAGCAATACACGATTGGTAAGCACCAGACATTTTTGAAATTTGTTAGAGTGCATGATTCGACAAAGTGGAAAAAAAAGTTGCCTCCACATGCAAGTCTGCAGCGGACCCTGCAGCGTTTCAGCGGAACGCACAATGAGCTCACCATTAACCGCTTCGCCTGTTGTACGACAAGCAAAAAATGACTGATGGCATTCACCGCTTCCACAAACTGACAGGTTCGTCTGGCAAGCAAGACTCAACTCGTATGCCACTGACTTGCCCAAAGACCTCAGACCTCAGCCTGATGAAGTTTTCTCGCTCCATCACAGCGAACAAATCTTCTTTCGCGTCCAATGCGGGCTTGTGCTCAGTGTCACTCTTACGCTTATGGTGTTCTTCTCCTGACCGACGCCTTCACCACCTCCATTACCCTCAAGGATATACGCTGGAACATCTCATCTTCGTCCCCTCCCACAATTCTCCCTGATCCCAAGAGTCTTCAAGACTCACCACACTTGTCTTCGGTCCAGTTCTCGCTGCTGCCCCGTCGCTGCAGTCAGTGATCCTGCATGTTCGCTTACCGTGGCCTTTACGCCTCTTCACGCCTCCTACTAGTGTCGCACACGCTCAAGACACCATCTTTACAAGCGACTGCACCTATAACACGCACTCTTCACGTATCCATCACCACCATGGTCCGACGAAGCGCACGAGCATCTGCGTCCGCTTCGATCAACTATGCCGAACCTGACGTCCACTCAGATCCGCTCGCTGCCGCGGAGCTGGCACCACCGCCGAAGCGAGCGAGAAAGGCTGTCAAGGAACCACCTGCCAAAGTTAAACGATCCGATTCTGGCGACGCCACTCCGTCACGAGCGACAGCTCGAGAAGTCGCAGACACGATCATCAAAGATGCTGCTTCACCTCCCCCCACCCCACCTCGAAGCGAGTTAGAGCTTTCATCCGAAGCAGAAGAGAAGCCTGCAAAGAAGAAGCCAGCCAAAGCACCCAAGAAGGGGAAAGTGGAGACGCCAACACATTTCGAGACGCGCAATAATGTTCATGGCGAAGAGTATCAGATTGAGCTCGACGAGGAAGGTGATCCAGTTCGTCGTGACAAGAACGGTCGTCGTCTAGCCAAGCGCAAGAAGAAGGATATCGTCTACGAGATCCCTGAAGTACGCAAGCGCGACTTCCGACTCGAAGGTCCGCCTGGGGAACGTCAGGAGCGCGCCAATGGCTTCTCCGGCGAGCTCGGCTATGCCTGCCTCAACACTGTTCTTCGATGGCAAGACCCACCTATCTTCTCTAGTCGAACAGCTCGCATCAAGACCATGGATGAGCAAGGACCAGATTACATCAAAGAGCTTGGTCGACTCAACGCTCGTGATATGATCCCTATGATTCTGTGGAATGAAGAGAACAATATCAAGTTCATGCGTCTCTCGTCCGAAATCTTTCCATTTGCTTCGCATGAAAAGTATGGCTACTCGCTCAAGTACGCCGAGAAGGAGTTGCGAGTTGCAGGCGATCTGGCAAAAAAGCTCGGCCATCGTCTGACAATGCACCCTGGCCAATTCACACAGCTAGGAAGCCCGCGTACCGAAGTCATCGAGAACAGCATTCGTGATCTCACATCACACTGCGAGATGCTCGACTTGATGGGAATGGGCAAGGATAGTGTCATGATCATCCACGGTGGAGGAACCTTCGGCGATAGAGAGGCTACACTCAATCGTATGCGAGAGACATACACCACTCGTCTGTCCCAGAACGTCAAAGACCGTCTTGTTCTCGAGAACGACGAGATGGCATGGAGCGCGGAAGAGCTCCTCCCGCTATGCAAAGAGCTCGACATCCCGTTGGTGTTTGATTTCCATCACGACTTGCTCCGCCCTTCGTCGCGACCGCCTTCAGAGTTGCTACCAGAGTTCCAAGCCATCTGGCACAAAAAGGGCATTCGACCCAAGTACCATCTCTCCGAGCCAAGACCAGGTGCATCTAATCTACGAGAGCGACGTGCCCACTCCGATCGATGTGGATTCCTCCCACCTGATCTTCCAGCCGATGCACACCTGATGATCGAGGCAAAAGACAAGGAGCAGGCAGTGCTCGAATTGTATCGCATCTACAATTTGCGTCCAGTGAAGCACGAATCGTTGCGCCCACCTGCGAAAGATATCGGCGTCAAGACTTCCGGCCGAAAGAGTAAGCTCGGTGGCGAACGTCTACCTCGCAAGGGCAAAGCTAGGAAAGATCCTGACGCCGCCGAAGAGGAGGCGAATGTCGCGGCAGGCGAAGAGCCGAAAGTTGAGCTCAATTCGAAGAGCCTATCGAAAGTGGAACGTGCGATTCTCAAGTCCAAGGAGGCCGCAAAGCGTTTGGGTAGGGTTTACACTGGTCCAGGGGCGGATGTTGGCGAAGATGAGGGAATTGAGCTTGCCGAGCCTGGCCCAGGTGAGGAAGGGTATGTCAAGACAAGTGAAGAGGTGTTGAGGGATATGTACATGGAAGCTGATTGGGTACGTGCCGAGTTGCAAGCTGGTAGAGAGCGAAGGCCGTTCGGTACAGAGCCGGGAGCTGCGGTGGATGAGGAGGGTGATGCCGATGACATCGATGAAGACGGAAATGGGGTGGAGAAGGATGAGGAGGATGTAAAGCCTAAGAAGGGTAGGAAGAAGGCGGCGACACCCAAGACGCCAGCACCAACAGATGCGCCAGTGTTGAATGCTCAGCAGAAGAAAAGAGCCAAGGCAGCGATGGAAGATGACGGACAAAGAGTAGTGCTGGCTCAAGGTGCTCCGCCGCAAGAGCTTGTTGCTGATCACGAGACCATTCCTGTTGATGTCAAGCCCGTCCAGAAGCAGGTTGGCGGCAAGAGAGGGCGAAAGCAGGCTGCCGCCTGAGAGTTAGTACAACTAGGTTACGGCTCTTCAATGATACTTTTACGACCAGAAACATGCTGTATCGACTTCGTTAGTGTGAGTCTGAACAAAGCTGAAGTTGATTCGAGTTTCAAATTGAGGTTAATAAGCGGCCAAACGAGCTTAACCAGCGGTAAGACTGGCGGAAGAAGCGTTGAGCTGTCGATCCTCCCATAGGAAAGCCACGTTTGAATTGGTTACAGTATCCGCAACTCGGCAGCAATATTTGAGTTCCGGTGGATCGTTCGGCATCTTTGTTTCTTCTCGTTGTTGTGCAAGGTCGTTCATTCCAACGGAGCGTGACTCGACCTTCAAGATCATTCCCTTCTTATACCCGCATCACCATCACCTCTCCACATTCCTTGGATACCATTATCACAGAACTTACTCTTCGCATTTAGGATGATCACTCTCAGCGACGAAGAAGCGGCTCAACGCCTTGGTCCCATCGTCACCACCCCTGTCGCCAAATACCCGGCTCGCATTACCATCTCAGGCCAATACATCGACCTTGTCCCCCTCTCCCCCGAGCATGCAGATGCGCTATTTCCCGTCGTGGCCCAACCAGAACACGAGCGATTATGGGACTACATGCTCAACCCACCTTTCCAAGGCGACGCTTTGCTCTTTTCCTCTTTCATCGCTGCCCGTTCAGCAAACGAAAACAACATGGTCTTCTGGGCCATCATCGACAAGGCTCCTCCCACATTGAATTCTCCGAAAGCGCTAGGTATGATCTCGTACCTTCACATCTCCGAGATCCATCGCACTATCGAGATTGGCAACGTCATGTTTTCGACCTTGTTGCAGAGATCTAGGAAGTCTTCCGAGGCGATCTACCTTTTGCTCAAGCACGCGTTTGAAGATTTAGGTTACAGAAGGGTCGAGTGGAAGTGTAATAACTTGAATACGCCGAGTAAGAGAGCAGCTGTTAGGTACGGGTTTACATACGAAGGCTTGTTTAAGAAACATTATGTGATCAAGGGAAGGAGTAGAGATACAGCTTGGTTTGCAATGGTCGATGATGACTGGCCGCAGAGGAAGCAGGCGTTGGGGGGTTGGTTGAGTCAAGACAACTTTGATGAGCAGGGAGGGCAGAAGATGAGTTTGAAGGAAGCGCATCAGAAGGCTGGCTATACGGTTCCCGAGACGGTTAGCGCTCCACCACTACAACTGTAGATCCGACTCATTCATGATACCATCTGTTTTCAATGCGATATTACATTAGAGGATCTTCTGCAAGTGTACATACGAGTGAGCTTATGCTTTGGTAGTAGAGTGCAGCGCCATATGTTGGACAATAGCCAATAACGCCAGTGCCTGGCCATAAGGCATTGGAGTGATGGGAATCTTTCTGTAGAATTCCAGATCATGACCCATCGCAGTACCAAACGAAGTCTGTTGCAGTTCTCCATCATCTGCGATCATCTCCAGGACTCCTTTGAGTGCTTTATCTGCCATCTTCTCGTACTGCTTTTTCTTGTCTTCATCCTTGATCAACCCGAATCGCAGCGCTAGATAAGCACCAGCAGCGAACCCAGCAGTAGCAGAAGACTCGACATACGAATCGTCGTACTTCAATAGAGTATGCCACAAGCCTGTCTTTTCATCTTGCAGCGGTACAAGAGCGTCAAGTTGTGCGTCCAGCGTTCCGATCAAGTGTCGTGAGAAAGAAGAATTGTGGTCGGCAAGATCGGAATCTTGCGGTCCGAGAATGTGGAAGAATAACGGAATAGCAAGTGTGATCCAACAGTTTCCCCTAGCCCAGTGTGCACCAGCAAAGTGATGTCTTCCTTCAAACGTCCATCCGTGAAACCACAACCCTGTCTTTGGGTCATATAGATACTTGATATGCAAAAGGAACTGATACTTTGCCTCCTCGACATACTTCGCCCTGCCCAGTACCTTTCCGATCTTGGCAAGTGGGAGGACAGTCATCATGAGCGTATCGTCCCACACCTGACCTTTGTTCTCGTTGTCGTAGGTAATGTGTTGGAATCCGCCTTCTTCAGTTTTGGGTAGGTCGTTCATTACCCACTCCGCCCATTCGATCAACCAGTAGCGATATTCAGGGTGGGAGTTAGGGTCAAGCTCGTACACGCATGCGAGGGAGAGGAGGGCAGCCATAGTGTTGATGTTTTTGGTTGTTCCTCCTTCTGCCATGCGATCGGAGAACCAGGAGTGGATGATGGAGAGAGATTCAGAGGAGGAGGTGAGGGTGAAATGCTCGAAGAGGGCGTAGAGGGCAACGCCGTGAGTCCATTCCCATCCAGCCCATCCTTTGGTGTCGATGATACGGCCATCGGGGAGGGGCAGGAGGAATTTGCCGTCTTGGTCTTGGTTGTGCAGAAGTTTGTGGATCAGCTTTGAGACCAAGGTTGACGCTTCCTCGGTCGAGAGCTGGAGTGGGGAGGTGTTGGATGTCATTGCGGCTAGTTGACTTGGGGTGAAGTTGGTGATGGTACTGTCGATAGAGGTGAAGGTAGAGGTTGCATGACGAAGGCCGAAGTGAGGAATGTGAAGTCGAGTGTGAGCACAGACCAAGACGGACAGAGAAGCTTGACTCAAGCGTCGAGAACATTATGCAGCAGAGAGGGACCGATTGACCGGTGTGTACCGCGAACTTCAATTAACAACGGCCGAGCATACCGATGATTCGGAATCTCAGGTCCGAGAGCTGGGATTGCACACCGACGCTCGGAAAGCAATGCATGTAACGGCCTTGTTTTCGTGGACGACTCTAGTTGAACGAGTTGGCGGAGAAGGGTCCACAAGCTGGTGAGTTGATTGCAGATGTTGGAGAGCTCAAAGTGTGTTGTTCTCGCAGCTCACGCTTGAGCCAGCGTTTTTTGGTCCCCCACTCCGATCAATTCGCCTTGAGCTGCAACGAAAATCACACGTCAAGAAGCCGTGCTTATACCATAGAGAAGGTTGTCAAGTCACTACATTGATACCAGAGCAGAAATTGGAATAGAAACAGCAATGATCAAGTCATTATAAACACAAGCGAACAGAACCACCACAATCCTCCCGCTCGCTTAGTACACGATCCTAGCCACACCAAAAACCATCGCCAGCCCCGTTGCCGCCAACACCATAGCAGCAACCTTCCATCCCCTCACCGCATCATCAAGGGCATTCCTCCCTGCAGAACTCTGGAAAATAGCCCCCGTACTTGCATCCTTGTACCCCGCTCCCGTCGTCGAAACATCTGTATAAGCTCCCGGTTGACTCGGCACAACCGTCCCTACATCGTTATTTGCAGCTGCTACGCCGCCCAAGAGCGCACTACCTAAACCACAGATGTTTCTGAGATTTGTGATAACATTGTTCGCACCCGTGCCTTCCGGGTCAGTACCGAGGTAGTAGCATTGATCCGTGTGTTGGAAACAATCCAAACACTGAGGGTAGACAGCTTGGAAGGTGTCAGTGCAGGCGCACTTGATGACGTTGATGTATCCTATGGGATTGTTGAAGAGGTTCGAAGCATTTGCAAAGATTGCCGATGCTCCCATGCATGAGGAGAGGGAGGGGTAGCGTTCTTCGCACTTAGGGCAGGAGGGGATGTCGGAGGGGAAGGAAGGCGGGCCAAGGGAGGAGAGTGGGACAGAGGGCTGGTCTTGCCGCTTGACCGGGGTCGGGTGGTCACTCTGGAAGAGGTGACGGGGTGAGTAGAACTCGTAGATCTCATCTGGTGTTGAGCGTGGGTTGAGAGAGGGGACTCGAGGGAGGGGTGTAGGTTCAGGCGAGCGCTTTTGAAGTAACGTCTGGCTGTCTGAGATCGGTCGAGCTGAAGTGAGGATGGTGAGGGAGCTGATGAGGAGCAAGGTAAGTAGCATTGAGATGCTAGCCTTGCCAGAGGTTCGATGGCTGTTGAGTCTCATCATTGAGATACTGGGCTCGCAGTAGTCGTTACTGTAGTCGTGAGATGCGTGTGCAGCTATGAGGTCGTCAACTTGATCAATGAAGGTTTCCTTGGATAACCTTGAGATGATGGTAGCAAAGATGGTGAAGACGACAAAGACTTTGGCAACAAAGCAGACGAAAGGCATTGATGCATAGGACAGTGCGCACCTCAGTCTGCAAACATCTCAGACACCATTCATCGTACAAGTTCGGTAGACTAGCAAGCTTCAGGGGGAAAGGTGGCCCCTCCACAAAAGCAAGGTTCAGCTGCTCAGTCGGGAAGCAGCTTTGCATGACACTCATCAGTACTTCAAGGCTTGTTGCGCCGTAAAAGCTTCGTTCCCAAGAACCCCTGTCAGACTAGCTTTTCTGAGATTAACACTGACACGCACACGCCCACCGCCCTCTTTTCCATTCCGACAAGGTTTGACAGGGCCTCCTTTCTCCTCATCATTTGTTCCCTTCCCTCTCTCCTCTAAACACAGCAAGCTCGAGCTGCTGAGGATCTTTGCATAAGGAGATCCAGCAGCTTGCTCTGAACATGCGCTGCTGCGCTGCTTCTGAATTGGCAATCCAATACAGACACAAGGCATGTCCAGAAGAGGCAAGTGTAGTTTGGTGTGCGGCGGAAAGAGCGGGCTGCAAAAGACCCCTGAAGAACGCAAGCTGTCAAAAGAAGCGAGCTTTGAATAATGCCAAATCCCGACAGGGGCTCATTGCATTTTTCGCCATGATGTTAGGCCGACACAAGTGTTCTCATATCGGGAAATTTCATATCCGAGATCCAGATTTTGACCAGCAAATTTAGAGCTTCTTCTCAACAGGGTCTGCTCACCGTCCCTTACCTCCTCGAACAACATCATTCTGTATCAAGGCGACCTCAGCAAACAGTCCTGGAAGCAGGCTGAAGAGGCCAATGTAGCGAGTTCAGCTGCTATGGCTCACGCCTCCCCCTCCTCATCTTCCAAACCACATCCACCATCAACTTCAGCAACCTCTACCTTCCTGACTACACTCTCACGCGTACGATCAACTCTCGATCGCACGTCGCACAATGAAGCTCTCCTACGAGACGATGCATGGCCATCAATACTGAAGCGTATACATGGCGCTCTGAATACGGGAAAGCCGATTACAGGCGCTGGTCCAAATAGAGGTCTTCCCATGGATGTGGTGGTGCAAACGTTGAAAGCGGGTTGGCATGTTGATGGGACTTGGCCGATTGGGCCAAATGCCAGGCAAGAGTTGGAGGAGCAGAGCAAGGAGATTGCAATGCTGGAGAAGGGGCCAGAGGCAAAGCAAGATCCTAGCCCGGAGGACGTGGCAGAAGCATATCGGGTTAGAGGGGTTGATGTTGCGGAACCTCTGCAGGTTGATGACGATTGGTGAACCACCTCAATACCGCCAATCGAAGCTACGCACACGACTGAGCGTTCCCGGCGTCACTATCAACAGCACAACTTACTCAGGCTGCAAATCGATCCGTTATTTGTTCAACAACATCCTCACACAGCCGAGCAATGCGCTTGGTTTTGGTTACCTACTGTAACATTTTGTACAACACGATATGTCTATTGCAATTATGTTAGATTCTTTAATCCCCACACCTTAGTGGGATAACCTGCAGACAATAAAAAAGAAAAAAATAAAAAATAAAAAATAAATCCGCAGGTTACAAGAACGCAGCGAAGGAAGTAATGCGAAAACACGGGCTTAGAGCTTAGCCTTGGCAGAGGACTGGTGGTGGTTCTGAGCCCTCTTGTTTTGTCTTGCGAGTGGGTCAGCCTCACCATCCTTGCCAGCACCGGGTGCGCCAGGCTCGTGCGACTTCTGTGGAGCCGACTTGTACTCGCCCTTGTACGACTTCACCTTGTCTGCTCTTGCAATACCACTCTCGTCACGGTAAACACCAAGTTCGATCAGCTTAGCGAACACCTTGGAGAAGTCTTGGAAGAAAGCATCTCGGTCTTCAGCGTACTTCTCGACCCAAGGACGAAACTTGTCGTCCTGGATCAAGGCGTAGTCGGTGGGAAGCATCATGAGCTGTTCGTCGTCGTCATCGGCACCTGGAGCCTTGGCGACGTACTGGAATGGACCATCCCACTTCTTAGGCGACCACTTGAGCTTGAGCAAGAGCTTGTAATACTGGTTGGAGAAACGTGTCGGCGAGTTGACCCATGGACCTTCGAAACCGGATCGGTCTGAATGGCATCGACCGAGATTGTGGGCGCCAGAAAGGGCGACGATCTCTTGATTGTTGAAGCCCATGCGGTAGAAGATGAATCGGAGGTGATCAGCACCCTGTGCACCGTCGGGAAGACGGCCGCGAGGTGGGAGTCGAGAGTCGTCGGCAAAGTCGGTTCGGCCGGGACGCCACTGGATCTTGGGACCGCCCATAGCCTCAATGGCAACCACACCGGCCAGAGTCCAGAGATCGGCGTAAGTGATCCAGGAGTGCTTCTCCTTGATGGGTTCGAGGAAGACACGGGCGTGCTGAAGACCAGCGTTGGCAGGGTCACCACCTTCGGCCTCGTATCGCATGCCGGCACCGTTGGATCCTCCAGTGTCGGTCTCGGCACAGTAAGTGCCACTTGCGTGCCATGCAAGACGAACAAGCACGGGACCGGCGGAACCGTCATCGTACTCGGGCTGCTTGAGAACAGCAATAATGTCCTTCTTGACCTGGTCGTAATCTCCCTGCTTCGACATGTTGGCGATGGTGAGAGAATGGGAAGGGGATGCCTTGTCCTGTATTTGTGACTGATGCGATAGATGAATGCAAAGGTTGCAAGAGGTGGACGTCGGATGATCAGGAGGAGGTAGTGATGATGGAGAGAATGGAAGATAGGTACGACGCTGTACTGAAAGTCTAATCGGGTGAATGTATGTGGGGCAGGGTCAGAAGTGAAGCGGCAGCCAATAGACGAGGCTGGATTTGGCTGTGTGGGACTGTAGATAGGGTTTGATCTCGACTGGCCTGCAGGCAGAACGACGACGTGAATGCTCAGCTGCAACTGCGAACCGAGTCGGACTCTCACACGCACAGAGCTCAAAAGGTGAGAGGTTGTCAACATTGATAGAGGGTCTCAAGCACGCATTGCATACAATGCGGGGAGGCTGAGAGAGAGAGTGAAGGCTTCGAGACTGTTGTGGAAGGACAAGGTCCACCCGACTCGATCCGGGCGTAAGTGAGAGAGTGCTTTTGCGCGGCTCAGCTATAGGACCGGAGAACGAGTGCGCGGTGGAGGCCGATTCGGCTTCACCTTCTCCAATGATAGAGCGGCGGTCTCAAGCGGCTCAAAGACAAGTTTTGCTGTCGTTTCGATATCGTACAGTCACTCTTACTACTGTACGCCTTGTTTGACCCCACCAAGCACCCTTGTTCGTGCAACGAGAAGCCAAGTTCTGTCTCACCGCCATCGTGTCAAATCCCTCAAGCCTCCTCAGTTTCATGTCGGGTGTCGGTAGGCTTTGTACTACTCACACAATCGAGCAAAGCTGATGGATGTATTGAAATGTCAACGGCTGTGTCGCTATCTTTGCTTTTGTTCGCTTCCTTACGTGATCTTCTGAGATTCTGGCTAAATTCGAGCTCAGCACTGTCGATCCACTCACAGCAGACCCGGTCAAATATTGCACGATAAATTTCCTTGATCGCTAAGCGAAGAAAATTGCGATCTTCTTGTACCCTTCACCTCGTCATCGTGGCGGTCTTGTCACTGTCGGAGGGGAAAAAAAAAAAAAAAAAAAAAAAGAAAAGTATTAGTCGCAGAATGAAACTGAGACAGAGATTTTCAAAGTCGGTAGAAAACGGTACAGCAGAGTACAGAGAGAACTCAACCACTGAGCATGTGAATCGGTTAGTCTCTTTGTACCGACCCGACGCACCTTCTTGCATCTTGATGTCGACCGCAACCGGAACCTCGAACATTTGCCGGTCGCCACCATCTGCAGTGATACACCATGACTTCCTTGCTTTTTGTGCTCTCTAGTGTGCTTTTGTTTCTCAACGGTTAAAGCAGAATTCATCAATAGCAAATATCGTACATACTTGCACCGCCGGATAGCAGCCAAATAGAGGCAAAGGAATGGCAAAGATAGGTGGTCGCTTTAGGCATGTTCGACAGCTCCGCGTGAAAGCCGGATTACGGGAGCAATCGAATTCGTCTCAACGCATGACGAAAGCCATGACCTCGCTAGCTAATTGTTGTTTCACCAAAGCGATGTTTCTGTATTTCGACCTAACATGAGCTGTCAAACCTTTCTTTCGTTTGATCAAATTTAGTATGCACTGTTAGAAACTAAAGTCGTTTCGGTCCCGATACTGGCAATCGGGGAGAGTCTAAGTACAATGTCACTGCTGTTATAGACAGAAACAAATATACTCGATTGACTAAGTGAACATGGCGAGAGCCTAGCACTCCCTGCTCAATATATATACAAAAGTGTGGCACATGCCGAATGTGGGAGACTCTACGGTTAATGACCCAGCCTGACAACGAGCGGGACTTGGTGGGGGGGTGTCACAAAGATGTATATATATCTCACAGAGAGCACTCTCGCCACATTTGCCCAGTCAATTGAGTATATGTTTCTGCTTTAACAAAGTAGTGACATCGTACTTAGACTATCCCCGATCACCAGTATCGGGACCATAAAACATCTTTACTTTTATCATGCACAAGTTGAAGAAACGTCGGTATTTCGAGGGCCTGACATGTTAGATTGGAGTATTCGGGACCAGAAGACCGAAATTAAGCGCAGTGCCGGCGCGACCGAGATAAGCATGAACCTCGTGGGAGCATGTGCAGCTTACTCTCCAGGGTTGACACCGAGAAGGTATGCCGAGTGGTACGTTAACATGGCAACGGTTATGAAGGCGGGCGCCACTGGACAGACGGTTTATGGTTATGACTCACCTGGAACAACACAGCGAATGTCAGTGGCGATTAAAAGGAAATATACTCATGTTTTGTAGTCTCCATTCTCTCGTAATATTTAAGACCTTTAGTAGAGATATACCTGTCCGAAGGGTGCCTGTTTGTGGCCCCATCCAAGTGGTGTTTCTAATTTCAACTGCACATCACAGGATCAAGTTCGAACAGAGAAAAGGGTATCATCATATTGTTCATTAAATATCATCGTCAGGCCATCTTATCTATGCCAGCATGAGATCAGGACTCAGCGCGACTACAACTCGCTCAAAGAGCAAAATGGCCAGCAGTGTGTTGGGTCCGGCAGCTTGAGGAGAACAGAACGGCTCTAGCCAGCTCGTGAGTCGCTGCAGCTGAATCCGGGTATCTTGCACACGCCAAGCCCGATCGCCCCTACGCATGCCAACATCGGCGCATCCCAACAGTATCTTCTTGACAAGCCATGGAACCATTGCATCTTCGCTGTTCTGAGTCGTTCCGCTCGCCCATGCAGGAGGACGCGCAGATCCACAAACTAGTCGAGTCCGCAAGCGAATCCATTCGGCTTCCTGCATCTCTGTGTCGGGATCAGGTACCGAAGGTGGTAGGTGACCATCGGGTAGCAAGATCCTACGAAGCTCACGCACCATCTTGGCAAGCTTCTGCGTATCCCTCAGCTCCGAATTGATCTTGCGTACTGCCATTCGATTGATTGACTCGTCCAGTCCCGTCGTCCCAAGTATCGTCCTTGCAAAGCCGAACGTGACTCGCAATACCAGGTGAGAGCTTGCCTGGAGCAACTCTTCCACTGCATCAAGCCAGTTGCCAACATAGTCTCGAGCCAGATCCTCCTCATCCGATACGTCGTCATTGTTAAGCTCTGTGCCTCCAGCTCCGGTGTTACTCTGCGCTCTCGCCAAGTCAGCTTGCGGTAATGTCAGCTTGCCGTCAATGGTCAAAGAGCGGCCTTGTGCAGTGATTGTGTCGTCGTGACTGAACTGGAACTTGCGAGATGGGAAGCGACCATGCATCTTGCGTTCGTACAGGCTGCCCATCGACATCGAGGACGGGAAAGTACCTTTGCTAGACGAGGAGCGTTCATGATTTGCCATGCGTTCTTCCTTCTGCTGCAGCTGCTGTCGCTTTCTACGAGTCGCAGCACGCTGCACATTGAAGATATCCAGATAAGCATGCACCAGGAATGGCAGCGCGGTGAAGACGATCAGCGTCCACACCTTGATAATGATTGCCGGCAGCCAAGCAAGCAGTCCAACTGCCGCCGAAAGCAGGTCCGCGCTCGGAGGCGACTTGTCCGCCGTGGCCAACTTTTCGTCCTCCTCTCCGTCTGGTACCAGAGCAGATGGAAGATTGGGATTACTCGGCCAGCCAGCAGCATCCAACACCTTGTGGATGCTCTGTACAAAGAACCAAGGCCGGAAAGAGCGAGCAAGCGCACCTCTGAGCACTGTCACTAGAACATCTCGCACGATGAACTTTTCCGTATCTGGAGCGAACTCGTCGGCGGGGAGCAGTGAGGAGAGCAGATTGAGCACAGCGATTCGTAGATATGCCAGATCTATCTTGCCATCTAGTGAGCCGGTGACCGGATTAAGACCTGGATGCGGCGAGGCGGCATGGAAGAGTTGTGCGATTCGCAACGGCGAAGCTGCTTGCTCGGTGGTCGACGTCGTTAGTAATGCATCTCGGTATTCTGGTGGCAGCTGCTCGCAAACTTGCTGACGCCGCTGTTCTTCCTGCTCAGCAATAGAGACACCGGTGGACGTGGCCAAAGAGGATTGTTGAGTACCCAAAGGTGCCCATACGCTGTCCGCTTTGCTCTGAGCCTGTCTGAAATCCGAGCAATGCTGTCGAAGAATGAGTGGAATGTCGCGAGAGAGCAAGTCGTGAATCCGGGACAGCTCCGCCGCAATCCTAGGCGCGTTGATGTCGCTTTCATTTGCTGAAGCAGCTTTCGGCAGCGACGTTTGGCGTTGCACAATGGTGTGAATGATAGAAGTAATGATCGATGTTACCTGGGTTAGGAACTCTCGATCCGGTGTGAGCTTGCTATACCATGGCAGTACAGTCTCGCGCAGGAGGTAAGCCAGCAAAAGGAGGACCTCGTGATCGAGGTCGACGTCATGGGTGATGCTGGGCGCTTCGGTCGAGGTCGGTAGGTCCTGAAAAAGGATGCGGCGATAGAAGGCACGCTCCGTGACCTTGTCTGCGCTCGGTGTTGCTGAGGAAGTTGACCAAGATGACTGCTGCGAGTTGGCAGAAGCTGGATTGTGTTGATTGTTACTTCCCTTGGCAGATGAAGCGCCGGTGTTCACTTGCATGCATGCAATGGAGGATGGCACCTGCGCATGACTCGCAAGACTATGGTCGATGCGATACGCCGCAGGCGACATGGGACGTGGTGAGAGTGTAGCGTGTACAGGGTTCGTGCTGAGCGAGGCGTGCGAAGCGCTCATCGGAGATGCGACGTCACGGAAGGCGGGCGATGGCGCGAAAGGTAAAGATGTGTCCTTTCGCACAGCGGAAGCAGCCACCGTGGATGGCGTGGGTGACGAGAGGGGCGAAGGTGAGGTGGCCCCTGGTCGAAACGTCTCACGAGCCATCGCGGCAATCTGCCCGCGACGCGTGCTGTAAGAGTTGGTGTCTGTATCCTTGAACAGCGGCGCCTGCTACTTGAATTGGAGACGAGACATCGTAGCGCGCTCTCCGAGTCGGAGCAAGGCTATTGAGCTTGAAGGGGTGATGGAAGTCGTCAAAGATGAAACGAGCGGAGAGAGCAACAGGTGGGTACGATGATTATCTCCGCGTTCCGAGTCCTCGCGTGTCAAGTGTTGGTTTGCAACTCAGGAGCACAGAACGCCATCTTCTCTCTTTTGTTTGCAGATCTCATGCGTCAGAGTTCAGCTGTAAAGTTGTCGTCGTCGAAGAGCAACGTGACAAAGGTATCGATCCAATATGATGATGAAAGTTGACGTAAGCCGATGGTGAAGAGATCGGGCTAGGTCAATCTAATCGGAGATTTGGTAGAACCGATCTGACAGGAGTTCAGGTACAACACAGTCCCGCTCGTTGTCAAGGTAGATCATTAAGTAGAAGTATTCCCACCTTTGGCAGGTACCACGCAAATGTATATATATCAAGCCAAGAGCACTAGGCTCTCCCCACGTTCTTTAGTCAATTGAGTATATACATATGTTTCTGCCCTAAATCAGTAATGACATCGTACTCAAACTCTCCCAGATCATCAGTTATCGGGACAAAACTTCTTCACATTGTATCACAACGTTGCTCGCCGTTTTCAAGCCCTTCATGTAAGCATTATATGAAAAATGCGGAGCGAAATGATGACACAAAAAACAGTATGAAAATCGAGCTGATGAGGTGATCGTCTGTGCAAGGCTCAAGACTTCATTCCGGCACACCTCTCATGACACAAGCAAGCCAAACCGATGATTCCGCTGCTCAACCTACAAAACCCGTGGTCCGAGCAATGAAGATTGCGGGGCACCGACGGATGACGCTTTCACCAAGTTAAAGTTGAACGCAAGCTAGTCAGAATTCGGCACCTGTCTGTTGACAAAGCTAACTACGCCGTGATGATAGGTCTGCGTTGCGAGGCGGCAGCGGCACAGGACCGAATGACATCTTGCAGATTTGTGCTGACAATGTTGCATTCGCAAGCAACACGGCATCTGCTGTACATTGTGTGACTGCGTCTATGCTTCCAGCCACCACAATTAGAGGAGCTACCCCTGCAGCAGCAGAATGGGAGCAGAGATGAATGAGAACGAGGGTCTGAACAACAAATGGCAACGAGTCTCACATCTCCACACAATGTCTGGAAGAGCGTGGGATGCAAGCGACACATGCAAGGCGATGCTGTGCCAAGGCGTAGTGTGGGAGCCTTACAATGGGTTACAAACCCATCATGATATCTTGTGTCGAAATCATCAACCGACGCAAAACGGCAGCCTGATGTCTCTTTCGGCTGCAAAAAGCAAGCCTCACATCTCTCTGTCCCGCCGAACAAAGATACTTGGTGCTCAGCGCCTGTCTGTTCTGCGGCATTGCTCGCCGACTCGTGGAGTCACTGTTCCAAGCTCACGACGACACTTGGCCGGCTATGTTGCCGTCCATCCCACCAACAACATCAGAACAGTGGTCGGCATTGCGACACCGACGAAGCGAGCGTTGTGCATAGTAGCCTGAGCATGAGCCTGCTGGCCTATCTCCCCGATGTTTCGCCGAGATCGCATTCGCTTAGATCAGCAAACTCAAGCCTACCCATTTTGTTCGCTTCGAAGAAGTGATCCGTGATCATGCTCGATACGAGTACAGTCGCTTTAGCCCTTTCGGCCAATTCTTCACCGACGTCTTCAAAAAAGGGACGGATCGGCGGCAAGCAGGTGTTGTAGTGGAGCACAGCGAATGCTCGGATGGCTTGGCGAGCTGCAAACACGGAGCGATTTCGCTCCATCAAACCCTCGCTTAGGCGCTCGTTCTGATATATTTCGGTCTGTCTCGTGCTTTTGAGTCTCTGCGTGTCGACATTGAAGTTCGACCTAATACCACCCTCTCTCCTCCGTTTTCCCTCCCTATCTTGTCCTTGTCATAACCGATGCTGTTTGCGCAGAACCATGCCAAGCCCTGTCTCGCCGCGATTCCCCCAAGCGAAGGCAAACAAGGCCGACTTGACGCAGCATCACAGCTCTCCGCTCTATTGCTCGGCTTTCTACTCGGGCTCCTCCTGATTTCTTGAGAACCAAACTCCGCGTGTTCACCAGCTTCTCGGAGCCATTTGCTCTGCTTCTTTGCAGCTTCTCTCCCCGAGATGGCTTTAGATCTTTCCGCTTTCGTACCCCCTCAACAATGTCTTGAAGAGATCTGTGGGAGACTCCGCAGAAGCTCGGAGCCCCTTGCTCTGCTAGCTTTACCTCCCACGCAGTTTTTACTTAGGTTGTGGGCGATTGCTTGCCCGCAACCTCATTGTGCATCCTGAGCTTCATACCGTCCACAGTCGTCTTCATTTGTACCCCCATCATCGGTATGTCACACGGACGCATTGGATGTCAAGGAGTGGCGCAACTCCTTAAGGGGCAGACACACCGGTCCACCGCCTTTGCAGCCTTACCTGACGACCGTCTGCAATCCTCTGCGAGCAGTGTGGTTGGGGTGTTTGTTCCCACATTGTAGCAGCCATCTTCATCTGCGTAGTAGTAAGGATAAAGTGGCCGGCCGAGGGTCACCAGCTCACCGATGTGCAAGGCAATTCAGGGACAATGGGCCCACCTCTTTCAGCCATTTGCAGTTTCAGTTGACCTCTCTGGAGGAGCCCCAACATATTCTGGCCTCTCTTATCCCCACGTTGTATGACTTGCACACTGATCTTCTTCCTTGGAGCCGTGCCTGGTCTTGCCTCGGTCGATCAGGACCCTCAACTGATCTTCATTAAACCTGTCCTCCCTATTTTCGGACCTCCCTCGCACATATATAACAACTCCCTCTTCATCTTGGACGTTGTTTTCCTCGTATCCCCGCAACCCACCCATCCTCCCGCTCCCTTCTCCATCTCTCTTTCATACCGTTCTCCTCAAGGACGCTTCTTACCCTTTCTTGCTGTAATTGCGGAATTGGAGTGACTACCCTTCACTGCAGGACGTTTCAGAACTCCACTCAGACCTTTTCGATCTGCTTCGTGGTGTCCAGATCCCTTTGCAATCCACCTTTCGAACAGCCCAAACCCCACACCGGCTGCAAGACCGCCGCAGATTCCGTACCCCTCAAAAGACACTCACCGTCGGTCGGCTTTCTGAATTTCTCGCCATGAAGTCAAGCTTTGTCAGTGCCATCTTGGCATCCTTGGCCATCGTCAAGGCTTCCGCGGCTCCTTCGCCTGCCGATCCCTTCGACTTTGGCATCAAGACAAACCTCGTCTACCCGAGAACGAACAATGGTGGCAATCAGTACGATAGCAGTAGCAGCAATGCCAATGGCAAGCACCTCAGCTCCAATGGCTCATCGGTGGCGGGCTACCGGCCTCCCGTCTACACTGAGCCAATTCGACCTCAAATCCACTTCTCGCCCACGGTCAACTTCATGAACGATCCCAACGGTCTTGTCTACAGCAATGGAACTTGGCATCTCTTCTACCAGTACAACCCTACCCAGAACATCGCTGGTAACCAGCACTGGGGCCACGCCATCTCGGATGACTTGTACCACTGGAAGAACCTCCCCATCGCCATCGCTCCTGAGAAGGAGGGCGAGGGTATCTTCAGTGGCAATGCTGTCATCGATTTTGAAAACACCACTGGCTTCTTCAACGAGTCGACTCCCAAGGATCTGCGCATTGTCGCCATGTACACGCTCAACACACCCACCTCGCAGACACAGCACCTCGCTTACTCGTCCGATGGTGTCACCTTCACAAAGTATCCCGATGCTGTCATCTCGCGCAATCAGACGCAGTTCCGTGACCCTAAGGTCTTCTGGGACGAGAAGTCTTCGCGCTGGATCGTCGCCCTGGCCCTGTCTCAGAAATTCGGCATTGTCTTCTACGCTTCGCCCGACATGAAGAACTGGACCGAGGTTAGCCGCTTCCAGTCGTACGGTATCCTCGGCTACCAGTACGAATGCCCCGATCTCTTCCAGGTCCCTGTTGAGGGCGGCCCCGACGATGGCAAGATGATGTACGTGCTTGCCATCTCGATCAATCCTGGTGCTCCTCAGGGTGGCTCGTTCGTTCAGTACTGGGTCGGTGACTGGGACGGCACCAAGTTCACCCCTCGTGACAACGCTGTCAGGAGCATGGACTTTAGCAAGGACTTCTACGCCTTCTCGAGCTGGAGCAACAGCCCTGGTAACAAGGCTTATGCGGTGGCGTGGGCCAGCAACTGGGAATACGCTCAGGTCGTTCCCACATCTCCTTTCCGTTCGATCCAGTCTCTTCCCCGTGAGCTTACACTCAAGTACTACCGAACCACGCCTCAGTTCGGTGACTTGATTCTCAACAACCGTCCGGCCAACCTTTCCGTCATCCCCAGCCAGAAGCTATACTCGCACAAGAACCACCACAACAGCGGCAACAAGACTGTTCAGCTCAAAGGCAACGGCGCTTTCGACGTCCAGGCTACCTTCAAGCTCCCCGCCAACACCAATATCACGTACAACACCATCGCTTCGTTCGAGTTCTTCTCCGCTGACGGCAAGCAGAGCGTCAAGACCGGCATCCAGATGGGTGAGCCAGCATTTGCATTCATCGACCGACGCAACGCTGGACCCTCGTTCGCAGCGAGCAACCCCTTCTTCACCGACAAGACATCGGGGATCATCCGCTACGACGCCAACTACGCCGGCTCCAGCAACACTGGCGGTGACCAGAAACAGTACATTCTTGGACCTCTTCTCCCTTCGGCCTATATTGATGCTGAGGGCAAGGACCAGTACATTACGCTGCAGGCTGTTGTGGACAGGTCGGTGATCGAGGTGTTTGTTAACGATGGTGAATTGGCGGGCACTTCGGTGTTCTTCTTTGAGAACGACCAGATTCCGTCGAAGCTCAAGGTGTCAATTGGCGACAACAAGCTCCAGGTGGTTGACCTCGAGGTCAAGGCACTCAATTCGATCTGGAGAGACTGCAAGAAATAAGGGTGAACGCGATCCTTGCTTGCTTCTTCTTAGACTTTCTTCATGTTGCATACTTCATGTTGCATACTTCATGTTGCATACTTCGTTCTTCATCCTTAGACCCATGCTGAGCCCGACTGAATGTCTTGCGTGCTCACTTCCTGTAAAAAAAAAAGCGGCCATAGTTATCGGCACACAAACAAAAGCAAGATCAGTCCCCGATTCTCAGTGTATCGTTGGACGCTTCCGCCAGATGTGTGATCCCGATTTCCGCACCCATGAGAGAGACAAGGAAGATCGCAATTGTGGACCGCAACGATCTTGATCAATCATTTGACTGTTCAGAGCTGGTTCAGAGCGAGCTCGGGAACTCAAAGGATCTCTGAGCAAAAACGAAGCACAGGTCGGAATTCAAGAAGCAAGAACATTTTGCTCTCATGCGCCAAGACAAGGGCTACTCATGATGACGATTGTGCGGGGCTGGTACGGACCGGGTCGCCTTCCCCTCGCTTCCCGAGCGTCTGTCTTTCGATGCTATTCGGCAGACAGGAACGGAACAGGACCGAAGTGATCATGACCGCCCAAGATTGTCCAAGCGTAGCCACAGTACCTTTTGCCACGAGCACGGCACCTGAATCGCCACGCGAGAGCGGCATGATGTTGAAATCTTGGTTTTGCCGATCGCGATATCGATGCGAGCATGACTGTGGGGTTTGAAAGCAAGGGTGCAGGAACCAATCTCTTACACGTCGGTCATTGCTACGGCGCTCGGCCAGGGTCTCGATCTCTGTCCATCGTTTCAAGAAAGTGACATCTATATTCACTGGCATGAGTAGAACTAACTCCCCCACGCGCCCATGCTGAGTCACGAAATGTACGCTGGGAGGACACGCTCTCAGCAATGCAGCGACGTCTGAATGAGTCCTCAGCGTCGAGTGATGGGGGCGTCGATCACTGTCACACACAGCCTCTAGCTAAAACTTGAAACATGCCGCGGGATCGAGGCCATCGTGCTAACGCCAGAGATGTAACTATCAGCAAGCTTTGGCCGCTGTTGTATACGACCGTTTTCCGTGACCAGTCAACCCATCAGGTCGAGGTGCGGGACAATTGTTTTTTTTTTTTTTTCTTTTTTTTTGTTTTTGTTTTTTTTGTTTTTGTTTTTTTTGTTTTTGTTTTTTTTTTTTTTTTTTTTTTTTTTTTTTTTTTTTTGTTTTTTTGTTTTTTTGTTTTTTTGTTTTTTTGTTTTTTTGTTTTTTTGTTTTTTTTTTTTTTTTTTTTGTTTTTTGTTTTTTGTTTTTCCTTTTGACCAATCCATGAAAAAGAAAGTCGAGGCGTGAATAGACTTGCTGCCGCACTTTGTAGGGGTTTTTTCTCGTCTCGAATTCCCACTTGATCATCTCGCCCATCCCCGCACCCCACACTGACCTTGACACCGACAGTGACAAGACTATTGTAAACTAACTGCGATTTGCCGGGGCTTACTCGCTTTTCCCCTTCAATTCGCAATTCGCATTTCGCCATTAGGGCCCCGATGGACCATGCTCACTTCTCCTCGCCATGCAGCACCGGCACGCACGCCCCTTTCAAGGAACGGAGACATTCGCAACCAATCCACGTCAAGATACTGAAGATTTCTGCCTTTCGCTTCTGCACGACCGTAACGTTGTTCCGGTCTTGGCGAACCCGTGTACCTTTTCTGCTTGTCCCATTCCTGACTCACTTCTGCACTGATGCTCGGCTTCAACGCTGTTTGGCTCTTAGTTCAGGCTCCACCGGACCGGATCCCGGTCATTTGCGTTGCTCTTTCACCCAGGATGCAAGCATGTTTCCGATTTTGGTTCTGAACGAGTTTGTTTTACCCGTCCCTTCTACTGCCGCCCGAGCTTGTCCATTAGAGATTCGCCACCAATCGCGCTTTGCTCTAGTCAAGCCTATCTGGGGCTACACCTGCAGCCTCAAGGCCAGATGCGAACCTTCCTTCCTCCTTCATCCGTGCTAGAGAGCAGCGTCGATATCTTCACAGAAACTATATAGACCTTGACTTGACTTACCCCATCCTTCCCCGCATCCCTCAACCCGCATCTCCCCCACACTCGCTTCACCTCCCATACCCTCATCCACCGGGCCTTGGATTCAGACCCTTCTGTGTCGCAGGAGCAACTTTCATCTGAGTCATTTTTCTGCCCTTGCAGGCAACCCATCTTCCTCGATCACCCCACATCGGTCTCACTTTGAACACTGTCAAAGATGGCCGAGAAGCAACAGACTCCTGACCTCGAGGGGGCTCACAAGCTCGCCGCTGTCCAGTTGGTCACGACTGATGCATCGATCCTCGACAAGGAGAGCGTCATCAACGGCAAGCTTTCACAGAACGATATCGCCGTTCTCCCAAACACAATCATTGAAGAGGCCGACGAGGAGGTGCTCAAGTACACTGATGCGTCCGTCACCATCACTCCTGAGGAGAACAAGCGCCTTCTTCGAAAGATCGACAAACGTGTCCTCACCATCATGCTTGGTACTTACTTCTGTCAGTCTCTTGACAAGCAGATCCTCTCCTTCGCTGCCATCATGGGCATTCGTACCGACCTCAAGCTCAAGGGCCAAGAATACAGCTGGCTCTTCACATGTCTCTACTTGGCCATTCTTTGCACCGAAGGTCTTCAGAATTACCTCGTTCAGCGTCTTCCCATCAACCGATGGCTTGGTTTCTGCGTGACTGCATGGGGTATTTCGTGCTGCTTCGTCGCGCTCTGCCATGATTTCACCGGTATTCTGATTCTTCGAATCATGCTCGGATGCTTCGAGTGCGTCTGCCAGCCCGCTTTCGTCGCTCTTTCTGCTATCTGGTACCGCAAAGAAGAGCAGGCAAGGACTATTACTCTTTGGTACTGCTGCAATGGCTTGCAAGCTATGTTCGGTGGCCTGTTGGGCTTCGCTTTCTACCACATTCAAGGTGCTGCACTGGCCTCATGGAGGATCATGTTCCTCGTCCTTGGCTTGCTCACCGTCATCTGGGGCTGCGCTATCGTCTACATCTTGCCCATCTCTCCCATGAAGGCTCGTGGCTTCACTGAAGAGGAGCGAACCAAGGTGGTCGAACGTGTTCGAGAGAACCAAACCGGTGTTCAGAACAGGAAGTTCAAGATGGACCACGTCTGGGAAGCCGTCAAGGACCCCCAGATGTGGGCCCTTTTCCTCATCAACTTGCTCAACACCATCCCCACCGGTGGTCTCGGAAGTTACGGTAACATCATCATCAAGACCAACCTTGGCTTCTCGGTCCTCCAGACCAACTTGCTCGGTCTTGCTCAGGGAGCTTTTCAGATTCTTGTCCTTCTCGCCGCTGCTTGGGTCGCCAAAAAGTGGAACCAGACCATTCTTACTGCTGTTCTGTTCACACTTCCCAACATCATTTCCGCCGTTCTCTTCCTCACAATCCCAAACACCAAGGAGCACGCCGGTGGTCTTCTCTTCGCCTTCTACATGACCATCTGCATCCAGGCTCAGGCGACACTCTCCTTCTCCTTGCTTAGCAGGAACGTTGCTGGACAGACAAAGCGTGCTGTTGTCACTACGGCGACTTTCGTTGGTTGGGCAGCTGGTAACTCAGCTGGTCCTCAGCTCTTCCAGGATAAGGATGCGCCATTATATCGCCCCGCATTTTTTGGTCAACTCGGTTGCTATGTTGCCTCGATTCTGGTGCTCCTTGGGCTTCGATTCTACTACATGGACCAGAACCGAAGGAAGCGTCGTGCCACCAACGTTCTTAAGGGCCGCGCCGAGGATGCCGAGGATCAGATCGATTATTCACAGGCTTTCCTTGACTTGACTGACAAGAAGAACATCAACTTCCGATACAGCTACTAGATGTCTCTCAAAATGCAAATTTGTAAAACTTATTTCATAAAGTACAGTAAATGGTGCACTAAGCGACGCGGGGATGACATGCATTCAACGGTGACTTATCGTGCCTTGACAACGCGTGAAAATTGTTGGAAAAGGAGGCTGAGAAATTGAGGGAAAAAAGGCAACGTTAAATTGCCTAACTCGAGTGAGTTGCTTGCGAGCTCCCAGCCGTGGCCGTAAGGGGCAAGGAAGGGCGAAACTTGACGAAGCGCAGCCTGGAGGCAAGCGCGAAGAAGAGAAGGTGATCGAGAAGAAGGAAGAGGGGAGAGCCAGCGAGACGGCTCAAAGCGTTGCGACGAAATGGAAGGCTGCGCCTTGGTCACGTGCCCCTTCGCTCACCATTGAAAAAATGCGCATCTCTCCATTCGCACGATAATTCTTTTGTTCCAAACACTTACTTTTCGATTGCCTGCAGATTGAAAAGAAAGGGGGGGGGGGGAAAAAGAAAAAAATTCATCAAAGAAAAACAAATTTGAACAATTGTCGACAAGGGTGAACCTCCGGACGAATTGAGAGATGATCATGGTTGAAGAGTAGTTTGCGATTGTCATCGAAGGTTCGTAATAGCGGTGTAAAGACGGAGTTGCAAACTTGGGTGGCCCAATCACAGGCATTGAGCGGGATGGCGGAAGAAGAATTCAAGGATTGCTCATTGGTTTTGCTCGAGCGGCCATTTGAGCTGCCGATGCCGAAATGGCCGATGGCCGAACACTGCCTGCCAAGCTCCCCGAGGTTGTCCCTTTTATTTATTATTTGTTATTATTTATTTATCATTTATTAATTATTATTGTTAATTGATTTATTCTATATTTGTTTATTACCTTTACCCGAACTTTTCTCCATGCCTTGCCTCGCTTGCATGCCCGCCACCGATTCCTCACTTTGTTCCCGTTTTGCTTCTTTCTTCGCCACTTGAACAGTCTCTGCTTTTCTCTCCTTTATGGTGTTGACAGAACTGGAAGGTGGTCGGACCGTTGAGCCGTTCGTACCGACATGTTCCTGCCGAAGAAAACGGCTACCCGGACCGGAGCCCCGCAGCGAACCGAGGCGCCTTCTCCCACTTCCATGATAAATCCGGAGAATTTAAAAAACTTGTTTTCTTTCGCTTTTCGTGGGGATGGACCCTGAGCTCGCCTGATCTCTCAGAGAGGGTCTCTCTCACCAGCCAAAAGTTGGTAAACGACAGACCGTAACACCTGGACACAGGGCTGGGGTCAATCGCCCCAGCTTTATGCCCTTGCTCGGCCTTTTGCTCGGCTAGCTTTCTTGAAACATTCCAAACTGCGTCTTTCTGTCTGCTTGTGACCGAGAGAGGCTCGTGCGGAGCTGTTGAGTTCTTCCGGATCGGATCTCGTTTCCTCGGTGCTGACCAGGTCGGCAGTTGGTTCTTAAGCAACTTGCTTCTCCCATGACCTTCCTTTCCTCCTCATCACCCGTCACTTCTCCGCCGTCGATCCTCCTCTTCCGGCGAATCTGTCTAAAATCATGCTGGTAGAGAGACCTTTGACAAATCTTCAGCCTGCGGGCCAACAGCCTTCGGATGCCTTTGTGCTTACCAACAAGCAGGGTTTCGAGTGGTCGTTGCGCTTCCTCACTCCCACCATCTTCAAGATCGTCGTCACTGGGCCTAACCACCCTCTCCCGCAACAGAGCAACGTCCACTGGTCCAGCAAGCCCCTCGCTGTTTCGTCCAAGGTCAATGCTGCCGCCAAGAAAGCCACCATCAGTGTTCAGGGTCTTACCCGCCATGTTACCGTCCAGTGGGATGACACTCCCATCATTGAGGTTCACGAGAGCATTAAAGGCAGCTCGGAAAAGGTCCGTGTCTTCGCTGACACTCCTCACAAGTCGTACTGCTTCTCTGACAAGGGCTTCATGCGATACACTCGCTTCAACAACCACAACCTCCACGTCGGTATGGGAGAGAAGGCTGCTCCTCTCGACTTAACCCATCGATCTTTCGCTATCTCGGGAAGTGATGCTGCCAGCTACGACTCCTACCTCTCGGACCCCCTCTACAAGCACACTCCTTTCCTCATGTCGCTACCCAAGCCTGTCGACGCCGAAGGCAATCCTCAACCCCTCACTTCGGTCGTCGGTATCTACTCGGCTTCCAACTCGGATGCCAACTGGGATGTCGGCCGCTTCATCGACGAGCCATGGACTATGTTCAAGAAGTACGCACAGCACTGGGGCGGTCTCGAGGAGTACATTCTCTTCGGCGAGCACGCTCAGCAGGTCGTCTCGCAGTTCTCTGACCTTGTTGGTCGACCTCTGCTTGTGCCACGAGACTGGTTGGGATACCTTGCCAGCGGTATGGGTCTCGGCGAGAGTGATGTTCCCATCGCTCAGGAACTCCTGTCTGGCTGGCCTGGTATGTGCAAGGACAACGACATTCCCTGCTCTGCTATCCATCTTTCGTCGGGTTACACTGTAGACGATCAAGCCAACCGTATGGTTTTCACCATGAACACCAAGCGTTACCCTGACTTCGGCGAGATGGTCAAGACCTTCCACAAGGCCGGTATCCGTGTCACACCCAACATCAAGCCATACGTCTTGCAGTCCCACCCTGATTACCAGAAGCTCTACGACGCCGGTGCTCTCTTCTCTGATCCTAACAACGACAACAAAGCCTGCGTGACTCGTATTTGGTCGAGTCTTCCTGGCTTCAACGCCCTTGGTTCGTGGGTGGACCTAACCAGTAAGGCCGGTAGGGATTGGTGGAGACAGGGTGTGCTCGACTTGTGCAAGCTCGGTGTTGACTCGGTGTGGAACGACAACAACGAGTTTTTGCTCTTTGACGATGCTTTCGAGTGCAAGAACGACCTTGTTGGTGATGCCAAGACTGACGGTAATCGTACTGGTAAGCCTACTCCTATCGGTCTCCTTGGTCGCATGACCAACACCGAACTCATGGCAAGAGAATCGCACGACGCTCTCGTCACATGCCACCCTGATCGACGACCTTTCGTGCTCACTCGATCTGCCAATGTTGGCACTCAGAAGTGGGCCGCCTCGACATGGTCCGGAGACAACCGCACCAGCTGGCACAACTTGCGCGGCTCTGTCGCTATGAACCTCAACGCTCAGATGTCTCTTCTCCAGTCATACGGCAACGACATTGGTGGCTTCGCTGGTCCTCTCCCCAGTCCTGAGCTTTTCGTTCGATGGATCCAGTCCGGTATTACCCAGCCTCGATTCTGCATTCACTCGTTCAAGCCATGCAAGGAGGACCCACTGGGTGTCAAGCTCAACAACCTTCCCTGGATGTACCCCGAAGTCGTTGACATCATCCGCAACACCATCAAGCGCAGATACGAGCTCTTGCCGTTCATCAACAACCTTAACTGGCGCTCGCACCTTGCTGCTGAGCCCATGAACACCTGGCTTGGCTGGAACGAGTTTGCTTCCGACCCCGAGGTGTACAAGAAAGAAGTGCTTGAGGGTTTCGACTACTGGATCGGACACGGTCAGCTGCTTGTTGCTGGTTCCTACCACGAGAATGAGCTCACTCGTCGTGTCTACCTTCCTGCAACAGGCAAAGACGACAAGAAGGTGTACTACGACACCAACGCACCTTTCAATGTTTACAAGGCAGGTCAGTGGATCGACAACGTCTCCACTCCTCTTTCGCACTTTGCCATCTTTGCTCGTGAAGGAACCGTTGTCCCTGTCGGTCTTCCTAAGGTCACCCTCACCCAGTCGCAAGGCTTGGCTACGGTCACTTGCAGTGGCACCAAGATCCTCACCGAGGAGGAGGGCGGTCAGGTCGTCCACGATGACTGGCGTGGTGTTGAGGTCTTCCCCTCGCCCGCTGATGCTGTTAGCCCCAGCGACTACACTTATACCTGGATAGAGGACGATGGTGTTTCTGCCAAGCCGGCTGTTGCTGAGATCAAGCTTGAGATCTCTTCGAGCAGGGATGAGGTCAAGGTCAAGGCTACCGCTACAAAGAATGACTTTAAGCCATTGTGGGCCAACAGTCTCTGGGTTATCTTGCCCAGACCAGACACACGAAAAGTGCAAGGCGCCACAAAGACTATGTCTTACAAGGGCCAGACTGCGTACGCCGTCACCGTTGCTGGTCTCTGAGCGCGGCCGCTCATTAACTTGACTCAGAATATAGTTACGTTCCTCAATTCGATCTTTTCACAAACTGATGATGTGATTGCGTGTCCATTCTGAGTCAAACCGCTGATTGAATTGATTGTCGGTGTTGAAAAATCAGGCTCCGTCTGTCGACAAACGGAAAACATCGTTCCAGCTTGTGTTGTCCGGTTGTGCTCCATCCTTCCTCATCTTCAAGGCAACCCTCTCCGCATCGGCAAGGACACGGAGCACGTTCTCTCCGACGAATCCATTAAGCTCTCGATCGGTCCATCCTTTCTCAACAAGCTTGGCTACAAGGTCAGGATAGTGACTCACATCCTCCAAGCCCTTAGGAACCGACATGATCCCATCAAAATCGGTACCAACGCCAACGTGACCCCTTCCAACAATGCTGCTGACGTGTTCTACGTGCTTGACTACCTGGTCCAGATCTTCAGTCCCGCCAATGAAGCCAGGATAGACGTTGATCATAACTACGTGATCTTTCTTTGAAGCTGCGAGTTTATTGAGCACTGAATCAGGCACGTTTCTTTCGATGTCCTTGAGGGCTCTAGCTGAAGAGTGAGACAGCATGACGGGGCCTCGTGTCATGTCGATGGTTTGGAGAGCTGCATCATCCGAAACGTGTGAGATGTCGGGAACGATAGCGAGACGGTTGAGCTCGAAGACGAGATGACGAGCAAAGGGGCTGAGACCGTTCCATCGAGGTGGGTGCTCGCCAGCACTGTCAGCGAAGGCGTTGTGGCATGTATGGGTCAAGGTCAAGTATCGCACTGGGCCGAACGATGTGCTGAACATTGATGCGAACGCTCTCAAGGCAAAGAGAGAGTTGCCGAGTGAGTGTCCTCCTTCGATTCCGATGAAGCTGATCAACTTGCCATCCTTGAAGGCTTTGCGAGCGGACTTGACGTCCGAAACGAGACGGAAGTCCTTGTGATACTTGTCAATCATCTGTTTGATCACGTCGAGCTGCTCTACTGTGTTGCGGACAGCAGGTTGGGATCCAGCATGTTCAAAGTCCTTTCCAACAGCGGCTGAATCGGGGCACTCGACGAAGGCTGACCAGAAGAATCCACCACTCTTGCCTGCTCGGAGCCTTGGGATGTCGACGTGACCCTTGGTAGGATAGCTACCATTAGCGAAGGCCGGCTGGTCAAAAGGAATTTCGTCAAGCTTGTTGTAGTAGAAGTAGCGTGCTAGGGCGGGAACATCGACGTGTCCGTCGATGAGTGGATGCTTTGACAGGAGTTGCTCGGCATACATACGCGAGTTCTGACAGCGCGAGTTTGACAAGGTGGTCTCGTCGCATCGTATATCCATGTTCTGCTGCCATACCGCATATACTGCTTCAGGTACGGACCAGGAGCTGAGAGAAACAAAGATGAACAGAGAGAGAGCTGCTGAGCACAACGCCAGCTTTGCGCGAAGCTTGAGCGACAGCTTGGGCCCTGGTCCAGCGTCTGTGGCAGTCAAAGGAAGATAGCCTTCCTTGGCCCTCTTGTCTAGCGGTATCGGTGGCATGATGAATTGCTGTTTGTTTGATTGATTGTTTGTTTGTCGAGATCCCAGCCTGGCTCACACGGCCGTAAGATGAGGTCAGTCGGTCGATGCAGAAGACAAAATGGAGGTCCTGTTAAATTGCGGGTCAGCGAGGTGGCTCGCTGGCTCAAAGGCTCCCAGCCCGCCGTAAGGGGGCCGATCGAGCGCAGAGAAGAGCGGGTTGTACAGGCGGAACGTAAAGGAGGGAATCGGGTGGGAAAGAAGGGTTTTTAGCAAGGTCGGTGTTGCGTGACTCTTGCGAGAAGAGGAGATGGTGGTAGGAGAGAGAGAGAGAGAGCGAGGAGTGAAATGGAGCCTATATATACAAAATGAGTGGCTGAGTCGGTTTGCGACAGCGCGGAGCAAAACAATCTGACTGAGTAGGTTGTGACACGTGTGGCCTGTGCTCAGATGTGCACGCCAAAATCACGTGCAGCAGAGTCGATGTGGTGGTGTTGCAAGTGAAGGTGGGTCGAGTGTGTGGAGGACGGATGTTGGGAAGGGTCAGAACTCGTCAAGCCTGTCTAGACGGTCAACTCATTTTGCTTCGGTTTATCAATTCGGAAAATTGAGGCTCGATGCCATCTTTGACAGCGAGCGCAAGGATGTTAATCAGTACTTGAGAGCTTCTTTGCTGTGAATCTGTCTGCCTTCGCTCCACATACAAGCATCAATCTTCCCCACCGCCAACAGCGAAAGCCGTTCCCGCAACTGTCATTTACAAGACCGCCTCAAGACGGAAAAACACTCTAGAAAAAATAAGCCAGCAAGAGAACGGCGACAAGCCTCCAGGGAATTTGAACAGGGCCTGACTCTTTGAACAGGACCTGACTCTTTGAAGACTATCGGGCCAAGGACGGTCACGTCTGGGAACACATGCAAGCTTAAGGCGCAAGAAATATTGCCGAGATGGAGGGGACTAGTCCTGAGATGACTTCTCAGCCTTCGTCCAGCGAAGGTGCAGACAGATCAAAGTCAACCTTCGGAGAGGACTCTGGAACAGCTCTTTGACTTTGCAAACTTAGCGTCTTTCACAGAGCCAACGAAGAAGCTGAAGCCCCTCAACTCAGGCCTTTCCGACAAGCTTTGAGGTAAGGGTTGATTGGCATCGCTTTGCGACGAGTTTGAGCTCATTTGGGTATAACAACGCTCAGAGCGTTGCATCCGCGGGGATCTCGGATGCGATCAACTGAGCTCTGCAAAAATTCCCCGAGCGTGCGGGCTTGAGACTCGGCTATGCAGGACATGGCAGTGGCTACGTCAAGATTCAAGACACACAGCCTTCCACCTTGGGCTACAGTTTGTATGACAACCCAGTCGGCATCCTATCCTGGATCCTGGAAAAGTATTACGCCTGGTCGGACCCACGCTGTCCCGCTTTCAACGATGCCGACACGAACGCATTCTCACATTGACACATTTCGGACGAGGACACCCTGACTACGGTCATGATCTACTACCTAACCAACACGATCCACACCTCGTTCTTGCCGTACAAAGAGTCGCACATGTTCGCTAACCCAGATTGGAAGCTGTGGTAGGAAGCAAAGCAAAAGCCTTTTGGGTTTTCGCACTTCAAGTACGAGGCGATCGCGAGACCAAAGAGCTGGCTGATGTCAAGTACCGTCTCAACTGGCAGTTCTACAAGATGCACGACTTTGGTGGACATTTCGCTGCTTTGTAAGTCGTCATCGTCCAAGTCGAGATATCTGAGCTAGTATAAAGCAATCACTGACCATCTTTTTTCCTCTTTTCCTTAATCTGACACGATTGCAGGGACAACCCTGATGCGCTGGTGGGAGACATGCAGGAGTTCGCAAACAAGAACTGGCCTGGCTTCTGATGTTTGATGATGTAGCTAGGCTGTTTTTGCACGCAGAAATGGTCAAATTGTTGTTTTAGGAGTCCATACTATACGTCGAATGTACTGCAACGATGAAACATGTCGAATGCAAATGTGAGTGTCTGTGAAGGCGAGCAGATTACGAAGCGCTGACAAAGTTACGGGCCTTGATCGCTTCCTTGTTTGCCTTCCTCAGAGACTTTCTTCTCCCTTGCTCCACCTGGATCGCTTTCTCCATTTGGTTAGCACGTTTCTCTTCCGGTGTCCATTCGGCCTTCTTCGCGGCAGCGGCGCCCTTTGTGGTTTCCATCCAGGCGTTCCGAGTGGCTCGTTCGGCAGCTTTAGCTGCAGCTTTCTCCTTAGCTAGCTGTGCGGCACGCAGGATCTTGGACTGTCGCTTCTGAGTGGCACGTGCTTCGCCTTTTGACATACCAGCCATCTCAATGGAGGCAAGAGATGAAGAAGAGGCGATAGAAGGGTCATCGAGAAGCTTGAAGAGCCAAGGTGGATATTCCTTGTCCTGAAGCGCAACGGGGTCTGCTTTGTCTTTGTAGATCGAAACACCCTTGAGGATGGTGCCAGGTGGCGCTGCTGATGGGAGAGACGTCGTTTCTGAGGCTGAATTCGAGGACGACGAGGCGGCGGAAGATGAAGGGGATGCAGATGCGTATGTGCGGGAGCATGGCGACAGTCGCAAAGACGAGCCAGAGGCTCTGACAGATCGAGTTGCAGCTCTGAGCATGATGATCAGTATGTAGGGGCGGTGACGAGAGCTTCTTGGTGTTTGGAGATCTTCTGGTATGTATCTCTTGACGATGCAAATGTCGAGCGACCTCGAGTTGGACGAGGATGATGGGAAGGAGCTGCAAGAAGGATCGGAAGCAGTTTGAAGTCGAGAAGAATGCGAAAAAGTGTTGGAACAGGGACTTCTGTCCGAAAAGTGTCCTCACGTGACATTTTCAAACAAAATGTTAGACCTCGTATAAATGCACGATAACATCGTGCTAGCCGCAGCTCGAGCTCACACGATCCGAACATCATGACATTGTCTCACTGTCTCATGAATTGCACGCTCTAGGCACATCTGAAGGTGCGATTTTGATAGCAACAGGAGGAGCGAGATCAGTAGTATGAGTACGACTATCATATTTGTTGGATCGCGATACAAACCATCTAGATGTAATGCTGAGCGAGTAATTGCGGCAAGGTCGTTCAACGGAAGACAGGGGCGAAGTACGATTACGTCGATGCAGAAGCGCCATTTGCGACAGGGTTTGAGCCGTTTGCCGCATTCTGCTGTCGCTCGAGCAGCTTCCTCCTAGCTTCTAAAATCATCTGCTCCTTGCGATCCTTGAGCAGCTTTGCTCTCTCCTCTGGCGTGGTGGCCCAGCTGCTCGGACTGCCTTGGCTGTTGTTGCTGGTGTGTGAGTTTGGCGTTGATGGCAGATCATCGGAGCTGGCTATGCGGGACTGAAGACCGAAGCGAGAGATCAAGTTGGGAGACTTGCTGGGCGTGCTGACCGACGACGCAGATGCAGAGGCGGAGCCGTTGGGAGTGCGATTAGTATTCTGCGCCCGAAGCGTTGCTGCGTTCGGTGTCGATGGCTCCGCAGTACCGAAGAAGCCTGCAGGTGGTAAAGGCAGACCACCTTCGTTGAGAATGCGTTCACAGGTAGCTTCGACGCTACCCGAGCGTTGAAGATCATAGCGGATAGATGCGTCAGAGATGTGCGGGAAAAGGGTCTTGACCGAGTCAACCATGTGTTGTGGGACCTGACGTGTGCGAGCGGTGTTGAGAGCTGGTACCTGATGGCCGCCATTCGAGTTGCTGTTGGAGCCGCCGCCAAACGCGAAGCGCAAGATCGACCAGAGTACGACAATGGCTAGCAGCGCACCAAGACTGTCGTTCATGGTGAAGGAAAACTAAGCGGGCGTGGAATCACAAAGTGGGGCCCTTGCTTTTGCTTGATGTTGTAGATTTGTGGAATGCTCCTAGAAGGAGAGACGTAGAAGCTTATCGGAAGATAGGCCACTGCTACCTCGTGAACAAACGGGCCGGTTCGGAGAGCTGTTAAAGCTTGAGTGTGTCGTTGGAGGATCCTTGAAAGGGTGTGCCGAACGACTACAGGCCAGAATGGTGACTTGGAAGTCTGTGTCGTAACTTGGCGAATGAAAGAGCTGAAGATGCGGAAGAAAGGGTGTGAGTTGGTCTTCATGAAATGGGCGTTCGAGCTCTAAATTGTGGAGCGAGTATGAAAGCGCAGAGTAACACAGCTCTGCTGCTTTCGTCCGCGGCTCAGAAGGCCAGCTGAGTCACGTGAAACCCAGTTAAATTGTCAGATCGTCAGAATCCACATAGCACACACCCCGATTTTGCAGCTCATCTTCGCTCGAAGCCGTCTTCCAATACCACATCCCAGCCAGCAGCTGTGGGCTGCACAATCTAGCTCGTCTCTTTGCTCCTCCTGCGTTCGCACGAGCATGCTCCAACACAGTGTGTCTCCGCACTGAAGAGAGTATTGGCAGCTTGATCTTGTCGTCCGACAATACGCGCTCCTGAGCTCGAATTGCGCCAACCGGATACTCCGGCGAGCTTTATTGCCGGACCAGCAGTCTTGTCCTATTTTTTCCGTGCGACCCCACACGAACTGTTCGGCAACTACATCTACAAAGGAAGGAGGGTCTGGCGTCACAGATGCCCCCAATCCATCCTCCTCTTCTCTCGGTGCCGACTCATCATCAACACCTGAAACTCACCAAACGGCCCCGTATCAGGATCGAGCTGTCGATTCGACCAATTGAGTTTTACATATAGAGTGTTGCAACGACTCTGCTCACCCTCATCTTTCCACGCGTACGCTTCATCACCTTATTGACACGATGCCCACCGACGACTTCCGACCGGCGGAGCTGTTGCCGTCTCTTCAACCTCCCCACCCGCATGTGCGACCCGCCATCCCAATATTAGCCCCACGAGTGGTCTTCACTGCTCCTTCTCAAGACCCATCTTCGAACGGAACACAGCAATGGATCTCGACAACGCACGTCTATCCTGCTGCCTGGCCGCGCTCGCACGTTCGATCTGCGAAATCTGACATCTATGATGCCAAGATCCCAAGCACTTCCCGGCTCGGTCCTCTTCCTTCGGATCCACAAGCAGCCAAGGCGGAACAACGTCGGCGTAGGGAAGCTGACTTCGAACACTGGGTCGGCGTCTGTGGTGGAAAGGAACACGAAGGTCAGCGCAAGGTTATGCGTAGTTTACGTAGCGGCTGCTTGCAGTCTGGACACACACAGCGAATCACTGAAGCAAGAACAGCCAACGAGGCTCAGCTCTGGATGACCGTCAACCGCATTGTTCCCGCTCAGCTCGGGTCCGATGCCAAGCCAAAAACGAAGGATACGAGACAAGGTATCACACTGGTCATGGCACATGCCAATGGCTTTCACAAGGAGATCTTTGAACCAGCTCTTGAAGCATTGGTACAAAAGCTACAGACCGAGGAGCTGCGAGGCAAATATCGCATCGATGAGATCTGGAATTTTGACTGCACGCATTCGGGCCAGGCAGGTAGCATCAACCGTGACATCCTCGGAGACACCATCAGCTGGGCGGATCATCCACGCGACATGCTCAAGTTCCTCGAAAACTACTTGCCTAACTTAGCTTCCGACCCCAACGCTCCTCCGTCGTGGCTTCCCACCTTTCTTCCATCGCACAAGGCTTCTTCACCAACAGCCAAGCGCCGCTTGATAGGTCTTGGTCACTCCTTCGGCGGAGCTTCGATGACCTTCCTCCTTCATGCGAGGCCACGCATGCTTGAGGGTCTCATCCTCATCGATCCCGCCATCATCCCATGCGAGGACGAGGAGCGCCTACAGTTCGACAAGCTCCCCAATGAAGTTTGGCCCGCTCTCACTGATTTTCCTCTCGCAAAAGGCGCCGTCGCACGCAAGGACACCTTCGACTCACTTCCCGACGCGAAAGTCTACTTCGAGTCAAAGCCTTTCTTCAAGGTCTGGCACCCGCGTGTCCTCGACCTCCATCTGCGTTTTGGTCTCCGCCCCTCAACGTTACCTCCTTCACGCGCTCTTGCAGTTGATGACGTACAGGAGAACGATCTCAAACGCACACCGCTAGAACTCAATAACACAAAATGGCACGAGGCCGCTGCTTTCGTCTCAACTTGGATGGGCTACATCGGTAGAAAAGGTATGCTGGCTACAGACCACGGTGCTTGGGTCGGTGTGGTTAACATGAAAGGAGGGTTTGACAACAAGGGCCTTGCAGCCGACATCGACGGTCTTGAGCGTGGTATCAGCTTCACCATCGAGGGCAACCACCTAGTCGCCCAAGAAGAGCCCGACAAGCTCGCAGATGCTCTCGTCAAAGTGCTCAAAGTGCAGTCGAGTCCGCAAGCTTTCAAGGAAGAGAAGCTGCATAGAAACGTACAGAAGCCAAGATTGTAAACTGACTGGAATCGCAATATACCATAGAGTAACCATAGGCTGTCGTGTGAGACTGAGTGCAACATGCTGCCCTTTCAAGGAAGCAAAATAGCGAACTCGATGATAAGCCATGAATTACGGCGAAGAGGTACAATGGCATTGCCGTATGCTGCGCTGGTAAGCTCGTCAAGGACAAAGTGATCAGACAGGGCCGCAACGAAGCCACTGGCCAACTCACGGGCAGTGCAGAATGATAGTCATGCGCATGACGGCGGGCTAGACAGGACTTGCTGCAAGATCGGCTCGCAGAATACGTCCGAACCACACGTTGTGAATGCTTGCAGCTCTCCAGGAGAACTCGCATCGGCATTGTGCTTCGAACGTGCGGTCCCAAATTGGCAAGTGGACCCTGAAAACGTGCTCTCCCTCTCTATGCACAGTTTGCAATTCGGCCGCTCGCTTGGGGTCGTACAAGCCTCGGCAGCGTTTCATCGTATGTTCCTTGTCCTAGCACTTGCTTCTTTCTGTTGAGGCGACTAGCGGATCGAACCTTGTGTGTCAGGAACGTTCGAGTCAGCAGTCACAAGAAGCATGGCTAGGATAGGAATTGAGCAGGATGTACGGGTCAAAGAAGTGTTCGACAAGGCCTGATCGCGATATGCAGCTGTTTGGAAAGTTCACGTTTCGCTTCGAGCAGCCTAAGAAGCGATATTCGAGCTCTCTTTGCCTTACGATACGTCCACCAACTGCTCCTCCTCTACCGGCTGCCCCGGCGGCAGCCTCTATACCCCTCCCCTTCCCTGTCCTTTCCCAGTCGAACGAAGATGGTGAACGAGATGTCGAACGACATAGAAAAGCAACCCTTCCCAGACACCAAACATCCCGCTTCCCTGCCGCCACCCACATCTACATCCACTGCTCCATCTCTCCTCTCCGTTCTGTGGTATATGATGAAGGTGGTCGCCTCCCTGGCCGCCCTCCTGGGTCTGGTCAAGCTCGCATCTTCTTCTCCTGCCCGCTACTTTCCGCGCGATTCTGCCCCATCATCAGCTCCGTCTCGAGCAGGAGACTTCCACCAGCAAACTTCGGCCTACACTGCAGCAAGCGCTTTCCCTACCTCGCTCTTTGCTTCGTACTACAACGATCCCGCATCGATGACTGCTGAGCCTCGTCCTGTGGTCGCTGACGTCGCACGTAACTCTGTCTTCTCCGATCTCCTCGCCAACCCCACCATCCTACCACTCGGACCTTCGCCTTCTGAGGCCGTATACCCGCTTCCCACCGGTGCAGCTTCACCGGATATCGCATCTCAAGTCCGCAAGGAGCTCAGCGACATCTTTAGCTCGACCAACGCCAACTGCACAAAGTGCACCGATGCTCTCAAGGTCGCACAGAAGCTCACCAAGCAGTCACCCAAGGAGGTCCCCGGTATGCTTGTCGAGATGTGCAAGAAGTACAGCTACAAGTCCAGCTCAGCTTGCGAGAAGACGTACGCTCCGCAAGTCCTCGGATCTGTCTACGCTCAGGTGCTGAGCTATGCCGACTTTTCCTCGTCGAACAGCACCGATGCTCAGTACATCTGTAACATCGTTGTCGGCTCTTCCACTTCCAACTGCACTCTTCCCAAGCCTCGTCACCTTGACGAGAGCTTCCTTGACAACTGGTTTGGTAGTAAACGTACTCTACCTGCATCGTACAACCGCAACGTAGGCGAGCCGACCGAGAATGGGAAAGATCTCCGTGTGCTGCATATGTCGGACATCCACGTCGACCCACGCTTCTTCGTCGGCGGTGAAGCTTCATGCACCAACGGACGATGCTGTCGAGCTGATGCATACAACTCCACCCTCAGCAACGGCAACTTCACACAGGGAATGCTGCCCAAGTCCAACATCTCAGAACCTGCTACATACTGGGGCAACTTCAAATGTGATGCACCCTGGAGTCTCGCCATGTCCTCTCTTGAAGCTGTTACTCCCCTCAACGGCGGAGAAGAGGTCGACATGACCATTCACACCGGTGACATGGTCGTGCATGATCTTGCGCAGTATATTTCGCAAGATTTGGTCAAGTACACCCACCAAGCGCTGTACGACAGTATCCGAGCATTGCTGGGTAAAGGTCCAGTCTTTAATGCTATCGGTAACCACGATTCGGCACCGTCCGATCTCGCCTCACAAGATGCACTACCGGATGGAAGGTCCGATCAACTTTCTTGGGACTGGGACAATCTTGCTCGTCTCTGGGAAGCTGAGGGGTGGTTCAACCACAAGGAGGCTGAGCAAGTTCGTTCTCACTATGCTGGATACTCGGTTACTCCGCGAAAGGGGCTGAGGATCATTGCGATTAACACTGACTTTTGGTACAAGAACAACGTGTTCAACATGATCCATACTCAAAACCCTGACTATTCGGGCAGTTTGCGGTTCCTGACGGACGAACTGTTCCGTGCGGAGAAGCACGGAGAACGGGTCTGGATCGTAGGTCATGTGCTCACAGGATGGGATGGAAGCAATCCCTTGGACAACCCAACCAACCTGTTCTACCAGATCGTAGACCGATTCGCACCGCATGTCATCGCACATATCTTCTTCGGTCACACCCACGAAGATCAATTCAACATCTTCTACACCAACAACGCTACAAGCAAAGCAGCTTCTGCTGCTAAAGCTGTCTCTTTCATGGCTCCCTCTATTACTCCGGGTAACAACGTCAATCCAGCACTACGAATCATGCATGTGAACGCGACAACCTACGAAGTTGTTGACTATCATCAGTTCTACACTGAAGTTCCCACTTTCCCTGGGTTGCTGGAGACAAGTCACGGACCAGTGTACGACTATCTTTACTCGGCAAGGGATGCGTATGGTAACTTTACCGCTTCGAATGGGAACTCAACGCATCCTGTCCCGGGCGGTGTTTGGCCGAAAGATGCTCCGTTGAACGCCACTTTCTGGGCAAAGCTGACAGAGGAGATGGCGGTCAGGAAGGAGTTGGTGCAGCAGTTTACGGTGTATCAGGGTAGGAATAGTCCGAAGAGTCCAAAGTGTACGAGTGATGAATGTGTGAAGGCAAAAATCTGTTATATGCAGTCAGGATCGGGTCCGTTGGGGAAACAGTGTATTCCTGGTTATGCTTCTGTTCAGTCCGAATAGGCACCCTCGCCATCACAGACGCGTTAGGTGTACCACTTCACAGAACCGCTTCGTGATAGAATTTAGAACATCCTCAGACGCACAGGCTCAGGCGTGAAATGTGTGAGAGAAAAATGCTTTCCGTGCCAAGAGAGTGTGAGAGAGAGATCTAAAAGTACACCGAGACCAAAGGATATATATGAAGAGATTAAGCAAAATGTAATGGGAAAAGAGAGGCTAAAGTCATCGAGAGAGAAGAGGGGTATCCAGCGCCGTATCTTTTTCCGTTTTCCTTGCCGTGGAGTGAGGTTTTACTTGCGAGCAGAAAGCTTTTCCTGTTCGACCATAGCTCGGATGTCCTTCTTAAGGATCTTACCCGATGCAGACTTGGGGAGGGCATCGAGCCATGTCAATCCATGAAGCTTCTTGTAGCTAGCGTTGACACGACCGTTGACGAAAGCAAGAAGCTCCTTTTGGAGTTGCTTCTTCTTTTCAGCGTCATCACCAACTTGCTCTTTGGTTTTGGGGTTGAGGACGACGAATGCCCATGGAAGTTCTGTGCCTTCTGCGTCAGGGACGCCGAGAACGGCACAGTCGCCAACACGGTCTTCTTTGAACAAGAGAGCTTCGAGTTCCGAGGGAGGCACTTGGAAACCGTTGTGCTTGATTACGTCCTTGAGACGGTCGGTGATGGTGACGTAGCCTTCCTTGTTGATTTTGACAATATCACCGGTGCGAAGGAAGCGGTCAGGAGCGTCGACGGAGGGGATGAAGGTCTTGGCGTTGGCTTCGTCGTTGTTGAGGTAGCCTTGCATCATTTGGGGGCCGCGGAGGCAGAGTTCACCTTCCTCGTCAAAGCCGACTTCTTTCCCGTCCAGACCGATGACTTTGGCTTCGGTGCCGGGGACAAGCCGACCGACAGTGCCGGGGTAGTGTTTAAGATCCTTGTTGTTTTGACTGCAGACAAGGGGAGACATCTCGGACATACCGTAGCCGTCGGTGGAGAGGATGCCGAGACGCTTCTTGACAGCATCTCGTAGCTCGAGTGGTAAGGAAGCGGCACCGGAGCTGACCTTGGTCAACGAGCGAAGATCGTACTTCTCAACGCTGGGGTGTTTGGCGAGAGCGAGGAGGATGGGAGGAACGACGAAGCAGAATGTGACTCGGTAGTTCTGAACAGTGGAGAGGAAGACGTCAAGCTGCAATCGTGGAAGCACGATGCGGGGAGTGCACGTGTGGAGACCCATGAAACCCATCAAGAGACCGTAGCAGTGGAAGAGAGGCAACAAGTCAAGGTGGAACTCGCCGCGACTGAGACGAGGAGCGAGCTGAAGACCACCAAGTTTGTCGGTGACAGTGTTGATGGTGTCGGCAGCAGTGTTCCAAGTCTCGGCGAGGCGGGTGGTAAAGTAGCCACGGAGGTGCTCGCGACCGTCAGCGTACCAGTTGCCCTCGTCAAGGAGAGGGTCGTTAGTACGGTCAAGCATGGAGTAAGAAGCCTGGATGACGTTGGCAACCATAGCATAGTGCGAAAGCATGACAGCCTTGGGACCACCGGTAGTACCGGAAGAGAAGCAGAAGACGGCGGTGGTGGTCTTTGGGTCGACCTCGACATTGTCCAGCAATGCGCGGGTCTCTGGCAACTCATCCTTACCGACCTTGAGGATCTTGGCGATGGAAGACGTGTGGGACTCTTCGAAGACGAGGATCTCAGGAACGGAGGTGAGGTGCTCAAGACCGTCCTCGCCCTTCATGGCAGCCTGACGAGCGGCCTCTTGGGTGGACTGGTAAGATGCCTGGGTGGTGATGACAGCAGTGGCCTTGACCATTCGGATCTGGTGAGCAATCTCGTCTGGCTTGTAAGCGGGATTGAAGAGAGCGACACTGGCACCGGTCATCATGATACCGAGAGCGCAGGCGAGGTAGTCGTGCTGGTTGGCAGCGTTGATACCGACGACATCGCCCTTGCCATACTTGCGACCGGATTCGGTGGAACCCGAGATGAGTGCCGAAGCAAGGTTGGTGGCATATTCGCGAGCGTCGACAAGAGAGAGGGGCTTGGCATCAGGGCGGCCAGAAACCTCAGGATCAGCGGGGTAGAGGAGAGGTGCGTTAGCTCGCTTCTTGCATGCCGGGTTATCGATGGGCTTGAAGAGGAACTGGGGCAGAGTGTAGTTGGTGGGAGCGGTGAACTGGCGAGGCGAAGTGATGATCGTTGTACCGTTGTCGATCTTGAAGGTGCGGTTGTAATCTTTTCGGGCAGCTTTGAGAACGCCGAGCGAGCCGAGAGATGCAGCGAGGATGGCTGCATAGAGTAAGACGGGATGAAGCGAGGAGGATCCTGAATGGGATCCAGAAGACGTCGAGAAAGCGACGGATGAAGATGTGGAGGAGCTTGTGAAAGCTTGGAGGTAGTCGGAAAGGTGATAGAAGGAGTTGCGAAAAGAGTCGAGCATGTTGGAAGGGTTATATATGAGTTCCTAGCAGGGGTCGGAGTATGTAGGTGCACGGACGAGTGTGCTCCACCCGGATGGGTGAGCGATAGGCAGATGCCGAGGAAGACCACAAGCGAGTGTACCAGCGAGGCTGAACCTTTGGAGAGGCTGCAGAGACACGGCGAGCACAACGCAATGAAGAAGCTTGGCAAAGAGCGACACACATGCACAGTGAAAAGAGGGCACAATCTGGACGAGCGAGGCGAGGCGGAGATTAAAGGATAGGGACGGCGTCGACTGATGAGAAGGTATAGCTTAGAGCTGGTGCTGGCGGCAAAGGTTTGTGTCTAGGAATGGGAAGAGCGAAGGAAATGAGATGGTGATAGGAGATGAGATGGTGATAGGAGATGAGAGATGGGACAAGGACAGACGAGTGGAACACAGGAAATGGACCAAAAGGCCGACTAACTACAACGGAGCGTTCCGACGTCAAACAAGGTTGGGAGGAATACAGCCGAAATACTGTTCTCACACCAAGAGGGAGAGGCGAGAAAGCCAAAGAGAAGATGATCCGTGCCTCTTGCTGCAAGCGTGAAAGGAACCAAGCCAGCCGCCCAATTCCTGCGTGAAAGTGCAGTTGGAAAGTGGAGGCGTGACTGTTCCGGTTCGGATGTGCCGCTTGGAGAAATTTCAGCTTTGAAAAGTGAACAGGACGGTGTAGAAAGATTTGACTCTTATCGACGCTTATCGGGCGATGTCAATCTAAGCACAGTGTTTGCGCTTTTGAGCAGAAACACTATACCATGTATATTGACCTGAGAGAAGAACGTAGCGGGAGCATTCCACTTAATGACAAAGTCTGTCAACGAGCGGGACCCAGCAGTCCCCCGATCCCCACTAATCGGCCTTGCCCGATCTCTGATCAGATCGACTTTGGCCGATTCGTCATCAGATCGGTTCTGCCCGATCTCTCGCAACATCGACTCATGTCACTCTTCGCGTCCTGCTGGATCGTTATCTTCAGCAGACGGAAGGGTCAAAATTGAAATAGATGCTCCACTTCGTTGAGGCCACGATCAGGCTCTCTTCGTAGCCGCCACGCGAATACATCTTTTCTAAGTTACTTTGCGACTACTCGCCGCGATAGACAGGCTCACGCTTCTCCGCAAACGCCTTGAGTCCTTCCAATCGGTCCTTGGTGCCGAGGATTGTCTCATAGCACTGTCGCTCAAAGTCAAGTGCTGTTTCAGGATCCATCTGTTCACCCTTGTCGATCGCAAGCTTGGCCGCTCGTACCGCCAACGGTCCTGTTAAAAGGCAGGAGCAAGACCAAAAAAAATAAATTGTGTCAGTGTTAGGTTCGCCGAATTTTCGAGACAACGATTTTGTTCCGCTTTCGGACGCTCCTGCCTTGGTGTCGAGTTGAGATTGTAGTTCCTTTCTTCACCACATGTGTTAAGCATGCTGCGATCATACTCTGATGAGCTGCAATCCCATCAGAGGACATTGTCATCAGCCGGAATCATTTTCCCTGCTGATCCGAGCTTGCTGTCGACCCCTTGCGCCCTCGGCACTCTATCCCGCACCATCCAACGATAGATGCGGTTGAGATGAACGAGGTCGTACGATGCTGTCTTTCTTCTATTCCGAGCAGATCCCAGTGGTATTCCGAGTTCTCCAGCGTGTTCCGCAGCCACCCGATCCCGCATCGATTCGGCTTAAGTGAAAGAGAGCGAGTTCGGCGCGACTTACCATTCTTAGCAAACGATCGAGCGAGCTGTACGCCCTTTTGGAAAGCAGCTGTACTTTCACCTTCCTGAGCCACAATGTCGACAAAGCCAATTCTACTTGCCTCGACAGCATCGACCAGCTTGGCACTGAAGATGAGCTCCTTGGCACGCGCAGGTCCCACCAACCTTGTTATCCTGCTCGTACCGCCAGCACCAGGAATGATACCCAGCTTAGTCTCTGTAAGACCGAGCTTGGTGGCAGCAGGACCAGCAATACGCAAGTCACACGTAAGAGCCAGTTCCAGACCACCACCCATGGCCAAGCCATCCAGACAAGCAACGGTAGGCATGGGCAATCTGGAGACGTTTGTAAACACTTTGCGCAGGCCAAGCAGGAAAGCGTCTACTTCAGGCTTCGACATTCCTTTGCGTTCTTTGAGGTCTGCACCAGCGCAGAAGGTGCCTGGAACCGACGATCGTATCAAGAGTGTGCGGACGTTGCTGGAGGTGAGAAGCGAGCTGACGTGCTGGTCCATCTCAGCGAGCAGCACGCGAGAAATGGCATTCTTGGCGGGAGCACGGTTGAGCGTCAGTACTGAGATATGCTCATCGTAAGGCGAAGTCGAACCAAACTCGCTCTTGGCAATGTCTGAGAGATGGGAGAGTGTTACAAGTTGAGATGGGTCGGTCGCTGTCGAGTAGCTTCTAAGTACCGAGGTTGAACGGCTGACGGTTGAGCAACGCAGCGAGGCGGCAGCGAAAGTTGCGCTCGCCAGAGCTGGTCGGAGCGAGAGCATACTTATGGTGATGATCAGCGCGCTCAAGTATGTGCAGATGCGAGAAGTAAGTGTGCAACAAGTGTCGACGTCGACGAGCAAGTGTTGGTCTCTGTCGGTCCAAGCGTTTACCCCGCAACAGCTGCCCCGGGCGGACCGGTCAAGGGTCTATCCAACTGAGCCGGTATACCCGAATGCGTTGCCACGAATCGGGTTGAAACTCATGCAGTATCGCGATTATATCGGGAATTTGAAATTGCACCTTCCTCTTGTTGCGGTCGGTCCAACAAAGTGTTGGTCTGGAGGCGAAGGCGGCATATAAAGCTCATGGCATCAGATACTTGCCTCTTGATTTCTTTCCCTGAGCGACAGCAGCAAAAACATCTGCATGTCGCAACCGGAAGAACACCGCATCAACCAAGGCGATTGGTCCAAGGTCTACGGCGAGCCCACCACCAAACCAGGCTCAATCAGCGTCGACGAACTCACATCTTGGTACGCCGACAAGACCCCTGGCAAAGACTTTGTTGTCATTGATGTGAGGCGTGCAGATTGCGAGGTAAGCAGTCTCCGACACTGACCTTTGCAACATCGATGTGCTTCACTAACATCGCTTGTTTGCGTCTCTGCAGTATATTATCCCAGGAGCTATCAACCTTCCAGCCCACTCGATGCCAGCGACATTGCCGACAATGGTCAATATGCTCTCGACCATTCCGAAGCTCATCTTCCACTGCAACTCGAGTAAACGTCGAGGAACAAGGACGGCTGGATGGGTAGCAGATGCGCTTGTAAAGGTGCACACGCAGGCAGGAGCGTCCGAGGCACAAGCAGATGAGAGTATTGCAAAGCAGGTTCTCATCCTTACGGGTGGCATCAATGCCTGGACAGAGAAACATGGCAAGCGTCGTTTCGAAAGCAGAGGTCAGCCTTGGGATGGCAAGTCGCTGGCCACGATTCCGCTATAGGTCGGGATCGAGGCACAAAACTGTAATGCAATGGTAATCTGCGCACTGCGCATGAATCTCTGTTTACATACCCTCAATCATCTTTGAGAAGGTGAGCTGGGCGGCTTCTTTGAGTCGGATGAGGATCAGAACTTGCCAAGGAGCAAGTTACCGATCATCTCTCGAGCAGTGATCCAAACAGTGACACCAAATGTAGGGAAATCAAGGGTGGAGCTGAGCACGTCAGCAAGACCAAAAGGAAGCATAGGAGGGATCCAGCCCTGAGCCAACTCGAGAGCCCAGCAGCCATCTTCGGGCATCATATACTGCTTGACCAGTCCTCGGCGAAGGTGGTGTACCGAACCAGCAGGGTAGTGCTCAGCCTTGAGTGCACCAGCAGGGAAAGCATACTGGCTACCAGTGAGGATGTTGAAGTAGTCATCAGCCTGTCGCGTCGCAATCCAAATAGAACATGAGTCAGTATATGGAAACCTCTCTTCATCATACCGGGGCTGGTATGGAAACTTACAGTGTGTCGACCGGTATGACCCTCAGTACCAACCGGAGTACCGAAGAAGATCAAGTACTCGGTAATCGAAGCATGAATGATGTACATGCTACCCATAGCACCACCTGCATTGTTAAACATCCACTCGGACTCTACGCTAAAGTGGTTCTTGTTGATGTAGGGAGCTGTCTTGGGGTCTGCACGGAGGTGGTCGAGGATCTCGTCAAAGATAGCGGTTGCGTTGCCTGGGTGGTTTGCAACAGCTGTTGAAGCGACCTTGTGGATCTGCTTGTGGTCAAAGATGTAGAAGTTGGATCGAATCGAGTCGAGAGCGGCGATGAGGGCGCAGAAACCGACAATCAGAGCAGAGAGCAAGACCGAGGTGCGCTTGGGAGAGGCCGAAGCAGCATTGGCAGTTGCCTTACGAGGTCGGTGCGAGGACATGGTTGTAGATGAAGCGAGAAGTTCAAGGGCAGGAATGAAACACAGATCGAGAAGGTGAAACGAGAAGGAACCGTGTAAAGACCGTGTAGATAAAGAGAAGAACGAAGTTGTGAGGAAGTGATGGTGATGATATTGGCTGGAAAGTGTTGGTCTTTGTGTGCTTTCTTCTTGATTTCTTCGAGCTGATGTCAGGAACAGAAGAAATAAAAAGACGAGGCAACAACAAACAAGTCGAACCCGAAAAAACGCCCGATTTTTGGAGCACCACAACTTCAAGGCAAAAATCAGACCACTCTCTCCACATGTTGCCAATCCACGCAAAACAAAGACACATCATCACTCCCCGGAGTTGGTGTGCTGTGAATGCGGCTTCATAGCTCAAAGGAGAAGATTGTCAGCTCCGTTCGGGACCGTCTGACGTTGCTGTCGAATGCCCGAAGAGCTATGTGATATTTAGCCAGATCACGAGCCAGGTCACGAGCCAGATCACGAGCCAGATCACGAGTGTTACATCGTCTTCGGCTGACAAGATTTGGAATTTTGCGACGTTCTTTTCTCTTGATAAAGGACAGCTGAAGTTCAGGGTCTCTCTGATGTTGTGGAACGCTGAGAATAATACTCGCGGTTTTTGCTTGTGAAATTGGAAATGTCAACTCAGCCAGCCAAGCAGAGCGCTATTTTGAGATCTGCCAACAAGCAAGCGAACCTTTTGTCCCTGTTGCTCATAGAAGGCCATTCAGGAGCCGCTGTCCCTGCATTCAGGCACGCCCGTTCCTGTCCGGCGCTTATACAGTGTACTCAAGCTAGCTCTATTCGACGACACCAAGTCTGACGAGCGTGACCCCGTCCCTTCTCTTGCTATCATTCCTCCATCTGACACGTCCACCTTGTCCGAACTTCGAACATTATACCCGACGAACATACCCCTCTCGTCACCTCATCTTCCACACATCATGACAGTCATCGCACAGCCTGTCTCCGCCCTCAACGCGGCATGTACCTCGGACGAATACGTGCTTGACCCATGCAAATCGCTCCCAGACTACCGACGCGAGATCTACGACCTACTCCAATACCTTGATGAAGAGCAAGATAAGATCGAAAAGCAGCTCGCCCGCTTCTCCTCTTCCTCCACAAACGCGAACAAACAGCCAAAGACACGGCGGCCCTCCATCTCTTCCGCTAACAAGCGCGACGACCATGGTGCCTGCTCAGAGTCGGAAGACGGCGACGACGATTTTGTCGTTGTCGAAGATGTCAACGCAGCGAGTAGGAAGAAGCAGCTTTTGACTCAATTGCAGCAGCTTTGGAGGACAAGAGACGCGCTGAGGAAGCGTGCAAAGCAGCTCAATATCAGGATCGATAGCTTGACTCACGGCAAAGGTTCCGGTCTCAAGCCTACCGACGAGCTGATCCAGACCGGAGTCCACTTCAATGGCCAGGATTTTGGCGAGGAGTTCTGATTGCAGGTATAAAGTTCAAAAGCGACATCGATTGTTGCAATTTCCCCTGTCCAGCTATATAGAGTTCCGTACGCTCGTCTGTCACATATCGCATGGCAAAGTTTCTTCATCTTCGCCTTCAGTTGTCGCGGTAATTCAATACCCTTGTGCACGCTTCACACTTGCGATTCGGTGTCATTTGCTGTGATTGCTACTAAGCACTAACCTAAACATCGTACAAGTTCATCCCATTGAGGATCTGCATCTGCATCTTCGCCTTCACCCTTACCCTGATCGCTAATCGTCTTGAGACAAGCCAAGTGCCGCATCGTCGGTCTGCCATGTGGACAGTTCCACGGCTGCTCAATCGTTCCCATATTCCGCAAGATCGCGCTCATCTTCGCCTTGTTCAGCGCAGTTCCGATCATGATCGATTTCCTACACGCCCTGCTAGCGAACATGTTCCTCGCTTTACTGCAGCGTATTCTCCGTGCTGCTTCCGACCCTGCGCTTGTGTCTCTTAGTAAGAAGAGTAGCTCTTCGAGATCTTTGACACCAAAGACGGTGCTCTTGCTGATTGGCTGGGTGACGAGCTTCACCCGTGTCCCAGGCAGTCCTGTTTCTGAGACGGAGATCTCGAAACCGTTCGCGAGTAGCGTGTCTTGGTGTTCAATCGCGACTAGTTCGTCAGAAGCAGACAGCTCGAGCAAGCGTGGAGAGATGAGCTTCTGTGACCGGATGGTGGTGGTGAGCTGGAGCGTTTCGAAGTTGTACTTCTCGTCTGATGCGTGCTGGTCGACAATGAAGAGGTCGTCCATGTCGTCGTAGTCAGTGCGGCGACGAGCGATGATAAAGCCAACATTGAATTGGCCGACGACTTCCATGGTCGAGAAATCTTCTTTGTGGATGACGCGAGAGAGTGCTTGTTCGACTTGGTTTTCGTCTTGATTGGAGACTCCGGCTCCTTGCAACAGCTCTTCATCGCCGGATGCTGGGAGACTCTGGGAGGCTGATTTGGATGCAGACAGAGCAACGGCTCCTTTTCGGGCTTGCAGCCTTTTTTGCAGACCAGTAAGGTCGAAAAGGATATGCGCTCCGTCTGTCACATCATCATCAATGGTAAGGGAAGACTGTTGCATAGCAGCAAGCCTGTTCGACAGCGGCTCCTCGTCTTCTTCGTCCATTGGGACGTCAAGGCCAGCTTCTTCGGCAGCTTTGAGAGCTGGAGCAGACTCCTTCTCTTCCTCCTCGTCAACTGTGGAACTGTCTTCCACCTCGTGCTCAATCGCCATGGGGATCGACTCTGCTTCCTCCTCACCAGCTGCCATCCTGCTGGACACGGGCAGATCGTTATCCATCTGGGATCCTGGAAGCGCGAACGTCCGCAGAGAAGCAAGCACATTCCGAGCCTCACTTCTAGACCGATCGGATGAAGGCGATTGCAGCGACCTCGATGGTCCAGGAGGAGACTGTGCGGTGCGAGGCTTCTTTGATGGTGACCAAGAAGCCTGGCTAGTATCGAGAACTTCTTCGTAGTCGCGCTTTGAAGAGGCGCGTGCGGAGGAGTCAACCTCAGGAACAAGCGGGGCTGGCACATCGGGCTCGCTGCCATCGTCGTCATCCATTGGATTCGCAGCGCGTCGCGGGAGTGGTAGTGCGGGTGAATCTGACTCCTCACGATACTCGAGATCCTTTTCCTTTGCTGACGATGCGAGAATCTTCAAAGGTGGCGGCATCGAATCCAAGTCCTCGTCATCGCCTTGACCGACCCATCCTGCAGCATCCTCTTCGTCATGGACGTTTTGATCCTCTTTATCGTCAGCCTGACCGAGCCATACCGCGTCTTCCTCTTCGCGATCATCCTGAACCTCCTCTGGCGATGCTGCTGAGCTTGACCTTCTCGCTGTCGATGTGAAACTGCTCAGCTTCGACTGAGCGCTTAAGCTTGTGATCCCGTTGCCGTTCCGAAGTGAGTGACTTGCTCCGTTGACCAAGAAAGTCGCCCTACTAGGCGCAAAGAGCTCGTCGAGCGCCTCCTTGACCTTCTCGATAAGTCGACTCTCCTCGTGCAGAAAGATGGTCCGCTTGTCAGGGCTGACGTTGACATCGTACGAGTCTGTGGGCAGTCGGAAGTCAGCGATGACAAAGGGAAAGTGATTCGAGTTGAACGACTTGTACACTTCGTTGAACGCTCGACTGACTCTGCCTGCTTCCCAAGGTCGACCGTTAATGTAGAAGAACTGACGATCGGAAGAGGTGCGACCTGAACCATAGACCGGTTTGCTGATGAGACCTACGACGGTGACTGTTGATGTTTCGTCTTTTTCTTCCTCTCCATCTGCGTCCTGCTCGCTTTGCCTCGCGACGCTCTGCAGATACTTGTTGCGAGCTCTGGCCACCGAGAACGTGAGCTCGAGGTTCAACGGCATCAATGTAGGAGCAACTCTCGCACCGAACAAAGCAGACACATTGGTAGAAAGGTAGTTGTAAGCGCCCGAAGAGTTGACGCTGAATTGCGGAGTCTTGCGACCGCTTGCTGGAGTGTTGGTGGTCGTCCAGCGGACTCCTTTTGTGATAAGCGCGTAGGCTTGCAATAGATTCTGCGCCTTGGCGTATTCTCGTTTAAGGTTTTTCTCGAACTCCTTTCTGCGCACTGGTAGGGTCTTGAAGAGACCCTCGATGGTGATTGTCGTGCCACGCTGTCTGGCGGCTCTGCCGGCGTCGCTTTCGACTCTGCCTCCACGGTCGAGTCGTAAGATGGTGCCCATAGGAGCCTGCTCAGAGGTTGCAGTGTGGATCGTTACCTTCGCCAAGGCGCAGAGAGAGGAGAGCGCTTCACCACGAAAGCCGAACGTTCGTACAAGAGCTAGGTCTGAGAAGGATGAGAGCTTGCTGGTATAGTGCTTGAGAGCGACTGAAGCGTAGTTGGACGGGTCGATCCCGGTACCATTGTCGATGACCTCGAACGACTCTGCGCCGTAGTCACGGAAGTTGATGGTGATGTTGGACGCTGAGGCGTCAAGAGCATTCTCGATCAGCTCTTTGACAGCTGTCTGGAGGTCGAGAACAACTTGACCACTGGTGATGCGGTGTACGTCGGTCGAGGGGATCGGTCGGATGACGTTTGAGCTCGTTGATGCGGTGTTTGCAGAGGGATCGCCCCTGTCGCTCTGCCGAAGACTTACGGTCGTCATGTTCGATTGTACATGGCCGTACTGAAGAAATGCACTCCCTGATTCGCAGTGAGCCCTATATTGAAGTTGGAGGGATTGCGTGTGGCTCAGTCAAGAGCGCATGTGGTGGGTGAGCGCAATGAAGTGCAACGAAAAGTGTTCTTCTCAGCTGTCACAAGTGGAGTCGAACAGACCCTTTTTGTGGCGTAAAGCACAAGCGCGTATCGCGTTTTCCGTGCAAAGATGTGAGAGCGCATTTTGTCAACAAACTCAGCCTGTCAAAACCTCCACCTTGAGCATGGACTGGACCCTAATAAACACCACCATCTTTGCCGAACGGTTTCCTACCTCCATCCATACCCTACACCCATGCTGATACTCACAGAGCCGAACAGAAGGCGCACAAGAAGATGAAGAGGCAAAGAGCCGGCAGACCGCGACCATCTCAGCCACCATGACCACCGTGGACAGCGCTGCACCGAGAGACACTGCCCGACTACCTCGCACAGAAAAGACGGACCCCACCTCATCCGACCCTTTCTTTCGTGTACGACTGATCAACATCGATCACATCCTCACCGTACCTGGTCCGCTAGATCGAACGCAATGTGCCTTCAATGCCGAAGGTCAGACGTTGCGCAAGGTCCCAATCCTTCGCATCTTTGGTGCAACACCTGCCGGCCAACGAGTTTGTCTTCACATCCATAACGTATACCCCTACTGCTACGTCCAGTACAAAGGCTCGCTCGATCCAGGTGACGCGCTCAGATACATCCACCGTCTCGGTAGGGAGCTCAACGCGGCTATGGCTGTCTCTTTGCGCCGCAATCCGGACGACCCAGAAGCAAACCAATTTATTGCTGCTATCCACCTCTGCAAAGGCGTCAACTTTTACGGCTACCACGTCGGCTACTCCTACTTCCTCAAGATCTCCTTTGTTGATCCATCACACAACTACCGCATTGCAACAATCCTCGAATCAGGCGGTGTCATGAAGACCATCTTTCAGCCTTTCGAGATTCACATCCGATATCAGCTTCAGTTTATGCTCGACTACAACATCTTTGGCTGCGACTATGTTGATCTGGACGATGTCAGCTTTCGCCTGCCAATACCGGAGGGCAGCACCGTGGCTTCGGATGAGCCATCACCTCCCGACTCTCGCCGTAAGATCTGGGACCGCAACTCAATACCTTACACCCACGTTCAACCGGAAGAAGTGCATCGAGGAACACATTGCGAGTTGGAAGCAGATGCTAGTGCGCCTTGGATCATCAATCGGCGCAGGCTGAAGCAGCGAGACCTACATCGCGACTTTGATGAGGCTCCCAACTCAGGGACGGAGCAGAACATCCTCGTGCCGAGTCTTTCGGGGCTGTGGGAGGGCGAAAAGGATCGTAGAGCTGCGGCGGGTCTTCCACCATCTATACCTACAGAAGATCCTTCTCGAGATCCACGCCTGTACGCCACTGGAGAGTCCCCACCATGGAACTCAGAAGACCGCATGCGCCTGCTACTAAAGAAGCGACTCATAGATGAAAAGCAAAAGACATTGCCGCGGGAACGAGCACCGAACCACTTCACCGATCGTTCTGGGCTAGACCATTACATCATGACTACCTTTGATGCCGTCGAAGTCTTTCATCCGTATCAGGATCAGATCCATGCTGCAGATCCATACTCGCAGCGCACGGGACCTTCTGCTTCTTCCAAGCTCTACGATCTTCAGCATGTCCTTTCACAGACGCAGCGAGGCGATTCCGATCAGACCGACCCACCTCAGCTGACGCAACAAATGAAGGGGCAACCAGAGGACTTCGACGCCAAGTTCTTCGAGAGCCAGGAATTCACCAACCGGCTCAATCAGGCAGAAATGGAAGACGTGGCCGGCAACAACGACCCGCCATCAGATGGGGAAGACGAGCCGACCGAAGGCGAAGCTGCTGATCCCGCAGAAAATGTGAACGACGGTCAAGGGCCACCTCGGAGATGGCACTGTACAGAAAGCTCGGATTCGAATATGTCAACAAGCAGCACCTTCAGCCGGAGCCCTTCGTCGACACCTAAGAAGCGAAGATATGCTGATGTTCTGGGCAATACGACGAAGACGCCCACCATGAGTCCATCGTCCAGACTGTCGAGAGAGTTCCATGAAGACAGCGTGTGCAAGTTCAAGCAAGCCAAGCACGAACATTCGACTGGCACGACCAACGGTACGAACAGCACAAAGTCACCACCATCGGCGACTGCCGGCCGTTCGACAAGAGTGAGATTCGCAAGCGAATCGTCGCCTTCGCCTGCGGAGACAGCAAAGTCTAATGGCTCAAGTACGAAGCGAGGGTCGCACACGATGACTTCCGTCTCTGAAACTTCGCCATTCAACGGCTCGGAATTAGGCAAGCGACTGTTCACCTTTCACGAGCCAGCTCCGTCCCTCAAAACAGTCGTCGAGACCTTCTCGCTATTCTCCATCGTCCGCCAGGTCCATCTGGAGCCTTTCTTTAGTGATCCGAATGATGTCCCAGCTCGACCTCGAGAATATGCGGGACGGATGTTCCAGTTTCAGTCACGGACCTTGCCTTATCTACACCCATTTGAGCACTGGCACAAGTCATCCGCAGACACCTCTGCTCAGCAGGGGAAGCCACCCCGACGGCTGTACTGGCAATTCGGTCCGCCTCCACCGACAATGCTTGAAGCCCGCGCTTGGAGGCAGAGGGAGAAGATCGTCGAGAAACAACTTTCCAAACGTCGCCGTGCCCGACTGCTCTCGCAAATCGAAAGACTAACCCAGACCAACGATTACGGCTTCAAGATCTCCCAGCACAAAGCAACCACCCTCGTCGCGCGTGACAAGCAACACATGACGATACTCGCCGTCGAAGTGCTCACCACCACACGAGGCAACCTTTTCCCCGACCCCGCCTTCGACCCAGTCCAAGCCATCATATATTCCTTCCAAAACGAAGATGAGAATCTCCAAGACACAGGTAGTCGACCCGACCTACGCACAGGATTGATCCTTGTTGCGAATGAAAACATGAACGCAGACCGACTGGGACTCTCCCATCTTGCAGTCGAAGTCGTCGAAGATGAACTTGAATTGTTCAACACTCTGATTGATCTGATTCGGGCTTTTGACCCAGAAATCATCGTTGGATGGGAAATCCACTCCTCTTCATGGGGGTACATTATCGAACGAGCCAGTAAAGAGTATGATTTTGATCTTGTGCCCCAACTGGGTCGATCTGTTGTACACAACACCGGTAGAGCAGGTGGCAAATCAGACAACTACGCCTATACCCAATCTTCCGCCCTACGCATCACTGGTCGGCACACTCTAAATCTTTGGAGGCTGATGAAAGGCGAGCTTACACTCAACCTCTACACGCTGGAGAATGTTTGTTATCATCTACTGCATAGACGGATGCCCAAGTTTTCGCACCAGACGTTGACGCAGTGGTTTGTTTCAGGGAGGGTGGAGTTGATGAGGAAAGCATTGTTGTATTTTGTCGACACGGTGGAGTTGGAGTTGGAGATCATAGCCGAGTCGGAATTCGTTTTGAGGACTGCAGAGTTTGCCAGGATCTACGGAATTGATTTCTTCTCGGTCATTTCGAGAGGCAGTCAGTTTAAGGTGGAGAGCATCATGTTACGCATCGCCAAACCCGAGAACTTTGTCCTTATCTCTCCAAGCCGAGCTCAAGTAGGGAAGCAAAACGCAGCAGAATGCTTGCCGTTGATCATGGAGCCACAGTCAGCGTTCTACAAAGGACCTTTGATTGTGTTGGATTTTCAATCGCTCTATCCTTCCATCATGATTGCGTACAATCTCTGCTACTCGACCTGTCTCGGTCGTGTAGCGGGGTTTAAAGGGACTAGCAAATTCGGAGTGGTGGATTATGCTCCGCCGAAGGGATTGCTGAGTCTGTTACAGGACGATGTGAATATTTCGAGTAATGGCTTGTTGTTCGTCAAACCGCATGTTCGAAAGTCGTTGCTAGCAAAGATGCTTTCAGAGATTCTGGATACGAGGGTTATGGTGAAAGGTTCAATGAAGGGGACGAAGGCAGACAAGTCTTTTCAGCGAATTCAGAATGCTCGGCAGCTCTCGTTGAAGCTTTTGGCGAACGTGACCTACGGATATACTTCGGCAAGTTTCTCGGGTCGTATGCCATGCGTGGAGATCGCAGACGCAATTGTTCAGACGGGAAGAGAAACTCTGGAGAGGGCAATGGATCTCATCAACGGAACCGAGGAATGGGGTGCACAAGTTGTATACGGTGATACCGACTCGCTTTTCGTTTACCTCCCAGGTCGGACGAAAGAAGAAGCGTTTCGACTGGGCAACCTTATTGCGGATAAGGTCACCAGTCTTAATCCGAGACCGGTTAAGCTCAAGTTCGAAAAAGTCTACCTACCCTCTGTCCTGCTAGCTAAAAAGAGGTATGTTGGGTTTAAATACGAAACCCTGGACGAAAGAGAACCTGGATTTGATGCAAAAGGGATAGAGACGGTCAGGAGAGATTTCCACCCAGCGATCCAACGTATGCTCGAAGCTTGCATTCGCATTTTGTTCCGCTCGAGGGATCTTAGTATCGTCAAGAGCTATCTTCAACGACAATGGCGGAAGATCTTGGAGGGCAGAGTCAGCCCACAAGACTTTATCTTCGCTAAGGAGGTGAAATTGGGTTCTTATAGTGACAAGGTTGCCCCGCCCCCCGGTGCAGCGGTTTCTTCGAGGAGAATGCTAGCCGATCCCAGGTCAGAGCCGCAATATGGAGAAAGAGTGCCGTACATCATTTCGCAAGGTGAACCGAGGGCAAAGTTGAACCAGCAAGCCGTGTCCCCCGATGCATTCCTCAAGAACCCTCAACTGCAGATCAATGCGATGTACTACATCACCCGAACGATCATTCCTCCGTTAGCTAGGGTGTTCAATCTTCTGGGTGCGGATGTGGAAGGATGGTTCCACGAAATGCCAAAACCAAATAACGCTTACTGGAACAAGCGGCCGACCGCGGCGCTTCTGTCAGCGGTACTAGAGCAACAGCGACTGGAAGGCAAGGCTTTAGATGAGGAAGAACCAACATCTTCACCCTCAATACCAAAACCGATCAAAACAGCAACTTCGACAACATTGACCACACTCAACTCGCACTATGCCACCGAAACCTGCCTGCTCTGCTCCAACAGGACGGAAGCGTTGGTTTGCATCGAATGTCGTCAATCGCCGACGGATAGCATGCATAGCGTCGCGTCAAAGTTGCACAGGTTGGAGGCGCAAGCAGTGGCGATTGATCGGATTTGTAGCACTTGTGCGGGGATGGAAAGACCGGAACCGGTGGAGTGCGTTTCGTTGGACTGCCCGTATACGTATCAGAAGACGAAAGTGAAGAAGGCGTTGGAGTATACAACGTTGGTTCATACCTATGTTGCGAGGATGTTTGATGCGGAGGGTCAACGTGTGGCTGCTGTGAGACATGCTTGGTCTCATATAGAAGATACTAGCAATGACATCTGATCAGTCTGCAGGCAAGATTGGGATAGAGATGATGCAAGAACTGACTTTGATGACAAATGCGAATGATGACAAGCTAATGCTGTTGATACAACTACAAACTGACGAGAAACTTTGCATTTTGAGACGATACATGGAGCAAAAAACTGAGCACTTAAGCTTCACTGAGAGCGGCCGGCATCTTCTCCTTCGATCCTGGTCCAAATGCTGGAGCGCCCCTCTTCGACTTGATGTTGAGAGGCGAATCGCCACCGGTGTAGCAGAGTGTGTCGTAGATGATGCAACCCATAATGGCACCGGAGCACACTGCGATGATGGGCGTCCAGAGCCAGTACCACGCGTTGAAGGTCCAGAGGATCTTGGGCGAGTATCCGACAATGTACAGCATCAATCGAGGACCCAAGTCTCGAGCGGGGTTGACCGCATAAGCAGTCTGCCAGCCGAGACAAGCACCGAGACCCCAGATCAACCAGAGGAGAACCAAAGGTGCCATACCATCGGGTGGAGGCGTGTTGGACGAATCACCGATGGCGAGAATGACAATGAGCAAAATGGCGGAGGTGAAGAACTCGTTGTAGAACGCGCTCATGCGGGTTGTGGGTGAGCGAAGGAATTCGGCAGGGTAGGTGGTGAAGAGCGCTGCGGTGGTCTCGGTCTGGTTAGGATCGACGGCACGGATAGGGTTGACGTAGAGACCGTAGATGCACAACGAGCCGACCAGACAGCCGAGGATCTGAGCGAAGATGTAGATTGGCACCTTCTTCCAAGGAAACTTGCGGAAGATCGCAAGTGCGAGGGTGACAGCTGGGTTGATCATACCACCAGAGATACCACCTGCAACCCAGACACCCATGGCGACACCGACACCCCATCCGAACGAGATCGAGAGGTAGTCACCCTTAGGAGCACTAGGATCGTAGAGCTTCGAGACGCTGACCTGACAGTTGATACCGTTTCCAAAGACCATGAGCATGAAGCAGCCTAGGAACTCTGCGAATGGCTCGCGCAGCTTGTATCGGATGGCAGCCCACTTGTTGGGAAACTCGTATTCATCGTCGCTCTCGTCTCCTTCATCTCGGTAGCCGCGTTCGGCAGGCTGGGGATCCTTGATGGCAGTAATTTGGCCGTCGATGACGCGAGTACCCTCGCTGTTCTTCCTCTCGTAAGAGAGCGCCTTGTCATCGTCGGTGGTGGCGATGGCAGTCTCGCTAGAGTCGGGACCCTTAGACTTCTTGAAGACCGAGCCGTCAGAGTCGACGCCATCCTCCGAAAGAGGTTGCTCAGTGGCAATGATCTCTTTGACATCCTCGATGTGATCTTCGAAGCGCTGTTGCTGTTCGAGATTTGCCTGATGCACGTGTTTCCTCAGCTCTTCGCTCTGACCCTTGTTTGCCTTGGCAAACTCGTCGTGGATGACCTCACGAAGCTGCTGGAAAAGCTGAGCCCTGCCTTCAAGTGTGTTGACATCCATAGAAGCACGGTGACCATTCACGCTGGCGCCAGCGACAGAGGGTGACCTGGTACCGGAACCATTGTTGGACCTGCGAGCCACCTTCTCTGCCTTGTACTGCCTGTTCTGCTCTTCAGTTGGGAAAGCGTGACCAAGACCGATTCGACCAGTAGTACGAACGCTAGCAGCTGAGACGGTGGGAGCACCAGTGGTGTGACCGAGAGAGTAAGCGGGCTTGGCTACAGGCCGCTTCTTGTAATGCTTGCCGGTCTTGACGTCCCTGACGACTTCACCGGAGTTTGCGTGCTCGTGAGGCTGGACCTGGTGTAGCTCGTACATGCCGCCTTGCAAGGAAGAGTCACCAGTAGCATGTTCTGGCAGATAGATCTGGTGTCCTGTGAGGTCGACCTGGCTGTTGTTGGCGCTGTTGCTAGCGCTGTTGCGGCCGGGAAGGTTGATGTCGATGGGGACGGCGACGTCAGCAGCTGTGGAAGGCTGCTGCTCGGCCGCAGCCATACTTGAGCGGCGAGATCGCATGGTTGTTGCGTAATGGAAGTTGAGAAAAAGCAGAAGTAACGTCGAGATGGTCAGGCGCGAAGGAAGCTGGGGTGGATTATGGGGACCTTTGACAGGTGCGGGTTGCTTTTGTAGTCGTAGGCTGGAGGAAAGGAGGAAGGGTGGAGTCCCGCAAAGATCGAGACTATGCTGGAGCGGAGGGAAGGAGAAAGAGGAGAGAAGAAAGAATGTAGCGTCTTTATGGCTGTTGCTGTTAGGAAGCCAATCAGATGATGCTTCGGCTGTACCTGAATCCGTGCTGCTGACTGCCACGCACGCTATGCAGCTTCACTCGTTCTCGCTTGAGGCTGCCTGACTGTCGGAAGGACCGATGGCAGTAGCAGAGGAGCAACGCAACTTGAGGCAGCTGAAGAGTGTCGGCTTTGATGCGATAGAGCAGCGCCTGAGGTCTCGCCTGGACTCGGGCGTATGCCGCCGAGCTGCGATAAGTAGGATGGTGCGGGCGATTGGGCTGTTGCAAGTTACTAGCTACGCCACCGCTCAATCTCGAATCAAAGTCGGGTTGAGAGCCAAGGACAATCCGCCAACCAGAACGAAGCCTAAGACTGAAGGCAGAAGAGACTGATTCTGGGGTATGCTTTGCGTTGCCAAGGAGAACCTCGTATGAATAGAATCGAGAGACAAAGGGAAACGAGCCCTTAGGTCATCTCAAGGTCATCGTCGGTAGGGCCATGCGACAGGACAGATCGGTCACTTGATTCATTGAGCGACAAAATGCTGAGTTGCTTGGACGGAAAGAGTTCCGAAAGCTAACACACAAGAGCGAGCCTTTGACACTCGACTGCTGCGTCCGAGTTTAGCCCGAAAGACATCGAGCAGGCATGAAGATGCGTTGCTCTCTTTCTTTCCTGAGAGTGACGTAGCAAGAGCCAAGCTTTCTCTGTCTCGCTTACACTTTGTCAAGAGGGGTTCCACTTTGCACTTTTCTCTCTGCCTCTTCCTCTTCCTCTGCCTCTGCCAGACTAGAATTGGCTCACGACTAAAGATCCTCCAGTTCTTCGAGATTCATCTTGCGTTCAGACCTACACCTTAGCATGGCTTCCTTGACTACAGTATTGGCTTGGGTTCTTAATCTTTTCTCAAGGATATGACCCAAGGCGCCCCGATAAGAAGACGAAACTCACCGGTAGCGTGGGAGCATGCGCTTTGTCTTTGTTGCATCAATAACAGTCAGCCTAGGTTACGAGGCAGAGCTAGGGGATGAAAATGATTTTTTCTTCGTCAGAGCTATGACCTCGAGGACCAGCCGCAAGCCTCTCTGGCTGTTCATGCCAGCCAAAGAACGACAGCTTGAGGGGAATAGAGAGAGGGGATGTTCGTATGAGCCGGTTATTCAGCTCTGCTGCAAATCTGGAAAACCTGTAGGGTCAGCTGTCTCTTTTTCCGTTGCCGAGCTCTCTCGTTTCCCAAGCATCGGCACCAGCGGGCAGCAGCATCACAGCAGCAGTGACCAACTCGCAATCGAATGAACCGTTCCCAGGCGTCGTTCTCAGGGTAAATAAAAGAAAAAACGACTTTTCTTCACCTTTTTCTCTTTTCTTCCTGCGTTCTTTCGCCTGTCAAAGAGAGCGAGCGCAATTCCCAGAATGAAATCACCGCGACACGTAAATTGGTTTGTCACGATCTTCAGCTAAGAATCTAGAGAGGCGGCTAGACGCTTTGAAAGATTTCGATCTCAGAGGCAGAGAGAAGCTCATAGATTGCGAGTTGCAGTAGAGCCTTGGCGAATGAAGTTGCTGGCTGGCCTCAAACTTTCAATGCATAGCCTGCTTCACGCTCACATGATTTGTCTTCCCTTTCTCTCGGATCCGAACGACTTCCAAGCACTGCTCCGGATAGATCGTGACCTTGACTTCTCGGGTCTTCCCTTTCCGCAGCAGACAGCGTGGCGTTGCGAACATGAGCCCTTCCTGATGGGCGGGCGCGCTCGAACGCCAGGAGAGTCGGTCGTGCCGGCAAAAGGCCACCGCCATGCGAATGCGAATGAAATGACCGATCGACTTGGAGCACCCGCTCGAAAGCAGGTTCGGGGACGTGCGCCATGCTTCTCTTCACCTCTGCCGCGCAACCCTTGGCGTTGGGAGTGCAAAATACTCTCTCCGAGCTTCTGCCGCATGGAAGACAGTTTACGGGTGGCGCCTTTACTTGCAAAAAGAAGCCACCATCCAAGCCGAGGAAGGAGAAGCGTGGAGTGTTAGGACGCCGGTCGCTATCGAGCGAGTTGTGGCTTGTCTTTGTGCGGCAGGCCAGCATGATGCACAGCACCCGGGCTGTCCGAACATCCGGATGAGCCGACAGAGTCCGTGAACTGGCTCGCTCCAAGGCTTTAAGGTATCCATAGTCCGAACCATTTTCAAACCTGAGAGCTCTTGGAAACTTTCTGTTTTCTATAAATCGGCGAAAGTGCCGACTCCGGCTAGCTTCTCCCTTTCAGGCTTTCAGGCCGGTGTAAGCGCTTTCGAGACAGACGGTCTGATCTGGAGCTCTTTTGAGAAGGCAAACATGAACACTGTCACCGATACATAGGAGCTCAACGGTCTCCCGCAAGCGAGAGGCGCAGATTGGCTCAGCTCGTCGCTTTGAGGAAAAGCATCGCCAAAATCCCAATGCCTTGGTATGCTGATCCAGGCGAGTGAAAATTTCTCCGAAGCGGACCACGTCAGAAATTCAGCCTAAATTTCGTTCGAATCTTCTGTTGTTATCGAACATAGCTGTAACACTTAGCACTCTCGTAAATTTGTTCTTACTCCCGACTTCCGAGACACAAAGTCCATGCACGGACTCCAGCATGCAATCAAACCTCCACGACACTTATTCTCCTCAGTACAACTCACACACCCTTCTAGCTGCGGGCCGCCCTTAACTGCTCTTCATTGGCCGCTTCTATCCGCAAAGGCGATGCAGAGGCTTCTAGTCATCAAGTTGGATTCCGAGCGCAGTCAATAGTTACGATGTCGAACCTAGGGCCACTCGCGCCGGACAACAACCCATTCGCCGATGATCAGGACGAAACAGATACTCACACCACACCGAGAGCATCGAATGGCACCACAAACAGAGCGAAAGGCACAATACTAGAAGATGCAACAGCCCGTGACCTGGCAGGACTTCAGCAGCAACACTGGGACGACCAAGACCAACACCTGGATGCGCTTTCAGCCTCGCTCAATCGGCAACATGAGATGAGTCTCCAAATGAACGAGGAGCTCGATTTGCACCAGGAGCTCCTGGAAGAGTTTGACGGCGATGCAAATCGGACAGGACTGCGGCTGGGTGGCGCTTCGAACCAAATGGACCGCCTAAGGAACAGCCTCAAGGATCACGGTGAGTCGCCAACCTCTGCTACATTGGAGTTTTCAGGAAAACATCACGCTGACAACGAGAGTCTCGCTTTCTTCCAAATGTATGCAGGCACCATGTGGATACTTGGAGCGTTGATCGTCGCACTGATCCTGCTCATAGCGTTCTTCAAGTGATCGTCGGATCATTGCTTTATGTGATCAGCAACTACTCGGTCCATTGTCGGCAACGGCCACTCTCATTGTCGGTATTTATGATGGGTAGGGCTAGGCAAAGACACGGATTGTCCCAGCGCCATCATCGTTCAAGTTGGTAGCCGTTCGAATTGGCGGTCTAGTCCCGTTGATGTGGCTGCCAGGTACAGTCTTCGGACCTGCATCCTGCATCCGCGTCCCCGGCGCTGACCCAAACGAGCGATCATCGGGATCTTTGCCGATCCGATCTACCGTTGCAAGATCCACATGATCCACGCATGAACAGCAGGTGGATGATGGTCGACTTTGAAAGCTTCCGTATCTTCAGACAAAAGCCATGGCGGGGACAAGCCTGTCTCGGAGACACACGAAAAGGGAGTCAGGGCCAGCGTCCCGGCGCGTCCACAGGTTCGAGACACGATCTGAACACGCCGTTGCAGCACCTGTCATTGTAATTATAGAAGCTCAAGTTTCATGCTTCCAGAGCCTCATATCATACACACATACACTTCCGCAATCAGCCGTAACCTACGGATAGATCAGAGAGAACAGAAGTTTCTTGGCTGTGTCGGGCCCAAGTGTACAACGGTTGGAAGTGAGAACAAGAAGAAAAGAGGAAAGGGTTACCGGACTTCCTTGTACGGCCAGGGTCCACCGACCTTTCGCAAGGAGCTTGGCGAGATGGGAAGCACTTTCAAGACGTCATCCAGCATCCGCTTTCGAGACTTTTCCTTTGGGTCTCGCGCTCTGGCTCAAATGCCACAAGGTAGGCTGCAACACGGGAATTTCTGATTCAAAAGTCCAGGCCAAGAAAGGCCAATTTGCTTTGCTTTTCTTTTCTCTCTCTGTCTCTCGCCAACCACGGATCACATCAGGTGACCAAAGTCACGTGATTACCAAACTTGCCCCCACTCTGTTTCGACTGTGGGTGTGTATCCTCCTTTCCCCCCTTGGTTCTCGCCTCCGGACCCCGCTGTGTGCCGTTGCGAGCAGGCCACACTTTCCAACTCCGGCTCTGTCACCGGTGGGACGAGGACGAGGCAACCCTTGTCAACCCAACTTTCATGCTTTCTTCACCCTTACGGCACGACAGGATGGTTGATGGTGGTGCAACGCCATCTTTCATTTCATGTTGTCAACGAATGCAAGCGCATGTCAAAAAGCATACACACAATGCGTTCGAGCAGCGTGTGCATGAGGTGGAAGATGGATGGATGGACAGGGGTCCCACGTCCTACTGTGGTTCTGTCGAAGAAGCAGGCGGTCTGCGCGCAGCTTTGTTCGGCTCTCATCGTGCTTGTGGTTCATGCGTCTCTTGCATCTCATCTCCTATCCTCGAAGAACCCTGCACAGCATATCTTGTGCTTAGGCAGTCCTCGCTTATGCAATAGCAAAGCCACACAGTTGCCCCACACCAACTGGTCTAAGCCTCGTTGAACTTGGATGCTGCTTGCCCACCATCGCAAGCCTTTGCTTCTCAAGTCGCCCAACTCCGCCTTCCAGTTTTTCCTCCTAGTGCTTTCATTCTAGCCAGACTCGGAACTCCGCTCATCTTCGCTGAGATATCCGCCTTCCTCTACCGAGCATTCCTACATGACACTTGGCCGTCTGACACTACCTTGCTTTCTTCCACATCATCTACACCCTCCTCATTCTTCAGCATACATCTGTTTAAAAGAGCAGGCGCCTTCCAGCTGCTCGGGTGCAGGAACCCACGCTCCTGTCCTCAACTCTGTCAATCATATTCACAACCATCGTTGGCTGCCAGCGCCAGTAGCTAGCTATCCACCATGACTACAGCTCACGGCAGGGCATCATCACAGCTTACGGATTCGCTCCGAGCTGAAGCGCAAGCCAATCTCTGGAGAGGAGCGATAGCCAAGGACTCCCCTTGCTCGACCTCTTCATCATCACTCACCGTCAAACCAGCAGCACCATTTACACGCAACCTCAAGCGAAAACCAGCACCCAAGATCCCCACGGAGCTCTTACAAGATCCTTCACTTTCCATCCCCACCACTGCGGCATTAACATCTGTTCTCGGGGAGAAGTCGCTGAAGGCTGGAAGCGATGCGAAGATGACACTGACCCCAAGCACGCCAGAGCCAGTCAAATCGGCACAGCGACCCCAGCAGCAGTACATCCTCAACATTGATGAGCCCGTCACATTTGCAGAGAGCAACAGCGCCGCTGACAACGCTGTTCAGCAACTCCTTCGCTCTGCTAGCGTTTCCCCTGCTTCTGCCTCCACCGCCGCTGCAGCACGTACCCGCAAAGGGCCCCTTCGATGGATGCAGGACAAGGAAGAGCATACACCAGCAGCATCCACCTCAACATTACCACCACGTCAATCCGCACTCACCCGCAAAACCAGCATATCTGCTCATCTCAAACTCCTACGACGTAACAAGAGCGAAAACCAACCAGCTTCCATCACCATCTCTCGTCCGACCAACTTTGTTCATGTCGCCACAGGAACGGATGATTCTTGTGCCAGTGCAGGTGCGCAACAGGCGACATCGCTTCGACGAGCATCTACAACGTCGAGAGTCTCAGATCAGCCTTTGTTGCGATCGAGTATGTCCTCGAACTACAATACGAGTTCGTATGTTAGTGGAGACACTTCGCCTTCAGCGACGGAGAAAGATGCAGCGAATGAGGATAAGCCCTTGTGTGTAGCGATGGAGAAGAAGCATCCTCTTCGACCGCTCAAGTCCATCCGTCGCCCTTCGAAGCCGACGCTAAAGCCGGACGAGCCGGCTGTAGACGTTCCAGCTGGACCCACAAGCCCCAAGGACAAACGCAAAGCGATCTACGCTTCCCTTGGTTCAGTACCCGCTATCCTAGAACCTATCAATGTCACTCAACCTTCATCGAACCGAGGGGCAAAGCTGAGCCCTATCGTATCTCCGGTGGGTTCGCAAGCAGGAGAACACTTTGCAGCTGCTCTCGATTACACCCTTGGTCGTACAAGAGGGTTGAGTTCGGAAGGAGGAGAATTGTCACCAGAACCAGACCTCAGTAGAAGTCCTGGTTCAGGGTATGAGTCTTCTGCATGCACCAGTAACAGGTCGAGCTTCGGTTCGTTGCATGAGTTCAAGAGCTTCTTGGATTTTCCTGATACGCCAATGTCGAGGAGGAATTCGGAGAAGGGAAGACAGGAGGAAGATATTTGGTCGGGTGTTGCTTTGACTTTTCCCGTAGCTGGAAGGTTTTGAGTTTTCGGGTTCTTGTATACATTGATATCCTCATCCTTATTTTAACATACTGATAATGCTTTCGTCTTCAAGAGGATCTCTTCTTCATACAAGTGAGCAATCTAGTGTGGCAACATCTTATCATTCAAAGTCTATAAAGTACAAGGCGCTCCGGCTCGGAGGAGACTGAGATCAGAGCGAACGCCAAGGGCTATCATCTTCCTCCTCAACAGGAGGATGTGCCGACAATGGCGCGCGGGTGATACTATTGCTCCTACCTGCATCACATGTTGCTGCATGTCTCGAAAACGATCTTGGCGACAGCAGTGTTGGCGGGTAAGGGCTTTCTGGAGTCTGAGGAATCCATGGGCTCGAATTTGCACTTTCACCTGTTCCACCACCGTTCAAATGCCCCAGATAAGGATTATGGCTGTGCCCCGTCGGCCTTCTCGCCAAGGTTGGTACAGTAACAGGATCGAATGCAGCCCTTTCAGAATCCACTTTTTGCGTCGAACTATGACCTTCGCTGGATCTATGCGCAGCTTCATCCGTACCTTGGATCGCCAGTCTGGGCCACTGACGCTGCATTTCGAGCGTTTCAGGATCAGGATTGTCGGAAGAGTAACGAGGTGAGCCACCGTCCCATTCCTGATCGACGTCTTCGGAGCGAGAGACGGTGCCGATGGTGACGAGGATGCTGTTGTGTTCAAGATCGGTGGGATCGTTGCGTGAGCGGGTGAGCGGGTTGCGTCGACCACCCCAGGAGATGCGGGTTAATTTTTCGGGTTGGGCGCTGATAGTGCCTGGATTGGAACGCGATTGGAGGACATATGAGTTGACACCTACTCCTCCGGTCACAGAAGTTACACCGTTCAATTCGGCGGAAATACCGCTAAGAGGGGCGGCGGAGCCCTGTCGGTTACGAGTACCTCGAGCACCAGAATTATCACCAGAGGGAGAGTTGGTAGAGTTCATAATCTCGTTCACGTCTGCATTCTTTGCTGTGACGAGAGAGGCTTTCTTGCCCATCTCTCTGAATGCAGCTGCTGCGGCAATGGGTGGAATGCAGAGAATCAAAGCAGTACCCAAAACTTGATACGAAGGCTCGGTGAGACTGAAGTAGGTCGAGACGAAGAAAATGTCGGTACCCAGCTGAAGGACGTAGAAGTGGAAACCTTGGCGAATGAGGAAGCTCGATAAGCTGCGGTCCGTGATACCTGAGTAAAGCTGTTGAGGTTTCTTGCTGAAAACTGCTTTGAGACCGCCGTCGACAAGTCGATGCAGAGTGAGAAGGAGCAAAATGACATCGAAACTCATGCTGAGAGACTTGTAGACGATGTTGGCTGCAAGTGTCCTTGTGAGGTGTCTGCGGGTATTGTATGCACAGAACTCGGTTCCTGGGATCCTGTACCCGACACCATAGAAAGGAATGCACACTGCCGCAGCAGCCAGCACTACACAGTAGAACATTGTCAACGGAGCAACAATCTTCGGCTTCCAACCATACAAGGCCATCGTCCTTTGCACAAAGACCAGCGAAACCGAATCCAGCAGAATCATACCCAAAATGTTGAACGCCTCGGGCACTGCTTTGCAATCATCAAACTTTAAGCAAAGGAAAAGCACCACAAGAAGCAAACAAACGACAGAGAGGTAGCGGCAGGAGAGATAGGCGATACGGGAGACGAATTTGGCTGGCTGTGTCCAACCCGGTTTACGGATGAGATTGATGTCGAATCGGATGTGGTTGAAGAGCTCCATAGTGACAGCGCCGAGACAGAGACACATGACGATAAGGAGAACGAGGAAGGATTTACCAGCGGAAGGGGGGATGACGTTGAAGATGACTTGCGGGTCAGCGGAGAAGGCGGCAGAGCCAGAGTAAGTGGCAGGGAGGGTGTCACTGAAAGGCATGGCGAGTCCGGGGGCGACGGCTGCCATCTCGACAAAGACAAGAGGAGCACAGGTGTCGCAAGGTACGAAATGAGTGGTTTGGAACGGGGAAAGGGTGAATAGGTCGTTACCTAGCGTTGCAAAGGGCTAATTTTTAATTCGAGGTGTTCCAGAATAGACAGGCTGAACAGGAGGAAAACGACGTGAATTGGTGGCTCTGGATGGTTGATACGAGTCGAGCAGGGGAAGTCGGAGAGTGAGGGTCGGGAAAAATGGTCCTGGGCGGTTGCAGGATGGCAAGGGCGACGGAGGTGGCATTCCCTCACGACCATGGTCATCTATATATCTCAGTCCTCATGTTCAGGTTCAAGACGATGTATGCACGACGGCGAAAAAGGGAGCTGTCACACAGTCACTCACACTAGATTTGCATGTCACTTGACCTCGACCTCTCGCAACCGAGCGCCACTCGGTCCTGTCTGAGTCCGACTGATTGCGAAGGAGGGGCAAGACGGCGGACCTTGAAGGTTAGCGGCGAGGTTTTCGGGGGTGGCGGCTGCCTGTCAAAAAAAGTAGTGAGCACAATTTTTCGAAGCTTGCAGCATTTAGCGCGGTCTCGGTATCGGCAGCTCGGTTGGACCTGGTCAAGAGTGATGCGACCTCGCACAACACTCAGCTGCAAAGAGCGAGCGAAGCCTGTTCAGATACCCGCACAGCACGGCTCTCGAGCATCTCAGCATCTCTGCCGAGCTGGAAAGCAGCGACCGAATGGGAAGGCAGGGGAGAAGGAGGTCGGAGGAACAGAAGTTTGAGGGAGAGAGTTGAAAACAGATGCGAAGTGCAGCTGCAACTGCATTGCTGTAGAGGCGCAGAAGCGAGTTGGACAGCTTGAATGAGCAAAGAAGCATCTCCTTCTCATTCGTGGTCATTCATTGCCGCTCGGTCGGTTCGCACAGACATCTGAAAGCATAGCTGTTTGCTTGGCGCCTGCAATGAACGGCGGCCGTTACTACCGAGCCAGACTGCTTGTGCCAACCCATACATGCCGGCCGAATTTTCTATGCTCCGACCATGATGACATGATCTTCAAGGCGTCGATACTTATCGTGCGAATGGATAGATGCGCATTTTTTCAATGATGAGCAAAGGGGCACCTGACCAACGCGCAGCAATCCTCACCCGAGTTAGGCAATTTAACATTCCTTTCCCCTCAATTTCTCAGCTCCTTTTCCAACAATTTTCACGCGTTGTCCAGGGCGATAACTCACTGTTGAATCATACCGACGGAGAAGACAGATGCGTCAGTTTGTGCGCACAAACGTGCCGTCGTATCCTCTTGGCAACTCAGCAAGAGCCTAGGAGCTCGTGGTGCGGCAGCTTTGATGGCGCACGGTTCGGCGACAACACCTCTCTTTGCTCCGTAAGTTTTCTCGCTCATCTCTCTCCGCTCGTGTCATTCGATCTGTTGCGAACGGCAGCAACCGTTTTACACTCCGATCGCATTAATGTACCAGCTGCTAGACTGGGGTACAAAAGAGAACAGCGTGTGTGTGTGTGTGTGTGTGTGTGTGTGTTCGGCACACAAAGGCGGGGGTGGCTGAATCGGTCTGCATCTCTCTTCTCTCCTTTCGTGGTGTGCATGTGGACGTTTGCACATCGTCATCGTGTTTCGCATTCTTCGAGTTATTTTGTTCCTCCGCAGCTGAATCTAGCATGCTACGGTGTTCACAGCAGATATAGCGCTAGGATGTACAGCCTCGATTGTCATCACGTATCGCGTTTTAGCCGCCGACGGGTCTGAGAACGAAGTAGAAAATGCAAGCGATAGAAGGTCGAGCAAAGAGAGAAAGCCTTGTTGGCACCTCGGATAGCATGGAAGGCTATGGTTTCGCATTCCAACTTGCTCAAAGCGAGACACAGAATTCGAAAAGGCCCCTAGATAGAGGTCCCGTATGGCTAAGCGAACGTCGCTTGTTTGCTTGTCCTCGTGCCAGCAACATCAATTCTTGCTCGCTCGGTTGCTCACACCCGGACTTCCCACGCGGGCTTTGAGTCTTAGCATTGTTTCCAGGCCTCATTGTGGTCCAGAGTCTAATTCCTCAACAATGGTGGCTGCTTGCGTTAGCATCGGATACTTTCCTTCGACCCCTCGCGAATCGAACTTTGCCTCACCGTCGGTAGGTCGCCTGATTGCATCTGAATCTGTCAAGACAGAAGAAGGGCAAATAGTTTGGCGATACCCGAGCTGTCGAATCTCACGAGAAGAAGAGGTTCAAGAATGGCGTTGGCTGCAACGAACCAGAAGGATGGATGCCATGCGACGTGGTTCTTAGTATGAACCAAAAGTTCGGCTAGCAAGCGAGCTCAAATCGACACACGCGCAAGCTCGCACCCAACTCACACAAGCGACCCTTTCCTTCAACGGTGAGTTATCTCAAGTGCCTGGAGTCTGTGTCAGAATGTTAAATTGCCTAACTCAGGTGAGTCGCTTGCGGGCTCCCAGCCGTGGCCGTAAGAGGCACGGCCGGTCGAGCGCCGCGTGAGAGCGAGGCGGAATGCACGTGAGAACGAAGTACAAAAGAGAACTAAGTGTGAGAAGCATGAACCAGCGTGAGAAGGTAAGGGAGGGAAGGGAGGGTGAACTTGAGACGAAGCGCAGCCAGGAGAAGGCTTGCGCAAGAGAGAAGATGATGGAGAAGAAGCAACGAGAGAGACAGGAGATGAGATGAGCGATATGAAGTGACACGACTCAGGTCACGTGCCTTCGCCCACCATTGAAACGAGCGCACCTTCCATTCGCACGACTCGACTTTTTCTCGCTCTCATCCGAACCTATCAGATTTGCGTGTTGGATTCCGAGGCATGCTGCTGCAGAGATCTTGGTCTTGACTATGCATTGGTCGTTCTTTCATTCATTCCGCAGATGTCTTTGGTTGTAGGTGTTACGGATTCCGACGGTCGAAGATGAGCTTTCAGGGTTTTGACGTCCAAGTGCCGAATCAAATCTATGCTATGGGAGGAGAATTCGAGGGCGCTTCCCGCTGCTGTGTCTGTTGTTCGGCTTCGGCTAGCTCTAAACGTACTTGTGTCTCTTTCACTCTTGAGTCGGAGCCGCTTCGGACGACGACGACGACCTCGACTTTGCTTGTAGCGAGATTCAGTCACTACAAGGAGAAGCATCGGTAGCTTGAATGTCAGAAACCGGCCTCAGATCGAGCTGCACAGTCGCTTGCTTGGGCACCTGTTCAGAAGCTTCCTACAGATGGCAGCATCTGTACTTTGTTGCGTCCTGAGTATAATAAGGCCCATCGACAGCCGGAGTCGGCGCCGAAACTGTGGCGTTGTTGTCATCTCGCATCTCCTCCTTGACGGGTTGCACAAATGCAACTCGTACAATAGATCGGACATGCAATATGGGACGCCACAATAATGTTCTTATGTACAACACGGACTACATTGAGGCCCGAGCGGTCTGTGCCCTTGTCACCTCTTCCATGCTTCGAAAGAAAGGAGGAAGTACAGAGCGGTCGAGTTTGCCGAAATCCGATGGGATCTTCCCAGACTGTGGTGCAAACAAAAGCCTCATCATTGTTTGGCAGTCACCGATGCATTCCCGCTTTGGCCCCGATCGACACCGCAACAATAAGCTCAACTTCTTCCCCACAGATCAGACGTCGCCGGTGAGAGGTCAAAGCTCTGTGTATGGGAGCCATCGAGAGTCATTGAGCTTGGGCCTCCCTGGGAAATGAGAAGGTTCTATGGGGAAGGAATCCGTGTGACGACGGTATCACACTAATGGTCTTGATGACGAGAATTGGGTTGATGAAGATCGCTATCGTGTCTTGCTAATGGAATCGGGGCAACGAGTTGTTTCGTCTTCCGATGGGAAACGGGGCCATCCTTTGCGTTAGAATGAGTTGCGGCAATAACGCGTGCATAAGCAGAACATAGAGGTCTGTCAGCGCCTTCTCGGCATGATTCATAATATTGTGGAGAAATGATGGGCATAAATGTTTGTGACACCTTCCACCATCACCTCTTCTTGGCATAGAATATCCCCCGGAATAGAGTGGAGCAGGATGCCGCTACCCCATCCACCAAAGAACGCACGATATGCGGTATCCATCATCACCCTAGAGATCCCTCTCGACACGCCAATAACCCAAGATTCCCCGACACCATACACCTACGCGGAAGGCGGGACCACGAAACCCATTCTCACTACAGACACTGTCCTCGTCACTATCTACTACCCGTCTCAGCTTGCGAAGGAACACAATCATGGTCAAGCACTCGACTGGCTCGAAGCACCCAAACTACGCTCCATCGGCGGTCTATTGAAATATGCAGGCATTCCGAAGTATCTCGCTGTGCCCATCATCTTGCCTGCATACAGCGTCGTTTCGCAGAAGCTTCCTGTTGTGGTTGATGCTCCTTTAGCCTCGGAAGGACTCGAGGGCGGATTCCCAGTAGCAGTATTCAGCCATGGTATGGGAGGTACACGCACAACGTACTCTGCGTATTGCACTTCGCTCGCAGGTTCCGGCATCGTGGTTGCTGCAGTGGAGCATAGAGATGGATCTTCAGCTTCAACGACCATCCACCATCCTCTTGACAAGGACAACCACACCGGTGGTGGAGGCCTGCTCCGATGGTTTACAGGCAGGTCGAATGGTGTGGAGAACAAGATCTACGTGCGACCCACCGAAGTCGATGGTAAACCTGAACCACTCGATTTCCGTCGAGCCCAAGTCGAGTTCCGTCGCAAAGAAGTTCTCGCTGCTCTCAATATCCTCACCGACGTCAGCGCTGGTAAGGGCTCAACGCTTGTCAATTCTTGCACTCGAACAACACGCAATGATGCAAAAACACGCGACCATCGTTCTACCATCCTTGCTGGGTTCAGCGACAAGCTTAAGATGTCAGACCCCTGGCTCATCGGTCACAGCTTCGGCGGTTCCACCGCGATACAAACTCTTCGTCAATCTGATTGTCCCTTCGGCCAAGCCCTTGTGCTCGATCCATGGGTCGAGCCCGTTCTCATCACCGGCGCGAATGTAGTTCCTGTTAGCAAACCACTTTACACGATCAATAGCGAAGATTTCACACAATGGAAATCGCACATGGACGACGTCACCACCATCTGTCGCGAATCGAAAGCTAGTACTGGAGGTAAAGGATGGCTGCTTACCCTCGGAGCTGAGGGAACGGAGAAGTCGGATGCTGCTGCTGCGGCTGCATCCGCGAGAGTGCGACCACCGAGCAGGCTCGTTATCGTGCACGACATGTTCGGTACACTGTTCGGGCTGGGTGCTTGTATCGAAGCGCTAGTCTCGTTGTTCCCGGACCAGCTGAAGGAAGCGAAAGGAATGCCGAAGATTGTACCGGAGTTGGTGGTGATGGATTGGTTCCATGGTACGCAGCGCGATTTCACGTATTCGAGCATCTGCGGACAGTACAAGTCTATTGCTGAGGTGTTCAAGGGTACTCTGCCTCGAGTCTTGCTTCAAGCTGAAATTTTGCCGAAGAAGGGCGCTGATGCAAATGCAAAGCCACTCGCCCAAGCAGGATCCTTCGCAGATGGCGGGGCAGCAGAAGAAGCTCTCAACGATCCATTCGACGCCGTAGTCACCGAGACGATGATGGGCGCTCTAAAACAGCTTCGGCCGCGACCAGGAATGGTTGATGCTCTCACGCGAATCTACCGTGACCGCGATGGGAAGGGCCGTCTACCATCAGGCGTAGACAAAGTTGATGTATGGGCTGCCACCAACGGCTCACTTCAACTCGGACGCTCTTCCTTCCTCCGTGCACTAGGCGACACTGACGGAGCAGACATCGACAGCGAAGCCGCTCGCTCCGGTCGCTCTGCTCAAGACAACGCCATCGGTTCCGGAATTGGTCTCTTCAGCTGCGACGAGGTCGGAGTAGCCAAACCTGACCCGAAAGTCTACGCTGAACTTCTGCGTCGAATCAACGCTGAACCTCTTGACCCCAACTCGGCGAAAAAGGAGTATCAGGGGATCTGGTTCGTTGCTTCGCACACATGGGACACGTTTGCAGCCAAAAAAGCAGGGTTCCGAACCGCCTGGGTTACGTACGAAGAACACTACTCTTGCCCTTCTGTTTACGGTACACCCGATGTGGTGGGGCGAAATATGAAAGAGGTGGCGGAGAAAATCCTCGCCTTTGAACGAGACCTTGCGTCGAAGAGCGACGGTAAGGCTCTGAAGGGGTGGACATACAGCAAAGGTGAACAGGTACAGGAGAACAAGGCAAGTCAACATGTGTCGTTCTCCGATTTCCCTTTCTTGCTGCCTAACATGACCAAGTTCGCGGGTTCGCTTTCCTCACAGTCGATCTTGGAGGTGAACAGTGAGATCGCGAGGAGGATGGTGCTGGACGGGAAGAGGGAGGAGTCGGAGGGTGTGTTCAGTGCACTGAAAGGGGAGAAGGATGGAACGATCTGGAGGATTTGGAAGGAGGGTAAGGAAAGACCTGCTAATCTGGAAGAAAAGAACATGGGAAGCGATGGCAACCGCTTAGGAAGGCTTGTTGTCCACGCTCTCTAGTGCTGGCTTTGACGTTGTTTCCGTCCTCATGTTATCAGATATACTCGACATAGACGCGATGATAAATTTGCCATGGAAGCAAACAGGGCTTGTCTGATGTTGCAGGGATTGACGGTTGGTGAGGTGTGGGCCTATGAATGAATCGGGGCACGGGCGAGTTTCCGAATCAGATCCGAGTTCTGACTGCCGAGAAGAACGCCGACGCGCTTTGACCAATTTCGGCCCAGAATTTGTGGGTGTGTTTCTTCTATCGGACTTCGCCGAGACCCTTGTCCACAGCAAAGAAGCGGATTGAACAGCATGCTAGCACACCATGCTAGCACACCATGCAAAGACTCATTTGCAATAGAGCGGCACCAAGGTGAAGGACGGTAGGCACGCGGTGAAGTCAAGAACACAAAAGCATATGATCGTGTGAGCTGATGGAATGCTGGGCAACGAGGAAAGAAGCTGTCACTTCGCGTCATTTCCCGGCAAGTGAATCGTGATTGTGGAAGGGTGACAGAAGAGAAAGCTGGGGCCCAAACTTGGGTTCGCTTCCCACTTCTTATCGCTTGTCCCACAGCATCCGAACCTGCTTCCTTCCTTCTCTCACCATCCTCGCTCTCTCATCTACTTCTCCATAGATTTACAAAATGACGGCCATCCCCCTCGACCAGTTCGATGCCGTCCTTGGCTCCACCTCGACCGAGATCTCCTCTGTCGCCCTTGGTGGCCACATCCTTAGCACCTCTGATGAGTGGTTCGCTCCCGCCTCTTCCCTTCTCAAAGTCGGCCCTGCACCTTCGCTCAAAGGTCAATTTGGACCCAAAGGAGCCCTTTTCGATGGCTGGGAAACTCGTCGTCACAATCCTACCTACGACTGGGTCATCCTTCGTCTTGGCCCTTCCGCCGGCGGTCGTCTCATTGGCTTCGACGTAGACACTGCTAACTTCAATGGTAACGAAGCACCCGAGATCTCGATTCACGCTCTCGCTCTCACTCCGGAAGAAGAAGCTCAGACTGGCAACGCTCTCGCTCAAAACGACGCTCTTTGGGAAGAAGTTGTCCCCGTCTCGCCATGTGGACCTTCGCAGAGGCACCTGTTTAAGGTGGCAGAGGGTAAAGGAGACAAGATCTACACGCATATTAAGCTGCACATGATCCCGGATGGTGGTATTGCAAGGTTCAGGGTATATGGTGTGATCCCACCCCCTCCTGTTGGGCAGGGCGAGGGAGAGGAGGTGAATGCAGAAAACAGCGCGCTTAATGTGTTGGATCTGGCTCATTGTTTGAATGGCGGTAGAGTGGTGTTCACGGATGACCAACACTTCGGTGCGGGTAGCAACATCATCTTGCCCGGCAGGGGTAAAGATATGGGTGATGGCTGGGAGACTCGTCGTTCCAGAGCAAAAGGTCATTTCAATTGGGCTATCATCAAGCTGTAAGTGCACCGCCAACCCCTCTTTCACTCATCTTTCTGACTCTTTACTGACCCTCATCCTTGCTCTTTCCTTCCATCTTTCGATACGTGTATAGTGGCGAACCAGGTTTCCTCTCCTACGCAGAAGTCGACACAGCCCACTTCCTCGGCAACTTCCCCGAATCTGTCGAACTTCTCGGCACAGTCTACAACCACTCTTCCACCGTTCCCTCCGCTGCTGCTGAATGGATCACACTCCTTCCTCGTACCAAGCTCGGTCCTGGTCGTCGTCACTTCTTCCCCATCTCCGGTGGCTCCTACATCACCCATGTCATGGTCAAAATGCATCCCGATGGAGGAATCAAGCGTGTCAGACTACACGGTCGTCGTGCCGCCACGATCATTTCTGCTGCCATGGACGTAAATGCCCTCCCCGTCATTCCTGTACCGCAGGATATCCAGGACCCTTTGCCATCAGCCACTTCGGATCCATTCGCTCCTGTAAGTGCCCTCCCTCCCTCCACCATCTCTCGTGGTACCTGCAAGTGCAATACAACCACCGGCATCGTCCTTCATTCCACATTTGTCGCGGCGGTGCATCTCACTGCAGAAGCATTCAAGCCTTACGGTGCGGTGATCGATGGACCTTCCGCGCAAAACCCAGACAAATGGAAGCCGTTCAAGATCGTCAATCAGGGAACCGCCAAAAAGTACCTGAATTTGGCGGAAATTCTTAACAAGTATCCCAGCGAGGCGGGCGCGAAGACCAACGTTCATGTATACCGATGCGATCCTGCCCCAACACTGCCTTTTGAGGTGAAGTTGTTGGAAAGGCACAGATTTACTACGCAGGCGTTCATCCCGATGGTACCGGTGGATGGGAAACAAAAGGGATTCTTGGTTGTGGTTGCGCTTAATGGTCAAGGTACGACCACACCACCTCTTCCCCGTTTCAGATATGGTGACGATGGGATGCTTTTACTGACACCAACTTCTCTTCGTTTTTGGATTGGGATGAACAGATGACAAGCCAGACCTGAACACCCTAGCCGTTTTCCTAGCTACAACCGAACAAGCGATTCAATACCACCCAGGGATTTGGCATCATCCGATGATTGCTCTCGGTAAACAGGCCACGGATTTCGCTTGCATTGTGAACGAGTCCGTCACACAGCCTCAACTCGATTGTGATGAGGTCGAAGTATGAGCTTCCAGGCTTATCACACACATGAACACATGTCAATATAGATCATTTTCATTTTCATTTTTTCTTTTCTTTTACCACTCCTGCATGTTGGTGTCTAGGGCAGATTAATGCGTAAGACCTGGCCCCTCGCTTCCTTCTCCTTCTCGGGGCTATAGAGCGGGTGATTAGTAGCTAAACGAGTGACCATCTCAAAAGTATCCACCGCAGCATTCTTCGACAAAAGCCTGACCCAGATATCGTGCCTTCTACTAGTACCAGCGACCCTCTTCCACTCTCCTTCCTCCCCCCTTTCCCACCTTTTTAACGGAATGTCTTCGTCCCTCAACCTCTCTTTCTGATCAAACTCCACCTTCATCCTCTCCTGAGTCAACACCATCCACCAGCAAACACCGCAAACCACAACATTGACCACTGCAAACCACCATCCCACACCTTCGACCTTCCTCACCCACTCCGCCCCACCACCCTTCGTCAATCCTAAATACACCTGTGGAAGGTTCGAAAGCAGCGAGGTCGCAACGAGGATTCTATAGATAGTAGACATGCCTCCCTGGCTGAGCACAGTTCGATTAGCGAGAGTTGCATCGAATTCGGGTTTGTTTAGAACCAGGCGCAAGGCACAAGCCCGTTCGAGAGTGATGTAGCGAGATGTGAGAAGGTTGAATGTGACGAGTGTACAAGCCCATGTTGCGATTACGCGGTAGAATAGGGGTGAAGAGGGGAGGGGAGAGTTGAGGATGATTGCGGAAAGGAGGGCGTGGAGGACGAGGGAAATGGTTGAATGGGTCCGGTAGGTTGGGTCGATGGGGGTTATGGAGGGGAGGGTGGATGTGTATGATGGTGGTGCGCCTGATGGGAGTGGAGAAGACATGTTGGATGCAGTGGAGGTGGTGCTGTGGCGCTGTGGTAGGGTGTAGGATGGTGGTGATTGAGAAGTCATTGTGGATGATGGTGGTCGAGGTTGGGAAGGAAGCGGAGAGAGTGTCAGACGATGGGAAGAAGTCTCCTAGTCGGCTCACCGTGCCAAGCTTTCATAGAATTCCGAAAAGTGGGCGGGTTCTACTGGAGAATCCGGCGGCGCTTAAGCAAAATTTGATCGACATGGCGCATAGCAGCCACCTGTCAATCTTCGTTTGACCTTACATCATCATCAAAATGGTCGTTGGACTTCCTCTATACGGTTCTATTCTGACAGGCGTGGTTGAGGTAGAGAATGTTCGAATAGACCTCCTTCACCATCGAAAGAGCCCCATTTGATTATAGCTTGACGCTTTTCTAGAACATCTCGCGATATCGTACCGTCAAAACTCCCAATCGCACAAAGCACAAACGCAAACACGAAAGCATACCATCAACATTCTTTATATTACCTCTGTATGAGCTCAAAGTGTAACACGCAACACCTTCCCAACAACGGTTCCATACAAGGAGCATTGCGAGTCAGACATGCATACCCTAGAGAACGACATCTATTGCAAGGTTACACCGGCTAGCAACACTCAGGTTGTTTCGCCTGTTGCTCAGGACAAGATCGGTAAAAACTGCAAAAATCAACCACCAAAACGCAAAAAATAAAATAAAACTTGTCAGCTTTTATCCTCACCAACTTTCCCATCGCAACAGTAGAGCGTGAGGACGGGGTAACTTACATTCCCAACAACCAAACTCGGCAAGTCAAAGATATCCCTCTTGATCGTAAAACTCCATGCACAAGGAACCAGTTTCCCATCCGGCTTCACCAGTGTACATGTGGTCATCACGCTCTGTGTTGTATTCTCAAACGCATGCAATGCGAACTTTTCCCAATAATCCAAGGTACTCTCCTTATCCATAAACTCATATATCCTCCTTCCCACCAGCTGATCCTTACTCCACTGCGTAAGCATGCAAAACTCTGCCCCGACTACGCAGATCTCGCACGTCCTTCTCCACACTACCGTCGGCGTTCCACTGAAGCTGATCAGTTTTTCGAATTCGAGCATTGTTCGCTGGAATGATCGCTCGACGAAAATCTCGTCTTCTTCGGTTAGGGGCATTTGGAGGGCAATGAGGGAGGGTCGGAAAATGGCAAGGGCGCGAACGATGCGTAGGACGTCTTGCTTTTCGAATTTCGAAGTGACGTATTTGATGAGGAAGTGGTAGCCTTCGGGGTAAGGAAAAGGGGCGGTGTTGTCGCGGTAGGTTTTGGCGATACGGGCACGCCAAATTGTGTCTTGTTGTTGACGTGCGACTCGACGGGAAGCGATGGCTTTGTTGATGTCTGCGACCGGTTCGTTGGAGGTGCTGCGTTGGGAGGAGGATCCGAGATCCACTTGATTGTTCCCTCCACCAGAGTTGTGATTGCTGACACTCGATTGCTGCTGCTTCTGTCCCTGCTCGTCAGCAAGCAGCGTCGATTCTTCCATCATAGCCGGTTTAGGACTGGGCACTTCCAAATCCCCAAACTCCCCAGCGCCAGTCATATCCGTCAACCCTGTGGTCCCTGCCCCTCCTGCATCCGCATACGGGCCCATCCCCGCAGTATCGCTATACGTTGCTGCAGCAGTATCCAACCCACCCGTCCGCGGAACTCCTTGCTGCTGCTGTTGCATGTCCATATTTAAAATCGCATCCAGTCCACCACTGGCGATGTTCCATCCATCCATCACACCCACCGCCGGGCTAGTCTGGAAATCAGGACTTGCACCCGATGGACCCAACAATTGCAGATCTGTCCCGTTGAGCATCGACGAAAGGATGGAATACTCTAGACTCGTTGCTTCACTTCCAAAGTTGTGCGTTGATGGGTCGAACGAAAGATCGAACGGTGCTCCTCCTGCTCCGCTGTTCCCGCCATTACCAGACGGTGCAAGATCATTCGTGGAGGAGGAGTCGAATGTGTTACTGGAAAGATAGTCGTGCTGATGCGGCGAAGGACCATGACCGGAAGACGAGGGGGTAGGAACACTATTTGCGGCGACCTGATCGAGGATGCTGCTTACTGCCATTGCTTGCTTCTGGGATGATGAAGCTGTTGCTTGCGATACTGCTGAATCCTGCTGCTGCTGCTGCTGCTGCTGTTGCTGCTGTTGCTGCTGGGCATTCTTCGCCTTCTGCGCCTGCTTAGCCGCCTTCTTTGCCTCCTTCTGCCTTTTCAACTCCTCCAATTCATCATCATCCAGCAAGTATTTCGCCTTCTTCCGATGTCCATCCGTACAAGAATCAGCCAGACCCTTCTTAACACACCTTTGACAAGGCCGAGAGTCGTTGCAGGTCAAATGAGCTTTTTGACAGTGCAAACATGCGCGACTCGCTTTCTTTCTCTTGCCTGAACCACCTCCGCCCTTGGCTGCGCTTCCACCTCCAGTCGAAGCCGGTGTGCCTGCCGAATAAGAGGGCTTCCTGGCTGGAGTCGAAGAGGTTGAGGGAGAGGCGGAAGATTTTGTGCTTAGATCGACTTCTTTCTTCAGGGGTGAACCGGAGGGTGACCGGCCTGCATTGTTCGCTGAAGATTTGGATGCTGATGAGGAAGCGTTGGAGTATAAGCTCTGATCCAACATGGATGCTGTGTTGGAGCGGACGCCGACGGAAGAAGTTGAAGTGGATGCAGATGGGTTTCGCTGCTGTGATGGTGGTAGAGGGGGTATAGAGCTGGCAGGTGGACTAGATGCAAGAGCGGCAAGGGTGGATGCGGCTGCGTGTGATGCTGGGCTTTGCTGACGTTGCGAGTTGGTTGTCGACGGATGTGGTGGTAGGGAGTGAGATGGGATAGATGAAGAGCCGGAGGAGGAGGAAAAGGATGGCGGGCGCGGAGCCGACTTGTTGCCATTTGCACCGGACATGGTGACTCGGTAAGTATGCGAGGTGTTATGAGCTCATGCGAGGGTTCAATGTCTCGACAAGAGTATTTGTGATACTGTGCGCCTTGCTAGGTGCGTTGCAGCTCTTGGTCTTACAAGGTGGTTGATTTCGATGTTCCCGTGGGCGAGCGGAGGTCGGTCCAATCTCGACAGGATGGCGTCTCGGAGCAACGATGGTATCTATGGCGAAGACAAATCGGCGTCGGGCGAGGCCAGCAGAAGAGCGACCCCCTCAGGTGTATGTGGTGGTGCTGGTTGCCGAATTCGCCGCAGCTGGTGATGATGTGGGAGAGACGATGGAAGTTGCTTTGACATGTGACTCGTCCACGACAGCATGACTGTTTCCAACGCGAGCTGTGGAAATTGACCGTTGCAGGGCACAGGAACGGTGCAATCTACGCGAGGACACCGCGGAATTTAAACAATGTTAGCAAAGCAAGAGGAAACATTGCTCAAAATTCTCGAGCCTGCTATCTGTGCCGAAAGCTGACTGACTTACGCTTCAACTGGTACAGCCTCAGGATGCAGCGTATGCCAGTCGAGATCAATCAGACCTGTGGTCATTGGTTAGCTGAAAAGCTATAAGAATACAGTGAAGAGCGCAGAAGAAAGAGATTGACCGCAAAAAAAGTCATCGGACGGGTCGTTCGTCAAAGGCCGTATGAAGCCCGAGTCCGGAAAGGCTGATATCTTGCTCTGCTCAGAAGAGCTTGCTCAACATTCTCTTGATAAAGTCGATAACGAACGGAATATAGCTCAACGAATAGAGCAAGAAAGCGACGCTGTTTTCACAAAGCCAGATCGAAGAAAAGAATCATTGTCAGTAACCTCCTCCTCCATCACTTCTCCCCTTACCCCGCTTATTATGATACTTACTACAGCACAATAACAAAGATTACCGCCAAAATGGTACTATCGATCGCAAACACCGACACCCAAACCATGATGAACGCCACGATCATCACCAGTGTAAACGCGATCCGGACCGGTTTGAACATCTGTTGGAACTGCTTCATGAATCCAATCAAAAACCCTGTTCCTGTCAAAGCTACCAGCACTCCTACCGTATACAGCACTACGAAAACTGATATTGATCCGGTAACGAGAAGGACTGTGCCGAGGATCGAGAGCACAAATCCACCGAGAGTACAGGCAACGAAACCGATCATACGTTGTTGTCGAGTAAGTTCGATACCGAACGTTTTGGAGAATGCGTCGGATTCGCCTGTGAGTTCTCCCGAGAAGTTCTTGACTTGTTGCGTGTCCATATTGATCCATCGTGAGGAGCCGGTGTTGGCGAATGGGTTGGAGAATGAGGTGGAGGTGGTGCCGCCAGAGGGGGCTGCGTTGGATTTGAACCACGACATGGTGTGCGATGTAGAGACTGAGATGGATGACCAGGTATCGATTCCAGTAAGGTGTGTAGGTAAAGAACCGTGCGTGTGCGGGTAAATGACGATGAGATGGTGGGGTTGAGGAGAAGAATTAAGCGCGTGTGCATGTCTCAATAGTGGATCTGGTGTTGCACTTTTTCCACTCCGCCCGAAAAAGACGTCGTAGCGTGGCAAAAGACAGGCCCTGACTGCGACTCAATTTGCTGGCCCCTTTTCGTCTGCCCGGTGTTCCACGCTGACCATCATACCTCATCTGGAACGCTGGTGTTCGCACATCACACTCTATCTTGTCACAATCAAGGTAGCAAAGTATTCTATCACTGCCTGCGTATGAGTTCAAGGCCCAATAGCGCCCTCCTCCCGCAACTTGACAACCTCTTCCTCACTCAACCCCAACTCCTGCATCAGCACCTCATCCGTATGCTGTCCCAACACTGGCGGAGCACGCCTCACCCTCATTTTCCCATCACCATACCTTACCGCGGGCGCAACAATCTTAATCCTCCCCGCTCTCGGATGATCCACTTCCTCCACCACCTTCCTATCTTTACTCTGCGGATGCTCATCAAACGTTCCCCTGATATTCCTAATCGGGGCAGCCGGAATTTTTCCGTTAATCGCATCGCACCATTCCTGCACCGTCTTTTCCTTGAGCAATTTATCCAGCAGTGGGATCAGTTCTTCTCTGTGCTGAACCCTTGCTGCGTTCGTCGCATACTTAGAGTCTGAAGAGAGTTCAGGTTTGCCGAGAAGATTGCAGAGGAACTTGAACTGACCGTCATTTCCTGCGCCCAGCATGATCCGGCCGTCTTTGGCCTGAAATGTTTGGTAGGGGACGATGGAAGGGTGCTTGTCTCCGTGTCGACCAGCTTCTTGTCCTGCGATGAGGTAGTTAGATGCGATGTTGGCAAGAGAGGCAATTTGAGATTCGAACAAGCTGGCATCGATATGGACGCCTTTGCCTGTTTGCGCTCTGCCGAGTAGGGCGGCCATGATCGCTCCATGAACGTATAACCCCGTCGTGAGATCTGTCATTGCAACTCCAATCTTGACGGGAGGTCGATCAGCTTCGCCGGTGATATGCATCATTCCCGCATCCGCTGCAATAATCACATCGTATCCCGCTTTGTCCCTGTACGATCCCGTCTGGCCGTATCCTGTCAAACTAGCATAGATGATGTCGGGTTTGATCTTGTTCAAATCCTCATAGCCCAGACCCATACTGGCGAGTTTCCCGGGGAGGTAGTTCTCGACCACAACGTCCGCTTTAGCAACGAGATCGTGGATGATCTTCTTTCCCGCGGGAGATTTAAGGTCAACAGTGATGGATCGCTTGGAGCGGTTGACGGAGAGAAAGTAGGCTGATTCGGGAGGCAGGCTAGCCCAGTAGTCCTCTTTTCCAGGCGGAGGTTTGGGTGCGTCCTTGCCGGTGGGTGGTTGAGCGAAAGGAGGGAGCCAAGCTCGGGTATCGTCACCGCCGCGAGGATGTTCGACTTTGATGACGTCTGCACCAAGGTCAGCGAGGAGCATGGTGCAGTAAGGGCCTGCAAGAACGCGAGTGAGATCGACGATGCGGATTCCTTTGAGCGGTGGTGGGATGGAAGGGCCGTCGTCGGTGGATGTGCCTGATGCTCTTGTGTCGCTGGACAGCTTTGGCTGCCAAGTTGCAAAGCCGCGATGGATTGCCTGGACGATCTGGCGCTTCGATAACTTGGTGCCCTGATCGGACGGGGTCGTCATGGAGACGACGGATACTGTCCTCGTAGAGATTGACTTTGGAAGCCCCAGCCTTGCCCGCTCGCGCAGCACGGGTCGAAAGCGGCTGGCAATTGCCCGCATCTTTGATCTTTTGTTATCGGAACAGTTGAGAAGCTCGATGGCTCTGAGACCCTTCAGACGTCGCGCCCTTATCAAGTTGTCGGATCTCGTCTATCTACGTTTGACGAGCGTAGGAAGGATGTGGTCGAGTAAGAAGCCAGAGTGTCGAGGACTTTGAATGCTTCCGGTTGTTGGTGCCACACACGCTTGTAAGTAACCGAATTACCGCACCTCTTCGGACCGCATCGCCCGATTTTTATCTCCACGAATGCGGCGAAAGCGGAATTTAGCTGCACAACTCCACTTTCTCACAACTCGACTTTCCCCCGCACTTTTCACTTTTTGACATTCGGACACTTCGACTCTATCATTCTTCCTGCTCATACACCATACGCTCTCTCTGACAAACCGCCTTCTCGCTGCAAGAGGTCGTCGAAGCAAAGATGGTAACCCGCAATCTAATCTCTCCGCTCTCTAGGGTCCTTCCCTCAGTCAAAACCCCCGTCGTCCTCGGCGCGATGGCCGGCGCCTCGGGCGGCGATCTAGCAGGTTCTGTCTCGGCAGCAGGCGGCTTCGGCTTCATTGGCGCAGGCTACCTCACTCCCACCTCTATCCAAACCGAAGTCGAAAAAGCATACGTTCAGCTCTCCATCACTTATTCTTCCCTTCTCTCTAACAAGAAGAGGGCTGATTTTGGAATCGGAATCCTCGTCTGGCGTCTTACCGAATTAAACAATGGCAAACGACCGCACCAGTCCAGCCCCAATAAGGCTGTCACTGACTTCTTAGAGGCTATCCTCAAAGCTAGACCACGCGCTGTCTGGCTCAGTTTCGGAGATGAAGAAGAGCTCACCTCTTGGCAAAACGTTCTTGTTGAGCTCGATGAGAAGATCAATGCGGATATAAAGGGAAAGGAAGGAGAGGAGATAAGGTGGTTCATCATGATCGGCAGAGAGCAGGAGCTGCAGTCTGCAGTTGAGAAATGTCGATGCGATGTGCTGATTGTACAAGGCTGCGAGGCGGGAGGTCATGGACATTCGCAAGCTCCACCACTGTCTGCGTTGCTATCGGGCGTTTTGAAACGCCTTCCTTCGTTGAAGTCGAATAATGTAGGGAATACTACACCGCCGGTGCTGGGAGCCGGAGGTTTGGCAGATGGCAAATCGCTAGCGTCTCTCCTCGCAGCTGGCTGCGCAGGCGGTGTGTACGGAACACGCTTTGTTCTTACCCCTGAATCAACATATTCGCAACTGCAAAAAGAGCAGCTGGTCAAGGCGAAGAGTTCAGCTACGCTTCGTACATTCGCTTTCGACGATGCTAGGGGAACACTGGGCTGGCCCAAAGGAACTGATGGAAGAGGGTTGAGAAACAAAACGGTCCAAGAGTATGAACAGGACCTGCAACAGGAGGTGAAAGAGGGAAGAGAGGACCCAGAAGGCGCAAAGAGGAGGATGGAGAGATACAAGCAAGCAGCGAAAGAGAACGATACGGATCGAATTGTCATCTGGTCTGGGACGGGTGTCGGAGCGATGGACGCTATTGTGCCTGTGAGGAAGGTGGTGCAAGATATCACAGAGGAGGCGATCGAGGCGCTGGCTAGGGTTCAGGGCTATATTCAATAGTGATTTTGTTGCTTCATTCATTGCATTACGATTCAAACAAAGAGGATGCCGATAGATTGTGTGAATGTTACTGCCCCTTCTGACCCCGTTCCTCAAGCTCCTTCCACGCGCCAATGATATCGGTGTACACCTGAGTCCTTCCCTCTCTCGGTCTACAAATTACCTGCACACCGCCCTCGACCCTGTCACCTCCCTGTTTCTCACCCAACCCGGCCTTTTCCGCCTGCTTACTCTTGGTTGCAAGAACGAAATCATCAAACTCCATCTTCCCTCCCTGACTCCTGCTCCAGCCCCAAACAGCCTTGTACGCCGCACCAACACTGCAAAAGTTGTAGTTCGCCGCAGTCCAACCCTTGCCATCTTCGCTCGGTTGGACGGGTTTGACGATCGCGCAACCGAACACGTCTGCCATGGCTTGAGTGATGGTTGTATTCGAAGAGGCTCCTCCAACGGCGTAGATCGAGGCAAGGGGCAACTTAGATGTGTCCCGTGCAGAAGAGGAGGTGCCAGAGACGATCGAGGATGAGCGATAGCGGTAGTTCAGCAATTGTGTTTCCAGGATTGCTGCTGCGTTCATACCTGCCATTTCAAAGTCTTTTACCTTGTTCCATTCCGAGCTGGAGGGAGGGGAAGAGGTGTAGCGATGAATACCAGATGCGCCGGAAGGGATGATCTCGGGACGCAACCAGTAGAAGCCCACCCTCTTCTCTCCTTCCTTCGCCTGAAGCTTGTACTTTTCAGCATCGGCGTTGAACGTGTCCCAGTTGGAGTTGCTGTACTGATCACGGATCCACTCGCGTGCCAGACTGCCAGACTTGTAGACGAGCATGTTGAAGAATGCGTTCTCCTTGGATGGTAGCTTGGCGGGGTGGAAGAATGCATGAAAGTCCGGGTCGGGAACATATTGGTTTGTGGCGACCATAACAGTGTCGGATGTTCCAAGGCTGATGATCGCTTGTCTTTCGGCTAAGCTGAATGCGAGGAAGGTGGCTGGGTTGTCGCCAGTGCCTGGGAATACTTGACAGTCGGGTGAGAAACCGTAGCGTTGAGTCCACCAGCTGCCGACCTTGCCAACTGGCGCACCTGCATCTCGGTAGATTACGCCGAGCTTGCGTTCCAACTCTTCTGCTCCACCGAGGGAGGAGTCGGCTCCTTCGCTTTCGCCAGAGGCAAGGGAGAGGAGGGTCTGGTTCCAACCTGGTTCCAACTTTCCTCTCTTCTCATCAGAAGAGATAGAAGGGGAAGATCGCATGTCCAGCAAGTTCATACCACAGGCATCCGACTCGTCGATACCCTTGATCACCTCTTTCTCGTCCTCCCCCTCTCCGACACAGAGCATGGTAGTAATGAAGCTCGATACCAATCCGATGCGTTCCGTGTCCTTGTACGCTTCCGGCTGCTGCTTGCGGAACTTGTAAATCTGTGGACCTGTAAACCTCGTGTGTGCCTTTGATCCTGTCACTTTCGCCAGCTCCTCCGCTCCACCCGCTGCCGCTTCAAACGCCTTGCATGCTTCCGTAGTTGACGAGTCTTGCCAATTAGGAACGACTTTTCTGCTGAATGCTCCCTCAACCTGCTCCGTAAGTTTCTTCTCAGAGGACAAAGTGGTGAAGATGCGAGGCGCAGCACGAGAGAAGTATACCGAAGCATGCTGTTGTCCAGCAGCAGAGACTGATTTGATCCTCGAGACTGGCCAGGAAGCTGATCGGATCTTGTCGGCGAGAAGATCGATCGACTCGACATACAGCATGATGGGTGCTACGACTGTGCCTTCATCGTCGTCAGCGGTGGGTTGGGAGACTCCACCCGTAGTTTTGTGGTGAGGTAGGTCACGATCAAATCGGACCTCGAGCTCGGAGAGGACATTGAGGTCAATATCAAGGAGAGCAGCTTTCAGGGCTTGAGTGCTGGCGTCGAGGCCGAGGAAGAGGGGGCCCGTGCCGTCCATTTTTGCTATCCGTCGGATGATGCCAGTGGTGATGCAACGAGACGAGGAGTCAGGAGGGGAGGAAGGAAGGCAGGCTGCTGGGTATTATATGGCTGACGCTCGGTACGCCCCCCTTATCGACAAGTCAGGAACCAGAAGAAAGGTCCGGGAGAAGGTCACCGGTGTCAGTCTCCTTGGTCGAACAAATGCACCGATGCAAAGCAAAGATTCCCGCCACGAAAGATTTCCGAGGATTTTTTTTTGATGATTTGTTAGCCCCGCTTTCTAACACCACGAAAACGAGCAGATTATTGCGGAGAAGCGGTGGCACAAACGAGAACCATGCCATTTCCTGTTCCCTTCTGACCATCATCATCGACAACCATCTCTACGTTCTCAACTATCTCATACAAAAGCATCGAATCTTGGTAGCAAACCAAGGTCGCTCATCGTCTCTCCAGCACTGAATTCCGCTACTCAACCAGCTCTCAAGCTGCCCAATCGAATGCAGCCCTCATCGCAGCTCCTCAACTCTGTCTCTATGGTCAGCAACACTTCTGGCCTCAACTGCTTCTTCGCCTCCGTTCAATGACATAGGCTATTCGTCCTCTGTGGCCTACATTCTTAGATCGTCACAAATCGGGTCAGCTTCAACTCATCTTAAACCAACCCCCTCGTGTGCAGGCATCGTAACAATGCCAGCGCACCTCATCGAAGTGGACCTAAGCGAGGTCTCCAAGTCGCTCGCTGTGCTTGGTGGCTTCATCGTCATCTATGGTCTGCTGTCATACGTCGTGAAAGAACGACTGTACCTGTCGGAGCCTCTTCTGGCAGTGATGGCGGGTATCATCGTTGGACCGTATGTGCTCAACTGGGTCGACCCTATCAGTTGGGGCACGATTGAAGAGACCAATGAGGTCACTTATCAACTCACCCGCATCGTCGTGGGGATTCAGGTGCTGTTCTGTGGTATATCTCTACCTAAGGCGTACTTATGGAGAGAGAAGTTCTCGCTTGTCATCTTGCTGTTTGGCATCATGACTACGGCTTGGTTTGCAACAGCTTTGCTCATCTGGGGTCTCATTCCCAATCTTACCTTTCTGGAAAGCCTTTGTATCGCAGCAGCCGTGACACCCACTGATCCGGTGCTCGCCAACTCCATCACCACGGGTCGCTACGCCGAGAAGCACGTCCCCGCCAACGTACGTAACATCATCATCGCCGAGTCCGGAGCAAACGACGGCCTCGGATTTCCCTTTCTCTACCTGGCTATCTATCTCCTTGCTCGCCACGGTGAAGATGCGGATAAGAGCGTAGAAACCGAAGTAGGAAGCTGGACGTATGCCGTTGTCATTTACCAAATTGTTCTCTCCATCGCATTTGGCGCTCTGATTGGGTATTTGGCTCGTAAGTCGCTCAAGTGGGCCGAATCAAGATCGTACATCGACAAAGCCAATTTCTTCGCCTATGGTCTCGGATTGGCCTTCTTCACCCTCGGAACCACGGGCTTGTTTGGGTCGGACGATATCTTGGCATGCTTCATCGCTGGTAACTCGTTCACTTGGGATGACTGGTTCCGTATCCGCACCGAAGACAACGATTTCCAGGAGATCATCGATACAGTTCTCAACATGACAGTATTTGTCTATATCGGTGCTATTATTCCTTGGTCTGCTTACTCGAACATGGAGTTGCAGCTGACAGGTTGGAGGATGGTAGTGCTGGGGATTACAGTGCTGTTGCTCCGTAGGCCGCCTTGGGTGATTGCAGCTACGAAAGCCATCCCGGCACTGCGAGACTTCAAGGAGTCGGCATTTGCTGGTTGGTTCGGTCCGATTGGCGTTGGAGCCGTGTTCTACATTCAGGTCGCACTCAGGCAGTTGCCAGAAGATGGAACAAGGGAAAGGCTGCGTGCGGTGTATGCACCTATCGTGCTCTTCATGGTGTTCAGTTCGGTCCTGACCCATGGAGTCACGATCCCGATCTCCAAGCTTGGACCTGGTGTTATGCGTCGCACTGCTACACTGACCAAGACCAAATCGATCACCTTCTCGCGCCCTATCAGCCGCAGCAACACGATCCAGCCCACCAAGACGAACGCAAACACCGCTGTAGCTCGGGAGAGCTCGCCTGAATCAGCGTCCATGCCTGATCGTTCGGACTCTGAACGATCGGGCGGCGGCAGCCGTGGATCGTTGCAGGGCTCGCCCCGAGGTCACGTAGGATACGATGAATCAGGTAAAGCGTTGTGGAATCCGCTGGTTGCAATCGCCGACTGGGGCATTCACGTGTTTGCCTTTTGGCAGAAAGACAGTTTTTGGCGCAAGGATGTGACACCAGGCAAACACAATGCTCTCGCCTCCCACCACGGCGGCGTCAATAAAACCCACATCTCTGCTCCCACTCGCCCTGTCAAACAGCGCAGCGTTGAAGAGGACAAAGATAACAGCGCTGACAGCATCCGCATGGTGGAGACCAACGCAGATGGTGAGCAAATGAAGTCGCGTCTCCCTCCTCCGTCCATGGAGCTTCCCACCACAGGCAGTGTCAAGATCCCGAGTGCAATCTTGCAGAACCCTTCAAAGTTCGGTTCGAACAGCGAAGGCAAGCCGGACATGCCAGCGTTGTCGAGAACAGTCTCGCCAAGGAGGTTTGCGATCCTACGTGTCTTAGACAAGGAGATGAGCGAAGAACGTAAGGAGGCGCAGACGGAAGCGCAGCAGGGTTGGGAGAAGGGAGAGCAGAAGGAGCAGAAGCGGCTCAGGGAGATGTTGAAGCTTCGCGAGGCTGAGCAGAATGGTGGTGCGGAAGAGGTGCAAGGAGATGCGCAATCCACTCATTCGAGTCAGAGAAGGACTCTTCGCTTCGTTTAAGTTGTATCAACTCGACTTCATCACATACATCACACACAATTCATCACGCATCCCGTTCGCATCATATCACATCACACTACGCCTCACTACCTTTCCTACCACCGATCGTCTCGGTCCATCTCATCACACACATTCGACTTCGCTTTGATACAAATTCGATACATCAATTAAAGGATTCCATTGCGATAATAGTGCCAATTGTCTGTAACGACGCCAAGCTTTAGCCAAGGGCAGGCAAGCCAGGTCTACCGGACGAGGCCTTTCCAACCTGACCACCGTCTCTTCTCTTGGCAGTGTTCAAAGTGAAGGCATTCTTGAATGTTGAGTTGCGATAGGCTGACTTTGCTGTGCCCTGTTCCTCCGCCCTCTCTTCCCCTGTTGACGGCGCTGGGTGTGGTCTGGCAGGCAAAGGAGGCAAGCTGATGGGTTTCCTGACCTTGACGCAGCACAACAAGAGGAACGCGATGGCAAACATAGCTGTGCCCGCCACGAAGATAGCTGGAGGGAAGGTCTTTGTCGTCCTCTTGAACACCTCGGCGAAGAGAATAGGGCCAACGACAGTACCTGAGATGGCAGAGGTGATGCTCCATGCGCCGAAAAGCTTTCCTGCGTCTGCAGGAGACTTGAGCAATGCGAGTGCTAGCGAGGACATGGCTGCACCTCCACCACCGCCGAGCGCCGTAATAGCCGTGGCTAGGAAGAAGAGCTGTGGGGTGTCCGAGAAGATGAGAAGGCCATAAGATATGGTGTTGACGATGACCGAGATTTTTGCGAGTTTGAGGTCAAACTTGCTGTCGTGAATGAGGCGGAGGTGCTTTGCTCGCAAGGTCCACAATTCTTCGACGGACTTCTTAGTCTCATCCCATTCGCCATCTGCTTGCTCGTTCTCCGCGTCCTCGCCTGCAGTGTCGTGGTGAGATGAGCGACGAGACTGATCGACAGCACCGTACGAGTTCATACGTCGATGCGGTCTACCATCGTCGTCCAGCGTGGAGTGCCGACGAGAGTCAGGAGCAACAGTCTGCTCCTCCTCGACCGGCGGCCCGTCTTGTGGCAGCCTCAACGCCTTGACTGGTCGATGGAGGAACTTGATGGCCACCGGCAGGATGAAGGTAAGTGCAAGGACACGAGTGATGCTGAGGAAAGTAAGATACATGCCCAACTCAGCCGATCCCCAGATGAACTGCTTCTGGGCGTACTGCATCTTGAAGGACATGATGCCAATGATGGCAGTCTCGGCGAAGTACGTGAGCGAGAGGAAGGAAAGATTCCAGTCGTAACGCATCTTGGGTGCGACACGAGAGACGGAGATGTGCGATGCTGATGCTTCGGGCGCAGCAAGTGCACCACCAGGTCGAGGTGTGCTGCTGCCAGAAACACCACCTTGGTGGTCGGCTTCTTCGGGCTGGTGAACGGGTACCTTCTTGGGTAGAAGGAAGCTTAGCGGTTCCAGAGGAGCGTAGAGGAAGCTATTCAGGAAGAGAACCTTGGCTCGCTTCCAGACACGCTTCTTGAATGGTCGACGGTCGCCTTCCCAGCTTCTTGAGCCGAGCAGCGGTTGCATTTCGACAGTCTTGCGTTCATCAGCCTTACGTTTAATTTCGGCACGTTGCTCCCCGTACTCCTTCAATGCTTTGGCACGGAACTGCTGGCTGGTGCTCTCGGGGATGAAGGAAAAGATGCCGACAACATAGAGCAAGTGCATGGCGAGCGCGAACCAGAAGGGCGCCAAAATATTGTCTGTGTGCTTGACGAGCAGACCTCCGAGTGTAGGACCAACTGCAAGACCAGCATAGACGATGCCCATAAAGTGTGCAAAGATGTGGGCACGGGTGCCACTGGGAGTGACGTCCGAGATGTAGGACTGATGAACGGCGATTGCAGCGCTGTATCCTCCGAGCAAACCTTCGACTGTAGTTCCGAGGACGAGGAAGCTGTAACCGAAAGGAAGCCTGTTGCGAGGCACGAGGGCAGCCGTAAGAATGACAAGGTCGGTGAAAACGATACCGGCCATAGCGAGACGAAGTACAGGCAGACGACCACGCCTCGAGGACAAGTTAGACCAGAAGCCCGTAGTGAGTGCAGCAAGAATACCCATGGACAGGGTCATTCGGAGCTGCAATGTAGCGAGGGCGGACTGCACCTCTGGACTGGCGAAGCAGGCTTTGCTTGGTCGTCGGGGTATCGGGATGATGGTGGAGTTGGGTTGTTCGAGGGCTGCAAAGTAGGCGGTGACGGCGTACATGTCCGAGGCAGTGTCTGTGTGCGAGATAGGGTTCGAAGCCACCGACCATGGATGGAAGCTGTCAAGGTGTGCGCCTGCAGCTGTTGTCGCAGTCTCTACGCTCGCGAGTTGGGCGAGGGTGGTGTTGGCTTTGGCAGGAGGTTGTGGAACGATGATGTCGCCGCCGCCGACGTAGCTGTCTCCAAGGACATGCTCGCAAACGAACATGTTGAGTAACTCGAGCTTGGGACCCATGCACATACCTCCTGCCATTGAGATGAGCAAAGCGAAGGGACGAAGCCACTTTTCTGAAGGTTTGCGGTACCAGGGCTGATCTTTGAACCATGCGAGATGGTCGTCGATTGCGACGTCGCTGTGCGCTTCAGGATTGGGTGCGTGATTGTTGTTGCCGTCGCCTGCAGCTCCATCACGCTGCCGTTGCTGCCGTTGATGTTGCTCTTCCTGCACCTCATCATCATAGCGATAGATCATGTCAGCGAGGACTGGATTGCTCGAATCGATTTCGAGCTCACCACCGAGTGGTCGAGCGATAGAAAAAGACTCTGGCGGTGCATTGGAGCCGTTGCTCGCCGAGCGCTTGATCGGTGGTGGATGAAGGGTTGCACCAGCAGAGCGGGAAGTAGATCGAGATTTGCGCTCCTCCTCCAAGACGTCGCGTGGCAACGAAGGAGAAGAGACTGTAGATGAGAAGTCCGATAGAAGCTTATCATTCATACTTTTTGCCTCGTCTGCGGTGATGGGTTTACCACCGATTTTGACACCGAACTGCTCGCTGGGAGCTGGCAGGCAGTAGTGACCTCGCACCCCGTAGGCATCACTGGTGGTGAAAGGCTTTGAGTAAGACCAGATGGCAGCTTTGAGCTCCTCAATGCGTGATCCGGCCTGAGCTACATCGTGATACTGAGCAAAGCCTTTGAAGGGGCAGTAGGTGACCTTCTTCTCGCTGGGTTTGAGCGCAAATGACCATTGCAGTGCGTCGGGTAGGAAGTAGAATCTGATGGGATAGTTGGTTTCGGCGAGCTGAAGAGCATCAGATGTGTCGACGAGGGTACGTTTACGTCCCTCAATGGTTGTGGTGATGGTGAGTTGTCGACCGAGCGGCTTGACTACGACTCTGTGAGGCGGCTTGGAAGCCGATGCTTCTGAGCTCGACATGATGGCGGGCATTGATGTGAATCAAACCTGCAGGGCTAACTAAGCCAGCATGTTGGTGGTAGTGGTGGAGAGGAGGAGAAAGATGGAGCTCGTTCCGATGCTGGATGATGAGGAGGCACGAAGGTGCTTATCTCACAGCATGAAGGAATGACCGATGCTGCTTCCCAAACTGTCAATGCAGCAAGCAGCATGTTGGCAGCGAGCTTGGCTTTTTGGACTCGGGCCGATTCAAACAACGAAACGCAGCTCTTCTGTTTCTGCTTGCTCAACAGCGAACCAGCCAAGGAAGTGTGCGGCGTTGTGATATCATCAAGCGCTTGCGACGTCTTTCCAGACTCCCTACTGTACAGTTCCTTCCGAAAGTTTGGGGACAGGGTTCAGTGAATAATCATTTAACTCGTGCGGTAGCATACCTTCCGTCCGCTTGAACGACTTACGTCCTATAAGTGTCAGGCTGTACGAAACACACAGTGAGCAAGTCCGAAAAAAGAGCTTTCGATTGCAGTGAGTCTCGGAGCTGATTGAGCGGACCTCCATTTGGGCAGGCAACACTTACAACCAGAGTGGATGTAACGCGCACTACCCCGCTTGCAGTTATCAGGTGGGCTATAATGGAAGTACTTCAATCAGAATTATTGCGAGGTGGAATCGTTGAGGTTGTTCACAGAGGGTGGGAGCACAGCGAATGCGAAAAACCCGCCTCAGACGGCGTCTAGTCAGAAGAGCACTCAGTCGGGCGCAATGTCGTTGGTGACTTCGAGGAGCTCGAAGGTCTTAGCTTCCGTGTTAGCGGTGGTTGCCTCGGTGGCGTTTGTTGCTGCTTTGTAGAGAGAGACCTACAGCGATTAATTAGAGCTTCATTAGACCACACAATTGCATTTGTCAAGAGGTGTCAATTCCACACACCTGGTTGTCAGACATTGAGTGGGATGTCAGGGTGAACGTTTCGATTTCATGATAATGTTCATGAGCGTGAACAATTGGACCGCTTCCGTCCCCGAAGTGAACACAAATCCAGCAGGTGCATCGACACGACTCACGCAGTTCGAACCCGTGACACTTCCATCGCCGGACGGAACTCGGGGAGGCGACAGGTCTGAAGAGGAGTCGACGTCGTAGTTGTTGGAATATGATAGTCTTTGATGGTAGGACGCGATGTTAATTACGTGTAGCGACAACGAACGTAAGTACAGATGGATGGTTCTTTTTACAGGAGCTACTAACTGAGTGCCATTTCTTCTACGTACTGAGCACAACGGAAACTACCTTCTACCTTCTAGAAGCTTCCACTTAACCGGTATGTCCGAGCCTTATCGGGTTACCGGTCTTAACGAGCCGATATGCCCGAGTTGAAGATGCGTCGGCATCTCAAGCAAGGTGCACGTGTTACGGCCGAGACATCGAGATACGGGAGGCTCACATAAGCGAGGAGCACAATGAGGTACGCAATTGTTGTCATGATGACAGCACAATGGCACCCGGTATCATAGCAACACAGGGGTACAAATGAAGGAACACACCCTGCCTCGGATGGGATCAGAGCAGTGAATGGAGTATATATATGTGTTTGTCATTTAGTCTCACACTAAGAAAACTAAGCATTACATAGAACATACGGCTGTGGCAAAGGGAGTCTGATCGTGACCCCGATAACGCCGTATATTAATTGTTATCTTCAATTGATTAAGAGTCTGAAGAAGCTATCACCGAGCTAACCGAAAACTCGCCGACAACCATGGTAGAAGACACCGAAACGAGGACTAAAGGAAGCAGAAAAGGCAAGAACACCCAGGTTCGGGTCGACAATAATGCCACGAGCGAGAACGAGCCGGAGGCCATCAACGATGAAGCCGACGGAGACACCGATTCCGACTCCGACTTTGATGATGGCGACAAGCGATATAACTTTCGCACCCTAGCAAAGCTCCTTGAACCTGTGCCAAAGCTCACGTCACGAAACTACCATAGCTGGAGCGCTCACGTGAAATCTTTCCTCCGATCCGTGCCTCATGCGATGAAACATCTCGAGGGAACGTACGACAAGAAACACCCAAAATGGAGCCGCTCCCTTGACGATGCTTTAATTAACGCCCTGCGTGGAACAATCGACACTACCGGAGAACACAATATAAACTACCTCGTTCTAGATGTAATCAAGGAGTACCTTACTTTCAACCAAGTATGGAGAAAGATCGAAAACGGTCTCACGAATGAAGCCACCAAGACGTCCCACAGACTTGCGCTTATCTCGCAACTCAACGATGCAAAGATGTTTCACTCGGATGCCAGAAAGCTAATTCAAGAGATCCGGTCCATACAAACTGAAAGCAGTCTCCTCGGAAAACCATTCGCCGATGATACATTGTTCTCGGCCCTGCAGAAATGCACGATCCGGCATCCGGTGTACAAGGAGACGGTTGCCACCGTCCATCAAATCGACTTCAACGCCCTTGCCACCGCATTAAGCATCCGGCAGACTGCTGTCGAGAGTGTCCCCGCACAAAGGATCGACCCCCGACAAGCCAGCGCTAGAACCGCCGGCAACGACGATCAAAATGAACGGGCCGGAGAGACCGAAGCCGAAGCCGACAACAGCCACGCGAGCCCGAGGAACGCAAGCAAACCACGCCGAATCCGATGCTGGATCTGCAAGCGACCGGGACATGGTATCAGCCAATGCGACGCCTTGGTTACCATTCCCAAGGACTCTCCCCTCGCTGAACCCAAATAGGAAGCGTGGTGCTCCCTCACCCTCCCAATGAAATGGCAGGACCCCTCGAACCCAAAAGAAACAGCTCATTGGATCTTGGACTCGGGGGCGAGTTATCATATGGTGAACGACTACAGCATGCTCATTCACCCGAGAACTTGCCGAAAGCGGATAATTACCGCCGGAAGCGAGGTCTTGGAAGCGGCAGCTATAGGAGATGCGAGCATATCAACAGATTACGGGGAAATCCCTCTGCAAAATGTATTGTATGTAAAGCACCTTAATGTTAACCTTCTGTCAACAAATTCATTAACGGATGAAGGAGCACGAGTGATATTGGACACAACCGGCGGCCAAATTTTCTTAACAAACGGCATGACACTTAAGATTGCAAAGAATCGCGAGCGAGGACTTCTGGAGTTCCGAGGCGACACATGGCAAGAAAGCGCGATGGCCACATCAGCACCATTGTTTGAAGGTGTTGATGAGGAGTTCGAGCATATTAAGAATGAGCCGAAAGTTTCAAAGCAACAACTATGGCATGAGCGTCTCGGGCACCCAGGAAGAGATAAGGCTAAGGCGATCACAAACAAGTTAAAGGATAAGCATACCATGAAATTGGATCCAAACACCGCTCTGACATGTGAGCAGTGCGTACGATCCAAGAGCACAAGCGCTCGGATGGGGAAAGGTAGCGGCGAGAGAGCCGTAGGGCCCCTGGATCTTATCCACGTCGATCTAATAATAGACTCGTCCCACGTGACGGAGTATACATGCACGTTGGTGCTGGTCGACGATCATAGCAAGTATGTGTATGCACAGCCATTGACACGAAAGAGTCATGCCTTTATGCAACTTAAAAGGATTGTTTCGTTCCTGGAGACACAGACGGATCGGAAGCTAAAAGCGATCCGATCCGATCAAGGAACAGAATGGAAAAGCAATGATGCATTAGAATGGTCGCTAGAAAAGGGCATAGAGTGGCAAACCACCGTAGGGTACAACAGCAAACAAAATGGACGGGTAGAGAGAATGAACAGGACCCTTGGAGAGAAGATGAGAACGTTGCTAATGCAGAGGAGACTACCGAAGAAGTTCTGGCCATACGCGATCAGAGCTGCAGCGTTCAAAATAAACCTCACTCCGAGCGTTGATAATGAATTCCCTTATCAAGCGATGTTTGGCAAGTCGCCGGAACGAGCTTTAAAGCTCCTACGAGTGTTTGGTTGTCTGGCATGGGTAAACATACCCAAAGTTAAACGGGACAACAAGAAACTGGACCAGCGAGCCGTCGCATCCATTTTCTTAGGGTACAGTCTAGAGAGGAAGGGCTGGCTTTTCTACAGTCCGGACTATAATCCGAACATCTTCTGGAGCAATTCAGCAAAATTCATGGAATCAAAGTGCTGGTCAGACAGAACAGAGTGGCGACCGGTTGATACAAAGGCACCCCTAATGACGATGACAGAAGAAAATCTCGAAGATCTAGGATATAACAAAGAAAATATATTCGACGAAACAGATGAAGAGCCACTACGAGAATACATGGATATGGAGTCAGACTCGGAAGAAAGATTACGCGAAGGAATAGCAGAGGTGATGGAACAAGGACCAATCGCCGAAACTCAAATTGACAGCGAATTCTATGGACTCGTAGCGACGCGACCGGAACGGAGAAAGAACCTGGACCCAACCATACATGAAGCAATGAATGGAGAGGACAGAAAGCACTGGGAGGAGGCCATGCGAAAGGAGCTGGATGGATTAGAGGCGATGGGCACATGGGAGATAGTCGACCTTCCAAAGGGTGCAAACACCGTCGACACACGTTGGGTACTCAAGATCAAAACCGATGCAAACCTCGTGCCAACAAAGTTCAAAGCCCGACTCGTGGCACGAGGTTTCACTCAACGCGAGGGCATCGACTATACAGAGGTCTTCGCACCAGTAGCACCTATCCAATCCATTCGAGGGGTGATCGCGGTCGCAGCAGTACGAGATTGGGAAATGGATTCTATTGACGTAAAGCAAGCGTACCTGAACTCCACTATACACCATGATGTATACCTCAAGCCCCCAGTAGGAATCGAAATACCACCCGGAAAAGTGTTGAAGGTAGTGAAAGGACTGTACGGTTTGAAACAGTCGGGCCGAGAATGGAACATTGAGTTAGACTCACACCTCCGGACGATCGGATTTCATTGCATGCAGAGCGCTCCATGCCTATACTCAAGAGGGACAGGCGACAAGATCACGATCATCACAGCATACGTGGACGACATGCTGATAACATCACCCAGTCGTGAGGAAGTAGACCGCGCAAAGCGGGAGATCATGGACAAATGGGAGACGCAAGACAATGGAAGGATCAAAGAATTTCTGGGCATCAAGATTATACGTGATAGAAGACGGAGGAGGATATCCCTGAGTCTAACGGCATACATCAAGGAAATGGTGAACAAATGGTTAGGAGGAGCAAACGAGAAATCCTGGATACCCATGCTGAGTGTAGCGAACACCGCCGGAGGCGAGCGATGTGAACCTAAGCGAGCAAAGAGGTATCAAGAATTGGTCGGCCAACTATTATGGGTCTCCAACACAGCCCGACCAGATATTGCCTTTGCCGTCGGCGTATTGGCGCGATATATGTCGATCCCGATCGACAGTGCATGGAAGGCAGCTGTCCACGTGGTAAAGTACCTGAACCAAACGAACGAATATCAGTTGCACCTAGGAGGAGAGACAAACGAGCACTCGGATACACCGGTAACGACGTATACCGACGCAAACTGGGCATCCGACCCCACAAATGGACGAAGAAGTACCTCGGGGTCGATAACATATGTGTATGGATGTCCGGTGAGTTGGAAATCACACGTTCAGAAGTGTGTGGCACTGTCGGCAGTCGAAGCAGAGTTTGTCGCCGCTTCCGAAGCGGTACGAGAAACCTTATTCTTCTCATATTTGCTCCAGGATTTGGAGGCCACGGGCGTTCGGCCCGTACTATACACAGACAGCCAGGGGTGCATACAGGTGAGTAAAGACCCAGCCAAACATTGGAAGTTAAAGCACATCGACACACGGTATCATTTCGTACGCGATCACGTACAAGAGGGCGATGTGGAGATCAAATATGTCGGAACGGCAAACAACGTTGCAGATGTCTTAACAAAACCCTTACAGGGTCTTAACACCTCACGATTGGCTAGGATGATAGGACTGGAGATCCCGCCGAAGGGGGGAGTTGAAGATGCGTCGGCATCTCAAGCAAGGTGCACGTGTTACGGCCGAGACATCGAGATACGGGAGGCTCACATAAGCGAGGAGCACAATGAGGTACGCAATTGTTGTCATGATGACAGCACAATGGCACCCGGTATCATAGCAACACAGGGGTACAAATGAAGGAACACACCCTGCCTCGGATGGGATCAGAGCAGTGAATGGAGTATATATATGTGTTTGTCATTTAGTCTCACACTAAGAAAACTAAGCATTACATAGAACATACGGCTGTGGCAAAGGGAGTCTGATCGTGACCCCGATAACGCCGTATATTAATTGTTATCTTCAATTGCCCGAAATCCCCTAACAGTAGTTGGGTAGTTGCCCGTGCCAAGCCTATGCTTGCTGGTGCTCAGGCTGTACGACGAGATTGATCTGGTGCAGTTGCGAACTTGAGTTGGTGCATTTAGACACCCAGACATGAAGGTACGAAAGTGCTGTGGTGCAAAGTGCGAAAGCTATCGACAAAGAGAGTATTAGAACAGCAACGGACACATGAACTCTTGAGACGCCGGATGAGAAAATGCCGGCTTCCGTCTCAGCCCGTAGCTCGTTGTCACACTCTTTCAATCTCGATCATGATACGTCACTTCTGAGGAAATGAGTGTGGAAATTGCGATTCAAAGAATGTAACGACGTGGTGGGTGTGAAGAGAAGGACAATAATCTTATGAATGTGAGTGTTGGCTACGATTGAAGAGAGCGGAACAACGTAGCAAGTGTCAGTGGCCTTGTCAGTGGCCTTTTTTGTCGAGAAGAGGACCTGCCTCTGATAGTTTGTCGTTTTAAGAGAGAGAGAGAGAGACAGCTATCGGCCCTAAAGAGATAGTCCGGCCCAAACGACCGTTGAACGAGCATATGAAAGTTTGGATCGGAAGGATACTGCTCGAGCATTCCCGAGATATCTGCTGTTGCACTCCTAGTGAACGTGCGCAGCAGCTACGGCTTCCTGGGTTATCGCCTCTATGTGCTTGTCCACTGCTTCAAAGTGTGTGGGTTTTACATAGCCCATGCCGTAGTGCACGACGGTCTTTCGAAGGTCTAACTGTTCATGTTCAAGAAAGCCCCAGAAGTTGTAGAGCGTCTTACCAGACAGTTTGTTTCCCGTTGCCTTCTTTCTTTGCAACCTCAACCTGTGAACGGTCATCCGGACCTTATCAATACCATCTGCTCCTCCCTCCAATCCTTGCGACTTAAGGGTAACGTAAGGGAGTACGCGGCTAGGCTGATGGACTGCCCTCTTCTCGTCCGTCCAAATACGAGGATCCAATTCTGAAACATCAACTTTCTCTAGTTTTCCGCCGAATATTTTTGTGTTGATATCGTTGAATATTGTAGGGTTCTTGACCTCCCGAAATTGAGTGGGGCGGCGTTGTTGTTTTATGGGCGCCACATCTTTTCCTATGGGCGCCACATATTTCAACGGAGAGGCACTGTAATGGAAGCTATTGAGAGATTTGGGTTCCTGCACTTTTTTTTGCATAATCTTGGCGTACTCATTGACTTCGTCAGGGGTTGTGTAGATTTTGAGCGAGCTCGAAGCTCGCTTCTTGGAGACTCGGTTGTGCATTGCAGTTGCTGCACTACCGTGGGGTGGAACATCAGGTTCATCCTGTCTCTGTAAAGCTCCTGCATTTTGTCTGAGCTCAACCGCGTGGTTGTAGCTCGGTCCGGGTTCGAGGAATCCACGCGCTTCGGAAGATGAAGGGTACCAACCGGCATGAGATGGTGGAAGAGGTGGAGGGATTAGCGATTCTCTTCGAGGAGGGCCTTGCAATGCAGAATCCAAGGCAAAACGGCCCCATTCGTTGTCAGGAAGAATGCGAGATGTTGAACTGAATCCTGGAGGATTTTGCGCGAGTTGTGGGGCGTTCCCGAAGGACGACAAATGCTGTTGAGGCAACCCATGTTGAGGGACATTCGGACCTTGTTGAGTTACGACACTCTGGAGGCTAGACGGTGGCCACTGGTTGGGGGTTCGGCTCTGGAAGCCGTAGGGTGACCATCCATAATTGGGACCGGTAGGTAGTGATAGTGCAACAGGAACAAGGCTGAGGAAGAGGAGAGAACCCAAACCCGAGTGTAAGGATAGTGGATTCCGCATGATTGCAAAAGGAATGGAAGAGGCTGGATGGGAAGGAAAGGAATGTGCTGTGAGCTCTGTATGCTGCCTGGGATGCCGACGCACCCTATTTGTGGGCCAGAGCAAACATGGTTATATACCCACACATCCTCAAACACTTTGTGGCGAGTGCAAGACCAATTTGCGACCTCGTTGTCTCCTCGGCACGTTTTAGTCGCCAAGCCGTTCACCAAACCCTCCATCATTTCAGGTGTGGGAAAGTTGGGCAGCCGCCTCGGATTCGTGCTTCAGAGCCTCTAACAGAGACCAGGGAGGAGCTAGACAAACGCTCCGTGTAAGTGGGAGCCAAACGAAGGTGTTGCAAAGCTGAAATCGACAACGTTGCTTCGGTTGCACAGGCCTCCCACACCTAATTGTTGAAAAGTGAAGATATTTGGGTCCCGATACTGGCGATCAGGGAGAGACTAAGTACGATGTCACTGCTGCTTTACGACAGAAACATATATACTCAATTGACTAAGTGAATGTGGCAAGAACCTGTGGAAGTTTGAGTCCCGATACTGGCGATCGGGGAGAGTCTAAGTACGATGCCACTGCTGGTTTAGACAGAAACATGTATACTCAATTGACTAAGTGAACATGGCGAGAGCCTAGCGCTCCCTGCTCGATATATATACAAAAGTGTGGCACATGCCGAATGCGGGAGTCTCTATAGTTAATGACCCAGCCTGACAACGAGCGGGACTTGGTTGTACCCGATCCCCGATCTCGTCGTCTTTGCGTCACCTCTTAGCGTCGTCACTGGATCGTAATCTTCAACCGAGAGAAGCTAGAGAACATGAGTTATATACCTTAACAGCTGATCATGCTCGCCCTCCGAGTTATTGTCATACTGACATACCTCCTGCATGCCCCGGTGTCAAACCTCGTGCGTAGGCTGCATATGCTCCCACGAGCTTCGCATCCACCTCATCTCTGTTTACACTTGGCATCGCTCCGGCCTCCCGGCCCTTAATGCTCCAATCTAACATGTCGACCCTTGGAAATACCGACGTATCTTCAACTCATTTCCCCACGCCTCGCTCTTTTCGCTTCTGCTCCGTCCGAAAGTCATCGGGCAAGCCGAGCAATGGAATCAATTGAAGATAACAATTAATATACGGCGTTATCGGGGTCACGATCAGACTCCCTTTACCACAGCTGTATGTTCTATGTAATGCATAGTTTTCATAGTGTGAGACTGAATGACAAACACATATATATACTCCATTCACTGCTCTGGTCCTATCCGAGGCAGGATGTGTCTCTTCATTTGTACTCCTGTGTTGCTATGATACCGGGTGCCACTGTGCTGTCACCATGACAACAATTACGTACCTCATTGTACTTCTCGCTTACGTGAGCCTCCCGTGTCTCAATGTCTCGGCCGTAACATGTGCATCTTGCTTGAGATGCCGACGCATCTTCAACTGAATCTGAAATCGCGTTTTCCGTTCAAAGGTGTTGGTTTCGCATTCTGAAGATACGCAGCAAAGCGGATGCTCGGAAGATGCCGAAAGTGATAGCCAGCCAAGCGCACGGACGATGTCTTATGACCTTGAATTGCACCCTTTCCAAATCGACAAGTTCATCAACCACTCCTCGTCTTCCTCGTATCGTCATACCGCAGTCATCCCAACTCGCTCAACAAGTACAAAGATGGACTCTAAAGACCTGCAGCTTATCGCAAACAAGAAGCACGACCTGCTCCACGCTGCGCAAGAAGCACGCAAGCTCTCATACTCTCCGTACAGGTAAGCACCAAACCCTCAATCCTTGGGTACCGCACCACTAATGCTAATAACAAGGCCGCATCGTCTCATCATCCCGCTTCTTCTCTGATAGCAAGTTCCGCGTTGGCGCGGCCCTCTTCACCAAATGGGGCGAGATCATCCTCGGCGCCAACTACGAGAACGCATCCTACGGCGGCACTGTCTGTGCTGAACGCACCGCTCTCGCCAAAGCTCTCATCCGATCCAATACTCTCGACGTTCAAGAACAGAATACAGCACGCAAGATTGAGCGAGGCGACATTATTGCTGTAGCGGTAGCAAGCGATCTCGAGGGCAGTTGCAGTCCATGCGGCATCTGTCGACAGGTCATTCGAGAACACTGCAGCTTGCAGGCTCGTGTGCTCATGGTAGGGTGCAACTGGAACAAGGCAAATGCACAGCAGGCTGTTCAAGGCACAGTGAAGGATGAAGGCGGAAAGGAGCTGAACGAGCCCAATGTTGAGGTCGTCACTCTGGAGTATCTGCTGCCAATGAGCTTTGGCCCTGAGGATCTGGACAAGCCAAGACACTAATGAACGCAGTCGATTGCATTCAATGATACCTTCTTTCAAGCCTTCAAGTGCCTGCGTATTGCTATTGTAGGCCAGTCTAGATTACAGTGATGTTGGAGATGTGAGATGAGAGCGCTTCATGCTTGTATTTGTTCACGAGTTCAGCGCCTCTTGTTGCTCTTATTGCCAGCTGGGCTCCTGCCGCCTTGAGGCAGCCAATCTTGGTCGACATTAGGATTCCGAATAGCTGTCGAACTGCCTGCGTTTTGCGACTGTGCCCTAGCGAGCGCCTCTTCAATCTCTTCTTGCGAAACTTGCTCTCCTGCTCGCATCCTTGCCGCAATCTCGGGTGTCACTGCCATGCGCTTCACTCCAGTCTCTGTTCAGTCCAAGCACGAAAACAAACAAGTTCGGTTTAGTATGTGTTCACGGCTGAGGAAATCGTGCACGAGCGACGTTGGAGTGAGATACTTACGGAACCCGGGGGCACCGCGTCCGAGACCAGTCTTTGGGTCATACTTGCCAGTGTATCCTCCCTTCTTGCCAGCGCCAAAAAAGCGTGATGCGACAGCACCGACAATGATGAGCGGTATGAGGACTGAGGGGATGCTATAGCATTTATTGAGTGGGACGATGAGGGACCAGGTCAGCCAGAGAAAGCACGACAACCAGCTTTGGGGCCATGATCAAGAGTCTTTGCTACCCTCATACTTACAGATACCAGCCTGCCATGGTGGTGTTGATTCGTGGAGATGGTGAGTGTTTTGAAGGAGGAGCACCAAGATAGCGTTGGAAGAACGCGCTCTGTTGGTTGGTACAAGCTGCATTTCGCCTCCACAGCTCTAAAACGCGGAAATCGGAACTGCAACTTCAACCAACACTTTGACTTCCACCCTTCCATTCTCCTTCCTCTCGATCTCAGTGGCCATTCTCACCATCACACATTGCCACCGCTTCGGCCTCTAGGCGCGATGTCAGCTCCTGCTCTACCAGGCGCCGTAGCCAGCCCCTCATCACAGACCGGTGCTCCAGCAGCCCAACGAGCACGCGAGATCCAAGACGCACTCAAATCAATCGTTCTTCAAACCGCCTCCACCCTTCGAGCCAAAACCCAGCTTGCGCGGCTACAGTCGTCTATCCCTCCATCATCAAGCACTGCAGCAGCAGACGTCAGTGCTGTATCATCCGGCTTGGATCAGCTCACCGGCGAATGTACACGTTACCTCTCACTGGTACATGGTCTGCGCGACTACTTGCTGCATGCACAAGCAGCACTAGAGATCGAGCTAGAAGCAGCGACTCAGAGAGAAGCAGAAGAGTCCAAGAGAGCAGCAGAAGCAGCGGCAGAGGCATTGAAGAAGCAGCAGCAAGCAGAGGCAGAAGCAAAGAAGAAGGCTAAGGTGGAAGAGGAACGAAAGAAGAAGAAGGATGAGGAGAAGGCCAAGGCTCAACCTGCAGAAGAGAGTAAGAAGGAAGACCTGACCGAGACAGGAGATGGGAAGAAGGATTCAGGAGCAGATGACTCGTTTTCTGGATTGACGACTCCGCCATTACCACCTGCGAAGAGTGAAGGTGCGGAAATGAAGCCCGGTTCTAACGAGGCGAAGAAGAAAGACCCTGGCAAAGCGGCAAACGATGCCATTGTTATCGATAGTGATGGAGATGACGATGAAGACGATGTGCCACTTGCCTTTGCACCCAAGGCTGGTGCAGCAGAAGGTAGTTCGAAGGCGATCGATCTCACAGAATCACCTGCTCTTGCCAACGCTGCTAAGCCACTTCCCTCCGACACCAATAGCACCTCCGTGCCAGCCTCCATAGCAACAGACGCAGCAGCAGCAACAACAACAACAACAACAACAACTCAGGACCCAACGCCATCTACCTCTACCGATACTGCTGCTGCAGGCGGCATCCAAGGATTGGACCTCTCAGCATTTGGCATCAACCTCTCATCCCTCGGCAACTTCGCTGATCTCTCCTCCCTCGGTATACCCTCACTCAACACCGCCTCGTCCTCCACAGATACATCGAACCCCCTGGTACCAGCAACAGACTTTTCAGAACTGGAAAAGATGATGGGCATGGACTTTTCATCCGCTAACAACACCACCTCCTCCGCCACGGGCGACACGAATACAGGCGCACAGGACTTCTCTTCACTAGGCAACTACAACCTTGGCAGCCTCGGGGGCAATACTGGATTTGGAGATGATAATGACTTGTTCGGCGCAGGTAGCGGCGGGATAGACCTCAGCCAATATGACTTTTCATCACTAGGGGGCAGTGGTGATGCCGGTGCGGGAGGTGTTGATTTGAGACGTTCTTGACCAACCATGTTTCGAGTAACAGTGGTGGTGGTGAGGGAGACAAGGACAATAACACTAGCTAGACTGATCGAGGAAAAAATTTGTATTTGTACTTGTGAACGAGTCTGTAAACTATGCTTAGCACGCTTGTGAACAAAGTCGTATGCCTCAAAGTACCAGTTAGGCTTGCCGACTTGCGATTTGGCGAAAGCAGACAAAGCTTCGCAAAAAGCGCTCCGACTCTAGAAGCTGGTGTCTCCGCACAAATGCGCTTGAGCTCCTCGAGAGAGTTCTCTTTTGTGAGCCGTGTACGCGCTGCTTTACGAGCAGATCATGCAGCGGCAGTAGCCGTCGAACGCAATCAAACTTGTGCTTTCCAAAACATGCCTTTCGCCACATCATTGCAGGGCTTGACGAGCTCGGGAACGAAAGTTTCTATGACTTCGGCCGTCTTTGCACGCCAAGCTGCCCTAACCTCTGGCAGCCTTGGACGAATCGCATCCTCAACGATCGTCCTGATTGAGTTGTTGGGTGAATAAAACATAAGCTTGTGTACTTGCCACGGAAAATCCTCTTGGACCCTTGGATTTTAGGTTCTTCCAAACCAACACTTTTGTTTCTTGCTATTCGACTTTTTCCTACCAACCTGGCGCCCTTCTCTTCCCTCTGTCCTCTGTCCTTTACTCACCACCTTTCGTCTTTGCCTCAATCAGGTTAGCCGCGCTTATGAGCGGTAGTCGAGCGACGAGACCGGGCGCAGGGGGCTTACCTTACCACGAAGCATCGTATTGGCAGAATCGCTTCACCACCGACCCTCGCGAAGCATCTGGATTCGAATGGCTTTCATCCTCAACATCCCTCATCTCACTTCTGCCTCAATCTCTCCTGCTTCGCTCATCTCCGACTCGCATATTACACATTGGTGTTGGAACCTCCCGCCTCTCCCTCGAACTCATACAATACTATAGACAGAATGCGCCAGAAAATTGGAAAGAGCGAGCAAAGCAGGTTGTGAACGTTGATTTCTCAGAGAAAAGTATTGGGTTTCAACGACATGCAGAGGCAGTATGGCTCAAACAGGTCGGGGAAGATGCAGGAGAGGAGACACTCATGGTATATCACGTGCTTGACCTGCTCGACTATGCTGAGGTGAATAGAGAGCTAGGAGGCAAGGGGAGAAAGTTCGATGTTGTGTTGGATAAGAGTACGTCCGATTCAATATCTACTGGTGAAGATATACCGCTGGAATCAATACACAAGGGAAAGCATCACTCAAGCTTGATGGAGCTTACTCAAGGGAGAAAGGAGAGGAGAGTGGCGACAACGCAGATTCTAGGAGTCAACCTAGCTTCGATTGTGGAGAAGGGTGGTGTTTGGTTGTGTCATAGCTATAGTTCTGACCGGTGGGAAGACGTCATCCCAGGCAGTAACCACGTTACTGAAGAGCAAGTATGGCCATGGACAGAAACATCAAAGATACCGGTCCCGGTGAAGTCGTCAGACCCAAACGCACCACAGATCAATCACTGGATATATACCTTGCATCGCACATAGCATTCGATATACCACGCCCGAGACACACAGATCATAGGAAAGTGACGATTGACAAAGCTTGTCGTTGTGTTGTGATCAAGCCTTCTTCGAGCTCCTGCTGGACTTAGCACGCAGCAATTTGTTCCGTAGCTCTCGTTCTCTGTCCCTCTCGTGCTCCTTCTCAGCGTCGCTTGGCAGTTCGAACTCGTCATCATCGGAACTCAGATCACTTCTTGACATCTTCTGTCTGCTTCGTTCGGCTTCAAGCCTGTCTTCCGACTCGCTATCGCTGAAGACCATGTCTCGGAAAGCAGACCGCTCGACACCCCTCTTATACGCATCTTCCTCCTCCTCTGGTTCTTCCCGCCCGGTTTTGGATCTTGGACCAGGCTGCGAGCGAAACTTCTCCCGTAAAGTCTCGACCTTGAGGGCGTCCCGGTTGGAAGCATCCTCTCGGTCCTCCGGCTTTGGGTGCTTAGATCTGGAGGGTTGTGCAGAACGCTTATTCTCGCGGATAGCGGCGCGATAGTCTGGTGTGACAGAGCGTGATCGTGATGGTGAGCGAGGAGGTGGTGATGGACGAGGAGGTGGCACGGGGGAGGGTGATCGTCGACGATGACGAGGTGGAGGAGAAGGGGATCGACGAGAAGGACGATAGGAGTCTGCCTGTTGAGGAGCTCGAGAGCCCCAGCCTGAATCACGGCTTCGGTCGGTGTTGTTACCGTTTCGATTTCTGAAATTGCCACTGTTGCGGTCATCTCGACGGTTCCGAGTGCTTCGATCATCTCTGCGACGATAGTCGACTCGAGGAAGAGGTGGTTGCTCCCTATCCCTCCCCCTTGTATATGCCGGAGGACGTCGATCAACCTCTCCTGCTGGCGCTGAAGTTGTTGGAGCTCCTGCACCCCATCTCGATCTCCTCTTGCCCTCCCTCGCCACCGCCTCACCACTTGCACCCGCACTCTCTGCCGCTCTCGCCGCCCTCTCCCTCGCCTCCCTCACTACTCTCTCCCCCTCCTCCCTCTTCTTCCTCAACTCCTCCTTCTTCTCCTCCACAAACCTCTTCGGCACGCCCCCTAGACTCTCCTGTGCGCTCACCAACAGTTCCCACAACTCACTCATAAACTCTGCTGTTTTACCCTCCAAAAACCCCATCAGCTGAATTTGCACCTTTCGCGGATCCGGAAACCTCTCTTCCTCCAGCATACCACTCGCATACTCGAGTACGACATCATCTTCAAAGCCGAGAAGTTCGGTGACTCGGCGAGCAATCCAGGGTTTGATGACGGACAGTTCGACTTTGCGCATGTCGACTTTGGTGTTGAAGTGCGGTGGGAAGGTGAGTTTGCGGAGAAGGGTGGATTCTTTGTTGGAAAAGCGAGAGTCTTGGGACGCTGAGACGCCTTTGTATGATGAGTCGCCCATGGTGGTGGTGCTAGCTGCTGAGCAGCGGCGAAAGTAAGACGGTGAGGAATCGTGGTGGTCGATCGTGTCGGAGAGAAGGATGGACAGGGGTGAGAAGAAGTGACCAAAAGGCAAGAATTGCATCGAGCTCGAAATTTCGAAAGGGTCCGCTCGCTTCACGTGAAGCTTTCCAAGCCACAACACAACATGTTGCTGCTCAGCATACGATACCAGCCTTTCGCAAGATATACAACACACCTCAAGCAAATATGTGGAATAGATCAATACTGGCATTCATGTGTCGTACAGTACTGCTACTACTCCCTGTCAGGATCTAGAGCTTGGCGAATTTAGGAGTCTTCTTCTGCATAACAGCCAGCATAGCCACTGGCATATCATCCGACTGCAACAAGGCCGAGTTCAATGCCGTAGTGTACTTCAATCCCTCATCCACAGTGTGATCCCTTCCGTGCAGCAAGAAGATCTTTGTCCCTCTCACCGCAACTGGTGCCTTACCAGCGATGAAACTAGCAGTCTTGACGGCCTCAGCTACGACCTCTTCCCTACCACCATCCACAACTTTGCTCAAGAATCCAATCTCTCGTGCCTCCGCTGCGTCGAATTCCCTCGCAGTATAGCAGAGTTCTCTTGCCAGCGAATCATTTCCGACGATCTTGGGGAAGCGCTGCAAGGTACCGATATCAGCAGCTAATCCTGCGTCAACCTCTTTGATGCTGAACCGAGCATCTTTAGTGGCGTAACGAATGTCGCAAGCAGACATAATGTCGATGGCGAGACCGAAAGCTACACCGTGTACGGCGGTGATGACTGGTTTCTCGACGTATTCGAACCAAGAGATGGCTTCTTGGAAGTCTCGGATGTGGGCTCGCATGGCAATGGCTTTGCGGGCGGGGTCGGGGAGGTCAGAGGTGACAGAGCCTAGGGATTGCTCGTTGAGATCGAGGCCAGCGGTGAAGCATCGCCCTTCACCAGCGACTACGATGGCGGATACGTTGGGATCATCACGGACTCGACGAAGGATGAGGGCAAGCTCATTCCATTTAGGATCGTTCCATGCGTTGACGGGAGGTCGGTTGAAGCAGAGAAGCAGGACTCCCTCGGCAGGGAGAGTGAGTTTGTGGTACTTGGCGTCTGTATAGCCGGTGTATGGTTGAGGGTAGGACATATTCGATAGTGCGATAAGCGAACAGGTTGGGAAGAGGTTGATGCTGCCAGGGATGGTGGAGAGAGAAAGGTATAAGAGGGTGTGATGGGGAAGGAGGCGACACGCGCGGTTGTCGGAAACGTTAGAAGCCGCTTAGCCGGTTAGGGTTCCTGCGAAATTCCGGCCCAAGCACTCGCAGCGTCGTAAACATCGGGCGGATCCATCGGACTATTCATCTTCACTTGCTTCAGGCACAGCCAAATTGCTGTCTTGGTCGTCATGAGCCGCTCCAAGCATCATTCGAGTCTTCCATTTTCAGTCTCATGGAACCTATGGTGACGCTGAAGAGTTTGGGGGGGGGGGGGAAATCGTGTAAAGTACATAGGGGCGGTTTTGTGCGAGAGAAGCGGCGTGCATGATCACTGTTCAGAGTCATCCTTGTTCGACTCTCTACCACGCGAGCGCTGTGTTGTCTGACGATTGAAAGCAGCCGTAAGGCTTTGTAATGGCGACTGTGCGTACTTTTCCTGGTTGCTTGAAGACATAACTGTGAGGCAACGATGGCGAAAGAACGGAATGAAATCGGTCAAAACATCTGAGTAGATGATCGGTACGTTCGCAGATAATCAAGTGCTACTTACGGACTGGCGTTGAAGAAGGAGCAGGCGACCCATCCTCCAAAGATCCATTCTGCCGCCGTTGCAGCTCCTGACCCTGCTTGATCATAAAATCGCGCTTCTTGGCTGTGTTGTTCGACTTGACCGCGAAGTAACCGAAGCCAGCGACGACGACCAATGCTGCCCAGCTATCGCACATCAAGGTAAAGACAGTCGTTGTTAGTAGCTGTGAGAGACTTTGTCGTTCGACATCGAGCAAAGAGACTCACCCCCAGAAGATTGCCTTGGGCTGATCCAAGCCTTGTCCTTTTGGTGCTTGCCCAGGTCGAGGTGGTGGTGGTGTCGCGGTGCTGGTGGAGTTGAACCTGCGGTGTGCGACATTCGTGAGCCTTGTCCGTATTGTTGACGGGAGCATCTTGTTCGTGTTGGCCTCGTTGCGGTAGGGTTGTTGAAAGGTGTTGGGAGCAGGACGGTGGTGAGCTCATACAACTTTTCTGTGAGTGGAGGCTGCGAAGGTCTACAGTTGTGAGATCTTGCTACACAACAGCGCATTACATAAAAAAAAAAAAAAAAAAAAAAAAAAAAAAACAAAAAACCAAAAAAAAAAAACAAAAAACCAAAAAAAAAAACCAAAAAAAAAAACGCTCCCGCTCAGGCGAGGCTGTGCGTCTGTTGCAGCTGGACCCTGACTTGTTCCCATTGTGTGGCTTCTCGGCTTGGCGTACCCACATGCGAAAGGTCCCATCATAAAAGGCAAGTCGTCATAGCTTGGGCTCGCTCTTATCTTCTCAACCACACCTCATAGCTGCTGTCGACGAAGTCTTGTGGCCCGAGAGACCGGAAGGTCCGACCGAACTGTAGCTAACAAGATGGCGCTCGACGCCGCACTCTTCACCCTCCACTTTGTACGAAGGAGGACTGAACCATGGATTGTCGACATCTACCCTTCGCCTACTGCCCAGGGTAGCAGTCCAGCACCGCCAATACCCTCGAAAGGCACGAATGGGGCGTCTAGCAGCAGCTCGAAACCAACGGCTTTCACCGGCACTATCCCGGATGTAACTGCACAACGTGCTCTCGCCCTTGAATCGAACGACTTTTCTAAGCAAACACCTAGCTACACACGGGTGCGAGCCGTAAATCATACACAGTACAGCACTATCCTACTAGATGGTCTCATGAACGACTGCCTGCTTGCTTCTATCTCTCAGCCGCACAGCAATACTAAGAAGAAGGATATCCAACTCTACAACCCCGATGCAGAAGTCGAACTTGAAAAGCGCACCAAGACGTTCCAGCAAGCTTGGCTCTTCCACTTTGGCGACCCGTCATCTCAATACACCGAAGAGTTCTCTTGGAAACGTGAAGGTGGACCGTCTAGAGGCTCGCCAACACAGTCCGCCTATGTTTGCGAAGTCATCCGCAAGCCCGACCCGAGCGTGTTAGCAGCACAATACCGACCTCCAGTAGCCAAGGGTAAGCCCGGCACCCTACAGCTGATGGACTACAACCTCGATCGTTTAGACGTGCAAGACAAGAAAGGCCTCGAAGTCGCACTTGTGATGACCCTCAGTGCGCTGCTTGATCAGGAGTATGATGAGAGGCTGGCAACAAAAGGGGAACGTAATATCTACATCTGCACAACGGGCATTCCGACCGATTTGAGCAGGCAAGGATTCAGCTCAGCGTGGCAAGAAGCGGAGCAGCGACATCAAGCAAACACAGCTGTACTACAGCAATCAAGTCGAAATCGCGAAGCTCCAGGTCTACCACGCAACCCTAGCGATTCATCGGACGTTGCCAACGTGGATCGCATTGCCAGTCTCGAGCCTAACGAGATGCTCGTCTCCAAATGGGGCTCTATCGACGAGTATGTCCAGCACGCTATTCGGCTGCTCAGGTCTGATGGTCAGGGTCAATCGATGTACCTCATAGCCTTGCTGTCCGACGCAGCAGAGACCACACCAAAGCTCGTCCAAGTCGCTGCTGCCATTAAGGCTGCTTACTATCGACTGCCTGACGACGCCAAAGGTACAGTGTATGGCCTATCCACTGACGCAAGCGCAATCGAAGACGAGCTCTATCAGTATGTTCAGACTCTCGACGAGGAGCCCAAGCAGCATTCTGCGCCGGAATCACCTTCTGCTGACCCGCAATCGAGAAGACGCATCATCAGGCTCGATCCTCCGTCCCCGCCCGCGGGCTCGGGCACACAGGCAGGAGGCTCTAGCTCTCGACCTTCTTCTGCAGCGCCTTACCAGCCACCAAGCAAGCTCAAAGTCATCCTGTCGAAAGAGCGCATTGGTGAGCTCGAACCAAAGAAGGTCGATGATTCGCATCCTTCAGCTGCATCCAAAGCAAAACCCATCCCGCCCGCGAGCAACGGTCAAGGCAGACTGGATGTACCCGCTTTGCCGAGTCGTCCTGTATCACCAGCACGACCGCAGCCACAGCAGGCGCAACCACAGGAAGATGAAAGCCAATCCTCGCCTCAACCAGAGAAAAAAGGCAAAGGAAAAGCGCTTCTCTCAAAGCTCGGTCTGCATCATTAGCACACAAGTCACACAGCAATATGATTCACCTTGCAATGCTCTTTCGATTGCGTTCCTGTGAGAACGACAGCTCTTGAATCTTCTGAATCACATCTAAAGCCTGTGTCCAGTCTTCGACCCTAATAAGCACTCCGCCTTCCTCTTTCTCCCCCGCTTGCAGGAAGTCTGTGTGATCCTTGTAAAGCTTTTTGATCGGCGGCTTGGCTCTTGCAATAGTCTTGCCGATCGATGACTCCTCAAACCCATCCTTGTTCTTCATCACCAGCCCGAAATCCGCGTTGACTAAGCAGGGTAGATCTGTAGTCGAATCTCCAACGTATACCTTCACTACTTCTTCCTCCTTTGCGAGAGCTTGCATGATCTCAAGCTTGTGAATTCCAGTCCTAATCCCGCCTCTGCTTCCTCCAGCCAGATTCAGCAGACTGAGTGGTAAAGATTTGGTCAACTTCCCTGTTCCCTTTCCATCTTCGTCCATGTCTATTTCGTTTGCGTAAACTTTGCTGATTCCGGCATCGTTACCATCTGCTGGGTTGGTGATTGCTTGACGGATAAAGTCTGCGCTCCAACCAACGCTGATTACGTCTGCTGCACCAATAGTTCCTTCTCTCGATTGTTCAGCGAGCCAGGAGTAGAATGTGTCCCAGCCATCCCTAAACTGTACCTTTTCAGCGCGCTGCAGCAGTTCGGTTTTGGGCATATCCTTGAACAGTCCTCCTTCTTCCACTCGCCCAACGGAAGCAACCTCGACCTCGTCAATCCCGGCCAAAAACTCTAGCTGAGCAGACCAAGAGTCGGGCTCAGAGTGAGATGAAAAGTAGGTGGAGAGATCAGACATGTACGCTTCTGTGTAGTGGTCGAAGCTAGGACCGTGTAGCTGGGTGGAATCTGGAGGAGCGATGAGGGAAAGTGTGTCGGAGGAGGTAATTGTTTCGTCCCAGTCGAAGAAGAGACGAAGTTTGGGTGCCGAAGCGCCAGAAGAAATGATGTCTGTAGCAGCGGTGGTGGGAGTGGCAGGAGTGGACCGTGTAGCTGCTGCTCGACGAGGCGGGCGGGACGGGCGAGTGAGGGAGGATGAGCGGGAGAGCAATTCTGAGTCGTTGGTTAGGTCCGTGGGAACGGCGGAGACAGGGGCTACGGATGATGTTGGAGAGCTGGCGATGAGTGCGACTGGCTCGGAAGAGGCATCGATCGTAGCAGCTTGCGTCTTGATTTCGCTATGCAATGGGATCGAAGCTTCTCCTGCTTCGTATGCCGGGAGATCCACTCCCTGTTCTCTCGATACTTGGTCGAGGGTACTTCGATTGAGCTCGTCGGCAAGGGAATCAACACCATGGAGTCGACGAAGTGGTAGCGCTGGCTTAGGTGGCTCTGGATCGTAAAGGTCAATCGACTCCATCTTTCCCTCGTCCTCTGGCGCCGTTTTCTGCTCTGCGCTCTGGAAGTGCAGCGGCGAAGGAGCAACTCTCCTCTTCCCACCCGGTGTAGTTCCTCTGTTCTCCCAGTACCCCGCCACCTTCTTGTGTCTGGGTGGTGGAGGCAAAGCCCTGACCGCAGCTCTTTCCTCTTCTTCCCTCCTCTTTGCTTCTTCCTTTTCCTTCTTCTCCAGCGCCAGATCCAAGTCGTCGGGAATACCAGCTTCTTCCAAGGCCTCCAACTCCTCTGGCGTAGGGGGAAGTTTCAGCCTCTCGCCATCTTGAAGTAGCTCTGCTGATTCTTCCAGCTGCAGTTGACGCACTGCTACGTTGGGAGGGGCATGGATGTTCTCGTATACGGTTCGCTCGAGCGAGTCACCCTGCGCAACACCTGTTTCGGCATCGCGCAGTGCGCGGTATAGAGGGTCAACGAGGGAAGGTTTCCTCACTTTTCCTTCCAAAATATCGCGTGCCGTGATCCCAGGCCAGTAGTATATGCGTTCGTTTTCGTCGAATCGGTGCAAGAAAGCTTGTGCCATAGCTTCCACTCCTCCGTACAACCCTCTAGAACGAACGTAGGAGAAAACAGGGGAGCGATCAATACCCATTTCAGCGCTGATACCTGTACCGAAAGGTCCTGCTGCAACTGCTGTTTCAGCTCCCAGTGTCACCTTGTGCGATTTGAACGTCTCCATAGCTCTCTCCGTATTCACCACCAGTATCACATCAAAGATGTCGAACCCTAGTAGAAGACCAACGGCAAGATTGTTCGGACTGATAGTCGAAGGAGCACTCCAACTTCCATCCGGCAATCTCGCCAGCATCAGTCCTGCTCCACCAGCACCGCCAAAGGGCGCAATACCAGATCGCATCGCTGTGTATATCACAATACCTTTCGCTCGCTTAATGACTTGAGGAGGGATCTTGCGCAGCACTTTACGCTTCTTCTTTATAAAGCTTTCCTTTCCCTTTTCCTTCGCCACTACTTTATCATCTTCGGCTTCGCCATCTTTCGGGGTGGGAGAGGGTTTTGTTTCGACACCTTCGACGGTGAAAGCTCGGAGAATGCGCTCGCATTTAGCAATTTCTTCGGGGAAGTCGTTGCTCTTGGGCCAGAACCGTTCACCACCGAGCTTGGCGGATGCGGAGTTGGCATAGCCCGATGCCCAGTCGGAGACGACGATGGATTTGTCGAATGCTGTTTTGCCCCATCGTTTCCAACGGCTTTCATCTGTGGAGGAAGAGGGGTTGTTGGACATTGTTGTGGGTTGGTGGCGTTAGAGGAGGAAGTCTATGGGGCGTGTGTGGGCAGGACAGACGAAGCAATGGTGGGAGGATGGAACTGCTATTGGAATTGATTGACAGATCGTTGCCGCGGACTTGCATCTCCGGTCATCTTCATGTTCCACATTTAACTCGCCCGATAAAATTCTAAAAGTGGAGGAAGATCTCAGAAAGACAATCGGCAATACATCCTCCAAGGTTTTCCGCAATCCGAAAAGTGTGTCGACAAGTGTGTCATCGAGCAGTATAAGCTCGGCTCAAGCTCTACCGGCTCTCCGAGTCAGCATTTCTTCTTGCTTCGAAGAAAACGTTGCTACAAGGCGACGTTCGGTTATTCTTACTCGCTCGGCAAGAACTGCTAGTCTCTGTCCGCGTAGCGCTCGTCAATGTGCATGATCGAAGTTGTGTGAGTCTGCCTCGCCTTGCGTGTTGGGCTCGGACTTTAGCCACTTCCTCAAAAGTGAAGATTGATAGCCGAGTGTGTTTTGAGAAGAAGCCCCTGTTGCAGAGACGGAAGAGTATATAGGACATGAGTTTCACCCCACCTTCCTTCTCACCAACGTCAACTCATCCGTCCGTCCTCCCGCTCTGAAACAATCGCAAAAATGGTCACCAACCACCAAGTCCTCTTCAACAAAGTCCAGCCCACTGGTCTTCCCAAGCCGGGCGAAACCACCACTCGTGGCTCTGCCGGGCTCGACATCGACAATGTTGCCCTCAACGGCGGTGTCCTCACTCGCAACATTGCTGTTTCTCTCGACCCTACCATGCGTAACCGTATGAAGGGTGACATTGGCTACTTCACCCCTGCCTACGTCGTTGGCAAGCCTGTCACCGCCATTGGTATCGCCGAAGTTGTTCGATCCGAAGTCGACGACTTCAAGTCTGGCGACATTGTCTTCGTCTGGTCCCTCGGTATCGAAGAATACACTCTTCACCCTAAAGAAGCTACTGCCGGTTTCCGCAAGATGGACCCCACCGCCCTCTCTTCCGGTCTCTCCATCACCACCTTCCTCGGTGCAGCAGGTATGCCTGGCATGACCGCCTACATGTCGATCAAGGAGATCATTGGCGATCTGAAAGCTGGTAACAAGATGTTCGTTTCCGGTGCTGCCGGTGCTGTCGGTCAACTCGTCGTTCAATTGTGTCACCAAGCCGGAGTCAAAGTCATCGCTTCCGCTGGATCTGATGAGAAGTGTGATTTCGTCCGATCCCTCGGCGCTGACGAGACAATCAACTACAAAACCGAAAATCTCCCCGCCAAACTCAAAGCTTTCGCCGCCGACACCGGTATTCACTACTACTACGACAATGTAGGAGGTGAACAGCTCGAAGCATACATCAACGTCGCCGCTCGTTACGGTATCATCGTCGCCTGCGGTTATATCTCGGGTTACAACGCCGAGAAGCCAGAAGATGTTGTTTACCCCAAGAACCTCTTCAATATCGTCACGAAGGAGTTGAAATACCAGGGCTTCATTGTCAGCTCCTTCTTGCCAAAGTGGTACGGGAAATTCATGGAGGAGGTACCGAAGATGTTGGCAGAGGGAAAGATTAAGAACAGGGAAGATGTCACTTTTGGGGTGTACGGTGCAGAGGATGCTTTCTTGAGACTGTTTACGGGTGAGAACCAGGGTAAGGTCGCTGTCTTGATCGACACGGAGCGTGCGGAGAGGTGGAACCTTGGAAAGCAGATGCAGGGGGCCAAGGTTTGGAAGTAAAGCAATGCGATGTATGAGTAGTTATGTTCGGAATCTGAACCATTTGCATAGACAGACACGAAGCACGAAGCATTTCGTCTAAGTACCTCTAGTGGATGTGTGGTGTGTTGGAGTGTTGGTAGTGCAGTGTATAGGTTAGTGTATAGGTTTGCTTCCGGGATATTGCACAAACCTAGGTGCGGAGAGATGCAAACAATGAAAAGTTTATGTAGGACTTTGTCGGCTCAGTCGATACGTCTATTCGCTCCTGTTGACGAGCATGGTAGAACGAGGTCAGACAAAGGTCGACACAACCTAGACAAGCGTTGCTACATCATAAAACCATTTTCATTTACATCCGAAGAACCCAATTATCTCTACAGAGCTACAACGTCATGTGTCTGCTTCAAAGGAGTAGCCTTCACGATTAACGGAATCAACGTTCCAGTCTGAGGCTTAATCACATAGTGTCCCACAACCCTGAACAGACTCTGCATGACACCCGAGTGACTTGTCAACGAAATAACCTGTTCTGTTGGGGCTTCGTTCCAAACCTGCGTCAGAGCCTGTTGAATTCTAGCATCCAGATGGGAGACCTGCTCACGATCGGTTGTCCAAAGGGTATCTTGCTCGGTGAAAGCGGGTTCAAAGTGCATGTTGGGGTAGTCTTTTTGAATTTCGGAACGAGTACGACGTTGATCGCAAGTGTGTTCGCCGTACTCTTCCCTGAAGAGCTCCTTTAGCTCGGGAGAGATTTTGCGTGGACCACCGATCTTGCCGAGAATGTCTTTGAAGAGACCATCGATACCGCCATGTCCAGCAGGCTTAGACACAGTGTTGTTAGAGTTGTTCATAAGAATGTTATCATAGCTAATCTCCATCGTCGAAATAGCTCGGCTGAGGGGGGAAGAATAAAGCTTTGTTGGCAGGGGTGGGGGATCTTGTTGCTCCAACAACGAGACCCAAGCATCATGAACCGCTTGAGCCTGCTGAATGCCGAGTGGAGTCAGACGAGCATCAGGACCCCAAGTGATGTTTCCATCTGTAAAGATTTTGGACCAGGTAGCGTCCCATGCTGGAGTCCCGTATTGTGATTCAGCTACATTGTGGTATCCCTGACCATGGCGGCCTGCGAAGAGAAGTTTGTAGGATGAGCCATCGTGAAGGGCGCCCTCAAGGTTGAGTTGGAAAAGGGTGCGTGTGAGGTCAGCCCAGGTAGTGTTCTCACGAAGACCGAAGTTGGCGGCTACGGCGGGGAGGGATGAGCCATCGGCGTTGTCGTATTTGAAGAAGCCGGTATATGTCTACATTGTGCGAAGGAGAAGAGGTTGAGTGGGTCAGTATACGGGCAAGTAGGACGAAGGAAGTGCGATGAAGGGGCGTGAAGCTTACGGTAAAGTTGTAAGACTTGGCAGGCATGGCGAGAGGGTTCCAAAAGGGAAAGATCTTAGCGGGGACAGCCTGAGCACCGGAGACGGCGACAGCGACAGCGAGGAAAGCCAGAAAGACAGAAGAGGAGACCATTTCAGACGCAGTGAGGTCAAGGAAAGGATTGGTGTGGAGTACAACGCTTACTATGGAAAGGTAGGGTGGGACGGCGAGGGTATATATGCTTGAAGTCGAGCTAGAGGCGACTGGAGGAGAAGCAAGGCGAGGTAGTGGCCAATGCCAAGAGCAACGAAGAAGCTCAGGAATGGCGAATATCGGACCGACGATGCTGGACAGAGACTGACAGCAGAGATACAGGGCCGATGCACGAAGCAGATGGTCGAGAAGAAGCGAGGTCGATGGTCTGAAACCCAAATCGAAGAAGCATTGAAAGGAAAAAGACCGGCGGCGGCGGCGATGGTGAAACGATCCTTCGATTGCCAAGTGTTGGTATGGGGGCGGGTATAACCTCTCAGATTCTTCTTGCAACACATGCAAACAATGACACTGGACCCTCTTTCAAGTTCATCACTGGACGTCCACACACTCTCTTGTGCATCGTTCCATCCAGGCCTCGCACACAACGTCAGCGTGGACACGATTGATGTGCATCTTCAAATTGACCGAAGCACCGAAGGGATTGGCGTAACGGAAGAATCAAGAGGGCTCGTTCTAAACTCGCACCGAACTGTGGGATGAGAACGTGCGCGTTTTCACGCTTTGCAATTCGTGCGGAATCTGACGTTCCGACCAACGCCGGTCACTTTTGGATCCTTCCTATCGACCCTCGCCAACATCACCGATGTCGGTATTCTCACGTGTATCGCTTTACCATTCACATTCATGCCACGATATCAGGATGCCTCCCATTGGTTCCTGACCATCGCCCTTAATCACAAAACCATGGTTCCTGACAGAACATCGTCATAGACTTGCAGACCTCGAGTTCAAGTTCGAGATCTCTTGTCGGTCACCTTCGGACATCAGGGTTCTGTTCCAGACCGAGATCACCCCGGCCTCCTCTCACAGTCACTCATCAACACATCAGCTCAGAGATCTAGGAACGTAAGAAATGTTATCATTGAAAAGACCGAGACATATACATTTATCTACGACGACTCGCACCTGAACACGACGAGAAGCCACGACCTCCAGTGTATATGGTCGTTCGCTTTCCACCGAGACACTTGAAGAGTCCCAATTGCTCCTTCCCCAGAGTTTTACTGCTTGAAGAACCCAACAATAGCCTGAATACCTGCTGGTGAAAGACCGTGTCGTGGGTAGCAGATGTATACCCTGTCTTCGACCGCACCCAACTTCTGCCTGAACTCGCCCTTGTTGGTCAATCGGTTGTGTTCCGCAATCGATGCATAAGCCTTGGTGAGCCACTTGGTAGTCATCTTGCTCAAGCCGTGCTTGGCGACGAAAGTCGAAGTAGCCGAGACACCGAAAGTCATTTTGCTGCCTGCATTGTTCTCAAGTGCATGCAGGATAACATGCTCGATGGTACCGTTGGGAGCACCAGGGAAGTCGAGCGCCCACTTGATGTGCCATCCGTGCTGAGGCGAGAGCTGGTGAAGCACCACCATTGCGCATACTTTTCCGGACGCATCGCGGGCGATGTAGTAAACTCGGTGCGACATGTCTCTCCAAGGGTGGACATCGGTCATGTGCACCTGTTCACCCTTGCGGTTCTTGCGCCAGTCCTCGATGCGCTCGTCGGTCTCGTGCACCACCTCGTCAGGCACATTCTCGTTGAGTGAATAGTCCTCAATCTTGACACCCTCCTTGCGTGCGTGTCGCACCTTCTTCTGGATGTCGGGATCGCGACGCGCAGGGTTCTTGGCCAGGTCGTCAACACGTTCTTCCGCCAAAACCGAGAGCGTGCACCAGTTGAGCCTGCCTCCTAAGATCTCTTCGACCTCTTCGCACACCATCATCCAGATGGGCTTCAGCTTGGCCTCTTTCTTGATGTACTGGAGGAAGGCCGAGACTACCTGGGTCATCTGAGTCTTGTCACACAGAGGATCACCGACGATCATGGCGTAGCCCTTGAAGGGAGAGTAGCCGACAGCAGCACCCGTCTCAGGGTGTCGCCACACCTTGTATCGATCATCGAGCCAGGCGGTGTTGGAAGCATCACCGTAGTTGGCGATGAGCTTCTCAAGAGCCTGCATATCGCGCAGATCGCTCTCGCCATCGGCCTTGAGTGTCAGACGAGGGTGCTTCCAGGGTGGAGGGTTGGTGCTGGCCTCAGGATGACGCAGCTCGCCTTCGACGTTCTTCTGAAGCGGCAAACTGCGTGGATCACGGTGGAATAGAGTGCCGAGACGAACATCGCCCAAGTTGAGGTAGAGGAAGACTAAACGTTCAAGACCGATACCGCATCCAGCGTGAGGAGGTGCACCGAGTCCGAAACCCTCAAGGTAATCCTGCATGCCCTTCGAAGAGATGGAAAGACGCTGCATCTTCTTCTCGAGCTCTTCGATATCATGGATACGCTGGCCACCGGTGCAGATCTCCTGACCTCGGATGAAGATGTCGAACGAGTTGGTCACCTTAGGGTTTTCCTTGTCCTCCATGGCATAGAACGGTCGAACCGAAGTGGGGAACTTGTCGAGGATGTAATAGTCGGTATTGTACTTCTCCTTGATCAGCTCACCAAGGCGAATCTCGGCACGAGTGGCCAAGTCCTCGTCCTCCTTGGGCATGCTGCCATCCTCATCGACGTAGCCTGACTCGCGCAAGATGCGAACACCCTGAGCGAAGGGGAGAATGAGCGTGTCTTCCGGGTAGACAAGGTCTTCGTGCGGGAAGTGGCGCTTGATAAGCTCGCGTTCGGGCTTGAAGTTGTCCCTGAGAGCAGCAAAGATGCTCTTGAGCATACCGTCAATGACCCGAATGGCATCGTAGTAGTCGACAATCTCCATCTCGATATCGAGACCCGTATATTCGGTAAGATGACGAGCCGTGTTAGAGTTCTCGGCACGGAAGACGGGACCGATCTCGTAGACCTTCTTGAAGTCAGCAGCAATACACATCTGCTTGTACAGCTGCGGACTCTGTGCCAAGAAGGCAGGTCGACCGAAGTAGTCAAGCATGAAGACGCTCGAGCCGGACTCGGAAGCACCACCCTGCAACTTGGGGGTATGGATCTCGATGAAGCCATTCTTGTCGAGATGAGCGCGAAAGTTATTGCAGATGGCAGCGTTGATGCGGAAGATGGCTTGAGATGTAGGTGTTCGCAAGTCGATTATGCGGTTGGTCAGACGGACACGCTGAGTGATGACGGGGCCCTCGTGACGTTCGATCGAGTGATTCTCGTCACGGGGTGCGCCCTCGCCGTCCGAGTCGGCGCCGTGACTGCCGCTATCTTCGCCTTCGTGGCCGTCGCTCTTTTTGAGGACGAGATCGGCGTCGTAGACGTTGAAGGGGAGCGTCTCTTTGGGAGGAGCCACGAGGTAGAGCTCCTGGACCTTGATCTCGGCCTGCTCGGTGGTAGCACCAGTGATGGGCTCACGAGGCTTTTGCAGCTCACCGCGTACCAGCACGATGGACTCGAGGGGTAATCGCTTAGCCCATCGGACCATGTGACCGGTAATTACGTCGGTTTCTTCAGCCAGAACAGCTTGAATGGTCGAGATCTGCTGTCGCAGCACGATGAAGACGAGGTGTGAGCTGACATCGCGGATAGTGTGAATACGAGCACGGAGGGTGACTGTATCGCCAATCTTGTTGTCGTCGCAGATGGTAAAGATATGGGCCCACTTGTCGTGTTCCTTGTTCCATTCTTCGGGGTACTGTTCACCGTAGCGAGCACGCTGCTCGGGAGTTTCGATGGCAGCAGCACGAAGATCGGACTGACGACGGAGCATGGCGATCTTCTCCTTGACCTTTTCTTGCTGAATGGCCTTTCGCTCCTTTTCCTCGACCTTTTGAGCCCTCTTGATGGCACTTGGACGTGGTTCATCGAGACTGACACCTCGCGAGGTGGATCTACGAGTTCCGGGAAGAGTATGACCGGAGAAGATGTGCGAGAGACGAAATTTCTTATCCGTGTTTTCGCTTTGAGTCGAGTTTACGGTGGACTGAGCCGAGGGTGGCTGAACGGGAGTGGTCTGACCACTTGCGGGGTTGCTGGAGCTCTTGGAGTGTCCATCTTCGCCATTCGAGTCTCCTGTGACCTTGGCCACAGCGCGTTTCAACATCTTGACGTTGGTCTATGTTGTGCTTGCGGGAAAGAGGGATTGTCTAATTTGCTCTTTGTGATTCTGACGAGAACTCGCAAAGTGGTTTCTCTGGGTGGGTTGGTGACGGTAGCAGCCCACACAGTCGAGACTGGACGTGGAGGTGAAACCTTGTCGCAAGAGCGAATGCTGGAGGGAGAAGGGTGGGAGGTGGGGGGGTAAAGGAAAGCTGGTGTGCAGACGGAGAGCGTTGTTATAGCGATGGGTAAAAATAAAAAATAAAAAATAAAAATAAATAAATAAATAAATAAAAAAGAAAAAAATAAGGAAGTAACGCAAGGCACGACGACGAGAAGGAGGAGGAGGAGGAGAAGTAAGCGGCTAATATAATTTTGGCGGTTTTCGCAAAGCAAAGACAGAGCATGGCATGGAAGTGTCGCAGTTGAGCCTAAGCTCGAAGGGGCAATGACATTCCAGTATCAAACGACAAACCGAACAAGCAAACAGAGAACCCTGTTGTGAAGGCATTGGGCATGAGTTCGCAGCCGTCATGCCTATCAGTCACTTCCAAGTCGGTCTCGCCTGCGGAAAGACTCTTTTCTTTTCTTTTTTCTTTTTTGTTTTTTTTTGTTTTTTTTTTGTTTTTGTTTTTGTTTTTTTTTTTTTTTTTTTTTTTTTGACAGAAGCAGCCTTTCGACAGTGTGGAGGTGCCTAACGCCCTTTTAATTTCGGGTACAGTCATGTTTGAAGCTCGCCTTCACAATCACTATGATCAAACGACGATTAGCACCTCGAGCAAAGTAGTTACAGAATAAGACAATGGAGCTTGAGCTGAGCCACAGCATTGGCTAGTATACACAGTCGGATGAGCCATCCGCGGATACAAACGGTGCCTGCACGGGACGATACAGAGAGTTAACTATATCAGCCTCATTTTCGGGTCGTTTTGCGGAGCCAGTCGACAATAAGAGAGGAGGGAAGGTGTAAAGCCATCTGACAACGGTAACAAGTTGAACGAAGATGGAGAAGATCTGCTATCAAGCCATCGATTTCGAGCGAGCGAGCATGTGTGTGGGTAGGCAGATCCCGTGGTTCGGAAGCCATCAACCGCGGAGTTGAGCTAAACGCTCGTATCTTTAAAGCCGTCTCCGCCAGCCTTGCTCTCCACCTTGACTTAGCCCTTGGCATCCTTTGCGACTTGTCTCCAGCATTCGCCCGCTCTGAGGTCGCCACTTCAGCTCGATGCTTCTATCGACTCTTTCCCGAAGCCAAAGTGAAGCCAACTCTGACGTTTGAAAGTGAAATACAGCAGAACGAGCGTATTTGTCTCCAGGCTGAGTCACGAAGAGCTGTCTTTCGAAGCAAGCTGATCTCTTTCTATCGAGCGCAGCGAGTGACCTCAGTGTCGATCGCTTCGCAGCCATCATCTTAAGCCAGCTTCTGATCACGAGCAGACACAGGCTACTGCCTTGAACAACGTCTGGCGACGCTTTGTGATGAATTTCATATGCCGTGACGTTCTGTTTGCTTTGAAGCTCAATTCCACGGAAACAACCAGGCTGCACGGCACTTTTTCCCGATCCTAACTTGTCACAATGAAGCGCGAAGACGTCACAACGCGTGTGGTGCCTGGACGGATTTTGACTTGAGTTCAAACCTCTGTAATTTGGCAGGAATCGAAGCTTCACACTAAGAGGAGCGTATGCTGAGATGTTACCGGATTGCCTTGCCGAGAACAAGATATTGTCGCTGAACGATGGTCTGGCTATCTTCGGCGTTACCCTTCCGGGCTGTCGCTCAGTTCGCCCTTTTGTTTGATCCGCTGACATTCGACGAGCCTAGATCTCGTTAGAACGTGGATCGAGCAAACGACATAATACTGTGAAGCTGCTTGACGAGAAGTCGCCTTTTCAACCTGCTCCGGGCAAGGATGTCGGGGTGCTAGGGCGAGGCAATTTCCTGGCCAAAGAGTAAATACGGTCTAACAAACATCCGTTGTTGCGCGATGCAGCCAAGAAGAGGCTGCAGAGCTGCACTATCAGATAGCCAGAATTGGCCTCGGAACTCGGGATACGTGCTAGAAAAAATTCCACTTTGAGCCAAAAAGTTTGCAGCAAACTTTTTTTTTTTTTTTTTTTTTTTTTCTTTTTTTTTTCTTTTCGATACAGAATCCAAGGGTCCTCACTAACATCAACGACATCGTCATCAACAACCGCATCTCAAACCAACGACTACACCATCACAGCCCCAATCAGCTCAGCCATAGGTACTCGTGGATCGACGAATCTGGTACATCCTTTCAGTCGCTAATTACAGCAACCTCCACCCGTGTCTAGCGCCATGACCAAAAAGCGATCCCGTGCGTCCTCGATAGCATCCAACGAAATGAACTCCAACAATCACACTCCCATGTCTCACGAAGCCGGTGGAAGCAGTGGGGCAGGAGCTTCTTACAGCCGCGCTGCATCCGCGCTTCCCGCATCCGGCCCTCTCGTACACGCATCTCAGGATCTCGATGACTTCCAAGCTTCTTTCTGGCGCTACCAAATGGATCTGGTCGAACAAGGCGGTGATGCAGATGGAAATATCGTCGACTTCAAATCCGGCCTCCCCACACAGGGTCAGCTTCCTTTGGCGCGGATCAAGAAGGTCATGAAGTCAGATGATCAGGTCAAGATGATCTCTGCTGAAGCGCCTATCCTTTTTGCTAGGGCTTGTGAGATCTTCATCTCGGACTTGACGTGTCGTGCGTTCTTGATTGCGGAAGAGCACAAGAGGAGGACAATTCAGAGGTCGGATATTGCTGGTGCCATTGGAAGGTCGGATCTGTTCGATTTCTTGATTGACTTTGTGCCAAGGCATGAGAGTGTACCGAGTAGTAGGTTGCCTGGTGGTGGAACTGCGAAACGAGAGAAGACGGGTGAGGGGAAAGGCCTTGGTCGATCCAACGCCGGCGCCAGTGGTAGCAGGAGACAACATCAGCCTGCAACAGAGGAAGAGGGCGACGCATCGCGTGGCGACCACCTCTTCCACGCGATACCGGGCTCTTATGGCGATGCTGGAGAGACATCTGCAACAGGTGGTGCGGACTCGTTCAATGTCCCACACACTGCCGGCGAAGCAGGCAACAGCAACAGCAGTATGGCACACTGGATCCATGACACTTCGGCAGACGAACACTCTTCACAGCCAGACATCTCGACGCATCCACACAACGCGCATCACTCGCATCACCATTCGCATCACGGAGGCCACAACTCGCACGATCACCAACATCACCACGACAGCTCTGCTCATTACCACTCATCCGCACATCACAGCGGTCATCACTCACATCAACACTCTCTCATGGACTACGTCGCATCTAATGCCGGTACACCGAACAGCATCGGTGCAGGAAGTGCGAGCGGCGGGGCTTGGTCACATACCTTCTCTGGCTTCTCTTGAGGTCTCATCGTCTGATAAGACTCTGTTCTTTTCACATTCACTTCTTGCTACTCCGGCTTTTCAGATTTCACGCTTCGCTCCTTAATCCATGTACCATCGCCTCTGCATCAACCTGCTTGTAATCGTAGCGTTTGTCTTGGGAACTATATCAGTCTGTAACATCAACCTTTCCAAAGCTCAAACAGCCACCCGTGCTAGCATCTCGCATGAGATGCGAACCAAGGTCCTTTACGTCGCATTTTTTTTGCGGAGTTGGACGGAAGCAAACCGTTCTTGACAAAGCCTAGAAGCCGACAAGGGGGACACAGCTGCCGATACTCGCCATTAAGCTACAGCCACGGATCGTGCGTCCAGTGGCACCCTACTTCGTAACCGTTGCCATGTCGCCGTCCTGCATACCTCATATCTCGGTGTCAACCCTGGAGAATAAGCTGCATATGCTCCCACGAGCTTCGCCTTTATCTCAGTCACGTTGACACCCTGCTTAATTTCGGTCTCCCTGTTCCGAATACTCCAATCTAACATCCCTGGCCCCGGAAATACCGACGTATCTTCAACTGAAAATTATGATCACGTTCGTTTGCTTGGCTTGAAACAGGCACTTGTCGTTGTGAATCGTGCCTGCTCGGCAGTATGTCTGTGGAATGGTGCAAGTCTTTTGCAGAATGTGTTTCGAGAAGCAAGTTCAGACATGTGCGCTTCCTGCAGAAAGAGTGTTCGAGGGTCCAACTTTATCGTGTACCCCGCAGTTCGGATTCGCAGCCACATGTTAGGGTCCAGGAACGTTGTTCAAGCCATACGACGGTGCTTTTACCACCTTTCTGCGCTTAAACACACCTCGCACTCCCTTGCCCCTTCATATCCTACGACCAAACTCCATTCTTATCAACGTCGACTCCCCTTGAGACGAATGTAACCATGCAAATGCTAACCTGGGCCCTCGCCTTCCTTGTTATCCACCTAGCCCGAGTCGCATTCTCTCGCTTCTCCTGTTACAAACACATTCATCAACGCTATGGTTCACGCTATGCTCTCCCTAACGACCCCGCTTCTTCTTCCAAACCTCGAATGATCGATTCTTACCGCGGTGTTCGTGATGCCCAACGTATCAGTCGACTTTTCGCAACCGTCGACTTTCCTTTTCTCTTCACCAAGTCGCTCGAGTTTGCTCTTTTCCGATCTTACGGTATACCGACCATCTCCTCTCTGCTGCTGCACACTGGTCAGTTGGGTAAAGCGGAGAATGCTGCCAGGAGGTACGTCGATACTGCTACCCTGATCCAGGCATTTACCACTTTCCCTCTTCCCCGTCTTGATCTGCCGGATGGAGGTGAGGCTGAAGCGAACAACCCTGTCCCAGGCGAAGACAACCGGGAGCTTTTCGGAGAAGCCCTCGATGATCCGCGCTCAGCTATAGCTCTGGCCAGAGTCAACTTCTTGCATGGGCGATGGAGGAGTAAGATCAGCAACGATGACCTGTTGTACACGCTAAGTACGTTCATCATTGAGCCGGCCAAATGGATCGATCGTTGCGAATGGAGGAAGACGAGCGAGTTGGAGAAAGAAGCTCTCTTTGCTCTGTTCTACCATATTGGACGATGTATGGGCATCAAACGTATTCCTGAGACAAGGGAGGAGCTGATCGAGTGGAGCGTTAACTACGAGTGCCAACATATGGTTTTCGAGAAGTGTAACAAAGAAGTTGCGGACCACACTACAAATCTTTTGCTCTACTCCCTCCCCAAAGTTTTGCATGGTTTTGCGAGGAATATGGTTTCCTCGCTTATGGATGACCGGTTGCGGCATGCTATGGGCTACACTGTGCCTCCGAGCTGGCTCGTTGGGTTCAAGGATGCGCTTCTTCGCATTAGAGCTTTCGTTACTAGATACCTGCTCTTACCCCGCAGGAAACCGCTAGTCAATATCCCAATTGCTAACGACGAAGAAGGGAGAGTATTCTCGATCCAACACTTGCTCAACGAAGGGATTCCAGCAGTCTGTCCTGCATCAGGCGCACGTGCATCGGACGGCAAAACTTGCCCCGTTGGCGGTCACCTCCACGCTCCTACCCCTGCGAACAAGGAAGAAGGAGGTTTCAAACCGGCTGCGTGGAGAATGGAGCTCAAATGGTACGAGAATGAACCGGTTTACTCTCGACCCTACTCCAAAGGCTCGGTAAGGTGGTACGCAGAGGAGGTGAAAATTGTGCTGGGGTTGTTGAAGAGGGAGGAGAGGAGAGGCGCAAAGAAGTGGTTGCCCGTCACCCTACCCCCTCCTGAAGAGGTGAAAGGGAAGGAGGATAAGGGGAAGGGAGATGTCGTGGAGGGCTTGGGAGGGTTCAGGTTGGAAGAAATGGGGCCGAAGGGGTTGGAAGTGAAGGGAAGGAAGGAGGTTTTAGCTGATGCCGAGAGATTGTTTGGTGGCAAGATTGAGGGGAAGTGGGCTTTTGAGCCTTGATCGCATCCTACAACGCACATGCTTTGATTTGTTAGTTCCACTCTGATTTAAATGAAGATGGATGTGAATGCGAATGCTTCGATACAAGTACATATGTGTGTGTGCCATCGTGTCCGAATTGAACCTGACACGAAGATGCTGAGATATGATACTGGCATGGCTGCTTCTTACTGGGTATATTGGCCTTCCTGCCACTTGGTCTCAGCAATCTCCCTTCCCTCCTATTACCTCACCCACTAGTCACCCCTCGGCGCCACCTTCAACTCAGGAAAAGCCTCATCCAGCGCCGCATCCAGCTTATCCTTGTACCTCTCCACCGCCGTGTGTTGACCATAGCTATACTGATTTTCGCTCGCCAGTCTATTAACAAAGTTTCTCGTATGAATATCTGGGTTCTTCCCCGCATCCAGCATCTCCAGTACATCCTGCGGCACCATTAGATGTGCTCTATGCAGTTCTTCCTTGGTCGCATCGAGAGCAGCGAGAGCCTTGATACATTCGTTGACTTTGTTGGCTACAAGGTGTTGGGAACCTTCTTGGACGTCGGCTGAGCAAACGGCGAGTTGGTAAAGGAGGTCGACGACGGAGCGGACGCGCGTTTCGAGGTTTGCGCGGACGGCAGAGGTCGGATCGCTGGAATCAGAAGTTTGAGGATGTGCGTTGGAGGAAGGAGGTTGCGGGGAAGACTGTTGGGGTGCGGCGTGTGAGGTGGTGGTGGTTGTGCCGTTGGCGGTGCCTTGTTGAGGTTCGGGAGAGGGGGAAGGGGAGGTTGGGGTGATTTGACGTTGACGTCTTGCTGCCGAGGGCATAGCTACAAATCCTTGATGTGACAGAGCTCCACTAGCTGATGTCCTTGGTTGCTGCTCGAGAATCGATGCTATTGAGCAGAAGTCTGCCGACGTCGTTGCTGGTGGTGAAGATAAAGCTTCGAACGTGCTGCAATCCAAAGAAGGGTTTTGCCGCGGATCTCACCGAGACGCGAATTTAACTCATGTTCGTTCGGCCCAGCTAACAGTGCGGTAAAATCCGGACTCAGCCTCCACACTGCTTCATGCCTACCGCACCGGCCACTTCCAACACTTCCTGCCCTTCACATCCTCCTCTCCTCTCTTCCACATCACCTTATTCCACCCCCTCACCTCTACTCCGCGACCTCTGGCCCCATAGAGATCATCTCACAATGACAACCACCACCACCCGCCCCAAATGGGTTCCTTTGGAAGCAAATCCCGACCTCTTCACATCCTGGTGTTCCTCCATGGGCATGGACACCTCCAAGTTCGCCTTCCATGACATCTACGGCACGGATCCTGACCTTCTCGCCATGGTACCCCAGCCCGTTGCCGCTGTCCTTCTCCTCTTCCCTATCCACCCTTCCATGGAGAAATCACGCACTGAAGCCTCCGCTGCAGCCCCCGCCTCCCCTCCTGGCACCGAAAACATCCTCTGGTTCAAACAAACCATCGGAAACGCATGCGGTACAATCGGCCTCCTTCACGCCCTCGCAAATACTTCGGCCGTATCGGCGATCAAATCTGACTCGCCGCTCGATACTTTGTTCAAGAAGGCTCGTGCGACGAAGGACGCAGATGAACGCGCAGAGGTGCTGGTAAACTCGAAAGAGTTGCAGATGGTGCACGAGTCAACGGCGAGTCAAGGTCAGAGTCAGGCACCGGAGGATTTGGATAATGTTCTTTGTCACTTTATTGCTTTTGTGAGGAGCGAGACGGGCGAGCTGGTTGAGCTGGATGGAAGTTGGGGTAGGAAGGGACCGCTGGCGGCGGGGAAGAAGGTGGAGTCTCAGGAGGATTTGTTAACTGTTGCTGTGGAATATGTTAAGGAGAACTACGTGAGTGACCAAACCATTCCACACGCTGACCAACTAGCTGACACCAGCATACTGACACATTTACTTTGAACTACGTTGCGCTCAACAGATGGCCATCGACCCCAACAATGTCAACTTTAACCTCATCGCCCTCGGACCATCGTTCGATTGACCGAGCTCAACGCACATTCTGGATCTCACACACCTCATCTCGGAACTACGTCTGTTGTCGGTCACTGCACAAACACCGCTGCAACGCGTGTGTGAAGGCTAGAGATGCCCCTGATTAGCAGCCCTAACTGCATGTGCAGCAGCAGCAGTAAAGTCATCATAAAACGCAAACTCCAACCCAGACTCTTCCAGTGTCTTTTTCGCATCTTCACTACCCGTCCCCTTCATCCTGACCACAATCGGTTTCGTAATATTATCCTCCTTCGCCGCATCGATGATCCCTTGCGCGACAATATCCGTTCGAGTAATCCCTCCGAAGGTGTTTACAAAGATCGCTTTCACCGCTTCATCTCTATTCAGCGTCTCAACTGCAAGTTTTGCGTTGGTGCGATTGGCTCCCCCTCCACCGTCGAGGAAGTTTGCTGGTCTACCACCCGCAATGTTGAGACCGTCCATGGTGGCCATTGCGTTTCCTGCTCCATATCCGAAGCAGCCGACGTTGCCTTCCGGTTCTTTTCTGGAGGAGGTGAGGGGTGTAGGAGAAGAGATTTGGGAGAGTTTGACATAGAACAGACCGCCGTCCTCTGCGCGGGCTGTGTTCGGGTCTCGTGGGCGAGAGGTATGGTAGGGTTGGAGGATGGGTTGTCGTCGGATGCTGAAGTCATCGAACTCCAGGTAGGGGTTGAGGAGTGAAAGTCCAGATGAGGAAGGGGAGAGGATGAACGTGAACCAGAGTCCTTCATGAGTGTCAAACACTTTCCAGAGCTCTTGGATGACTGTGCGAGCTTCTGAGCCCAGGCCGTGAACAAGAGAGTCGAGGGTGGAAGAGGGGAGGGTGGAAGTGCTTGAGCGGAGAGTAGCATGTGCGATTGCTTCTGGATTTTGCCGACGGAAGTTGAGGAGTCCTAGTCCACCACGACCGAAGTATGTGCTATCGAGGGAGGAGAGGGAAGAGACGGTAGCGGAAAGAATGCTTGGTCCGAAGAACTTTCCTTTGCCTTCATCGTTGGGCCAGGTTAATTGAGGTTCGCGATCGGCTGAGATAAGGATTGCTACTCCTTCAGCCGGAGTGGTTGAGGAAGCGGACTCGACTTTGACTGAAGATGGAAGAGACACTCCTGCTTCAGTGAGGAACTTTGGGATGTCTTTCGATTCCAGGTGGAAGTCTCTTGCTGCAAGAGGAGCGACAGTTGCGATAGAAGATGAGACACAGGGGCGTGTTGCCCATCGCAGAGCTGGAAAGGCTCTTGTTGAGGTGCGCGACAGCATGATTGCTTGTCGTCAACACTATTGATGGTCGGGAGTCAGAGCCTAGTTTCGACGAGGATCGAAACTGTCGCGGTTGTTGATGACGAAGAAGAAGGTAATTTGGCACCGAAGCGCTGGTCGATACCATCAGCTTGCAAGCGAAGAAGAACAGTACTGTGCAACTGACCCTCCGAAAAAGCTCGTGGATACGTTCAGCGTGGTTGACGGTGAAGAGGAGCAGTATTGCCTGGCTGACTCTCAGGAAGAGCTAGTAGATACCTTGAGCAGACAAAAAGTGGGGTCAGTGCCAAGTGTGGAGCAGCAAGGAATTGCGGGTTTAACTCTGGCTACCTTCGGCTGCGGGATGGATGTGCGAATTTACGAAAGCTTACAGCCGGAAAGCTTTCTTCACCGCTCTGCTCCACTCCCTTGGTCTTGCCGATCTGTCTTCCCCGCACCGGCCACCATTGGGAAGAGGCGGTGGGCAAGCGGGGCGCCTCATTAAAGTGTTGTCCTTTGAGACTGATTGCAGCTTCATCATCACCACCGGTCATTACCTTCCGTTCCTGCCTTCATCAGGACCCACAAGTCAGACTGCCACGTCAAGCTCGGGAGCAATTGCGGACAGCTAAAAGCCATAGAGACAGAGAGAAACTGTAGATCGGTCGCTCCGTAGCACCCGCACCAATCTACTGACACAGACTAGCTGCATTCCGATTGGGACGAGACCGTATCATTGTGCTGCAAAAAGTACTTTGGTGACTTTTGGCGAGGAGGTGCTCATACCTTCCGCCAACTATCCAGGATGATGCACCCAGTCACAGCTCGGACGACCCTCGCAACCTCACGGAAGACCGCAGCTCTCACCTCAACCTTACGGCGTCGCTTCGCAACAACCTCAGCCCGATCCAACTACTCAGACACGATCTCCAACCTCGCCCAAGGCCCCCAAAGCAACGTCGTCGTCCAAGGTTTCACCGGCAAAGCCTCTACCGTCCACACATCCATCTCCCTCTCAATGGGAACAAACATTGTTGCAGGTACCTCTCCCAACAAAGCAGGCACAAGCCATCACGATCGACCTGTTTTCTCCTCTATCAAAGAAATCCTTGATGCAGGGATCAAAGTGGACGCAACATCGATCTTTGTCCCACCTGCTCTCGCTGCTGATGCGATTATCGAAGCGATCGAAGCTGAAGTTCCGCTCATTGTTAGCATTGCTGAAGGTGTACCCGTCAAAGACCAGTTCAGGGTGATGGAAAGGCTACACAGTCAAAATAAATCGAGGTTGGTTGGGGCGAATAGTCCCGGGTATTGCAATCCTCTGGGTTGTCGGATGGGTATTAGTCCGATGATCACCTGCGCTCCAGGACCGGTAGGGATTGCGTCAAGGTCAGGAACGTTGAGTTATGAGGCTAGTTGGGCGACCAAAGCACTAGGTCAATCTTATATTATCGGCTTAGGCGGGGACTTCTACCCTGGCACACGAACAACGGAAGCGTTGGAGTTCTTAATGAGCGATTCAGATACAGAGGCCATTGTGCTAGCTGGTGAGATCGGTGGTTGTATGGAAGAGGAGGTGTACGAGTTGCTGAATGACCAGAGGTGTAAGTACAAGGAAGGTGGAAAGTTTAAGAAGCCGATAGTGGGGTTCGTGGCAGGATTGAATACGCCGCCTGGTCAAATGTTTGGTCATGCAGGGGCGATTTGGAGAGATGGAACTGGATCAGCGATCGAGAAGAGGAAGATGTGGGAAAGCGTTGGGATTAGGATGGCGGATGCGATTGCAGATGTGGGCAAGTTGATTGAAGAGGAGATGAGGAAGTACGGGGTCCCCGTCAACAAGGCCTGATTCACTCGCTGCGACTCATCAACACCATGGAAGATCGGAAGGATGGAATCATACACACAGTTGTACACACCCAATGATAGGGGGCTTGAAAGTCTGAAATTGAGCCTTCCAACGGTATACAAAGGAAGCGAGAACCAAGGGACCAGTAGACTACCTGATGATACTGTTGGTGTTGGAACGGACCCTCGAGTTGGCGGTCGAGGTGTTGGTCTTGGAGTTGGCAGAAGTACGAGCGGTGGGGTTCCACTTTTCGAACTTGATAAACTCTCGGGAGTGACAGAAGATAGCCATCATCGAGGTGACTGAGTACCAAATAGTAGTGCACATGGCAAACAAGAAGATGCCGCCCATTCTGGTGAAGTGCGATCTGTTCCTTGCCTGAATGCAAGCTGGTCAAACCCATACAGATCAGGTTGACAGCAAGAGCGAACATCGACAACGAGTATCCACCAAAGTCCTCAAAGTACCGCTTGAGACCCTGAGTGGGGAGGTTGTAGCAGATACCAAATGCAAGCATGAAGACGAGCTGAGAATTGATGTAAAAGTAGAACTCGCGGTAGAGGAGAAGCTGGAAGAGACCGATACACGAACGCCATTTGTTGCCCTCCGAATAAGCACCACGACTAATGGAAGCAAGAGCGTGACGGAAAGCGACCTGGGTCCAACCTTGAGCCCAGCAAAGACCTTGCTTGACAAGAGCAGAGAGGGGTCTCGGGAGCAAGCTCGTAGGAGAGAACCTTGAGGTTGTACTCGAAACGAGCTCCCGAGATAATGGCGCGCATATATGAGTCGATATCTTCGGTCAACATATGCTTTTGCATACCCAGAGTGCGAAGAAGAGAGGCGTTCCAGTGTCCGTTGGAACCGCCGAAGAAACCGTAATCCTGAATTTCGGCACGACAGGAGTGCATAACACCGTAAATGAGATCGGATTCGGAAGCGATGAGTCGGGTCATGAAGGTATCGGAATAGTTGTAGATACAGCATCGACCCTGGATGATATCGACACCTCCTTGCATGAAGCGCTTGGCGACCCAGCGAAGCGCATCGGGCTCGGGGTAGTGATCAGTATCGTAGAGAGTAATGATTTCGCCCTTGGACTCGAGAGTGAGGAAGTGATTGAGGTTGTCGGCCTTGGAAGTGGACTTGGGGACCTTGAGGATGCGGAGGCTGGAACGCTCCTTGGCGAGATTTCGAAGTTCTGTCTCGACGGGCTCGATGGGGCAAGGGGTGTTGTAGCAAACGTTGATGGTCATTCGGTAAGGGGCGTAGTTGAGCTCTCGAAGAGCATATCTGGCTTGACGCCTGATGATATCTTGTTCATTGGGGAGGTAGGTGGCGAGAACGACATTGATCAAAGGCCACCCTTGACCTTGGTTGAGCTTGAAGCCGTGGACCTTGGCATGACGCCATGCCTTACGTGCGTTGATGGCAGGTCAAATACTCTGGATGGCTTCGGTAGACACCGAAAGCGCAGTGAACGTCTGTAGCGCAACGGGCGAGTACCAAAGAGCTCGGTGGAGTACGGCTGGGATAAGGAGGTAGAAGAAGAAGGATATCATCGAGTAGCAAATGAGCATGATCATGGGTGTCCAACCGTAGTACCATACCGAAGTCTGGCCGAAAAAGCCTTGTCATTGAAGATCCTGCCATGTTTGCGGTGTGATTTATCTGTGGGCCGGATCGAATCGGTGCTTGCGATGAGGTGTGGCTGGTTGCTCTACGGCCGCTCTAACAGATTGGAACTACCTTAAAGGGGTGAGAAAGGGAGAGTGAACGTCTTGAAGGAGTGTCTCGGTGAAGGGTATATGAGGGATGATTGTGACGGGTGAAGAAGAAGGATGTGTCTGCTTTTTGAGAATCGTCAAAGGAATGGCAGAGAGTCGCTTGGCGGAAGACTCGATTGGCTGGAGGGAGAAGGCGTATGTGGCTGACAATGAAGCTCGCGGTTCGAAAGGCGAGGCTCTATCACAAAGAAAATCACATTCATTCCTGTGACAATATAAGGGTTTCCAGACGGAAAGAGGAGGCGCTCTGCTGGCGTGCGAATGCGCTTACGCCAGATGGAATCAGAAGAGAAGCTCGAAACAAAGCGGCCAGGCTGAAAACGGCAGGTGCGGGCAGAGATAGGCAGAAGAGCTTGCCTGAGACACTGTTTGCGGAAGAAAGTCAACGACGACAGCTTAAGCTCGTGCACAAAGTCGAAGCTGTTGCAAGCAGACGGCGGCAAAGCATGGATTGCCGTCGCTGTAATTGTACGCCCGCACCCGACAGCTAAAGACGGAAGGCCAAAAGAGTATACGATACGGATCAAAGAAATGAGGTCAAGAGCCATGCCATGCCCTATACGGCACTCTTGAAAGGTGTCAGCCGTCCAAAAGAGCGCACGAAAACGAGGCGTCGAAATAGTTGAAGTAGATAAAGCCGCACAAAGCGTGGAGACAGTGAAGGTAGTGCTTACGGCCGAGTAAAAGGCCTGAACATCTTAGCACGGACCACATGTGTCACAACCTACTCAAGACAAATGCTTTGTTATGCTCCGCAGTCCGCTGCTCTTCTTTTGTATATATAGACTCCTAGCTCTCTCGCTCTCTCTCTCTCCTACTATCATCATCAACAAAGACACCTCAACCCCAACCACTGACGAATGACTCCAAGACGCTGACGAATGACTTCAACTGATTAAGAGTCTGACACTCAACGCAATGCCGCCATCGACAAGAGCTGGACAGACGGGAAGGGGCGATGATGATCAAACGACCACAAGCAATGGACAGGAGGAAGGATGGCTCACGCAGGTAGTCAGGATCCTCCAGCTGGCGAACCCGGCACTATCGGCAGAGGAAGCAATAGTACGGGCCATGGGTCTGGTCAACATTAGCAACCAAGCTCCACGCGGGGAGACCGAAAAGATCCCCAAGGACGTATCGAGCTCCATTGCTCACATCAAGAAGCTCAGCGATAGCAATTGGCACACCTGGGAACCCACCTTTATCGACTGCCTCCAGAGAGTGCATAACGCGAAGGAAATCCTGTATGGTACCGTTGTACCCGGGAGCGAGGAATACGATGAAGACCTAGACAAGGCACTCGTGGGCCTCATCCACGCCTGCTGCGATAACAGCCCGGATAGCCGCATCGACACCTACACCGTCAGAGGGGTGGATGAAGAAGTTCAACTTGGTAGCACACTCTATGCCAAACTCAAGAAGGCACTAACACTAAACGACGCTGTAAAGCGAGCAGGACTGCAGGATCGTATCCACACAGTGCGCTTGCACAATCGAGACGTTGTCAGACTAGGCAAGGAACTTGATTCGATCTGGAACGATGCGGCACGCCTCGGAAAGCGTTTCGACGAGGACCTCAAGAAATCAACTCTCTATCGCTGCACGGCTCAAGATTGGTTCTACGCCAACACCGTCGATGCACTGAAAACGGCCAAACCAGACTGCAAGTATGACGAAGCCTACCATGCACTGGCCAAGAAACAGCAGGATGGTGAGATCACTGGTCGTATTAGAGGAGCAGCAAGGGTCGCCACAAACGCGGAACAGGGGAGTGCCAACCAGGCGGAGCAAGGACCCAGGGGAAGGCGCGATCCTCGCAATCCCTTGGCCCCTCCAAAGTGCTATGCTTGCGGAGGACCAAATCACATTGCTCGAAATTGCACAAACGCACGAGGCACAAGCGAACCTGTCGCTCGTACGACACAGGAGGTGAACCACTAGGAACTCGGGTGCACCTTTCTAGCAGTCGACAGGGGCGAGCGATCAGCATGTGACACCTGGATCATCGATTCAGGTGCAACCCATCATATGGTAAATGATGAGAGAATGCTGCTCACCTCAACGAACAAGGTCGGCCAAATCAGTACGGCAGGGGACGAAAAGCTTCAGGTGAAGGCTATAGGAGATGCCTCCCTTCGGGTCGGTGAGGCCACCATCCAACTATTGGATGTGCTTTATGTACCGAAACTGAATGCTAACTTATTGTCCGTACAAGGCTTGATCGAGAATGGTGCACGAGTAATCTTCGATGAGTTTGGAACTACCATAAAGCAGAACGATGGTACCCAAGTACAATTCAAAAGGGACAGAAGACAGGGCCACTTCAAAGTGCGAGGACAAGCACTGGCCTTGGAACTGGAGGAAACACGAGATGGCGTCCCAGAGGACAACCAGAACACAGGAAAACTAGATAATGCCCCAGAGGGCAATAAGGACACGAAGCATCGAGACAGCTACCTATGGCATGAGAGGTTCGGACACCCAGGACGAGACAAAACGAGACAAATCCGGGCCCATTACCTAGGTACCGATGAGGAAATGGAACATGAGTCGAAGCACTGCAATGCGTGCAGTCAAGGAAAACAGACTCGAGCACGGATGAGCCAATCAGAGTCGGAAAGAATGGAGGCACCATTAGAGCTGGTACACGTAGACCTGATGACAGATTTCAAAGGACATGCCAACTACCACTATGCACTAGTTGCTGTGGACGACTTCTCCTCTCTGATCTACGTGGAACCACTCTGCACAAAGAGTGCTGCACTCACGGCGCTGAGAAGGTGGATAGCCAGGATGGAACGGGCAACGGACAGGAAACTCAAAACACTCCGCAGCGACAATGGAGGAGAATGGTGCAGCATAGCAGCCGAAGACTGGCAAACTCAAGAGGGTTTTAAGTGGCAAAAGAGCGTCCCGGGGATCAGCGTCCAAAATGGACGGGCAGAGAGAGCAATCAGATCGGTCCAAGAAAAGATGCGCTCGATGCTGATTGGTCGAGCTTGCCCTAGAGAGTTGTGGCCGTACGCAATCACAGCAGCAGCACACGTGATGAACCTTACCCCGTCAGCCACCAAAACCATTCCCCACGAGGCCTTCTATGGAACCACTGCGCACAAGCTGGCCCAGCAACTGCGAGTCTTCGGATGCTTGGCATGGGTTCATGTTCAACAGAAGGACCAGCAAGGCAAGCACGGAGCTAGAGCAAAGCCAGCCATCATGATTGGGTATGACGACGAACACAAAGCATGGAAGTTTTGCAACCCGGACCAGCCTGCGTCAATTCAATGGAGCAACTCAGCAACGTTCCATGAGGACAAAGGATGGAGTGATCGCCAACAAGAGGCAGTCAGGCCTGTGGTGACCGCGGAGGTCGAGGAGGAGAGTGTCACGCCAGCCATAGTGGAGGAGGAGACCAAATCAGAGGCTGCAGTGGAGGATCTCCTAACAGCCGAAGACAGCACAGTAGGCGCCGCCAACACAGCAATACTGAACCTGGACCCAACACTTGGGGAAGCAATGGATGGTGAGGATGCCCAGCTCTGGAAGGAGGCAATACGAAAGGAGCTAGAAGGACTCGAGGCAATGGGGACTTGGGAGGTGGTGCACCAACCACCAGGAGTACCACTTGTGGACTCTAAGATTGTGCTTCGGCTGAAGCTTGATGCTGACGGTGTACCTGTTAAGCACAAAGCGCGACTGGTTGCAAGGGGCTTCACACAGAGAGAGGGGATCGACTACCAAGAAACCTTCTCTCCAGTAGCACCCCTCGGAGCGATCAGAGCCATCTTAGCACTAGCGGTGCAGAACAACTGGGAGGTACATGCTCTGGACATCACTATGGCTTACTTGAACTCCACGTTAAAGGAAGCAATCTACATGAAGCCGCCAGAAGGATCAGGAGTAGCACCTGGCAAGGTGTACAAGGTAGTCAAGGGCCTATATGGCCTAAAGCAGTCTGGGCGAGAATGGAATCAGGAGTTCGACAGGTCTTTGCGACGCATGGGATTCTTCCAGGTAGAGTGCGCTCCCTGCATCTACACCAAGGGACAGGGTGAAGATATGGCCATTGTGGTCATCTACGTCGATGATACACTAGTCATAGCACCACGGCTGGAAACGGTCCTAAAGGTTAAGAAGCAGATTGGTCAGAGATGGAAGATGGAAGATAGTGGTGAGGTCTCTCACTTCTTGGGCATCAAAATCAGTCGAAACCGTGCGATGCGCACCATGACGATTGGTCAGTCAGGGTACATCGACCAAGTGCTGGCAAAGCACTTGGACAAACGCACGAAGCCGACCATGGTTCCAATGCAGAGCATACCGGAGGGAACCCTTGTCGCAAGCGCAGCACAACAGAAGGAGTATCCGGTGATTGTTGGCAAGCTGCTCTGGGTCGCCAACAGCACCCGGCCCGACCTTAGTCTCACCGTGGGTGTTCTCGCTAGGCACATGCGTGAACCATCGCAGGAGCATTATCAGGCAGCACAAAGGGTCTTACGCTACCTCGAAAGCACAAGGCAGGTTGGGTTGGTTTATAGGGCAAGTGAGTCGCAAGAGCCACTGGTTGCACACAGCGATGCAAACTGGGCAAGCGATGCCACCATACAGAGAAGAAGCACATCGGGGTCAGTGGCGTTAGTGTACGGGAACCCAGTAGCCTGGAAGTCAGCGACACAAAAATGCGTGTCATTGTCTGCTGTCGAGGCAGAGTTCATTGCAGCCACGGAAGCAACACGTGAGGTGCTCTTCCTCAAGCAGCTGCTACGCTCAATTGGCATTGCCACAGGCACACCGACGGTCTACTCGGACAACACTGGTTGCATACAGGTTAGTAAGGACCCAGCACAGCACTGGAAGCTTAAGCACATCGACACCAAGTATCACTTCGTCCGTAACAACATACAAGAGGGAAGGGTGCAGATCAAGTACGTAGACACCACAAGAAACTTGGCAGATGTACTCACGAAACCCATTGGGAGGCAGGCAATGCAGCAAGCAAGATCTGGGCTACACCTGCAAATACCGGCAGCAGTGTACGGAACGGGGTCCCCGAGCTATGCAACAGTGTTGAAGAACGGAGATCACACCTTGAAGCAACAGCATAATGAACAGGGTACATATGCTGTTGAGGGGGGGAGTTGAAGTAGATAAAGCCGCACAAAGCGTGGAGACAGTGAAGGTAGTGCTTACGGCCGAGTAAAAGGCCTGAACATCTTAGCACGGACCACATGTGTCACAACCTACTCAAGACAAATGCTTTGTTATGCTCCGCAGTCCGCCGCTCTTCTTTTGTATATATAGACTCCTAGCTCTCTCGCTCTCTCTCTCTCCTACTATCATCATCAACAAAGACACCTCAACCCCAACCACTGACGAATGACTCCAAGACGCTGACGAATGACTTCAACTGAAATGTCGATCTAGACCCGGAAAAAATTAAAATTCCGCCCGACTCAATTGAAGCGTATTGTTGTTTTTCGGTGATGATCATCTAAGTACAAGTTCGCATCCGGAGGTTCCCATGTCTTTCGCCACTTGCGCACAAGCAGAACTGATGCAAAATTTTTGATTTGGCCAGAGTCTTTGCTTTGTTGTGTCTCATTCGGCCAGAATCTTCAACTCCCTCCCTCAACAGCATATGCAACTGTTTCGTTATGTTGTTGTCTCAGCATGTGGTTTTGCAATGGTCCTTACAGGATGGCTGCATAGCTTGGAAACTTTGTTTCAGTGTCTACAGTTGGGGTCTGCAGGTGCAATCCAGGTCTTGCTTGCTGTATTGCCTGTTTCCTGACAGGTTTTGTAAGGATGTCTGCTAAGTTCTGCTTGGTGTCCACATATTTGACTTGCACTCTCCCTTCTCGGATGTTGTCATGAATGAAATGATACTTGATGTCAATATGCTTGAGTTTCCAGTGCTGCACTGGGTCCTTGCTGACTTGTATACAGCCCATGTTATCCAAGTAGACTGTTGGAGTACTGGTGGCAATACCAATTGAGTGCAGTAGTTGCTTGAGGAAAAGCACTTCTTGTGTTGCTTCTGTGGTGGCAATGAACTCTGCTTCAACAGTGGATAATGACACACATTTCTGTGTTGCTGACTTCCAGGTTACTGGGTTTCTGTACACGAACACCACTGATCCTGATGTACTCTTCCTCTGTATGGTGGCATTGCTTGCCCAGGTTGTGTCACTGTGTGCAATCAGTGGTTCTTGCAGTTTGTTTGCTCTGTAAATCAATCCAACTTCCCTTGTGCCTTCAAGATATTGTAAGACATGCTGTGCTACCTGGTAGTGCTCCTGCAACAGTTCCCACATGTGTCTAGCAAGAACACTCACTGCAAGGCTGAGGTCTGGTTGTGTGCTGTTGGTGATCCAGAGCAGTTTGCCAACAATCATTGGGTACTCCTTTTGCTGTGCCCTGCTTGCCACTGTAGTCCCCTCCAGGATCTCCTGCATTGGGGCTGCAGCTGGTCTTGTGCATTTGTTCAGGTGCTTCTTTAAGACTTGATCAATGTATCCTAACTGGCCAATTGTCATTGTATGCTCTGTGTGATCTCTGCTGATCTTGATGCCAAGGAAGTGGGAGACCTCACTGCTGTCTTCCATCTTCCACTTTTGACCAATTTGTTTCTTGACTCTTAAGATGGTTTCAAGTTGTGGGGCTATAACCAGAGTGTCATCAACATAGATGACCATGATGACCAGGTCCTCACCATGTCCCTTGGTGTAGATGCAGGGAGCACATTCTACCTGAAAGAAGCCAATGTGCTGTAGAGACTTATCAAATTCCAGGTTCCATTCCCATCTGGATTGCTTCAGGCCATACAAGCCTTTGACTACCTTGTACACCTGACCAGGTGCTACTCCTGATCCTTCTGGTGGTTTCATGTAGATTGCCTCCTTTAGCATAGAGTTCAGGTAGGCCATTGTGATGTCCAGGGCATGTACTTCCCAGTTGTTTTGTATGGCTAGTGCTAGGATGGCCCTGATTGCTCTGAGGGGTGCAACTGGAGAGAAGGTTTCCTGATAGTTGATTCCCTCCCTCTGTGTAAAACCTCTTGCAACTAACTGTGCCTTGTGCTTTATTGGCACACCATCAGCATCAAGCTTTAGGTGGAGCACAATTTTGGAGTCCACAAGTGGTGCTCCAGGCAGGTGACATATGACCTCCCATATGCCCATTGCTTCAAGTCCTTCCAGCTCCTTGCAGATCACTTCCTTCCAGAGCTGAGTGTCCTCCCCATCCATTGCTTCTCTGAGTGTTGGATCCAGGTTTAACACTGCTGTGTTGGTGGCACCAACCACATTACCCATGGCTGGTAAAAGGTCCTCTATGGTGGCCTCAGACATAGCCTCCTCCTCCACTGTGGTAGTTGCTGTGGCATCTTCTTCCTCAATTTCTACTATGGTTATGGGCTTGTAAGCTTCCTGCTGGTAATTGTTCCACCCCTTGTCCTCATGGAAAGTTGCAGAGTTGCTCCATTGGATTGATGCTGGTTGGTCTGGGTTGCAGAACTTCCATGCCTTGTGTTCATCATCATATCCAATCATGATAGCTGGTTTTGCTCTTGCCCCATATTTGCCTTGTTGATCCTTCCATTGGATGTGAACCCATTCCAGACATCCAAATACCTGTAGTTGTTGCACCAGCTTGTGTGCAGTGGTTCCATAAAAGACTTCATGTGGGATGGACTTAGTGGCTGATGGAGTAAGGTTCATCACATGTGCTGCTGCAGTGATTGCATAAGGCCATAATTCCCTGTGACAGGCCTGGCCAATGAGCATCAAACACATCTTCTCTTGAACTGACCTAATCGCCCTTTCTGCCCATCCATTCTGGGCACTGACTCCCAGAACAGTCTTTTGCCACTTGAAACCTTCCTGAGCTTGCCAGTCCTTGGCTCCTTGGCTGGACCACTCCCCACCATTGTCACTGTGAAGTATCTTGAGCTTCCTGTTTGTCATCTGTTCCATCCTGGTGACCCATCTCTTCAGCATGGGAAGTGCTGTGCTTTTGGTGCAGAGTGGTTCTACATAGGTTAGGGATGAGAAATCATCCACTGCAACTAGTTGGCATGGCCCTTGAAGTCTGTCATTAAGTCAATGTGCACCAGTTCTAATGGTGCCTCTGCTCTTTTTGACTCTGATAGACCCATTCATGCCTGGGTTTGTTTTCCCTGACTGCAAGTATTGCAGTGCTTTGACTTGTGTTCCATCCTTTCATCAGTGCCTAAGTAGTGTTCCTGGATCTGCCTTGTCTTGTCCCATCCTGGGTGGCCAAATCTCTCATTCCAAAGGTAGCTGTCCTTGTTTTCCTTGTATGTATTCATGCTCTGGTTGTCCTCTGGGACATCATTAAGTGTTTCCTCCAATTCCAAAGCCAGTGCCTGTCCACACACCTCAAAGCAACCTTGTTTTCTGTTCCTCTTGTATTGTATTTGAGTACCATCATTCTGCTTTATGGTGGTTCCAAACTCATCAAAGGTTACCTGTGCACCATTCTTGATCAAGCCTTGTATGGACAATAAGTTTGCATTTAGTTTTGGCATGTAGAGTACATCCAATAACTGAATGGTTGCATCTCCAACCTGGAGGGAAGCATCTCCAATAGCCTTCACTTGAAGCCTTTCGTCTCCTGCCATACTGATCTGACCTGCCTTGCTTGTCCAAGTAAGCAACATGTTCCCATCATTCACCATATGATGGGTTGCACTGGAGTCCACAATCCAGGTGTTGCTTGTTGGTTGCTTGTGCCAGCTGTTTGCTAGGAAGGTGCACCCAAGTCCCTATTGACTTGCTTCTTGGACCAGGTGGGCAGCAGGTCTGGCTGTGTTTGGTGCAGGATTGTGGGGATTGTTGCTGTTTGTGCAGTTGCATGCAATGTGGTTTGGTCCCCCACAAGCATAGCACTTTGGGGGAGCCATGGGGTTGTGGGGATCATGTCTGCCTCTGGGTGCTTGCATTGCCTGATTGGTGTCTGACTGTCCCATACCTGTGGTGACCCTGGCTGCTCCTCTAATGCAGCTGGAGATTTCACCATCTTGCTGCTTCTTTGTGAGTGCATGATAGGCTTCATCATATTTACAATCAGGTTTGGCTGTCTTGAGCACATTGACAGAGTTGGTGTAGAACCAATCCTGGGCTGTGCAATGGTAAAGGGTGGATTTCTTGAGGTCCTCATCAAAATGCTTTCCAAGGTGTGCTGCATCATTCCAGATGGAGTCAAGTTCCTTGCCCAACTTGACCACATCCTGATTGTGCAGGCACATGGTATGAATGCAGTCCTGCAGCCCTGCTCGCTTGACAGCATTGTTCAATGTCAGTGCCTTCTTAAGTTTAGTGTAAAGTGTGCTACCAAGCTGGACTTCCTCATCTGCACCTCTGACAGTGTAGGTGTCAATGTGGCTGTCTGGGCTATTGTCACAGCAAGTGTGGATGAGGCCTACAAGGGCTTTGTCTAAGTCTTCATTGTAGTCCTTGTTTCCAGGTGCAATGATGCCATACAGGATCTCCTTCGCATTGTGCACTCTCTGGAGGCAGTCAATGAAAGTAGGTTCCCAGGTATGCCAATTGCTGTCACTGAGTTTCTTGATGTGTGCAATGGAGCTTGATACATCCTTCAGAATCTTCTCAGTCTCCCCATGTGGAGCCTGGTTGTTAGTGCTGACCAGGCCCATGGCCCATATGCTTGCTTCCTTGGCCATTAGTGCTGGGTTTGCTAGCTGAAGGAATTTGACTACCTGCATGAGCCATCCTTCCTTGGGTCCATTGCCTGTAGTCACTTGATCATCATCCCCCCTCCCTGTCTGACCAGCCCTTGTCGATGGCGGCATGGTGTTGAGCTTCAGACTCTTAATCAATTGAAGCGTATTGTTGTTTTTCGGTGATGACCATCTAAGTACAAGTTCGTGTCCAGAGGTTCCCATGTCTTTTGCCACTTGTGCATGAGCAGAACTGATGCAAAAATTTTCATTTGGCCAGAGTCTTTGCTTTGTTGTGTCTCATTCGGCCGGAATCTTCAACTGACTCCACTTTGCTGCATTTAATACTGCTGGAGATAACGATCCAGCAGGACACGATCTGGTGACTGATTGGGGAGAGTCAATCAGATCAGAAATTGGGCAGGCCCACATGATGAAGATTGAGGGCAACAGTGGCACATCCATTGTCATAGACAGTCATTAGGTGGGATATTCTCACAGACAGCCACAAACCAGAATGTATATAGCTAGTGAGCAGAGAGCTCAAGCTCTCCACTATGTTCTTTCCTTATGTCAATATAGTATAGTGTTTAGCTCAATAAGCTTGGACACTGTACTGTGACTAATACCTCCCGATAAGGGTCGATCGGAGTTCTATATTTCAACAGGTTATGAGCCCAATAAGCCGATACACTACCGATACACTATCAGCAACAATAGCAGGTTATGAGCCCAAATCGCCGTTTTCACTACCTCCGATCAGACACTTAAAACGATGTCTAACATCAGCTACTTTCTATATGACAATTTCGTCACCCCGGTGCAAGATCTCTTGCCCTGGTTGCCAAAAATCCTTCAGAATCGCTTCAACCGAGTAATGGCAAACGAAGCGTACAGTCCCTGTCCAAAGTTTGGGGACAGGGTCCAATAGACAATAAATCAACTGTCTGATAGCATACCTTCCATCTGCTTGGAGGAGTGATCTCTCATAAGTGTCAGACTGAGCAAAACACACAGTGAGCAAGCTCAGAAGAAGGGCTTTTGATTGCAGTGAGTCTCGGAGCTGACTAATACTTGAGCAGACCTCCATGCTTAGTAAGCACTTGCTCCACATGATGCTCCATCGACTTGATCACAGGTTTGATATGTTCAAGCATGATCTGGGTGTTCCACACTTCCTCTGCAGCTCTGGCAAGCTCATCCCAGGTTTTTGGAACTGGCAAATGCTTACCAAGCAAGTTTTTGAACACATACCATATGTTCTCAATAGGGTTAAGGTCTGGTGAAGCTGGCAGGTGTTCCTGCATCTTAATGTGGTATTCGGCCTGCCATTGCTTGCAGATAGCAGCCTGATGACAGCTGCTGCCATCTTCAACAACCAACAGGCTGTCAGGGTATGCACTAACAGCAGTTATGGCATCCCAGAGTGGCCCATCGATGATCCAATCACAATATCTGACAGCTGTGAGGTTCTTGGCAGGATCCCATTGATTAGCCAACCCCTACCACTTCTTTCTTGGAGCCAATGGGAGCACAAACAATGGGGTTTTAAGGTTGTATGCAATGCTGGCCCATACCTGGATGCTGAAATGGCCAGAATGGAACATTGGAACCATGTTGTTGATGTCTTCTTGAGTGTTTTTCTGGTGACTAACAGTTAAATTTAGATACACCGATACAGAGGCCACTAGCAGGCGCTCGCTCAATCAGATAGTCTCAGATAAAAGGCTTGCATTGCTTATTGTATGATAGTGACATGACTTGGAGTATATATACATGCTCTGGGCACTCATCTGTGCTTACCTTGTCGAGTCATTCCCATATGCCACATATCTACTTTCATGTGTGTTGTCATGTCAATGTATTAGTCCCCACTAGCTTCGCATTCTGCTTGTCTTTCCTCATTGTTCTGTCTCTTCCCGATTTCCCAATCCTGTGTACTCCCATTCAATATGTCACATGTTGGCGATGCTGATGCATCTTCAACTCCCCCCTTCAATGGCATATCCAATCCCATCATTTTTGATATCCTTGTTGTATTGAGTCCCTTGAGAGGCTTTGTGAGTATGTCAGCCATGTTGTTGACTGTCCCAACAAACTCAATCAATATGTCACCATCTTGTACATGATCCCTGATGAAGTAATATCTAGTGTCAATATGCTTGAGTTTCCAGTGCTTGGCCGGGTCCTTGCTGACCTGTATACATCCTTGACTGTCAGTGTACAAGACTGGTCTAACTTCCATGATCCCTAAATCCCTCAGTAAGTATGAGAAGAAAAGAGCTTCTCTTGCCGCCTCTGACACAGCAACCAGTTCTGCCTCCACTGCCGACAATGCTATGCACTTCTGTACATGTGACTTCCAGCTGACTGGACATCCATATACATATGTGACTGCCCCAGATGTGCTCCTTCGTCCATTGGTAGGGTCTGAAGCCCAATTCACATCAGTATACATGACCACTGGCTGTCTCACATGCTTCTTATGCTTTCCTCCAAGCTCCAGGTGATATTCACTCATTTGGTTCAGATACTTTAGCAAGTGTATCGCCACTTGCCATGTGCTATCGATTGGTTCTGACATGTGTCATGCTAGAACTCCAACTGTAAATGAGATGTCTGGCTGTACCGTGTTAGACACCCATAGCAATTGGCCCACCAACTCCTGATATTGCTTAGCTCTCTCTGGCATACATTTGTTTCCTCCGACAGTGTTTGCGATGCTTTGCATTGGTATCCATGATTTTTCATTTGGCTTCTCCAACCACTTGCTTACCATGCCTTTAATGTACACTGTCAGATCAAGTGAAATTTTGCTTTGGCTCCTATCTTGCATGATCTTGATACCTAAGAATTCCTTCACCAGTCCATTATCCTCCATTTCCCACTTGCCCATGATCTCTGCTTTGGTATGGTCAACTTCCTTCTGGCTGGGTGATGCAATGAGCATATCATCCACATATGCTGTTATCACTGTGAGTCGATCATCTGTCCCCCTTGAGTACAGGCATGGAGCACTCGACATGCAGTGAAAACCGATCTTTTGCAAATGCATGTCTAACTCTATGTTCCACTCGCGACCTGATTGTTTCAGGCCATAGAGGCCTTTCATGAGCTTTAGTACCTTCCCTGGCTGCACTTTCATTCCGATGGGTGGCTTGAGGTAGACATCATGGTGTAGGCTCGAGTTTAGGTAAGCCTGCTTTACATCAATCATGTCGACCTCCCAGCCCTGTATGGCAGCAATTGCTAGCACTCCTCTGATCGATTGGATGGGTGCCACAGGTGCAAAGATTTCTGTATAATCTATGCCCTCCCTTTGCATGAACCCTCATGCTACTAACCTCGCCTTGTACTTCGTGGGAACCAGATTTGCATCCATCTTAATTTTCAACACCCAATGCATGTCGACTGTGTTCATATCATGTGGTAAGTCAGTGGTCTCCCATGTATTCATTGCTTCTAGCCCTTTTAGCTCTTTGCACATTGCTTCCTCCCAGAACCTCTTGTCCTCTCCAGCCAGTGCTTCCCGAATGGTTGGATTGAGATTCCTTTCCTTCTTCTTAAGCCCTGTCATCACTAGCCCAAAGGAAGTTTGTGCTTTGTACCTCGGCTCCTTGTGTTCCCCTTCTCTCAAGGTTGTCTCCATGCTCATGTATTCATTCAAGGGGTCTTGATCACCCTTGTCAAAGAGGTCCTCCTCCATGTACCCCAGATTAGCTAGGTCCTCCTCATTGTTTAGGACTGGAGGCAATTGAATGTTCACTGGCTTCCATTCTGTTTGGTCTGACCAGCATTGAGTTTCCATGAACTTCACCGAGTTGCTCCAGAAGGTGTTTGGGCTGTATTCAGGACTGTAGAACAGCCATCCCTTTCTCTCCAAGCTGTATCCTATGAATATAGCCAGGACTGCTCTCTGATCCAATTTCTTGTTGTGTCTCTTGGCTTTTGGGACATTCACCCAAGCCAAACATCCAAACACATGCATGAGGCATATGAAATGTTCCAGCGACTTTCTGAACATCAGCTGATAGGGGAACTCTCCATCAACATTAGGGGTCAGGTTCATCTTGAATGCTGCTGCCCAGATTGTGTATGGCCAAAAACTCTTTGGTAGATTTCTCTGTATCAATAATGTCCACATCTTCTCACCTAAGCTCCTGTTCATTTGTTCCACTTGTCCATTTTGCCTGCTATTGTACCCCACAGTGGTCTGCCATTCTATCCCTTTCCCAAGCGTCCATTCCAGTGCTTCATTGTTCCTCCATTCGGTCCCTTGATCAGATCGAATTGCTTTCAATGTTCTGTTCATCTGCGTTTCTAGAAATAAGATGATTCTCTTGAGCTGCACGAATGCATGACTCTTCCATAATAGTGGCTGTACATGCATGTACTTGCTATAGTCGTTGACCAGCACTAATATGCATGTGTACTCTGTCACATAGGATGAATCAATGATTAGGTCGATATGGATGAGGTCCAGGGGCCCCGCAGCTCTCTCACTGCTACCTTGCCCCATCCTGGCGACTGTACTCTTGGATTGTATACATGGCTCACATGTCAGAGCTGTGTTTGGGTCCAATGCTTCTACAGGTTCACCTCTCAATTTGTTAACAATTGCCCTGGACTTATCTCGACCTGGGTGTCCCAGTCACTCATGCCAGAGCTGTTTTGTGGAAACTTTTGGTCTCCATTCAGCTAGCTCGAATTCTTCGTCAACCCCTTCAAACAGCAGTGTTGACACAGCCATCGCATTTTGTTGCCATGTATCTCCTTGTATCTCTAGCAATCCACTCTTGCAGTTCTTTACTATTTTTAGCAGCATGCTGTCTGCCAAATGTATTTGTCCCCCTTTAGGGTCTAAGGTCACACATGCTCCTTTGTCTGTCAATGAGTTGGTTGACAATAGATTAATGTTGAGGCTGTGAACATAAAGTACATTTTGGAGCAGTATCTCCCCATACTCTGTTGATATGCTAATGTCCCCTACAGCAGTCGCTTCTAAGACTTCGCTTCCAGCAGTATATATGCACTTTCTGCACTTTCTTGGATGGATCAACATGCTGTAGTCATTAATCATGTGGAAGGTTGCTCCCAAATCCAGAACCCAATGGGTCGATTGGTCTGGTTTTGGGGGCCTTTGCCAACTTGGGGTGAGTGGGCACCAGACTTCTTATTTAGTCTGGGCAAGAGGAGAGTTCTCGGGGATGGTGACGGTGGCATCGCACTTTCTGGTGCCATGTCCATAGTGTTTGCACACCCAGCAGCAAATCCTCCTTGGTCTAGTCTTAGCCTTTGAGCTTTCAGCATCCTCATTGGCATTGCTATCCTGCTTGTTGCTACCAGCTGCTCAGGCACTTGCCTGTCATGGATCCACCTTTTGGGTGGGAATGCTTTTGATTGCAGATTGGCGCATCATCAATGCTGTGGCGAGGACATTGAAACTAACTTGATGGACAGTGGTGACTGTTTCTTTGTAGACTGGATGCCAGATAGTGCACCTTTGGAGTGCTGCATATATGGCATCATCACTGAAAGGTGCTCCCAGGAGGCTTGTCTCCATCTGCATGACTCTAATCTCTTGGATTAGCTTCTGTGCATTGGCATTGAACATCTTGACTTCATTGAGTTGGGCGAGGAGTGTGATTTGTCGTGAGGTCCTAGCAGCTTCACTGGTCAAGGCCTTTTTGATCTTCTTCCAGGTCTGGTGGAAAGTCAAATATGCCTTACTAATGTCGAGCAATAAGTAGAGAGTGTTGTACTCTCCTTCAGTGTCTAGGGTGCTATGTAGCACACCCACTAGGGCATTGTCAAAGGTTCTGTTCCATTTTGGATGATCGCTATCATACATGCCTTCCAAGTGCTGTGTGGCATGAGGAACAACCCTGAGGGTGGCCTTGATGAGGGTGCTCCAGCTATAGTAGTTTCACAATGTGAGTTTAGGGACCACCTCCATGATCTTGGCTAAGGTACAGTAGTCATACCACTTGTTGTCATTGTTGGAGTCTGACTCCTCTTCAGCTTCATTAAACTCGTTTTTGTTGCCATCGGTGGCCTCATTGTCGATTCATACTTGTTGAGCCACCTTTCCCTTTCTTCCTCCTTTTGTCTTCTTAGTCACCTCACCAGCTTGGTGATCTCCTTCTCCTGCCATGGTGAATGTCATGGGTTCGAGCCCCACATTGGGAGCCAGTTAAATTTAGATACACTGATACAGAGGCCACTAGCAGGTGCTTGCTCAATCAGATAGTCTCAGATAAAAGGCTTGCATTGCTTATTGTATGATAGCAACATGACTTGGAGTATATATACATGCTCTGGGCACTCATCTGTGCTTACCTTGTCGAGTCATTCCCATATGCCATGTATCTACTTTCATGTGTGTTGTCATGTCAATGTATTAGTCCCCACTAGCTTCGCATTCTGCTTGTCTTTCCTCATTGTTCTGTCTCTTCCCGATTTCCCGATCCTGTGTACTCCCGTTCAATATGTCACGTGTTGGCGATGCCGATGCATCTTCAACTCTAACCCATGTGTGTCCAGGCCAGTAGCCAACCTTGACAGCTGCCTTGTCTGTGAACAGCACACCCCTCCAATCAGTGGTGCTGTTAGCCTTGGCCCATTTGAGACATTTATGCCAGTTTTTGGCTGTCAGAAACAGCTTTCAGGGTGCAATCTGGCAGTTAATACCAGCCCAGTATGCTGCTTTCTGGAGCTGCATAACTGGAATGCCACCAAGTGATGCTGACAGCTGTCACCATGATAGAAATGGGTTTTTGAGTACCTCATGCTGAAGGTATTGGTCTGAGGTAGCTGTCCAGGAGCATGGACAGCTGGATCATGCTTTTGTTTTGAAGGTACCATGCTCCTTAAAGTTATGGATGGTCTTGTGAACTGCTGTTTTGGAAACACCACTTAGCTCCGTGATTTGTCAAATTGGCAGCCCAGTATCATGCATTGCAATGATTGAAGCATGCTTGCTTGGAGAGAGCTCATTGCCACAGACCATATTGGTGTTTGAAGTGTTCTGTCAGGGGTCTCGCGCCTGAAACCCAGGTCGGTCTGTCGAGATACTCGGTGACTATCAAACTGTGCAACAGCTATTGTCTCGGTATCTGTCTTGTCGAGCTAGTCGTTCAGTGACTATCAAGTTGCATGATGACAGCAGGTGGCGTTTGTTGTATATACTGTCATAGGTTTCGGCTGACCTCTGTGGACACTCCATTCAGGGGTAGCTTGGCACAATCAATATCAATGCATAGGTTATGATGACACCAAGGTCTGGTGTGAGTGTTGATGATGATGAGGTTGATGGTGTTGGTGATAAGGTTGATGGTGTTGGTGATAAGGTTGGTGGCATCAACACAAGTGTCCAGTGTGTTGACTGATGCTTGAGGTGAACCCCAGACCACAGTGGACTACTGCCTTCGGTTCTATCTGTATCTGGACTGCTGGTTTGCTATGAACCGCCTTCAGACATCAGGTAGTGGTGATACAACACATGCACTACAAGGAGGAGCAACCTTGATAGATTGCTACTATGCTGACTGAAACTAATATATACTTATGCTGAAGTGATAACTAGTTATGATGTGTGTAGAGTGGATGAGGATCCACTTGACCTTTGATGATGAGAGAGTATGGTTATATACCTCTTCACAGCATCGCCAGTGATGCTGCTCCTGCTCTCTCTCCAGAGAGTACCTTCTTCATCAAGTACTGTACAGGGGCCCCTCTAGCACTGCTCCTCCTCCTTGCTATCCTGCTTGTTTGGCACCCCTGTGCCTCCTGAGTGGTGTTGACTCCTTCGACACTGCTCCTCCTCCTCAGGACCTGCTTGCTGGTTCCCTATACACTGCTCCTTCTCCTTTGACTGGTGACAGTTCCTTTGACTCTTGTCTCTCAAGCCCCTGAGTGGTAACCATCTGCATGCTCCTTGAGCTTGGTCCTCTTCGTGGCTTTGCCTGGCCCTCCTCGCATATGGGCTCAGTGCTCCTTTGCATGTGAGTCCATAGGAGTCCATGGTCTCCATGGAGACTGCACTATGACCATGCTCTCTACTGGTATCGACTAGATCTCCGATACCTGTGCTCCTTCCATATGAACCAGTGACCCTCCTGCTTCTTGAGCATTCAGGCCCATGACATGTTCTTGATTAGTATGATGGTGGTGCTATTGCTCAATGATGATGATGACGAGAATGTGGGGTAACTGACTAAATCGGGAAATTACCCGATTGTCCCCAAACTTATGCACAGGTACTGTACAGTACCCCAAACTCCCCAAAGGAGGGCCACCTATTGGAGTTTGCCATCACTGGTGATAACAAACAGGTGATTACTCCAGTCTCCATTATGGTCAAGTGTGTTAGTGCACTCTACTATGGGTTGCATGACCTTGGTCCATTCACCAGCCAAATCGAGCTTGGCAGACAGATGCGAGCTAGGGTAAATCTCTTCCTCACTAATGAAGGATGGGATGTGACCTGTGTCAGGGGTCTCGCGCCTGAAACCCAGGTTGGTCTGTCGCGATACTCGGTGACTATTAAACTGTGTGACAGCTATTGTCTCGGTATCGGTGACTATCAAGTTGTGCAGTGACAGCAGGTGGCGTTCGTTGTATATACTATCGTAGGTTTCGGCTGACCTCTGTGGACACTCCGTTCAGGGGTAGCTCGGCACGATCAATATCAATGTTATGATGACACCAAGGTCTGGTGTGAGTGTTGATGATGATGAGGTTGATGGTGTTGGTGATGAGATTGGTGATGTCGATGATAATGAGGTTGATGGTGTTGGTGATAAGGTTGGTGGCGTCGATGATAATGAGGTTGATGGTGTTGGTGATAAGGTTGGTGGCGTCAACACGAGTGTCCAGTGTGTTGACTTGATGCTTGAAGTGATCCCCGGACCGCAGTGGACTACTGCCTTCGGTTCTATCTATATCCGGACCGCTAACCTGCTATGGGCGCCTTCGGACGTCAGGTAGTGGTGATACAACACACACACTACGATGAGGAGCAACCTTGATAGATTGCTGCTATGCTGACTGAAACTAATGTATACTTATGCTGAAGTGATAACTAGTTATGGTGAGTAGAGTGGATGGGGATCCACTCGACCTATGATGATGAGAAAGCATGGTTATATACCTCTTCACAGCATCGCCAGCGATGCTGCTCCTGCTCTCTCTCTCCAGAGAGTACTTTCTTCATCGAGTACTGCTCAGGGGCCTCTCCTGCTTGGCACCCCTGTTCCTCTTGAGTGGTGTCGACTCCTTCGACACTGCTCCTCCTCCTCATGACCTGTGTCGACTCCTTCGACACTGCTCCTCCTCCTCATGACCTGTGTCGACTCCTTCGACACTGCTCCTCCTCCTCTTGACCTGTGTCGACTTCCTGTCTCTCGAGCCCCTGAGTGGTAACCATCTGCATGCTCCTTGAGCTTGGTCCTCTTCGTGGCTGTGCCTGCTCCTTGAGCTTGGTCCTCCTTGTGGCTGTGCCTGGTCCTCCTCGCATGTGGCTCGGTTCTCCTTTGCATGTGAATCCATAGGAGTCCGTGGTCTCCATGGAGACTGCACTACGACCATGCTCTCTACTGGTATCGACTAGGTCTTCGATACCTGTGCTCCTTCCATATGAACCCATGACCCTCCTGCTTCTTGAGCATCCAGGCCCATGACACTACCCCCCTCTTAAGAGCCGAGCTCCGTCGAGGCATGCTCTGGTCTGGTTCATGCTGACTCCTCCTCCTTGACAACATCGCCAACATCATCCTTCCTCCTTCTCTCAACGTCATCCTCCTTCCTCTTCCTCTCTCTACTCCTCCTGTTCTCTCCTCCTCTCTCCACTCTGTCTACTCACTCGTCCCCCCTCCGACTCCTCATACTCCTGGATGAGGTCAGGACAGTTGAGGTTCTCTACTGGTTCCCATGAAGCAGCTTCTTCTGAGTACCCTCTCCACAACACCTTGTACTCTGTAGTCCCATTGTGTGAACGCTTGTCGATGAGTGCTTCGACTTCGAAGTCGAGATCCTCATCTGGAAGTGGTGGCATGGTGGGCTGTTCAGCACGTTGAGGAAGAGAACTTGTTCTTGCTGGCTCGAGCATGGAGACATGGAACACATCATGCACCCTAAGGTTTGCTGGCAATGTGATTCGGTAAGCTCGGCGTCCTACTCGTTCCTGAACGGGGTAGGGTCCTGCAAACCGGGTATCCAACTTGGGTGTGGGTCTCCGTGTCTTCCAGTTTCGGCGGTTGATATAGACCATATCACCCACCTTAAACTCAATGTCCTTGTGCTTCCTGTTATACTGGTCTACTGATCTACGTTGTGCCTCTCTGATCTGCTCCTGGAGGTACTTGCAACGCTCCTTTCCATCCATGAGGTACTCGAAGCGACCTGGATCATTGACTCCTAGTCGTTGAGGGATGTCAGGATGAGCTTTGGGGTTCCATCCATAGCATGCAAAGAATGGTGAGACACCAATGCTGTTGTGGACCGTGTTGTTGTATACAAAGGCCGCAGTGTCCAGCAGGTTGGCCCAGTCATTCTGCTCATAGTTGCAGTACATCCTGAGATATTGCTCTATGACCTGATTGACTCTCTCTGTCTGACCATCAGTTTGAGGATGGTAGGCCGTGCTAAGTGAGTGCTTCACACCCATTTGCTCTGCAAATGCCTTCCATGCTCCTGATATGAACTGCCTGCCTCGGTCCGAGACCATGTGATCTGGATATCCGAAGAGTCTAACCATGTGTCCATATAGCAATACTGCAGTCTGTTTGGCTGTGACTGTCTTATGGGTTGGAGCTAGTATGGCAAACTTGGTTAACCTGTCGATGATGACTAGGATAGAGTCATAGGTCTTGGAGTCATACTTCTTTGATGGTGGTAGTCCTTCAATGAAGTCGAGGGATATGGAGCCCCAGGGCCTGTCTGGGGTTGCTAGTGGCTGTAGCAAACCATATGGACGATGACGAGGAGCTTTGTACCTAGCACATACAGGACAACTTGCTACATAGTCTGCAATCCAAGCTGTCATGTTTGGCCACCAGTAATGTCGTTGAGCTGCCTTGATGGTAGCATCTCTTCCTACGTGTCCAGCAGTGATACCATCATGGCATTGGGTCATCACCATGAATCGCAGATGCTCTACAGAGAGAGACTGTCCATCTACCTCTTTGGCACTCCTTGAGTGTCGGTTGTTGGTCCTCCCTGGCATGATCACCTTGGGGATGACCAACCTTCCTCCACTGTACCATAGGTCATCCTTGAGTTCGAAAGGCTTCTTCCTATGTATCTCCTGTAGCTCTTGGTCTAAAGGCTGGAAGATCTTGACCAGGTCTTTGAGACCTTTTGATGCTATGGACTCCATCGAGATCATGGGGGCCACTAGGAGCGAGTCATGGTCTGCTGTCTCCTTGAACACTCGAGGAGGCAGTAGTTGCCTCACATTGTGATCCTGCTCTTCACCGGCTGGTTGCATGTCTGTCCTTCTGGTGAGAGCATCGGGTTCACCACCTTTGTCTCCTGGTCGATACTGCAATATGAAGTCGAAGTCTGCTAGTAGTATTGCCCATCGAGCTTGTCGACCTGTGATGCGTCTCTGTGACTTGAAGTACTTGAGGGCTTCATGGTCAGTGAGGATGACCAGTTGGTTCGGTAGTCCAGCTAGCATGTGTCGCCACTGAGTGAGGCAGGCGACCACAGCTAGGAGCTCCTTATCATGGATCTCATAGTTCTTCTCGGCAGAAGACATCTTCCTAGAGTAGAAGGCCACTGGATGCCATCGTCCTTCATGCTCCTGCTTGAGTACTCCTGCTATAGCAAAGTCACTTGCATCAGTCTCCAACCTTGTTGGAAGGTGGTAGTCGAAGTGCTGAAGCACTCCTGCTGATGTGAAGGCCTGGATGAGCTTGTGGAAGGCCTGTTGGGCCTCCTCTGGTAGCTCGAACTTCTTGAACCGTTCTATAGGCTTTACCAGTGCTGTCAAGGGCTTGGCTATGCGAGCAAAGTGGGCTATGAACCTTCGATAGAAGTTGGCAAAACCCAGGAACCTCTGGATGTCATGGATTGACTCTGGCATTGGCCACTCCTTGACAATGCGCACCTTTTCTGGGTCCATCTCTATGCCCGTTGGCTTGATGATGTACCCCAGGAACTCGACTGTCTTGGTGTGGAACTCACACTTCGACAGCTTAGCAAAGAGCCTGTTGCTCCTTAAGCGAGTGAGGACCTCGGTGACATGCTTCACATGTACCTCTTCAGTGTCACTGAAGATCAGGAAGTCATCTAAGTATACCACTACATATACTCCAATGATGTCTCGGAAGATGTCATTGATGAATGACTGGAAGTGAGCCGGAGCATTGGCTAGGCCAAAGGGCATCACTAGGTACTCATAGAGTCCCAACTGAGTGCCAAAAGCTGTCTTCCATTCATCTCCTTTAGCAATCCGGATGAGGTTGTATGCTGCTCTAAGGTCTAGCTTGGTATAGATCCTTGCCTTCCTGAGTAAGAACAGCTGCTCCTCGATGAGGGGCAATGGTGCCCTGTTCTTGACAGTGATCTCGTTGAGACCTCTGTAGTCCACACAGAGTCTGAGACCTCCATCCTTCTTTGGTACGAAGAGCACTGGTGATCGTGCCGGGCTCTTCGATGGTCTTATGAACCCCTTCTCGAGGTTCTCATCCAAGTATCTCCTCAACTCGGACATCTCCTTGGGTCCCTTAAGGTATAGGGGCCCTTGAGGTGGCTTACCTCCTTCTATCAACTCGAGGTGGAGATCATGCTCGGTATGATGGGGCAGCTTGTCTGCTTCCACCTCATCAAACACATCTCGCAGGTGTTGGTATGGCTTTGGTATGTCTGCAGCCGTCACCACCTTATCTACCTCCACCTCCATCTCGACTCCTTTGTCTGCGCCTGTAGGTACAAAACCAAAGGCCGGGAGTGATGATGGTGGCTCCTCTAACAGCATGAACCCTATGGGTCCATCTTCCAGAGCTGCTCGTAGTATGCGCTCTGCTGAGACAAACTCGTTACCATGAAGGGTTGGTCTCCTCATGGTTAGGTCCCCTGCTCTTGCTGCTTCAGGGGGTCTCCTAGGGGGTCGGTCCTGCTCCTGAGTCTTGAACTCCAGCTGGCCCGTATCCCATTGTATGGTGGGTTTGAGCCTCCGTAGCTCAGTGAACCCCAGGATGAGGTCATAGTCTGCAGTGTCGGCCACTGAAGCTTCGACCACACCCAGATTGTGTGTACCAATAGATACCTGCATGCTCGCAGAACTATTGATGGAGAGTTGGTGCCCGGTGACACCATGGATCGATCTTGTTTTTATGGGTTTTGTGGGTATTTGGTACTTACTAATGAAAGAATCTGAGACTATGGACAAACCAGCACCGGTATCAGCTAGTATCCGAGCAGGATGGTCTTGAACCATTCCAGAGAGCTCCAGTACTGCTTTGCCTCCACTGGTAGAGAAACATACTTGACAATCTTGATATATACAGAGTGATGGCGAGGAGGTTTGTAGAGCAATGCATGCCATCAGTGCATCACCCCACTGACGTTTCCCTCATCGTCATCATCATCGTGCTCCTCCTCGTGATCGGGGTCCATGGGTTGCTGGTATGAGCTGAGGTCCATGGCCTCGGGGTCACCCATCTCAGTACTGCCTGTGTGGCCATCTCCTGAGTCGGTGGCCTCCTCGAAGGGGTCTGCTGTGGTGACCATAACCTTTGGTCCCATGGGTCGAGAGCTAAGAGGGTTTACCCTCCTGCTGGGGCAGTCTCTGGCCCAATGGCCGATATCCTTGCATACATGACAGGTGTTGATACCTGATGGAGCAGGGCTTCCTTGCTTCGAGGGTTGGGTGGGATGATGAGGAAGGGGTCGGTTTAGGTTTTGTATAGTTGCTTGTGTAGTTGCTTGTGATGGTGATCGAGCTGGATAAGGTTGAGTGGGTTGTCGGATGGGGATCGAACTTTGATTTGGCCGAGACCCAGTTCTTAGTGGAGGTGATGTGGCATTTGGGAGTGAGTGTCTAGCCGAGGACTGCTGTAGTAGCATCCTCTGTCGATCGATCTCCTCGACCTCTCGATACCACTCCCATCTCTTCCCAGGTGGATTCCTCTCGAACTTCTCCTGTATGCTACGAGTGAGACTACCTCTGAAGAGATCAATCACTAGCTCATTGTCATCTAGGTTGACCTGTCCTTCCAAGTCTCTGAACCGCTCTACATGACGTGTGGCGGCACCAGGAGCATCACTTGTGAGTCTGAGAGCCAACAGCTTGTTGTATGCCTCCATCCTAGCATTGCGTGGGTTGAACTGCTCTGACAGTCGCTCTGTGAAGTAGTGCCAATCATTGAACAACCTTCCTTCTCTAGCTCTATCAATACGGAGCTTGGAGGTCCACCACTCTCTTGCTGTCCCTTCCAGTTGAGCACCCATGTGATTGATCATCCTAGACTGCTCATACACCTGGTTGAACTTAAACCATGCTTCGGCTTCTAGAATGAAGATCTCCATGTCTCGGGGATTGAACTTTGGAAAGGGGGTGGCAATGGGCTTTGACCGGTTAAGCTCTGCCATGATGCTGGTATCCTCCTCGTGGTCCAGGGGGTAAGGGTCCGTCCTAGTCCTGCTGTAGGGGTCCAGCTTAGTCTTGACATATCTTGGCCCAGTAGGTGAAGCATACTTCTCGTAGTTGATGTCCTCCTGCTCATCCAGGTTGAATGAGACTGATCGTCTTGGTCGTGGAGCTGGAGTAGGAGTATGTGGGTCTCCTATCATAGACTCATCTCCTCCTCCTGCTTGATCTTCTGAGTGAGAGAGGTCCATTGTCTCCTCCCTGCTCAGTTGAGCTCGTTGTAATCGTTCCTCTCGATGACCCTGTCTGGTAAGCTCTAGCTGTGCTTCCAATAGAGTGAGTAGTCTATCGAGCTTATTGTTGAGGTCTGGGTCCGTCATGGTGATCGTGAGGAGCTGCTTGAACGATCCACTCTAATGTCAGGGGTCTCGCGCCTGAAACCCAGGTTGGTCTGTCGCGATACTCGGTGACTATTAAACTGTGTGACAGCTATTGTCTCGGTATCGGTGACTATCAAGTTGTGCAGTGACAGCAGGTGGCGTTCGTTGTATATACTATCGTAGGTTTCGGCTGACCTCTGTGGACACTCCGTTCAGGGGTAGCTCGGCACGATCAATATCAATGTTATGATGACACCAAGGTCTGGTGTGAGTGTTGATGATGATGAGGTTGATGGTGTTGGTGATGAGATTGGTGATGTCGATGATAATGAGGTTGATGGTGTTGGTGATAAGGTTGGTGGCGTCGATGATAATGAGGTTGATGGTGTTGGTGATAAGGTTGGTGGCGTCAACACGAGTGTCCAGTGTGTTGACTTGATGCTTGAAGTGATCCCCGGACCGCAGTGGACTACTGCCTTCGGTTCTATCTATATCCGGACCGCTAACCTGCTATGGGCGCCTTCGGACGTCAGGTAGTGGTGATACAACACACACACTACGATGAGGAGCAACCTTGATAGATTGCTGCTATGCTGACTGAAACTAATGTATACTTATGCTGAAGTGATAACTAGTTATGGTGAGTAGAGTGGATGGGGATCCACTCGACCTATGATGATGAGAAAGCATGGTTATATACCTCTTCACAGCATCGCCAGCGATGCTGCTCCTGCTCTCTCTCTCCAGAGAGTACTTTCTTCATCGAGTACTGCTCAGGGGCCTCTCCTGCTTGGCACCCCTGTTCCTCTTGAGTGGTGTCGACTCCTTCGACACTGCTCCTCCTCCTCATGACCTGTGTCGACTCCTTCGACACTGCTCCTCCTCCTCATGACCTGTGTCGACTCCTTCGACACTGCTCCTCCTCCTCTTGACCTGTGTCGACTTCCTGTCTCTCGAGCCCCTGAGTGGTAACCATCTGCATGCTCCTTGAGCTTGGTCCTCTTCGTGGCTGTGCCTGCTCCTTGAGCTTGGTCCTCCTTGTGGCTGTGCCTGGTCCTCCTCGCATGTGGCTCGGTTCTCCTTTGCATGTGAATCCATAGGAGTCCGTGGTCTCCATGGAGACTGCACTACGACCATGCTCTCTACTGGTATCGACTAGGTCTTTGATACCTGTGCTCCTTCCATATGAACCCATGACCCTCCTGCTTCTTGAGCATCCAGGCCCATGACAACCTGTATTCTTGACCACAAGATCAAGGGATCAATCAAACTCACCTGTGACATTGAGACATGTCGCCCAGTTAAGGGTGAAGCTTCCATGTCAGTTAGAGGGAGCACACCCACCTTCAACCCAAATGATTTTGACCACCACCTCTGTCTAACTGGCTGTGATGCTACACCAGTGCTGACCCCAGAGCTCAACAACCTAGCAAACCACCATTTAAAGGTATTGTCTGGGTTAAATGACAAAATGAGGTGGGATGAACATGACCTCCTAGACCTGAGGATAGTTTCTGTCCACATGTGGTAATGCAAACTACTTGTGACCTTGTCCATTGTCCCTTTCACTTGGAACATTCTCAACCAGAAGGTAATGACCTTTAAGGATGCCAACTCACTCCTCAGGTCAATCATAATGCATAGCTTCTCAAATAGGTTGCACACTGAGTACTTCACCAAACATGGAGATCAGCCGGTACCATTTGCCATGGACTTGTTTGACTGGGTGGTGAAGAAATGTACTGCACACTCCATCACTAAGGAATATGAATTACTTGCTATCACATATGCTTTGCATTGGGATCAGGTCAGGAGTCATGCATATGATTTATTGACCAAATGGGTAGCACATGTTTCTGAGCTACATACTTATTGGCAGGAACCTTGGACACCCATACACTGGTATCAGACCCTCAAGTGAGCTTTACCTTCTAACAGGAATGCTCTCTTTAATTCAGTCTTCATATTGCATGAGCAACTCCATGGTAAAGAACAAATGACTGCAAGCATCACTGGTGTTCTTCAGCAATGTTATGAGCTCACTGCCAAAAATACTCCTGTTTGCCTGTCTTCTACAACTGAGGTTCCTGAACTCACCACCCTGTGAGCAGCCACCCTCATCAATTGCTGGGCCTGCAGAGAACTCAGACATGCTGCGAACTGCTGTCTGAATGATGCAGCTCATGTGAAGTGGAAGCAGGGACAAATCAAGGTGCAACCCAAGGGGCATGCCAATGCATGCATAGTGTTACCACTCAAGGACTCTTAAGAAGAATAGGATATGGCACTGGTCTTGGCTTTCTTCACTGATGTCAAACTGGCACCCATTAACCTGCCGCCCCGGCTCGTTCCTTTCATTTTTGACTCTGGAGCATCGTGTGTCATGGTTGTCACAGGGCCAGCGCAGAGATCATAAGCAGCCGTGCTGCGCAGCTGCCGAAATGAGCTTGGCATACCAGAAGTGGAACTGGTTGAGACCCAGGGGCTCTGACCAATCTCACCAAGAATGGTCAGACAGCGAGCTGAGGGGAAACCTCATTGAGAATGGTTGAGACAGTGGGTACTGGGAAGTTTCACCGAGACTGGCCCAAGATGAAGCAGATCAACCAGTCCCACAACAAGATGAGGATGCCCCACCAAGATCGAAGGGCCAGCCACTGAGAGCAGGGAATGAGAGACCTTGCCACCAGATGAGGTGGGAGGAGACCCCTGAGCATGATGAAGTTGGTGTAGGAGGATCACTGCCTCAGCAAGGGGTGTAAGGATAGGAAGGGCAGGATAGTATTAGGAGCCAGATAGACTAGGGTGGACAGGGAGGCCACACCCCTGTAAGGAGGGAAGCCACAGTGAGGTAGACACCATGGCACAAAGATATATATACACCCCTCTGTCATAGTGAATGAGTGGATCCAGCATCCACTCTATTCTTAACTAAACTATACTCTACTGTAACATATACTTAGTTGTTCCATCACATAGTGCAATCACAGGCCATTGCTACTAATCCGAGCAGGTGTGTTGTATCACCTCTCACTGATGTCATCTGTAGGCAGTAGTTACTGCAGTCCAGATAATCACCTCTCTGAAGGCAGTACTCATACTGCAGTCTGGGTTTCTCTCACCAATTCGCTGTTTGCTCATCAACATCTCAAACACTCATGTTGGGGTGATGGATCACCATCCTGTATATTAAGTGTTCTGCAACAAGCAGGAACCAACTGTGCTGTGTTACCACTGAACTGAGTGTTCACAGTGGTTAGCCAAAACTTGTCAAACAAACAACTCTTCAAGCAGTCTCAGTGAAAGTGGCTGACAGGTGCATATTCAAGAGCACTCACTGAAACTGGTTGAAATCACCCAAACCGGTAGCTTTCGGGTTCCAGGCACACGACCGCTGACAATGGTCAACTCGCCTCAGTATAGGAAAGGTTGGCGGGATCTGGACAATACAGTTAACATTACCACAGCTGATGGGGGGAAACTCACCACTACAAAGATGGGTGGCACAGTCAGCTTGCTGAGCTTCAGTCCCAAGATGTGTCAATGGGAGCAAATGACCTATCAGAACTGCCTGCTCATTCCTAACCTTGTGACTAACCTCATTGGCACAAAGTCAGTCACACATGCACAGGGCCAGGTGACTTTTGCAAATGAGTTAGTTACCAACCAGGATAAACTTGGCCATGCCACCAGGGTGTCTACAAGTGGTGAAGGCTATCCTGCCACTGGAATGATCATATGGGATGACAGCATGCCAGAACCTGCTGTCTCCTTAGCCTTCACTGCCACATCAGCAAAAGTGAGCTGCCTGCCCAGTCCTGTGATAAAGCAAATCTCTGGCATTGCTGACTAGGTCACACTGGCCACAATGTGATCCTGCAGACTTGGGCAGTGACCCTTTCACATGACATTCCAACAACCCCAGCCATTGATCTAGGCACTCTGTGTGACATCTGCATGCAGAGCAAAGCCATTGCCATCAACGTGGCTCATCCACAACACCTCACCAAGCCTCTTGAACTCGTGTCAATGGATGTCATGGACTCGAAAGTGGATGAACAATGGTGGCCACATGCTATTGCACAGGCAGCTTTCATTCATAATCAATTGGCAGGGAGTACATGGGGAAACATTATGCCATTCAAGCTCTTCCACAGCAAATGCCCTGAACTTCACAACATTTGATGCTTTGGCTGCGTAGTGTCAGGGGTCTCGCGCCTGAAACCCAGGTCGGTCTGTCAGGATACTTGGTGACTATCAAACTGTGCAACAGCTATTGTCTCAGTATCTGTCTTGATGAGCTAGTCATTTGGCGACTATCAAGTTGTGCAGTGACAGCAGGTGGCATTTGTTGTATATACTATTGTAGGTTTCGGCTGACCTCTGTGGACACTCTGTTCAGGGGTAGCTCAGCACAATCAATATCAATGCTTCAATTATGATGACACCAAGATCTGGTGTGAGTGTTGATTATGATGAGGTTGATGATGTTGGTGATAAGGTTGGTGGGTGTTGATGATAATGAGGTTGATGGTGTTGGTGATAAGGTTGGTGGCATCAACATGAGTGTCCAGTGTGTTGACTTGATGCTTGAAGTGATCCCCGGACCGCAGTGGACTACTGCCTTTGGTTCTATCTATATCCGCTAACCTGCTATGGGCGCCTTCGGACATCAGGTAGTGGTGATACAACACACACACTACGATGAGGAGCAACCTTGATAGATTGCTGCTATGCTGACTGAAAACTAATGAGTACTTGTGCTTCTAAAGTATTGACTAGTTATATGGTGAGTAGAGTGGATGAGGATCCACTCGACCTTTGATGATGAGAAAGCATGGTTATATACCTCTTCACAGCATCGCCAGTGATGCTGCTCCTGCTCTCTCTCCAGAGAGTACCTTCTTCATCGAATACTGTTCAGGGGCCTCTCCTGCTTGGCACCCCTGTGCCTCTTGAGCTGTGTCGACTCCTTTGACACTGCTCCTCCTCCTTGCTATCCTGCTGCTTGTTTGGCACCCCTGTGCCTCCTGAGTGGTGTCGACTCTTTCAACACTGCTCCTCCTCCTCATGACCTGGTGTCGACTCCTTTGACTCTTGTCTCTCGAGCCCCTGAGTGGTAACCATCTGCATGCTCCTTGAGCTTGGTCCCCTTCATGGCTGTGCCTGCTCCTTGAGCTTGGTCCTCCTCGTGGCTGTGCCTGGCCTTCCTCGCATATGGCTCAGTGCTCCTTTGCATGTGAGTCCATAGGAGTCCATGGTCTCCATGGAGACTGCACTACGACCATGCTCTCTACTGGTATCGACTAGATCTCTACCTGTGCCCCTCTCATATGAACCAGTGACCCTCCTGCTTCCTGAGCATTTAGGCCCATGACACCAGACCCCTGCTTCATCTGGTGGTGTCCTCCCCTTGTATGGTATCTGTAAGCGGTCGCGCGCCAGAGACTAGCTGGGGTTGATTGAGTAAGGACTACTCGATATGATTCGCCTAAACGTAACCAAGTGTCATCGCCTAGTAAGTCTTGACTGACCGCCTTGAACACTCCATTCAGAGGTTGCATGGCACGGACATTGTTTGTTGGTGAGTGCGTGATACACCCTCCCCTACAGTACAAGTGTTCGTGGTACTGTTGATATGCTCTTGGACGTCGTCTGGACTGCGATATGCCAACTGCCTACAGAGGACATGAGTTACTGGACCACTGGTGTGAAACACCACCTACAATAACTGACTGGACTGCTGGTGTCGAGCAACACTGCCTACAGCAAGGAACTGGACCACTGGTGTTGAAGAACACTGCCTACAGTAATGAACTGGACTGCTAGTGTGAAGGACACCACCTACAGTTGTTGACTAACAGTGATACAACAGCCATGTTGAGAGTCGATGCAAGAGCACTACTATTGCATTGATACGTAACCGAGTAAGTATAGAGTAAGTAGTTGAGTTTCAGAGTGGATGCCAGTCCACTTGAATGCTATGGTAGAAAGAGAGTATTTATATGTTCGATTGGTGTTTTCCCTCGACACCTATCCTGCTCCTCTTGGGGGGCCTTTGTCCCCTGTTAGGCACTGCCTTGCCCTGCTGGCATCATCCCCTTTGATACTGCACTCCTACCGTTTTGCTTGGCGTAAGGGTTATGCAACACTGCCCTCTCGCCTTCATGCTCTCCTTCTGTCTGATGTGTGATGCCACCTTTCGGCATGGCCCCCTTTCGACTTAAACTTGTGAATCCCCTTTTGAACCTCGTGACCATACCCCCTGGTCATGTGGTCACATCGGCTCAGTTCCATCTCGACTTGTTTGGATTGGCCAACTAGTTGAAGCATGCTGATCCGACTGATTCCGACATCGGCACAGCTCCGAATACCTGTTCGGATTGGCCAATTAGTTGAGGTGTGCTGATCCGACTGCCTCCATCGTCGGCATAGCTCCAAGTACTTGTTCGGATCAGCTGACTCGTTGAAGCATACTGGTCCGGCTGACTCCGACCGATCCCATGAGATTGATCTGGATTCCTGGGGTTCGATCGATCTTGTAAATCATGTGCGCTGCCAACCCAATTAATCTCGTTGATCCCCAATGGTTGTCAACTCTGATCAATCTGGCACACCCTTCATATGTTGATCTTCTGCACACCCTTCATATACTGCTCCGTTATGCGACATTATCATAACTGCCGCTGATCATTTGGTGCACTCTCTTGCGCAGGCCAGCCGTCCCTGTGACAGTATCCTCCCCTCATCATATCAGTGATGGGGTGCCTCTCTGATTGATCCTCATGAGATCTGTTATACCCAGCATGATATTATGATTCCTACTTAACTCCATAGTAATGACTTCTTTCCTACAGATCCTGACAAGTTATGCCATAGGATTGTTTCTACTGCTGATCTCAGTGAACTCTTCCTTAAGCTCTCGTTTAGCCCAATCCTTCAATTTCTGCACTCCTTCATATGACTTCAACTTCTTCCTGCCTCCTGCGCATCCAGCTCCTATGACAGCATGGCCGACGTGTGGCGACCAATCAGAAGAAGTTTGTGGGAGACAACGCCGAGGCACAGATAAGACAATGCCGAGGTAGCACATGGCACACCCAGCTAGTGGGCAACAACAGAGCTACTCAAGCATGAGACAAAGGTATATATACAGACAGTCCTGTAGTCATAGTTCACAAGAAATCTCAAGCATTGCATCTATCTTACACCTGTACGAAAGGAGCTAGAACGTAGCCCGGACAAAGTGGTGTATTGCATAAACTTCAACTGCTTGTCTTACGATACCACTTGTTAGCACTGCTTTCCTCGCTCCTGGCATATGGAAAGTCCTCATGCTGCTTCATTACCGATAGGGGCCTTTCCCACTTCATCTGAGTGGTGACTCACACCCCCTTTTCATCTCGCCCATCCTCCTGCTCTGAGTTCATTGTCGAGTTGGCCCCCCTACTTCATCAGGGTGGCGAACCCACTGCCTTCAACATCTGTTTTGTAGTGAGAGCTGTGAGATTGGCGTCCCCCGCAAGATCTGTCGTACAATCATGATACTACAGATTTCAATGAGCTTCGCTGTAAGATCTGTCAGAGGCACCTAAAACCTGATATCTGTAGTAGAAACGCGTCTATTACAGATTGTCAGAGGTCTCGCGCCTGAAACCTGATATTTGTAATAGAACCGCGTCTATTACAGGTCCTGTCGAGATATGTGGTAGAGTGCTGTGTATTATTCTTCTTGTCGAGACATGTTGTAGAAAGGCCTCTGTCATAGGAGCCAGATGCGCAGGAGGTGGGAAGAAGTGAAGTCATATGAAGGAGTGCAGAAATTGCAGGATTGGGCTAAGTGAGAGCTTAAGGAAGAGTTTGCTGAGATCAGTAGTAGAAGCAACCCTATGGCATAACTCATTGGGATCAGTAGGAACAATGTCATTACTACAGGATTCAGTGGGGATCGCAATATCATGCTGAGTACAACAAATCTCATGGGAATCAGTCAGAGAGGCACCCCATCACTGATACAGCAAGAAGAGGTCACCAACTGGGGAGGAGACACCATCAGATGAGGCAGGGACACTACAGTGATGAAGCCAGCAAAAGAAGGTGGGTGCCAAAGACAAAGAAGTGATGAAAGGGGCATGAGTCACCACCCAGATGAGGTGGGACTGACCCCTGATGGAGATGAAGCAGCCAGAGGCCATCCATCCAGAGGGGGGCGAGGAGGTGGTGCCAATGAGTGGCATCACAAGGTGGATGGGGAGCACAGGAGGGACAAGGAGGATGAGCAGTGTTGTGGGCAACATTGCAAGAAAGGTATATAACCATGTTCTCTGTCCTAGCAAGAGAGTGGATCACCATCCACTCTACACCATACATTACTAGTTATAGCTTATCATAAGTATACATTAGTACTCAGTCAGCAAGTTGCAATCTCAATCGATTGCTCCCATCATAGTGCGTGTGTTGTATCACCACTCACTGACGTCCGAAGGCGGTGTCGCAGGGTCAGCGGATCAGCATATGAAGTGTGCACCAAATTGATCTATGGCAATCATCAGGAATCGACAATATAATCGGGTTGGTAGTGCATATGGCTTGCAAGTTCAACCAAATTCTGGGATCCTGATTAATCTCACAAGGATCAATTGGAATCAGCCTGATCAGCATGTCCCAGCAAGTCAGCCATCATGAGCAAGCATCAGGAGGTTCAGGAAGGAGGATACTGGCAATAGAAGGAGAAGCATACAGAGATAACCACATGCAGGAGTGGGGACTGAGCTCAGCATCACACAGATGGTTACCACTCAAGGGGTATGTGCATACAGCCACAGGGGACCAAGCACAGGGGTGACCACATGATCAAGGGGGCTTGGTAACAGGACTCAACAGGTGGTTAATGGATTCACAAGATAAGGTTGAGGAGGTAGTTGCTGGTGAAGAGAGAAGGAGCTGTGTCAAGCAGACCAGGGATTGTCTATGAGGAGGAGGAGCTGTGTCGAAGGGGTCATCACACATCACCAGGAAGAAAGAGCATGAAGGCAGAGGGGCAGTGTTGCACAAACCAATACACTGTGTGAACAGTAGAGGTGCAGCATCAAAGGGGTCAATGCAAGCAGGAGAGAGGGTGTCGAAAGTGGATGAAGGCCTCTCAGGAGGAGCAGGAGAGGTGTCACAGGTGACACCAAGTGAATGCATAAATACTCTCATTCTACCATAGCATATGAGTGGATCCTCATCCACTCTACTCTATACTTTACTTACTCTTTACTTGACTCATAGTTACATATCATTGCAATAGCAGAGCTTTGCAACAACACCCCAAACATGTGTGTTGTATCACCATTAGGCATCAACTGTAGGCAGTGTTCCTCAACACCTGTGGTCCAGTTCCTTACTGTAGGTGGTGTTGCTCAACATCTGCAGTCCAGTTAGTTATTGTAGGCAGTGTCTAACACCTCAAGTCTAGTAACTCCTGTCCTTTGTAGGCAATAGGCATATCGCAATCCAGATGACATTAGAGAGCATTAGCAACAGTACTATGAACACTTGTACTGTAAGGAGAGTATACTACTCTCCCTCCAAAGAATAAACAGACATGCTGTGCAACCTCTGAACAGAGTGTTCAAGGCAGTCAGCTGAGACCTACCAGAATGAAGCCATCTGGTTACATTTAGTTGAAACATCCTGAGTAGATCTTACTTGATTGTCCTCACTGATACCAATCGGAAACACCCAATCTGGTTTCAGGCGCGCGACCGCTTACAGGCGGTTCATAGAAACCTGCGGTCCGGATAACAATAGAACCGAAGGCAGTTGTCCACTGCGGTCTGGGGATCACCTCAAGCAATCAGTTGGCACACTGGACACTCATGTCAGCACCACCAGCAAGCATACTCACACCAGATCTTGGTGTCATCATAATATATTCTTTGTTATTGATCATGCCAAGCTACCTCTGGATGGAGTGTCCACAGCAGTCAGTCAAAACCTGCAATAGCAAAACCATTACTGCAACTTTGGGTGAGAAAAGTAATAGAGACATCTCTACTACATATCTCAACAGGAATTGTAATACCACAAGTGTTGTCACATATCTCAACAGGATTCGTAATAGACACATTTCTATTACAGATATCAGGTTTTGGGTGTGCGACCTCTGACAGCCTCTATGACTTTTCTTGCTCGAAGATGTAGTAGTGTGTTTGCTATTACAGGTTTTGACTGACCACTGTGGACACTCCATCCAGAGGTAGCTCAGCACAATCAATAACTATAGGAACTTTGTACTGACACCAAGGTCTGGTGTGAGTGTGATTGTTGGTGGCACCAACATGAGTGTCCAGTGTGTCGACTGAATGCTTGAGGGGATCCCTGGACCACAGTGGATGACTGCCTTTGGTTCTATGAATGTTATCCAGACTGCTGGTTACTATGAACTGCCTTCGGATGTCAGTGAGCAGTGTTACAACACATGTGCTACAATGGAAGCAATCTACTGTGATTGCAACTTGCTGACTGAATACTAAGTATACTTGTGTGAAGTTATAGCTAGTAATATATGGTGTAGAGTGGATGAGGATCCACTTGACCACTTATGACAAGAAGGCATGGTTTATATTCATCTTTGCAGTGTTGCCTGTGACTCTGCTCAAGCTCTCTTTCCAGAGGGTACCCTCTTTGTTGAGCACTGTGGTAGAGGTCTCTACCGAGGCATCTCCTCCTTGCCAAGCCCTGCTTCTCCTGCACCTGGGTTGAGGAGAGCCAGCACCATCTCATCATTGATAGGGGTTGCCCCACTTCATCCTAATGACAGTGCATGCCCCCCTCTTTCATCTACCTCCTGACTTTGGCACCCATCTTCTTATGCTGATTTCATCATCATGTAGGGCCCCTACCTCATCTGGTGGTGACCTTGAATGTCCCTGCCACTGATATCCACTGGATCTGTCATATGATCATCCTTGCCACTAATCTCTGCAGGATATGTCATATGGTCCTGTTTACTACAGATCCTGGCAGGATTCATGATACCATCATTGTTTGTGCCTATCTAGGCAAGATCTGCCATAGAGCTGTTTCTTCTACAGATCTTGGTGAACTCTACTGCAAATCCCACAATCTGCCCAATTCCTCAATTCCCATGCTCCCTTCATATGACTTGATGGGTCTTCCTGCTTCCTGCGCATCCAGAACCATGACACAGATCTTATCGAGATACAGTCGCATCCAAAATTGCCCAGCATCTAATTAATTTGATATGGTGTTCTCAGGTCCTTTTCATGATGATGACCAGTACTCTTTGTTCTTTTTGACAACACCTACTTTGTGTGGTATGGTTGCAAAGCTTGGATAGCCTGCTATCAGAATATGTGAGAAAAAAAGGGTGGTCCCACCAAAGAATATGCTGGAATTTAGGTTGGCACTCTTTGAAGCCCCTCCTCCTCCTCAATTAATTCTGTACCTTGTGTAACTTATTGCTTTGCACAGAATTGAGCTAATAGACCATGCTCAAAACTTCATATGATTGTAGTATGATATAAACAAAGATGTTTCAGGGTGTTTTGACAAGCTTAGGACATCATATGGCAATACTGCTGTCAACATGGCAAGGAGGGCAAATAATCAATATGGGGAGGACTAAATACACCACCACTCACCTATTATGGGTCAAAGAGCTGCTCCAAGCAGGTTTCTCAACAAGGGAGATAGCAACTAAACTGTCTATCAACAAATCCAGCAATGCTGAACTGGCAAAATGGGTACCAGAGAGTGAATATGTGAAAAGGACCCCTGGGAGGCCCCTCCTCCTCTCCTTGCTCCAACAGGCATTACTCACCAGAGGAATTAGCAAGGATTCTTATACTTCGGCTACTGAAGCTTCAGCCTACTGGCTATGATACTATCAACTTCATTTGTCCAGACAAACCATTACATGTGCACTGAAGCAAGCTGGACTCAAGTTTAGGGCAAAAAGAAGAAAACCCTTGCTCACAGATAAACATAGGAAGGCAAGGAGGATGTTTGCCAAGGAGTATAGACATTGGACTGTTGAACAATGGAAGAATGTCATCTGGAGTGATGAATGCAAGGTTCACTGCATTGGAAAGAGCTTGGAAAAGTGATACTGGTCCAGGGATGTCAACTATGATATATGTCAGTGGTCGCACACCCAAAACCTGATATCTGTGACAGGAAAGTGTCTATTACAAATCCTGTCAAGATATGTGGTAATGTCTGGTGTATTACAATTCTTGTTGAGATATGTAGTAGGGACATCTCTATTACTTTTCTTGTCCAAAGATGTAGTAGTGGTTTTGCTATTGCAGGTTTTGACTAACTGCTATGGACACTCTGTCCAGAGGTAGCTCAGCATGATCAATAACTATGAATGTATTGTGACTACACCAAGGTCTGGTGTAAATGAGACTGTTGGTGGCACCAACACAAGTGTCCAGTGTGTCAACTGAGTGCTTGAGGGGATCCCTGGGCTGCAGTGGACAACTGCCTTTGGTTCTATCATTATCTGGACTGCTGGTTTGCTATGAACCACCTTTGGATGTCAGTGAGCAGTGATACAACACACACACTATGATCAAAGCAATCTACTTGTGATTGCTACTTTGCTGACTGAAAACTAATGTATACTTGAGTAGAAGTGATAACTAGTTTGTAAGGTGTAGAGTGGATGGCAATCCACTTGCCTGCTATGATGAGGAGCATGGTTATATACCATCCTCACAGTGTCACCTGCAACACTGCTCCTGTTCTGTGAGGTCTCCTCCAACCTATGTCTCCTCCTCATCTTTCCTACTGCTTTTCCATCCATGCTGGGCTGCTGCTCCTTGGTGGCACATCCTTTGTCTCCTGTGGATGGATGGGCCTCTAGCTGCCTCACCTCTGTCAGGGGTCAGTCCCACTTCATCTGAATGGCGACTCCCCTCCTTTCATCACTCCCCTGTCATCGGTGCCCACCTGCCAGCACCAACTCCAATGTTGTGTAAGGCCTCCTACTTCATCCAGTGGTGACCTCATACATCCTCGCCACTAACCTTTAATCGTACGATCATCCTTGCCACTGATCTCCGCAAGATATGTCATACGATCCTGTATACTGCAGATATCAGCGGTCATGTGCCTGGAACCTGAAATCTACTGGCTTGATTGATTTCAACCAGTTTCAGTGAGTGCTCTTGAATATGCACCTGTTGGCCACTTTCACTGAGACTGTTTGAAGGATTGTTTGTTTGATGAGTTTTGGCTAACTGCTGTGAACACTCAGTTCAGTGGTAATGCAGCACAGTCAGCTCCTGCTTGCTGCAGAACACTTAGTATATGTGGTGATAACTGTTGACTTGACATGAGTGTTTGAGGTGTCAATGATCAGACAGCAAATTGGTGAGAGTAGCCTGGACTGCAGTATGAGTACTGCCTTTGGTGAGATAGTTATCTGGACTGCAGTAACTACTGCCTACAGACAATGTCAGTGAGGGGTGATACAACACACCTGCTCAGAGTAGTAGCAATGGCCTGTGATTGCACTATGTGATGGAACAACTAAGTATACATTACAGTAGAGTATAGTTTAGTTAAGAGTAGAGTGGATGCTGGATCCACTCATTCACTATGATGGAAGGATGTATATATATCTTTGTGCCATGGTGTTGACTTCGCCATGGCCCCCCTCCTTGCAGGGGTGTGGCCTCTCTGTCCACCCTTGTCTATCTGGCTTCTACTACATTCCTGTCCTTCCTGCTCCTACTCCTCCTGCTGAGGCAGTGATCCTCCTAAGCTGACTTCATTGTGCTCAGGGGTTTTCTCCCACCTCATCAGGTGGTGAGTTCTCTCATCCCTTGTTCCCAGTGGCTGGCCCTATGGTCTTGATGGAGCATCCTCATCTCATTGTGGGACTGATTGATCCACTTCATCTCAAGCCAGTCTTGGCAAAACTTCCCAGGTCCCACTGTCTCAACCATTCTCAATGAGGTTTCACCCCAGCTCACTGTCCAACCATTCTCAATGAGATTGATTGGAGCCCCTGGTTCTTGACCAGTCCTGCTTCCTGTGCACTGAGCTCATTTCGGTGGCTGTGCAGCATGTCTGCTTATGATCTCTGCGCTGGCCCTGTGACAGCAGATTCTGGCAGGATTCGTGATACCACCATTGCTCGTACCGATCTAGGTGGGATCTGCCCTAGAGCCATCCCATCCACAGATCTTGGTGAACTCTACTGCAAGTTCCACGATCTGCCTCATTCCTCGATTCCCATGCTCCCTTCATATGACTTGACAGATCTTCCTGCTTCCTGCGCATCCAGGCCCATGACAACACTTATGAGAGATTGCTCCTCCAAGCAGATGGAAGGTATGCTATCGGACGGTTGATTTATTGTCTATTGGACCCTGTCCCCAAACTTTGGGCAGGGACTGTACACGTTCGAGTACTTGGGTATCATCGCTTCCAAGGCATTCTGGCGTGCTACTTCGGGTAAACTGGGTCGACGTGTAGGTGCCTAAAAAATATCACTCTCTTTTATACTCTTGACTCTATACCCTTTTTTGTTCTCTCGTGCTATCGGGAATCGCTTTGTTAGATACACATCTTAGCGTCTAGTGCCATGCAATGTATAGTTTGCCAATCAGACATCTCGCAGCTCCTCGTGTGTGTGTTCCAACCTGAGCATGTGAATGAATGCAAATTAGGTATCAACATGCGCAGTATACAATGATTAGAAGAGACTTGCTGTTTAGTTGTCAATGATAGAACGACTGGATGCATCAAGCATTAATACACATCTTACTCCTCAACCTAATCGCCTTTCCATACTTCAAAAACACAAATGGCACCGGAATAGCCGCCACCGATACAAATCCTAACACACTTGCCGCCCATCCCGTTCCCAGTCCCTCGAACATCTGTCTACCGAAGAGCGGCACGAAGATAGCAAACAGACACCTCGAGAACGCCATCGCTGCTAACGCCGACGCCGTGTAGATATGGTAGCATTCTGCAGCATAGGCAGCTAGGGAGTTGAAAGCAAGCATGAGCGAGATACCGATCGGTAAGCCGGCAAGTATCGGGACCATGTAGTGGATGGAAGGTCGAGCAGTCCAACCGAACCAGAAGAAGCCGATGGCGAAGAGTGGTGCTGAGAGAGCGACTTGTGGCAGCCGAGATTCGGGAACTGGTTTACCGCCTGCTGCGACGCGGGCTGCGATGGAACGCTTGTTGAAGTAGCCTATAATGGGAGTTGAGATGGCAATGCCCGATCCAATGGCAAGGAACGCAAGACCGACTTCGCCAGCATTGAATCCGTAGGTGCCGTTGAAGACGACTGGATAGGCCTCGAAAAAAATGAAGATGACCGCATAGCAGAAGGACGTCCAGAGTGTCGCATACATCAAAGGCGCTTCGGTGAGGAGCATACGGAATGGTCGACCAATGTGGACACACAGGATCTCGGACCAAGGAACGGGTGCGAGAGTTCCATCCTCGCGCAACGACTCGCCTGGTGCCAACATGTCGTTTCGACCCGTCTCCTTGCGCGACCTTTTCGCTTTCTGCTTGAGTAAGACTGGTGGGTAAGATTCTTTCTGGATGACAACCACCAACGCCATCGAGACAGCCGAGAGCATGCATAACATCCAGTAGATCCATCTCCATCTCTCGGACTCGATGTCGCTTCCTGCAAGAAATCCGCCGGCCAACGGACCCAGCGTGGGACCCATGAAAGCCGCGAGTGAATATGTGAACATGGGCCACAACCTAACTTTGGGCAGCCAAATATCCGAAATTATGCCACCCGAATTGGCCTGTGGCGCAGCAGCAAAGAGTCCAACAAAGAATCGGCAAACAAGCAGGGTGCGAATGTTGGGTGCAAGCGCACATCCGATGTTGAAAAAGAAGTAGCCGGAAACGGAGAGATAATTAACGACGAGACGGCCGTACAACTCAGAGAGGGGAGCCCAGAGGGGAGGGCCGATGCAGAAGCCCACCATGTAAATAGATAGGACGAGGGCGGACACTTCCTGCGATATCGAGTATTGGTACATGTACTGAGAGGTAGCGCCAGTACCGATAGAGGAAGTGATGGTAGCGTTGAAATAGAGACAGGACACAAGAGCTGTGACAGTCCACTTGTGGCGGATGCTCCAATTCTGTGGGTTCTCTTCGTCTGAGAGAATGACCAGCGGAACCTTCTCTCCTTCGTCATTGCTGGATCTTTGTGCTTTCTCTGCATTGCCAGACGCCGAAGAGCTGCTGCCCTCTTCCAATGCGATGCTGTCCCATGCATGCTCTTCATCTTCGGCCTTGTGAGAATGAAGCAGGTTGTGGAGGTGAGGATAGTGCAAATGAAGTTTATGATGCTCGTGCAGAGGCAGCTGATGAAGGTGGGCGAGCTTTTCAAATTCGGCAATGGCGGTGGTGTCACCCTTCTCGACCTGGTTGTGGAGCTTCTGAAGGACACGCTCGACATCGATCGAGTTGACGCGAGTTGCAGCTTCTGACCGGTCCATGGGCGTAGCTACGGCAGTAGAAGCATATGTGAAGGGATCGTTGTTCGCATCATCAGAGTTGCTTGAACCAGGTGATTGAGGTTGTTCATTCCCGGGGTATGGATTAGGTATCGTAGATGAGTCGGTAGGGGCAGCCGCAGTCATAGCTGGACACGATGTCGTTGGTGGTTCGCCGATTGTCATGATTATTCGTTATGCGCCGGGTAAGTAACGGCCTCGACGTAGAGAGTGAGAAGGGACGAAAAGGTCGATTGCTCTTGAAAGGGTCGCGGAAAAAGACGGAAGTGGTATGAAAAGCAACTAGCCCGGCGAGGGCACGGACGTTTGAAAAGGGGCGCGTTGAATGATTGCGTCAAGAAGGAAGGCAACGACTTGGACACCAGTGGCGTCCAAACGAGAGCTGGCCGGACGGAAGTGACGAGCTGTCACACAGTGTTCTGCAGATCACATCAGCGGTGGAGGCATTGACCGACGACGGCAAGTCTTGGGGCTATAGCCGAAGGGCGTATCGACACCGTTGTGACTCAAAGAGAAGAACAAAAGTCGCCAAAACCGCTTTCGATCCGACGCTCGCTTTGCTGCGCACACGAGATTGACATCCATTCCCATTAGCATCATATCGATCCGTCATCATCAACCACAGGCGCGCACACACTAAGGGATCGGAACAGTAAAGCGAGACGTGTGAAAGCATTGGCAAAGTTTTGTTTCCCGACGGCATAATGATAGGAGTAGTAGCCGCCGCCATTTGCTGCCGGTAAAAGATTTCCGGCCCAATGCAATGCAGCATCTCAAGGGTTCTGTAGTGAACGGGGTGAACCTGAGGCTCGTCTGGCCTCGGTTAAGGATCAGCAAACGTTTCTCTTATCTGTGTCTGAATTTTTCTGCTGAAACTTTCGCCTTTGCACATCCTTCCAGCATCGCCCTTTGGCCATACCGCCTCGCTGTTCTGCAACATGTTTCGTTGATCGCTTTGTCTGCAGTATTGGCAATACTTCTGTCAATGGGGTCGACCTCCGTATGTTGGCATTCTTCTCATAAAGAGCCGCAATGAATTTATACAAGCACTTGTCACGGAGAGCTGTCAAAGAACGAGCTTCTGTTTGCCGGCAAACTGGCTAAAAATGCAGCTGTAACGTGACGTCCGAATTGTGCCGAGACATAGCCACTGTGAGATTTCTATCCTAACATTCATCAAAAAAGTAGGCTGAAAAGATGCTCTTCCGTTGCACGGAGAAAACTGATAGCAGGACGTATACTCTCCTCCATGGGATCTGTTTATCTGCGGCCATAGAACCTTGAAAGCACCGCATCCCGTCCGATCTGCGAAGTTAAGCAAGGTATCGCCTAGTCAGTACTGCGGTGGGGGACCACGCGGGAATCCTAGGTGCTGCAGTTCATTTTTTTCCCTCGCCCACATTTTCATCCACATTTTTGCCGCTGTCCACACTTCATACCTCTTGTGTTCAGTGCCCACATCGGCTTCTTGCTGCTGCCAAATGAGCTCGCACTAGACGTCAGTCTATACATGTACCATTCTAGCAAGTCTACTGTACAAGAGTGTATGCATCAAACTTGTGATCGCTACCTCTATGTAAACAAGTATCCCATGACAAGCACCGATAGCATCCAATAGAACATCGCCGCCGGCCGACCCTTCAGACTAGCAGCATTATCATAGATCCTCATATAGTTGATTTCCCACCTCGCATCACTGAACGCCTGTGGGTAGTTACGCACAAAGTTGTCACACGATAAGTTGTTGTATCGTGCCGCACATCCACTCAGTGCAAAGGTCTCTCCTGCCCAATCACCGCACAAGCTTAGGTTGATGATGATCGTATGCTCGTCGAAGAACTTGTTCATCTCGCATACGGAACCGTCTCCTCCAGCGAGAGATGCTGGTGTGGCCGAAGAGTTGGCAGTGTTGGCGAAGAATGCGGATGGTGTACCCCACTTGTTGAGTTCGCTTCGGTCGTTGCCGGTTGCGTTGCTGTTGGTGACGACGTACTTGGGCGCTGAGACTCCGTCGGCGAGTGCAGCGACAGCAGAGGGTAGGGAGGAGGGGGAAGAGGTGATGGGCCAGAAGTAGACTCCAATGCCCCAATCGCCAGGTCGTGTTTCTCTTCGGACGGCAAAGTAGCCTCCGCCGTTCCGGTTGAAGTTGGGACCGAAGGAGTTGTCGGCGGTAAAGGAGGCTGAGCAGCCAGGTTGGTAGGAGCAATCTGTTTGGGAAGTGATTCCGAGCTGGTCGGACCGTGAGCCTGATGGAATATGACAGCCGTATAAGGTGTGTAGACTGGCAAGGTTGCGAGGACCTTGATCATTGGCTCCTTCGACGATGTCAATCTCTCCTCCTGCTGGCCAGTTGCCATTTGTGCACATCCAGAAGGCCGGCCATGTCGCACATCCTTGAGGCATGAACGAGAACTTGCCGACAATGATACCGTCGCCGACAGTGCGCTTGCTATGCATTCTGACGCTCTGTCGGCCTCGACCTGGTGGTACGACGGAGGTGTTGTCAGCGCGAATCACAAAGTGATTGTTCGAGTTGACGTATGCCAGCCGGTTGGCAATAGCAGTGAACTGATCGACATAGTTGACAGTACCGTGTGTGGGATCGTTGTAGGACCAGAACCAGAAGCGATCTAAGAATTGACGACCCGTAATCTCATCTCGCAGGGTATAGTTGCCGGCCAAAACGGCGCTGGAAAGCACCAGCACCACAGTGAGCGCCGTCAGTGGCGAGGTGGATTGAAACAACATCCCGAGTTCGTGTTGATCCGCGACCGATCCGTAGTGTGACGTTCTAGAGTGCGAGCTGAACCTAGTCGAGGTTCTCTATCGAAACGGGGATGTCGTTGGCATGATGATAACTCGCAACGAAGGTGGAGAGGTTGGTGGTTGCTCGAAACCAAGCTGGTCGGTCATCATGGGAAGCACTGGGGGCAAGGGTGCGGACGAACGGCATCTCAAAGGGGACACTTGAAGATAGCGAACAAGGGTTGCACAAGGCTATGCCCATCTGACTGCCCCTCAGCCTTTGCGCCGCGTCGGCGAATTTCGTGATCTCGCCTGTTTGCGCGGGACAGCCCTGTTCGGCAAACAATTTATTTGTTCCTTCCGTAAGAAGGCCTGTAAGCAATCGAAGAAGAAACACGGCCCGGCACGTTCTTGAACCCTGTGGCAAGACTGTCTTTTTCGATACTGGATCTGTAGAGTGGGCCTACATACAGTTTGCAGAGTTCACAGTTGCTCACGGTGCAAGTTCCTTGCAGCGATCCCGCTCATATCTAGTGTCAGATTTGCTCTTTCTGTATGGTAACCGTCCGAACGAGGCGTGCCAACACAAACCAAACAACGCAATGGCCTCGCGCCGTCACATAGAGCGCCCGACACTTGATCCTCCTGTCAACTCTTACACTTTTCCTCTCGCACTCACTACACACTCCAAGGATCAATGTGAGGTTGCGATGATGCAATGAGGCTAGCTAAATCTACGTTCGACCCATGAGATCAACAGGGAGCGGGGACTAGGCTAAACGTACATGAGAGATATCGTCTGGATGGGTGCACACTGCGGTAGCTATGTTGGTCAGTGCTTGCCTCAATACCGTCTTGCAAGTTGAGGCTTGTCTGACGGATTCACCCCGAAAGCTTTAAAGATCTCCTTGTGATCGGGGCGGATTTTGATATAGAACCACTCACACTCGCAGAATTCCTTGTAAACCTGAGCGATCTCGGGGAACAAGCTGATCTCCTCACACATTTCGGCGTCCTTGATGAGATCTTCAATCGAGATCTCGCTTGTGATATACTGGAGCGCAGCGATTCGTAAACCCTCGATACCGTACTTGTCAGCTAGGCGATACATATCAAAGGCGTTCGCAGGGCGCAAATGACCGTTCCACCATGGTTTCGAGGCGTCAGTGGAGGACTCGCCCTTGCCGGACGACACCAACAAGTTGCGGCGTTTTTCGAACACCGCAACGCCGGTGTAAAGATAGTAGACAAGTGTCTGCAGCTGCTTGTAGCTGATGTCGTCGACGTTAATTGTTGGGATCGTGTTGGACCCCATAGTGCCACTTATTTCCACCCTATCCTCCTCTTGTCGTTTCAATGCTTGCTCTTTGTCAGCATGAGGTTGCACTCGTCGCAAGTTCGAAGCCTCTGCGAAGTCCGATTCGAAAAGAGTGTCAAAATAGGTGCTGGCTTCGCACAGGAGGCGGCGGTGTACTCGTAGCGTTCGCTTTTCTTCCGCCGGGACCGTGGGCGCAAAAAGAACAAAGTCGGCATCCGATGAAGTCAGGAGAGTCGCCATGGACACGAGCGATTGTTGAGGATGAGAGACTTTAGGAAGCTCTTGAAGAGGGTAGCTTACTTCCGAGTTCAGGCTGTATCCTGTGACCTTGATGAAAAAGCATCCATCAACTAGTTCCAGACATCTTGCTTCGGCACCGTCTTTTTGGAATAGCCAGGTGCAACAGTAATAGTCTGGGCCCCCTAGGGGGTGTTTAGTCAGTTCGAAGCGTGCATTTTCCTTGCTCAAGCTGTAGGAGTACAAGGCACCTCCGACATAGCCGGAAATGCAGACGTCCAGACGTCTACTGCGCTTCTTGAAGTTGCCGATGTTACCACATGAGCCTTCGGTGACGTGGAGTGTCACATCGAGCGTTCCATCTCGAAATGAGACGTAAAGGCCAGTCTCGGCGCTGCGATCGTAGTGTGCTTCAGGTGAAGTAGCCTCCAGATCATCTTCATATTTGCCTTCAGGACCAGCTCTGCCGCCATAGAGGATGTCGTGGGCAACCCAGTACGTTTTGCCTTCGCAGTCATGCAGCATGGTATCAATGGAAATGCTCAGAAGGCCGAGAGCCGGTCAATAGGGCTGAAAGTGCGTAGCCACGGGAAGCGAGGGGGCTTGATTGAGGTCGGTGGTGGAAAGAAGCTGGTGTCGAGTTGTTTGATGATGAGACTTTATACCTGACAGACTTGGTATAGAATGTTAGAAAAACTAGCTCTAATCGACACTTATCGGGAGATATCAGTCCAAGTATGGTGTTCAAGCTTTTGAGCTAAAACACTATACTATATTGACATAAGGGAAGGACGTAGCGGTAGCCTCAAGCTCACCGCTCATTATCTATATACATTTGTGGTTTGTGGCTGACTGTGGGAGCATCCCACCTAATGAGCAAGTACAGTTGAAGATGCGACGGAATTACCAGGAGTTTTAGCCGAGATGCAGGAAAGTCGAGTCACCGAGAGTTCGAAGAATGAACCTGCATGATTGACATGTGGCAACCAATTAGGAGGCACTAGTGAAAGACAATGCCAAGGCAACACATGGTATGCTCAGTTAAGTGGGTGACAATAGGGATTCACAACAGTGGGCTAAAGGTATATATACAAGTGATACTGTAGACATAGTTCATAAGAAATCTCAAGTATTGCATCTACCATACACCTGTGCGAAAGGAGCTAGCACGTAGCCTGGACAAAGTGGTGTATTGCATAACTTCAACTAGTACGACAATGGACGGGACCCAACGGTTCTCGGTCCTCATCATATTGGCTTGCCTGATAGTTGAAGCATGTGACATCTCGGTGATTGAAGCATGCAAATGCAGCCTTTGCCGAGCCCACACATCAAATCACCAACTTTGCTCCCTTGGACTTGATGCAGCACCCAGGCCAATTGCCAAACCTCAAGATGCTGGTCAACAGCAACTGGTGTTTTTCCTCCTCCCCTTTAGTTTCTCATTCATGCTCTTGCCCTATCAACTCCTAGCACCACACACACATGCAAAGGACATCAATGCATATATAAACACTTGATTCATCATGTACTTAGATATGATTCATTTTTGCAATTGACACCTGTGATCATTGACTTCGATGCTCTCCCAACTGATCTTGATGATGCTCTTTAACTGATTAAGAGTCTGACTGCTCTTGCCATATGATCCTCAACACCATGCCTCCACAACCCAACAATCTGCACCTTGCCAATGACCCCTCACTTGAGGACCCCTCTGATGAACAGGCTGAAACAATTATGGTACCTGCAGAACATCAAAGGGCCACTGAATCTGATACTGACTCCTCTGATAACTCTGACAGTGACAACAGTGAACCAAACGAACCTCTGTTTGACCTTAACAACATCAACAAAATGAATATCAACACCCTCCAGAACATTGTCACACAATCTACTCTACATAAACAAGCCAAGACATCCTCATATAAGCTACCTTCCAAATGTCGAGGTTTCCTCCACAAGGTGACCCAACTAAATGATGCACTAAAAGACACCCCCAAACTGATGACAAAGAACTGGTATGCCTGGAATCCTTGCTTCCAGGACATATTGGCCTCATGGCCCCTGGCCCTCAAGCACCTCAATGGCACTACCAAACCAGGTGACAAAAAGTACAACCGAAAACTGGATGCAAAGCTCTGCATGATCATCCAGAGCAATGCCAAGCTCATTGGCCAGGATAATGTTAACTACTTGTTCATACAACCTGAAAACACTGAATCATGGAGGACTCACCAATTATATGCCTGACTCAAGAAAGACCTCACCAAGATGAAGCACATTGCTGAATTGACCCTCCTCTATGAAGCCAGAAGGATCCATATGTTCAATGTGGATGTCTGTAAATTTGCCACTGACCTAAATGAACATTGGGCCAAGGCCAAAGCCATTGGTTTTAACCTAACAAGAGTCCTCAAGATCAAAACTATCATCGATCAGGTGAGATTTGTGAATCCATACAATAATTGCATCATGAATCTACAAGATAATGTCTGAGAAACAGATTATGATGCAATTTGTGCAGCTCTGTTCAAATGACAAGATGACATGGCCATGAAGCTGAGTTATAGGACTGACAGCAAGACTACACAGGTTTTCATCACCAACAGGCAAATTACAAACCAAGATGCCTACAGCTTGGGCAAACCAGGTCCTGGCAGCTGTCAAAAGTGCTACTATTGCCAGGGTGAGAACCACATTAGCTGATTCTGCCCCAAGAATCTGAACAGCAAACTCTGGATGCCAAGCAACACTAGCACCACTCCCATGACCAACAGCAACCAGATGTCTGCCTAGGATATATGGTGTGCTGCTGCTTCTATCTATTGCCCATCACTAGATTAGCAATCCAACTCATGGATTGTAGATTCAGGTGCAACTGACCATATCACTAATGACAATACATTTCTCATCTCTCCCACTCTGTGCATCAGCTTTGTGAAGACTGCCAGGGGAACAATGATTTGTATTGTAGCTAGAGGTCAGGTTGTGATTAATGTTGAAGGACATGTGGTGCACTTAACTGATATACTCTATGTCCCAGATGCAAACACAAACCTGATATCAGTATGGGCTTTAGCAAACAATGGCATACATGTGACTTTCGAATCTGATAAAGCACATCTTGAATGGCCAGACAGCTGTGAGCTATATGGGCATGCAAACCCCAGAACTAGACTCTGTGAGATCTGCCCAAACTGCTCAAAAGCATATATAATGATGATCGATGATGACATAACAAATTTACCAGACTGACTCAACTCAGACAATGATCCTAAAAGATGTATATTTAGCCACAACTTCATTCATGAATGGTGTGGACACCCAGGCAGAGACAAGACCAGAATGATCGAAAAGCTCTACAAACTCAAGATTAAGCCTGACAACTGCCAAGTCTGTGCAGCAGGCAAATCAATGAAAGCCCAGATGGGGCAAAGCAGCAGGGAATGTGCAAAATCACTGATGGAACTAATACATGTTGACCTAGCCATGCATTTCTCAATGATGATGGAATTCACATGTCTGTTAGTGGCCATAGATGATGCATCCAGCTTTACATATGTTAAACCACTGCAAGCTAAATCAGATGCACTTCAAGTATTGAGAGAATGGATCTGATATGCCAAAATCCAAACAGGTCACAAACTCAGAACACTCAGGTCAGACAATGGATCAGAATGGGTTTCAGCAGCTGCCACTGCATGGCAAAACAACACAGGGTTCAGATGGCAGAAAACATCAACATACAACAGTGAGCAAAATGGAAAAGCTGAACAAACCATCTGAACCATCAAGAACATGATGGTAACTATGATGCAGACCCATAGTTTACCTCAATCATTCTGGCCTTTTGCAGCCAAAGCTGCAGTTTTCATGAATAACATCACACTGAACATCAAAGGCCTCATACCATATGATGTATTTTACAATAAAGATCTGTGAAAACCATTCAAGTTACTGTAAAATTTTGGATGTCTCACCTGGGTTCATATACCAAAGGCTAAATGAAAGAAACTGGATGATATGGCTATTCCAGCCTTCTTCATCAGATATGATGAAGAGCATAAGGGCTGGAAGTTCACTTCATATCATAACAACCCCCCAATCTTCTGGTCCAATGCTGCCACATTCTTCAAAGACAAATTGTGGCAGGATCACACTGACACCATCCAAGTCCAAGACATGGGCCCCCTTCACTACAACAAATCATCAGACATAGAGGACCTAGGATATGCTGAAGAGGACATACATGATGAACCTCACCCACAACTCATTGCTCACATTGACAAATCAATCAAAGGACAAGATATGGATCCCAAACAGGACTGTGCAAGTTTAAATGACACCCTTAGCGACAAAGAAGGTGACAGGATTGACACTGCCCAGGAAACTTATCCCTGGCTACACCTGGTCATGGTTGCCGAATCCTTCTGAATCCATGGAAAACGATTGCCACAACCAACCAAGCTTCAGAGCTTCCAAGAAAAGCTCTGCCAATGAGGAAAATTGGATGTGCTCATGCCAAGACCAAACACTGGTGCAAACATGATGACTGTTACCAACCTTAGACCAATGGTGAAGGAGGTGCTCAGTGGGCCAGACCAAAACCACTGGCAAGAGGCAATCTGAGCCAAGATGGAAGGCCTTGATAGCATGCATATCTGGGAGGTTGTTGATATGCCACAAAAGGCTCATCTTGTAGACTCAAAACTGGTACTTAATATCAAAATGGATGCAAATGGTATTCCATACAAATTTAAAGCCTGACTCTGTGCATGAGGCTTCTCACAGAGAGAAGGGATAGATTACATGGAGTTTTTTGCACCAGTAGTACCTCGAGATGCAATACAAATGGTATTAGTACTCTCAGCAAGGCTTGATTGGGAGATTGATTCAATTGATGTTAAACAAGCATACCTGAATGCCAACCTGGAACATGATATCTATTTGAAACCCCCAGAAGGCACAACCATACCACATGGAAAGGTTTATAAGTTAGTGAAGAGCCTCTATGGTCTCAAACAGTCTGGGTGGGAATGGTATAAGGAAATGGACTCACACCTGCACCACCTAGGGTTCTTCTCAGTACAAGGTACCCCATGTGTATACTCCAAAGGGGCTGGTGATGAGCAGGTGATCATCATAGTATATGTTGATGACATGCTCATTACTGCCCCTCACAGATATCAGATTGACATGGTGAAACAATCAATCATCGACAAATGGAAAATAGAAAACACCAGGCCAGTGAAGGAGTTCCTCAAGATAAAGATCACACATGATTGAGAAAAATGGATGATCAACTTGGACCAATGGGCATATATCAAAGACATCATTAACAAATGGATAGGCCCTGATGACAAAACTTGGGTCCCTATGATGACAACACTGGCCAAAGCAGAAATGGATATCAAAACCCACCATGACCTCAGGCATGATTACCCAAAGCTAGTAGGAAAACTCCTTTGGGTATCAACCACTGTATGCCCTGACATCTGCTATGCAGTAAACATGCTCACAAGACACATGTCAAGGCCTACAGAAGAAGCGATGCAAGCAGTGCTACACATTGTCAAGTATCTCATTCAGACCCAGGATGATGTCCTGTGAATCAGTGGCAATGATCCCAATGATAATGCCATTGAAGCCTTCACAGATGCAAATTGGGCTTCCAACCCCAACACTGACTGGAAAAGTACATCAGGCTCAATTATCAAGGTTTTCAGCAGTGTTGTAACCTGGAACTCACATGTTCAAAAGTGTGTTGCTAGCTTGGCAGTGGAAGCCAAATACATCACTGGTTCGGCAGCCACAAGAGAGGCACTATTCCACAAGCACCTACTCCACAGCCTCAGATATGGAGATCATCCACCCATCATATTCACTGACAACACCAGATGCATTCAGGTGGCGAATGACCCCACTTTACATTCGAAACTCAAACACATCAATACAAAGTATCACCTCATTTGTGATCATGTACAAGAAGGGGATATCTCCATAAGGTATGTCAACACTGATAGCAACATTGCAGACTTCCTCACCAAACCAGTTTCTAAGACCCTCTTGGCACATACATGAAAATGATTGGGAATGGTTAATGTTGGACCATACTGTAGCTCAGTTAGTGAGGGGGGGAGTTGAAGCATGTGACATCTCAGCAATTGAAGCATGCAAATGCAGCCTTTGCTGAGCCCACACATCAAATCACCAACTTTGCTCCCTTGGACTTGATGCAGTGCCCAGGCCAATTGCCAAACCTCAAGACACTGGTCAACAGCAACTGGTGTTTTTCCTCCTCCCCTTTAGTTTCTCATTCACACTCTTGCCCTATCAACTCCTAGCACCACATATGTGTCAGGGGTCTCGCGCCTGAAACCCAGGTCGGTCTGTCGAGATACTCGGTGACTATTAAACTGTGTGACAGCTATTGTCTCGGTATCGGTGACTATCAAGTTGTGCAGTGACAGCAGGTGGCGTTCGTTGTATATACTATCGTAGGTTTCGGCTGACCTCTGTGGACACTCCATTCAGGGGTAGCTCGGCACGATCAATATCAATGTTATGATGACACCAAGGTCTGGTGTGAGTGTTGATGATGATGAGGTTGATGGTGTTGGTGATGAGATTGGTGATGTCGATGATAATGAGGTTGATGGTGTTGGTGATAAGGTTGGTGGCGTCAACACGAGTGTCCAGTGTGTTGACTTGATGCTTGAAGTGATCCCCAGACCGCAGTGGACTACTGCCTTCGGTTCTATCTATATCCGGACCGCTAACCTGCTATGGGCACCTACGGACGTCAGGTAGTGGTGATACAACACACACACTACGATGAGGAGCAACCTTGATAGATTGCTGCTATGCTGACTGTAACTATTGAGTACTTGTGTTTCTAAAGTATTGACTAGTTGTATGGTGAGTAGAGTGGATGGGGATCCACTCGACCTATGATGATGAGAAAGCATGGTTATATACCTCTTCACAGCATCGCCAGCGATGCTGCTCCTGCTCTCTCTCCAGAGAGTACTTTCTTCATCGAGTACTGCTCAGGGGCCTCTCCTGCTTGGCACCCCTGTGCCTCTTGAGCGGTGTCGACTCCTTCGACACTGCTCCTCCTCCTCATGACCTGTGTCGACTCCTTCGACACTGCTCCTCCTCCTCATGACCTGTGTCGACTTCCTGTCTCTCGAGCCCCTGAGTGGTAACCATCTGAGCTTGGTCCTCCTCATGGCTGCGCCTGCTCTTTGAGCTTGGTCCTCCTCGTGGCTGTGCCTGGTCCTCCTCGCATATGGGCTCAGTGCTCCTTTGCATGTGAATCCATAGGAGTCCATGGTCTCCATGGAGACTGCACTATGACCATGCTCTCTACTGGTATCGACTAGGTCTTCGATACCTGTGCTCCGTCCATATGAACCAGTGACCCTCCTGCTTCTTGAGCATCCAGGCCCATGACAATATGCATGCAAAGGACATCAATGCATATATGAACACTTGATTCATCATGTACTTAGATATGATTCATTATTGCAATTGACACCTGTGATCATTGACTTCGATGCTCTCCCGACTGATCTCGACGACGCTCTTAAACTCCGATCTCCGATCAGGTCGATCCCTCCCGATCTGTTGTCAGCTTGTTCTCTGCTGGATCGTTATCTCTAACATAGAAGGGGGTATCAAAGAGTTGAAGATTAGGGGGTATCAAAGTTTTTGCGTTTTTAAAAACGTGGGTTTTTTGAAAAGCATGTTTTTGGAGGAAAGTTGAGTTGAAGTAGATAAAAGCTACACAAAGCATAGAGACGGTGAAGGTAGTGCTTACGGCCGAGTAAAAGGCTTGAGCATCTGAGCACGGACCACATGTGTCACAACCTACTCAAGACAAATGCTTTGTTATGCTCCGCAGTCGATGCAGCTCTCTGCTGCTCTTCTTTTGTATATATAGACTCCTTCTCTCTCCTCGCTCTCTCTCTCTCTCTCTAAGAATCATCATCAATCATACGAAACTTCAACTGGCTCCCAACGTGGGGCTCGAACCCACGACATTCAGCACGACATCCAGCACGACATTGACGCATCAAGAGTCCAACGGCAAGTATAATGCCCCCATCAACACGAGCAGGACAGATGGGAAGGGAGGAGAGAGATGATGATCAAGCGGCTGCCACCACGGGCAATGGTCACGAGGAGGGTTGGCTCACACAGGTAGTAAGGATCTTACAGTTGGCAAACCCAGCATTGACAGCAGAGGAAGCAATTGTATGAGCAATGAGTCTCGTCAGCATTAGCAATCAAGCTCCAAGAGGGGAGGCAGAGAAGAACCCCAAGGATGTCTCGAGTGCCATTGCACACATTAAGAAACTTAGTGATAACAACTGGCACACCTGGGAGCCCACCTTTATCGACTGTCTGCAATGGGTGCATAATGCAAAGGAAATCCTATACAGCAAAATAGCACCTGGAAGCGAGGGATATGATGAGGACCTGGACAAGGCACTGGTAGGCCTTATCCACGCTTGCTGTGATCACAGCCCGGAAAGCTGCATCGACACATACACCATCAGGGGTGCGGATGAGGAGGCCCAACTTGGAAGTACACTTTACGCTAAGCTTAGGAAGGCACTAACATTGAACGACGTGGTGAAGCGAGTGGGCCTGCAGGACTGCATCCACACTGTACACCTGTACAATCGGGATGTTGTCAGGCTAGGCAAGGAACTTGACTCCATTTGGAATGATGCTGCATGTCTTGGGAAGTGCCTTGATGAGGACCTAAAGAAATCCATGCTCTACCATTGCATGGCACAAGATTGGTTCTATGCCAACTCCGTTGATGCACTCAAGATGGCCAAACCAGACTGTAAGTATGATGAAGCCTACCACACACTCGCCAAGAAACAGCAGGATGGTGAGATTTCAGGTCATATCAGAGGAGCAGCCAGGGTTGCTACAAGCACAGAGCAAGGGGGTACCAGTCAGGTGGAGCAGGGGCCCAGGGGCAGGTGTGATCCACGTAATCCCTCAGCTCCTCCAAGATGCTACACATGTGGGGGACCCAATCATATCGCTCGTAATTGCACAAACATGAGCGAACCTGCCGCTCGTACGGCACAGGAAGCGAGTCACTAGGAAATCGGTGTCAGGGGTCCCGTGCCTGAAACCCAGGTCGGTCTGTCGAGATACTCGGTGACTATCAAACTGTGCAACAGCTATTGTCTCGGTATCTGTCTTGGTGAGCTAGTCGTTCGGTGACTATCAAGTTGCGCAGTGACAGCAGGTGGTGTTCATTGTATATACTATCATAGGTTTCGGCTGACCTCTGTGGACACTCCGTTCAGGGGTAGCTTGGCATGATCAATATCAATGCGTAGGTTATGTTGACACCAAGGTCTGGTGTGAGTGTTGATGATGATGAGGTTGATGGTGTTGGTGATAAGGTTGGTGAATGTCGATGATAATGAGGTTGATGGTGTTGGTGATGAGGTTGGTGGCGTCAACATGAGTGTCCAGTGTGTTGACTGATGCTTGCTTAAGGTGATCCCCAGACCACAGTGGACTACTGCCTTCGGTTCTATCTTGATCCAGACCGCTAACCTGCTATGGGCGCCTTCGGACATCAGGTAGTGGTGATACAACACACACACTACGATGAGGAGCAACCTTGATAGATTGCTGCTATGCTGACTGAAAACTAATGAGTACTTATGTTTCTAAAGTATTGACTAGTTGTATGGTGAGTAGAGTGGATGAGGATCCACTTGACCTTTGATGATGAGAAAGCATGGTTATATACCTCTTCACAGCATCGCCAGTGATGCTGCTCCTGCTCTCTCTCCAGAGAGTCCCTTCTTCATCGAGTACTGTTCAGGGGCCTCTCCTGCTTGGCACCCCTGTGCCTCTTGAGCTGTGTCGACTCCTTCGACACTGCTCCTCCTCCTTGCTATCCTGCTGCTTGTTTGGCACCCCTGTGCCTCCTGAGTGGTGTCGACTCCTTTGACACTGCTCCTTCTCCTTTGACTGGTGACAGTTCCTTTGACTCTTGTCTCTCGAGCCCCCTGAGTGGTAACCATCTGCATGCTCCTTGAGCTTGGTCCCCTTCGTGGCTGTGCCTGCTCCTTGAGCTTGGTCCTCCTCGTGGCTGTGCCTGCTCCTTGAGCTTGGTCCTCCTCATGGCTGTGCCTGGCCCTCCTCGCATATGGCTCGATCCTCCTTTGCATGTGAGTCCATAGGAGTCCATGGTCTCCATGGAGACTGCACTACGACCATGCTTTCTAATGGTATCGACTAGATCCTCGCTACCTGTGCTCCTTCCATATGAACCAGTGACCCTCCTGCTTCTTGAGCATCCAGGCCCATGACACTCGGGTGCACCTTCCTAGCGATCGACAGGGGGGAGCAATCAGCATACAACACCTGGATTGTTGATTCAGGTGCAACTCATCATATGGTAAATGATGAGAGAATGCTGCTCACCTCGATGAGCAAGGACAGTCAGATCAGTACAGCAGGGGATGAAAAGCTTCAGGTAAAAGCCATAGGAGATGCCTCCCTTCAGGTTGGTGAGGCTACCATCCAGCTATTGGATGTGCTCTATGTGCCAAAGCTCAATTCTAATTTATTGTCCATACAAGGCTTGATTGATAACAGTGCACAAGTAATCTTTGATGAGTTTGGGACTACCATAAAGCAGAACGATGGTACCCAAGTGCAATTCAGGAAGAACAGGAGACAAGGCTGCTTTGATGTGCAAGGACAAGCACTGGCTTTGGAGCTGGAGGAGACAATCAACAATGTCCCAGAGGACAACCAGAACACAGGAAACCGAGACAACAACTTGAAGGAAGACAAAGATAGCTACCTCTGGCATGAGAGGTTTGGACACCCAGGACGAGATAAGACAAGGCAAATCCAGGCGCACTACCTTGGCACTGATGAGAGAATGGAGCATGAATCAAAGCACTGCAACACATGCAGTCAAGGGAAACAGACCCAAGTGTGGATGAGCCAATCGGAGTCGAAGAGAGTGGAGGTGCCACTAGAGTTAGTACATGTAGACTTGATGACAGATCTTAAGGGCCATGCCAACTACCACTATGCACTAGTTGCTGTGGATGACTTCTCCTCCCTGATCTATGTGGAACCACTCTGCACTAAGAGTGCTGCACTCCCAGTGCTGAGAAGGTGGATCACCAGGATGGAACAAGCATCAGACAGGAAACTCAAAATGCTCCACAGCGACAATGGAGGAGAGTGATGCAGCTTAGGAGCTGAAGACTGGCAAACTCAAGAGGGTTTCAAGTGGCAAAAGAGCATCCCAGGGGTCAGTGTCCAGAATGGATGGGCAGAGAGAGCGATCAGATCGGTCCAAGAAAAGATGCACTCAATGCTCATTGGTTGAGCTTGCCCCAGAGAGTTGTGGCCATATGCAATCACAGCAGCAGCACACATGATGAACCTCACCCCATCAGCCACCAAGACCATCCCCCATGAGGCCTTTTATGGAACCACCGCACACAAGCTGGCCCAGCAGCTGTGAGTCTTTGGATGCTTGGCATGGGTCCATGTTCAACAGAAGGACCAGCAGGGCAAGTATGGGGCTAGAGCAAAGCCAGCCATCATGATTGGATATGACAATGAGCACAAAGCATGGAAGTTTTGCAACCTGGACCAGCCTGCATCAATTCAATGGAGCAACTCAGCAATGTTCCATGAGGACAAAGGATGGAGTGATTGCCAACAGGAGGCAGTCCAGCCCATGGTGACCATGGAGGTCGAGGAGGAGGGTGTCATGCCAGCCATAGTGGAGGAGGAAACCAGATCAGAAGCCGCAGTGGAGGATCTCCTACCAGCTGTAGACAGCACAGTAGGCACCACCAACACAGCAGTACTGAACCTGGACCCAATGCTTGGAGAAGCAATGAATGGTGAGGACACCCAGCTCTGGAAGGAGGCAATATGAAAAGAGCTGGAAGGACTCGAGGCAATGGGGACTTGGGAGGTGGTGAATCACCTGCCAGGAGTACCACTTGTGGACTCTAAAGTTGTGCTTCGGCTAAAGCTTGATGCTGATGGTGTGCCCATAAAGCACAAGGTGTGACTGGTGGTGAGAGGCTTCACACAGAGAGAGGGAATCGACTACCAGGAAACCTTCTCTCCAGTAGCACCCCTTGGAGCAATCAGAGCTATCCTAGCACTAGCAGTACAGAATGACTGGGAGGTGCATGCACTGGATATCACAATGGCCTACTTAAACTCCAGGTTAAAAGAAGCAATCTATATGAAACCACTGGAGGGATCAGGAGTAGCACCCAGACAGGTATACAAAGTGGTCAAGGGCCTGTATGGCCTAAAGCAGTCTGAGCAAGAATGGAACCAGGAGTTTGACAGGTCTTTGAGATGCATGGGATTCTTCCAGGTAGAGTGCGCTCCCTGCATCTACACCAAGGGATGGGGCGAAGATATGGCCATTGTGGTCATCTATGTCGATGATACATTAGTCATAGCACCACAGCTGGAAACAGTCCTAAAGGTTAAGAAGCAGATCAGTCAGAGATGGAAGATGGAAGATAGTGGTGAGGTCTCTCACTTCCTCAGCATTAAAATCAGTTGAAACTGTACAATGTGCACCATGATGATTGGTCAGTCAGGGTACATTGACCAAGTGCTGGCTAAGCACCTGGACAAATGCACCAAGCCAACCATGGTTCCAATGCAGTGCATACTGGAGGGAACCCTTGTTGCAAGCACAGCACAACAGAAGGAGTATCTGGTGATCATTGGCAAGCTGCTCTGGGTTGCCAACAGCACCCGGCCTGACCTTAGCCTCACCATGAGTGTCCTTGCTAGACACATGTGTGAACCATCTCAAGAGCATTATCAGGCAGCACAACGGGTCTTATGCTACCTTGAAGGCACAAAGAATGTTGGATTAGTCTATAGGGGAAATATGTCACAAGAGCCACTGATTGCACATAGTGATGCAAACTGGGTGAGTGATGCCACCATTCAGAGAAGGAGTACATCGGGGTCAGTGGCGTTAGTGTACGGGAACCTGGTAGCCTGGAAGTCAGTGTCATGGGCCTGAGTGCGCAGGAAGCAGGAAGAACCGCTAGTTCATATGAAGGGAGCGCAGGAATCAGGGGATCGGGCGGATCGTAGGATTTGCGGCAGAAGTCGCTGAGATCTGCAGTAGAATCGGCTCTATGACAGATCTCAGTGAGATCGGTACGAACAAGGATGATATCACGAATTCTGATGGGATCAGTAGTAGGAGAGGTCGTATAGTAGATTCTGCGGAGATCAGTGACAAGGATGTTCATATGATGAATTCACATGCGCAGAGGACCAAGCTCACAGGTGAGGAGGACCAAGCTCTGCCAAGACGGGGACCAAGCTCAGTAAATTGCAGCTGGTTACCACTCAGGGGTTCACAAGATAGGAGTCAAGAGAACAGTCACCAGTTAGGAGGAAGGAGAACTGTGTCAAGGACACCAGCATATAGTTCATGAGGAAGAAGAGCTGTGTCGAGGAGGTCGACACGCAGCTCAAGAGGGACAGGAGTAGGGTTACAGGGACTCCTGCATAGCACTCGACGAAGGAGGTACTCTCTGGAGAGAGAGTTGGAACAGTGAGAGTTGGGGCAGTGACACTGGCGGCACTGCAAAGAGGTATAAAGCCATACCTTCTCATCACTAAGTGGTCGAGTGGATCCTCATCCACTCTACTCATCAAACAAACTAGTATTACTTCAAGCAATAAGTATCATTAGTTCACAGTCAGCATAGTAGTAATCAACAGATTGCTCCTCATCGAAGTGCATGTGTTGTATCACTGTTTCCTGACATCCGAAGGCGGTTCTAGCAAACCAGCAGTCCAGATATCGATAGAACCAAAGGCAGTCGTCCACTGCAGTCTGGGGATCACTTCAAGTGTTAGTCGACACACTGGACACTCGTGTCGACATCATCTATCCATACTCACACCAGACCATTGGTGTCAACATCAAGTTCACTTAGAGTTGTATCGTAGTTTGATCGTGCCGAGCTACCTCTGGATGGAGTGTCCACAGTGGTCAGTCGAAATCTGTCACAACATCAATACAACTACAGATTCCAATGAGAAAAGCGGCAGAGACGGTTCTGTCGCATATTACACTAGGAATCGTAATACCACTAGCGCTGTCGCATAACTTGACAGAATCGGTGATAGTACTGATACTACTACTGATCTCAGGTTTCAGGCGCGCGACCGCTGACAGTCAGCAACACAAAAATGCATATCATTGTCCGCCGTCGAGGCAGAGTTCATTGCAGCCACAGAAGCAACATGTGAGGTGCTTTTCCTCAAGCAGCTGCTACGCTCAATTGGCATTGCCACAGGCACCCCAACAGTCTACTCAGACAACACTGGTTGCATACAGGTTAGTAAAGACCCAGCACAGCACTGGAAACTTAAGCACATTGACACCAAGTATCACTTCATCTGTAACAACATTCAAGAGGGAAGGGTGCAAATCAAGTATGTGGACACCACAAGGAATTTGGCAGACATACTCACCAAGCCAATCAGGAGACAGGCAATGCAGCAAGCAAGATCTGGGCTACACCTGCAAATACCAGCAGTGGCATATGAAATGGAGTCCCCGAGCTATGCGATGATGTTAAAGAATGGAGGATATACCTTGAAACAACAGCATAATGAATGGAGTACATATGCTGTTGAGGGGGGGAGTTGAAGTAGATAAAAGCTACACAAAGCATAGAGATGGTGAAGGTAGTGCTTATGGCCAAGTAAAAGGCTTGAGCATCTGAGCACAGACCACATGTGTCACAACCTACTCAAGACAAATGCTTTGTTATGCTCTGCAGTCGATGCAGCTCTCTGCCGCTCTTCTTTTGTATATATAGACTCCTTCTCTCTCCTCGCTCTCTCTCTCTCTCTCTAAGAATCATCATCAATCATACGAAACTTCAACTAGTTGAACACCTAATTAAGGAAAAGCGGGTTTCCAAAAACACGATGAAATCATACAGCCAATAAAAGATGTAAACTAACAGTAAGCATATGTAACTTGTCCTGCTCTTGTTGCTATCACCCATTGCTTGCTTATATCTTGCTTTCCTTTTCACACAATGCACTCAATGTAACATTTCATATGATGGTGACAAGAGTTGTATTTAACAGAAGGAAAGAGAGTGTTGTCATGGGCCTGAATGCTCAAGAAGCAGGAGGGTCACTGGTTCATATGGAAGGAGCACAGGTATCGAAGATCTAGTCGATACCATTAGAGAGCATGGTCGTAGTGCAGTCTCCATGGAGACCATGGACTCCTACGGACTCACATGCAAAGGAGGACCGAGCCCAAATGCAAGGAGGGCCAGGTACAGCCATGAAGAGGACCAAGCTCAAGGAGCATGCAGATGGTTACCACTCAGGGGCTCGAGAGACAAGAGTCAAAGGAACTGTCACTGGTCAAAGGAGAAGGAGCAGTGTATAGGGAACCAGCAAGCAGGTCCTGAGGAGGAGGAGCAGTGTTGAAGGAGTCGACACAGCTCAAGAGGCACAGGGGTGCCAAGCAAGCAGGATAGCAAGGAGGAGGAGCAGAGTCGAAGGAGTTGACACAGCTCAAGAGGCACAGGGGTGCCAAGCAAGCAGGAGAGGCCTCTTGAACAGTACTCAATGAAGAAGGTACTCTCTGGAGAGAGAGCAGGAGCAGCATTGTGGGCGATGCTGTGAAGAGGTATATAACCATGCTTTCTCATCATCAAAGGTCGAATGGATCTTCATCCACTCTACACAACTGTAAGCGGTCGCGCGCCAGAGACTAGCTGGGGTTGATTGAGTAAGGACTACTCGATATGATTCGCCTAAATGTAACCAAGTGTCATCGCCTAGTAAGTCTTGACTGACCGCCTTGAACACTCCATTCAGAGGTTGCATGGCACGGACATTGTTTGTTGGTGAGTGCGTGATACACCCTCCCCTACAGTACAAGTGTTCGTGGTACTGTTGATATGCTCTTGGACATCGTCTGGACTGCGATATGCCAACTGCCTACAGAGGACATGAGTTACTGGACCACTGGTGTGAAACACCACCTACAATAACTGACTGGACTGCTGGTGTCGAGCAACACTGCCTACAGCAAGGAACTGGACCACTAGTGTGAAGAACACCACCTACAGTAATGAACTGGACTGCTAGTGTAAGGAACACCACCTACAGTTGTTGACTAACAGTGATACAACACACATGTTGAGAGTTGTTGCAAGAGCACTGCTATTGTGAAGATACGTAACCTAGTAAGTATAGAGTAAGTAGTAGAGTTTTCAGAGTGGATGCTGGTCCACTCGAATGCTATGGTAGAAAGAGAGTATTTATATGTTCAATTGGTGTTTTCCCTCGACACCTATCCTGCTCCTCTTGAGGGGCCTTTGTCCCCTGTTAGGCACTGCCTTGCCCTGCTGGCATCATCCCCTTTGATACTGCACTCCTACCGTTTTGCTTGGCATAAGGGTTATGCAACACTGCCCTCTCGCCTTCATGCTCTCCTTCTGTCTGATGTGTGATGCCCCCTTTCAGCATGGCCCCCCTTTCGTCTTAATCTTGTGAATCCCCTTTTGAACCTCGTGACCATACCCCCTGGTTATGTGGTCATGTTGGCTCAGTTCCATCTCGACTTGTTTGGATCAGCCAACTAGTTGAAGCGTGCTGATCCGACTGATTCTGACATTGGCACAGCTCCGAATACCTGTTCAGATCGGCTGATTAGTTGAGGCATGCTGATCCGACTGCCTCCATCGTCAGCATAGCTCCGAGTACTTGTTCGGATCAGCCAACTCATTGAAGTGTAATGGTCCAGCTGACTCTGACTGTTCCCATGAGATCGATCTGGATTCCTGGGGTTTGATCGATCTCGTAAATCATGTGTGCTGCCAACCCGATTAATCTCGTTGATCCCCAATGGTTGTCGACTCTGATCAATCTGGTGCACCCTTCATATGTTGATCTTCTGTGCACCCTTCATATACTGCTCTGTTACGCGACATTATCATAACTGCCGCTGATCATTTGGCACACTCTCTTGCGCAGGCCAGCCGTCCCTGTGACAACAACCATCATAACTAGTTATCACTTCAGCATAAGTATATATTAGTTTCAGTCAGCATAGCAGCAATCTATCAAGGTTGCTCCTCATCATAGTGTGTGTGTTGTATCACCACTACCTGACATCTGAAGGTGCCCCATAGCAGGTTAGCAGTCTGGATCAAGATAGAACCAAAGGCAGTAGTCCACTGTGGTCTGGGGATCACCTCAAGCATCAGTCAACACACTGGACACTCGTGTTGATGCCACCAACCTTATCACCAACACCATCAACCTTATCACCAACACCATCAACCTTATCACCAACACCATCAACCTCATCATCATCAACACTCACACCAGACCTTGGTGTCATCATAATCTATGCATTGATATTGATCGTGCTGAGCTACCCCTGAACGGAGTGTCCACAGAGGTCAGCCAAAACCTATGATAGTATATACAATGAATGCCACCTGCTGTCATTGCACAACTTGATAGTTGCTGAATGACTAGCTCATCAAGACCGACACCGAGAGAATAGCTGTCACACAACTTGATAGTCACCGAGTATCTCGACAGACCGACCTGGGTTTCAGGCGCGAGACCCCTGACAAGACCGATCTGGGTTTCAGGCGCGAGACCCCTGACAAGTGTGTTTGTCAGATTGAGAATGGTTGCATCAAAGCTTGCTCCCGTCTCCTAGCTGAAGCACTTTGAGTCATGGCATTGTAGTCGGCAGTAGTCTTCTCATGATGTCAAGACAATGCAGTAGTGTCTTCCTCATTGCAGCCAGTGGATCTGAACAGTGCCTGGAACAATTCCTCTTATCATGTGCAGCAGAACTTCGAAGTCTTGACACTGCATACTGCGACATTCCTTGCTTTGCAGAGGCAAGATCCAATTCGTATTCCTGCTGATTTGAGTGTCTTGTTCTGAGATCTTGTGCATCCATGACATCAAGTTGGAGGCCTTGCACAACTTTGACAGCGGTCTCGCGCCTGAAACCTGGAACCTGTAATAGAAACGCATCTATTACAGATCCTGTCGAAATATGTGATAGAGTGCTCTCTATTATTGTTCCCATTGAGATCTGTCTTAGAAGGCCTCTATGACTTTTCTCATCTGAAGATGTGATAAGTGGTTGATACTGCAGGTCTTGACTAACTGCCATGGACACTCCATCCAGAGGTAGCTTGGCATGATCAATAGCAATAGGAACTTTGTACTGACACCAAGGTCTGGCATGAGTGTGCTTGTTAGTGGCACTGACACAAGTGTCCAGTGTGTCAACTGAGTGCTTGAGGTGATCCCTGGACCACAGTGGATGACTGCCTTTGGTTCTGATGATCAAGAGAACTGGACTGCTGGATGAACCGCCTTCAGATGTCAATCAATGTCAATGAGTGGTGATACAACACATGCACTACAGTAGGAGCAATGTCTTACAATTGCTACTGCTTGACTTAAATACTAATGTATACTTTATGTGAAAGCTATAACTAGTAGTGTATGGTGTAGAGTGGATGGCGATACACTCAACAGCTATGATGAGGAGCGGGGTTATATACCCCTTTGTGTAACATCATCTGCAATGCTGCCTTCACCCTGGCATGTCTCTTCTCAACACTGCTCCCCTTTCTCTGGTACTGCTCCTCCTCCTCTTGTCCTCCTGTTTCCTCTTACAACATTGCCCATTGGTGTCACCTCCTTTGCTTCCTGCAGGTGGGCAGTCCTCATACTGCTTCATGACCAACAGGGGCCCCTCCCACTTCATCTGGGTGGTGACTGGCACCCTCTTTCATCCCTCCCATCCTTGTGCTCCCGAGTTCATTATCAAGCCAGCCCCCTGCTTCATCAGGGTGGCAACCCCAATGACTCCAGCATCTGATGTATCATGAGATCTGTGAAAATGGTGTCCTTGTGCCAATTTTTGTAAGATCTGTTGTACAATCCTGATACTACAGATTCCAGTGGGCTTTGCTGTAGTATCCTGCTTGTACCAATGTGAGCAAGACCTGCCATAGTGCCCTTCTACTGCAGATCTCAATGAACTCTGCTGTAGACCCTTGCTTTGGCTGATCCCACGATTCCTGTGCTCCCTTCTCATATGACTTCGGTTCTTCCTACTTTCTGCGCCACCGGCCCCATGACAAACTTCATCCACCTCATCCTCAGAGAGAGAGGGCAACAGCAGGTCAGCAATATTGGCAGGACAGTCATATCAACTCATAAAGGTGTGTGCGACAATGCAGGTGTGGATGGTCTCTCCAGCAGTGATGCAGTCCTTGAAATGGTAGATGTTACCACAATAGCCTGTAAGACACTGGAAGCAGTTTGTCATGGGCCTGGATGCTCAAGAAGCAGGAGGGTCACTGGTTCATATGGAAGGAGCACAGGTATCGAAGATCTAGTCGATACCAGTAGAGAGCATGGCCGTAGTGCAGTCTCCATGGAGACCATGGACTCCTACGGAATCACATGCAAAGGAGGACCGAGCCATATGCGAGGAGGGCCAGGCACAGCCACGAAGAGGACCAAGCTCAAGGAGCATGCAGATGGTTACCACTCAGGGGCTCAAGAGACAAGAGTCGAAGGAGTCGACACCAGGTCTTGAGGAGGAGGAGCAGTGTCGAAGGAGTCGACACCACTCAGGAGGCATAGGGGTGCCAAGCAAGCAGGAGAGGCCTCCTGAACAGTACTCGATGAAGAAGGGACTCTCTGGAGAGAGAGCAGGAGCAGCATCACTGGCGATGCTGTGAAGAGGTATATAACCATGCTTTCTCATCATCAAAGGTCAAGTGGATCCTCATCCACTCTGCTCACCATACAACTAGTCAATACTTTAGAAACATAAGTACTCATTAGTTTTCAGTCAGCATAGCAGCAATCTATCAAGGTTGCTCCTCATCATAGTGTGTGTGTTGTATCACCACTACCTGATGTCCGAAGGCGCCCATAGCAGGTTAGCGGTCTGGATCAAGATAGAACCGAAGGCAGTAGTCCACTGTGGTCTGGGGATCACCTTAAGCAAGCATCAGTCAACACACTGGACACTCGTGTTGACACCACCAACCTTATCACCAACACCATCAACCTCATTATCATCGACATTCACCAACCTTATCACCAACACCATCAACCTCATCATCATCAACACTCACACCAGACCTTGGTGTCAACATAACCTACGCATTGATATTGATCGTGCCAAGCTACCCCTGAATGGAGTGTCCACAGAGGTCAGCCAAAACCTACGATAGTATATACAATGAACACCACCTGCTGTCACTGCACAACTTGATAGTCGCCGAATGACTAGCTCATCGAGACAGATACTGAGACAATAGCTGTCGCACAGTTTGATAGTCACCGAGTATCTTGACAGACCGACCTGGGTTTCAGGCGCGAGACCCCTGACACAGTTCTTCAGGTATGCAATGGCATGTTTGACTTGTACTTGGACTTGAGAGAGCATGTAGTTGAAGTATCAAAGGTCTCGGCTCTTGTTGGTGGCAATATGAGAGAATGGTCCAACTGTGATGGCAGAATGGCCATATCCACCATCAACCCAGATGAACTCACATTCGTCAAGGTACAGGCGAGGCTTCTTGAGGATGTTGCTGTCAGGGGTCGTGCGCCTGAAACCCAAAATCTGTGGTAGAAAAGCAACTACTACTGATCTTAGCGAGATCTGTGATAGAGGCCTTCTATTGTTGTTCTTGCTGGAATCTGTTGTAGAAGCCTGTCAGAGGTTGCATGCCCAAAACCTGATATTTGTGACAGGGATGCATCTATTATGGATCCTGTCAAGATATGTGGTAACATCTTGTGCATTATGATTCTTGATGAGATATGCAATAGAGACACCTCTATTACTTTTCTCACCCGAAGAGGTAGTAATGGTTTCACTATTGCAGGTTTCCACTAACCACTGTGGACACTCCATCCAGAGGTAGCTCAGCATGATCAATAACTGCTAGGAACTGATATTAACACCAAGGTCTGGTGTGCTTGTGATTGCTGTCATTGACATGAGTGTCCAGTGTGTTGACTGAGTGCTTGAGGTGATCCCTGGACTGCAGTGGATGACTCCCTTCAGTTCTATCTTTATATGGACTGCTGGTTTGCTAGGAACTGCCTTTGGATGTCAGTGAGTGGTGATACAACACACATGCTACAATGGAAGCAATCTACTTGATTGCAACTTTGCTGACTGTAACTAATGTATACTTGAGTGAAGTGATAACTAGTTGTGTATGGTGTAGAGTGGATGGCAATCCACTCACTTGCTGTGGTAGGGGACATGGTTATATACCTTTGGTGTAGCATCACCTGCAACACTGCTCCTCCTCCTTGTCCCCCTTAGGCTCCTTATCCATCCTGTGATGCTCCTCAATGACACCGCTTCCTTGTCCCTTGTGGACAGATGGACCTCCTGTTGCCTCCTCTCTGTCAGGGGTCAGTCCCACCTCAACTGGGTTGTGACTTGCCCCTTTTCATCACTCCCTGTTGGTGTCCACCTGCTGGCACCCAATTCAATGCCATGTAAGGCCCCTGCTTCATCCAGTGGTGACCCCAGCCATCCTTGCCACTACTCTATCTATCATGTGATTCTCCTTGCTGTTGATCTCTGCAGAATATGTCCTATGACCTTGTGTACTGCAGATTCTGGCAGGATTCACAATACCATTATGGCCCATGCCAATCTAGCTGGGATCTGCCCTAGAGCCATTCCTCCTACAGATCTCAGTGAACTCTACTGCAAGTTCCACAATCTGCCCGATTCCTTGATTCCCACGCTCCCTTCATATGACTTGCTGGATCTTCCTGCTTTCTGTGCATCCAGGCCCATGACAAAGCCTTTTATGACTGTTCTTGCTCAAATATGTTATAAATGACTTCTGTTGCAGATTTTGACTAACCGCTGTGGGCACTCTGTTCAGAGGTAGCTCGGCACGATAGCTAGTCAATAGATACTTTGAAGTGACACCTGTCATGGGGCAGGATGCACAGGAAGTAAGAAGATCCAAAGTCATATGAAGAGGAGCACAGAAATCATGGGATCGGGCTAAGCGAGAGCTTAAGGCAGAGCTTGCTGAAATCAGTAGTAGAAACAACTCTATGGCAGAACTTGTCAGGATCAGTAGGAATGAGGTCATTACTACAGAGCTCAGTGGGAATGGTAATACCATGCTTGTATGACAGACCTCACAAGAATTGGTTTGAGAGGCACCCCCATCACCAATATGGTGAGAGGAGGATACTGGACAAGGGAGAGGGCACCACTGAATGAAGAAGGGGCCTTGCACAACAATGAAGTCAGCACCAGCAGGTGGGTGCCAATGACAGGAGGGCAATAAAAGGGTGTGAGTCACCACTCAGATGAAGTGGGACTGGCCCCTGATGCAGATGAGGCAGCAAGAGGCCCATCCATCCACAGGAGACAAGGGGAGCAGTGTCAACAAGTAGCATTACAAGGTGGATGGGGAGTATAGGAGGAGCAAGGAGGGGGAGCAGTGTTGCAGGTGACACTGCAAGAAAGGTATATAACCATGTTCCCCATCATAGCAAGTGAGTGGATCACCATCCACTCTACACCATATATTACTAGCTATAACTTCACATAAGTATACTTAGTATTCAGTCAGCAAAGTCACAATCACAAGTAGATTGCTTCCATTGTAGCACATGTGTTGTATCACCACTCACTGACATCCAAAGGCAGTTCATAGTAACCAGCAGTCCAGATAATGATTAGAACTGAAGGGAGTCATCCACTGCAGTCCAGGAATCACCTCAAGCACTTAGTCAACACACTGGACACTTGTGTTGGTGCCACCAACACTCACACTCACACCAGACCTTGGTGTCAGTACAATGTTCCCATAGCTATTGATTGTGCCAAGCTACCTCTGGATGGAGTGTCCACAGCAGTCAGTCAAAACCTGTAATAGCAAACACACTACTACATCTTCAAGCAAGAAAAGTCATAGAGGCCTTTCTATGACATATCTTGACAAGAAGAAGAATACACAGCACTCTACCACATATCTCGACAGGACCTGTAATACATGCGGTTCTCTTACAGATATCAGGTTTCAGGCATGAGACCTCTGACAACACCAAGGTCTGGTGTGAATATGCTGGTGCCAACACAAGTGTCCAGTGTGTCGACTGAATGTTTGATGATCCCTGGACCGCAGTGGACGACTGCCTTCGGTTCTATGATCGAGAGAGCCGGACCGCAGTGTGAACCGCCTTCGGTGTCTCAGTCCTGTCTACCTTACGATGCTGCTTGTTGGCACCATGTCAGAGGTCATGCACCTGAAACCCAAAATCTGTAGTAAAAAGACAACTACTACTGATCCTATCAAGATCTGTGGTAAAAGGCCTTTATTATTATTCTTGTGGAAATCTGTTGTAGAAGCCTTCTATGACTTTTCTCACTCAAATATGTGGTAGCTTGAAAGTTATCGCAGGTTTTGACTAACTGCTGTGGACACTCAGTCCAGAGGTAGCTTGGCACGATCAGTAACTAACCGAAACATAGTGAACAGCAAAACCACTACACCAGCTAGTCCCTTAGCTGGTGTACCCAATTCACACAACACTGAAGTATAAGCATTTCACTCCCAATGCTCCGGACTCGGAGAACGGAATTCCATTCCGGTGACAGTCTGGTGCTGATGATGTTGCTTGCGCCGACACGAGTGTCCAGTGTGTCAACTGAATGATTGATGATCCCTGGACCACAGTGGACAACTGCCTTTGGTTCTAATGATTGAGAGAGCCAGACTGCAGTATGAACTGCCTTCAGTGTCGATCAATATCCAGACCACAGTATGAACTGCCTTTGGATGGCATCAAGTGGTGATACAACACATGCACTGTGGTAGTAGCAATGTTCTGCAATTGCTACTGATGACAGAATACTAATGTATACTTATGTGAAAGCTATAACTAGTAAGATATGGTGTAGAGTGGATGGAGCTCCACTCAACCACCATGACGAGGAGCAAGTGCATGTTATATAGATGTCCTTGGCATATTGCTGGCAACCATGCTTGTTCCCCTTGTGACCTCCTCCTACACTGCTCCTCCTCCTCTCAACTCTTCCTCCTAGTGGATGGGAAGTCCTTGTGCTGTTTCATTACCAATAGGGGCCTTTCCCACTTCATCTGGGTGGCGACTCACACCCCCCTTCATCTCTCCCATCCTCCTGGTGCTGAGCTCATCGTCAAGTCGGTGTCAGCGGTCTCGCACCTGAAATCTGTAATAGAAACACGTCTATTACAGATCCTGTTGAGATATGTGGTAGAGTGCTTTCTATTACTGTGCCTGTTGAGATCTGTCATAGAAGGCCTCTATGACTTTTCTCATCTGAAGATGTGATAAGTGGTTGATACTGCAGGTCTCGACTAACTGCTGTAGACACTCCATCCAGAGGTAGCTTGGCATGATCAATAACAATAGGAGCCTTGTACTGACACCAAGGTCTGGTGTGAGTGTGCTTGTTGGTGGCACTGACATAAGTGTCCAGTGTGTTGACTGAGTGCTTGAGGTGATCCCTGGACCACAGTGGACAACCACCTTTGGTTCTAATGATTGAGAGAGCTGGACTGCTGGATGAACTGCCTTTGGGATGTCAATCAATGTCAATGAGTGGTGATACAACACATGCACTATGATAGGAGCAATGTCTTATGATTGCTACTGCTTGATGAAATACTAATGTATACTTTATGTGAAAGCTATAACTAGTAGTGTATGGTGTAGAGTGGAGGGGGATCCACTTGACCACTTAGGACAAGAAGGTATGGTTATATACATCTTTGCAGAGTTGCCTGCAACTCTGCTCTGGCTCTCTCTCCAGAGAGTACCCTCTTTGTTGAGCACTGTGGTAGAGGTCTCTACCAAGGTGTCTCCTCCTTGCCAGCCCCTGCTTCTCCTGCTCCTGGGTCAAGGAGAGCCAGCACCATCTCATTGTTGATAGGGGTCACCCCACTTCATCCTAGTGGCAGTGCACCCCCCTCTTTCATCGACCTCCTGACTCCAGCACCCATCTCCTTACACTGACTTCATTGTCATGTAGGGCCCCTACCTCATCCAGTGGCAACCTCAAATGTCCTTGCCACTAATCTTTATCATGTGATCCACATTACTGTTGTCTTCCTACCGATCTTCTGTGAGATCTGCCATGTGATTACAATACTACTGGCTCCAGCAGGTGTCACCATAAGGTCCCACTCATGCTGATTCAGCTGAGACCTGCCATAACCCATCTCTACTACCAATTTGGCTGGGACCTGTTGTAACCCATCTCTACTATCAATTTGGCAGAGACCTGTCATAAACCTTCCCTACTACTGATCTTGGTGAACTCTGCTGTAGACTCTCGTTTGGCCCAATTCCATGATTCCTGCGCCACTCTTCAGATGATTCTAGATCTTCCTGCACATCCGGTCCCATGACAGCTCTCACACTCCGCACGGCATACATCAAGGACACAGTCGAGAAGGGACTCGTCATCATTAAGTGGATCCCAGGTGAGTTACAGATTGCAGATGGCCTCACTAAGCTACTCAATGCTAGAGGGAGTAACAAGTTATGCGAAGACTTGGGTGTCCTTGCCAAGTAAATTGGCTGCCAATAGGAGGAGTGTTGGAGGTTGATTTGACCTCATATTGGCAGCATCATGCCATTATCCCTGATATAGTTGAGGGGACGGGCCTCCTCATTAATGCATCCCTGCATCGACATAGGGGTTGAGGAGCTTGGAGCTCCTCAACCAGCATGTCGCACTTGGTCCTATCATGCATAAATAGTTGCACCTCTTGCTGTAGATAGTCACAAAATATCACCCTTTTTCCCTAGTTGTCTGCGAACCTAAAACCAGCTCGTCCGAACCATAGCTACGCGAGGCGACACTTCTTTCAACATCGTGCACGTACTCGCTAAACATGTTGGCTGTGGTTGGTGAGGATAGCAGTGTTGGACAACGGTCAATCGCGGACCGAGAGATGGCTCGAAGTTGGTGATGAGCGGGCAAGCTAGATTTCTGCTGACGAGCTGGGCTTTATAGCTTTCGAACAACAGGACTTGCAGAGCTTCAACCAGCAACTTGCAAGCTGAGCAGGTCATCTCCAAGGCTGAGTCGCCCTTGTCACGTTGTCTTCCGTCTGGTAAATCTGCCTTTCATCAGAGCGTTTTGATGCTGATTCGTCGAATGAGCTGAAGCGTACTCTGAGCAAAGTGGTCAGTGCCACCCTTCGCATCGCCACACAGCTTATACTTTGACTGCGCTGAGCCCTCCAAAGCCGAGCCCGACCCAGCCTGCCTTGATGAAAAAGATGGCTTTGCCTCTAGGCGCGGCGCGATCCGTAAACGCGTGCACACAAAAATGTGATCTTTGGCGACGGCTTGCCGCCTTGCCTTCGACTATTTAGTCACATCCGTCAAATAGACTCAAGCTTGGCCACGTCGAAGCGTTGAAACCTCTTTTTAACATCACTGAGTTGCGCAGTTAAGCTCACATGTTCCCACATTTTGCGTTACGCCACACCTCCTCGACAGGGAGCAGCCGATTAGTAGTTGCCGCACACTGCGCCAGGCGACAGAAAAAGTCCTTCGGAGAGCGAAGACGAAGCGGAGTAGTCCGAACAGGACGATACGAAGAACGTGTAGGTCGATGCTCTGAGTTCGCGACACATAGCGCTAACCAGCGTCAAATCTTCATTGTCGCGTTCAGACTTCATTAACGTAGGTCTTAGATTGGTTGCATGGACACCCACCTGCTGGAGCCTTCTGCTTTAGGTGCGGAAGAGGCCCACTTTGCAAAGCCAACCCCTCTTTGGGCTCGCTCGCGCTGAACGTCGAGCTATCGTGACGACCATCACCTCCAAGGCTTGGATTTCACGGCAGCAAAGATGCGGCTCATCCCACACGTTTTCTCGCTGATGGCGCTTACGGTCACGCTCTGCCACCTGTTGCTGTTGCAAGGCGCGCAAGCAGCTCATCGAGAGCATCAAAGGCTACACCGTCGACAGTCGCAATACCAATACATCGCAGATGAACAGGACCCACTCAAAGCAGCAGCCGACATTCAGCAGATGGAAGGTGTCCCCAACAGCAGCTCGGAACCCAAACCAGACTGGCTCATCATCAAGGACGATGGCAGTAATGGCAATCCTCCCTGGCTTTCTCAGGTGCCTTTCGTCGCAACACCCCAGGCCAACACAATTACCCTCGCGAGTGGTAAGTCGGGATGGCAAAATGTACCGGACATGGAAGGCTTCACTCTGAACCGCACTTGGAAGGTGCTTCCCGATCTCAACATGCCCGTGTACATCTCCTCCAATTATCAGCCAGGACAGGACAACAGCCGTATTCAGCGTGCCATCATCACCATGCCAGGAAAACCTCGCGACTCGTGGAAGTACGCCAATCTCTTCCGAAACGCCCTGACCATTGTCGCATCTAACGCATCGAACGGCATCTCTGCCGACCAGGTCATGATCGTTGGACCCGTCTTTCTCAATTCCGACGACAAGGAAGCCGGCGGCGTCAAAGATGGTGAACTGTACTGGCATGGATCGCAGTGGCAGTCAGGTCAGCATGTGCGCAACGAACCCAAGGTCAAGCTCAGCTCGTACCACATCCTCGACAACATCACCGACTGGATCTTTACATCTGGCGAGTTTCCGTCGATCAAGCAAGTCGTCTTTGGCGGTCACTCGATGGGTGCACAGGCCGTGCAACGATACGCTGTGCTGAAGAAGACAAAGGCGTACGATCCAAACATTCACTTCTGGCTCGGAAATCCCGGTTCTTGGGCCTGGCTCGACGATCAACGTCCGTATCAGAACGACTCTTGCACTGGCTGGAACAGCTGGGGTTACGGCATTGGCAATGTTTCCAGCGTCATCAGATACGCCCGAAGAGATGTCAATGCAAGCAGAGAGGCGGTTGTCGAGCGCTTTCGTTCGCGCAAAGTGCACTACGCTGTCGGACTTGCCGATACCGGAGCTGGTGACACGCATTGTCAAGCCAAGACGCAGGGAGGAAGCCATTTGGACCGCGGTTCACAATTTGTCCTCACTCTTGGCAGATTAGGCGGTTTCCCATCCAGCCAAACATTTGATGTCATCGCTGGAACTTCGCATCAGGATTACCCAATGATTCGAGCAGACAAGTCAGTGCAGCGTATCTTCCTCAGCGACTTCAACACGAGCTTCCCGCTGCTGACCAACACCACCAACCCAGGCGACCACGAGCACAAGCACCACAATTCGACACACCATGACCCCGAACATCCCAAGTTGAAGATGTTCTCCACTCCCAAGCATCGGATCATTGCCTCGGGTCTGTTAGGTGGGTCGGTGGTCACCGTGATTCTCTTCTTTACCATCTTGCCGTTCATCTTTAGCAATAACTACGACGAGACTGGATACCAGGTTGAGATGTCGAGTCGGCGAAGGCTCTTGTCGTAGATGTGGGCGGGTTTTCCAAGTTCTCCAGAACGTTCCTTCTGTCAGGTTTCCACTGTCATTCAAGCATACATCTCCTTACTCTTTGCAGCCTACTAGTCCATCGTCTCTCTCTTGCGATGCAGGACCGTGCCGTTCATATAAGATGTGTACTGTACTGTTCCAGTGAAAAGGTCATGACAGGTGACTTTGACGAGGAAAGGGAAGAGTTGTGGCAGCTCGGAGCATTTCCATGCTGTGCCTCGATGCATGGGCTGAGCATGAGTGGAGGAATTTTTTCCCGGTTGCTCATCAGTCCCCACATTTTTCCTGCGTACTTTCCGAAACCCGAACTTGTCTTCTGCTCACCACCTAAGAAGTGTTACTTCTCCAACATCGACCTATCCTTTCGCTTCCCAACATCGCTGCCACCCATACCCTTTTACTTATCTCTCCACTTATCAGAGAGATATTTGCATCAAGATGGTCGGCTCTGTAAGTCTCTCGCCTCACACTCATTTTGACAGCAGCTGCATTCCCACTGACACACCTCCTCCTTGGCTCATGACAGTGTCTACACATCCGTCAAGATCTCACCGATTGCGTCCTCAAAACCGACTGCTATCTCAAGCAAGGCAACTCGGCACAAGAATGCATCACATCACATATGACCGAATTGCCATTGGAATGCCAACAGCTCTACAAGTCCTTTGTTGAGTGTCGTCGTGGTATGGTAAGCACCTCAGACCCCCTCTTTCCCTGTCATTGATGAGTAGCGAAGTACAGCTGACGGGTGTATGTATCTTGTACCGATGGGGTAGTTGGATATGAGGAAACGATTTAGGGGCAATGCACCGCCAGCAGCGGGAGGGAATAATGCCCCGGGTGGAACTAGTCAGGTTGATCCTTCGACTGCTGGTCAAGGGTCGTCGTAGTATGCACAGAAGAGGAAAGTAGGCTCGTCCAACAGCCGAGCATCTAAGGAGTGGAATCAAGGCTCAAAGATGGTCCTGATGAACCGAAACTCAAGCATGCGCACTTGTACTTGTATCGAATCACACAAACACTTCTCATCTCCAACGTTTTGTTGTCTTTCCTTCCGCCATGATTTCGTCAGTCCCTCGATCCGTCAAAACTGTCCTCTACACTCGATGAACAAGACACGACTTCAGGCTCAAATCGACACCGGTTGAAACCATTAACATTCCAAAACAACAAACGAAGGAACAAAAGAGACAAGGATAATCGACTACAGAGAGAGGGAAACATTGAGCAGTATAGAAAAGAGACAGTCGGATGTCATCCGATCCCAAGTACTCACAATACCCAAATGTACGGGTTGCCTACTGGGACCGGCATCGAAATTAAAGATAGACCATCGCTCCATCCCTCGCGCTAGATCATCGAGTAAAGACAGTATGCACCACCCAGATCTCCACCTCCTTAGAGCATCACCACAACAATCGCCGCCGCCGCAATGGTAATAAAGATCGCCTTTGCCGCTGCGTAGTTGAAAGCGTCCGGAGCGCTGTTTGCGATTTGCAGATTTGCCGGGTTTGGTGCCAAACCCTTTGCATCGGTTGCGGTGTTGTATTTTCCTGCTGATGCCAAGCTTTGGTAAACGCCTGAGGGGAAGATGGGCGGAACGGTGGCTGTGGGGATGGTGTAGTTATACTGGTAAGAGGATGTGGCGGGGGAAGGACCAGGACCGCCGATCACGGTTGGGTTTCCACCTTGTGCCTGTGCGTAAGTGGTGACAGGTGTGAAGGTGTTGCTGACAGTGTAGGAGGAGAGGGGGAAGGATGTTCCTGCGAAAGCGGAGGCTACTTGAGCGTTGGAGGTGGAGGCGAGGATGAGAAGGATGGATGCGAGGAACAGTGCGAGTGATCTTGTTGGTGTTGGGATGGTCATTGTGATTGGTGTGATGTTGGGGGAAGATGGGAGATGGATGCTGTGATGGCTCTGGGGCAGGGTTGGCCAACTGAGGACTTCGCTATGAGATCGAGTCTGAATATAGATCCGCAAGTGTGGGATCCGATCCTATCGATGCTGATTATGGGAAGGTGTACGTTCGAAGTTCGAGCTGCCCGGAGGCAAGCAGACGATGCAAGCGAGTCGAAGAAGTAGGTAGACGGTGGATGGGTCCCAAGAGTGCTGTTCCGGAACGGTACTAGCGAGAAAACAGCGAATCTGGTCGGGGGAATAGCGACCAGCGGGAAGATTGATTGGCCAAGGGTATCAGAGCAAGGAGGAGGAGGAGGATGGTCTGGAGATGAAGGAGCGGATCGTGCGGGGAAGTGTGAGTACAAAGTTCAGACCTTGACTCACAGACATGCAAGAAGGAGAGGTCCCAGCTGAGCGGGGCAACTGGATGGACACAGAAACACAAAGCGGCAGCAGAATCGAGAAAGAAATTTCGTGCTTGCTGTTGATGCATGATGCTGCTGCTGAGTCTGGGCCGAAGCAGCAATCCCAACCCCGCAAGCGGCATCGGCAACGACGATCCTTCCGCATACAAAAGGGTGTTCCTGTGCTGAAGGCGAGAGGAGAGAAAATATTCCCCGTCTGCGGCCGTCGTTTGCAAGAAAAAAATGGACTTGAAACTCGATATCGCCATCTGCTGTCGCTTAGCTCGTGCGGTGCAACGCAAAAAAAAAAAAAAAAAAAAAAAAAAAAAAAAAAAAACACAAAAAAAGCAAACTTGACTCCTGCTTCTCTCTCAGCCTCTCTCTGCCCTGTTGTAACATTAACTGCGCCTCGAGTGACGAAAAATGCTGCTTTGCAAATTCAGGTCCCGACTGCTTTATGGGTCGCGATTTCACAGGCCAAGTTTCACAGCCGCTCTTACGACTTGACTTGTGCCCGTCAATTCTGTCAATAAGCTGACTGCGCTACGTTATGTCTTCCTTCTGCGGATGCAGACGGAGCCAGAAAAGGTTCTCTAACAAGATCAATGGCCTTTCTGTCCTAAGGTCATCATTGCTAAAGCGAACAAAAGTAACCCAAAGGTGCCGAGCGGACGGTTCCCTTGCATGGGCGTGCCCGATGAATTGGAAGATCGGGCCAACTCAGGGGCAGCTGCCCCAAGCTCAAGCCTCTCCATTCATCCACTCCTCTCAACCTTACTCAAACTAAGGGACAAGCACATTGCATGATCCGAGAGGTCCCGGCGCTCTCTATCTTGAAGCACGAATACAGATGCATTAGCGGAACGAGCAAGAAAGGCCATAAGATATCCCTCAATGGCGAATGACGACGCGAATATTTGTTAGATCTTTAATCCCTACACATTAGTAGGATAACCTGCAGACAAAAGAAACTTCCGCAGGTGGCCGAATGACGATGCGAAGATGTGAGCGGATATAGCTTGTGGACGGGAAGATGGCAATGCACAACCTTCCTCCGGCGGCATGTTTAGCAGCTAGCTGGCATCAGCAGCCTTGGTATCCCGACTCTGATAATCAGCCTGGAACCTCCAACTAGCCACTCCATCAAACTCGCTCCATTCCGGCGTGACCTCTGCTGCCTTTGCTGCCACGCTAGGATCATAGAACGAAGGAACCTTTACCCGCACCTCTGCCTTGTACGGCACTGGGGGAATCTTCGCCTGGTCCAAATCAAAGACGAACTGTGTCAAAGTATCACCTGTTGCCCAACCGTACCAAGGTCTACCAGCCCACTGTACCGCTCCGTTGTTTGCTGATGAACCCTGTACGCCATCTTTGGCAAAATTGGATTCGATGTAGTTCTTCACATTGTATAAGATGTTTGCTTCGTCATCTTGATAGATCGAAGGTGACTTTGCTGGGGTGATGGTCACCAGACTACTCCTAAGCCCTGCGATCAAGCTTGAAGAAGTGGACAGAACAAAGTTGGAGAACAGAATGAACTGCTTGAAGACGAAGCCCTTTTCTGCGGCATTGGGCTGTTGACCCGCTAGTGAAGGGTGACGCATGCCGAGGACTTCGAGTTTGGCCTCGTCAAAGCTGGGTCGGAACAAACGTGGTCCGGGACCAGTGTGGTTCTGGTATCCCAATTCGAGCATGACGGGGTGGTTGACGCCAGCATTGTATTCACTGGGGCTGAGCCCAAGGGCCTGGATCTGGCCATGTGTGAACGGAATGAGAGGCGAAGGCTCGATATCGCGCACTTTGCGAGGGAGCAAGTTGAGGATCTGGGCTATCGGCATCAGGAGAGGCACTAGCATCACATCGTAGGTTCCGTTGATGGCAACCATTTTGGCTTTGCTCTCGAAATGATCGGCTTCAGGGTCGAGCTGATGTGCGTGAGTGGGTTGTAATGGTGGTAGTAGCGAGAGTAGGTGGTGATGATGGCATTCTAATATGGGTTCAGGGGAGACTCAAAGGGTCGCCTTGACCCATCTGTCAGCTGCAACAAACGTCAGTCTGCGAACGAATAGAAAAGTGGAGTAAGCTGTCGGAAATGATTTTGTACCCCACTTTTCCCAGCCCTCTTTTGCAATTCACGTTTAAAAGCAGCACAACACGAGCTGCGTGAGAACAGCGCTAGCGAGCTCGGCTCTTCTGTTCTGCAGTTTCCTCAGCATGTGGTCACCATCCTTCTTTTCACCAGAAAGAACTCACAAGAACGAGCTTCGAGAAGGCTTTCACACGCCAACTTGGATGCCATGTCTATTAGGAATCCTTTCGTCTGGTGTCTGGTGTCTGGTGTACAATTAAAGTCTATCTGTCTAAGTGGGAACAACAGTGTTCGTGCAGGTGTGCGCTACGCAGACCAACCGATCTCGAACCAGAGATACTCTTGCTCATCGTTGCGACCCACGCTAGAGCGCTTATCGAGCCTGCGTCGCTTCAAGATGGTCAGTTCCGCGGAATGCCTCTTTACCTTATGCGTTTCACGCAGTGAGATGGCTTCCATGCGTGAATGCAAGAGGTCGCTATGCTTCGTGCTTCCCTTGTGACTGTCGCTTGCTGGGGATTCTGCCATTTGTGCAGGTGTTCCCGGCATGGTATCAAAAGGCGTCACGGTGCTCGAAGCGCTGAGCGAAGGCACATCTGTGGAACGAGCTCGAGGCCTGAAAGCGTCCTCTACGGTCTTGTAAAGGCCCTCGAACTTGCCTGAGTCACGAACGGCCATGATGATGTGTGCCCGAGGCTCACTTCCCACGGTTTCGCTTGGAGAAGGCTTGCGAAGCAGTGTCTCGATCGAAGAGCGGATCCAGAGAGCATGTTCGGGGGCGTAGATCACGTCGGCAAGCAGCAGCAAATCGTGCTTGGGGGGGCTTACAAAATCCTCCTCCGCGATGCCTTGCGTAACCTTCTCATGGACTTGAAGCCAGTCGAGATGCTCCACTGACACTGAGACCGGGCCGCAGCCATGTGATGCTCCTGCATTGACCTCTGATGCAGGGAAATTCTCGTGCACATTGTATTTGAGATTCTGCAACACCTTGCAATGGTAGTCTGTGAGCACTACGTCGGCTGCGATGTTGCGTTGCTGCAACATCTTTGCAGCGACCATTCCAAGCAGCCCGGTACCAGCGCCAAGCTCCGCTATCCTTACACGCTGACCAGACGAATAAGCTAGAGCAGGATGGAAAAGTGTGGGATGTCGGATCAAGACATCACTGACGACGATCGCCGCTCCCCACGTCTGAACGCCGACAGCTGCGGCGGCATCTTGACTCGATCCAATTTCATTTTGCGTGTTGGCTTCTGACTTTGAATGTGAAGGTGGAAGAGGGTCATCGCGAAGCACGATCTCCACTGTTTCCGGCAAATCTACGGCTGGGTGAGCGAGAGCATCAGCCTCTGAAATCGAGACCAGTTCCTTAAGTGGGAAGCGAAACTCGCGAGAGATAGCGCCAGCTTCCTCCAAGCTTGCATGTCCACCAAGGATTCGGCCAGCTAAGTCGAGAAGAGCATCAGCAGAGGTGACGTCTCCCTCGTCGTTGATCCAGTAAAGGCTGCTGCCGATCAAGCGGGTGAGCCAGTTCATGGCATAGCGCTTTTCATTGTCGTCTACTTTGGCCGAGTCGAGAGCATCCTGATATGCCAGCGCATCGTGCTCACTGCCATTGCTCGTGTTGTTGTCGATAGAGGCTCGGTAGCTGGTCTCGTTGCGAGTTAAGGATTGTGGAGAGTAGAGGTTTGCCAGATGTGCGAGCGCCAAGAAGATGTCGACAAATGGGGGCTCGTCTTTGATGCGAGGTAGGCAGCTTGTCGGATTGACGCGAGTCGCCAGCTGCTCTGCGTTGCCCATCATCGTAGGCTCGAGTTGCTGAGGATGGCAAGTCGATGTCTAGGTCAAAACAATCCGGTCGATGGAAATCTAGTCTATGGAGGCCCGCAGGCATTGGGTCGATTCTTCAGATCATCTCCGCAGACTGTACACTGAAAGCGCAGCTGGGTCAACGGTTCGACCTTGCCAGGGAGGAATGATTAGATGTAGAGGGTGGTGGTCAGGACAATGAAGTTACACACACTCAGCTGAACGAAGAGGTGGAGCAACACACTTTTCAAAAAAAGTTCGAACCCTGGGCTCACGGCCGAGAGTGTCCGAAAGCCGGATTTTGAAAGAGTTGCGTTTCACAGGCGGCAGAAGCAGTCTCGGCGTCACAGTCAAGTGGTGGTTATCCGTCAAGAGCCGCGTTCTCTGTAGCGAGCCGTGCCTTCACGATTGGCGGTGGTTGCGGGGAAGGCGGTCCAATTCAGAGCTGCGAAAGCGCACAGAAAGCGCTTTCAGTCAGAACCGGTCCATGGTATCGGCTTAACTTCGGCCCAATAGAGGAAGCTGTCAACTTTGTGTCTTTCAAGCTCGCTTTGGCGTTTCCGGTTCTTCTTGATCTGATGTCTTCCTCCTCTGTGTTGTCGATACAACTCACTTACACTCCCACCATCACCCAACCATTTGGAGCAGTTTCAGCATAGAGCATCAAAACAACTCGAAAACTTTTCCTTACCATGCCATCTCGCCTCGTCGCTGCTCGTCTTGCGCGTCTCAACGCAGCTCGAGTGCAGTCCTCTACTGCTTCATCTTCCAGCGTCGCACGCTTGAGCATCCACTCACGCTCAGCCCACGCTCTTCCTACCTTCGCTTCCTTCGCTTCGGTATCTTCATCGCCTTTCGCTGTCAGGATGAACTCGACCGCTGCAACTTCGCTCAACCCACAACCAGCTCCGCTCCGAGTACAGCCACCTACAGCTCAGCAGGAGCAGGCAGACTACGATGCTGCTATCAAGCAGGTCCAGGAGTGGTTCGACAGCCCACGTTTCAAGGGCATCAAGCGACCTTACGGTCCTGAAGCCGTCGTATCTAAACGTGGCTCGATGCCCGTCCAGCCTCCTGCTTCCTCTCTCATGGCCGACAAGCTCTTTGCTTTGCTTTCTGAACACGCCGCCAAAGGTACTCCAGCTCACACCATGGGTGCCATCGACCCTGTTCAACAATCGCAGATGGCCCACAACCAGGAGGTCGTCTACGTCTCAGGCTGGGCCTGCAGTTCCGTCTTGACCACTTGCAACAACGAGGTCGGACCCGATCTTGCCGACTACCCTTACACTACCGTCCCCAACCAGGTCCAGCGTCTTTTCAAGGCGCAGCAGCACCACGATCGAAAGCACTGGGATGAGCGATGTCAGCTCTCCGCAGAGCAGAAGGCAAAGACCCCGTGGGTCGACTACCTCCGACCCATCATCGCTGACGCCGACACTGGTCATGGCGGTCTCAGCACCGTCTTCAAGCTCGCCAAGCTCTTTGCTGAGCAGGGTGCTGCTGGTATCCATCTCGAGGACCAGCTCCACGGTGGTAAGAAGTGTGGTCACCAGGCCGGCAAGGTCCTTGTTCCCACTTCGGAGCATGTCAACCGTCTCACTGCTACCCGATTCGCATGGGACATCCTTGGATCGTCCAACATCTTGATTGCCCGTACCGACTCAGAATCGGCCAAGCTCATCTCATCCAGCATTGACGCCCGCGACCACGAATTCATCAAGGGTGCTTACAACTTGCCCGAGGGCACCAAAAGTCTTGCCGACACCCTCGCTGCCAAGGAGGCTGAGGGTGCTTCTGGACCAGGAGTTGACGCAGCAGAGAAGGCATGGATGGTCAAGTGCGAGCTGCTCACCTTCAATGAAGCTGTTGCTAAGCACAATGCTTTCAACAAGCAAGGTGTCGAGACCTACAACAAGAAGGTTGCCGACGGTGTCTCGAATCGTGAGGCTCGTGCCATTGCCAAGGAGGTATTCGGCGCCGAGGGTGTCCCTGTATGGAGCTGGGATGCACCACGAACCAAGGAGGGCTACTACCACTTCAAGGGTGGTGTTGGGGCCGCCATCAAGCGTGTCAAGATATTTGGTGCCTACGCTGACATGCTCTGGCTCGAGACCAAGACACCCGATCTCAAGCAGGCGCAGATCTTTGCTGCCGACATTCACAAGGACTTGCCAGGCAAGTGGCTCGTCTACAACCTGAGCCCAAGCTTCAACTGGAGTGCCCACGGCTACTCTGATCAGGATCTGAAAAACTTCGTTTGGGACCTGGCCAAATCTGGTTTCGTCTTCCAGCTCATTTCGCTCGCCGGTCTCCACTCGACAGGTGCTATGACTTGCGAGCTCTCGCAACGATTCAAGAACGACGGTATGCTTGCTTACGTCGAGCTAGTACAGCGAAAGGAGAAGGAGATTGGATGTGACGTTCTCACTCACCAGAAGTGGTCAGGTGCTGCTTACGTCGACCGCATGCTGCAAGCTGTTAGTTCGGGTAGCTCAGCGACTCAGGCAACGGGTGCTGACAGTACCGAGCGCTCCTTCTAGATGTCCTAAATGTAACACAGCTTTCTAGCCAATGTCAAGTCAATAGATTCAGAAGCGTCAGAAGCGTCAGAAGCGTCCGTGTGAAGCCCGATGAGCTGTAAGAAGAACTTGAACCAAATTTCCCGAGTTCCGAGAAACGCACGGGAAGACTTGGATTTTTAGAGCTTTCTGCTCCACTTTTATGTACCTTCACTAAGACCATACAGGCTGCTCCTCAGGTGCTGGGCGATGTTACGATCAGCATGTCAGAGCGCTAGGGCATGCCCATCACGAGTGCCAGTGGCCTCGACTAGCAGGCTCGCTTCGAAGCATGCACGATTCAGTCCGACCGAGCCGCTTCGTCCCGCGACAGCCTCGAACAGACAGGCGGATTGTTTGACCAAAGCGACACCAACTTCGTCACATCGACAGTATTCGACAACAATACCAAGGCAGGCATTGGCATCACCTGCTGCTTCCAACTTCAGCGCAGCAACCAAATCTGACGCACGAGACATCTCCAAATTTGATCGCCTCGAGACACGGACATTCTCCATCATCAGCCATGTCGACCATGGCAAATCGACACTCGCGGATCGACTACTCGAGTTAACTGGTACAATACCTTCAGATGGATCAAATCAGCAAGTTCTTGACAAGCTCAAAGTGGAGAGGGAAAGAGGGATCACTGTAAAGTCACAAGCAGTGACCATGGTGTACGACTACGATGGACCACGAGAAGGCTTTATCTCAGCTTTCCATGATGGCTTTGCGCCGAAGCCAGGTCGCTACTTGCTCAACCTGATCGACTGTCCAGGCCACGTCGACTTCTCATACGAAGTGAGCCGATCGCTCTCTGCGTGTCAGAGTGCGCTACTCGTCGTCGACGCAACACAGGGCGTGCAGGCACAGTCCATCACTGTGTTCGAACTCGCCAAGCAAAAGGATCTCGCCATCGTTCCCGTGCTCAACAAGAGCGACCTACCAGCAGCAGATCCAGATCGATGTGCCTTACAGATGGAAGAGATCCTCGGTATCGACACAACCCTGCCCGGTCAAGAGCCATTACTCATTTCCGCAAAGACAGGCAAAGGCGTCGATAGCGTCCTACGAGCATTAGTCGAACGAACAAAACCACCAGAAGGCGTCGAAGATGGCAAGCTGGAGGGAAGAGAAGGGCCTGGATTCAGGGCGTTGGTGTTTGACAGTTGGTACGATCAGTACAAGGGAGTTGTTTCGCTTGTCTCTATCGCGGATGGTGCGGTGAAGAAAGGTGACCGCATCACTTCATGCCATACTGGCAAGCGATACGAAGTGCTCAGTCTCGGCGTCAACTCGCCGGAGATGATCGCAACAGATGTGCTGCGCAAGGGACAAGTAGGGTGGATCATCGCCAACATGAAGGATATGAGCGAGGCACAGATCGGTGATACATTCCATCTGTCATCGGAGAAGGTGGAGCCATTGGAAGGCTTTGCACCCACGGTGCCAATGGTCTATGCAGGTATCTTCCCTATCGAGACAACAGACTTCTTGAAGCTGGAAGAAGCGATCCAGCGACTGGCGCTGAATGATCGTTCGGTGACAGTTCAGAGGGAGTCGTCGATGGCTCTAGGTCAAGGCTGCCGTTTGGGCTTCCTCGGATTGCTGCATCTAGATGTCTTCCGACAGCGACTGGAAGACGAGTACGGACACGCGATCTTGGTCACAGCGCCATCTGTACCCTACAAGGTCACCTGGCGAGACGGTCGCGAAGAGATCGTTTCAAATCCTATCCACTTTCCGGACGACTCGGAACGCAAGTCCAAAGTGAACTTGCTAGAAGAGCCGATGGTCAGAGGCGTGGTGCGTTGTCCGGAGGAATACACCGGTGAAATCATGCAGCTCTGCGCAGAGCATCGTGGCGAGCAACTGGATGTTTCCTTCCCACCTACTGCATCGGCGATTCGATCTGTCCAGATGACCTATCGACTCCCGCTATCCGAGATTGTGACTGACTTCTTCGACAAGCTCAAGTCTTGCTCTTCAGGCTTTGCATCATTCGAGTATACCGAAGACGGCTATGCAGCGAGTGACTTAGTCAAACTCAACTTCTTGATCTCCAATACGGTGCTCGACTCACTGTCGATCATCATGCATCGGTCGAAGGTGATGTATGCCGCTAGACAGTGGACGAAGAAGTTGAAAGATATCATTCCGCGTCAGCAGTTTGAGGTCTCGATCCAAGCAACGACGGGAAGTAAGGTCATTGCAAGAGAAACGCTGTCGGCGTATCGAAAAGACGTTACGGCAGGACTGTATGGTGGACATTACGAACGCAAGCTCAAGCATCTCAACAAGCAGAAAGAAGGAAAGAAGAGGTTGAAGGCGCTCGGTGTTGGTAGAGTGCAGATTCCAACTGAGAAGTAAGTCACACCCTGCAACCTGGCAAACGGACTCCTTTCATCGGGTCTTGCCTTGCCGAAGCGGAAGACGTTCTACTCGCCAAGTATTCATGCACAGAGAAGAAGAGCCATGACATGCTAACACCGATTCTTTTGCCCCTTTTCTTATCCAAATCGCACAGGTTCCTAGAGGTGCTTGATACCCGCTCAAAAGCAAAGTGATAGAATGGCAATACCTACAAACGGTTCGTCTCACACCGGTTGCTTGATGCAGTGCGTGTCCCATACAGAACCTCGCGATGCTACCTCCGACAAACGAGGGAGCGTCAGCTCTTCAATGACGAAGCTGAGCGCAATCCCGCGCATGAATCATTTCGAACGATGCGGATAGTCACCATGCGGTGTATCGGAAAGATCCCTTCTGCATTGCGGTCGTAGCCGTATAGTGCAACATGATCGTGCAATACTGTGGGAGGGCATGTGGGATGTGATGTAGGATAGGTCCTAGCGAATATAGCCGAAGGCGAACCGACCTGTGAAGCTGAGACACAGACAGAAGCGAGTTGAAAGAGGGCCGGTGAAAATTTCTCCGTGTTTGTTTCTTTTTGATTCTCAGCAAGCGGCGGGAGCGTATTGCAAGCCACGGTAAGTGTGAAGCGGCGCTCTGTCCAGACCCAGAGATTTGGCCGACACTTGCATCCCCCACGCAGAGCAAGCAATGTAACTCCGCATTCATTCTGCAGCTCGATTTGACAGCCGTTTCATCCACTTTGACTGTGTGGCTTTGGTCTCGGTTGAAATTGGACCGACGTTGAACCTTTGAGCGTGCCAATGCTGGGCTGCAGTCGGACCCTTCGTCCCTTGCCACAGTTGTTATCTCTGCGTATGCATCCCACCAGCCAAGGTCTTGAAGTACCGCATCGTTCCGTCAGAAACCACCTGCCTGTTCATGCGTTCACATGGTCGGAACGGCCTAGGCAATTCTTCTCGACCACTCGCGGAACACGGCATTTCAGCAAAGAATGCATTGCTGAGCCAGCCTTCAGCGTTGGGCAGAGGCAGAGTTGCATCGGCAAATTATGCAGCCTGCAATGAGGAGACCGGTGATCTCTCCTCAGTATCGATCGGAAATTAGCCGGCAAGCCAACGAGAAAGTCTGCTATGACTTGAACAAGCACTGTCGTTTTAATTGATGAACGCGCTCTAATTCGCTGATCGCTGCTAGAAGAAGCCGTTGAGCTCAACAAGTCGACAGGTTTTGACCGGTGTTCAGCCATGAGATAGTTCAAAGCATTGCGGGACGAGAGCAATCTTGTGCGGCATCAACCAATCAGCAACCTCGCATTGTCGTTGTATGCTCGGTCAAATCCGTTCCTAGCATAGGAGGACGCTTACCGGCGAGCAGATGAAAGTGCAAATGTTGCTGGCGCCCAACTTCGCGCATAGGTGCTTGCTCATTGGACAGCAGCTTCGGCTGGTTGCGCCGAAAGAGACAGTTGTTGGGCCACTGAATAGTCGGAAGAGGTTTGACGGATGTTTCCGCAGATGATGGTTTACCCTCTTCACCTGCCGTTGCACGGTATGTTGGACCAGGTTTTTTTCTCTCCGTTGGCTCTGGTCATTTCCACCATGCCGTGCCGCCGACTCAAACGGGATCGAAAACCCTTCTTTTTCGATGTCAGCCAGCCTGCTCATCAAATTCGCGACCCTCGCTAGACATGCCTCGCTTCAAGCAAGCGGCCAACCTCCTCTCACATCGACTGAGTTCCGTTGGTATTGCCAATCCCATCTCCCTTCCTCCGGCCCTTTCCGTTGCCCTAGATCCACCATTCTAGACCTCATCCTTTGTCACAATCGCTGTCATCAGATCGCTCGAGATGACGCTCGTTGCCCCACCATGTACCCCACGAAAGCGGGGAAGCATTGACGAGGTTTGTGGAGCTCCAGAAGTCTTAGTATGGTCCGCTTTCGAGATTGAGAAAAGCAAGTGTGTTCCTGAGATGACACACAAGTACAAGTTCTGCAGTGCTGCTGTCTGCAAGTCGTTCATGTGTTGCACCCGCCGTGCCCCTTCTACTCTCGGTCGGCTATACTTCCTTTCCGTGCACGTCTGCTCCTGCAAGTTTGCCACTCATCGTTTAAAGACTGAGCACCCCGCACACTCATTCGCCTCGCTCGTGTCTCATCTCTGACCGCGTGTATGTCGTTCCTCTCGCTTACAGTCTTTGATGTGGGCCCCTTTTTGACCAGTGCAATATGCTGTAGGGAAGGGCCGCAGCATTCGCCCTGCTTCGGTCCCTCCTCTTCACCATCAATCCCCCCCACGCCGCAGAATTGACGGTGCTCCCTCTTCCCGTGCCCTGCTACATGCTGATTGATTCAATTGATGGCTCTCCTGCCGTGCCTGACTGCGCAACTTTGACAAAGTTTGGGACCGCGAGCAGGATTCTGCAAAGGGGCCCCATCTTTTCCTTTCCTTTCTTTTGATGGCCTGAAAAGTTCTGCACAAACCCCTCCCTACTCCAGCTACCTATAAGACACCGGTCCCTGCCCGAAGTAAGACTCCCCTTCTCTGCCCCGCACCCCCCTTCTCCACGACTGCCACCTTACATCCTTCCGCGCCTCTCGTCGTCACTTGGCTTCGTCCGCTGCTAAGCCAACCCTACACATCGCCCAATACAACCGACGTCAACATGTACCTCCCTTCCAAGTTTGCCCACTTTTCCGAGACGCCCAGTGCGGCGCTCAACTGGCGTCTGGCTTTCGCTGTCGTTGGCATGGGTCTTCTCGGTGCCTCCCGTGGTATCGATGAAGGTATCATCGGCGGCATGATCTCCCAGAAGACCTTCGAAAAGGCTTTCGGTATTCCTGCCAAGAGCAACAAGGAGTCCAACGTCACTGCCATGGTTCAGCTCTTTTCGGTTCTCGGCGCCATTCTCGGTTACCCTATTTGCGAGCGCTTCGGTCGTGTTCGCGGTGCCCAGATCGCCTGTGCGCTCGTTCTTCTCGGCAGCGCGCTGTGGGCTGGCAGCCACGGCAGCTACGCCATGCTCATGGTTGCTCGTGCTATCGCCGGCACTGGTGTCGGTCTCACTCCCATTGTGGCTCCCATCTTCCTCGTCGAGGTTGCTCCTCGTCAGATTCGTGGTCTTTGCACCTCCGTCTACTCGTTCAACGTATACCTTGGTAAGTACATCACCGTGACGTAGTCCCCGATACATGTTCGCATCGTCACCCGATCATTTTTTTTTGACTTATTGATGTTTATTCTGGCGACCTAACATGCCCAAATTTTAGGGTTGCTTTTGGGCTACTGTACGAACCTCGGCGTAAAAACGCACGTTAATCTCAGGAGCAATGCCGTGTGGCAGGTTCCGCTCTCGCTCAACTTTGCGCTTCATTCTGTCGTGTTGGCCTGCCTGCTCCTCCTCAAAGAATCGCCACGATGGCTCATGATGAAAGGACGTGTCGAGGAGGCTTCCACATCGCTCGGATGGTACCGTGGCATGGAACCTCGCGACCAGGCGTTCGTTGAAGAGTACGAGCTCATTGTCGATTCCGTTAGGCAGGAGAAGGAGGCCACCGACGGTCTCAGCTTCATGGCCAAGGTTCGCGAGCTGGTTGGCAACAAGAACAACCAGTTCAAGCTTACCATCTGTGTTCTCATCCAAATCCTCGGTCAATGGCAGGGACCTGGTGCTCTTTCGACTTACGCCAACCGCATCTTGACCTTGATCGGCGTCCACGATAGCAAGGGCTACGTCATGTCGGCTGGTTTCGGTGCGGTCAAGCTTGCCGCTGGTATCCTCTCGTCATTCTTCTTGATCGATCTCTTCGGTCGTCGACGAACGCTCTGGATCTCAACCCTCTGTCAGGGTCTTGCGATGCTCTATGTCGCCATCTACCTCGGTATCTTCATCGACCGACCTCACCCCAAGAACAAGTCCGCTTCGGAAGCCGCTCTCGCCAGTATCTTCATCGCTGGTGCTTCCTGGTCGGCCGGTGGTAACTTGGCACAGTACCTGATCAACTCGGAAATCTTCAGCCTCGACGTTCGTGCTCTCTCCGCTTCGTTTGTCATGGCGTTTCACTTCTTGATGCAGTACAGCACCACTCGAGCTGTTCAGCCCATGCTGAACTCGAACCTCAAGGGCGCCGGTACATTCGCCATCTTTGCTGCCATGTCGTTGCTCGTTGCTCTGCCCGTCTACCTCTTCTTGCTCCCTGAGACATCGGGCAAGAGTCTGGAGACGATCGACGAGCTATTCGACTTGCCCTGGTACAAGATCGGTCGTGCAAGCCGAAGGCCTGTGCGCGACGAGGTACCTTCGCACTCGATGCCTGCCGCTCTCGAGGGACAGTGGCAGCGCGAGGGTGCTCATGGCAGCCTCACACCGGAAGACAAGGAAAAGAAAGAAACTTATGCCGCTTCTCAGCCTGCTAGCGGTGTTCGCGATGCCAAGTAGATTGGCTTCCATTTCCAGTCTGGTCTTCGTTCATCTATGTACTAGTACGTTGCAATCTAAGTTAACATGAAACAGCTTCAATAATCGCCTGCTTGACGAGCCTCGAGTCGAAATGAGATTAGCTTCGTTTCGTTAGTCGATAAGAGCCGTCTTTGTTCATGTGGGCTGTATCTGCATCGGGTGTCGGAAAGGGTGTGTTTGATCGGGATTGACGCGGAAGATGCTCGCTTCGCAAGACAAGCAAGCAAAGCACGGCAGGCTGCGTGGCTTGCCAGTTGCGAGAGTCAGGCGAGAATCTCAAGCCTTGCTTTTGACAGAATATGCGTGACTGAAGTTTCAAGCGGGAGAGCGGCCACCAGTCAGAGGTTGACGGTAGTGGATTCGCAAGTACGTTCAAGAGGAGATCAGGAACGGGTGTAGGAACCGCGCAGGAGCAAGGGCTACATATGCGCCATGGTATATATTGTTAGAAGATTTAACTCTGATCGACACTTATCGAGAGATATCAGTCCAAGTACGGTGTTCAAGCTTTTGAGCTAAAACACTATACTATATTGACATAAGGGTATTGGAAGTAGAGAAGTTTTATAGTCCTGATACTGATGATCGGGGATGGTCTAAGCACAATGTCACTACTTTGTTATAGCAGAAACATATACTCAATTGACTGAGTGAATATGATGAGAGCCTAGTGCTCTCTGTGAGATATATATACATGTGAGTAGCATATGACAAAGGTGGGAGTACTCCTATCTAATGATTTACCATGGCAACTGGTGGGACTGTGTTGCACCCAATTTCTTCCTAGATCAGTTCTCTTGAATCCTTGATCAGATTGGCTTATCCTGATCCCTTCACCATCGGCTTGCGTCACCTCTCATTATCATGTTTGATCATTACCTTTGTCACCCCCTCTCAATCCAACATGTCTATCTGATGTTGTTAACCCAAATGAATGATGGTGGTGTAGAAGTGTTGGTGCTGCCAGCAGTTTAGTCATGATGTCAGTCAGGTTTTTGCTACTTTGAACTGGAGCAATAGTGAGCCACCCACTCACTATTTCATCTCTCAAAAAGAAATGTGCAATGTCAATATGCTTCATTCTCTTGAAGTGTTGAGGGTTGTTTGCAATGGTGCAAGCACCAGATGAGTTGCTATGTAGTACTGGGACATTTCATTTGAAGATGAGATCCCAGTCACAGGAGTGTAGTACTGATGTTTCAGCACTTACATGAACCTCAGTTGCCTTCAACATGGGTTGTTCCAATTCACACAGGAACATTGAGGTCCATAGCAGCTCTCTGGCCACTGCTGCTAGTGCCACGTACTCTGCTTCCACAGAGCTGTTGGCTACTGTAGGTTGGAGTTGAGATGACCAGCTGCACACCAGCCCATCAATAATGAACATGTACCCTGAGGTAGATCTCCTACAGTCATGTGATCCTGCCCAGTCACTGTCAGCCCACCCCATGAGCATCTGTCCACCAGTCTGGGTCATTGCTGAGAGACTCACCATTGAAGTCCCCTTGAGGTACCTTAAGATGTGCTTGGCTGCCACCAGGTGTTCTCCTGATGGGTTTGCAACGAATCTTGCACATCTGCCAACAGCGAAGGCGATGTCAGGCCTGCTCCCTTGTGCAATCCACAATAATGATCCTATGAGTGAAGCATAGTACCTAACTTCCTCTGTGTTTGCAGGGTCTCCCTCCCATGGCTTGAGGGTGTTGATCACTTCAGTTGCAGGTGTAGATGCTGCCCAAGCTTCACTCATTCCAAATTTCACCAGGATTCCTTCAATGTACCCTCTCTGATTGATCAAGAGTGTGCATTCTTGTCAGTTGTAATTTACACTTAGGCTGATAATGTGTGCAACCTCTCCTTGGTCAGTGATACTGAATATGCTGGAGAGTTGTTGCCAAACTGATTGTACTCATGCAACAGTTGCCCCAATAACAAGCAGGTTGTCAATGTATACTGCTAGTAGTACCATTGCATCACATGAACCTTGTGTGTATACACATGGTTCTGATTGACAGTGTTGGAAGCCGAAGGCTTGTAGCTGCTCATCAAGTGCAGCATGCCATAGACGCCCCGCTTGTTTGAGGCCATAGAGTGCCTTCCTTAGCCTGTAGCACTTTCCATTAGTCTCCTCCATCTCGAATGTTGGGGGTATCCTGACAAAGACATCCTTGTCTATCTTCCCATTCAGGAATGCTGTACTGATGTCGAGTTGAATGACATGTAGTCTGTATCTGCAGGCAAGAGCAAGTAGTATATGGATGGTTTGAAGTCAAACCACAGGGCTGAAGGTTTGATCATAATCCAGACCCTGCTGCTGAGCATACCCTTGGGCAACTAGGTGTGCTTTGTAGTGCATGGCTCATCACTGTGCATCGAGCTTGAGTTTGAAGACCCAACAGACACCGATGAGCTTGCTGTCAGTTGGGGTGTCCACTAGCTCGAACACATTCATCTTCTTCATGCTGGCCATCTTGCTTATCATTGCTTCTTTCCACCTGTCCCAGTTGTCATGCATTTTTGCTTCATTGAGTGACAATGGCTTGAGTAGTATTCCATCTGCACTATACATCTGTTGTCCACTTGCAATGAACACAGTACTGTTCATTACTGTGACTGCAAATGCCATGTGGTCAAGATGATTATCCATGGGAGTGGGTGCCTGGGTTCCTGAGCATTTCACAGCAAAGGCCAAAAAACTATGTTGGGTCAGTGTTTCTGCATGGGTCAACCCAAGAACTGAGATGTTGTCATATATGTCCATGGATGTGTGGCTGTTCAGCATTTGGAGAAGGGACACCATTTCTGGATTGTTTAGAAGCACCAGGTCCTGATTCTGCAAGGTGATGTTCCCCCCCTCAGACAGAGTTGTGTCAAGTTCAGCATCCAGTTTGGCAGCAATTGCATCAAGGTCCACCACAACCTCACCTGCCACTTCTATCTCCACCATCATGTGGTCCCAGTCTCAGTCATACCCTGATGGGGTTGGTGAGGGTGACCATGAGTTTGAGTTTCTCTGGCAGGAGTATGGTTGTATGGACAGCAGGGTGTTGTCATTGAGGTCTATCAGATCATGGTCATCGCTGTGAGGGAGCCACATATAGGAATGTAAGAGCTCACTGTTGCCAGTGAGGACAGGTCGGTGAGCTGGAGCAGTCCCAGGTTCTAGTTGTTCAAGCTCTGAGAACTGTACATCTTTTGAGACTACAATGCAGTCTAGCTCTGGAAGCCATACCTGGTGGCCCTTGACCACACATGATGCATCAGAGAAGCCCAAGTATACCCCACATAGAGCTTGTGGGTGGAGGTGCTTGCTGACAATTGGATGGTTTTGTAGCCATGTCATATGAGTGTTCCCTCAGAGTACAACATAGGCTATGCAGCCGAAATGTCGGATCTGATGAAGCTCAGGGCATTTGCTGGAGAAGAGCTCAAGAGGGGTGACATGTCCCCAGGTCGTTCCTGCCAACCTGTTGTGGATGAAGGCTGCCTGGGAGATAGCATAGGGCCACCAGCATTTGGCCATATTAGCATCATAGAGGATACTTCGAGCTATCTTTTGGATAGTTTGGATGGCTCATTCAGCAAACGTGTTATCTGAATGTTGTTGAGTTGGTGAAGCAGTGACTTTCACACCTGTGGAAGAGCATAGATCACAAAAGGCTGTTGACCATAGCTCACCTTGGTCCACTTGTACCTCCTTAATGCCATGATCAAACACTACCTCTGAGAGTTCCCAATGTGTGGCAACACAGATTTCAGAGAACCACCATCCTGCCTCTTGGGCCACTTGACCCTTGCTTGTTAGGCCTTGTACCCAGACCATCCCTGAATATGCATCATGGATGATCAGGACATAGGTAAACATAGTTGTACCATGCAGCAGTCCCATTACATCCATAGACACTAGCTCAAGTGGCCCTTTGGTCTGCCAAGGATGAGCAGGGGTTCTAGCAGTCGCTTTGCTCCATACACAGGTGTCACAAAGGGTGTTGGGATGTATGGCAGGGGCTGAAGGAATATCATGTGAAAGGGTTACCATCTGTGTTCGCATAATTGAGTCATGACTAGCATGACCTAGTCTGCAGTGCCACAGGTTCGCCTTAGGACATGTTCTGTGAGTATTCCCAGTGTGTGAGGTGGTGGCTGCAAAGGCAAGCAAGATGGTGGGTTTGGCCATTTGGTCATTCCATATCATCATGGCTGCAGCTGGATAACCATCTCCACTCATCAGCACATGGACTGCACAAGCACATTTGTCCTGTACAGTAACAAGTTCATTCTCAAATGTCACCTTGCCCTGAGCATGTGTGACTGACTTGGTTCCAATGAGATTTGTCACTAGGTTAGGGACAAGAAGGCAGTTCTGATATGTTATCCATTCCCAGTGCCACATTTTAGGGCTGAAACTCAGCAGACTGACTGTCCCTCCCATCTTGGTTGCTGAGAGTTGTCCACCATTGGCAGTGGTTATGCTGACTGCTTCCCTCATGTCTTGCCAGTCCTTCCCATGGAGAGCAGAATTGACCATTACACAGGATGCACCCGAATCAAACACAAATGGTACAAGCCTAGGTGGTGTGTTAAACAGTGCCAGCTCAACTTTTGTGGAGAAAGCTAAGACTGGCATTGTATCCTATTCCTCTCAAGAGATTTCAAGTGGTAATACAATACATGTGTTAGTGCAACCTTTTGGCGGGACCTTGACCTTGCCTTCTTTCCAACAAATGTGAGCAGCATCATTAGGGCAGCAGTTAGCTGCATGGCCGAGCTCGCCGCATGCCCAACAGTTGATGAGGGTGGCAGCTCGCAATGCGACCAGCTCTGATTCCTCGGTAGTGCGGCGGTGTTGCATGGTTGTAGGAGAGTTTTTGGCAGCCAGTTCGTAACATTGATGTAGGACATTGGAGATGCTTGCAATAGTCTGGTCTCTACCATGTACTTTCTCATGCAGTATGAAAACTGAGTTGAAGAGTGCATTTTGGCCAGAAGGGAGCGCATGTTTAAGTGTTCTGTAATGGTAGTCTGGCATCCATGGATCCTTTAGGTATTCATGCAATTCCAATACATGAGCTTCCCATTTGATGAGGAAGTCATATGTGTGACTCCCCACCTGGTCCCAATGTAGATCAAGAGTTACTGCTAGAAGTTCATACTCTTTAATGTTGGAATGTACTGTGCACTTCTTTAGTGCCCAATCAAAGAGATCTATGGCGATAAGGACTGGCTGATCCCTGTGCTTGGCAAAGTACTCAGTGTGTAACATGTTTGAGAAGCTCTGCATGACAATTGAGCTAAGCATTACATTGGCATCTTCGAAGGTTGTTGCCTTTCTGTCAAGCACTCTTCTCACAAAGGGGACAACAGATAGCATTGTGAAGATCTTGCATCGCCATGCATGTACTGAGATGACCCTTGGGTCCAGGAGTTCATGTTCTTCCCATTGCATCCTTTCATTCAGACTTGAGAGTACCTTGAGATGATGATTAGAGATGGTACTAAGCTCAGGGGTAGGTCCTGGAGTAGCTTTGTGACCAACTAAGCAACGATTGGGGTCACTCATGTTGGGAATAGGTGGATCACCCATAGCTGACATGGGAGCTTCAGTCTTGATGGGAAGATGCAACTCTGGGTTGCATACATGCTCAATCGGACCTTCAATCTTGAGGTCAAGGATACAAGTCACATCCCACTCTTCATTAGCTAGGAAGAGTGTCACCCTAGTTTGCATTGCTCTGCTGAGTTTGTTTTGATTTTGAAAAGGACCAAGGTTGTGCATTGCTTTGTAGAGGATAGCAATACATTTGATCATTATGGACAATGGTGAGATTGCCTGTTCCTCGTCATTGTCATCCATTGCATACTTTATTATGTGACCCATCTTTGGAGTGCTAGGTGTACCATAGACTTAGTTGGTCATAACCTGATTGAAGTGGTTCTTGACTATCGTCGGCAGGCAGGGAAGGAGTTCCTGCATGGAGTCGACGAAGTCATCATAGGTCAAATAGTCTGGTTCAGACATTGCTGAAGGTGAGTTCGAGGATGTGGTAGGGCTTGATTGGGCTCATAACCTATTGGAAGTAGAGAAGTTTTATAGTCCCGATACTGATGATTGGGGATGGTCTAAGCACAATGTCACTACTTTGTTATAGCAGAAACATATACTCAATTGACTGAGTGAATATGATGAGAGCCTAGTGCTCTCTGTGAGATATATATACATGTGAGTGGCATATGACAAAGGTGGGAGTACTCCTATCTAATGATTTACCATGGCAACCAGCAGTGTCATGGGCCTGAGTGCGCAGAACGAGGAAGGACCGAAGTTCATATGAAGGTAGCGCAGGAATCGTGGAATCGGGTAGATCGTTGGGGCTGCGACAGAGTTCACCGAGATCGGCAGTAGAATCAGCTCTATGGCAGATCACAGCGAAATTGGCATGAGCATCGTCGATATCACGAATCCCACCGGAATCTGTGACAAGCGAGACCTTGTGGCAGATTCCGTGGAGATCGGTAGCAAGGTTGTCCGTATGACGATTCACATGCGAGAGGGACCAAGCTCAAGTGACACGCAGACGGTTACCACTCAGGGGCCCACAAGACAGGAGTAAAAGAGAACTGTCGCCAGTCAGAAGAAGGAGAGCTGTGTAAAGGACACCAGCGAAAGGGACATGAAGAAGAGGAGCAGTGTCGATGAAGTTGACACAGCTCAGGTAAGACAGGAGGGACAAGGTCTGATATGGAGGAGGTGCCTCCTTGGAGACACCTGTACAATACTTGACAAAGAGGGTACTCTCTGGAGAGAGAGAGCAGGAGCAGTGTCGCTGGCGATGCTGCGAAGAGATATATAGGCATACCTTCTTGTCATGAATGGTCGAGTGGATCCATCCACTCTACACTCATCAAACAAACTAGTATTACTTCAAGCAACAAGTATCATTAGTTCACAGTCAGTGTAGTAGTAATCAACAGATTGCTCCTCATCGAAGTGCGTGTGTTGTATCACCATTTCCTGACATCCGAAGGCAGTTCTAGCAAACCAGCGGTCCAGATATCAATAGAACCAAAGGCAGTTGTCCACTGCAGTCCAGGGATCACTTCAAGCATTAGTCGACACACTGGACACTCATGTCAACGTCATCTATCCATACTCACACCAGACCATTGGTGTCAACATCAAGTTCACTTAGAGTCGTATCATAGTTTAATCATGCTGAGCTACCTCTGGATGGAGTGTCCACAGTGGTCAGTTGAAATCTGTCACAACATCAATACAACTACAGATTCCAACGAAAAAAGCGGCAGAGACGGTTCTGTCGCATATTACACTAGGAATCGTAATACCACTATCACTGTCGCATAACTCGACAGAATTGGTGATAGTACTGATACCACTACTGATCTCAGGTTTCAGGCGCGCGACCGCTGACACAGGACTGTGTTGCACCCGATTTCTTCCAAGATTGGTTCTCTTGAATCCTTGATCAGATTGGCTTATCCCGATCCCTTCACCATCAGCTTGCATCACCTCTCGTTATCATGTTTGATCATTACCTTTGTCAAAGGGAAGAACGTAGCGGTAGCCTCAAGCTCTCCGCTCATTATCTATATACATTTGTGGTTTGTGGCTGACTGTGGGAGCATGCCACCTAATGAGGAAGTATGACAACGGATGGGACCCAACGGTCCTCGATCTCCATCATATCGGTCTGCCCGATCTCCGATCAGATTGACTCTCCCCGATCCGTCATCAGATCGCGCTCTGCTGGATCGTTATCTCCAGCATATATGCGCCATGGTATCGCTCAAAAGCCACTTTCGCCACCGGAAGCAGAAGCAATGTTGACATGGCGCCGTTTGCGATGCATCGCCAAACCTTTATCTATCTTGCAGTCAGCAAAGCGAAAGTACGAGAGCCGATCCAAAGAGGCTTGAGTGGCAACTCGTCCGAGATCCGGGTGGATAATGGTATCTCGTTTTGCTTGCTTGCCTTCCCCCACAAATCTTGGCGTGCTTCTCGCCTTAGAGAGTGGGAGCGGAAGGTGGCCTTCCAGACGAGGCTAAATTCACTCGCGTACGGACAGAAATCGCATCGCTCTCTATGGAACCTGACTTTGGCTCTGTTCCGCTCTGGAACAGACAGTAGCCTTGCATGGTGCATGAATAGACCAGGGACGAGAGAAGGCCGCAAGCCAAGTCTAAAGCCGACAAGATCAAAGTTCATGCTCGATTCAGCAGTGGATGGAGCTAAGAAGGGGGGTATTTAGCAGGAAGCGGATCAAGTCTCTCCGAACGACAGAACGAGCGGCTCTACTCAGTATAGATTTACGGTTTGGACCCTTCCGTGTCAGTGTTGAGGGGGAAGACGGAGCGAGATAGTGTGGAAGAGACTCGAACTTGCCTTTTGCCCATCATCACATATTCAGTTGATCCTGAACAGCTTGCTGGTGGCGACACCATCCGTCGGTAGCAAGGTTCGAGGATATCCTTGGGCGGCTGATCAGGTCAAGTCAGAAGAGAGGGTCAAGATTGAGACGAGGTTTTTGGCGAAGCAATTTGGACAGCTTGCGACAACAGAAGCGAGAGCCTGTGAGAGACACAAGATGACTGAGCTGAACAGGCATCTAAGCAGTCAAGGATGGCGAATTTCAGCTGTCGGCCTCCTCGCCTTTCATTGACCCGACACTCGACTAGATTAGATTCGCAATGTCCAACCGAGCGAATCAGATGGCAGCACATTGCGATGGACGCTCTTGGACCCAATGAGATGCTCTGCTTGCAAGTCGAGCCAAGCCAATGTACAAGGTTGGCGGTCAGCGGTCAACGGTCAGCGGTCAGCTGCATTGCAGCTTGAAACGCATCAACCACTGTTCAATGAACACATGTTGGGTTCATCTTGATACACTAGACACAAATGAGCCTACTACTGTACGGAGCGCGGCAGTCACTCTTCTCGGATCACCATGGGCCGTGTATAAATCATCGCACTTCGATGAGCATGAGACACGCGGTCAATAGCAAAGATTGCACAAAGCTTCTCCAGGTCAGTCCATACTGTCAAACTTAGCTCAGCAAGGAGTAAAGTTGTCTTGTGGCCTGTCCATGTGAGTTGAACCAGTTTGGTGGATTGGCCTTAGTCTCATTTCGCTGGTATTCTGCCTCAGCTTAAAGCGGCTTGGAGAGCAACGCCTGTGTCTGACTACTCTTCCGCAGCAAGTCGGGCCGGTTAAGTTGATTTTAATCCTGAATCGAGTCAAACAAAGGCACGATATCAGCTCCACCTCGATTTATTTTTTTGGGGGGGGGCAAAGTGCTCTGCCAATCGTATTCCATTCATGTGTTCCTGATTCGAGCATTCATCATCGACAACGCCCTTCACCCTCGTCTCTACCATCATCACCCTTCACAGCCAACCAGATACCATCGACCGACCGACCATCCGGCTTTCATCCTTTCTTCGCGACCTGGCACTCCTTCGACCCGCCTAAGACCGTCTCTACACCGTCCGGCTCTGACCAGGTCAAGACCTCAGCTGTCGTACTAAAGCAATCGCTTCCACTCAAGTAACCTCTCCTTACGCTGCGCTCGCACCTGGGAGTGCGTCGTACTTCCATCGACCTGATGGCGATGGCGATCAAGACGCAGCTTCCAGATGAGATCGTCGACCACATCCTCTACCTAGCATGCACCCTTCCACCACTTCGCACAGACGACTTTCGTGAGCCGTCCGACTTTGATGCCAACAGGCTCAAAGCTCGCTCTTCAGCACCTCACCTCGACATCTGCACCACTCTCAAACTCTTGCTTCTTTCACCACAGCATTACCCCTACATTGCCTCCATCCTTTACAAAGGCCCACGCCTCTCGGACCCCATCAGTCTTTCGCTCTTCGCCCGCACCCTCACCACTCGTCCAGCTCTCGGTCGTCTCGTAAAGCATCTTTGGGTCGGACACACCTACCAAGGAGAAGGTATCCCGCCTAATGCGCTGACCTTTGGCCTTGGCGGCAGTCAGTCCGCATACAGCCTCAACGCCGACCTGGCCACTATCGATGAAGTTCGTGCAAGTCTCGCCCAAGGTATCGCTCCCTCCAACCTCCTTTCTCCCGCCTTCGAAAAGAGAATCGCCCAGTGGGCCGCGCAGAATGTTCAGGCCAACATTCGCACCATTGACCCTCTCCGAGCACCCAGAGGCATTCACATTGATGCGCCCGGCTCTGGCGACCGAGAACCTCATAGATGGAACCCGATCGGCGTAGACGAATGGGTCCTTCGTCTCTGGGATGGACGCGACCTTGTCAAGCAGTTCCGCGAGGTAGCCAAGCGTGCATTCTTCCTCGAGCTCAAACGCTTGTCATTCGCCGCCTCCTCGAGCAGATCTTCCTCAAAGCCTTCTTCCGCCGCGTCGTCATCGGCTCCTTCTCCGCGTTCAGCATCCCCAGCTGCCGCCTCTGCGTCACCTGCTCCACAGAGAGCCTCTTCGTCCAGCCTTCTGGATACTGACATGGTCTCGCTGTTCCAAGCACAAAGTCATGAGCAAAGGTTTCCTGGCACGGATCAAGACCCACTAGATTGGGCCGACGCCTCTCACACTCCTCAACCTAACCCGTCGCGCAGCATTGACAACGACGAGCCCATCTACTCCGAAGAGCTCGACATCGACGAGATTGACGCCGAGCGGGATCGCTGTTTCGCCGAGATGGGTGTAAAGAAACCAGCATGGCGTTCTCAAAACTGGTCGGAACTCGCAAAGGTTGGCGATCAGAAGATCGAGTGGTGGGTGGTGTGGCTTCTAGCAAAGACAAGGGCTCGCGCTCGCATCGTGGCCCGTCGAGTCTGGAAAGCCGACTATGAGAAGGATCCCAAGCTGCGTAGCTGGAGAGCGCTGCGACCACGACCAGAACTGCATACCAAAAACCACTTCACACATCCTACCCTCTTTGCACGCTCAGGTGCAAGTCATTTGCTCGTCGGCGGCGCACCACCACCCACAAGAGACGAACTCTGGAACGGTGGTCGCCAGAACGATCTCGATGGCATGTCGAATTCCGACAGCGATACAGACTCAGAAGCAGGCTCTTACAGCGAGGACAGCGACTACGATTCAGAGATGGAAGCGTCTACCACCCGCATGGATATGTCTATCGTTCGCGAGACACTTGCTGGTCGCTCAGACCAGCAAGGCGGCAGTCAAGCGACAGCAGGACCATCTTCCTTTACCCTGCCCGAGTTCGTCGAACCAGAGCAGCAGAAGCCTGAGGACCCCGCCGATCTGTGGGGAGGGGACTACAACTTTGCCAATGGCAACGAGAGGGCAGGTGCAGGCAATAGCATCTTGGGATCTCGCGGAGGGATGTTCGGTTTCGACTCGGCCCTCCGCATTGGACTTTTGGAAGAGCCAGACAAGGGTCTCGACGATGGCACAGAGTTTGCCAGCCTGCAAAAGGAGAAGCAACGCCGACGCAACGAGGAAGACCGCCTACTCTCCGAGATGACGCTCGGTTCCATCCTTCAGAGTCTTCGCACTGTGATGATGCTTACTCCTCGACTCAAGGATCTAGCTCTTGACGGTGTACTGGAACGCAGCATCTGTGGGCGTCGAGCCATGTGCAACATGGGCAAGCTCAAGAGTCTCTCACTCGGTCCTCCTCCACCCTACTGGAGCTCACCGCTTCTGTTCGGCCATCCTATGAAGACGACAAGACGCGAAAGGCTGGCCTACCATCAGAAGATGCACGGTCTGTCCAACCCCGAGTTCGTTGCCGACGATGCGCGCTCACAAAGTCTTTGGCCATTGCCGGGTGTTCTCGTTCCTTCGCCCGCATTTGCGACGTTGCGCACCTTGCACATTTCGGGTTGCATGCTCTTCCCATCGGAGGCAAGAGCTGTCGGCGGATTGGGTAGCCAGCTACCCAGTTTGCGCCACTTCCGATGGTCGCTCTGGCAACCTCACGTTGAAGGACATCCTGTGGGTGTAGTTGAGACACTTTGTGCAGTTCTTGATATCCCGACACCAGAAGAGGAAGCTGCCGCTGCTGCAGCAACTGCTCGAGCTACCGCGATTCAAGGCTCAGGATCTGGTTTCCGCTTCGGTATCTCTACCTCGAGCTCCGGCACATACAGAGAGCTGGTCAATCACAAGAGGCGCCGAAGGCACGGAGACTCGCGTCGCCGCTCCAACCCTTTCAGCGCAAGTGGCTCAGCAATGACCGACTCGGGTCTTTCATCTTCACTTGGAAGCAATGCCACTGCAGCTGGTGCATCACACGAGGCCAGCATGTACGCTCTCGTCACGAGGAAGCGCAAATTGCGCTCTGTCTACGTGACTATACACCCGACGGATCAGGCCATCTTTTCACGTAAAGCGCCTGCCGCACTGCGATATGACACAAGGCTCACTATCGAGACTGCCAAATGCAAGAATGTCGAAGACAACCTCGAGGAGATGCAGCGATGGTGGGAGTGGGAGAGCGGTATGCTGCACTTCAAGCCAACCGTGTCTAACCTCGAGGCTATCACTTCTGCAGCAGCCAAGAGAAAGCAGGCTGCAGGACCACCGAGCGTGGTGTCGGCGCAGGAGCTCAATGCTGATCATAGTGGAATGCAGATGGATCTGAGACGTGCCATGGATACCGAGCTTGAGCTTGAGCCGCGCACGTAAGCCCTTTGTTCACACTAGTACATGCTAATATTATACATATGATACCCTAACATGATACCCTAGCATGAAACTGCGATGGTTCAAAGTCGACCGATTGAGCCTGGGTAGCCTTTAGTGCTTGCAGATCTCCGAGATGAGAGCAGATACAGGCGTGAGCAATGGTACGGCATCAGGTGTTGCAAATGAAAAGCGCGCTGGACGAGGTCATGCGGCAAGATGCGGAAAGCTGACCTCCGACCGAAGGTTCATAGCCGACGGCAGCGAAAGAAAGCTGGAGCGCACCTTGATGATCGAACAAAGGGAGAGGTTGGTTGGAACCGATACAGATACTTGCTGCGAAGAAGCGTGGAAACCGCTGGCTTAGGCTCATCCGCAAGCTCGCCTATATCGTTAGCGTGAGTTTCGAGATCCACATTCTGCTGCTAAAATTGTGTGCCTTGCGCAGCAAGGTACCGACCGCAAGCGTGAGGTCTCCTAAGAGAGGCGGTCCGCACTTTATCGAAGCCACAACTCATCGTTCTGATCTCATCTGTGTCCATGGTGCTTCATGAGGAAGCCTGAAGAGACTTCATTTGCGCAGAAGTGCATCCCGCGATCGTCAAGAAGGCGTGCGTGTCTGGGCTGGACTCAACAATCGACTTGCTGCGCTTCTCCTCTCCTCTCTTCACTACATCATCTTCACCAGGAGCCAGGTGTACTATTAGCAGCCTGGTTCGTCGTTAATTTGCCCTCCCTTTACACCCTCCCTTGCCGCTCGCTTCTGCGCTCCACCGGCCCCTGTTACGGCGGGCCGGGAGCCTCCTTATCGAGCTTCGAGGATCTCACGGGTCTTTGCCTGCAATCCACTTAGATTTCGTGTTATGTATATACAAATTGGTTATATTTCGTGCGATCTAGTCCAGGGGGGGATTGGTGGACGTGTGCGAGCTGGAGAACAAAAAGAAACTCCGCTTGTCAGAACAGAACACAGAAGAGAAGGTTTCATGTGATATGCTCGATGAACGCACTGCATTCTTTTGTCTCTGCCGAGCTTCTGTCGTTGCACACGACCTTGTTGCCGCTGGTCCTACAGCCCACTGAACCCTAATCCTGTAGTGCTTTGTCTTACAGAGCGCATAGAAACCTCGCTTCCCCCCGCCGGATCACTCTGCTCCTGCCGACGATTCGGCCTTGCACTCTTATCGCACCAATGCCGCTGTTTCCGTTGTGCTGAAGCTTGAGCCCGGTTGTGCGATCCTTCCTTTGCAGTTTCTTGTGTTCTCGGATCTTCCTCGCTAGCACGCCATGGTCTCTCTGGGAGCTTGTCTCTCTGGCCCCTGATGTCGGACGTGACAGTCTGTGCCTCTAGACTATGTCTTCGGCTCGTTAAGAACCTTCCATTCCTCCTCAAATAAATGCCTTCGATACATCACGATCATCCTTGTTACTCCCCAACTCTCTCCCATAGACAAGTTTCGACCTCGAAGCTCCCTTCAATACAGCATGAAGCTGCTCTCTACCGCCGCCTTGCTTGCAGGTGTTGCTGTGTACGATGCCTGCGCTCGTGGTCTTCAGCATGTCGGCAAGCTCCAGTCCAACTACGTTGATGCTCATCAGCGAGCTGCCGACCGAACCTCCCGTCTGCTCGCAAACAAGCAGTCACACTCTGCTGTCACTGGCAACACCATCCACTTGAACAACAAGACACAGCCCTTTTTGGTCAATGGAACCGGTGTCCCCGATATCGATTTTGACCTCGGCGAGTCCTACGCTGGATTGATGCCCATCAGCTCCAACCCCGACGAGGAACGCAAACTCTACTTTTGGTACTTCCCCACCAAGAACCCCAAGGCCAGCAATGAGATCACCATCTGGATGAACGGCGGACCCGGTTGTTCATCGCTAGAGGGCTTGTCGCAGGAAAATGGACCTTGGAGTTGGCAATATGGAACCTATAGACCTGTCCCAAACCCATGGACTTGGCAAAACTTGACTAACATCGTCTGGGTCGAGCAGCCTGTCGGTACAGGCTTCTCGCAGGGAAAGCCCAACATCACTACCGAGGCAGAGCTTGCTGAGCAGTTCAAAGGCTTCTTCCGTAACTTTGTTGATACTTTTGATCTGCAGAATCGATCGGTTTATATTACCGGTGAATCGTACGCTGGTCAGTACGTTCCCAACATTGCAAGCAGCATGCTTGACGAGAAGAACAAGGAGTACTTCAACGTTACTGGTATCATGATCTATGACCCATCGATCAATGCGGATACCATCACCGAGCAAGTTCCCACCGCTGCTTTTGTCGACTACTGGGGCGGTCTCTTCCCCTTCAACGACACAATAAAGGCACAGATCAAAGAGATGGACGAGAAGTGTGGATACACAAAGTACCTCGAAGAGCACCTCACCTTCCCTCCCAAGGGCAAGTTCCCTGACCCACACCCGACCACCGATGATTGCGACATCTTCGACTTTGTCTACAATGCCATCTTCGACGTGAACCCTTGCTTCGACATCTACCAAGTCGCTACCACCTGTCCTATTCTTTGGGACATCAATGGAGGCCCTGGTTCCGGAGACTACCTCCCACCTGGTGCTTCGCTCTACTTCAACCGTACTGATGTCAAGAAAGCCATTAATGCACCCGTCAACACCACCTGGCTCGAATGCTCCGCTGGCAACGTCTTCAACACCAAATCCGGTCTTGACAAGGGCGCTGAAGAAGGTCACTTCAGTTCCATCACTGTTCTTCCCGGCGTCATTGATCGCGTTGAACGCACCGTCATCGGCCACGGAATGCTCGACATGGTCCTCTTCATGAACGGAACTCTCCTGTCGATTCAAAACATGACCTGGGGCGGTCAGCAAGGATTCCAGAACCCGATCACAGATGACTTCTACATCCCTTTCCATAATGATTACCAAAAAGCAACCCTCGCAGCCGCCGGCAAGTTGGGAAAGACGATCACGGAGCGCAAATTGACCTTCGTTTCCATCGACTTGAGTGGACACATGGTCCCGCAGTATGCTCCATCCGCTGCCTTCCGTCATCTCGAGTTTTTGCTTGGAAGAGTGGATAGCTTGAGCAGCAAGCAACCATTCACCTTCTTTGACAATAGGCTTGAGGCTCAGAATGGAGCTTTTGATGATAAGAGGCGAAGGTCGATCGAGGATGGAAAGGCGAGTGAATTGCAGGCCAGACAGCTTCAGTACCGTGGTCTTTCTCAGCCGGAGATCAGCGAGATCATTGCAGAGTCTTTCTAAGCTCTCTCTAGAATGATAGAGCCAAAAAGGATAGTATCTTAGTATGCGAAGCAAATGTTTGTAAACGCACTGCTTCGATCAACACCGACAACTGTAGAGCTATTTGAGCTGCAGTCTCGTGGTCTGTGTTTGCGTATGGATTGCTAGGACAGAGGTGTTATGAATGAAGTTAAGTACAAGATTCCATTGACTTTCAGGTAAGAGAGGATCGCCAACGCTTCGGCGGGGGTAACTTTGACAATATCCTTGCCTTGGCTCGAGTTCAGCTCACCATGAGTAAGAGGGAGCGAATCAAGAAGGTGATGAAGCGAGTCTGCATCGAAGAATCCCGACTTCGGCGGTAGCACAGGCCATCGGTTGATGTCTTGCAGTTCGTCGCGGGCAGATTACTCAACTTGCTGTTCTCATGCGAGAGACCTTTGCTCGTGGCGGACGACATCATTCATGTTCCTTCTTGTTTGACATGCAAATCCTCTGTGATGGCACGCCCTTTACAAAGGTCGCATGCCAAGTCAACGGACCTTCTCACCGGGCTCACTCTAATGCTTACCTTGATGGAACTATCGTGGTAGCAGGCCAGAGAAGCAGCAAATGAAAACGCTGAGGCTTCTGTTCTGAATTACGGATTGCGCCATTGGCTTCGAACAAGTTCACTCGAGAGCACACGCCAGGCACGACCACTGCCATCGCCAAAGGCTGCGCGTCAACTCCTGTAATTTGGCGGTCGGCGTGGGTCCTTGCTTGGTTTCCATCACCATTGTCTTCGAGATCAAGCCATTCTGCTCTGCTGTCCCAGTGCTCGTTCCTCAACTTTCAATCAGGCTTAGCTTTCGGTGAGCACGAATTTCTCAAACTCCATGTGATGTCGACGTGTTTACATGTTTTCGTGAGACTCAATTCTTCCCAACCAGAACCGAAAGCTGAGCGAAAATACAGCCCTTGTGACGATGAGCAGCTCAACAGCGACACAGCTGTGCTATGGAACAACATGGTGCGAACACCTTCCAGACCAACACGAGAAGCTCCGCTACAAAACCGAGAGAGACTGGGAAGCAGTAGATGTAGCGAACGAGTAAGACATCGAGCTCCGCCACGGAACGGACGTACACTGAGAACGAGTTGATGTTGCCAGAAGAAAGAAACACTGACTCCGCAAGGAAACGAAGATGACACAAGTTGGTATGACAAGAGACTATGTTGAGCTCTGCCGCGAGACGGATCAATACTGCAAGAACGTTGACTGGGAGAGAACACAGACTGGGAAACTCGCAACAGGACGGAAAACAAAGCAGGTCGATGGAGCGAGCGAGCCAATCGACGAGCCTCGCTGAAAAGAGGAGAACACTCATGTTATCACCGTCTACGACGCGCTCCGTTATGAAACCAGGGGCAGACACTTAAAGACGAGCAAGCAAATAGACAAATTCCTCGTCAGAACAAAAAGCACATGGACAGAGGGCTACACATCAGACGTTGAGCTCACTTCATTCAATTTGTTCCTATTCGAGTCATTGCGATGTACACGATAAGATCAAGAACATGATGATATGAAGTCAACCAGGTATAGAGCCAGTCAAACGAGATGATGACGACGAGCAAATCAAGCAAGAGGCTTGTTTGCGAGCCATCGGTTGATCATGTCGGAAGCAGCCTCTGGCTGATCGTAGGGGACCATGTGGCCAGCTTCCGCGACCCTCACGAAGGCTACATTACCGGCTCCGTGACCACCTTTGCGTACTTCTCCTGCCTTCTTGCCGTTGACCTTCCATGTCTTGGCAGTACCGTTGTTGAAGTCGTCGAGGTAGCTGGTCTGGAGGTTCTGCATCCACTCGAGGTTACCCATGTAGTTGCACATGAAGTCAGCCTCACCGGCGTAGATAAGGACTCGGATGTTGTCCTCGATGAGCTCGGGAAGGAGAGCAGCCGAGTCGTGCATCGAGTCACCCTGGAGCAAGAAGGCCTGGTTGATGTTCATGTTGCACGACTGGAAGGTGACAGACTCGGGAACACCGAGGTTCTTCTTAATGCTAGGGGTGTTGAGAAGAGTCTCGATGTACTCCATGTCCTTGTAGCAGAGAGGGCCGTCCTTCTCACGGTCACAGTTCTTGCGAACATCGTAGAGGTTCTTACCAGTCTCCTGAGCAGGACCGTAGAGACGGCTCCAGCAGTAAAGGGCGGCAGGAGTGCAGGTGAGACGTGAGTTATACTTCTGGCATGACTCGATGAGCGACTTGCAGGTAGCAGCCTGCTGCTTAAGGGAGGAGCAGGTAGGGCTGTTAGGCTTAAAGAGGGCATACTTGTTGTCGGCACCGCAAGCGTACTCAGGGACGGAGGGGAACTGGTGCTGGGGCGAGCTGAGACCGTTGCCAATCATGACGGTGTCAAGGTTGATGTGCTTGGGGGCAAGCTCAGGGTCGCTGTAACGGGCAAGGGCGAGGTTCTTGTTCTTCTTGTAGATGGTCGAGGCAATGTTGGGAAGGTAGGTACCGGCGTACGACTCTCCGGAAGCAGTGAAGGGGAGCTTGGAGTACTCGGGGAACTTGGTGAAGAAGAGTTGGAGGAAGACGTAGACATCTTCAGCAGCAGCAGGCGAGTTGTTGACCTGGTCGTTGTCCGAGTACGAATATCCGACATCGACGGGCTGGTCGAGGAAGAGGAGGTTGGCCTTGTTGTTCCACGAGTGAGGGTTGTTCTTAACAGCACGACCCTCATCAGTGACACGGCAAGGGCCAAGCTCGAAGAGGAGACCGGTGGACGAAGAGCAACCGGGACCACCGTTGAGCCATAGAACGACGGGGTCGCTCTTGGGCTTGCTTCGAGACTCGAAGAAGATGAACCAGAGGTGCTTGGAGTCGGAGATGTCGAGGTAGCCACTGTGCTGAACAACGTCCTTGTCACAGAAGGACTCGGACTTGGTGTTGAGACGAAGCGAGTAGTCGGGGAAGGAAGGGTGGGTGAGACGCTCGAACTCGAGGCCGTCAACAATGACCTTGCCGGTGTTGATCCAGTCGTTGGCGCCCTGCTTTGTACCAGCGATGGCGTCTTCGATCTTGTGCTCGATTCGCTCAATCTCGTGCTCGGTCCAGGTGAGGATGCTCTCGGCGTGCTTCATGGACTCGGACAAGACGTCCTCGACATCAAGCTTGGCGGGAGCAGCAGCAGCGGCGACATCGTTGAGCTTGAGGCCGGAGAAGTCAGGTCGGCCCAAAGAAGGGACGGCGCTGGAGACTTGAGCGTCTTCGTTCCAGACGAGGTTGCCAGCCTGGTCGTAGTGAATCTGCTCAAGAGGAGCAGGGAGCTTGGCCGAGTTGGCGAGCGCCGCAGCGCACACGAAGGCTGCCGAAGCGGTCGAAAGCCAAGAAGAACGCATGGTGTGCTTGCCGAGTGTTGGCTTTGATATCGATGCGACTGTGAAGTGATCAGGTTCAATGGTGATTGAAGCTGATACTGGAATGGTGGTGGAAACGGGGACAGGCAAGTGCAACAGTGGCAAGCACAAGGTAAAGGGGGCTGAAGCGCTGATCTGTGCGAGTTGAGGGTCCTCAAAGATTAAGCGAGGCGGACAGAGGGTAAGCCAGGCAAGGACCCTCATTTTGCGCGCTTCTCTCCCACAAAGTTAGATTCTCAGTACAAATCCGGCAAGGCACAAGCGAAAAGGTGCGGTCATCAAGCAGCGCTGAGTTGAATCTGCTTCTCACAAGCAGGTGAGGTTGGACCTCTCAAAGAGCATTTTTCAATCGAGTCGGAGGTTAGCGATCCGTGCTCGGTTGAACCGCTTCCTAGCTTCTGCGATTCTCACAGCAAAAAGGCTGTGCCAGTCTTGTTCAGAGTCTAACAACAGGCAACATATTCTGATGCTCAGTGGCCTACTGAACAGCTCAGACCACAGCTCGAGTCCGCCGGCTTGCAACAATGCAACTGCAAGCTTGATTGCCGATTGACAGATTTGACTGTGCCATTGATCATCATGTTGACAGCTTTGCTTTACACTACCATCACAACAACGACGAGTCTCCCAGACAAGTACCTTGCAATCATGCCACACATCTTGAAGAACCCAGACGGAACCGTCAATTTTGATGCCGTCAAGAAAGAGACTGACTTCCTGAAGGGGTGAGTAGCACATCCTTTCTAGCCTTGAATTGCTTGCTTGCAACGGACACCACATCTGACTATAATTGCGCTTGCCAACATATAGCAAGTACGCACAAAATGCCGAGAACGCAAAGAAGAACGCTGCACGCGAAGAACAAGACGGGCAAGCCTCTGCCGTTTCATCGGCACCAGCTCCACAACAGGGTCATGGCGACCTTGTTCCTCCTAAGGCCGACAATACACAGTAGTCTCATGCAATAACAATCGCTCGTTCTAGGTATGATTTGTACGCCTGCAAAAAGAGTTTTAATCTCTCACCAAGCTTGGAATCCACAGACATTTGAGCGGTTCAGGCCTAGCATTATGGTGATGATACTTTTTAAATACAGGGTGACCATCTAAGAAACGCGAATGACGACCTTGCCGACGTGAGCCTGGCTCCATTGATAGGCATAAGCCTCCTGAGCCTGCTCAAAGTCAAATACTTTGTCGACCAAAGGCTTGATCTTGTGGTCTTCGAAGATCTGGTTCATGTGCTCAAACTGGGCACGCGAACCAACAAGGATACCCTTGAAGTAGGCGCCAGTGCTGAGAGCCAGCAGAGCAACGTTGGGTGCCTCGCCCTGAGCGACAAAGCCGATGGTCGAGACAACACCGCCTCGCTTGACCGAATTGAACGACTTTTCGAGAGTGCCGGCCCCTCCAACCTCGACAATGTGATCAGCACCGCGTCCTTGAGTGACCTCGAGCACGACCTTGTCCCAGTCGGGGTTGTTCTTGTAGTTGACAGTGGTGACAAGGTATCGGAGCGATTGAGGGACAAGGTTGACTGCCTTTTTCAGCTTATCGTCCGAAGACGAGGTGATGATCACCTTGGCACCAGCTGCCACGGCAAGCTGAAGAGCGAACACGCTGACGCCACCAGTACCCTGAGCAACAACAGTGTCACCGGCGCGGAGCTGCTCGGAAGGGATACCGTATAGCGCGTTGTAAGCAGTCACAGCAGCGCAAGGAAGTGTAGCCGCCTCCTCGTACGAAAGGTGAGAAGGAATACGGACCACACCGGTCTCTGGTAGAGCGACATATTGAGCAAGCATGCCATTGATGGCGCCACCCAAGGCCGTCTTGATCTCGTCCTTGTTAGGAGTTGAGCCACTCTGCTGCGCCTGGGTAAAGATACCAGCAACACGATCTCCCTGCTTCCACTTGGTCACCTTACTGCCAACAGAGACAATCTCTCCAGCGCCGTCCGAGGCAGGAATGAGCTCATCCTTCTTGAGGTCCAAGGGGTAGAGTCCTTTAGAAATGACCAGGTCTCTGTAGTTGAGCGAGACGGCGTGAACCTTGATGAGCACCTCGTTGGCTTCCGGCTTGGGAATGGGACCCTCCTTGATTTTGAGGACGGAGAAGTCCTTACGAGCAGAGACTTCTGGGAGAGTGTAGAATTTGTAAGTACCGCTCATCGTGAATAGATTGTCAAGTGACTTGGTGGTTAGAGTACAAGTCAGATGAAAGTATGGTGTCACTGGATATATAAGCTGAACACAACCACCCGCCGCTTCCTCAATCGTGCGCACCTACCAATGGAAGTAACAAAATCTGGCTCCTGGAAGACAGCCTGACTGATCAACGCCGACCTTCTCAGAAAGACACCTTCATTCGGACTTGGCAAAAATTCTCGGGCTTCGTATTTTCGCACTGAAGCATGCTTCTTGCTCATCATGGCGTAATTTCTGCTGCTCTTTGATTATTGCATTGCCGATGTGGAGCATTTTTGCCGCTGGAAACACGGGCCGTGGAACTTTCGACCTCCTCATTGTGACGAAACAAGGATCGGGCTGGATCTACAAATTGCTGATGATCGGGTAGATCGCGGCGACTTCGAGAAGTTTGAGCCTTACTGTCCGTGCGTTTTTTTCAAAGCTTGTGGCCCCGCATCGAACTTTGCCTTATCTTTGTGAACCTTCGCTTTCGCTTAAGCTGTCGGGCCCTTATGTCCCTGCAGCTTCGAACCATTGACTCAACTGTCTCCTGCCGACTTATCTGCGGACTTTCAAGTCAGAATTTGCTACCTACTACTGTAGCTCTGCACAGGACAATGCGGCCTTCTCCGTGCGGTGATGGCAGTGGCATGAACTAGACAAGTTCATGGGCTCGGAAGTTCAAAGCTTGCAAGTAGGGCTTCTCTTATCGTGTCGCCTCCCAGTCACCTAATTGGTGTTGATGTAACTTACAACGGTACGGAACAGCTGCAACCGGCCTCGTCAAGGGCTTCATCCAAGCCTCGCTTCCGAACACGCCGCTTTGTTGTGAACTGAAAAGTTTTCAAGTCGTGTGGCTTCCAGAGGATCGCCCTCAGTCCATGAAAAGTGCTTCTTCCCAGATCCGAACCAAAGCGTCTTCCTTTTGGACCAATACCATCACGTCGTAGCAAGAGTCGACCCACTTCAACATGGCATCATCGCAAACAGAGCGCACACCTCTGCTGGGCGGTGCTCAGCAACGTCAGCCGTCTATCTCTCGCCATCGACCTAGTTTCGCCGCCAGCATCGGTCGACCTGACCTCACTGCCGAAGAGGAAGATGCCATCGCACAAGAGTCAGCCTTCAGCGCTGTTCAAGGCGCAGCACACGGAGTTGACCCCAACTCGTCCGCCTTTATTCCCCTAGATCAGAGCCACTTCTCCGTCGCAGGCATCGATGCGATTGCTGAAGAGCCTTCCGAGCCTCCTCTGCGGCCCGACATCTGGGTCATCATGGGCGCCATGTGGATCGGAAGCTTCTTGGCAGCCTTGGACGGTACCATCGTGGCCACTATCATGACTTCCGTCGGCTCCGAATTCCGTGTGAGCAAGGAGGTTGGGTGGCTTGGTACAAGCTATCTGCTCACTCAGACCGCTTTCCAGCCACTCTACGGCAGAGCCTCCGATATCTTTGGCAGGAAGGCTGCCACTTTGTTTGCTTCCGTTGTCTTCCTGATTGGTTCTCTCTTGTGCGGTCTCAGCCAGTCCTTCTGGCAGCTCTGCGCCGCTCGAGCCATTGCCGGTATTGGTGGTGGTGGACTGACCACAATGGCCACTCTGGTCACCAGCGATCTTGTCAGTCTCAAGGCTCGAGGCACATGGCAGGGTCTCGGAAACTTGGTCTACGCTACCGGTGCTGCTCTCGGTGGTCCCTTGGGTGGTGCACTCGCCGATGGTGGTCTTGGCTGGAGGTGCGCTTTCCTGGTCCAAGTTCCGCTCTGTGCAGTGCATTTTGCCGTGGTCTCGTGGAAGATCGACATTCCCGCTGGACCCGGCAGCATGATCGAAAAGATCAAGCGTATTGATGCTCTCGGCTCACTTTCGCTCGTCACCTCGGTCACACTTATCCTGGTTGGTCTCAGTCTTGGAGGCAATGAGCGCGAATGGTCGGACAAGCTCGTGCTGGGCTCCCTCATCGGTGGTGGTGCTGCCCTGGTGCTCTTCGTTCTGATCGAGCGCTACTTTGCTCGCGAACCACTCATGCCCATGTCGGTGCTCTTCAACCGCACGCCAGGCTTCGTTGCTCTTGCCTGCTGGTTCATTACCATGTCGCAGTTCGGCATCATCTTCAATGTTCCTACCTACTTCTCGTCCGTCGAACGAACCAGCACTTCGTACGCAGGTCTTCACCTCATCCCTAACGCCATCATCGCCTCGAGCTGCAGTCTTGGAAGTGGTCTCATCATGGCGCGTACCGGCAGATACCGCAAGATGCTCCTGCTCGGTGGGCTCTTTGGCTTCGTTGGTCCACTCATGATGTGCTTCTGGCATCGTGGAACGTCCGAGTTCTTCTACTGGGCGACAATGCCCTTCGGAGGTGCTGCTTACGGGTCCATCCTGACCATCACATTGGTGGCTTTGATCGCATCGGTCGATCCTAAAGATATGGCCGCTGCAACGGGTGTCACGTATCTCTTCCGTGCCACTGGTTCTGTTCTCGGCATTTCTCTTTCCAGTGCTATTCTACAGAATAGCTTGCAGAAGAACTTGGAAAAGACCGACATCCCTCGCAAGGTGATTCAGATGATCCGCCAAGATGCAAAGACGATCGAGAACCTGAGCAAGCCGCTTCGTGAGGCTGCCATCAGCGCTTACGAACAGTCGATGCATACCGTCTTCATTGCGATTGCAGCTGCTGGACTCATGGCCTTCGTTGCGCTCTTTTTCATCGAGGAGCGCGACCTTCCCGGCAAGAAGCTTGCTGCTGCTGCACCTGCACGCTCTCAGCGCTAAGAAAAGGCCTGATAACCATCATCTATGGAAGGACTCGCGTATGATTTAGTACACCTGGAGGACCGTCCACCTTGCCTTTTTCCCTGTCTTCTCAGTCCAATTGCAATAGAAACATTCACCTTTTGTGCTTGAGGGTTTGTGTTTCATAGACACTGAGATCAGACTCCAAATCTGAGGTGATTGGGAGAATTGATAATCGCATTGGTTGCAGCGAATATAGGAATTGGGAGCTGAGACAGAAGTCGATATTGATCAAGACAGCTGCTTGGCGAGGAACTCCTTCCAGGCAGTCTGGTCGAAGGACGACGAGATGCTGCCTTCGACGAGACCATTCCAGACTGCAATTAGAAGGGGTGGGCGATCGAAAGATGTGGTCAGCATCAGACAGAGTTTTGCGTATCATTGCAATCTCACATCTACTCACGGCAAGTGGGTGTTACATGAATACCGTTCTGACGACCAAGCTTAACCTAAATTGAAAGATCGAATGCAAAGGAGTGTCAATTTTCAACGAATTGGTAACATTCTCAGCCTTATACCCATTCGAATCTGTGCAAGCAACTTACGCAGTACTTGAGTTCCGGAACAACGGCGCTTCCGCCGTTGCCTTCCTTCTCGACTCGGATGAGGTTCTTAACAGACTGGCCGAGCGGAGTTCCCTGCAGGTCCCGGTGAATAGCTTCCTGATTGCGCTTTTTGGGACCTTCGCCGACGGTCTCAATAACAAGGGTGGCGAGCTCGCCGCGGATCTGATCAGGCGCCTTGCCTCTGGCGGGTCCATCAAAGAAGCGCTCTTGCTCCTTCATGAGCTCCAAGGAATAGAGCCAGAATGCGTTGCGATCTGGGATTGCAGTTCTGGCAGGATCCGTGAGAGCAATCTTGGCCACTGCTAGAGCCGACTCATGCAGCAGCGTCGAGCTAGAGTGCCATGGCTGTGGGTAGGGTCGGATAACGATGCGGACCTTGTTCTTGTACTGGGCCGAGTCTCCGATGACGAGAGGCAGCAAGTGCTCGTTGACACCCTTGAGCTGTTTTGCGGAGAAGGGGCACAGATAGTCGAGGTAGAGCTCAAGGGTGTTGGGAGCAGTGAGCGAGCCGATCGAAAGGGCCTGAAGCGAAGGTGGAAGCGCCATGGTTCAGATGTCGCTTGACGGCGTGAAGAGCGTATCAAAGGACTTGATCGAGCGGTGAGAAGAGGATCTCGAGGCCCACATTGCTTTGCTTGTAACTGTGAAGCATCCAACACTGCACGGACGTCTTGCAAAGCTTAATCTCTGGTTGACGTGATTCGTTTGCTTGCTTGCATCTCAACAGTTTTTGGCTCGGCAAAAGACTGTTAGACCTATAGAAGTTTTTTAACGATGTGAGATCTATGGAGTCGACATTCGAGCTCTGAGGACCGGCTTGACTGTCAGCTGGGAAAGTGAAGTTTGGAGGGTCAAGGCATCTTAGCCGAGGCCAATAATGGCAAGACCCTGTTGGTCGCATTTCGATTCCGCAACAACTTGAGCTTCTTCTCTGGCCGCCAAGCGGTCAAGTTGAGCTCTGGATCAGTGTCCGCGTTTTCTGTCTTGCCAGCTCTTTTGTTCTCGTCCTGGTTGTCTTTCTCGGCTGTGTACCATGCCATTCCCATTCGCAGACTTCAGCCTTGTCTCAGCCACTCGGCGAGCATCATTTCTGCCTTTCTCACCTCTACCTCTTCCACTCGATACATACTCAACTACGCCCTTGCTCCTCTCCATCATCTAAGTCGAACAGCTTAGATCATCTATCGAACGAGTTTGGAGTCGCTAGGACACACAATGCCGCCTAAAAGAGGAAAGGGACCTATCAGAAGGCACCATGCTTTCCACGGTGTCGTTATGGTCTGCGGTTGGCTGCTGCCTCCCCTGGCCGTGCTGATTCGCTTCGGTGTCGGCCTCGATCTGTTCATCAACATCATCTGCACTATTGCTGGATACATCCCTGGTCACGTTCACAACTTCTGGATCCAGAACATCCGAAATAACAAGAATTCGCGACACTCGCCTTCATGGGCCATCAGGTATGGGCTCGTCAAGGACTACCGCGTCAAGCGCACTGCCAACGGTTGGTCTGATCGATACGGAGACTCTGCCAACGACTGGCAGAACCAAGAAGTCATCGTTGACCCCATCACTGGTGAAACTCGCCGTGATCCCGAGTCGGCTCGCAAGACCGGCAACGTTCGTGCCAGTAGTCACTTCCTCTCTCCTTGGGCCGACAACGTGGACGACAGCCCACGGGCAGAACGCGAGGATCCCTCCGATCCCTATGCTGAAGAGAGGAGGCAAAATTCTGGTCGACCCGGCAATGTTTCACGAGACCCCATCACGGGTGCAATCATGGATGACAGCAGAGGAGGCGGCACGGATTCACTCTCCCGCACTAGCTCGAGGAGAAGTCTTGGAAGCCGCTACGCTGAGCGCTACGGCATAGGCACTGAAGCTTCGTCCAGAAGCTCGCTCAGCTACGCCAACGACGGACGCGAGAACCACAACAACAACAATAACAACAACAGCTCCAGTAGATGGGGCCGTTCGAACTCGTCCAAGAGCAAGAAGAAGGACCGTTGGGCAAGAGAGGCTGAAGCACTCGGTCACCCTTCGCAGCAGCACTCATACGGCTCGGACAACTACAGCTTCGATAACAACTCGCGCAACTACGGCAACAATAACGGCAACGGCAACGGCGGCGCAGGTAACCGCAGCAGTCGCATCCGTGATCCCCTTGCCGATCGTCACGATTTCTGATGGCCGCTTTTGGCCTTTGTCTTTCTGTCGAGGATCTTCCTTATGATTGCAATTCTTAGCATGCTGTTTCATTGACGTTGATTTACCGTGACTTGTCGTGTGCGTGAGTGTTTAATTTGCCTTGCCTTGGCTGTGCGTTGCGAGTGCTTGAAACGAATGGCTGAAAGATCCTACCATCGGCGACGAAGAAGGATTAGCATCGGGCGAGAACGCGATCGTCTAAAGCTGAGCACTGTGTTGTCATTAGCCTTGTCTCTCGAGCTTCTTCGGTCATCATTGTTGTCGTACTGCTCTGCCTGGAGACGAAGACTGTGTTTTGCCAAGCTAAAAAATGATGCAGATGCCCTGATTCTCAAGCAAGGCTACTCTTGCGGGCTTTCCTTTTCTTGTTTACTCTGTGTGGAGGATTGTCCTAGGGACCCGGTCAGACTTGAGAATACCATCATACATTGCGACCAAGTCCTGTGGAAATCCAGAAGCGTTCATACTGCATCTTGTGCCAAGCAAATCTCCTTTTTTTCGGAACCCCAATTTCAGAACGGAAAAACCGAGCCAGGAAAGAACAGAAAATTAAAAGGAATTGCATCGAATGCATCGATGTCGAAATTCCAATGACAACCACCAGTGAAAGTATGTGATCTCTAGTTTGATCTCACACCTTTGTCACCTTAACTCACTCGGATCGGGCCGATTGTCACAACAGGCATACTGGCTATCCAATGTTGAAGATTACGATCCAGTGCGATGCTAAAGGATGACGCAGAGCCGATCTGGTTAGATGACCGATCTGATCAGAGATCAAGCCAAGCCGATCTCACCAGAGACCGGGTGCAACACAGTCCCACTCGTTGCCATGGTAGATCATTAAGTAGGAGTACACCCACCTTTGGCAGTTGCCATGCTATTGTATACAGCTCACATGTAAACTGTCCCACAAATTTACATGTCACCATACATCACTCTAATGCTCAATAGCCATAAGTTGTATTGCCACACTGTCTGATATCATCTGAAAGCCCTGCTTCTTCTCTCCAAGACTGTGTAAATGATATTGACATTGACTAAGAAAATTGTGCTATGAAGAAGAGCCAATTTTATTATTATTGTGGGACAGTTTATGAGTTGAGGAATTTCGTTGTTATGTTGTTAATTCTATCTACTAGCTTCTATGTACATTTGTCATCTATATATGCTTGGTAATCTCTTCCACATGTGTTAGCCTGTGATGAGCTGCTCCTTGTGTCACTCCTGTGTTGTCATTTCCTGCATGTTAGCATGACAACACTTATGCATCCCACATGTGTTACCACCTATATGTGTCTTTGTCTCATCAATGACTCACTTATCTTCCATGGGCTCCATAATGCTCTGTGGACCCTGTGAATCCCATTGGAGTGCTGATGCATCTCTCTCAACTGTCTCCCTCAGCGGTGAGGCAGTAGGCTGCTGAGCTGCTATACCTTGCTGTGGTGTCAGTCCTAGCCCTTGTCATGTGCATCGCAATGCCTCCTTGCCTACTGGTTTGGTAAAGATGTCCACTAAGTTATCTTCAGTGCTGATGTACTTGATTTTGACCTTTCCATCTTGTACATTGTCTCTTATAAAATGGTATTTGGTGTTGATGTGCTTCAACTTCCAATGTTGTGCGGGGTCTTTGCTTATCTGGATGGTGCCTGTGTTATCTGAGAAAATTATGGGGGTACCAACATCAACCCTGATGGCCTTGAAGAGGTGTCCAAAGAAGAGAATTTCTCATGTGGCCTTGGTTGCTGCCACGAATTCTGCTTCTACTGCCAATAAGGTGGTGCAGCACTGTAGTGCAGACTTCCATGCTACCAGATTTCCATGTATGAAAACTGCTGACCCTGACGAGCTCTTACATTGTGCCGTGGCGTTGCTTGCCCAGTTTGCATTGCTATGTGCCACCAGAAAATCTTGTTGCTTGTTGCTACCATATTGCAAGTGGACGTCCTGGGTGCAGTCCAAGTATTGGAGCACTCTCTGTGCTGCGTTGTAATGTTCCTTCGATGGTTGTGTCATGTAGCATGTGAGGACACCCACAGCTTGGCTGATGTCCAGATGTGTTCCATTTGAAAGCCATAGGAGTTTGCCAATGATTTGTGGGTATTCCTTCTGCTCGGCTATGCTTGCTGTCATCTCTGGTACTGGGATGTCCTGGAGTGGTATGCTGGATTTTCTTCTATGTTTATCTAAATGCTTGTTTAATAGCTGCTTGACATAGTTGGTTTGCATGAGGTCCATAGTCTTTGCCTTGTGGTCTCTGGAGATCTTGATCCCGAGAAAATGGGATATGTTGCTGCCCTCCTCCATTTTCCACTTCTTGCCTATCTCCCTCTTAATTTGCTTGACTGTTGTCAGTTTTGGAGATATAATCAATGTATTGTCAACATAGATAATCACTATTGCAAAGTTGTCCTCCTTTCCTCTGGTGTAGATACATGGTGCACAATCGAGTCTATGGAAGTTCGAGTGCTGCAGGAACTTATCAAACTCCATGTTCCACTCCTGTCCTGATTGTTTGAGTCTGTATAGCCCTTTTACTACCCAATAAGCTTTTCCTTTTGGTACCTTTGCCCCTTCCAGTGGTTTCATATAGATGACATGCTTGAGTGTGGAGTTGAAGTAGGCCATCGTGATGTCGAGTTGATGGACCTCCCAGTCCCACTCCACTGCCAGTGACAACAGGGCTCTTATCGCACTGAGTGGTGCCACCGGTGCAAAAGTTTCCTCAAAGTCTATGCCCTCTCGTTGTGTGAATCCTTGTGCTACAAGTCTTGCTTTATGTCAGACAGGTACCTCATCAGCATCCAGCTTGAGATGGAGGACAATCTTAGAGTCAATGAGTTTGGTGTTTGGTGGTATGTCCACGATTTCCCAAGTCCCCATGGCTTCAAGCCCATCTAACTCCTTGCATATGGCTTCTTGCCATTGCTGTGCATCGTCACTGTCAAGTGCTTCCTGTAAGCGGTCGCGCGCCAGAGACTAGCTGAGGTTGATTGAGTAAGGACTACTCGATATGATTCACCTAAATGTAACCAAGCATCATCGCCTAGTAAGTCTCGACTGACTGCCTTGAACACTCCATTCAGAGGTTGTGCAGCACAGATGTTGTTTGTTGGTGAGTGAGTGATACACCCTCCCCTACAGTACAAGTGTTTGTAGTACTGTTGATAATGCTCTTGGACATCATCTGGACTGCAATATGCTAATCACCTACAGAGGACGTGAGTTACTGGACTGCTGGTGTGAAACACTGCCTACAATAACCAACTGGACTGCTGGTGTCAAGCAACACCACCTACAGCAAGGAACTGGATGTCATGGGCCTGGATGCTCAAGAAGCAGGAGGGTCATGGGTTCATATGGAAGGAGCACAGGTATCGAAGACCTAGTCGACACCAGTAGAGAGCATGGTCATAGTGCAGTCTCCATGGAGACCATGGACTCCTATGGACTCACATGCAAAGGAGGGCCAAGCACAGCCACGAGGAGGACCAAGCTCAAGGAGCAGGCACAGCCACGAAGAGGACCAAGCTCAAGGAACATGCAGATGGTTACCACTCAGGGGCTCGAGAGACAAGAGCCAAAGGAACTGTCACTGATCAAAGGAGGAGGAGCAGTGTCGAAGGAGTCGACACCAGGTCATGAGGAGGAGGAGCAGTGTCGAAGGAGTCGACACAGCTCAAGAGGCACAGGGGTGCCAAGCAGGAGAGGCCCCTGAGCAGTACTCGATGAAGAAGGTACTCTCTGGAGAGAGAGCAGGAGCAGCATCGCTGGCGATGCTGAGAAGAGGTATATAACCATGCTTTCTCATCAATAGGTCGAGTGGATCCTCATCCACTCTACTCACCATACAACTAGTCAATACTTTAGAAACACAAGTACTCATTAGTTACAGTCAGCATAGCAGCAATCTATCAAGGTTGCTCCTCATCGTAGTGTGTGTGTTGTATCACCACTACCTGACGTCCGAAGGCGCCCATAGCAGGTTAGCGGTCCGGATATAGATAGAACCGAAGGCAGTAGTCCACTGCGGTCCGGGGATCACTTCAAAGCATCAAGTCAACACACTGGACACTCGTGTTGACGCCACCAACCTTATCACCAACACCATCAACCTCATTATCATTGACATCACCAATCTTATCATCAACACCATCAACCTCATTATCATCGACATCACCAATCTCATCACCAACACCATCAACCTCATCATCATCAACACCCACACCAGACCTTGGTGTCATCATAACACTGATATTGATCGTGCCGTGCTACCCCTGAACGGAGTGTCCACAGAGGTCAGCCGAAACCTACGATAGTATATACAACAAACGCCACCTGCTGTCACTGCACAACTTGATAGTCACCGAGTATCTCGAGACAATAGCTGTCGCACAGTTTGATAGTCACCGAGTATCTCGACAGACCGACCTGGGTTTCAGGCGCGAGACCCCTGACACTGGACCGCTGGTGTTGAAGAACACTGCCTACAGTAATGAACTGGACCACTAGTGTGAAGAACACTGCCTACAGTAATGAACTGGACCACTAGTGTGAAGAACACCACCTACAGTAATGAACTGAACTGCTAGTGTGAAGAACACCGCCTACAGTTGTCGACTAACAGTGATACAACACACACATTGAGAGTCATTGCAAGAGCACTGCTATTGTGAAGATACATAACCGAGTAAGTATAGAGTAAGTAAGTTGAGTTTCAGAGTGGATACCCATCCACTCATATGCTATGGTAGAATGAGAGTATTTATATGTCTGGTCAGTGTTTTCCCTCGACACCTATCCTGCTCCTCTTGAGGGGCCTTTGTCCCCTGTTAGGCACTGCCTTGCCCTGCTGGCATCAACCCCTTTGATACTGTGCTCCTACCATTTGCTTGGTGTAAGGGTTATGCAACACTGCCCTCTTGCCTACATGCTCTCCTTCTGCCTGATGTGTGATACCCCATTTCGGCACAGCCCCCTTTCGACTTAATCTTGTGAATTCCCTTTTGAACCTTGTGACCATACCCCCTGGTCATGTGGTCACGTTGGCACAGTTCCGTCTCAACTTGTTCGGATCGGCTGACTAGTTGAAGCGTGCTGATCTGACTGACTCCAATGTTGGCACAGCTCCAAATACTTGTTTGGATCGGCCGACTAGTTGAAGCATGCTGATCTGACTGACTCCATCGTCGGCACAGCTCCGAATACCTGTTTGGATCGGCCGATTAGTTGAGGCGTGCTGATCCGACTGCCTTCGTCGTCAGCACAGCTCCGAGTACTTGTTTGGATCAGCTGACTCGTTGAAGTGTGCTGGTCTGGCTGACTCCGACTGATCCCATGAGATCGATCTGGATTCCCAGGGTTTGATTGATCTCGTAATTCATGTGCACTGCCAACCCGATTAATCTCGTTGATCCCCGATGGTTTTTGACTCTGATCAATCTGGTGCACCCTTCATATGTTGATCTTCTGCGCACCCTTCATATACTGCTCCGTTACGCGACATTATCATAACTGCCGCTGATCGTTTGGCGCACTCTCTTGCGCAGGCCAGCCGTCCCTGTGACACATTGCTCACATCTTTTCTTGTAGCGATCTGATGGTGTGCTCTGCTCTTCCATTTTGCATGCTGACATATGGGGTGGTTTTCTGCCATTTAAACCCTGCCTCCTTCTTCCATTCCTCTGCTGCCAAGCTTGACCATTCTGTTCCATTGTCACTGCAGATGCACTTTAGCATGTGGTCTGTCATTACCTCTGCCCTTTTGATCCATGCTTTCAAGGTGGGGAACACTTCTGCTTTGCTGAGGAGCAGTCTCACGAATACATATGATGAGGCATCATCTACAACTACTAGCACATGATGATAGTTGGGGTGGCCTTGTAGATCTGTCATTAGGTCAATGTGTATTAATTCTAATGGTGCTTGCACTCATTCTGTCTTGCTGCTTGCCATTCTTGCACATGTTTGCTTTGCCTGACTGCAACTATTGCAGTCCTTTGAGTTGTGCTCAAGCTGTGTTTCTCTTCCTAGGTAGTGAGCTTGGATTTGCTGGGTTTTATTTCTACTGGGATGGCCAAATCATTCATGCCATAGTTTGCTTATTGTGTGGCTTGCAGGCCTTGCTGGTGTCATGTTATCATCAATGCCCTCAAGGGGGTCATTGAGCTGTGCTGCTAGGGAGTCGCCATGAACTTCCCATCTTTTCTGGCATTGGTTTGTCTTGCTCTTAACCATGCTTCCATCATGTTGGAGTATTGTAGCTCCAGATTCTTCAAATATCACTTGTGCACTGTCTTCAGTTAATGCTGGAACAGACAATAGATTCCTGCTAAGGTTGGGAATGTAAAGTACATCTGTGAGGGGTATTTTAATGTCTCCAACTTGCAAGGTTGCATCTCCTATTGCCTGCACTTGCAACTGTTCATGCCCTGCAGTGTCTATGGATCCTTGCTTCAGCGTTGGAGCAATGAGCTTATCCTCATCATGTACCATGTGATGTGTAGCTCTGGAGTCAAGAATCCACATACTGTTTTGGTTACAGTTGCCAGTGTTGCTTATGAAAAGGGTGCACCCAAATCCCTATCCCTGCTGAGTAGGAGTTTGCTCCTGACTGCTGGTGCAATTGATTGCAATGTGCCCAGGTTGCCTACACTTGTAGCACTTGGCCAGTTCATTAGGGTTTGTGGGGTCGTGCCTACCCCTATTGTAGCCCTCTTGGTTGAGGACCTGTCTATGCTCACCAGCTTGGCCTGTTGAACTTCTGTTGCTTGTGACTCTGGCTGTGGCTCAGATATGACCTGAGAGCTTGGCTTCTTGGTGCTTCTTGGCTAGTGCATGGTATGCATATTCATAGTTGCAACTGGGTTGAGCGGCCTTGAGGGAATCTACAGTTTGGGTGTATAGCCAGTTGTCCTTGATGCAGCAGTAGAGGGTGGACTTCTTGAGCTTTTCTTCCATGCGACTGCCCAGCCTCACAGCATCATTCCAAATTCGATCTAGTTCCTTTCCAAGGTTGATGACATTTCAGTGGACTAACTTGATCTCATGCACTTGGTCATGAATGGCAGAGAGTTTAACTTCATCATTGATCATGAGTGCTGTTTTGAGCTTCTTGTACAGTGTAGAGCCGAGTTGCTCCTCTTCACCTTGTTCTTGGATGGTGTATGTATGAATACTGCTTTCAGGACTGTGGTCGCATGACAACAGGATGAGGCCTAACAGGTGACTATTTAGTTCTTCATCATAGTCCATGTGGTTGCTAGATATTTCCCCAGTAAGGATCTGCTTTGCATTCTTGATGGGCTGTATACAGTCCATAAACATGGGCTCCCAGATAGCCCAGTTGTTCTCGTTGAGCTTGATGATCTGTGATACAATGCTGAGTACTGACTTTGGAATCTTTTTGACTTGGCTGGTGTTTGGTTGGAGGTTCATCATAGAAAAGGCATGCTCCAAGATTTGGTCTTCATTCCAGTTGGTGTGAACCTCTCTGATCACTTGCATGGTGTGTTCGAGTAGGGCTACACTGTCTACTCTGGGTGGCATCTTGATGGCAAAGTGCCTTGAAGCTGTCGAGCTTCAGACTCTTAATCAGTTGAGGAATTTTGTTGTTATGTCATTAATTCTATCTACTAGCTTCTATGTACATTTGTCATCTATATATGCTTGGTAATCTCTTCCACATGTGTTAGCCTGTGATGAGCTGCTCCTTGTGTCGCTCCTGCATTGTCACTTCCTGCATGTTAGTGTGACAATGCTTATGCATCCCACATGTGTTACCACCTATATGTGTCTTTGTCTCATTGATGACTCGCTTATCTTCCACAGGCTCCGTAATGCTCCACAGACCCTGTGAATCCCGTTGGAGTGCCGACGCGTCTCCCTCAACTTTATGGAGCACTCTGTAAGCGGTTGCACGCCAGAGACTTAGTTTTGGGGTGCTATTGAGTTTGATTGAATAAGGTCTACTCAGTAAGTTTCGCCTAAACATAACCAAATGTTGCCACCTGGTAAGTCTCAACTGACTGCCTTGAACACTCTGTTCAGAGGTTGCACGGCATGGACACTGGTCATTGGTGAGTGAGTGAAACACCCTCTCCTACAGTACAAGTGTTTGTAGTACTGTTGATAATGCTCTTGGATGTTGTCTGGACTGCAATATGCTAATCGCCTACAGAGGATGGGAGTTACTGGACTGCAGGTGTGATTCACTGCCTACAATAACTGACTGGACCACAGGTGTCAAGCAACACCACCTACAGCAAGGGACTGGACTGCAAGTGTTGAAGAACACTGCCTACAGTAAGGGACTGGACCACAAGTGTTGAAGAACATCACCTACAGTTGATGCCTAATGGTGATACAACACACACATTTGAGGGTCGTTGCAAGAGCACTGCTATTGCAATGGTACGAAACTAAGAGTCAAGTAAGTAAGTAGATAGAGTATGTAGTAAAGAGTGGATGGGGCTCCACTTGTATGCTATGGTAGAGTGAGAGTATTTATGCATTCGATTGGTGTTGCCCACAACACCTATCCTGCTCCTCCTGAGGAGCCTTTGTCCCCTGTTTGACACTGTCTTGTCCTGCTGGCATCAATCCCATTGATACTGTGCCCCTACCATTTGCACAGTGTAAGGGCCATGCAACACTGCCCTCTTGCCTTCATGCTCTCCTTCTGCCTGATGATGTGTGATGACCCCTTTTGACACAGCTCCTTCTCGACCTTGTCTTGTGAATCCCTTTAGCCTCTTGTTGAACCTCGTGACCAAACCCCTTGGTCATGTGGTCACTTTGACACTCCTTCTCGACCTTATCTTGTGAATCCCTTTAGCCACTTGTTGAACCTTGTGACCGAATGTCAGAGGTCGCGCACCTGAAACCTGAGATCGGTAGTTGTAACAATACTATTACCGATTCTGTTGAGTTATGTGACAGCGCTTGTGGTATTGCGTTTCTTCATGAGATATGCAGTAGAGCCGCCTCTATTACTTTTCTCATTCAAATCTGTAGTTGTGATGATGCTATTGCAGATTTCGACTGACCACTGTCAGACACTCCATCCAGAGGTAGCTTGGCATGATCAGTAACTATGTGAACTTGCTGATGACACCAAAGGTCTGGTGTGAATGTGGATTGGTGGTATCGACATGAGTGTCCAGTGTGTCGACTATGCTTGAGGTGATCCCCAGACTGCAGTGGATGACTGCCTTCAGTTCTATCGATATCCAGACTGCTGGTTGATAAGACTGCCTTCGGACATGAGGAAACGGTGATACAACACACATGCTTCGATGAGGAGCAATCTATTGATTGCAACTTATGCTGACTGAGAACTAATGAGTACTTATGTTTCTAAAGTATTGACTAGTTATATGGTGAGTAGAGTGGATGAGGATCCACTCGACCAATAGTGATGAGAAGGTATGGCTTTTGTACCTCTTCGCAGTGTCACCAGTGTCACTGCTCCTGCTTGGAGACTCCTGAGAGGTACTCGATGCAGAAGGTACTCTCTGGAGAGAGATGAGGCTCCTCCTCCTCATTGTGCCATCCATCTGTCTTTCCTGAGCTGTGCCAACTCCATCAACACTGCTCCTCCTCTTTATGTCTTCCTCGCCGGTTTCTCTTACACTGCTCTCCTCCCTTGGACTGGCAACGGTCCCCCTTTATTCCTATCTTGTGTGCCCCTGAGTGGTAACCAGCTGCATGCTCCTGAGCTGGGTCCCCTCTTGGCGGTGCTTGGTCCCACTACTTGCATGTGAAGCTTTGCCACACTATCATCCTTACCACTGATCTCTGTGGAATCCATGATAGGATCTTTCCTACTACTGATCCTGGTGGAATCTGCCATACCCTTTCTTCTATCACCGAACTTGGTGTGATCCATAGTACCATCCTCTCTTGTGCCAATCTTGTCATTGTAGTACTATCCTTCCTTTTGCCAATCTCAGTGAGATCTGTCATAGGACTGGCACTACTACCAATCTCAGTGAAGTCTGTCTCAATTCCCACGATCTGCCCAATCCCTTGTTCCCTGCACTCCCTTCATATGAATTTGACGGATCTTCTGGCCTCTGTGCATCCATTCCCATGACACCGAACCCCTTGGTCATGTGGTCACCCCTGTGCTTGGGCCTGTGTGACTTTATGCACCCACCCCTCGAGTGGTAACCATCTGCATGATACTGAGTCTACTAGTACTTGCTTGTATCGGCCAACTTGTTGAGGCATGCTGTTCTGACTGTATTGGCTGACTTGTTGAGGCATGCTGTTCTGACTGTATTGGCTGACTTGTTGAGGCATGCTGATCTGACTGATTCCAACTGATCCCTGTGAGATTATTCTGGAACCCTGGGGTTCAATCAATCTTGTAATTCATATGCACTGCCAGCCTGATTAATCTTGTTGATCCCCAATGGTTCAGCACTGATCAATCTGGCACTCCCTTCATATATTGATCCATTGCACACCCTTCATATACTGCTCTGTTGCGCGACATCCCCATGACTGCCATTGATCAATTTGGCGCACTCTCTTGCGCTATCCTTCTGACCCTGTGACACACTCCTCGACAACACTGTCATGGGCCTGAATGCTCAAGAAGCAGGAGGGTCACTGGTTCATATGGAAGGAGCACAGGTATCGGAGATCTAGTCGATACCAGTAGAGAGCATGGTCGTAGTGCAGTCTCCATGGAGACCATGGACTCCTACAGACTCACATGCAAAGGAGGACTGGGCCCATGCGCAAGGAGGGCCAGGCACAGCCACGAAGAGGACCAAGCTCAAGGAGCATGCAGATGGTTACCACTCAGGGGCTCGAGAGACAAGAGTCAAAGGAGAAGGAGCAGTGTATAGGAAACCGGCAAGCAGGTCCTGAGGAGGAGGAGCAGTGTTGAAGGAGTCGACACCACTCAGGAGGCACAAGGGTGCCAAACAAGCAGGATAGCAAGGAGGAGGAGCAGTGTCGAAGGAGTCGACACAGAGGCACAGGGGTACCAAGCAAGCAGGATAGCTCAAGGAGGACAGGAGTGGTGCTAGAGGGGCCCCCTGTACAGTACTCAATGAAGAAGGTACTCTCTGGAGAGAGAGAGCAGGAGCAGCATCGCTGACGATGCTGTGAAGAGGTATATAACCATACTTTCTCATCATCAAAGGTCAAGTGGATCCTCATCCACTCTACACACACCATAACTAGTTATCACTTCAGCATAAGTATATATTAGTTCTAGTCAGCATAGTAGCAATCTATCAAGGTTGCTCCTCCTTGTAGTGCATGTGTTGTATCACCACTACCTGACATCTGAAGGTGGTTCATAGCAAACCAGCAGTCTGGATTAAGATAGAACTGAAGGCAGTAGTCCACTGCAGTCCGGGGATCACTCCAAGCATCAGTCAACACACTGGACACTCATGTTGATGCCACCAACCTTATCACCAACACCATCAACCTTATCACCAACACCATCAACCTCATCATCATCAACCCTCACACCAGACCTTGGTGTCATCATACCCTATGCATTGATATTGATCGTGCCAAGCTACCCCTGAATGGAGTGTCCACAGAGGTCAGCTGAAACCTATGATAGTATATACAATGAATGCCACCCACTGTCATTGCACAACTTGATAGTCACTGAGCAACTAGCTCATCAAGACTGATACTGAGACAATAGCTGTTGCACAGTTTGATAGTCACCAAGTATCTTGACAGACCGACCTGGGTTTCAGGTGCGAGACCCCTGACAAACACCTTAGTACTTTGTATTCCCTCCTTTGGCCTTCAGAACCGCCTTGATGCAGTCTGGCATACTCTCTATTAGTGTCCTACATGTCTCTGGAGTGATCGCTGTCCATTCAGCTTCGCATCTCTTGAGCAGTTTGTCAGCGGTCGTGTGCCTGGAACCCGAAAGCTACCGGTTTGGGTGATTTCAACCAGTTTCATTGAGCACTCTTGAGTATGCACCTGTCAACCACTTTCACTGAGACTGCTCAAAGGATTGTTTGTTTGACAAGTTTCAGCTAACTGCTGTGAACACTCAGTTCAGTGGTAACATGGCACAGTCAGTTCCTGCTTGTTGCAGAACACTTAATATATGGGGTGGTAAGCTGTTGACTCAACACAAGTGTTTGAGGTGTCAATGAGCAAATGGCAAATCAGTGAGAGAAGCCTGGACCACAGTATGAGTACTGCCTTCAGAGAGATGATTATCTGGACCACAGTAACTACTGCCTACAGATGACATCAGTGAGGGGTGATATGACACACCTGCTCAGATTAGTAGCAATGGCCTGCTATTGCACTATGTGATGGAACAACTAAGTATAAGTTACAGTCAAGTATAGTTTAGTTAAGAATAGAGTGGATGCCAGGTCCACTCATTCACTATGATGGGGGGGTGTATATATATGTTTGTGCCATGGTGTCGACTCCACCATGGTGTCATGGGCCTGGATGCGCAGAAAGCAGGAAGACCTGTCAAGTCATATGAAGGGAGTGCAGGAATCAAGGGATTGGGCTGATCATGGGAGCTGCATTAGAGGTTGCCAAGATCTGTAAAAGAGAAGGCTCTATGACAGATCTGACCTAGATTGGCATGAGCAATAATGGTACCACAGGCCTCGCTGGGATCTGTGGTAAACAAAGAAGTATTACATATTCTGTGGAGATTAAGGATAAGGAGGATTGTACAACAGATCCCTTGGAAGACAAGTGGCAAGGACCCCCTGATGCCACCCTGATGAAACAGGGGGGCTGACTCCATGATGAACTCAGAGTAGGAGGATGGGTGAGATGAAAGGTGGGGTGGGTTGCCACTCAGATGAGGTGGGAAAGGCCCCTATCTGGTAGCGAAGCAGCGTGAGGACTCTCCATCTGCAAGGGGCAAGAGAAGCAGTGCTAGGAAGTGGTATGGTAGGACAGGCAGGACAAGGAGGAGGAACAGTGTCAGAGGAGGACGTTCAGAGCAGGTGCAGGTGTCACAGGCAGCACTTGGCAAATGGGTCTATAGCCATGCTCCCCAGCATAGCAGCTGAGTGGATCTCCATCCACTCTACACCATACATAACTAGTTATCACTTCAGCATAAGTATATATTAGTTTCAGTCAGCATAGTCACAATCAAGTAGATTGCTTCCATTGCAGCACATGTGTTGTATCACTGCTCACTGATGTCTGAAGGCAGTTCACAGCAAACCAGTGGTCCAGATAAAGATAGAACCAAAGGCAGTTGGCCACTGTGGTCTGGGGATCACCTCAAGCATTCAGTCAACACACTGGACACTCATGTCAATGACATCAACTATCTCAATCACACCAGACCTTTGGTGTCTTGCAATACATTCAAGTTATTGATCATGTCAAGCTACCTCTGGACAGAGTGTCCACAGTGGTTAGTCAAAACCTGCAATAGCAAAACTAGTACTGCATTTTTGAGCAAGAAAAGTAATAGAGATGTCTCTACTACATATCTCAGCAAGAATCATAATACTACAAGCATTGTCACATATCTCAACAGGATTTGTAATAGATGCAGTTCTATTACAGATATCAGGTTTTGGGCATGCGACCTCTGACACATGGCCCCCCTCCTTGCAGGGGTGTGGCCTCTCCATCCACCCTTGTCTATCTGGCTCCTTTGGCATCCCAGTCCTTCCTGCTCCTACTCCTCTGGCTGAGGCAGCGATCCTCCAATGCTGCCTTCATCGTACTCAGGGGTTACTCTCCCACCTCATTGGGTGGTGAGGTCTTCTTGTCCCCTATCCCCAGTGGCTGGCCTTACAGTCTTACTGGAGCATCTTCATCTTGTCATGAGACTGATTGGTCTGCTTCATCTTGGGCCAGTCTTGGTGAAACTTCCCATAACCCACTGTCTCAACCATTCTCAATGAGGTCTTGCCCCCAGCTCTTTGTCTGACCATTCTTGATGAGATTGGTCAGAGCCCCTGGGTCTCAACCCGTCCTGCTTCCTATGTGCCAAGCTCATTTCGGTGGCTGAGCAGCACGGCCGCTTATGATCTCTGCGCTGGCCCTGTGACACAGTTCATCCCTGGACTTTGCAATTGTACTATACCGTGAAAGTCGCATTTTGAGATGGTGCCAGAGGTGTTCAATTGGGTTTAAGTCCAGCAACTGTGCTGGCCATTGCATAACCTTAATGCTATTGCTTTCCAACCATGTTGTTGTCTTCTTTGACATGTGTTTCAGGTCATTGTCTTGCTGAAATGTGATGTTGGTGTATGCATGCTGAAGCTGCAAATCTGAGATTGTTTTCACAAGCTTGTCATTCAAGATATCAATGTATTGGTCTGAATTCATTGAACCCAGCACCAAGCACATACCTCCCACCCCTTCCCATGTCATACAGCCCCAGATCATGATGGAGCCACTGCCAAACTTGACTGTCAGCCTGACAAGCTTGCTGTTGAAGCTGGTGTTCTTAATCCAACAGAACTGCTTACCTTCTGGTCCAAAGAAGTTGATCTTTGTCTCATTGGACCATACCACATTCTTCCAATCCTCAACAGTCATGTCCTTGTGCTCATTAGCAAATTTGTGACAGGCTTTGTAATGTCTCTTGAGTAGCTTCAGTTTTTTCACTAACCTCTGTGCTTTGTAATGACAGTAATGAAGTGCTTTTCTTACTGTGGTTGGGCATGCTTTGACTTGAAATGTCTCCTGCAGTGCATGACATGCTTTCCTGACCATGGAGGTGGAATTGAGCTTGAAATAGTGGTCCAGGAAGCAAACATGATGAGGCTGGAGTTTTCTCAGCTGGCCCCCCTTTGACTTTGGAACTTCAGCAGAGGCACTTTTGCTGATGTGATTCACAGTAGACTTGCTCAAACTGAGTTGCTCAGCAACTGAATGGGTAGATTCCCCATTTTGGAGGTGAAAGATTGCCAATTGGCATTTCTCTGGGGTGGTTTTCAGCATGATGGTATAGATATGATGGTGTCAGACTGGAAGCTCCACTGGATTGCTCACAGTCATCTGATTGAGCTGAAACTTTCCATGTCACTACTTTTGATGTGTATGAAGGCACCCACCAAGTTACATTGCAAGTTTCATTGTAGTCAAAAGCCCACAAGGTCAGGAATGGAGTGGTGTCACTATTTGGGAGCATGCTCCATAAACTGTCCCACAATAAAAAAATTCTTGGCTCTTCTTCATAGCACAATTTTCTTAGTCAATGTCAATATCATTTACACAGTCTTGGAGAGAAGAAGCAGGGCTTCCAGATGATATCAGACAGTGTGGCAATACAACTTATGGCTATTGAGCATTAGAGTGATGTATGGTGACATGTAAATTTGTGGGACAGTTTATGCATGAGCTGTATGTTTCTGTCTTTTAACAGCAGTGACATCATACTTAGACTCTCCCCGATCGCCAGTTATCGGGACCCAAACTTCAACATCCAATACCCAAGGAGAAGATAGATGCCCCGTCATGTTTCATATGCTTGCATGTTCGGTTACATCTCTTATTGGCTGTATGAGTTCCTCGCGTTTTTGGAAATTTGCGTTTCCTTGTGGGCATTCAGATTTAGTCGAAGAGGCACCGGCATCGCTAACACATGACATAGTAAATGGGAGCTCACAGGATCAGGGAATCGGGAAGGCATTGGGCGATGAGGAGGACAGGCAAGATGAGAGGCTAGTGGGAGCTAACACAGCCTATGCACAAGGATTGACACCATGGTATGGAGGGGACATGTTGATATGACAACACTTATGAAAGAAGATACATGGCACATGGGCATGACTTGACAAAGTGAGCACAGTCAGGTGCAGAGAATACATATATATGTTCTTAGCTTAGTCGTTACCTCCTTACACAACACATGCCTTTTACACATAGAGCATCAGATTAAAAAGGAGTGCCTGACCATGGCCTCCTGAGTGGTGTATCTAATTTTAACTGGCTCCCAACATGGGGCTCAAACCCACGACATTCAGATATGGTGGGAGACAATGACTGCCAAGCCAGCACAGGTGAAGCAGCCAGGAGGACAAGAAAAGGTAAAATGCCACAATGAGTACAAATCGATGAAGAGGCCACTGATGGTAATGAGACCAAGTATTTTGACAATGAGGATGAAGGAAGATCAGAATCGGATGACAATGACGACTGATACAATTACCACACCTTGGCTAAAATCTTGGAGACAGTTCCCAAGCTCACATCATGCAACTATTATAGTTGGAGCACACTCATCAAGGCCAACCTATGAGTAGTTCCCCATGCCACACAACACCTAGAGGGCACGTACAACAAAGACCACCCAAAATGGAATAAAACCTTTGATAATGCCCTAGTGGGTGTCCTACGAAGCACCCTAGACACTGAAGGAGAGTATAACATCCTTTACCTCCTACTCGACATCAGTAAGAATCATCTGACCTGCCATCAAGCTTGGAAGAAAATTGAAAGGAGTCTTACCAGTGAAGCAGCTAGAACCTCGTGACAGATAGCATTACTTGCCGAGCTCAATGAGGCAAAGATGTTTCACACTGATGCCCGTAAGCTGATCCAAGAGATCAGGGTTATGCAGACCAAAACTAGCCTCCTAGGTGCCCCATTTAGTAATGATGCACTATATGCCATGCTCCAGAGGTGCACGATTTGACACCTGGTCTACAAGGAGACAGTCGCCACAGTTCATCAGGTTAGCTTCAATGCTCTAGCAACAGCTTTGACTACACACCAGTCTGCAATGGAGAGTGTACCCAGTCAGAAAGTGGACCCATGCCAAGCATGTGCTAGAATTGTTGGGGGCAACAAAGAGCAGGCTGATGATACTGAGTCAGACATGGGCAGCACGAAAACCACAACCAAACCAAAGATGATTCATTGCTGGGTATGCAAGTGCTATGGGCATGGTGCCAGCAAATGCGAAGCTTCCATTGTCATTCCCAAAAATTCTCCACTCACCAAGATCAACTAGGAGGTCTGGTGCTCTTTCACCCCGAGTTGGCAGCAGCTCCCAAAGTCAGAAGGAACCACATGTTGGATCTTGGATTTGGGAGCGAGCTACCACATGGTTAATGACCACAGCGGAATTGGACGGACTCAAAGCGATGGGAACATGGGAAATGACTGATCTACCACAAGGTATGAATGCAGTCAACACATGATGGGTGCTCAAGATCAAGACTGATGCAAACCTGGTCCCCACAAAATACAAGGCAAGATTGGTAGCACAGGGGTTTACCCAGAGAGAGGGCCTAGACTACACAGAGATATTTGCACCAGTGGCACCCATCCAGGTGATAAGGGGAGTGCTGGCCATTGCAGCCATATGGGACTGGGAGGTTGATTCCATCAACGTCAAACAGGCTTACCTCAATTCAAATCTGCATCATGATGTCTACCTAAAGCCACTGGTAGGAACCAGGGTACCTCCAGGAAAGGTATTGAAACTCATAAAGGGGCTTTACAGTCTGAAGCAATCAGGTTGGGAATGGAACATCGAACTGGACACCCACCTCTGAAATATCAGCTTCCACTGCATGCTGAGCACCCCATGCCTTTACTCAAGGGGAGTGGGCAACCAACTCATGGGCATCATGGCATATGTGGATGATATGCTGATTGCATCACCTAGCAGAAGGGAGGTCAACTGCACTAAAGCCAAGATCATGGACAAGTGGGGAACAGAAGACAATGGACCCATAAGAGAATTTCTAGGAATCAAAATCACCCAAGAGAGAAGACAAGGCAAGATCACACTCGACCTAACTGCATACATCAAAGGCATGGTAAATAAGTGGCTAGAAAGAACAAGTGAATGAACCTGGATCCCAATGCAGAGTGTAGCAGGAACTGCCAGAGGAAATAAATGCAACCCAGATCAGGCCAAACAATATCAAGAGCTAGTGGGGCAACTTTTGTGGGTATCCAACACAGTGAGACCAGACATCTCATTTGCAGTAGGAGTCTTAGCACAATACATGTCAGGACCAATCAACAATGCTTGGAGTGCTGCAATGCATTTGTTGAAGTACCTGAATCAGACAAGCAATTACCATTTGAATTTAGGAGGAATGCACAGGAGTCATGCAGACCAACTGGTGGTTATGTATACTGATTCAAATTGGGCTTCTGACCCTACAAATGGATGTAGGAGTACATCCAGAGCAATCACATATGTGTATGGATGCCCAGTTAGTTGGAAATCACATGTACAAAAATGTGTGGCACTATCGGCAGTGGAAGTGGAACTGGTTGCAGCCTCCGAAGCAGCAAGAGAAGCACTCTTCTTCTCATACCTACTTAGGGATCTAGGAGTATTTGGAGTCAAGCCAACACTATGCACTGATAGCTAGGGGTGTATACAAGTCAGTAAGGATCTGGCCAAACACTGGAAACTCAAACACATCAATACCAGATACTATTTTGTTAGGGATCATGTGCAAGATGGTGACATATTGATCGAGTTTGTCAGAATGGCCAACAATGTGGCCAACATACTCACAAAGCCACTCAAGGGACTCAACATGACAAGGATATCAAGAATGATAGGGTTGGATATGCTGTTGAGGGGGGGAGTTGAAGAGGCACTGGCATTGCTAATGCATGACATAGTAAATGGGAGCTCACAGGATTGGGGAATTGGGAAGGCATTGGGTGATGAGGAGGACAGGCAAGATGAGAGGCTAGTGGGAGCTAATGCAGCCTATGCATGAGGATTGACACCATGGTATGGAGGGGACATGTTGATATGACAACACTTATGAAAGAAGATACATGGCACATGGGCATGACTTGACAAAGTGAGCACAGTCAGGTGCAGAGAATACATATATATGTTCTTAGCTTAGTCATTACCTCCTTACACAACACATGCCTTTTACACATAGAGCATCAGATTAAAAAGGAGTGCCTGACCGTGGCTTCCTGAGTGGTGTATCTAATTTTAACTGATTTTCTCCAAAAACGAGCCTTCGAAAAACCGGCGGTTTTAAAAAGGCGAAAAGTTTGATACCCCATACAGATATAAACGCTAGAAGAGCCGACCTGCCTTTCAACTGCGAAAATGTATGCGAAAGCTGCCGAACTTCACTTTCAACGCACTGTTTCTCCATGGAAGAAACCTCATCTCGCCTCCGAGACGCTACCACCATATAATGCGTTGCCATCTCTGCTTTCTAAAATCATTTCCTCGATCCTTCTAGGATTGAACCACCTCCATCATGACAGGCTTCAAATTGTCCGACATCCCCAACCTTTCTGGCCGCGTGGCCATCGTAACTGGCGGCAACAGCGGTCTCGGCGAGTAAGTGTTTCTTGCAGAAAAGGACTTTTTCTGCAAACTTGGGTCTGTGACTGACAATCGACTCGAATGTGTTTGTGTGTCTAGGACCTCTTGTCTCGAGCTTGCTCGCAATGGCGCTAAAGTGTACATGGCCGCACGAACCGAGTCGAAGGCTCAGGAAGCAATCCAGAAAATCAAGCAGCAGGTGCCCGACGCCGACATTCACTTCTTGCAGCTCGATCTCACTGAGCTTGCAGCTGTCCGCAAGGCAGCTGACGACTTCGTGTCCCGCGAGCAGCGTCTTGACATCTTACTCAACAATGCCGGTGTCATGGCAACCCCTTACACTTTCACCAAGGATGGTCTTGAGCTTCAGGTCGGTACCAACGTCGTTGGTCACTACCTCTTCACCATGCTCTTGCTCCCCACACTCTACAACACCTCCAAGCTTCCCGAGTATGCCAAGCCTGACTCGCCATCCGTGCGTATCGTACAGGTGTCCAGCATTGGCCACCTCTTCTCTCCCTCGGACACCAGCTTCAAAGATCTCGAAGCCGTCAACAAGCAGTACAAGCCCGAGATCAAGGGCACATTTGACCGATATGAAAAGAGCAAGACCGGTAACATTCTCATTGCCAACCAGCTCGCCAGGCTTCTGCCCAAGGAAGCTCGTATCACCAACATTTCTCTCAACCCAGGAGTTGTTCGCACCGGTCTCTTCCGCGGTCCCAGCGAGTCGTATGGACTCATCTTCAAGGCCATGATCTTTGCGGCTTCGCGCTTCTTCACTGCTCCCGAGGACGGCGCTTTGACCCAGCTTTACGCCTGTGCTTCGCTCGAAGTTGACCGTCTTAACCTGAACGGTGCCTACATTGAACCTGTGGCCAAAGTCGGCAAGAAGAGCAAGATCGCTGAGGACAAGGATGGCAAGCTTGGCGATGAGCTCTTCAACTTCTGCAACCAGTTTGTCAAGGAGAAGCTTGGTCTTGACCTCGTTGCACATGTAAAGGAGACCGGCATTCAGCTTCCTCAGAGCCACATCTAAGACCTGCTTAGATCCTTGTTCACGATACCAAATGCTGCTTCTTAAAATCTCTTCTCGTCGCGATCAGTTGCTATGTTTGACTGCTTCTTTGTTTGTTTGCCTCACTTCCCTAATCTTGGAATTTCAGAACTCTGTGTTCACGTTCAGCAATGCCAAAGTTTCTGTGACTGATGGCATGTCCGTGTTGAGTAATGGTGAACCATTCTGAACACGTGATACTCAATCAGGGGATGATGAGGTCTTTGGCACGAGCGTGAGCTGAAATTGAACCGAGCTGCTGCCGCGTAAAAGTGTTTCCATTGATGAAACACACGGATCTCGGACCTCCAATGCAAACACATTCAGGGTTCAAGGCGTGTTTGTGTGTATTTCTTCTTACGCTCTCGTCGTTATCTTCCTTCCCTTGAATCACCATCACACAGTCGCAAGCTCATCGACTGGCGGCTGAAACGCTCAACAAAGCGGAGAGGGCTCGCTGTGTGCACCTCCTGCGATCTATCATCCACCCGTATCTCAAAGATCCAGCCAGCGTGCTTGATCAAGCCTCTGTCAACATGACTCGTAAGTGGGGGACCCCTGACCCTTATCTACACATTGCAGGCTGGCTGAATACATACATTGGATGCGATCCGACACTGACACTAAAGTCTCCTCTTTACCAACGCATCACAGGCGGAAACCAGAGAGATTTGGCTCGCGCCAAGAACCAAAAAAAGTTGGCTGAACAGAACAAGGGCAAGCGTAGCGAGTCCAACACCTCGATTGCTGCGAGGAAGGAAGCTGACGCTGCAGCTCTCAGAGCCAAGCAGGCTGTAAGTGTTACAAATGGACTGCGACCAAACGTACAATGCCCATGCTGAGCTTTGCGTTTACTCCTTTCGATCATCTTGTAAATAGGCGAAAGCAGCGAAAGCTGCTGCAGAAGGTGCAGGTGGAGGGAAATGATGCCTCTCATGACAGCTCGATTCAATCATTCGACAAGCAATTTTCTGGAATCTATCATGTCACGATACTCAAACACAGAAGACTTCTCACGGTGACGAAACGGGCGATAGCAAACACCGTAGCTTGCAGAGACTGGTCTGTGATGTATCCATTGCGAGGACGATAGCTTCTATCTCCATCTACCTCGAGACACCGAGGGAACTAGGCATCAGTGTTGCGACTAGCGAACCTTGGTTCCAGCCTTCTTCATTGCACGCTTCCTCTCGACCTCCTTGCGCTTGGCCTGCTCGGCAGGGCTCAATTTGTCGAACTTCTCCTTTTCAGCCTTGCGCTTTGCTTCTTCCCTAGCCTCCTGTTCAGCCTCTCGCTGCTCCTTGGTGGCTTCCTCTTCGATCTCCTTGTCCACCTGTGCACGGGTCTTGCGCAACTTGGCCAAAGTCTCGCTGCGCGCCTTGATGACGCCCTTGTCCAGCGCATCCACCAAGTTGCATCCCAGCTGGAGGAGCTCGACTGCCTTGGACATGTCGGAACGCGACTTGGGAAGCTGCAGAGTGAGGATCAGAAGACGTTCGCGCTTATCGACAGGGATGGGGCGTGTAGGGCGAGTGAAAGGCTGGTCGGTAAGAATAAGACTGTCGAGGAATTTGCCAGCTTGTCCTTCGAGAACGTCGGTCAGGCCAAGCTTGGAGCGGTGAGCGATACCCTTCTGATCAGGTTCGCCGAGGAAACCGTCGGTGAGATCAGATGCTTCGCTCATAATGGCCCACTGTTTGGACAGGCCTCGCGAGGTGACAGCACTGTCGGAGTCATTGACCTTGGCGAAAGTCAAGTCGAATCGACCGCTTCGGGTGTGCTGTAGCGCACCCTTGTTGACCAGAGCAAAGACACCCGAGACGTTGTCACTGGTGGGAGGCAGAGTGAATGTGAAAGTGACCGTGTCGCGGAAGGATGAGGCGGTAGAAGCAAGCACAATGTCCTTGGCAAGAGTGTATAGGATCTCCATAGGGTCGTGTCGAGCGATGAGATCGAACGTGACATGCAACCTCGTGCATCCTCGTCGGCCCGAGGCAAACATGAGAGCCGAGTTGCCTCCATTCCAGAGCAAGTGACCCCTTCCATCATCATCAGCGACAACAGCAAATTCTTGTTCGAGTGTTGGAAGGGCTGCAGCAGCAATCCGGCTGGCCACCTGTAGGTTGCGTGTCTTGCCGACGTAGTGGATCAATACAAAGAGCATGCAGAAACCGAGCACTCCTCCTTCGAGCCAGAAGAGAGCGGGACGGAAGACGAAGCGTCCGAAGAGAGGGTACTCGAGCCCATCGTAGGGCTGATTGGCTTGGTAGGCGGTTGCACCGGTAGGTCGGTTGACGTCGAGAGAGGACCGGAGGAAGGATGGCAACTCGAAAGCGGCAGATGGTGATGCGAGTAAGAACATGATCCAGATTGCGAAGATAGCACCGGTGGGTGCCCACGCGACGTTGCTAAGGAGCTGTTGAGGGGCCATCACGGTGCTGTAAGTCTGCAACAATGAAGGCTGTCAAAGGTTGAAGGTGGTGAGTGAGAGTATCGTCACTTGCTCATGATCGTTTATGTGTTGATCCTTCCCCACGTCTTCTTCTTGCAGCAGATCTGTTGACCGGAAGCGGAAAATCTACACGAAAAAAGAACGCGTATAGGCGCAATCATTGATTGGTCGAAACGGTCCGTGCGAGCTTGGCATTTTTCTTGTGTCGTGTTAGGTTTCACTTCACTATGCGCCTCCACTCTACATGCTTCTGCTTTCAGCTGCCATACTCACACTTTACCTACCCCGCACAATGAATTGGTGACGCCACTGACGGCCTTCGCTTCAGTTGTTCCTCATTCTGCGACTTCTTTTGAACCCGTGTTCTGGAATTTAGTCACATCTTCTGCTCTCCTATCGCCACCTGGATCTAAGAATCATTAAAGCACGCCGAGCTGGGTCTCCTCCTTCCAACCAGTCCCTCAATCCCGGCCCTGCGTTTCCAGCAGACATCTTGCAACATGGGCAGTAATGGTCTGAGGGTGCAAATTGCATCCTACAATGCCAACTTGGCAGGCGCCGAAACCATTCGCCACGATCTTAAGCCTTGGCTGATCCCAACTGCTGAACAGAAGCCAATCAGCCCCGTAGCTTCCAAACCTCTCACCAACAAGAACGTACTCGATGCCGACGCATATAAGTCGAGAAACACCAAGACGCTCTCTACGCATCCTTCACTGCCGCGTGAGGCACCTGACTTCTATGCGGTGGGATTCCAAGAACTCATTCCGCTCCACACAGGTATGTCAGCGGTTGGTGACACCACGCTGTACAACACCGACCTTGACATTCGCAGAACTATTCGTCCGTACCAAGCCGTCGTATCCGGCACCGGGCTGTATGCTAGCTTGGAGGAAGGAGGTGGTCCCGAAGGCTATCCTCTTCTGTGCAAGGTTGACCTGGTCAGCATCGCTCTTTTCGTGTATGCACGAGAACGAGCGCCGTTTTCGATCTCAAAATCGACCGCGAACAGTGCCAAGAGTGCTGCACATCGAGTCAAAGAGGTTCGAACCGCCAAAGTCGGAACCGGTCTTGCAGGTGTGATGGGCAACAAAGGTGCTGTAGGAGCCCGTATTGTAGTGGAAGCGGCCGACGGGGAGGGACCAGATGAGATTCTTACCTTTGTCAACGCCCATCTTGCAGCGCACGATCACAACGTCCTGAGGCGGAACCAAGATTGGCAGCAGATTGTACAGAGGATGGTGTTCGAGCCGTCATCGGTGCAGAAACTTCCCATATTGCAAGATCCTTCTCAAAAGCCACTGAATCCCAACGACATGGCTGCCCTCAAACAGCAACACAAGAAATCAACTCAGGCCGGCAAAACACCCAAGAAGACGACTGCGCTCGACAAGAAGAGCTACACGCTTTACGATACAACTCATCTGTTCATATTCGGTGATCTCAATCATCGTTTGTCGCTCGGCAAGAGCGAGCTGGACAGCATCAAGGGAAGCAACGAGAAGGATGCAGCAGAGCTGACCAAGGAGACGCTCGCCAAGGCGCTTGAAATAGGTGATTGGTCTTCGCTCGCCAAGCACGATCAGCTCACTTACCAGAGGCTGGCCAACCCGCCCAAAGCGTTCCATGGTCTCACAGAAGTGCCTATCGCCGAAGCAGACATCCCGCCTACTTACAAGTACACCGTCTCACGCCCTGGTAAGCAGACCAAGAAGAAGAATGCCGGCATCACCTCTGCCGCATTGGAAGGCAACACACTCAGCAAGAAGCGCATTCCAGGCTGGACCGACCGCATCCTTTGGGCTTCAGCACCGGCCAAAGATGACAACGACCGTCACGGCGTCGAGGTAGAGTTCTATCGCAGCATCATGCAGTATACCCACTCGGATCACAAGCCCATCACCACGCTTCTTCGCCTTCCAGCTCCCTCCTCATCTAGCAAGGGTTCATCTCCAGCGTTGCTCACGTCGCTGAACCCTTACAAACCGCTTTCCTCGACGCAACGACTTGTGCTTTCGACTAGCGGGCTCGTTCTCGATCGACTCGTTGGCTACATCTGGAGCTTGCTGTTGCTGGCTGGTGGTGGAAGCCTTGCCGGGGGTCTCATTGAAGTCTTTGTCATCGGCGTTATCACAGCATGGTGGTTCTCCCAGTCAAGGTCGTAGGCTGCTAGTTGTATCGATTCGACTCCAAAATATACTCTTCATAAACACAACTTGAATCAAAGCTTGCTCTCCTTGCCCTGCCCTTCGAACTCTTCGGCCCCTTCGATTGCCTCGCAGATCTGTTGTGTGTCAAAATAAGAGATGAGTGTCAGCTTAGCGAGACTGATGAGATCATCCATTTGTTTCACTGTATATACTTACGCCATCGACAGTGCGGACTACCCATAGAGCGCCTTCTTCCGTGGTGAGCCACTCGAGACCCTGCTTGCTAGCATCGTCAGGCTTGATCGAGTCCTTGGCCTTGAGCAGACCCCAGACGTGGCTCGTCACCTGAGGACCTACACCACCCTGAGCTCTGAGCGCCGAGATAGCAACTAGCGAAGTGCGAAGTCGGTTCACGTCCCACACGGGCTCCTTTTTGGCTGAATCAGGGTCAGAAGGTAGAGCGAAGGAAGCTGGAGAGGAGAACAGAGGTCCGTACTCGGATTCGACGATGAAGACCGGCAAGTCAGGGTGAGAAGTGCCCAAGATCTTGAGAAGCTTGTCAGAGTGAGGCGTGTAAATGTCATCCCACAGGCTGTAGGCTGCTTTGTGGACTGCATCGAGACGGTCAGACTTGATTTGTCTGCACGAGCGGATAGAAACCAAGCAATGGGTCAGCAAAGACTTTCACGAAGCATGCAGGATGTTGGGACGGCGTACTAACCTTCTTGGCTGTGTCGACAAAGAACCGACGAGCTCTGAATCTTCCTCAACTGCCTTTCGAAGAGCAGCAAGGTTATTGATCACTTTGGGAATACCAATGAAGCCGATACACTTGAGACCTGTCTCACGCATCAGCAGAGCCACATTCTGCCTGTGCTCAAGGTCAGTAGACTTGTCGCCTGCCGCGAACCGGTGCAGGGCTTGCAAACTTCCTGGATTGTTTAGCGTGAAGAGCGTCGCAGTTGCAATCGAGATCCACTCGCACCAGCTGATTCCCTTCTGCTTTGCCTCAACTTGTAGACTTTGGAAGTGTTGGCCAACACTCGTGAGTTTGGGTGTAGGAGAAGGGTTGGCGGATCGACCGGGTGGGAGTTGCTCTGAAGCCGAGGCCCGAGATGCTCGAGCCGGGAATGTCGGCTGCTGAAGCAGCTGCTTGAGTGCTGGTGGAAGTGAGCGACCTTTGGACATATCGTTGATTGGCGTCGATTGAAGGCTGCCTTGAGTGTTGTCGGATGGTGTTGTAAGAAGACGCGCACCGGCCAGCAGTTGCTCGCAAAGAGCCCGAGTGGAGGCCGGCAAAGCATTTTGAATTTAGCGAGGTCACAACCTCAACCCCTTCCCCTTCCGCCGGCCGCTTTACCCCGCAGACACCCGCCAGACAACTTCGTTGCTGCCAATCCTTTCGCATTCTTTCTAAGGGCTGATGTATAAGATAGACATGGCCAACGTCTGCCGCTCAGGCCCGTTTTGATGCCACAAAGAATCAGATAGCAATCCCAGCGGCTTGAGCGAATGCTCCGTAATTTCGCGTTTCGCGTCACGCCCACTTGAGCGTATCGCACTTTAGAGCAAATTCTCTCCACAATGACTTTGCTCGTGTACAGTTTCACGCAGAAAGAAGTCTGTGAATGTCGACACGACCCTGCATTGTTTCCTCCAACCACATCTCATCCACCTCAGCATCTGGCAGCTGCTGTTCTTCTGTCGACTAACGACCTAAGCGAGTCGCAGACGCTCTGTAACTCGGGCAACGTGGCATCTGGGTCGGCCAACTAAGTCACCGACAACTGACACAGCTTGCCATAAGATATTCCTCCTCCCGCAAGCCTGCAGATCTCCGTGCGCCCCACACAACGTTTCGCAAACGGGACCGGCGGGCGTTGACGTGCTCAAGCTATACGGAGCTTCACCACGTGGGGCTGTCACTGTATACGCCGGTGTCTGTATGCGACACGCGACGGTGGACAGCTGATCCTCACGAAGCATGCCGTCGATCAAGTGAAATACAAAGACTCCAACTCTTACGAATGCCAACCTGTCATCCATCCGCCCCTTTTCTTCATTTAACACGAACTCGTATTAAGTCAGGCTCGACTCTCTCATACCGCCAGCATGGGCAAGCGAGGTACACCACGAGCGTCTTGCGACCCTTGTCGACGCAAGAAGGTCAAGTGTGACAAGGAGCAGTGCAATGCTGAGGGCATCTCGCTTTGTACCTTCTGCTGCGCACGAGGATACGACTGCATTATCACCGATGACGCCCGCCCAAATACAGACAAAGCTGAAGATTCTGTGGCATCTGCAACGAGCGCCGCAGATGGCTCTTCTGCGTCAAAGAAGAGAAAGTCATCAGACGCAAACAGCAATGGTGCCACACAGGACTCCAACGGCAGCAAGCATGGGCGTTCTCAGGCAGATTCTGTATTCGCAACAGGCATAAATGTTGGCTCGAGCCATGATCCATTCGCTGTACCTGACTCTGCAAGCGGCCCAGACATGCTCAATGTTCGGGGTCTGACCCGCCAGATCCTGGACGATGCGGTGGCAGCACACTTCTGCACAACGTACTGGTGCAATCCCGCGGTGCACCCTCGTCACTTCTACCCAAGATATCGTCGCTACTTCAGCAAGCTGGACGGTGTCGCAGCGTCCTCTACGAATTATGACGCTTTTCCTCCGGCCGACATCCTCATCCTTGCAGTCGCCTGCGTTGGCGTTGTGCAGCTGACAGAAGACTCGCAGCGCTTCGACCTTCAGACACGCATCTTTCGTCGTGTCGAGAAGCTGGTCACACAAGCATGCACCAAAGATCTCACAGTTGCCTTGGATGTCCTGGAAGCCATTTTGCTCACTTTGGATGTGCCGGCGCGGACGAAGTGCGTTGACGAAGCAACTAGGTCCTCTCTGGATGCTGGCTTCGTCCATCCCATGAGCCATACCAAGATGATCCGCCTTCTGATCCATCACGGTCTCAACCGATCGAAAGACGATCCTGTTGTCAAAGCACAGAGGCAAAAGTATCGCAATCCGGAACTACATACCGTCTGCGAGGTCAATGATGAACGCATGCCTGTAATCCTTGCTGTCGCAGCGGTCAATGACATCATTCGCAGCTTCGACATGTTTGATCGACATCAGCTACTGCAGGAGGACATTGATCCGGATGCCATGAACGCAGATCTTGGTGGTCCGATCGGCAATCAGTGGGCATGGCAGCTGTCCGTGATGGCGTCAGTGCTACGAAGCAATAACCTCACCTTCTGCGCAGCCAGGTCTCGGCGTCTTGGCATTCCGCCATCTGCGATTCTCGAAGTGCTGGACCAGTTGGAACGCTTCGAACGACAAATACCAGAAGCTTTGCACTGGAACACAGCTGCTCCCGAAACCAACACGTCAAACATACGCCAGCTCATTCATCATGACAACTCTAGCGAAGACATTATTTCGGTGCTGGTGCGCAAAGGCTTCCTCAACTTGCTGCTCTGGAGTCAGTACCGATGCATTCACACTTTGGTGCAAGCAAACGGGTTGCAACGACCCGCACCAGGCACCCGTCTGGATGGCAGTGTATACTTGCGAGCTCGTCAACGAGTCGACTCTCTGCTGCTGACTGCGGTGGATCGTATGTCAGAGATCTGTCCGCAGTTGGCCTCCATCACAGTACCAAAGCAAGGATCGAGTTCGGAGCCGCCTTCGTTTGCGTCAGTCAACCTGCTCGATTTCAGCTCGATCGCGTTCCGTAGCTCGACCAAAGGCGGCGCCTACTACACTCTGGAGATGGCCAAGTTGACCTTCAAGGCTGGGTTGCACCAGCTCACCGCCGATCTTCTCTCGAAAGCTGGCAAAAAGATCTATGCTTTCAGAACGTACCAGTGCCACCCAGACACACAAGCTGAAGCGACGAGGATGCGCAACGTCCTGCTCAGCTTGTATTCCGAGTTCGAGATGATCCCAGGTCTGGGTGCAACCAACGAAAGCAAGCTCAACGAAGAAAGGGAAAGGTTCTCGAGTGTGTTCGAGCCCGCAGCTGCGTATCAAAATGCTGATGCTAATGCAGCGCTGCTGTCGGGTGTTGGGGAGATGCAGTGGAACACGGCTGGACCTACGGTTCCGATGGGTACGATTGCACCTTGGAGCACACCGGGTGCGGATGGTATGTCGGACTTTAGTGGATCGATGACCGACTTCTTGGCAGGGCTGCCATTTGTGAATGCCGGAAGTGGTCCACTGTCAACAAGTCCACATCCTGCTTCGTATGCGCCAAAGACACCGGCTTCGACGGCAGGTGCAGGAGCCAGTCCGTTTGATTTGAATGCGTTTTTGGATACGCAGATCGAGCCGAACAGTATTCCGAATGCCCGACCGGCGCCTTCCAGCTTCTAAGGTTGCAACATTTTCATCAGGCTCCATCTATCCTTCTGTACAGCTGTCAATGACATTCTTCTTTGCCTGCCTGCTGAGGCTAAGCCTGTGGTGCTTGTATCTTCCGACCGATTGTGAGAGAGTTGATCAGCACATCTGAGAGAAGGAGGCGCGCATCTCGTATTACGAACGGGAAGGAGGATCGGGGCGCGATTGAGCTTCGGTCATGCGAGCTCTAAAAGTTGCCGAGACGCGTTTTTTAAGCTCTGCTTCTTCCAACTCTTCTCTAGTTCAATATTCCAACTCCTCTCCATCCTCAACGCACACTTTGCACCAGCACTAGACTCAGCACAGCTATGGCAGGGAAGCAAGAGGCAAAGATTGTTGTTCAGGCGAGGCCGAGGACACTGACAGAGCGACCGTTGGACGTGCTGTACCTGGCGTACTTTGGGATTCACTTGATCGCCTCGATCGCGATTGATGCACAGTTGACCTATCCGCCGTACTCGCAACGCTTGTTCCCTGAACCGCTTCGGAAGGTGCTACAGGACTATCTGACCACGTCGAAAGATCCATTCTTACTAGCTGCAGAGGCGAGGTCTGCGAATCACGTCTGGTTCAGAGTGCTGTTGGCGAGCGAGACATTGTTTCAGATCCCATTCTTTGTTGTTGCCATTTGGGGGTTGTTGAATGGTGAGTTGGAAGGGCACAGTCGAAGATGGACAAGTTCAGCATTGGGTACTGACGCGGCTTCGATACGCACGATTCGCGGTGATAGATGAGAAGCGCACATACCCGCTGATGGTAGCTTATGGTACTCTGGGTAAGTTGTAACTCCTTCGACGTACCCGATTTTGACGTTCAATCATCTGACGCTTCTGTTGCTTCGCTTCGTTTTGTTCACACTTCAGCGGCATCATCTACTCTGCAATGCATCTGCAGTGTTCTCTTAGGAAGCGACGCAATCGGGCTCTCACCGGCTCAGATCCGGGGCCTTCTTCAGTGAGTCCACATCTTGCCGCCGGGCCCGCGTGAGCATCGACTAAACCACTTCAGACCTTACCCTGCCTGTGCATGACAACAGAAACTATGTCCCATTCTGCTTGATCCCAACGTTGCTCACAGTCGACATGATGTTGCGCATTGTTCACCTCCTACCCATCACACCAGCCACCCCGATGGTCAAAGTTAGCAGCAAGGTCGAGTGAGTACTATGGAGCATCGGAAGTTTCTCTTTTCACTGTTTGCTGTTGGTTGAAAGAGTAGAACCGCACTGTTTGCTGTTGGTTGCAAGAGTAGAACTGCACTGTACTCGGTACAAGGAGGAGCCAAACGTTCCTGAATGACACCGAACAGAAGCTTCGATATTTGCCGGTGTTCGGAATTCATCGGTGTGCGAAAAACAAATTCGGGCCTCGGTTTTCACCATCGGACTTCGCCCAAGGTCCGTCCGGTCACGGAAATCACAATTGCACAGCACAGTCGGAGAGCGGAGAGATGTCCGGTCATCTGCTCGCTTGCTGCTGCTGTTCCTTGCACGGTCGCTGACAGCCGACACCTTTTTGCTCCTCGCCAGCTCAAATCCCCGACCAACACGAGCCCAAATCGAACGAGATTTGCTTATCGACGTCACACCTAGCGATAGTCTCTTTGCTCTCGAACCCTTTTTCTCTTTGACCATCACCATCACCATCACCATCACCATCCATCGCACGATCACATCCCTCCTCGCTTTCGCTGCCACAACCACAGCAACCACAATCACGCCTCCTGGATCCTGGAACGAGCACTCGAACATCCTGATCTGTCACATTTTAGTGTCAGATTAGCTACTTGTCTCTCATTTCTCTCGAATTTTCGCTAGCTTCACAAAAGGACGAAGAGCACGGCTAGCAAGTTTATTACGCACTAGGACAAGATACTACTGTTAACTGAACCTCTCTACCTGGGCTCAACCGGAAACTCACACGACATCTTCTCACTGAATATGAACGGCATTACAAGCAACGGCAGCGGGTCCGTAAATGGACTCGCCAATGGTCAAGTCAACGGCCATGTCAACGGACACACAAACGGACTGATCAACAGCGCCAATCATGCCTCTGACTCGGAAGACGAGCTTCCCGTCTTTGACGCAACCGAGCACCCTCATCGCCGATACAATCCTCTCACACGCAGTTGGGTCCTTTGCTCTCCTCACCGTACCAAGCGTCCGTGGCAGGGCCAAGAAGAGAAGCCACAGGGCACTTCACTGCCTGCCTACGATGAAAAGTGCTACCTCTGTCCCGGCAACACACGAGCAACTGGCGCAAAGAACGACGACTACACCTCCACCTTCTTCTTCGAGAACGACTATGCTGCCCTCATCCCACAGGCAGTAGCTGAGGAGAAGAAACAGCACCCCCTTCTCCAATCGCAACCCGCTCGCGGCCGATGCTACGTCATCTGCTTCAATCCGCAGCACAACCTCACACTCGCACAGCTCAGTACACCGCCCTTCTCACCGGATCAGCACATCGTCCCCATCATCCAAAGCTGGCAAAGGATCTACAAGCAGATCCCTGCTGAGAACCCCTTTGTCAAGTACATCCAGATCTTCGAGAACAAGGGCTCTGCTATGGGCTGCTCGAATCCTCACCCGCACGGTCAAGTTTGGTCGCTCGATTACATCCCAGAAGAACCCAGCAAAGAGCTTGCCTCGCTCCGTGCTTGGTCGCAAGACCCCGCAAACCAGGACCCAAAGATCAACCTCGGCGTTCAGGATGACCACGGCCGACCCTCAATGCTTCTTACCCTTGCCAAGCTCGAGTTGACCACTCCTGGTCAACCTCGTGTTATCACAGCGAACGAGCACTTTGCTGCCATTGTACCCTACTGGGCGGTATGGCCATTTGAGGTGCTGCTCTTGCCAGCAAAACGTCAAATTCGCAACGTTCTGCAGATGACTGAAATGGAAGTCGTGTCCCTTGCCCGGATCACCGCCGAGATCACCTGCAAGCTGGACAACGTCTTCAAATGCTCCTTCCCTTACTCGATGGGTATCCACCAGCAGCCTACACAGATCTCGACACAGGAGGAGGACGAATTTGCACAGTTCCACGTTCATTTTTACCCTCCTTTGCTCCGTTCTGCTTCGGTACGCAAGTTCTTGGTTGGGTTCGAGATGATGGCCGAGCCTCAGAGGGATTTGACTGCCGAACAGGCGGCAAAGAGGATTCGCGAGTGCGACGACACTCATTATCTTGCTACTCTCGAGCAGCAATAATTGTTACCGGTTTAAGCGCATCACTGTATATCTGACCGAGTCGCACAATCACTTCTATTGATGAAGTTTTAGTCCCGATAATCAATGATCGGGTAGAGTCTGAGTACGATGTCACTGCTAGTTTGTAGACAGAAACAAATATACTCGATTGACTAAGAAGAGAACATGGCGAAAGCCTCGAGCTCTCTGCCTGACATATATACAAAGTGCTGGTTCATCCCATATGTGGGAGTATCACCCTCAATCACAGAGTACGACAACGAGCGGGACCCAATAGCATCCAATCTTTCTCTCCGATCGGCTCTGTCCGATTCTCGATTTGATCAGCTCTATCCTATCCCCGATTAGCTTGAATCTGTCCGATCCCCGATTAGGCCTGCTGGATCGTCATCCTCAGCATCTATCCGATCGTAAAATAACGATATTGCATTTGCAGCATTCCTTTGCGTGTTCTCGTTGATCTGGGTCGATTTTGTTGGACTGGGCTACAAGTACATGGTGAGAAAAGGTCGCAACGCTTTCCCTAAGCTTGCGTTGTGATCCTACGAAGAGCCGTTCGAACGCTCTCCTCGTCAAACTTTGGCGCTCCGCTTTTGCTCCTTGACTGCGACTTTGCTGCAATACATCTGATTCCTAACGCTTCTAGCTTTTCTACATCCACCTTAACTTGACCATCAGGAAAATAAACGACATGCGAGATGAGCTGGTTCAGTTTCCACTCTTCCCCTTTCCCTCCAACTGGTGTTGGCTGGTCGCTATGATTTAATGACCTACGAATAGCCTGGACAAAATCAACCGCATCCATCCCCCTCGTTTCGCGATCTTGCACCGAGTTCAGCAGCAACACCTTATACCTCAGCGTAGATGAAGTGGCGATACTCGTCGCAATGCTTCTCAGACAGAGGCAAGGGACGATACTAGTCCACAGCGAACCGCACGAGTAGATGATCGTTTTGCTCCGACTCAGTGCTGTTACGAATGACGGGTTGGGTGCGGGGTAAATCTCGTTTCGATAAGCGTTGACGTAGAAGATTCGACGGATGGGTGAAGGCAGAGCTGGTTCATAATCTTCGTCTTCGGCTTTGGAGAAGATTATGTTGCCCGTTTTCTCTTTCCACGAGCTTCTGGTTTTTGTGCTGCTGCTATTCGAGTGTTGGCTGAATGCTTTTCGACTCATAGCAATCAAAGATGGGAGGTTAGAGTCAGGGCTGGGATCTTTTTCGGCAGCATTGCTGTCCCTAGGGGAGTCGGCGGCATCGATTCCGTCTTGGGAGTCTTGGTCGTCGTCTTCTGGATCCAAGCCATCTTTTTGGTTGCCGACCGTCGTGAGACCTTTGCGCGCTTGTGCGGAGTATGCGGCTGCTCGGTCGTCTACCAGCTGTGCGAAGAGGGGGCTTGGTCCTGCGGCGCTTCTTGCTCCCAATTTTGATGATGGGCCACTGTGAGATTCGGAGTCTGAAGCGCCGGTCTTGAGCGCATCAACGCTGGCATTCATCGACGTATAGTTTGACGAAGCAGACGCAAACAGCTCATTGACATGATAGTGAGCTGGTGGACCAAATCCTGGCGTCAATGGTCCTCCATCGCCTAATCCCAGCCCTTGTAGTGCTTCTGCAGGAAGCATCCCCTCCCTTCCTGACCCCACCTGCTGATCCCATACAGCAGAAGACGGCGTCCCCGGAGGCTGACTCGCCAACGACCCACCTCTCTCCATCGCCGCAGGCGCCAACGAAATCTTTAGCGCAACACTACTCCTCCGCGGCTTCGGCGCAGGATGCGATATCTCGCATTGCCCCACGATAATCTCTCCATCTTCCAGCTCCGCCGCTATCGTCGCCGTATGATTCGTGTTGATCACTGGCAACACTTTACTCGCCGGTGAAGAGGTACTGATCTGCGTTGTCGCCGAGAAGAGAAAGATAGCACTTTGTATCGAACGAAAGAACTTCTGTGCTGCTGCTAGAAAAAAGTTTCCGATTGATCCTCCGCGGAAGTTGAAGTGTCGATGTGCACGACGTAGGACTTCGCTTTCAAAATGGACGAGGAAGCCTCGAATAACTTCTTTGCGTTCGGATTCTATGCCTCGCCAGAGACGATGACGGCCTTCGAGGATGTCCATCCATTCTTGCTTGATCTCGCGCGATTTGCCGGAAGAGGGAAGACGGTAGGAGAGAAGGTTGTGGATGGCTTCGTTTGATTGTGGTGGCTCGGACGATGAGGAGGACGCAAAGGGGTCGTGCTGTGATGGGGTCGGAATGAGACGGTTTAGTCGCGATCGAAGGTCTCCGATGGAAGGTCCTCCAAGCACGCGAATGATCTCTGAGGAGGAGCCACCATTGTCAGAGATGGGCATTACATAGGTGGCGCCTGGTGTGGCGCCGACAAGATCATTGTACCCGCTGCCTCCGCTTATGACCAAGGTCTCGCCTAATGCTGCTTCGAGGGTGGGAGATGCGGGTGGTTGGCGGGTCGCAACGCCGGAACCTGCAGCGCTGATGGGGCCGACACCGCCAGCGGAATGCGCAGCTTCGACATGCTCACCGCCTCCACCGATATCCGGATGCAAGACTTGTCCGAAACTGGAAGGAGGCGGAGAGCCAGCACCCTTGCTGTCGAGCTCGATATCAGTGATGGCACTGACTGAGACCGTGTCGTCGTCGTTGTTGGCGGCAGGTCCGGCCCGTGCACTAGGGCTTGCCATATTCGCAGTGAGTTGCTGGAAAGCGCTTCCCTCAGGAAGCTGCTTCGAAGTATGGTCGGCGACTACGGTCGCTTGAGTACAGTAGTGATGTGCAAGAGAGGGTTAGGGTCCACCCTGGTGAGGTGAAGGTGGTCCAAGCGTTGTCCGCAATCCGCGTATCATCTGCAATGGGCATCTCCGCGGAAATAAAATTATACAAAAGCTGAGCGCGTTCAGCATTTTCAACATCTGCTTCTTCTCGTACCACCCCATCATCGCATTACTTCTGATCAATCATCGCATCATCCCTGATCAGCCTCGCAACCTCCGGAGCAGCATCAACTGGAGGCTCAGAGTCTTACCTTTTGCACACTTGGAATTTCTCCACACACAATCAGGTGTCCATGCAGACGCAAGTCTTACGACGTGGCATTCATCGATTCGCTCAACCATCAATTTTCCGACCAGCGTTCATAGCCAGCAGAATGTCATCCACCTCCCGTGCAAGCTGGTCTGTGTCCCAGCCAGAGGCCAAGAGTGCTATTGCTCCCTCTTTCTACCAGACCACTCCTCCTCCACACTGGTCCAACGTCCCAAAGGCCTCCAACGAATTTACACCGCTCGACGTGTCATCTCGCAAATTCAAGTCTCCTTGGCCTTCCGCCCAGGTTCATGGCTTCCTTGGCTTCCTTCGAGCCCGACTCTTCGATTGGGACGAAGTCCCCCTCCCTCCCAAGGTAGCTTCATCCGCAGGCAGCGCTATCCTCCCACCCGTCCACAATCCCACTTGGACAGCCTCTGAAGCAACATCCTCATCCGACGAAAGCATCACATTTACCTGGCTCGGCCACGCAATTTGCCATCTCCAGGTTCCCATCGGCAACGGCAGCAAAGCCACCATCCTCTGCGATCCGGTTCTCTCCCGTCGCGTGTCACCAGTCCAATGGTTCGGTCCTGAACGATACACCGATGCCCCAGTCACTGTAGAAGAGATCGCCCAGGCTACCGAGAAGGAAGGCAAAAACGCATGGCCGGACCTCCTAGTCCTCTCGCACAACCACTACGATCATACAGACTACAGTACCATTCAGAAGCTGCTCAATCCTCCTTCGACAGCCTCAGTCAAGCGACCACACGTTTTCTGCACACTCGGCAACAAGCAGTGGTTCCAGTCAAACTTCGGGCTCACCGATGAAGAAGTCACTGAATGCGACTGGTGGCAGCACAGCACCGTATCCCTCAATGGCAAGTCGGTGCTTAAGGTGACTTGTGTTCCTGCACAGCATTTCTCGGGGAGAGGATTGTCGGATCGCGATCGCACGTTGTGGGCTGGTTGGACTTTCCATGCTATGAGCGAGGCCAGTTCGAGAGCGAGTGTTTATTTTGCTGGTGATACAGGCTACAGGTCTGTTCCGGGAGGGATGAAGAAGGAGGATGAAGATACGCTGCCTAGTTGTCCTGCGTTCAAGGAGATCGGTGAGGCACTTGGGCCTTTTGACGTATCCTTGATACCAATTGGCGCTTATTTGCCCAGGAGCTTTATGTCGGCCGTACATCTTGCACCTCAGGATTCGGTGCTGGTGCATAGGGATGTTAAGAGTAGAAGGTCGTATGGTATTCATTGGGGAAGCTTCCGACTTACGCCTGAAGATGTGAACGAACCGCCGAAGTTGCTGGTTGAAGAGGCGAAACGGCATGGGATCGATCCGGATGAGTTCAGGACGATCGAGATCGGACAGAGTGTTGATATTCCTGTCTCCTCTTGCTCTGCTGTAACGGAAGCAAAAGAGGTGAAGGATGCAGAAAAGGGTGGGCCGTTGCCCGAGTCAAAGTTGGGCACCAAACAGCACTGGGACGAAGTATACGAAAGAGAAGTAACCAACTTCAACGAGATCGGTGAAGAAGGCGAAGTCTGGTTTGGTGAAGATTCTGTCATGCGCATGATCCGGTTCTTGGAGGAGTACTACACCGAAACCATCGCCGATACTTTCTCTTCGGAAGAAGGCAAATCACCGACAGTGCTAGATCTCGGTACAGGAAACGGTCATCTGTTGTTCGAAATGATCGAATCAAGTGCTGAACTCGAAGGCATCATCTCCCCCAACCGTCTCGTTGGTGTGGATTACTCACAAGCGAGCATCAACCTCGCCAAATCCATCGGAACAAAGCGTGGGGGCGATTGCGAACAAGTCAAATTCGATACTGCTGACTTACTCAACGATGATTCAGTTGCAAACCTGTGCCAAATGCCTGCCAGAGATCTGGGAGCAGAAGAAAATGCGTGGGACCTGGTATGCGATAAAGGTACAATGGATGCTATCGCGCTTTCTTCTCAGCCTATCAGTGGAGTTTTACCGATCGATAGGTATACCAACGCGGTGAAAGAATTGGTGAAGAAGGATGGGATCTTTTTGATCACTTCTTGCAACTTCACCGAGTCGGAATTGAAGGTTAGATTCATGGGCAACGGCTTTGAGGTGGAACAAGTGCTGCCTACTCCTTCATTCACATTCGGCGGTGCAAAAGGCTCTACGACCACATCGATCGCTTTCAAGAAGCTGTGATTTGTCCTTGGCAATCGCTATGCATGTATGCTCTATGTCTGCAATCCGTGATGCTGAAGCTTAGATTCCACAGAGTGAATCTCATCACCAACAGGATATGTGTACTCTCGCCTGAAGTGCACCACGCAACGACGAGACTTGCAGCAGCTACTGCACATAAGACATGCTCTCCGACCAGCCCCACTCGCTATCGTACCACCCAGCAGCCTGAACTCCGCCTTCACCCATCCATTCCGCTGTGTGGTCAGTCACGATATACTCAGGAGTCATAGTCGCTGTCCTGGTCGGCAGCAGTCGAGCAGCTCTCGAGATACCCTGAGCACCGATGCCGTGGACGACCAATGTAAGCCCCTTTGCATAGGTTGGGTGCGGCGCCAGCGTGAGCAGAGCAGTTCCGTTCTTGTAGAAGGATCGACCTTGAATGTCGAATTGTGCTGATGAAGATGGTGCAGGGAAGTGAATCGGGCTCTTTGAAGGCCAGCTGTCAAAGACTGACCGGGTGTGGCTGTTGATCTGAGGCCCACCAAGGGTGACGATGTTGCTTCGCTGCAGACCCTCGCCGACGCCCTTTGAGACAAAGTCTGCATCGGCGATGATCTGCGAATTGATGGCTCCATATAGAAGCAGATCGTTTGCAAAGCGTTGAGCAACTCGTTTCCATGCTGCGACTTCCACTTTTGGCCCATCTGTAGGCACGATCAGCAGCACAGGTCCTTCAGACGACACAATGCGTAACAAGGGACCTATCGGACGAGGTCGTGTCGAAGTCGCAGAAAGTTCTCCGTCGGACAGAGCGCACCACTGTCCATCGTAGCCTTGCTGGAAATGAATTTTGTTGGTGTTACCGATGTCTACCTCGTTGAATTGCCCGTTGAGCGAGACCTTGATGGTGGTAGCGTTGGCAAGCAAGCCCGCGATGCCGTTTGTACGAAGAAGCAGGTTCAAGTCGAGCTCGATCCTCTTTGTGTTCCTTGACACCACACTTACGTGTGCGCTGTAAGCTCGTCCCGCGTCTTCCGAGCTCTGTTCCTCGTAGTGCACTTTCAGCTTCGCAAGACGTCCAGGAACATCAACCTCGCTGATCTTCCATCCTCCTTTCGAACCCGCTTCAGCCGGGTTGAACACTGTCAATGTAAAGCTCCGCGGGACATCTGGCATCTTGTAGTCGGGGTTCTTTCTCGATAAGCAGGCCGACTCGATGGCTTCCTGCACGTCATCTTCTGAGAAGAACGTATCCCACCAATGCGGTTTGCCAGGTACTTCTGCGATCTTGACCTTACCCACAAGTCCTGATCGACGGTTCCAGCCGTCAACCACCATCGCCATATCCTTCGAGTTCCAAGGCGGAACATTTGCATCTGCAGAGCCATACTTGACCAACAGATCTAAACCTGCCAGGTTGCTTGCATACAAGTCGTTTTCGAACATGGTCACTCCACTATGCAGAAGGCCTTGCAATGTAGGGTCGACAAAGTGCCTTCCGACTTTCCAGCCGAACGACACATAGTCTGACACCTTTGTATATGCCGATCCGACCATGCCTCCGATAACTCGGTCAGGGAAGCGAGACAGTCGATACCAAGCACCTTGACCCCCGTTCGAGTGACCCATGATGAAGAGCTTCTCTGGATCGAATTGCCATCGTTGACGCTCCTCTTCTGACATAGTAGCTGGTAATCCGTACAAGTGCTCGTGAAAGGCATTGACGGCGGCATCGGCAGCTTGAAAGGAGGCGAGCTGCCAATCATAACCCCAAGGCGTTCGACCAGTGGGCAGAATTGACCAGCTATCCTCCTGTCGTCGAATACTGTTGCTGAAGAAGAGATCGCGAAGATCCACACCGGCTCCATGCAGCGTCAGGATCAAAGGTGGCAGGGGTCCAGTCCGTGTCGCTGATCTTCCAGCTAGCTTGGGAGGTGTGGCGGCCGCCAGCTGGACGGTACTATCTGCAGCGAGGTAGCTGTATATATACGCATTGTGATCATCGGCGCTGCTTGTTGCTTCCCAAAATGCTGGCTTGTGTATGAGCGGGATGCGGACGGATTTGCTGATCCATTCCGAAGCAGACTCCGACGAGGAGCTGAGACGAAGGGTGAATCCCAGGAGAGCTGTGTCTGAGTCTAGTGCAGCGCTCTGATTAATGATGACAGGAACGAGGACCGTCTGCGCAGGCGCTACTGTAAGCTTGTGTCCTAGCTCTGCTACAAGACGAGGAGACGCGGTCTGCGGCGTCAATTCTGTCACCTCAATGCTTTCAAGTGTGAATGTGCGCTTCGAAGCCAGGTTTCGAACAGCAAATGTCAGTCCTACACCAGCGATCCAGCCTCCGACCACGTGAGGTACGTTGCTATGGTGTGGATCAGTGTGCACTTCGAGAAGATCCTCCTGAACTGTATTCTGCGGAATGCAGGCAGCGACGTCGATGCCAATGGTCATTTTGGGGCTTTCGGCACCACCGTTGTTTCTCGGGTCACCAAAGATGCGAATCTCGTACATGGATCGGGCTAGTAGCTTGTATGACCCTTTGTCAAGATGAAGGAGGTGGTGCGAGATTGGGACGTCCGGAGCAGCTTTGTCTTCTTTGGAGAATGCTGCGATGTACGAGTACCAGTCTCCCGTATGCCATTCGATTGCTTCTGTATTCAGACCAGACCGTCGAGTAGCGTTCGCCCCGAAATCTGCCTTCGGTATTACTGCAAACTCGGCAGTCTTGTCCATCGAGATAGCAACAGCAGTACTGTCTCGATCAATGTCGAGGTCCGTCGATGCGATCATCTGCCACTGGAGTGAAGACCAACCGGCGCTCTTGCGGGCCCATGGCCAGTCCACGTCCGTGTACTCGACTGTGAGCGACTGCTTGACATGATTAGGATCTTGAAGCTGGACTTGAGCTGATTCTGACTTCAGGATAGTGGTAGCATTGGTGGGCCCGTATGTGGAAAAGTGTCGGTTCGCGGCACGGTTGGAATCTAGAAGATCTGCATAGCTTGAGGATACTGATGGAGGAAACCCACCAAAAGGCAGCTCCCTCATACCAGCAGGGAACGGTCCGAGAACCTGCCATGTCGAGTTCAGGCTCAACTGAGCATTACCTTCTGTTGCTTCGGTAAGTGGCTCTGAAGACAAAATCTGTTGTGTCGAAAGCGTCGAGGTAACTAGCAAGGCTATCAAGGAACCCAGCCTGAAACAATTGCGAAGCATATTGACTTGCCTACCAAGCGTTACCTCGTCCTTTCTTACAAGTCTTGTTCTGGAGCGGCTTTATATATGTCTATGAGCATGATAGATTGAGATGCAAGCTGAGAGGGAAGCTGATCAAGAAGTTTTGGTGGGACAGATCTGTTCCGCACCTGGACCCTGCATACAGATCCTCGTTCAAATGCGAAACCGCGGCAACTTTTCGTCGTGCAACCTCCAGACCACATCATCATGCGCGCTAAGGCCACCTCCATCTTGCTCACATCATACCGGCCTACATCAATCGTTAGCCCAGCCTTCTTTGTCAATTACCGACACGCAATCTCTACCTCAACAATAAGCAACATGTCGAAGCCTGCACCAGGACACAAAGATGCTACGTATCACACCGAGTGCACGGGGCAAGCGCTCGAGACAGTCAAGGCACACTCGTCTCCCTCAGAGCAGACTCTCTTCGGAGCCTGCTTCTGCCCTTTTGTACATCGCGTCTGGATCGCGCTTGAGTATCTTGGAGGTAAGTGAGAAGACACGGCTTGTTGATTGATGCAATGCTGACCCTGAGCTTGATCCACCCAGCGCCGTACCAGTACCGCGAGGTTGACCCGTACAAGAAGCCTGCAGACCTGCTCGAGCTCAACCCCAAAGGTCTTGTACCAGCACTGAAGCTATCAAACGGCAAAGGGCTTACCGAGTCGACTGTCATGTGAGTTTCAAATAGCACGATGATTGTGCGAGCTAATAGACTGACACCTACATCGGCCTCCTTCTCCCAGCCTTGAATACGTCGACGAGAAGTACGATGGTGGCAAGGGCGGCAAGTCACTCCTGCCTCCCTTATCCGACCCCTATGAGCGAGCTTGCTACCGCCTCGCTGTTGACAAGGCCAACCGCAATCTTATCCCCTCTTTCTACCGCTACCTTCAGGCGCAAGAAGTCAAAAAGCAGCTCGAAGGTGCAAAGGAGTTCACCTCGCACCTCAGCGAGTTCGTTCGCTCCATGTCGACTTCAGGCTCTGAGGGCTTCTGGAACGGCAAGTCGCTTTCGATCGTTGACTGCACCGTGGCACCTTGGCTGTATCGCGCGACCAATGTGTTGCGACACTTCCGTGGCTTTGATCCCGAGCAGTTGCTCGAGAAAGACGTTTTACAGCGATGGAACCGCTGGACTGCAGCAGTGTTTGAGCTGGATGCTTTCAAAGCTACCGCTTCCACGGATGATCTCTACCTCGACTCTTATGTGCGCTATGCTCAGAACAGGCCATTGACCTCTCAAGTCGCTGACGCTATCAACAAGGGCAGAAGCTTGCCTTGATCATGTAGCTGCGGTCTGCAATGACGACTCGCTTCAGCTGCGCCATGCACCTTCTCCACGGTCACGACTGAGCAAGTACGACATGTAGATATGAGATCACTGTGATGTGCGATCTTTAAGAGTGCGGAGTAGAAGCGCCTTGATGCCGTAGACCCTTCTGACAGTTATGAGTGTGAGGTCACCGCCAAGTGCAGATAGGAGTTTTCTTCGCACAATCTTGCATCTTCTCGCAAAGACCGGTAATCACGTGATTAAATGCACGTGATGTAATCCGTGGTCGGAGTTACGATCAGATTTGCCTCACCCGATTCCCGATCAGATCTTTTTTACCTGATCGCCGACTGGGTCTGCTCCGCCCGATCCTTTACAGATTTGATCTACATTACTCCGAGATCGGACTGGATCGCAATCTCCAACAGAATCTCGCCGTCTCTTAAAGTGTTTCCCACCCTGTATTTCCCCCCCCCCCCCTTTTTTCTTGTCTTCCCGCTCTCTTGTGCTCATCCGGCCCCCCATACGGAGGTCCGGGAGCCTCACAAGCCTGTGAGCACTCTCACGCTCATCCCACAATCTTAAACCTCTCTTGTGATCTCCAGCCGCCTTAGTTATGGTATGAATTGAAGGTTCGGAGCAGAATTCGCCGGCTGACGGCTCTCCGATGCAAAGCCGACAGCTTGCATGGCCCTGGCTTCGTGCACAGCTTTCAACCTCATTTACCCCCCATCACCATCATCAAAACATCGAAACACTCCGTAGACATCGTGTAGTATCATAGCAACCATGTCGACCAAAGGAAAGGCCGCCGAGGCCGAGCTGATCGCATGCCCACTCGAGTTCAAGGGCGGAAAGGTTGCACCTAACCGTCTCGCAAAGGCTCCACTAGAAGAGACCCTGGCCAATGCAGGAGGTGGTCCGCCCAACTATGCTCATTTTGAGCTTTACCGAGCATGGGCTCGCGGAGGATGGGGTCTCATCATCACAGGCAACCTAGCTATCGATCCCACACATCTTGGATCTCCATTCGATGTCGTTGTTCCGAACGGCGAGAAGCAACTGCAATTCTTCAAGACAGCCATGAAGAGGTACGCGGACGCCTGCACTGGTCGAGACCAGCCCGACAAAGTTGATCCGAAAAAGCGACCGCTTGCCGTAGTGCAGCTCGTGCACGCAGGTCGTCAGTCAATGCGTGGCTCCGGCCGTGGCATCACCAAGCCTGCTCTTGCACCGTCTGCTGTGCCCATGAGTACGATGGGCGGCCTTGGCCCTATCAGCAGATTCCTCGATCACATGCTCTGGGGCCCTGTTGCGGCGATGACAACAGAGCAGGTACAGCAGCTCCGTGATCGATTCGTTCAGGCAGCCCTTATATGCGCTGAAGCTGGATTCGATGGTGTCGAGATTCACGGAAGCCACGGATACCAAATCGCTGCTTTCCTCAGTCCCAGGACCAATCTTCGCACAGACCAGTACGGTGGCTCGGCAGAGAACCGCGCAAGGCTTCTACTCGAGATCGTCGATGCGGTACGCAAACAAGTCAAGGATGATTTTATCATTGGTGTCAAGGCGAGTACCGAACAGTTTGATTTGGAGGGGGGAAATGGAGTTGCAGCTGACACCCTTGATCTTTGCTTTTCTTGCACGTGAGCAGCTGAACAGCTCCGACTACGTCCAAGGTGGTCTGACCGAAGACGATGCGCTTCTCAACGTCAAGTGGCTTGCAGAAGGCGGCAATGCTGACTTTGTCGAGATCAGTGGAGGCAACTACGAGAACCCGTGTAAGTATATGATATCCGTAGTTTTCGCTCGTCGTCGTACTTCTGCTAACATACCTCTATCCTTCTACATCCTCCTCGATCGTCACGCCAACAGCCTTCGTCATGGAAGGCTTTGACTCCGAAAAGGAACAGGCTAAGCTCGACAAACTTGCCAAGAGAACCGCCTCCGCCACCACCAAGTCCGATCCCAAAGCCACCAGCACCGGCGCCAACACCATCCAAGGCGCCGGCGTAGACCCTACGGCTAAAACCACTGCTCGCACGGGCCGTCGAGAAGCCTTCTTCCAGAACTTCGCCCGCCGCTGCCGCTCTTCCCTCCCCGCCGACAGCCGTCTCAAGATCATCCTCACCGGCGGTCTCCGCTCCCGCCACGGTATCGCCTCTGCCATTCAGCCAGATGATGGAGCCGCTGATATGGCTTGTCTCGGTCGTCCAGCCGCTGTCTTCCCTGACCTTCCACTGCGTCTTACCGACACATCGATTGAGGATGAATCGCCGGAAGCAGGTACACCCGACTACAAAGTTCCCGCAGTATCAAGCTTGGCCTTGGTGCCCACAAAGATAGTCGGTGCAGGATGGGGAACTCTGTGGCACACATTCCACATGGCGCAGACAGTGCTGGGCAAGGGAGGTGATGCGACGAAGAAGAGCACGTATAGATTGTTTAAAGAGTATACCCAGACTGGTGCGCACCAGACTGGTTTTAAGGAGCCTAATGAAGACTGGTTTATGTTGATGGTTATGGTCAGTATGCCGGTAATCGCATGTATCGGCGTCCTTGCGTTCAACGCCCGATCGTAGCACGACGTGTTCTGGCTATGTTTTCCTTGCAATAGATACTTGTCGTTGAGCTACCGGCTTGCTGCTTGTTGTTCGGGCGTGTGAAGGGGCTACGAATTGGAGGATGGGGGAGGGTCGAGACGCTGCTTGACGTGAGACAAGGTAGGTCGAAGGCCTCTTCCACTTTCTTATCACGCACATCCGCAGTAAAGAAGTGGAAGAGAACTTGGCCGCATTTAACAAGAAACCTCATGAAGAGTCTTATGCTAGATCGGCACAGACGTAGTAAAGAAAGTACGGGTATGTTTTCATTCTAGAGCCATGTAAAGTACATGCGTAACTACTCTACACGCTAATACAGCAACTTACTCTCCGATCTAGTTGACGGGTGCAGAAATGACAGTTGCCTGTGTCTGCTCCTTCTTGTTCTCCAGCGATGCCTTTTCGTTCGATCTGGTTCTCGCAGCACCCTCCTCAAACTGAGTCGGGTGATCCTTATCCAGCAATCCCATTTGCGAGACATCATATCCGTTATCCGCCAGATACTGCCTGAACGCTTCGTCCTCGTGCTTCATACTGTCTTGACCGATTGCCGGAATGAAGAAGAACGTGATAACAGCCGAGAAGATGGCCAGGCCGCCAGCAATGTAGAATGGACCGGCATAGTAGATGTTATCGTCCGGCGTGCCCAGATCGGCCTGAATTTGCGGATAAGCATAAGATCCCGAGAAAGCTCCTACTTTTCCCACTGCAGCAGCAATACCATAGAATGTACCTCTTACAGCAGCCGGTCCGCATGCTTTTGAAGCGAGAAGGCCTAAATTATTACCAGGTCCGAATTCGCCGAACGCTATGAATAGCCCGGTTACGGTGAGCCATTTTGCGAGCGACTCTCGTATCTGTCCAAAGGCACCTGCCAAGATGAAGGCAAGGACTGCTTGGATGAGGAGGCCGAGGATCATGGTGTGTTTGGGTCCAAGGCGGTCGGAGACGAAGGCTCCGATGATGGTCCCGGGGAGATAGAAGCAGTTGAGGGCGGCGGAATAGGCAAGGCTGCGACGGAGGACGGTCTCGTCACTCTGTCCTTCTGTAGGATTGAGCTGTTTGATGATGATAGAAGAGTAGATGCCGCTAGGGTACGAGACATAGTCGTAGGCGAACCAAGCAAGACAGATGGCGAGAAGTTGTACCCAGTACCGTTTGAAGATGAGGAGCCAAGGAATATTCTTCTTGATGGCTCCCTTCTGGTAGTGTTCGGGTTCCTGCATGCCCATTCGGAAGAAGAAGACGAGCAAAGGTGGAATGGCGCCGAGACCGAGAGTGAGACGCCAGACCCAAGCGAGGTGGTTCATGCCGAAGATGAGGAGGAGGATGTAGGCGACCAGGGCGGCGGCGACGAAGCCGAGGTCGATCATGGTGTTGGTGGCGATGATGAAGTACATCTGTTGGCGGTTCTTGTTGATACCTTCACCCTCGGTGTTCTCTGATGCAGCGACGGAACCACTTGGATACTCTGCACCGATGGCAATGCCGATGATGAAGCGATAGGCGGCGAGGGCGGTGAACAGACCTGCGATAGAACCGCCAGCTCCCCAGGCGCCGGCGATGAGGATGGACCAGAGCGTAAGCCAGATAGAAGCAAACCACATACCATGACGTCGTCCAATACGATCAACTAAGAAGCCAAAGAGGAGCATGCCGAAGACGGTACCAGCGAAGACGAGGGAGGAGAAACGAGATTCGAATCCAGAAAAGTCGGCATAGTGGGGGTAGGCGTAAGAGAGGACGGTCACGACAGGACCAGAAGAGGCGTTCACGTAACCATCTGAGAAAAGGGCGGCGCCGCACGCAAAGATGAGGCTGACTGCCCCAAGTCGGCCTTTCTTGGTTGGCGGTTGGGAAGGAGCATCGAGGGAAGAGGACTCGGGTTGTTTCTCGCCAACAGGGGAAACTTCTTCGGGGCGGGCGTCGTGAATGTCGGCCATCCTTATATATCTTCTGCTCTTGGTCAGAGCAGCGAGGGTTGCGACTGCAGGTCGTTAGGTGAAAAGAAGAGTTAGGCGTTGCGGAAAAGGGGGAGAAAGTGGGACAAAGCGTTGGCAAGCAGCTCTGTTTATACGAGAAGGGGGATGTGTAACCGAGTCCGATTCTGTGGGCCTAAGTGGATGTGCTGCAAGTGCTCCTGGGCTAAGTTAGCGGAATGAGGCCTTGCGCAAACAAAGACGATGGACCCTGATCCGAGCAACGGTGGGTCCCTTTTCTCAGGCTAAGCGGACCATCTGGCTCAGACTGGACAGCCGAGTTACGCCTTGCCACTTACTCTGTTTGAGGAGCAACACAGCAATCACGAGGTCGGTTCCTATCAAGGATCACAGCCAAAACGAGCAGGGGTGGACTGGCAACTCGGTTAGATGTAAGCGAGCAAAGAGGAACGCTCAAATCCGAACCTGCACTGTTCGGCATCCTTCTCCTCTTATCCTTAGGCAGCGGCGGCACAATCGGACGTGTCTTTTCAGACGGCGGTTTGAGCTGAAATTATAATTGCTTTCTCCACTCTCGAAAGTGCTTTGCAATACAATGCGATGCTACGTAAACCTCATTTTTGTGTGTGGGTTGGCCAATCGCATTGGCAGAGGTGGGGACCGTGTTCCATGGTTCGTTCGAAGGATGTCGTTCGAGCTTGACCACGTTCCCTCGATCAATCCGCGCCCACCGACATGGCGATCTCCTCCATCGAGAGCCCAACATCGGCCAACCTCTTTGAATTCTCCTATCCTCCTATGCAGCCGGTGGAGCGCCTCTGCAACAAGTTCGAAACGATCAAGGTCTTGAAGCAAGGAGGCCAGTAGCTTGAGACACAAGAAGGACTTGGTGTAAACCCGCTCATATTCGACTCTCGTGTTGAACGTATTCTCTATCAAACGGGCTTGACCGCGATAGGCTTGTCATCACAAAACAGGCTGCTGCTCACATCCTCTGCCTCTTTTTCAGCTTGCTCTTGAGTGGCTTGTGTGCATCAATAGTATTGTGGGCCGCATGAACAAGGCACTGTTTTCGGCGGTCACGTTCTCTTCTGACGAGATAAGAGAGGGGACTGGCGATCCTACCTCTGCCGGAAAAAGTCGCGGGGTTTCAAACTTGCCTTGCCTATACACTTATTCTCTACAAGCTCGCTCTCTTGAGCCGGCCTGCCATTGTGTGACCTCCAAAAAAGAAACAGCAGCCACCGCTTCAGCTCGCCAGAAGCTCAAGCGAGCTCCTCACTCGCGCAAAATAGACGCTCGACAAATGTCTGCCCACCCTTGCGACGAACCCAGACTTTTTCTTTGAGCGCACATGCTACAATACTTGCATACTTCGGCCTCGGCTGTTCCTAGGCTAATCACCACTTTGACTTGAAGGAGCAAGCATGCCTCGACGTTACTGCCATGACTGAAGGTTGAGCAAAGGAGTGCAGAGTACTGAATAAGTGTATCATGCTTCGATTCGCAAGCCAGCTATTCAGGAGCACCAAAGCGGAACTATCGGCCGAAATGATGACAACTCCGATTCCCGAGAAAAGCATCCACTTTTTTTTTTTTTTTTTTTTTTTTTTTTTTTTTTTTTTTTTTTTTTTGGGTTCTTCCAGATTTCCGACATCCTCCTCCTCCACAGCTTCTTCTGAAGCTTGCAGACATACATAGCTTCGACTATGGAGGACCTGCTCAAAGCGCTACGCAATATCGGATTGGAATTGCCAGATCCGGAGCAGCTTCTTCAGCTTTTCGATCCGGACAGCGAGATTCAGGACAACCTCGCTCGACATCTCTCCCTCACACCCGCCAAAAATGACCTCGTACCTGACGAGAACGAGCCGGTCATCAACGGTGACACCACAGCAGGAAGTGACGATGACGAAGGGCTGGTAATGGATCCACTCGTTGATGCTGACCTGTTCAAGGGAGCTGTACAGGCTTTGCTGGAGAACTACAACAAGTCGATCGATAAGGAGCGTGATACACTTCGCAAGGAGAAGGAAGCTCTCGCCGCACCTAAGAAGCTCAAACCCGTACCATTGAAAGCATTGCTAGCAAGGCAAACGGCAGAGATCAAGAAGCGTCATGAAGAGGTCTACGTTGCAAGTCACGATCCCGAATCTGGCCGCAAACGCAAACGAACCTATCTGCCTCGACAAACACTCGACGGTGTTGGCAGCTATGCATCCGACAAAGCTCTCGATCAGCTCACAAGAATAGATGCAGACCAGCTTGCAGCGCCGAAGCGCTTTGAATGCCGATACATCCTCTGCAAGGTCGCTTCAAGCTTGAACCTCTATGTCGGCTGCACCTTCATCGGCGTCCTCCCATCAGGCAATGCTCTTCCCATCACAATCGCACACTTCACCAGCAACCTTCACCTTAGCGGAGAGCAGCTCGACGCACATCTTCCTATCGGAACTGTCATTGTAATACGAGAACCATACGTCAGCTTGAACCACTTTGCAAAGGGTGGACCATGTCAAGGAGGCAAGAGCGTTCCAGGGATCCGTATCGATACGCCGACCGATGTACTCATTCTAGACAGACTGAACGACTCTGATGCAAAGCTACTCGACGCTACATCTTGGAAGGTCAATGTAGAGCAAGATGAAAGACAACCTTTTGTAGATGCCGTCTCTTTGCTTCGCGATTCTCCTGCAGCATGCAACACGCAAGGCTGCCGATGGTTGCAAGATGGTCCACTTTCTCGTCTCGTAGCGGCTTCGAGCCTGGAGCAGTCAGCGAAGACCCTGCAAGGACTGAACGAAGATGAAAGGAGGCAGCTAAGCCAGCGAACACGCTCTCTTATTCAGTCTTTTCTAAGCGAGAACCGCCCTGGAGCAGCCTATCGTGAACTCTGTGCAGCTCGCCTCCTTTCCCTCCCACTCTCCATCTCTTCCACTAGCCCGGTAGCGGAAGACCTCGAACTCGAAGGCCAGGTTCTCTACAAGAAATGCGATTTCGAAGCAAGCCGACTAGCCTTTGAAGCCGCTCTCTCAGCCTACCCTCCTTCCGAACGCATCTCAGTACAAGATCGCATCCTCGAAACCCTCAACACAGTCCGCTCGGCCCAAAACGCCTCCGCTCTCGGACCAACACACGAGAATGTTTGGGGCTACTACTTCGACTCGCAGTCTTACGCTACTCCCCGTTTTGACGTTCAGGACTGGTTTGGACCCGTAGCTATCGAAAACGTCCCAGGGGCTGGTCGAGGGTTGGTACTGACAAGAGATGTGGAAGAGGGAGAGCTCTTGTTGTGCTGCAAGGCTGCTGCGTCGAGCTATGCGGCAGAAAGTGGATGTAGAGGAGTCTACCTCCTGCGATATACAGTGGAGACAGGTGTGACAAGTACAACGACACAAGTTCTAGCAGCGACCAAGAGCATTCATGCGATGATCGACAGGCCAAACGAGCTCACATTGCCGATTATGGGGCTGACTGCAGGACCAGACGTTGAGTACTCGAAATGGGTCGACCAGTCATACCCTGCTCCACCCAAACGCACGTACATCGACGCAGCAAGGCCAGCAGACCAGATTGAAGCCCTTGTCGCATCTTGCCAGAAGCAGCTCAGCATCAACTCTGATCAAGCGCGCAAGTGGCACAGCACAGTGCTCGAAGGCGTATCCCGTCCTCCAATCGACTCCAGCTACGTGGACGGTGTTCTCCGATTCAACGCTTTCGGACCCGCCGCTAACCCCGGCGGCAAGTCCTCCTCCTCCTCCTCATCGGAAGATGCACAAACCGACTCAGAACTCACACGGTCAACCATGGTCCACCCTCTCCCAGCTATCCTCAACCATGCTTGCCTACCCAACGTCTCATCGGTATTTTTCGGCGACATTGTCACCACTCGAGCTCTCCACCCACTCAAGAAGGGTATGGAGATCATGCATCAGTATGTCAAAGGAGAGCAACCTTGGCTTATCCGACGATCTCAACTTTCCAAGCATGGTTTCAAGTGCAGCTGCGGCATCTGCCTGCTCGATGAACGTGATGGAGAAGACAAGGTTCGGGAGAGAGGTCAAATTATCGGAGGATCATTAACTATGCTTCAAGAGCGTAGTCGAATCGTGCTCAAGTCTTCAATCACACAGCAAGCTGGAAAGGAGGATGACGAAGATCACAAGGATCTAGCAGAATCGTTGCGAGAGATGATCGCAAAAGTTCAAGCCACCTATCATGCCGAGAGGGGCTTGTTGAGACCTGATCTGATGAAGATCTACCAGCTCCTCGCGCTGCATCAACGCGAGTACGACTGGGACGCAGCAGTTGCATCAGAGTTGAAAGCACTAGAATCCATCGGCTGCACTCCCTCCAGCAACGCAGAGGGTAGGATACTGAAGGAGCTCCCATCGCTACACTTTGATGGAGGTATCACATCAATGTTGGCCCTAGCAAAGCTCATGCTGCAGAAGGAAGAAGAGAAGAAGGAAGATGCGAGAAGATGGGTCGAACAGGCGTTCTATACGCATCAATGTACGATTGGCGGCGGATTGGATATCTTTTTGGACCGATGGAACGATGCTTTCCCCGACTTGCCTTATCGGGAATGGTTGCCGCGATATTAGACTTCGCATATAGACAGCTATAGAAGATGATTATAGACAAAGCCTGGTTCGTGTAGATTGCGAATGCAAGGTGACATTGCTGACCATGAACGTTGTGTTTGATGTGGTGCGTGTGAGGATGGCGAATCATTCTTCGCCGACCCATCTGGATGCTATGTCGCCAATGTGTGGTAGATAAGGGTTTCTCGATAAAGATGGTGCTGATTTGTGTGCCGTTGATCTGTTTTCAGTGAGAGGAAATCGTGTCAGTGAGGAGATCATTTGAATTCTGATGGCCATTGTATCAGGCGACTTACGCATTGACCCAGAACCACCCATAAGTGCCCATCCCGACCAACAACCCAATCGTCTTCAATCCAAGTACTGTCCTCAATATCCACAGTAACACAATGAGTGCTACACCGCTGATTCCAGCCTGATACGCATGGAACCTCGCCAAGTCATTCTCTGTCTCCCAAATTAACACCACTGCCGAGCTAAACGGTGGAAGCGCCCACGCCGCCGCACAAATACCACTAAGGCTCAAAGTTGATGATGTTCCAAAAGAGTTTGTGTAGCTGGGTCCTCCTCCGCCTTGTAGGAACGACTGTTGGGACTGCTGCCAGGCTGGATCGCCACGAGGTTGTGATTGGGACTCGACTGTCGATGCTGCGTCGAACATGACATTGTTGCTAGCAGCTTGGTGTTGATATGACTCGGTTGCGTAGCGTGGATCGAGATCTTCGTCGAGCGACTCGCGATAGCCGCCATTGTTGATGAGGGGTTGCTTCTGGTCCGACATTATGCTCTCAAGTGCCAAGGTGGATAGGAAGGCAAGTTGATGGTTGCGAAGGTGAAGGTATGTGCACAGCCGAGAGAACAATAACACTCCAGATTGTGTGTTGCGAGACCCGAGCCGCGTATAGCTGCGATTCTTGTCGGGAGGAATTGTGCATGGCAGTTTGGTAGATCTGACACTCAACCACACCAAAATCGCTCGTCAATGAGCTTTCGGGGAATTACGAAATATTTTGGGTTCGGGAAGCAAGCATGCAGCTTCGGCGTCGGTGCGTTTCACGGCGCCATGCCTCCACAACCACGTGCACATAGCCATGGCGAGCTCCTGCTCTTCAGACAGGCTTGAGCTCGCCAGCACTGCTTTCCTCCCTTCACCAAGCATTCACTCTCGCGAAGCTCTGCACGCATGTCGGACAACAAAGATCCTCACACTAAGGACGGGCAGCCCGCCCCCTCCATCCTCACCTCCAAGTTCGCCAAACTCAATCCCTTTTCCAGAACAGCTTCCTCTGACCCCGAAGGAGGAGGTGACAACCTAGGTGAAGAGGTCGAGTTCGACTCGATCGGTGGTGGTGGACATGCTGCTCGTCGAACCAAGGTCACCAAGTCCGAGCTCCGTGTTAGTCGTGCTCTTCGTCAGCTCCTTGTCGACCAGAACCTCCTTTCGCCCGCCGATGCCAACCTCGATGACCCTAAGGCACAGAGCTCGCAGCCGTTGAAGGAGTTCGTGGAAAAGTCGCACATTGACGTTCCTGAATATGTGAGAGACAGAAGCAGACCTCTTAGCGAGTACTTTATCAGCTCTTCGCACAACACCTACCTTCTTGCTCATCAGCTTTATGGTAACTCCTCGGCGGTTGCATACGAGCATGTGTTGATCACAGGTGCGAGATGTGTCGAAATCGACGCATGGGATAATGATGACAACCCCGACGAGCCCAAGGTAACACATGGATATACGCTGGCTTCGCACATCCCCTTCCGTGCCGTCTGCGAAACGATGAAGCAAGCCATCCAGAAGGAGGAGGAGGAAGAGGCCAAACGCGACCAGAACTTCAAGGTAGCTCCCGTCTTGCTGTCGCTCGAAAACCACTGCGGACATGCTGGACAGAAGCGACTGGTCGAGATCATGCATGAGGTGTGGGGAGACCTTCTCATCAGTGGACCTGTTGACAAAGGCGAGGCTGCTTCTGAGCACACTGCGCTCGATCATCTCGGTGCAAAGATCGCTGTCATGGTCGAGTTTCACCCAGCTGGCAAACCTCCAGTCGAGTCACCTGAAAGCAGTGATGATGAAGACAAGATGTCCAAAGAGAAGAGGAACGAAGCAAAGACACCAATCATCCCTGAGCTCTGCGCTCTCGGTGTATACGCCCAGTCCGTCAAGCCTACGAACGACTCCTGGTACACGTCCACCCTTACCAACGGACCACACGATCACCTGATCAACATCTCCGAGACTGGCCTACTCAACTTGCTTCCCAAGCAAGCAGCTCTTATCAAGAAGCACAACGCTGAACACCTCATGCGCGTATACCCCAAAGGCACTCGTATCAGCTCGAAGAACCTCAACCCTGTCCCGTTCTGGGGTGTTGGTGCCCAAGTCTGTGCTCTCAACTGGCAGACCTTCGATCACAGTGTCCAGCTCAACGAGGCTCTATTCTCCGGCTCGGATGGCTACGTCCTCAAACCTCCCGGACTGCGCATCGGAGGAGATGGAAACACCTCCCTTGGTCGTCGAAAGCTCAAGCTCCACATCGCTGGCGCCACCGACCTTCCCCTCCCCGCCGGTCGAGAAGCGGACGATATCCGCCCCTACGTTACCTGCACCCTCGTCCTTCCGACCGATCTTGAACAAGAACCGCCCAAACAAAAGACAAAGGCTTACAAGCAGCACAAACTCGGCATTATCCACAAAGGTGAACAACCCATCCCCACCGATCCAATCTGGCATGAAACGTTGGAATGGCAGTTCGAACATGACGAGTTGGCTTTCGTTAGAATTTTGATCAAGAGCGATGACAAGTTCGCCCGTAACCCGTTGTTCGCGGTTGCAGCAGTGAGGTTGGTCTACGCTGCTGAAGGATGGAAGTTCATCAGGTTGCTGGATTTGAAGGGTCGAGAGACTCATTCGACGCTGTTGGTTAAGTTCGAGTTTGAGAAGATCTAGCTTCCGAGCGCGCTGATCAACGTTCTGCTCATGTATAGTACTGGATCCGAATCGATGGGTGAAAGATGCTGTGTTGGAATGCGATGCGATATGTGTATAAACGATTCTGAAATGCGATCACCAGTATGTAACAGCCCGAGCTTCGAGCTCACGCAACCCGTTCTTCTCTCTCCGCCTCTTTTCTAGCATCCACTTCTCGAACCATTTGGCCATCTTTGCTCTGCTTGTCGGATTCCCCACATTAACCGTTGCTATGATCCTGTCGTACTTCGTGCTCAGCGCAAATGCCGTCAGCTCGAAGAAACTCGAATGCTCTGAGTAAGGCACGCCGTAGATCATGTAGTCCGGCGTACTGTCTCGCGTCGGAAAGAGGTTGTGTGGCCCGAAAGACCTGGATTGATTCCATTGTACCAGTCTGTCGAGACTCGGAGAGACGGTGTCCATTCCTGCTGACGGCTTGTATGTCCAGCCTGTTGGACGGAAAGCGACGGCGTGAGTGAAGTCATAGCCTCGCGTGCGGAGAGCAGCAACAACGTCCCGTAGACCTTCGCCGTTGATAGCGTGCAGGTTGGCGACGTGTACCGAGGCCGAAGGGGAACGGGTGAGAAGCGAGTGGAGCTCGGGATCTTCGAGTTGAGCGTAGACGCGGTACTTGCGAGAGTCCATGCAGAAGATCTTGGAGTTCATGGCACGAGCAACAGCTTTGACGATGCGCTCCTTGCCGATGGTATAGGTGCCGATGACGACGAGGAGGCGACCGCCGTCACGACGACGAAGACCAGAGATGGCGTCACGTGAGGATTCGGAATGTTTGGTGAGCCAATTCGATGCATTGACGTCGTCCGAAGGTGACCGTTTGATGCCCGCATTCTGGTCGGCCTCCTCTTCCTTCTTGACGACTTGCGCAGACGCGGCAACAGGTGGCGACGCATCTGTCACCTTGGGCTTCACGTCTGGCTTCCTGTCTTCGGCGCCAATGTCAATCAAGGCGTCCTCTGATGGCTCTAGCTTGACGCGTGGGGTGGGAGACCCGCTGACAGGGCTTTCGTAGGTGCTGTCGCGGTCGTCTGCCGGATCCTCGAGATCGTCTTCGCCGAGGAAAAGGTTCTCCTCGTCCAATTCCAGGTTTTCATCCTGCGTCTCTTCCTGTTTGATGGAAGCTGTGTCAGGAGATTCCTCCTCCTTCACGTTGCTGCCACTTGCGTCCGTTGAGGATGCTGGCACCTGTAGTGCGGACACTGTACCATCGGTATTCTCAACCTTGGTGTTGAACCACCCTTTGAATGCGGTTGCAGATGCAGAATCAGTATCAACGCTGTTCTTGCCTTTGCGTGGTGGCGCCTGAGTCCAATCCTCTCGCCCTTCTTCGCCGGCTTCCAGCTCTTCCATCTTGGCAGCACGATTGGCTTCCAGCTGCGCTTCTGGTACGATCTGCCTGACCAGTTCTGCGCAAGCCTCAATGACCTGGTCTTGAGCTGGGAAACAGTAGCGCGGGTTGCAGTACGTCGTATCGAGATAGATGATATCGAGCTTCTTGCCCACTATTGACGGATGATTGGTGTGAACAGGACTGGCGCGGAAGTCGCCACAGTGCAAATAGCGGAAGATCTTTCCTGTGCCAATGTATGGAGTTGCATGGTTACGTGACAGGAGCTGACAGGTCTGCGGACCCTCAAAAAGAAACAGGCACGAGCCTGGACAGTGATTTGCTTCGATGCAGGTGACCATGACGCCGCCGCTGTCAGGAACAGGCACAGCAACTTCCATCGGTAGCGGTCTCAACCACTGCGGATCAACGCCGAGATGTGTGCGACACAGATTCGCTGTAGTAACACTGCAGTAGATTGGACCATGATTCCAATTGGCAGTCATGCCACCGTAGTGGTCACTGTGGAAGTGGGTGAGAAAGTAGCCGCGGCAGCCTTCGATCTTGCCAAAGCGGAAAGCGTCGACGGTGAGAGGCATGCCTTCGAGCGCTTTGTAGAAGGGAGCAGTGCGCGCTTCGGGTCTCGATCTCGCCTTTCCGCGATAGTTGGCAGCCTCAACTGCATCTGCTGTGGCCCACTGCTTGGATTCAGAATGCGACTTCATCAAGACTGTGAATGCGGAAGAGGCTGCACGCTTGGCGGAAGAGAGGAACGATGATGGTGTTCTTCCAGGTTGCCGTGCGGGTGAGGCATTTGAGCTTTGCTCAGAGATGTTCGTCGGGGCAACTCTGGCATCTAGTGTCGAAGCAAGCTCGGATATTGATGTGAGCTTGGTAAGCTGTGGTGGTGCAGTAGTCTCGGCAGGAGTGTCCTTGGTCAGTGAGGGAGCGAAGGGTGTGGATGCTGGAGAACACGACTGCCTCCGAACGGCTTCGTCGTGAGGCTTGATCCGCTGCTCATTAACACAATCTCTCAGCACCTCTGGCTCGGCAGTAATTGAGTCGGCGGCATCGAGGCAGGCGTTGACGTGTGCTTGTACTGTGTTAAAGGGGACCTTTCTGCAGCAGATAGGACAGTCGGCAGTCCGTTGCGCCTTGGTCTCAGCTTGACTAAAAGTGCAAGTCAGGCCTGCATTTTCAAGCTGGGAATCGGATGGTGTGCGTTTTGGCGGGTTGGCGGTTGCTGGTGACGATGCAGTTGGAGATCCATTACCGAAGAAGGATAGGAGAGACGCTTGAGCTGAGCCGTTGGGGCTTACTTGCTTAGTGGGACTCGTCGAAGCGAGCTTTCTCCGCTTCGTCGGAGAAGCTACTGGCGATGGAGCCATCTCGCCTGTCCATGGATCCGCTTTGAGCTGAGCGGAACTGTATAGATTGAGACGAGGTCAAGATGATGGTGGAAGCAATGAGTTGGAAGGGGGTGAGTGGCTGAGCAAGCCAAATTGACACTGCGGAGTTGCTGCACCTCGACTCACTGTGCATTTCACTGCATCTTTCTCGCCATGCTCAGGGTTCAATTTCTGAAAACTTCGTCGCTCAATTGACTGAGAAAATTGACCATCACGTGCGGTCTGCTACTATTTGAGAATGCTAGGTTGGCAGACGCAGGGGCCGCACGTACAGATCTCGCAAGTCGGACAGTGTTGGTCTTGGTCGTCATCAGTTCCCCTTCCTATATCCACACCACCTCACCATTCCCCATCCTTCATAACATTAACATGTCCGCGATGCGACCCGTAGTCGGCAGCGGCCTTGGTAAGTAGACCACTGGCGTGTGGAGCAATCGCACAGATCAGATGTCGATGTTGACGATCCATTTCCTTCCCTATGTCAAACACTAAACAAACTCGTCGGAACATCATCGTTGAAACGCCACGTCTACCCGCACTTTGAATCCTTGCAACAAACAGCCAGCTGCTGTACGATTGTATCCATATTTGGTGCTGTCATTCTTGCCATCTTCGGCTACGGCTTCCAACACAACTGGCCAGCGCTCATGGGAAGCACCGAGGACCCCGAGGACGGAAACGCTGTCGGCGCGACATGCTACATCGCTGCATTGATCTATATTGCGTTCATTGCGTTCTGCGGGTGTCAGCTTGGTGTCCATAGAAGATATAGCCGCATACGGCTATAGGCATCCGACAGCCCTTCAAATGTCCGACCCTGCCACAACAGACATGATCTCCACGCACATTCTACGGCCCTCTCCCCATTCACATGTGTATACCTTTCGTCCGTTTTCAATGCATACATTTATCTGGTACGACTCGCCTGTTTGATGTGAGGCGCCTTCTAAAGATGGCCTCCGACTTTGGTCCTGAAGCATCCTAATTGCTCGCCACAGTGCGGACCGACTAAGTTCCAAGCGTGGTCACACGTCTCTGCCGAAGGAAGCGATCCAATATGATGATATATGCTGACATAAACGTAATCGGGGATCTGCCGGAACAGATCCGTGCAGAGATCGGGTACAACACAGTCCCGCTCGTTGTCAAGCTAGATTAGAAGTAGGATACTCCCACATTCAGCATGTACCTCATAGATGTATATATATCAAGCTGAGAACACTAGGTTCTCATCACGTTCACTTAGTCAATCGAGTAAATATGTTTCTGCCCTAAAACAGTAGTGACATTGTACTCAGACTCTCCCCAATCGCCAGTTATCGGGACCAAACTTCTTCACATTTTATCAGTCTCGCCGTCTCAAGCTGTTACCATCGCGTCGAACACACTTCAGGATACAGTCGCAAGCGGGACATGACCAGCTTGCATCGATCGAGATGACTCCGCCAGATCGACTCGAGATTAGATCAATACCTCGGCGAACGATCGGGAAAAGTTCGCAGAAGCTGACAGCCGATACGAGGCAACGTTGCCGGGAACCGGAGACATACATGTACCCGATCCTCCGCACTCAACACTTTGGGATCGGATGATGGATCGTGCCAATCGGGGGCGATTCAGTATCCAACTCCTGCAAACGAAAGGTCGAGGACCAGAAGAGCCGCGGCTGGAAGTGAGTAAGTTAATGACTGCACTAGGCGCATAGCAAACAAAAGGATCGGACCGGAAAGTGTGTGTGGAACCGCTGACTGGTTGCAGCTTGTATCTTGTTACCCAGTAAAGAGTTGCGGAGCCGCGGTGTGCGAGAGTGTTGAAACAGCCGCAACCAACTTGCTAACTTGCTCGCTCAGCCCACCGCTTATCCAACAGCGACAGTGGCGAATTTATCGCAACAGCAGATGGCTTCACGACCCTTTTTTTGTCGTTCGACCTCGGCTAATGGCGAGAAACGCGGCTCCACAGCTCAACGACTCGTCCTCTTCACCAACCACCCTCCGGACTTCTTTGTCGTCACTCCGGCTCCTCGCTGGACGAAGCGTTACACACGATCAAGGATGATGCTATGCGCTATTCTAGCGATGAGCAAGCAAGTCAAAGCGTAGTGGGACGAAAGTCTAGATTCTCTCCTTGGGCAGTTGGACAAGTGCGCTGCGGTTCGTACATCATGGAGCAGGAGTGGAAAGAAGTATAATGAAGTTCTGGCGGCTCTTGCAGGAGCCGACGAGCAACCGACAGGGCACAGGATCCGAGGAGCGGCAGCGAAACCCTTTCTTCAGTTGGTACCCTCGTAACATGCCAATCACTGAGACTCGATTCCCTTAGCTTCTCTCCAGTCTTGGGTGTAGCTGAAACTTCGGTCCTTCAATCTCATATGCAGCAGCAGCGGGAGTGCGCTCTGAACTCAGACACAGGCACCACTGCAGAACAGCAAAAGGAGATTCGGAGAATTCTCGTCGATGACGCTCATACTTTATTGTACTTGCCAAACCCAAGCATCACATTGCACAGAACTGACCAGCGGCTGCGAAACAGACCTTCTCGCCAATGCTCTCCCAGACCCTGTCCACATCGTTGGTGATATTGTTCATCTTACCCCGTAGCGAGCTTGAACCGCCTCGTCTGCACGCTCGTGCCTCGCATGAATGATCGTAGGGACAGTGCGCTTTCAAGCATCACTTGTTCTGGAAAGCATTCTCAGATGCAGTAATGGAGAGCATCGTGTCGGTAGTCGAAATCCGCAACAAGGTCAAAGTGGCAACCACACCCTTTCCTGTACATCGTAGACCTAACGAACTGGTTCCTGACCAGCGCCGAGACTACATATATTGCCAGGGTCACATCCTTCGATATCCTCTACCCCACAACTTGTCGGCTCCTTGGCTTCGTCAAGAACGGTTTGTTTCCCTCCAACTCCGAACACCCTCGCGACATTTCCGCCTTCCGCCATCATTTGGCAACATTTTCCACCATGTCGATGCTCCTCCCGACTGTTCACAGCTCCTTCGAGTACCTTACACCGACCCACATCGCCATCGGCTCTGTACTCATCTTCGCCCTTCTCTGTCTCATCGCTCCTGACCGATACATCTTTGCCTCGCATCGCAAAGGCATCAAGGAAGTTCCCGGCGCTCTTCCTATCATTGGCAACCTCATCTTCCTTCTCGACATTGCTACTAAGAAGCGCCGCTTCCTCGATGAGTTCCTTATCATGCAGCGCACCATTGGCGCGGGTGGTCAACCTTGGGCAGCTACTTTCCCTTACCTCGGCGGTCGCGTCACCTCGATCAACCGACCCGAGTACATCCGCTGGTGTCAGAAGACCAACTTCGAGAGCTACATCAAGGGCTCTGCTTTCCAGAGCGCTATGGGCGACGTCATGTCTCTGCACGGTATCTTTGTGGCCGATGGCGAAGTTTGGAAGAAACAGCGCAAGATGGCCTCGCACATCTTCAGCGTAGGCAACTTCAGGACTCACGTGCAGACCACCATCCAGCGCGACCTCAGCAACCTCAACAAACTTTTCCAGGAAGCTAGCCAGAAGAATGTCGAAATCAATCTGCCTGACCTGTTCTTCAGATTTACACTCAGCTCCTTCTCGCTCATGGCATTTAGTGCCGACATCAAGTGCTTGCCCTCGCAAGTTGCTGACTTGGACAAGGTGGTTGAGTTTGCCGCCAACTTCGACTATGCTCAGCGTGTAATGGACGAACGTTTCGTTGATCCTCTGGCCAGGTTCACCGAGCTCTTCTCGGCACAGGGAAGGAAGATGCGAAAGACGATCAAGGCGCTCCACGGTTTCTGCTACGAGATTATCGACCTTCGACTCGCTGCTCGTGAGCGTGGCGAGGCTCAGGCTGCATCAGGCAAGGGTGACAAGGACCTTCTCGCTCTCTTCATGGAGCAGAATTTGGGCCGTGAAGAACTCCTGCCTGTCGTGCTCAACTTCCTCATCGCTGGTCGTGACACCACCGCCCAAGCCCTTGGTTGGCTCTTCTACGAGTTCTCCAAGAGCCCTGAAGCCGTCCAGAAGGCCCGCGCAGAAATCCACGAGAGGCTCGGTGCCGGCGCTGACTTCCGTTCCATGGCTTATGATGATCTCAACTCTCTTGTTTACGTCCAAGCGTGCTTCCTCGAGGCTCTCCGATTGCACCCTTCCGTACCCAAGAACATCAAGACTGCTGTCAAGGACGACGTTATCCGACCATACGCCCAAGGTGCCTCTTCTGAAGCCGATGCCGCTCCCAATGCCGTTCCTTCTTCGCAGAAGCTGCCCGACTTGATCATCAAAAAGGGCGAGACCGTCACATGGCAAGACCACACGATGGCACGCATGCCCGAACTCTGGGGCGAAGACTGTGAGCAGTTCAAACCCGAACGATTCATCGAACAGCGCGAAGACGGCACCAAGGGTATCAAGACCTACTCGCAGTACCTCTTCCACGCCTTCAACGCTGGACCGCGACTCTGTCTCGGTCAGACCCTGGCTACGTACGAGGGCTGTGCGGTCGTCGCTGAGATCCTCGGCAACTTTGATGTCAAGTTCAACCAGCAAGCTCTGAAGGACGATGCTCCTACTTATGATGACTCCTTGACATTGCCGATCAAGAACCCTTACAAGATTCGAGTCCAGGCCAGGGACGACTGAAATACACATTTCCCCCTTCTATATGCAATCTCTCGCAGCCGACCGTTCTGCCATGTAGCCTCTTGCTTGACGTTTGGATTATATTCAGATCGACGTCATCTGTCTCTTTGAAATCTAGGAAATGGTCCTTGCTTTGCTTCATCACAGAAATATCTTTCCCGATTTTGTTTGAGTGTTTTTGGCTTGATTAGCAAGCACTGTTGGACACGTGACGAGCTTATCGTAGCCCACTTGCCTTGCCTAAATGCTTTGATGGTGGGCATCTGAGATCTCGATAACGGGGAGGTCCTCACCAAACTAAGCTCAATAAACGAATTTCAAATTCAAACGCCTGACGGTTTTGTATCGCTTCTTTGCCGTTCTTCAGCCGAAGCAGCATCTGAGCCGCAAGGGCCAGGACTCTTGATGACTTTGTGCGTATTCCTTCTCGCCAAGACCTCCTTTTCTTGGCATCAGTCCATATGAGGCGCCTCGCAGCCAAGAGATGAGTATCACTCTAACTCGCGCTTTGAGACGAGCAGAGCGCAATCCACACGGGTTGAAGAGATGGCGCCCGGTTCGCGATTCGGGGAAAGAGGAACGTCGACAGCGGTATTCGGAGTTGGAGGGAATTTCAAATTCGTGTTTTGCTCTTTCAAAGCTCGTCCCATGCCTTTATACAAGTCCTGACACCCTCTTTAGGCCTTGACTAAAAGGCCAAGCTGGACGTTCGGTGGCGTTCTGAGCCTGGATAGCAATTGCAACTTCGGCTTTCCTCAGATTGTGCTTCCGCTCACATGTAACTGTTCTGGTACAAATGGTCAAAAGTTCTCTTTTGCCAGGTCCCGCACAGCACTGACGCTTTGTGGTCGCAAATCGTATAAAGACACCTTGCTTCTGTGCCGTTACCTGGATCATCCTCACCTGCAAACAAATCCTTCATAACCTACCATACCACACCTCTATTCTTCACCCTATTCGTATTGATGACCAATCCATAGCGGACGAATCGTGCCATCATGGCAACAAATACGAACATGTCGAGCTCAACGATGCACTCGCAACAAGCCACACAAGCAGAGTCCCATCAGCAGGCCCAGTCATTACCACTGCGGTCGGAAAGCATGGCCAGCACCACAGACACTGCTGCTGGCGGCGTCCCCGACGAAGATGGTCTGATCCTCGATCCGAAAGGTGGTGTACCTGAGCTTCGTTCCGCTCTTCAAGACGCGCGAGACTCGACGGGTGCAGCACGTAACATCCTCCTCTCTCTCGGCTGGCTCGACCGACTCCTCTCGCTCTTCATCATCATCGCCATGATTCTCGGCGTCATCATTGGCGAATTCGCTCCCAATGCAGCCAAGAACCTTAATAAGGGCAACTTCCGCGGTGTATCTGCACCCCTTGTCGTCGGCCTCATTGTCATGATGTGGCCTATTCTCACAAAGGTCCAGTACGAACGCTTGCCGCAGATGTTCACGACAAAACGGCTCTGGTATCAGCTCGCCATGTCATTGGTGCTCAACTGGGTAATCGGCCCTTTCCTGATGCTTGCGCTTAGTTGGGCAACCCTGCCTGACCTTGCTGATTACCGTGTTGGTGTCATCATGGTCGGCTTGGCAAGGTGCATTGCGATGGTCATGATTTGGAACAAAATCGCTCGTGGAGACAGCAACACCTGTGCCATCATCGTCATTGTCAATTCGGCACTTCAGATCCTACTCTACGCTCCGATGGCAGTGTTTTTCATCAACGTCATTTCGAAAGATGAACAGTTCGGCCTCGGCTACTCGGATGTAGCTATCGCTGTGGCGATTTACCTCGGTATTCCGCTCGCAGCCGGTGTTCTCACTCGCTTCCTCGTCCTTGGATTGTTCGGACGAGACTTCTTTCACCGCAAGTTCTTGCCTTACTTCGGCCCACTCTCCCTCATTGCACTCTTCTACACCATCATTATCATCTTCGCCGAACAGGCCCAGCATATCTTGGACAACCTTGGTCCCGTCTTTCGCATTTTCGTACCCCTCGTGCTCTACTTTGCATTGATGTGGACCGGAAGCTTCGTGTTGATCTGGTGGTTTAGTGTTAGGTATGGCAAAACGGAATGGGGATACCAAATGGCGGTGGTGCAGGCGTTCACTGCGGGGAGCAACAATTTCGAGCTGGCCATCGCTGTTTGCGTTGCTGTGTTCGGTGTTGGGTCCGACCAAGCGCTTGCTGCGACGATTGGGCCGCTAGTTGAGGTGCCAGTGCTACTGGTGCTCAGCTGGGTAGCCATGTTTGTCGGCAGGAGGTTGAGGTGGGATAGGAGCTTGGAGCAGAGGCAGCAGGCCAAGAGCGGTCAGCTGGACCAGGCCGATCTGGAGAAGTAGATGTCCGTGAACCAAAAGAACAATGCCCTCACAATTGCAATATTACAGTACATTTCTCAGCATTGAAAAGATTAATCCGAGACCAAAGGCTCCGTCCGTCTCAGATGAGCACTCTCCTCCCCACGTATCAGCATGTCTGGTGCTTTTCTCTTCTGCGCCTGCAAGGCTCCTTGCCTTGTCCGAGCAGATTCTGCTTTGCATTACAGACTTCCAGGAGGGTGAGGGTCGACGAGCGCGATGGGTATTGACAGTTTCTGTTGATTTGCCGCTGGACTTCGTCTGCCAATTCTCGTCTAGCTCTCTCGTACCTCATGTTCAGGATGTGGACGTCGTTCGACCCTCAGACGACTGGACAGAATCACCGAGCTTCGAACGTCGAGTTTCTAGGTAGGCCAAGTAGTACGAAAGAGAAAGTTGACCCTCGATATCCACCAGCGTCTCGCAGTCTTGACTACCTCCGTTTCCCGAAATATTTTTGTGCTCAACCTCCACCTCAATTCTTCTGACGTTAGGATGCAGCCGAAAGCAATCAGTCAGCTAACTAAACCATGTCTAGTAACAGCTCATCCTTCTTGACATCAGGTCACGACATGCTCCACACTTTAACACCTCACCGTATACGATCCTGAGTTCCATCGAGGAGCGAAGCAGCAAGCATGGACACGGTAGTTGCTGGCGCTGCCGCAGCGTTTACAGTCGACCTCCTGATCTACCCCCTCGATACGCTCAAGACTCGACTGCAAGCGCCAGACTATACCACCCGGTTCCCATCAGGCAGGGGCCTCTATGGAGGACTTTATCAAGGTGTCGGAAGCGTCATCATTGCGACCCTCCCCGCAGCGGGACTGTTCTTTACGACATATGAAGAGACCAAGAGCTTGTTAGCTTCTTCCAGTTCGCCGCTTGCAAATGCGCCGCCAGCTTTATCGCATACGCTAGCTAGCTCTGCAGCAGAGCTTGTATCATGTATCATCCTAACACCTGCAGAGATCATCAAGCAGCGAGCGCAGGTCGTCAACAAGCGACAGAATCGATCCCAACCTTCAGGAAGTGGAAGCAACGGTTCAGCGTCATGTCCTGCAACAACGGCAGCAAGTGCAGCTAAGGAGGTCATTAGGAATGCAGAGCCAGGAGGGTCAAAAGCGAAACTCGCGAACGAGACGGTCAAGCATGCGGCGGATATAGTGACAAAGCAAGCTCCACCAGGAAGCGCCGCCTCGACAGCCAGGAACGTCGTCCTGGACGCACAGGAAAAGCTCCAGCAAGTGAGCAAGGGTAAAGCTACCGCATCTCGCTCAGCAATAGCGCCCCTCGCCTCGACGATCGGCCGCTCCTACCTCGCACTAGCAGGCCGCAACCTTCCCTTCACAGCACTGCAATTCCCCATCTACGAATCGCTCCGAGAAAGATTTGGCAAATGGGCAGGTCTCAAAGCAGGAACACACAAAGAAGACGGCGGTGTTGACGACGTGCGTTCTTCCGAAGATTTCAGACGCAAAGCAGCGAGAGATGAGACAAATGTCGCCACAGAGTTCACAAAGGCAGGTCTTGTTGCAGGAGGATCAGCGGCGCTAGCAGGTTCATTCGCTGCTGTGGTAACAACGCCAATTGATGTCGCGAAGACAAGGATTATGCTGGACACGGGAGCCGAAGGTGTCAAGGGAGTGGTGGCTACAATGAAGGACATTGCGGTCAAGGAAGGATGGAAGGCATTGATGAAGGGCGGAGCGCTCAGGGGAGCTTGGACAGCATTAGGGGCTGGTGTATATCTTGGCAGCTACGAGGCTGGGAGGTTGTGGTGGAGAGACCGACAACAGAGGACGAAGAACAAGTGATTACAATGCTTCAATGAACAGAATACCCATTACATGTCACACCTTTGGCAAAATTCATAGCTGACTGTGACCTTGAGCAAATTGCAGAGAGCCCTGAACATTGATCATGTGAGATCGATGACCTGACCCGGATCAACAATAGCTTTTGCCTGACGTGAAGTGGTCTTCTTTCTCACTTTACTTCTTTCCTCGACCTTGTTCAGCACCCCTTCCTGCGCATTTGCTGCTTCTATTTCTGTACTACCGGCAGACTTCCTCTTGGCCTTGGCCTTCGCTTTCTTCCCTGTCGTAGCTGCTGCGGTATCATCATCTGCCACGTCCGCCTCTGTTGTCTTAGCTTTAGCCTTGCCCCTCGCCTTCTGCGCCTTGGCTGGAGCCTCGACCTCTGTCGGTTTCAGATGCTCATCCAAGGTCTTGCCAGAGCGTACGAGGAACTGCAAGAGCCGCTCGAAACGCTCGTGTCGGCGATACATTCGTCTGACCACGTCCTCCCATGTGGCTACTTCGGCTGGACCACCGCATTCGTGGGAGGGACAGGACCCATGAGTGGGCAGCACTGTATTTGTGCTGCTACTTGCCACCCCGCCTATGTTTTGACTTTGCTCTTGCTGCTGGAGGAAACCGTCTGCCAGACAGCTGAGATGGAAAATTGAGCTACACTTGCTTGCTTCAACCTGCACTCCGGCGTCAGTACTGCTCGCTCTCGAAATGACCGGTTGAGTGCTTGCGTAAGGGGTGGGACAGAGCACGAATTCTAGCTGGCGAGTTAGGTCGATAGGTTCCTTGCATATCGCACACGCATTTGTTGGTGCTATTGGTGCCGACTCGACCGTACGAGCGTCTTGAGCTGCGATGTGTCGCTCGACGCAGGTCTGTATGAAGTCGTTGATCGAGCAGGATTGGACGGACAGAACATGCTCGAACTGCTGCCATTCCAACTCTTCCGCATCCGTGTCGTCGAAACGCATTCGTCGTAACGCCCTAGCCTGCGCTGTTCCATCAGCTGCCGTTGTTGCTGTAGCCGCGGTTTCGAACTCAGCATCTCCATATTCGTTACTTACTCCTTCTTCCTCCTCGTCCAGATGTTCCACTGTTGCGGCAGCCTTACTGGCCTTGGTGACACGCTTGGCCTTCTTCGTCAAGTCACTGTTCAATGGGGCTGGGGCCGATACAGGTATCAAATCGAAGTCCTGTATACAAGCATCTAAGCCTTTCAAATTAGCCGGTCTGGGCAGCGTTTCGTGCCATCGAGCAGCCTCGTCATCCTCGTTCGTCTTCTTCTTGCTTGAGCTCTGCTTCTTCTTGGCCGGTTGATCTGCCACTCCTTCATTGAGCCTGTGTTGTTGGGACACGTGAACAAGGGGTGTACGCTTGCCGTCAACACCAGTAAAGTCGCACACTGCAACAGGGTAGAGCGGGTGGAGCAGCTTGCCTGATCGGCTGTACCTGTCTAGCCGCAAACCCGACTCCGCGTTGCTGGCGGAGAGAGCTTCTAGCCTCTTATATGCCAACCAGCTCCATTCCGTAAAAAAAGCCAACTTCAAGCCCCACCCGCAGAAAGGCTCAGACCGCAACAGCGCCCGCATTGTCAGCAACCTTGCATTTGGGGTCGATGGCGATCTAGCTCTCTGCCTCTTTGGTCTACCCCACCTCGTTTGAGTCGGAGTCATGCTTGTTGAAGGGAACAAAGGCATACCTGTCCAAGCAGCCGTATCAGTGGCTACACCATCAGCTGTGTGCTCGGTAGCTAGGAACTTGAGATGTCGAGAAAGATTCGGTTTGGCCCAAGCCCACTCAAATTGAAGAGCCGCAATCTTCGAGGGGAAGCCGTATACGATGCATTCCATCTCCCAGGGCCGAGCTCGAGCAGTCTTGTAGGCTCCTTGGGTGAGGTCTCCATTGTGCTGACGCTTCCGCCGAGGTGGAGCAGGGGTGGAGCCGATGTAGGTGATACCTGGAGAGGAGAGTGAACGGAGGAAGTAGCATGCGTAGAAAGGTGGGATGGTGTGTTTGGCTACTGAGGACGGCATAATTGATCCCGTGTGACTCGTCAGCCGCGATGAGACTCTACGTTGATATAGACCGTGGCATGTTGTTCCAGAGGAGGCTTGGTGGTTGGACGAGAAGGCTGAGTGAGAAGAAATACAGGGTCCAGCATTAATTCCACCCTGCGAAGCCTCCATCAATGAAATGGTACGACACCGCTCACACCACAATCAAAGAAGGCTCAATACAGTAACACTTAAAACGATCTGTCATTGCACTAACGTCACACTCGTGTTGTCTTTTGAGTACGATGAATCTTTAAGCGCACAAGAAGCATCTACAGTAGATAGGGTCACAGCTCGTCACCGTGGCTCAGTAGGGCACCGAGCTTACTCTTCGCCTTCTTCTTACCCTTCCGCTTTGGCTCAGCGACTTTTCCTTTCGCCTGCATATCATTACCTCGGGTCAGCAAATTCATAAATTCAAAGATGAGATCGCTGGCAGCATAAGCCGTGATCTCAGCCTGATCGTAAGCCGGGCTCACCTCGACCAGGTCAAAACCGACGAAGTTGAGGCCTTCCAATCCTCTCAAGATCCTCCTCAGCTCCCTTGGACTCCAGCCTGCGCTCTCCAATGTTCCTGTGCCCGGAGCGAACCCTGGATCGAGCGTATCGATGTCAATGCTGAGATATACAGGCATTGTCCCAACCCTCTCCCTGATGTTGCTGATAATGGTCGGAATGCCCAGATCGTCAATATCGTCAGAAGTGATAATGTCAAATCCGATGGAAGAGTCGTGCTCAATATCGTCATAGCTACCCAGCCTAGTGCGAATGCCGGCGTGAATGGACTGGTTGCGAGCGATGAGGCCCTCAAGAGAGGCCTGCCAGAAGAACGTACCGTGCTGGATCTGGTGTTGACGCGTGGGTGAGCCGTGGGGAGAAACTTCGGGTGGCCATGTGTCGAGGTGAGCGTCAAAGTGGATGACCGCGATGGGGCCGTAGAAGCGATGGAGGGATCGGAGGATGGGGAGCACGATGGTGTGGTCTCCGCCGAGTGAGACTATCTTGGGGTGGGGCTTTGCGTCGGTTGCATAAGGCGCGGTGGAAAATGCTGACCATGCCTCGGGGGAGACCGCTGCGCTCGGTTGAGCGGTGGAAAGCAAAGAAGGATCGGAAGCGGGAGAACGCTGCAGCAAAGACGTGTACGCAGCCTCGATTTGGTCGATGGCTAGAGCAGGATCATAGCCAGAGGTGGGAATGTCGTCGCAGTCCAGAAAGCGAAGTCCAGTGGCATATGGATCTTGCATATGGTGCAGCGAGAACGTTCGTCCTGCTCTCTGCCTTCGACTGGCCTGCCTGATAGCATTTGGACCAAATCTAGCTCCGGGCCGGTAAGTCACCGTTAGGTCATAGGGGATGCCAAGAATGGCAACATCGAACAGCTGATCGGGGTCGTTCAAGCACTTCGCCGTGGGCAGGTGAGCATAGGTATTGATGCCAGCATAGACAGGCTTGGCCACGCCGGCATACTTGGTCGTCCAGGGATCAGGAATGTCGTTAGAAGGAAACTCGACGAGAGGGATGGGCGAAAACTCGGCAGAGCTGTGCGGCCAAGCTCCGTGATGGTCCTCGTCCAGGCCAGGAGAGTGTGAGTGCGAGTGCACGGCAGAAGCAGCACCAATAGTAGCCAGAAGGAGGCAGAGCGTCTTTCTGATGATCATCTTTTCGGCACGATGTCCTCTGATGGTATCAGTGTTTATGATAAGGCGGGTCAAGGGTCAGGAAGATTCGCAGACCCCAGCTTTGTTGAGGCAGTGAGGCATTAAATGCAGCTGGCCCATAAGCTCGGCTTTGTCAAGAACGGTATGTTTCCCTCCAACTCCAGAGAAGCAAGCCGATCATGCGACCTCGAAAAGGCCATGTTCGCTCAGCCGTGGCCGGCGAGATATGCTCGTTAAGCTCAATCTACCTCGTTTAGCATCAGGAGTGCAGCTATCTCTGAGTTCCGACCAAGTAGCCGCGAGCCGCTGACCTCGCGTTTCGCATCCGCGTTTCTGTACAACATGTTGAAGAGGGCGGTGTAACATCATAGAAGTTCCGGTCACTGCGAAGGTCTCGGCGAATTTCGTCACCGGCTGCAGAAAGCGTTTTCGGGTTTCTTCTTCCACACACAAGCGCTGCCCACCATCCCACAAATGATGGCGGAAGAGTGAAAGCGCTGTAAGGTGGCAATCCTTCAAGAGCCGGTCTGTGCAGAAGAAGTTTCGACGAGATACTCTGTATGTACTCGCCTATGTGGCTGCTTCCACCGGAAACACGTTTGAAACAACACACTTGCAGATCCTCGAGAAGGATCTGAGAATTTGAATACAGTGGAGCTTCTCATCAGACCATCAACACCCATCACTATCGCCTGCAGAGATGACAGCAGACGGTTCAAAGTACTACTATATTGGTGTCGATGTGTAAGTAACTTCATCGCCCGCTTTTCAACAGCTGTGCATCATGATGCTGACCGAGTTGTCTTCCTCTTCTTTGTTGATGATCACAGGGGCACAGGCTCAGCTAGAGCAGCTCTCGTCGACGATGATGGTAACATCTTCGCCGAGTCCACCCATGCCACACAGACATACCGACTCGAATCCGACTCGCGCATCTTCGAACAGTCAACCACCGATATCTGGTCACAGATCAAGCTTGCAATCACCCAAGTCGTAGCGGCATCCACAGTAGACCCATCCCACATCAAAGGTCTAGGCTTCGACGCCACATGCTCTCTTGCGGTCACCGACTTCGATGGCAACCCTATCGCAGTTACGCCTCAAGCCTCTGGGGCAAGCAAGAGCGAATGGGGTCCGGGTGAACGAAATGTGATCCTATGGGCCGACCATCGTGCAGAGGACGAAGCAGCGCTCATCAACGCTACCGGCTCCAAGGTGCTCAACTACGTCGGCAAGACCATGTCGCTCGAGATGGAGATTCCAAAGATCTTGTGGTTGAAGAAACACATGCCAGGAGAGCTGTTCAAGCAATGTATGTTCTTTGATCTACCCGACTACCTAACATACAAGGCGACAAACTCCTTGGCAAGAAGCAACTGCTCGTTGGTCTGCAAGTGTTCGTACATTCCTCCTGGTGTAGATGGGTCCGAGTTGGGATGGCAGCCTGAGTTTTTCGACCAAATCGGATTGGGCGAGTTGGTGAAGGACGACTTCAAGCAGCTCGGAGGTGTGCCAGGTCGCAACGGTATCGTGCTTACTGCTGGTCAGCCCGTCGGTGACGGACTCACAGCAGAAGTCGCCGCGGAGCTCGGCTTGCTTCCAGGCACGGCAGTGGGCTCAGCCCTGATTGACGCCTACGCAGGCTGGGTTGGCACCGTTGCTGCCCCCACCAACCCTGTCAGCGAGGAGAATAACCACCCATCCCTCATCAGCTCGCAGAACCGTCTCGCGGCCATTGCAGGCACTAGCACATGCTACTGCGTCCAATCACCTGATGGCATACTCGTCGACGGTGTTTGGGGCCCTTACAAGCATGCTGTGTTCCCTGGTCTTTGGATGAACGAGGGTGGCCAATCCTCCACAGGCCAACTCATCGATTTCATCATCGACACCCACCCTGCTTCTCCCCATCTCCGCACGCTTGCCTCGGAAACCAACCAATCCCCCTTCAACGTACTACACAACAAGATTGACTCTCTCGCAGCCGATGCTTCTGCCCCTCACGCGTCGTACCTCACCACGGATCTCTTCATCTACCCCGACTTCCACGGCAATCGTTCCCCACTCGCCGACTCGACCATGCGAGGTATGGTCACTGGTCTGAAACTCGATCGCAGTCTCAACGATCTCGCACTCAAGTACTACGCTACGCTCGAAGCCATCGCTCTGCAGACTCGACACATTGTGGAGGAGATGAACGCGAAGGGCCACAAGATCGACTCGATCTACATGAGCGGTGGGCACGCCAAGAACCCCGTTTTCATGCAGTTGATCGCGGATGTGTGTAAGATGCCTGTTCAATTGCCGTTCAGTTCGTCAGCTAGTGTCGTTGCTGGGTCAGCGATCTTGGGTAGGTTTGCGGCTGATGTCAAGGACCCACAGGGTAGTGGAGCTAGTGGTGACTGGGCACCGAAGGAAGCGACGGAGATCAAGGATCAGAAGAAGGCAGAGGAGAGCTCGTTCAAGTACAAGGATCATCTTTGGGATTTGATGGTAAGAATGACCAAGCCGGGGACCCCGGTGTTCCAGCAGAAAGATGAGAAGCTGACAAAGTTGTTGGACGTCAAGTACAAGGTAGGTAGCTGCGATGGCCAAACAGCCAAAAAAGGTTGACATGACAGCAAGATCACTGACACGACCTGCTTTGCCTTCTCTATGTTTTTCGCGTCACAGATCTTCCGAGATTCGATCCTGATCCAGCGGAAGTGGAAGTCGATGATCTCAGAGGTCACCAACTGAGCATGCAATACTTGCTGCTGCTCATACCTCGACTGAGAAGGGTTCCCTGTCACACACTTTTTGGACTGTAACGTGACCAGAACTTGATTAGGTGCTGCTGAATTGACGTGGTGACGTTGTATACGTCTATGCCAGTAGTGATTGTACAAATGCGTATGCGTTCTAGAGAAGCTTGAGGTTGCCAGTGAGTTGGTTCATCAATGAGACAGGAGCAGGTCCAAGGCCGAGCACCGTCCTTGTATTGGGTGCAATCTGTGTGCGTCCTGCATCGATGATACTCCTCGCAGCAATGCCCAACTCGTTCGCCTTCTTTTCCAGCTCCAACATCTTCTTCTCATCAGGACACTTGACCGCTACTTTAGCTTGCCCCCTCCTCTCCCACTGCTTAATGAACTTAGGTGTCAACTTCTTTGCTGTCTTATACACGGCCAGCGTAGCATGTCCACATTGTGCCGCAATCTTGCCCTTCTCCATCTTGATGTCCATTCGTACTGCGAGGATCATCTTGCATTCTTCTGCTTCCAAGCCGGAGCCGGAGGTCTTGTAGTTGTCAGAAGTTGCAGCGAGCTCTTCGTCAGGGTCAAGGTCTGATTCGTCGTCGGAGTCATTGGAGAGGATGCGGCGTGAGTTGGCGTTGTAATAAAGGAGCGAGCGGCCCATGCCGACGAAGTAGCCGACTGTGAGGGAGGCGATGGAGACTGCGACCAGCTTTGGCAGCAACGCGCTGCTAGAGGATGAAGTAGGTATTGACATGGTGAGAGCTCCTGCGATGGTGGTGAGCGTTGTGTCACGATGCCTGTGGGGTTGGATGATGTGGAAACCCCGTGTTGCATGTGACGAGGCGTGCGCATCTGAGCTGGACTACATGTGTCGCAACCCACTCAATTGGCCTTGCTTTGCTCCTTACTCCTACCTACCATCCAGAGGCGCTTCAAGATCGACCTTGCCAATCTTCCTTTTCCCGCCCGATCCCCTCCCTTGCGTTCCGCCTGTATGACCCGCTCTTCTCTGCGCTCGACCGGCCCTTTACGGCGGGCTGGGAGCCTTTGAGCCAGCGAGCCACCTTGCTGACCGACAATCTAACATTGTTTCTGTATCGTCCGACTGATCCTCACTTGTGTGGCCGTTGCAAGTCAAGCTGGGATAAAGAAAAAACCTAGATTCGGATGACGGAAGTCACACAGACTCAAAATTCGGCGAAAGAAACGGCAATCATCAGGTCAGCTCGCGTTGTGTACTATCGGCAATCTCATCCACCTTCAAAGATCTTGCTAGCAGGTGTCGTTGTTAACCCCATGGGACCTCGCGCAGGACCGGGTGGCGTCCGGATAGATCTTTCGTTAATCCTGGTTCAGCACTAGGTGGCAACAGGACGATGACTGGGCTCACGTACCTGAGTGTCCTTTGTTCATGTCGGAACGGGGGAGACCCATTCGCCAACTTTGTCTTCCTGTTTGAGACTGACCCACCTCTCTTTGCTCTCAACTTGCTGGTCCCTCAATGACCACTGCTGTCAGCATTCATATGCTCCTCCCTCACAGCATCAATGATCGACTTGAAAGTCGCCGAACAGAGCCGAATGATCAGCAAGCGAAGACGGAAAATTTCTGATTTTCTATTTTCAAGGATGATGTCGTGTGTGTGAATGAGTGGAGAACAGCCACTGGAACAGTGTTTTTTGTTTTTTTGGTTTTTTGTTTTTTGTTTTTTTGTTTTTTGTTTTTTGTTTTTTTGGCTATCTCACGACATTATCCTCACCGCGAGCACGGGCGCCAACTGGAAGAAAGGGCAAAACGAAAGAAAAAAGTGGGCGTACACCGAGTCATTTCTAACGGCCCAGCAAGCAAAGCAAGGAAGAGCGACTGAGCTCATCAGAACTTGCAGTTTCCATGGCCGTTCCAATGAGAGTTGCTCTGCGCAACAACGGACGCTTCTGTCGCCATATATACACATATCGCTTGCTCGTCTTCTTCACCACCGCCACCACCACCATCACCAGCTTATTTATCTACCCCTCCCAACGTAAACACTAGTTCACCATGCCTCGTGGATACGGAATTGCTGACCCCAAGAACTGGACCGACTTCAAGATCTATGACTTCGAACTCAAGAAGGAGACCGACGACGATGTCGACATTGCCATCACCCACTGTGGCGTTTGCGGCTCTGACGTACACACCATCTCTGGTGGTTGGGGTCCTTTGAACCATGACTTCTGCATTCCCGGTCACGAGATCATCGGCACTGCTACCAAGGTTGGCAAGAACGTTAAAGGCATCAAGGTCGGCGACCGTGTCGGTGTCGGCGCTCAGGTTGGTGAGTACGATGAGACAAAGCCCACATGCATCGACGCTCGGTGCTTCATCGTTCCATTTTCGATGTGCATGAAGCGAACAAAGCCCCATCGGAGTACCTGTCCAACTCCGCGCGTCCAAAGATACTGACCATCTCTTTGCTTTTCCACCTTTAAACCATCATCTCAGACTCTTGCGGCGAATGTGTACCTTGCAAGGACGAACAGGAGCAGTATTGTCAAGGAAACGGCAAGGTCGGTCTCGTAGACACTTACAATAGCTCGCATCATCACGACGGGATTCCAACTATGGGCGGATATAGCACCAACATTCGAACTCAACAGCAGTTCGTCTTCCCCATCCCCGAAAAGATCAAGTCCGAGCACGCCGCTCCTATGCTTTGCGGTGGTCTCACTGTCTTCTCTCCTCTTATCCGCAACGGTGCTGGCCCTGGCAAGCGTGTCGGTATCGTCGGTATCGGCGGTCTTGGCCACTTTGGTGTCATGTTCGCCCACGCCCTTGGTGCCGAGGTCGTTGCCATCTCCCATTCCCCCCGTAAGAGGGAGGACGCCCTCAAGATGGGTGCCAACGAGTTCGTTTCGACTTCCGAGAACCCCAACTGGGCCGATGACTACAAGTCCAAGCCTTTCGACCTTATCATCAACACCGCTTCCTCCAACGCTGTCGACCTTGCCTCCATCCTTAGCACCCTAAAGGTCCACGGCCGACTCATCTGCGTTGGTATGCCCGAGGACGTCTTCAAGGTCCGAATCCAGAACTTTGCCGGTAACGGTTGCCTGATGGGCTCCTCGCACATCGGTAGCAAGAAGGAGGCTCTGCAGATGCTTGACTTGGCTGCCGAGAAGGGCATCGAGCCTTGGGTCGAGGTTCTTCCTATGAAGGACTGCTCCAAGGCCGTCAAGAGGGTCGAGGAGAACGATATCCGATACCGATTCGTTCTGGAGCAGGACATCGAGAAGCACTGAGTGCACAAACTTGGCTGTATCAGTTCAAGTTGAAAGAGAACACCACTTCGTCGGGGCTACGATCAAACTCCTTTCGTACAGGTGTATGCTAACTAAAATCCTTATCAAGCGAAGCTACATGAATATATATATATATACCTTGGCATCATCTCTAGGAACGTTAGATTGCCTCAACGAATCGAGTGTCTTCTGTCGTGGCTTTTGTGAATGCAGTAAAGCCCTCCCGCAGCATGTCGAGGCGGTCAATCGGCCCGTCCAAACTCTGCACAAGATTGAGGAAAGGGTGGGAGAGGAAGGGGTGAAGGAAGTGGCGTCTGCTGCAGAGTAAGAGTCAGATGTTGGCCGGAGATCGGCTGGTGTGGCAGACCCTTCGCTCGGTGATTGGAAGCGTGATCTTTCCAAGTGCGAGGATCTTCCATGTCTTCCTGCTCTCAATCGTCATATTGGCCGCGGTCATCGTCGTAAGTGACATAAGTCCTACTAATTTCTCGCAGGTAAAGCTGGGAAAGGTGGAGCATCAAATGCACATCCAGTTGACAGCAAAGTCGTATGGGGCTGGCGTCGTTTAATTTGGTATAAAGTCTTTCCCCACAACCTTCCTTATCATTCTGGTCGCCGCGCATCTGCACCCCTGACAAGTCCTCAAGATGATTTCCGAGCTCACACTGGCTCTGCCAGTCCTCTTTGCGCTTAGCAACGGCATCTCTGCCGCTGTGATCCAAAGCCGCGCCGAGGGCATCAACCCCTCTGACTTCAAGTCAGAGGGTCTTGTCGCTATCGGTCAGTACTCGGCCAGCAACCATGACAGTAACGACGAAACCATTGGCGGTGTTGGCTCTGCAGGCGGTCTTGTTCCCGGCAAGTACAGCCGCAACGGCAACACCTACTCTGGTCAGTTCTACCTCCAGCCTGACCGTGGCTACAATGTGGAGACTACCATCGACTACGTTGCGCGTCACCATACTTTCGACTTCCAATTCGAAGAGTACACTGGTACTGCCAACTTAGCCTTCAGCCAGGCTAGCAAGCTGTTCAACATCACCTACTGCGACACCCTCTACTATCACGAGGCTGCCAGCAACAAAGGCAACGTCAACATTAGGAACACCACGGGCCTTGATCCCACAGCTGTCAGGACCGGTGGTCTGAGTGGCAATGTGCAAAAGGATAGTCCTCTTGCAGAGGCCAAGGGCATGCTTTCACTCGACACTGAAGGCTTCTCCGCTAACCCTGACGGCACCTTCTGGGTCTCGGAAGAGTACACTCCTGGTATCTACAAGATTGCCTCGGACGGATCCATCATTGCCTACATTACCCCTCCCGAGGCTGTCCTTCCCCGTATCGGTGGCCAGTACAACTTCACCTCTAAGGCTAATCCCGATTCTGGGCGAAGCCCCAATGCAGGCTTCGAGGGTATGACTGTCTCTTGGGACGGCCACACCCTTTTCGCTGTTCTCCAAGCCGCTACCACTCAAGACGGCGGTGACGGCACCCCTTACGTCCGCATCTTCGAGTGGGACATTTCCTCTCTTGTTGGTGTCACATCATACCGACCTGGAGACAACCCTGGCCGCAAGGTCAAGCTTGTGGGCGAGTACGCCTTCAAGGTGCCCACCTCCAAGAAAGGCAAGGGCCGCAACGTCAGCGACTTGATCTACCTTGGCCACAAGACCGTCGGCCTTCTCGTCCGCGACGGCAACGGATTTGGAAACTCGGACACCGATGTCAGCTACAAGCACATCGACATCCTTGACCTTTCCACTGCCACCAACCTCGCTGGCACCAAGTACGACGACGCTACCGGTGCCATCGCTCCCGGTAGAGTCCTCGCTAGCGACATCGACCTTGCCGCTTACAGCACTCTCATCGACTACACCAGCGATCTGCCCAAGTTCGGCATGCACAGCTCTGGCAAGCCCGTGGACCCCACCCTCTTGGCTGCCAAGATCGAGAACTTAATCCTCTTGCCCACTCTTCCCAAGTCGGATGATGACAAGGACTTTGACAAGGACGAGTTCTTCATCGTTTCGGTCAGCGACAATGACTTCCAGACCAAGACTGGTTACATGAGGGCTATTGGAGACTACTCGGCCGCATACCCTCAGGATGTGCCCACACAACTGTTCGTCTTCAAGGTCAAGCTGCCCGGTGTGAACAGGTCCGACTTGGTCGCCCGTCTTGGGTTGTCTAAGTAAAGGGGTCCGGTTTTCGCGGACCTTATGTCCACATTAAATGCTTTCCAATCATGTAACGACAAATGACGATAGATCAGTAAAGGTAGATCAGATCATGTTTGTCTGTGAGAGAATGAGATGACATGTGCTTGGTAGCCAGTCAGGCATCAAAGAGGCATCGAAAACATTACTTTCGTTCCTCTCTGCTGAGAAGCAAAGGGTCTCACTGAAGATCCGCAGATCAAAGTTGGTCTCCCCTGTCCTTTGCTTGGGATGTAAGCTTTCCGATCCTCTAGAAGAAGCACACGTTCCTAGAGACAACCGGAGCACCTTCTGTGCAAAACGAGAACGGATCGCACTGCATTGGTGAAGCTGAGATCCAGGTTGGAGGCTGGACAATCGAAACTCGGGTGGGGTTGGTAGCCTTCTCAGAAAAGGTGTCCACGTTCTGAGCTCGCTTATTAGTATTTTTGCTTTGCTGTTGTGCATCAAAGTAAAAGATGGAGGCTGAACGGTGAAACCGACGGCCTCCGGTTGAGAAGCATGATGCAGACGCAAAACCGCAGGCTTTCATCCACAGATTCGCTCGACGGATCAAATGAGAGCACGCCTATTGGTCGACCAACTCCTTAGATCGCCTTCGATTGCAAAGTAACGCTTGGTCTGCTTCTGCTCTTGGATAGATGCACAGACGCTTCTCTGAGGTTCAAGATCGATCTCCACTTCACCTTCTCTGCGTGCGAACCTCACAATTTGGTAGGCCCACGTTTCTGCAACGTTGTTGTCGACGAGCATACTCACATGCGGCCATCCGAATTTCCACTTACGAAGCGTGAACGATCTTTCAGATCGAAGTTGAACGTAATCGCAAAGGTGGGGGGGATGGGAGGCGAAACCTTGCGAAGCGTGAGAATAGATACAGTAGCCGGCGGCTTTCGATTTCAAAATGGTTCCTTCAGGAAGGAAGGTCTGAGCTCGCTAAGCGACTGTGTGGTCTTCAGGAAACGCTTGGTCGGTAGCAAGCAAGCCCAAAACGTGGGTTCTTTCTTTCCTTTCCTTCCTCCACGGTGAAGCAAATGTTCCTCCTAGATCGTTGCGAGACACCTTCTCGCTTAGACTTCGCTGTTTTGTTTGGTGAGAAGATGGCCATCGCGGCCCTTAGCTGTTGTAACTTCTGCACCATAGGCACTATGACAGGACGTGAGAGGCTCTGTTCGGCCCGCCTTCGGCGTCCACCTTCATCTTGGGTTGAGCGATGTATATAAAGTTGTTCAAGACATCTTCTGCAGACTCTACCTTCCTTCGTGCAAACACCACAGAGTCTCAACAACAATGAAGACTACCGTCGCCCCCTTCGCGGCACTTGCTGCTGTGCTCGCTGCCTCCGTCTCGGCTTTGGCCCCCTTGGAACGCAACCTTGCGTACCGCTCTCCCTCGCTCTCGCTAAGCAACGGTGAACGTCTCAGCCACAACATCGAGCACATCGGAACCCAGATCAAGAAGCGGGCTTACGACGCCTACGTCACCTCCAAGGTCGAGGGCAAGGCCAAGCGCAACAACGGTGGCAGCAAGAAGGCCGCCGGCAAGTACAAGACCGAGGCCGACTTCCTCGTCGAAAAGTACGACGGCAAGTACGGTTCGGACGGTCGTGATGCCTACAAGGGCAAAGTCTCCTTCCCGTATGGTGTCGCCTCGGGTGATCCTTACCCTGAATCTGCCATTCTCTGGACACACCCGGTCCCTGAGGACTCCAACACCAATCTCCCTGTATGCTTGCGCTACCAGACTTCCAAGAGCAAGAGTGACTGGTCCAAAGAGAACCTTGTCGACGACAGCTACGCTTGGACCACCAGCGAGGTAGACTATTCGTTCAAGGTCGAGACCGCCAACCTTTCGCCTAAGACTCAGTACTACTACCGCTTCTTCTCTTGCCACGATCCTTCCGTTGTTTCGCCCGTCGGCAGCTTCAAGTCGATCCCTGAGTACAATGATGACCAGGTCGACTCGCTCAAGCTTGCTGTCTTCTCTTGCTCTAACCTTCCTTTCGGATACTTCAACGCTTACCGTGCGGCTGCAGCACGCAAGAATGCCGAGTACTTCGTTCACGTCGGTGACTACATCTATGAGGCTCGTGGTGACGGCAAGCAGGTGCCCGGCGAAGAGACTTACGGTAACGGTACTGCTCTCAACCGTGTCCCTGCTCCCGACCACGAGATCGTGACCCTCGAGGACTACCGTCTCCGATACGGCTCCTACCGCAAGGACAAAGATCTCCAGGCTCTACACGGCGAGATGGCCTTTTTCGGCATCTGGGACGACCACGAGGTAGCTGACAACTCGTACAATCATGGTACCGCCGATGGCAACAACACCCAATCTGGTGCCGTCCGTGGTGTTCGCTTCACCGAGCGAAAGCTCGCTGCCGTCAAGGCTTACTACGAGTGGATGCCCATTCGTCAGGTTGACACCACCGACTCTCTTCGTATCTGGCGTTCGTTCCGTTACGGCAAGCTCGCCGATCTTTTCCTTCTCGACACCCGTAACTTTGACCGTGACATCACCGACGTCTACTACAACACCGACGCCATTGCTGCTATCAGCAACGACACCGACCGTTCCCTAATGGGTGGCAAGCAGGAGCAGTGGCTCTACAACGGTATGATCCACTCCGAACAGCGCGGTGCCGTCTGGAAGGTCATCACTCAACAGATCATCCAGAACTCTCAGAATTACGGCCAGCCCTCGTTCATGTACAACTATGACTCTTGGCAGGGATACCGTGCCAACCGTCGTCGATTCTTCGACACCATCATCAAGAACAACGTCCAGAACACCATCACACTTGCTGGTGACTCCCACGCCAACTGGGTTTACGACACTGTTCCCGAAGACCGCCTCAACAACACCGCTTACAACCCTGCTACAGGTGACGGCTCCATTGGTGTCGAGTTCGCCGGTACGGCTGTCTCGTCTCCTTCGTCTTACGGTGCCAACCTCACCGCTGAGCGATACACTGCTAACGCCAAAAAGCTAGTGACGATCAACAGGAACTTGCAGTGGGCTGAGGGTGCTCACCGCGGTTACTTTGAGATCGAGTTCAGCAAGACCGACTGCAACACCAAGTTCTACGGCTACGTCAACAACACCAACCCCAACTCTGAAGAGCTTTTGGTAGCTCAGTTCAACGTCAAGAGGGGCGCTAACAAGTTGACTCGTCCTATCAACTATGGCATCACGCCAAACTCGGGCTTCTTGCAGGCTCAGGCTGTGGACTACAGCAAGATGAAGTGGAACGGCACTGCTTTCGTCTAAGCTCACATATTCTGTAGCTTGATCCTCCTGTCTTGCTGTTGCGTCTGAAATGATAGAATCATATTGACCAAACTGTCTCTCTGACCCTTTGTGGATGAATCGAGTGCGTGTGATTAGAGGTGCACAACGCCATCGACGCAAACGACGCACGAGCCGCCGATCCAGATCTTAGGCTTCTCTTCATTCTTGCTTCGATCGATTTTAACACTGATCCTACCCTTTCTCCCCATAGCTGTGCCTTGCGAGTTTGTATATGCATCGGCAGGACTCTCACCCGTCGACTCGAGCCACTTTGCAAATCCAGCATTTAGCGAGCCAGTCACAGGGTCCTCTCCGATATCCTCAAACACAAATGCTCTGACCTCATTGGCCATACTTTCCCCTTCTGCAGTCTTCACACCTTCATATGGCCCGATGAAGCCGAGGAAGAGATCTCGAATGCTGCCAATGTCACAGGAAGGTGCGTTTGTGTTAATCTTGAGTACGTCAGCGGCTGACTTGAGCTTGATGCCAATCCATCGTGGACCATTGTCAATGTGATATGCGTCGACAATATCGTTGGGGTCAAGACAGAGGGCCTTGATGATACGAGACATCGTTGTTGAGTCTACTTTCTCGTGGCGAATGAAGTCGGGTGCTTCAAACCGAACGGTGTTGGCGTCGGGCGAGACTTGTAGCGAAACCAAACCGATGCCGCACTCCTGCGTCAGCTTCCCATCTCGTTCAGCAAGCAAAGCAGAGGACTTTGCAGTGCCCAAGTGACGCAGGAAAGAGTGACAGCTGCCGAGAGTTGGGTGGCCTGCAAAAGGAAGCTCTTGGACTGGAGTGAAGATCTTCAATCGATAGTCTGCTTTGGGATCAGAAGGAGGTAGGAGGAATGTTGTCTCGGAGAGATTGGTCCATGTTGCGAAGCGTTGCATCTGCTCCTGGCTGGGGATAGAAAGAGATGAGTCGAGGCAGTTGACTACTGCGACAGGATTACCGTAGTACGGGGTGTCGGTGAAGGTGTCCACCTGGTGGAAGGGATAGGTTGTAGTCTTGTTCGACATGATGGGCGATTGTCTTGACAGTGCTCTTGATTGAGGTTTAGTATCGATGGCCGTACTTGTACCTTGTTGGAACGAGAGGCTGAAGATCCTTGAATGATTGGGTGTGTAACAAGAACTTCTTAGCGAGTGCGGCGTTGCAATCGATCCGTGATCTCAAGGGAGGATGAGCAGGCGGATGAAGCTAATGAACCCCGAATGAAAGGTTGAGCGTCGGTGGATTAAGGCAAGAACGAGTCACCTTCAATAGTAGGAAGAATTTTAGTTGCCGACGAACAGGGTCCAGAAGACTTTCGGCTATAACGCTTTTACTCTGCGTTACCTTCGAATCAGCTGCCTTGTCCCCCTCAGGCCGATCAAGAGCCACACTCTCCGGGAACCTAATGCCGCAGATGAAACGGCTTTGCATTTTGAGCGAAGCGCACGTGGCAGCCGTGCGCGACAATCAGGGATGTTACGTCCGCACTCTGCACATGTTGAGCGCAGCTAACCGGCATCGGCAAGCAGATTGCTTCCGGACCGATGACAGAAGAGCACTTTCCGGTTGAACAACAAGCTCGGAAGGTCATCGGAAACATCAGCGAGGACTGTAGCAAAAGATAATGCATGATGGGAACCTTTTGTCACCACCAATGACACTTTTCTGTGCAAGGTCCCACAGTTTAAAGCGCCCGAGCAAACAAGTCCGGTTCCTTGGTTGGCTTCTACTACGTGAAAAAAAAAAGGGCGAGAATTCGACGGGTCAGACAGAAGAATGAGCTTCGTGTTGGTTGCAGAGTGCGGCTGCTGCATCGGTTGACAGGATCAAACAAGCCAACCCTAGCTGCTTAGCTTCAGAGTAATTTCACAGCTGCGAGGACCGGTTACATGCTATAGCCAGCAGGGCCCCAAGCATCCGGTTGTGAAGCGCTTCCTGTCTTGCAATCCGCTTCAACACAACTCTTCTCATGCAAGAAGAAGAAAGCTGGTCGCACATCTTCTGTTCCTTCTCCTTTGACCACCACCCTCCCTCTCTGAGAGCACTCCAAGATGTCAACCTCCGAGATCCCATCCATCACACCGCCTAAGCCCTTCACTGTCGTCTACAGTGACGACGAGGTGAAGGACCTTCGCAACCGTCTTCGCAACACCCGTTTCCCCAACGCTCCTTACCTTCCCGACGATGAACGTGGACCCAAGAAGCTCTCCTACAAGCCCGACCTTCCTCTCGTCAAGGCTCTTGTCGACAAATGGGCTGACTGGGACTTTTCTGGCTTCCAAAAGCGTCTGAACAGTTTCCCCCATTTCACCACCTCCGTTGACTGGTGCACCCAGCTCCACTTTGTCCACAAACGATCCGACCGCCCTGATGCGATCCCTATCATGCTCATCCACGGCTGGCCCGGAAGCTGGTTCGAGTTCTCCCATGTCATTGACGATCTCGCGAACCCAGCTGACAAAGACACCCCAGCATTCCACGTCGTAGTTCCATCCCTGCCTGGTTTCCTTCACTCGACCCCGCCGCCCAACAAGCAGGTCGGTAATGTCCGAGGCTATTCTCGCATCCTTGACGCTCTCATGCGTAGATTGGGCTACGACCAGTACGCATCGCAAGGTGGTGATTGGGGTAGTCCTCACGCTCGTGCTCTCGGTGCCTTCCATTCTCACAAGGACGGAACTGGTTGCCGTGCCGTCCACCTCAACTTCTGCCCAGTTGCTGCAAAGGGTTTGAGCAAGTTCATGCTCCACAACCTCCCCGTCAAGGTCACTTTGGGAATCGCAAAGCTGGTCTACGGTCAAGAATACCTCGTGATGGCTGCAAAGGGAATGTATTTCGAGCAGAACCGAGCTTACTACGACGTGCAACGCACTCGACCCGTTCAGCTGCTGTACGGTCTTGTCGACTCACCTGTCGGACTTCTCGGCTGGTTGGGAAACATCTACGACACCTTGGCTGAGCGACGTCCCAACCACCCTCGCTTGAACATGGACGCATGTTTGGAAATTGCCACGTTGTTCTGGTTCACCTCTTCGATCGGAACTTCGTTCATTCCTTACACCAACAACACTTTTTTGCCCGAAATTCACGGCGCACCGGAGTACAAGCTTCCAGTACCTCTCGGATACTCTGACTTTCCAGATGAGTTGGTCAACACTCCCAAGTTCGTCGTGGATGCAACAACGACGAGCGGAAAGACGAGGTGGATCGCAAAGAGTTCAGTGGGTGGACACTTTGCCGCCCATGAGGAGCCGACTATCTTTGTCAGCCATTTGAGGAACGCATTCGCCAAGGGAGGCAAATGGAAGGGTCACGAGTCGGAGGGGATTGAGTCGCCACAGATCGCCGGTGGGTTGTGGGATGAAGTTAGGGACCAACAGGCGAGGGCTTCCAAGATTTAGAATCACTACTGTTAGATCCCCTGTGATATCAACCTTGTTCTCAATCAGAAGGAAGTATTACCAGAAGTATTACCAGATCTCCTTGGGAGTGATTGCAGAAGCGAGGTGGATGACAGCGACAAAAGGAACTTTCTTCTCAAGCACGCGCAGAGTCACAAACCTGCTGCCTTGCTGGCGATCTGAGATTGAAACCACATAAATTCAATTAGCATATTCTTTCTTGATCTTTTTCAATATGAGCATCTCATAGGATTTGCCCACACGAACACAAAGATGAGGACCCTTGAAAAATCTAAAAGACGGCCACAGCTCAGCTACAAGAAACAATCTCATCTTGCTCGACTGACCGCCTGACGTATTGCCAGCATCTCACTTCCGAGCGAAGTGGATGTGTGTGCAAAGGCTTGCGTGGAAGGTGCCACTCTGAACGAGGCTTTGCAAGACTGCCAAGTCGGCTGCAAGCAAACTGCACAGCATGCATCTTTGTGTCTTGGTTCGTCAGAAAGACGATGCACCGAGATTCGCAAAAGGCCCCTGTGTTGTGCTTTTGTCTTTTCTTAGCTTGCAGGGAGGAGGGTCACGATTGCGCCTCGTGTCAGCTCCCATTCCGTCACAGACTTCCGAGCGACATTGCAGCCTTGCACTTGCAAAGTCTAGCGGTGAAGCAGCAAAGCAAAGCACGACTTCTTGGCCTTTCATGGGCTCGAAATGTCTTTTTGGTGATTTCAGGCTCGGCGTATGATTCATATGCATATTTGCAGAAACACACTGAAACCACGACACTTTTTTGACGTGTTCGTGTTCGGCTCGCACTCGTGACTGCTATCTGCTCCTCGGTTCTACCTTTCTTCTTCACCACTCACACACATCTCTGCTTGCTCCTCTCTCTCTCTACCATCTCCACTCCGCAACCTTGGTTCTTTTGCTACACCTCCATCCCTACGTTGAACGCAGGCCTCGGAATCGCACTCACTCTCTCGTCTTTGCTCTTGATACACCAACCACACACTCTTTCGGTCCTTTTCCTATCGTCAAAATGGTCGCTGCCAAGATTACCACCATTGTCGTGCTTGCGCTCGCCGCCGCCGATACCGCCGTTTCTACCATTGTCGTCACCAAGCCTGTAGCGTAGGTATTCAGCTGCTGAATGAGACCGTCCATCTTACAAACGATTGCTGACCTCATGTTGAATGCTCATTTTCCCCTGCAGCTCTACCAACGCCCGCGCCGGACGTCGTCTCCAAGTCGAATGGAACGACGACGACAAGGCTCCTACTCGTCGTGACTGGGGTCGTGTCAACATTTACCTCGCCACCGGTTCCCGCAACGTTCAATACAAGCTCCAGACTCTCGCTAGCAACGTCTCGTACAACCAAGATGAAGGATCTTACAAAATTGATGCTAGCGTCGGCCCCAGCGGTGGATACTACTTCCTTCGTTTCGAAGGCACCAACACTAGCGCCGCTGGTGGCTCCCCTCCCATGGCTTTCTCCGCTCGTTTCAACTTGAAAGGCATGACCGGAAACTTCAACTCCACCATCATGTCTCAGTTGCAGGGCACTTCGGGCACGGATCAGCTCACTCCTGCTTCTACTACCGCCTCTTCCTCTTCGCCTTCCTTCGTCGGTTCCTCCTCGTCCACAGATATGGCTACTGCTGCTTCGGCCACTTCTTCGCGATCGCCCAATACTCCATCATCGCAGAGCACCAGCGTCAAGTCCTCTTCGGGTGCCGCATCGACGTCGGGCAAGCTCGCTGGTTACGCGAGTGCGCTGGTTGGCATGGCTGCTGTTGGTGCCGCTTTCCTCTGAACATGCCTCCCCTACTCGCACATGCTCTCTCTAGAAGCTCTTTCGATCAGAAGCTAGGCTCGAACTCGCTCCGGTAGCGTTTTACGAGCCAACTCTGCATCCAAAGTCACACACTGCATACGGTTGCTCTTGTCTGCTTGTCCAACCCTTTGTCTTTCGCTTTCTTCTTTCCATTGTTCATATCTTTCGGTCTCTCCTTTTGTGAATGCTGTTTCTCTTGCAAAGACAATACACACTCTTTCAGTCTCCAACTTCCTCTTGGTGTTGTTTTGTGTGCGTGAATATATTAGCGATAGCTACAGAGAGACACAGCAATGGAACCGAACCAGATTCCGAGACAAAAGCACTCAGGGATCAGAGCTTGGCAACGCGCGACATCTTCTTCACCTCGTTCATCAGTACAGTTTGCATCCTCAATCCCAACATAATGTTTCCTTTCACCTTGATCCTCCCCTTCATAAAAGCCACCTGTGGACTCAGCTGACCGAGTGCGAGTCTGACCATATCTCTATCGCTGATGGTCATTACGCAATCCGGTTTGGGTTTCGCTGGACCAGAACCACGGATGATCTTGCCGTCGCGACGCATGTCTACGTAGAAGGTAACCACTTGGTCTTGGATACCAGAGCCTTCGTTTGGTCGGACGTTGAATCGGAAGGTCCCGTTGACGGCTTTTTTGGCTTGCTCGAGATTCATCATGTCCAGACCCGCTGTGATGCCTTCTTCGTCTTGCGAGTGTAGGAGGGCCCAGTATACGACGCAGAATAGTTTCGAGACTTCCAAGCCTGGAAGCATGAGCTCCGTCGGATCAGGGAGGTCCGGTGCAGCGGGGTCGGAGAAGTCGATACCGTCGGCTTGATCCAGCATCAGCTGGAAGAGGTTGACGTCGTCATTCTGCTCGTCTTTGCCCATCGTGGAGGTTTTGCTTGGATCGATGGATGGTGGTAGAGGTCCCAGGGGTCGGGAATGTTGGTCAATGAGCCTCGATGGGGGCAACACTGGTGCTGAATCAGGCGAGCGCTATTTATGTCTGATGGTAGCAAGGGAGAGCAACGTTGGTCGATGCTGGAAAGGTCATGTCGTGAAGCTCGAGAAGGGGGGAATCCTGCACGAACCAACCCTTTTCACACGCTCTGAAAGTGGAAGATTGAGCTAGTTTCAGAATAGCATCACTCGCGGCAATCTGGGGTGAAGGCACAATCAACTCTCTCAGTGGTCATGTGTCCCCCGCAGAAAGAACAAACGAGCATGACACGCTTCGATCTACCTCGCTTGTTCCAGGATCCCTCCTTTCTCACTTTCAAGGTCTTGTGAAACCACGCAAGTAGACTATGCTTGGACGGGCAAGCTCATGGAGGGCGTGTTTGTGGGGTAAAGGGGTGGAATCGGCTAGCAACCAATGGCTGAGCAGGGCGTAGTCACGGCAGGGGTTGCTATTCCTCTAGCTTCGTAGAGGGATGACCAGCCATAGATTGTGGGGTAAGACACCACCAAAAATTGAGTCTACGATAGCGAGCACTCACATCCGATAGCCGCCAAAAGCACACACACAAGCGCCAAAGCTTTCGCTTCCGAATTGCCTTCCCAGCAGGCGCCAAACGGCGGCTTCTTTCTCTTTGCGGAGAAACGAGCGAAGAAGATGCTGTTTCGTGCGAGAAGACGAAAGCTTCGTAAAATTTTAAGGTCGGTCGGTGCGCCATTTCTCAAAATTAACTCCATCTTTGAGAAGAAAAAGTTGCGCTGTTCATGCTTGCAATTACATCTTCCCAGCTCCTTCTCCTCCGCAACATCACATAGCCACCTCACTAGCCACCTCACTAGCCACCTCACTAGCCGTCATCAGGTCCATCACTGGACAGCTAGACAATATGACAGCCTCCCATGGCGATGTTGTCTCGGCCTTCGCCCCTAATCTCTTCGACTCTACCACCGTCTCCCAGTTTAACGCCGAATACGAAGCCTCTGCGCCCTACAAACACGCCGTCATCCCCTCCCTCATCGACGACTCTCTCCTCAAAGCCGCCCGTCAAGAGATCATCGACGAGCTTCGTTTCGCCGAAAAGGAAACCGACATTTACAAAGTCAATCAGACAGGTGATCTTGCTAACCTTGATGGTCTTCCTGCTGAAGAAGCCGGTCGTCTTCATAACCTCCTCCGCGTTCGCAATGCTATCTATTCACACGAGTTCAGGTCGTGGCTGCAGGGCGTAACAGGCTGTGGACCATTGAGCGCAGAGAAGAAGGATATGAGCATCAACGACTACCGCCAAGGATGCCACTTGCTCAACCACGACGATGTCATCTCGACTCGTAGGGTCTCGTACATTCTCTACTTGCCGGATCCTGAACAGCCATGGCAGGCTGAATGGGGTGGTGCGTTGGAACTGTACCCCGTCAAAACCAAAGGAACGCCAGATGACGTACCCAGCAAGGTCATCCCACCCAAGTGGAACCAGTTCACATTCTTCACCGTCCAGCCTGGCCACTCATTCCACTCGGTCGAGGAAGTCGTCCATCCTTCTCAGTCGCGTCTCAGCATTTCGGGCTGGTTCCACCGTCCACAGGAGGGAGAGGAGGGATTCACAACAGAAGACGAGAAGAAAGAAGCCGAAGTCGAAAAGGAGATGAGCTCTCTCGAAAGTCTTTCCGCCAAAGAAAACGCCAAATTATTCGAAGCCTACCCAGAAGAATACTCCCCGCCACTACCCGGCTCACCACTCAGTCAGGAGGAGAAGAAGTTCCTCATCCAATTCCTCAACCCAGCTTACCTGGTTGACAAGACCCAAGAGCAGCTTTATGAGCAGTTTGGCGACGATTCGCATGTCTTGTTAGCCGATGTCTTGCGTAAGGAGATCGCAGGACCGATCGAGAAGGCGCTGCGGAATGCGGACGCAAGAGATGGGTTCCAGTGGTGGGCGTCAGGCAAGGGAGAAGAGTCTACTCGGATCCAGGCTCATGGTGTGGCTACGGACCGCGCTGAAGGTGCCGATGCAGAGGCCAAGAAGTTCAGCATTGCTGGGCCTCCTCACAAGCAGCGATACGCTGTACTTTCCGAACAAGCAGCGCCGTCGAAAGCAAAAGAGGTTGCTACTTCGCAAGCAACCATCCCTAACCCATTGCCCACAGATGCAAGCGAATTGCTCAAGCTTCTAAGCACCGTGTTGTTCCCGTCGAACGCATTTCGACACTTCTTAGCCAACATCTCCCAACTTGTACCACTAGGAGCACGTCCAGTGGAAGCAAGACGTTTCCGCCCTGGTCTCGACTACACATTGGCCCGAAGCGATCCAGAAGCCGTACTCGATGTCACTCTCAATCTCACCCCTGACGTCGTCAAGCCTTCTCTCGAGGAAGAGCGCAAAGGCGGCCCACGAGGACTCGCTGGCAAAGCGAAGAAGCCCAAGACCTCCGCCCCTTCTTTTTCTGCCGCCTCAAAGGGACTCCTTTCAACATCTCAAGCGAAGGATCTCGCAGCTAAGTGGGAAAGCGGCGACATTGGTGGATGGGAATGCTACATGGCTCCACACGAAGGTGAAGAAGATCCTGCTGTTTACCAGAGCGCGAATTCGGGTAAGAAGAAGGCGGAAGATGGTGATGCCGAAATGAAGGATGGTGAGGCCGCAAAAGGCGAGGAGGAAGAGGAAGAGATCGTGGAGATGGTCGAAGACGATGGGTTAGAAGAGGATGAGGACTTTGACGGCGTGTTGTTGAACTTGACACCCAGCTTCAACACGTTGAGTGTGGTTCTGAGAGATGAAGGGGTGATGAGGTTTGTCAAGTATCTTGCGGCGAATGCAGGCGGATCTAGATGGGATATTATTGGGGAGTTTGAGGTCGGTGCTATTGAGGAGGATGAGGAAGAGGCTGAGGCATAGTGACTCACTTTCCAATCACCGTTCCCTGCCAGGGCTGTCGCTCACATTTCGCATTTCTAGCATGTACTTCATTGTTTCGTTTATCAATCTAGACATCATTTACTTGAACACTTTTGCATGGCGGCAGTGTGCAATAAACGTACTACATCGTGTGGTCTTCCGGGGTTATGTGGCAAGGGACGTATGGTGATACGATTGCAAGCGTGTCTCGTCCGAAAGTGGACAAGCGCGTTAAGTGGCACACAGGTCGTGTGTTGGTTGGGTGTTGGTTTCGTACGCGCGTTTGGCTTTTCGAGAAGATCCGACTTCCGCTCGCTTCCATCTTCCACTCTATCATCTTCATCCTTCTCTCCACCGTTCTGGCTCACCCTCCCGCACACCTTCGCCATGTGGTACGTCCCACACCCTTTCCGGCCTTCTTCTCTTCCCGAGCTACTCACACTGACTTCTTTTCCAATTGTGGCGCTTGCAGCAAACACATCCTGAACGCACAGGTTTCGATCCGTGCCCCGTGCTGTCAGAAGTTCTTCGACGTGAGTCTCTCCCGCCTTCCACCGCAGCGAAAGCCCACTTGAAGAGTAAGATAGCTGACGGCAAATCAACTTAATCGTATGATAACTGCAGTGCCCGGAATGCCACGCAGAAACACAAGACCATATGTTGCGCAAAACAATCGAAATGGCTTTCATCTGTAAGAAATGTCGTAAAGCCTTCCGTAAAGATCTAACCCAATACGAAGACTCCGATGAATACTGCCCTCATTGCGACAATCACTATGTAAGCTTCCCCCTCTTCCCCTCCTTCTCTTCCTCTCCATCACCTTCAGTTTCCACTGACATCTGTCTCTCTGTCTCTCTGTCTCTCTGTCTCTCTTTCTCAAATGTGCAGGTTGTTGACGCAAAGACGCCCCAAGCAGTCCTCCAAGTGGAAGGCGAAGACGCTCGAGTCGACAACCGCATGCTTCGCGATGAACGAATCAAATACGATCCACGCAAAGACTTCTACTTCCGCCGGATCGCAGCACAAGAAACAGAACGAATCGACGAAGGAGGCTGGTTACAAGCGATTAAAGACAGAGCGGAGGGGAAGTTGGGTCCGGATGGTCTGCCTATTGATGTAGCAGGACCAATGGGGGCGGATGGGAAGCCATTGTTGGATGCAAGTGCCTTAGATGCTGGCCCAAGAGGTGGGAAGCAGTGGAGTAAGTTCAATGACGATGATCTGGATTGGTCCTAAGCTTGATGTGGGGGAACTCAAGAACTGTATTTGTACGCGACACATAACACAAAATCGAGCACACAAGCCTTCACACACCGGCAATCTTCGTGGAAGGGGGCAAGAGATTCGTTATAGGGTATATGAGCTTGCACTGAACAAAGCGACAAGAAGCATTGCAATCATCAGATCGGGAGAAGAATGGCTGGGAGGACGGCTACGAATCATGAGGAATCTCGAAATATCCCTCTGCGAGCTTGGACAATTCCTGGGCCAACCTTTGTCTTCTCTCATCTGCATCATCCGCATATTTCGTCTTCAGTTGCTTCATCTTGGCGAGCACCGTTTTGGATGTTTCTTCCGGCATCGACCTTGGATCTCTAACATAAAGATCAATACCAGCCGGAGTAGCAGGAGTCTTTTCGAAATACGTCACGACCCAATCGAACTTTGTTCGCAAGGTATCCGTGAGATCGTAAGGACCATAGCCAATAACTTGCCATTTGGAATGGAAGAACTTAAGCAGCCCGTTGCCTGTCCATTGATACGAAGCTCTGCATGCACATAACATAGATATATATATATATATACATATAAAGGTTAGATTGGTAAAGAAAGAGGGAATAGATAGGGGAAGGGAAGGTGGCTTACCCGTTCTTAGCATCCTTCTGCAGAACATTTGTACCTTTAATACCGAAGAGTTTGTTCGTGAATCCTTCCTCACCTTTCCACTTGGAGTGGAGGTCGGTGGGTGGGAGGATGTCGTGGGAGTTGGCGGGTTGTGAGCGTGCATCGGAACGAATTTCGTCGGTGAATTTGACCTCATCTCCGGCAAGGTTCGGATGGGGGATGTATCGAATAACGACGTTCTTTTTGGACTTCCAAAGTGGGAGGGAAGAGCCGATGATGTACCAGAATCCATCAATCACTTTGTCCGGGCGAGAGGTGAAGTGGAGTGGATGAGCTTCATAGTACGATGTGAAGGGGAGATCGATGTCGAATGCCGTCTGCTCCGAAGCTGGTGCGGAGGGATTGATTTCGGCCATGGTTAATCTCTTTACTAGCTTGGATGATGGTGGTGGAGAGGAACAAAGATCTGATGGAGGTGTTGCTCGAGAGTGATATGCTGCAAGGTCGATCCAATGCCGGCGTTTGCTTGGGAAAGGGTTAATTTCGCGTGAGGTTTGTGTGCAAAAAGCGTGCACAGAATGTGAGCTGATTCTCTGCTACAACGTTGCCCAGGTTCCTGATGGATCGAGATTCACAGAAATTGCATCGACCCGATTGCGATCTGATCTCGGACGTAAATCTGCAACGAGGGCCTTTCGTGGCACTCTTCCTTTTCCCCGCATTGGCAAGATATTCTTCTTTGATGCAGCATTGAGCGGTGCAGTACCGAACAATCTCCCTTCATGGATCTCGTTGTTTGCATCTCCGGCTTCTCCGGTACACAGTCGGCATCGCTGCTGCTGACATAGCCTCATGAGAGGTAACATCTGTCGCTGGTCGGACAGATCGGCTCCAACTGCTTTCCCCGCGATTAACGGAAAATGCCGCCGTCTTGGAAAGGAGAAAAGAAAAAAAAAGAAAGAAAAAAAGAAAAAAAGAAAAAAAAGAAAAAAAAAAGCTTCTCTCGGTAGAACCATGATACGGGCTGTGATGTGAGCCTCCCCGAAGAAAGAAAAGCCTCCACTTTCTATGCTCTTGGCTCTCACCTAGATCTGTTTTTCTCTATGCGTGACGGTACCGCAACTAAGACGACTGGCACCCGTTCGACGCACAGTTCCCTCCAGGATGTGTTTTCTATGATGAACTCGAAGTAAGAGCAAAGAGAGGTGTGATGACAGGGAGAAGACGCCGGCGAAATCGGATCTGCAATGTTGCGTACCCCTATGGCCTGGTACGAATATCTCTTGGCCCGTGTGTAACCTTTTTCGGCCAGTCATCTCCGACTCTCTCCACATCCGCTAGAGGCTGTTTCCTTGTCTTCCCCGCACACGTCGCAGAGCGCAGCTTACTCTTCTACCTCATCCACGATTCCCTTACAAACATATATATCGCCAACTCATCCCTTGACGAACCACCTTTCTGTCCCCTCTAGCCCAAAATACCATTCCCCAGAGACCAGCCCTTGCAGCCCGTCATCTCGTCAACATGGCCCCAGGTCTCATGTCCTCCCAAGGCAAAGGCGTCTACAACGCCCAAGCGGTCGAAAACAAATCCGCCGCCCTCGCCAACGCTAGCGACAAAGAGGGTCTCGGAGGCGGTAGAACCTTCCAAGGTCAATCCCAACTTCCTCATCTTCCCATCCCCACCCTCGAAGAAACATGCGAACGATACCTCTCCTCCCTCCAGCCCCTTCAGTCTCCCGATCAGCATGCTACCACCAAGCATGTCGTTGAAGAGTTCCTCAAGAATGACGGTCCGATCATCCAAAAGCAGCTGCAGGAATATGCTAGTACACGAGCAAGCTACATTGAGGAGTTCTGGGATGAATCTTATCTTCAGGCGTCGGATTCGGTCGTCTTGAACCTCAACCCGTTCTTTATATTAGAGGATGATCCGACTCCGACGAGAGGTAACCAGTTGATGAGGACTGCCAACTTGATCCTGGCGAGTCTGGCATTCATCCATGATCTGCGAACGGGTGTGTTGGAGCCGGATAGTGTTAGAGGTACACCGCTGGATATGTTCCAGTACACTAGACTATTCGCTACTTCCCGTATTCCAACAGCGAATGGGTGCAGGATGCAAGTCGAGCCGGAGTCGAGACATATTGTTGTCATGCGTAGGGGACAAATCTACTGGTTTGAGGCCCTCGATGAAGAACACCGTCCATTGCTCACCGAACGTGCTATGCTTGGCAACCTGCAAGCTATTATGCGCGATGCAGACAAGGTCAAAGTCGAAGACGTCGCCAAAGGCTCTGTCGGCATCCTTACCACCGAAAAGCGTCCCATCTGGTCCATGTACCGAGAGCATCTCCGCGAAGACAGCCACAACCGCAAATGCTTGGAAGTCGTCGATACCGCCCTCTTTGTCGTTTGCATGGACGATTCCGAACCAGCCGACGCCGCCGAGTTGAGCAACAACATGCTCTGCGGTACCTACAAGCTTCAACGCGGTGTTCAGTCCGGTACTTGCACCAACCGATGGTACGACAAGCTCCAGATCATTGTCTGTGCCAACGGTGCTGCGGGTATCAACTTTGAACATACTGGCGTGGATGGTCATACTGTATTGCGATACGCTGCGGACGTGTATACCGAATTGATCATGCGATTTGCTAAATCGATCAACTCGGCGACCAAGTCTCTATTCAAGGCTAAGACGAGCCCTTTTGCGAAAGGTGCAGGCAAGAAAGCGAACGGAACCACCAGCGAAATCGACGCGTGTAAGGCACAGGATGTCGACCAGGCTACCGCGCCCAAGAAGCTCGAATGGAACTTGACTAGCAAGTTGGCAGATGGGATCAAATACGGAGAAACGAGGTTGTCGGATTTGATCTGTCAGAACGAGTGTCAGGTGTTGGAGTTCGATACGTATGGTAAGAACTTTATTACCAGGCATCGGTTCAGTCCTGATGCATACGTACAAATGGCTTTCCAGGCTGCGTATTACACGCTGTATGGAAGGTGCGAGACGACGTACGAGCCTGCAATGACGAAAGCCTTCTTGCATGGTCGTACGGAGGCTATTCGAACCGTGCAGCCCCACTCGGCCAAGTTTGTGGAGACGTATATCTCTTCAGACGCAAAGGTGGAGGCAAAACTCGATGCGTTGCGCGAGGCATGTGATGGACACTCGAAGCTCAGTAAGGCTTGTGCTAGTGGTAAAGGTCACGATCGACACCTCTACGCGCTGTACAACCTGTGGAAGAAGCTTCAAGCTGAATCCTCGCCCGGCTCTGCCAAGACCGACCCTCCTGCTATCTTCACCGACGCAGGCTATGCAAAGCTGAACAACACCATCGTTTCTACTTCTAACTGCGGTAACCCCGCTCTCCGCATGTTCGGTTTCGGCCCTGTCGTCCCAGACGGCTTCGGTATCGGCTACATCATCAAAGACGACGGCATTACCGTCTGTGCTTCTTCCAAACATCTCCAGACTAAGCGGTTCCTGGATACGCTCGAAGCGTATTTGTTGGACACACAAAGCATGATCATCGAGACGTACAAAGCGGCAAATGTACGCGCGAAGAGTACCTACATCGACCATGCAGGTGTAGAGTGCGACGTTAGGACTGGTCTGCCGATCGGTAGCAAGAGCAATGGTTACAGTCAGGACTATGACGATGTGGTCGGACAGGGACATCAGATTGGGCAATCGGGCTACTCGTTCTTTGGTGACGATGCAAAGTTGGCAGCTAGTAAAGAGATGGAGAGGAGTGAAAGTGGTGGTGAGGTTAGGAGGAAGAGGTTAGCTAGTATCGGGAAGACAATTCTGTATGATGAGTACAACTAAAACTGCCCTGATGGGTCTAATCGATGGTGGAAGTTGCAATTCATTCTGTTTTCACGTCGTTGTCGGTGGCTGTGTGCAAATGTGACATGTGAAGGTGATCGAGAGGATGTGTGAAATGTTTGTGATTACGGTTTGGCTATTATTCGTCCGAAGACGCAAAAGCGTTGAATAGGGGTTTAGAATCCAGGAAAGCCCTCAAACTTGTCCCCTCCTCCCTGCTCGTCTCCATCTCCCATCACTTGACTCTTCGTCCTCTTATCACGATACGACTTCTTAACCCTCTTCGCACCAGCTTTATTCGTCACAGCATTACCTGCAGCAGTCATCACGCCGAACTCACTTGCGTTTGGATCTGCCAACCCCTCCACTGCCTCTCCTCTTTCCTCCCTCTCGTCTCCATCCTTCGATGTTTTGGAATAGATCGGCTCCGACTCGTACAAGTTCGGCAATCCAAGCGGGGAGATAACCGAAGTAGCTACAGTAGATGGCGGCGCGTGGTGGTACAACGTGTTTGAAGATTGATACGAGAAAATACCAGAGGAAGAATTGGATGATTTGGAAGAGGTTCGTTCGTGACGTCTCGGTTTATCGCGGTAGTTAGGACGACCAGCAGAGGAGGAGGAAGCGGATGTAGGAACGCGGTGGCCGGATGCACTACCGCCAGATGACGATCCGCCGGTGGTGGTGTGGGGGAAGGTGCGAGCGGTGAGACCGCCTCCACTGCGACTTCCTGCACTGCCGTCTTTGTTGCGCGACTTGAGTTTTTTGCGGCCGAAGGAGAGACCGGCGATATCCGCTTCGTCTTCCGACACCGTTTTGTCGGCGTGAGTGTCCTCTTCGGGTGCTGCTTGGGTGGAGGTTTCGATAAGAGGATTAGGGGAGAGAAAGCCATACTGCTCCTCCGCAGGCCGGGAAGGAGCATGGTAGTAATGATGATGATGCACCACACTACAAGGACCATGCTCTTCCACTGTTGCATAGTATCCTTCACCCTCCGCACCTTCTTCTGCATCTCCGTACTGATCGTATTTCGCACCGTGCTGCCCCTCTTCGTACCTGAACTCAGCCTGTTCGAACTCCTCGGCATACTGTTCCTCACCCTCAACATCCGCAAGCCCAAATCCACCAGCCGCAGCCTCAGCCTCGGCTTCCGTCCTCCACCGCTGTGCAGTCTGTGTTTCTTGTTGTAACTTGAACAACCCCGCTTTTGCAGTTTTGCGTTCTGCTTTGCGACGTGCTTTGGCGATCGCAGCTTCTTCTTCAGCCGCTAATCGAGCTTCCTCGTCCTTTTGATGTTGAGATTCGGCTTCTGCTTCTTGTTGCAGACGTCGTGCTTCCGCGTCTATGGCTTTCTGTCGCTCTGCTCGGGCTTTTGCTTCTTCTTCCTCCCTTGCTTTTACTTCTGCTTCTGTTTTGGCTTTCGCTGCAGCTGCTTCTGCCTCTGCTTCTGCATACGAGCTCGGCTGACCGAACCGAGCTATGGCTTGATCATCCAACATCCCCGCATCCGCATCAATATCGAACCCTGACCCAAGTAAACTTCCGGCACTATCCGTGCTCGCATCGCTAACCGATCTCGAATGTCTCGATGTCGCATGTATCGCCGATGAGTTTGTGGGCTGATTGTTCCTCCTCGCCCCTCTACTCAACACACTTCCGATGGATGCTGCTCTTTGTCTGCCTGCTCCTCCTGCATCGACATTCTTCCCATTTCTACCGAGTAAGCCGCACGACATGGCTCGCCCCCAATCCTCCAAGTCGAAAAAGAGCGTTCCGCAGGTTCGACCTTGCGCACGAGATCGTGCCCGAGCACGACGTCGTGCAGCGGCACTACTTCCACCTCGGCGAGAGTTTCGATCGGCAATGTTGCTGAGGAGTGAGATCGCGTCGGAGTCGTCGAAGTCATCCCCACCAGATTGGGGGATGAGTGATTCTCGTTCCTCTCGATTGCAGTAGGTGGTGGAGGTGGGTCGACCCGATCCTAGCCCACTGCTGCTGGTAGCGTTGTTGCGGTTGGAGGCAGAGGGAGTTTTGGACGAGCGACCTCCGAAGAGCGACATTGTCCAGCTGAATGGCGAAGCGGTGTTCGAGGGACCTGCTTCTGAGTTTCGTTCGTTACGAGTCATTGTCGAGTTGGGTATCCGGTTGCTTCGAGTGTATGGGGTCGGTTGATGATGTAAAGAGCCTCGCACAGTGACCTGCTAGAGCATCTGAGTGGATGCCTTGATGTGGTTCGAGAGCAAGGTGCGATTTTTGATGAGAAGTGTCGGAGAGGCAAAAAGCAAAGCTGGTGTTTGTGGTGTTGGACTCACCTGCCAAGTTAAGACTAGAAATCCAAAAAGTGCCTCTTTCAACACTCACATCGGCAGAGGAAGCGAGCTCGACACTGCGGCTGTGCAGCGCGTCTGTGTTGTTTGCCCCTGAAATGTGCGTTTTGGAGCGGTGCATCGTTGATCAACAGCATACAGCACACATTCACTCATTGCTATACAGTGCACATCATCACTTCACTTCTTTACAAACACGATTGGACTGGATGCATGAATGGTCGATATTGCAGTGATGCTGGAACAAAGGCTAAATAGACTGCCTCACAAGATGTGCGGTGGATGCGGGTATGATGCAGCTTACACCACCCCCCACTCCTTACGAGGCTGGTTCTGCGGTCGCTCGATACCCCAACCGCTTCCTGAAGCCGCGGCATTGTTGGCATCCGCAAAAGGATCAGCAAACGGATCATCATCAGCATCTTCATCCTCGTTCCAGCTGAAGCCGGGACCAATGCTGGGTCGGTGGTTTTGCGTAGTGCGCAACCATTCCTCCTCATCCGAATCGTTCAGGTTGGACCACGAAGCGCCTTCGGGTCGTGAAGATGTAGCTGCAAGTTGGCGAGCCCGTCCAGGCGCCTGTTGACCCGAATGATGTGCATCCGCTGAGTCTTCCGACTCGTAGTCGCTGTAGTCGGACAGAGCGCCGTGCTGAGTACTGCTTCCTGCTGCTTCGCTGGCCATCATTCCACGTCGGCCGTGTCCACTCTGCTGTCCTTGCGATTGTGGATGCAGATAGCCTCCAGCTTGGTCTTCTTGGAAATCGAGATCAATCAGGTCGTTCATCGCACCACCGCCACCACCGCGCTGAGCACCGCCGCTAGGCCCAGCACCAGTGGCCTCTGGACTCATGTCAAAGCTGCGCATGCTTCCAACACGCGAGTTGTGACGTTCAATACGCACCCTCTGTCGTGTCTGTAGCTTTTCCAGCTCGCTGTCGGGAGCATCGAGACGTGCCTTGGCAATCCTCTTGCGCACCAACTCGATCTCGGCATCGTCTGCTGCAATCCTTGCGGCAGTCTTCTGCTCGGCAGTCTGTCCTGAGCCTGAAATGGCAGCAAGCGGCTCTTCATCGTCCGAGTCGAGTTCGACAGGTTTCGAGAGATGGTCGTAGAGCTCGAGCGCCAAGATGATCTGGTCGTTGGCGTTGATGAGCGATCCAAGAAACTCTTCATCCTTGACCAGCTGAACGTATCGGATGATCTTCTTTCGCTCCACCTTGGTCTTGACGAGGTAGTCCTGGACACGTGCGTTCTGAGTGACACTCTCCTTTTCACGGTTGACGTGTTGCAGAGCGTTGACTAGAGCTGTGGCTACTTGTTGCGAGATGGCAAGCGATTGCAAGATTGCGGGCTTCTCCTGTTCGAAGTTGAATGTCGGTCGCTTTCCACCTTTCTGTCTGCGCAGCTTGCTCTTCTTCTCCTCTTCCTTTTGGAGTTGTTCGGCAGCTTTACGGTCACTTCGAATCTGTGCCTCGATACGTTGCTTCTCCTGCAGCTTACGATAGGCTTCAGCAGCCTGGCTCTTCCGTTGCGCTTCAGATTTTTTACCACCTCCACAAGCCTGGTAGAGACCAGCGACCATCTTCATGGATGGATCATCCTTGAACTGCTGATGCCACGAGAGCAGCACTCTCATCAAGAGCTTACGAACCGAGACATCGACGAGCTGATCCTGGGACATGATCTTGATACGGTCCACGAGCTGATCGTTGGCGAAAGTAGTCTGGAAACGCTGACCACAGTTCTCGACGAGGGCTTTGAGGATAACGAGTGCACGTTTTTGTCCGTGCACATTCGAGTACTTGAGCTTCTTGCGGAGTGCACGGCTCGCTTCGGCGGGACCGGTAGATTGCAAGTTGATAGCTTCGACGAGTTCGGGGATTCCATCGTATTCTTCTTCAGCGTATCGTTGGGTGCAGAGTCGATCGATCCAGTCGGTGACAGCAGTGAAGGGCTTGCGGCTTCCCATGAAGCCCTGAGCCTGGTCGGTGAGCTCCTTGAGCATACTCATCGTGTTGTAGGCTCCACTTCGTAGCGGGGTGGAGGCGTGGTTGATGAGGTCTGTTGGTGGCGGGATGGGAAACGGCTGTGATGACGAAAGCTAGGCAAAGGGAGGAGAGCAGCGAAAACGTGGCCGGTGAGTTGGAGTCCAAGCAAAGGGTGCAGCAGGCAACACACTAACAGAAGGCGGAGAAGAGTGTCAGTCTTCGATGGCGAAAGGCGCACCGGCAACTACTCTAAGTCGAAAGTGACTGGCCTGTGCAGTCAACACGCAGCAGCCAAAAAGCAAACACTCGGCTACTCACAGAAGTGACGCACGAAATCGGTGAATTTCGCTCAACGGAGCCAATACTTTTTGTCGGTGTAACATTCTTTCTTTCTTCGTTGGCCACGCCATCGCCTATGCAAAGCCTTAGCCGGTGCCTACGGTTGGTGAAATCTTAACTCTCGTCTCAGCGCATCTGAACCGTTGATTGAGCTCGCTGTATTGCATTCGTCATGAGTGAGTTGCGCACTCTACTGTAGGAGCTAGCGAATGATATGTGCGCTTTGCACTTCAGGACATCCAAGCGTCTCTTTTCCGAGTGTAGGGGCTGCTTACATCTCACTCTAGGTAGAAACCAGTGTGGGTTCAAGCATTCGGCTCTACTTGCACCCGATAGCCGAACACAAAAAGCACAACATTTTCTGGTTCAGTTCTACCGGTCATTATGTGTAACCAAAATTCTCAGACAAAAACCGAAAAGATTTCCTTTTTGCTCGTTTTGTGTTTCGCAAGGTCTGAGTCGCTGCCAACGGCCCCAAATCTGTCTGTTCAGGGCCCACCATCCGTCTAGGTCCGGGAATGAGACTCGCTCGCTGACTGGTGGCATCGGAATCGGAAATCTGCTAAGGGTTCAATCTGAGCTTGGAACGGGCAGATTTCTGTTCGCATTTCTTCTCCGTCGTCCTGACCACCATTCCATCATCACCCACATCCGATGACTCAGCATACCTAGACTCGCTTCCATAGCGAGTAGCTCGAGCTCGATTCACCGCACATCAGTGAATGAAGAGGCATTGTTATCCAGTCTCCCCTTCCACATTTCGACTCTGGTAAACAGCAGCCATGCCTCCGGCTCATCGCGGACCCACAGCTTCGCCCATGGACAGGTGGACAGATGCATCTCCCAGCGCTATTGCTAGCGGCTTCCAGACCGCCATGTCGCTTGGTCCTCAGCCACGCCTCGATTTCACCATGCCCCCTTCTGGTCTTTCTCAAAACGTGACTTCGGCCAGTTTCAACACCGATGACGAGGAGGACTTTGACGATGACGAAGACGGAGATGGCGCTTCACCTGCCAATGCCACCGGCAAGAAAGGCAAAGGGCCAAAAGGCAAGAAAAGCGCTGCTGCTAACAAAAGCAAAGACACAAAAGCTGCTCAACACAGGAAGGAGCAGAACAGAGCCGCTCAGCGAGAATTTCGTCAACGCAAACAGCAATACATCCGCGCACTCGAGGCCAGAGTCGAGCTTCTCTCTTCCGACCACGATACCCAAGTCAATCGTCTTCGATTCGCTTTGCGTCACTTGCTCGCTGAAAACAACGCTCTTCGTGCCATCGTCACCAGTCTCGCTCACTTCATCGGCAAGCGCAGCATTGGAGGTTGTCTTGTAGAAGCAGGCATGACCAGGGAAATGCTCGAGGCTACCATGAGCTCTTCTAGCGAAAAAGTCATGTCCGAAGCATGGGCCAACTGGCCAGATGCAGGCGAATGTGAAGCGCTCAAAGAGATTCGCAAGGAGAGCAACATTCCTATCGAGGGTCTTCCAGAGAGCAAGCTCACCAACTACTTCCGCGACATGAACAACGGCAGCAGTAGCAGCAACACAAAGAACGCCAGCGCTGACGCTGAGACAGAAGTATCGACTGGAGGAAAGAAGAAGAGGACTATCGACGAACTCAATGGTAAAGACGCTAAGCGCACACGCAAGACCGACGACACGCAAAAGTCAAATGGAGCTGGTGCGGCCAATACTGCGACAGCATCTTCCACGCAAAGCAGTCCAGCCGCTCGTCAGGAAGCTGCCAGCGGCAGCGATAGCTTCAACTTTGTCTCTTCGCCTCAGAGGATGCCCGCGAATGATCCCAACCAAACCTGGCAGCAGCAACAACAGCAGCAACAGCAGCAGCAACAGCAGCAGCAGCAAATGCAGCAAATGCAATATCCACTGCCAACACAGTTCTGGCAACCGTCTGAATCTCTCATCCGCCAGGGTCGCAACGATGTCGACTCCATGTTTGCTCAAACGCTCCTCGGAGGCGGCAACGCTGACTTTGCCAGCTTCACTTCCATGTTTCCTGGTGGCGGGATGAACCAGAACCTCTTTTCGCAGCAAGGTTCCGCGTCATTCAGCGGTCTTGTTCCCAATAACAACAACAACGGCGGTGCAACAGGTCAAACACCAGACATGAGCTATCTCGGTTTCGGTGCAACACCTCCAAGTTTCGGCCTGCCAGACAATTCATCCTCATACTCCGCAGCGATGCCTTCGACTTTCAACAGCCAAGTATTGCCCACTGCGAAAACCAGCGGCCTCGATATTGCTCTCATCCCTTGCACCGTCCGAGCTTCCCCTGAGCTCTTGCAACTCCATCGAAGACGCTTTGCACGTGTCATCTCTCAAGTCAACCGTATATGGGCCAAACGAGGTGCAGATGCCTTCTACAACACCCCGGTCGACTATCAGATCGATGACAGCGATATGAAGTTCTTAGAAGAGCGAGAGACAACCGACCCTCACATCAAGCTAGCCAACATCCAACTACCCAACAACTGGGATGAAGGAGACCTCAGAAAGCGCGCACAATCCAAAGAAGCAAAGGACAACTTTGACATGGAGAAAAAGATCGAAGCGATTCTACTCCTTCGCTATCACAGCACCAACCACCACATTAATCCGAACTACGTCCTCCCCCCAATCCTCAAACCTACACCATTACAGCTCTCGACACCACACGATATTGGGATTGACATCATACCCTGGGCGTCGATTCGCGATAAGATGATTCAGATGAACAACATCGATCTGCACAACCTGTTGATTGATCTGTCCCGCTTCATGTCGCCGGAAGGAGCCGATGTGAATTCGGAAAGGTCTTGGATTTTGACATGGCCATTTTTCATTAGGTATCCCCAGCTAGCGGATGCGGATTTGTTGGAGAACATGAATAGGCAGAGAGTCTTGAGAGGTGAGGAGAAAGTGACGATGGATGATGTTTGGAAGGAGCATCAGAAGTTTACTAAGTTCACGCAGGCTAAGCTGAAAGAGATCAGCTAGATGAGCTCTCATATGGCGTACTTCACTCCAGCTCGGCTTTCGTCATGTATTTGTAGATGCACAGGAGAGCAAGAATGCGAATCCGCATACCCTTTGAAGACGATGAGTATCCGAATGTGATGTGAACACTGTGTGGTGAAGCTCTGAACGTGGGCATGGTGAGAAACTCGGAATTCGGCCCTCCGCAACCCTGACTCGCGGGAGGATCGGCGTTTTGATGCTTCGGTTTCGTATTCATCTTCGTACTTTCTTCTTGCATCTCTGCATCGCTTCTCTCATCTACTTTGAAGTCACCTTGCATCGACTAGGCTCAGGATGACAAGATGATCCGACCCGCGATATCAGCACGTCTTTCAGGTCCGTCTATTACGCCCGTGACAAGGCATTGGACACCGAGCAGAGCAGGAAGACTTTACTCGATCGACTCGACTTCAACCTCGACGTTTTCTTCGGCTTCCTCGTCATCTGATCCTTCAAGCAGCAACACCTCATCGTCCTCACCAACCCGCTCAACCTCAGCTCCTACTCCGTTGAAGTATGCAAGCTTCAAAGCAGACCCATTATTCCGTCCCACCTCCTCACGTCCGCGTCAACGCAGCTGTCTCTCACGCGCACTCTTCATCCTAGGCTGGATGCCCGTTGCCGCGTTCATCACCACCTATTTCTACTCCGTTGGCAATGTCACCGGCGGCTCAATGTCACCCACCCTCAATGGATCATACACCACCGCCTCAGCCTCCAACTCTCCCTCAGACGTCGTTCTTCTCAACCGAACCCTCATGTACAATCATAACGAACTTCGACCCGGCGACATCGTCATTCTCATTTCCCCCCTCGATCCCAAAGCTTTACTCATGAAGCGCATTATCGCGTTGCCGGAAGATACAGTACGAGTTTGGGTTCCGAGCACGGGCGGGAATGGTGGGAAATGGGCAAGAATCGAGATCCCACCCGGTCACGTATGGGTGGAGGGAGATGCAGCGGTTGATATCGTTCCTGGCTCTCTGGAACGCATCGCTAATCATCCTGCCTCATTTTCTTCGGCCCCGTTGAGGAACAAGAGTAGAGACTCAAGAGAATTCGGACCAGTGCCAATGGGACTCATCACCTCTCGTATAGAAGCCATTCTCTGGCCGCCAAGGAGGTTCGGTTACCCAGCACCACGCCCGACTGACAACGCTGCAAAGCCAGGCCAATACCCTCCGTCAACGTCAGTAGGAAAAGATAGGTCGACGCAGGTGAACCCAAGTCTAGCCAGAATATTGAATGAAATGACGAGTTTGGCACCGAAATCGAGGATGAAGGCGCATCCGGAAGATAGTGTAATTAGTCCTTATGTTGATTGGGTTGATCCAACTCTGGCTAATGCTGACGAGGGAGAGGATGGGGTGAGGGTGGAGAGGGGTGAATATGATGAGAGGAGGAAAGATACTTGGAACCATCTGTCGAGGGGTGGGAGGTTGGGCGATGACGCGGACTAGCACCAACCTCCTTCTCTTCAATCCATGCAATATATTCGCGATTACACAGAGAAATGGGTAGAGAGTGCGTGTCTATTGCGAAAGTAAGTGCAGTATCTGTTCTCGATGCGATTGAAGCCATTTGTCTTGATCCATTCCGCGTTGCATGAACCAGTTCCCTTCCTCGCCGCGTTTCTCTATCGTTGGAGTATTACCGCCGTCGTGAGATTTGAGCGAGTTCACTACCTGCTCATGGCTCCAACTTGGGTCTGCATCAGGTATGCGCACCCACCTAGGTGCCAGCGAATACGCCGTCCCCACAGTATCATACACACACCTATTCTGCGTTCTGATCAAGTACATCATCCCGCCCCACCCCACCAGCCCCAACGCCCCTGCTATCAACACCAGCGTGTTCGCAACCAGCCCTAGCAGCACACTTCCAACGAACAGTCCTGTCAGTAGCGAGATAGCCAACAATGAACCATGCGGGTTGAACAACGCCCCACATCGCCGTGTCAGAAACGGTATTGGGACCCAAACAACGTTGTACATCGGTCCATCATTCATCCCTGCTACCTCTATCGTCACTTCTACTCCTTCCGAATTGTGGGCTCTACCCTTCCCTTTCCCAGCATCCGCTTCCAAATATAGGGATTGGAGGGATCTTTGAAGTCGAGACATGTCCCAGCCCCAAACACAACGCTTACAAATGAGAATCTTGGAGAAATGACGATCGTCACTGAACCTCTCAAACGCTTCCTGCAAAGGAATTGAGACGAGGCGTGTAGTTGTACGTTTACGTTTACGGGCGAAAACAGAGCCGAGATCAAAATCGCCTCCTTTTACATCTGCTTCTTCTTCGTCCCCCTCCTCTTCTTCCGTCTCCTGTTGCTGTGTGTGTAGAGGGGCGGAAGCGGTAGAATTAAGCGGTGTCCACGGGGGCAACTTACCAGATCGCAATCGCTCATTGTATCGAACGATCTCTTCCCGAGTCGCATAAAGCGTCCGTTTCTGAGACTTGTTATACACTTGCAACGCCTTCTGTTCCCCCGCATCCCCCAGATCGCTGGTGGAGTTGAGCAGTCGAAAGAATCCCTTCACCCTGTCCCCAAAACTCAACGGCCCTATGGTGGGGAGGCCCCGCAAACAAGGTATGTCATTAGCCAAGGCATACGGTAACGAGTCTTGCTCTGTCAGTTCTGCCAGCGGGACCTCTATCACTTTGCCATTGGAGACATGAATTCGCAGCGAAAGCTTCTGAGAATGGTGAGGGTTGGAGCGTGTATCGGAAAGGAATGACTTGAGAAGGTCTGTGGGGTCGTTCGCGAGGGATGATGAGGGTGATGCGACGAAGCGGCGTTGTGCCATGCGACCTTGTAAGGTGGAGGAGGAGGAGGAGGGAGAATGGGATTCAAGATCGTCTTCAGAAGTGCGAGAGAGAGGTTGGTAGCCTGAAGATGAGGAGGTAGGTGGGTATGAGTGACCGTTTTGTGGGAGAGGTGGCATCCTGGGTCGCGAAGAGCCTATCCGAGAACCTGCTGCGGTTCCAGAGAGTCTGCTGCTAGGATCCTTCAAGCTTCGCAGTGGAAGATGGTGAATGCAGTTAACAAGAACAGGAAGAAGACGTCTAGAAGCGTTGGCCCGAACGTGCAGCCTTACCTTGGACTCCGAATTCCGAAGGCGTGAAAAGTGGAGCAGTGAAAGGCGCAGATCAGGGTCCAGATCTTCTTTCCTCACCTTCTCTTCATACCGCTCTGTTTCTCTGCTTGCCTCTTGCGTCCATCGAGAAGATGGCGTCGTGACGCTAGCACTTTCAGCATAAGATGGCGCGTTCCGTAAACCAACCACAAGTCCAGGTACGTCTCGCTCTCACCCATTCGCTCAGCGCCCTTTACATCGTGCTGACACTATATCTCTTCTCCGATACAATGGTGCGAAGGGCACCTCCAATCGAATCGTTGGAAGCCTCATTCTCTTCACAGCTCTATCTCTGTTCGGAGTATATACGCTGTGGGCGATCGTCCTGGTAAGTTCCGCTTCCTCGCTGCACTTTGCGCAAGCATCAGCTGACGCCGTTTTTTGTTGACCTACTGTGTGCAATTGACAGCCTTTCCTGCCAGACGACTCACCAATACACACTTGGGTACCTGACCGTCGGTGGACCATCACAATACCTTCAATCGTACTTGTAGTGGGGTTGAGCACCGTCGGTATCTTCATCGGGCTGTTGCTGAGGGAAGATGCGAAGCAGGATCTGGCCAAGCAAGCGACGGGACTAGGGTCGGGTAGAAAGAGCCGCTGATACCGAGTCACATCTCTCCGCTGGGAGGAGGAGTCGCATCTACCCATGGACTGTCATGCAACTCTTCATGTCATGACATATCTCAACATTAGATACTCCGAGTTCACGATTACAAGCTATTAGATGCAGAGAGAAAGCCGATTACCATTTTGTGAATGCATCCAAATACAAAGGAGTAGAAACAGTAGAAGTACAAGACAGCGTGCAAAGCTGGACGCCTAAAGAAAGAGAAAGAGATCGTCCCCTATAGAAGGGTATGATGGAAATGTTGGGACGATACAGTGAAGTTTTCAACTGGACGTTTTACTTGGTACCGAGGACACCAGCAATGCAAGCGCTCGAGCAGGTAACAAGGATACCGGTGGCCAACGACAAAGGAGCCAATCGGGCAATTGCACCACCACGGCTAGGAGCCAAACCGGAAAGCACACCGATGTTGATACCGAGCGAGCCAATGTTACCGAATCCAGCAAGCATGAAGTTGGAAATCAGCACCGATCGGTCCGAAAGAGGGTTGGCGCTGGTCTTGATCTTTGCGAGGTCAGCGTAAGCGACGAACTCGTTTGCGACGATCTTAGTAGCGAGGAGCTGAGCGACACGAAGAAGTTCGGCTTTGGGAACACCCATGCACCAGCAGAAGGGGTAAAGGACATAGCCGAGGATCAAGGTGAGGGTGAGGTTGTTGATGGTCCAGAAGTTACCGATGTAGGTGAGAAGACCGTTGACAGTGTATAGGAGCGAAACAATGCAGAGTACGTTGCAGAAGATGAGAGCGGCAACGCGAACACCGAGCCAAGCACCGTTGGAGAAGGCGTGGAGTGGGTCGACTGCATCGGCTTTTTCGTTGAGTTGGATGTTGACGGATCCGGCGGTAACGGGAATTTCGGTTTCGGGGACGACCATCTTGGCAGCAGCGATCGAGGCGGGGATGGACATGACTGCGGCAGTAATCAAGTGAGTGGGAGAAACACCCATCTGGACGTAAGCAAGGAAGACGGAACCAGCAATGGTAGCGAAACCAGAGGTCAAGACCTGGAAGATCTCGGCGTTGGTCATCAAGTCCAAGAAGCTCTGAACGAGCACAGCGTTCTCACCCTGACCGATGAAAGGCGAGGCAGCAGCCACAACAGCCTCGGCACCGGAAATGCCCATCAACTTGAAGAAGAACCAAGCAAACTTGCGAATAGCCCACGACATAACGCCGAGGTACGAAAGCAAGACGACAAGCGCAACGAAGAAGATAATCGAGGACAAAGTGTCGATGAAGAAGTAGTGCTGACCAGCAAGGTCACCCCAGAAGAAGGCGGCACCACCGAGCTGACCCTGAGCGAGCAAGTCTGCAGCGGCGAAGGCGAGCCACTTAGCGACGCTGAAGAAAGCGCCAGTCTTGAAAACCAAAAGACCAATGATCATCTGGAGACCGAGACCAGTGAAGATTGGCTGGAGCTTGATAGCGGCACGACGGGTCGAGATGAGGTAGAAGAAACAGTTGATGAGGAAAAGACCGAAAAGCGAACGAGCACGGTCGGCGTATCGCGACTCGGGAACTTCCTTGATACCGAAAGCACTACCAAAGTAGAGAGCGAGGAGAGCGAGCCATCCGAGACCAATCTGACCGTAGTGGGGGACCATGCTCCAAGGCTTGGAAACGCAGTTGGTCCAGAAAGTCTCGATGGCGTTGGCGAAAGGCTTCTTGGAGATGTATCGGTCGTTGTGGAAGAGAATGAGAAGAATGAAGAACCAAGACCAGAAAGTGGTAATGACCCATCGGTGGCGAGTCTCTTCACGAATGATACCAGGCAACCACCAGCCGAGGATCAAGGAGATGAGAGCCATGTCAAGGACAACGCGGGTAGCCTTGTGGGTGCGAATGGAGCGCCAGACCTTGCTGACACGACCAGGCTCACCCTGAGGGTGAGGCTCGATGGCCTCGACGGGGGGACGACCATTGTGGCTTTCGAGATCGCGGTCGGAAGCCTGGTAGGCGAGCTTGTCGTCGGCGAGGTCGTTGTGAGAGCGAGAGCCATCGTTGCTGTTGGCAGCGTGCTGCTCAGCAACGGAAGCGTCCTTGGTGAGCTGAGGAGTCTGGGAGGTGGGGGCAGGAGCAGACATGGTGCCTAGAGTAATCTAGTATGGTGGTGGCGAGGACAAGTTTTTGTGGTGAAGAGGAGGGTGAAATGAGCCACTGTGTTTGGGAGAACGAGTTGGCTGTAGATGGAAGGTTGGTTCCGCAAGGAAGCGGAAGCACCAAGGGTGAGAGGAGGGGCCGGGAGGGGGGTTTGGGTGGGGTAGACAGGGGATAGTGAAGGGGTCGATGAAAGAAGGTTGTTGTATGATATAGGAGCCGGGAGGGAATGAGAAAGGGGGACGCAGAGGTCAAAGATAGATAACAGTCCTAGGAAGAGGCATACGAGGTAGCACAAGGCAACCGGTTCAGCACAAACTTTTTGGCAGCAAAAAAAAAAAAAAAAAAAAAAAAAAAAGCGCTCCAGACAATCTGCGAACAGGAATAAAATTTAAAAAAAAACGGCGACCAACGCAGGAGTTGAGCTGCTCGTCAGTCATCCTTCCTCCTCGCTGCCTTTCGCCTCTCTTGCCACACAAAGCAGAGTGTGTGGTGGCGACTGGTGTCAGGGACGAGCGAGACCTTTCAGGAATCTAGCAGGAGAGCTTGGCCGTGCTGGCATGTGGCAAAGGTAGACTAATGCCGAGCAGGGAGGACGTCTGTGTACATGCTATCCAGAACTCTCTTATCGCGACAAGCAGCGAGCAAAGAAGAATCAAGGGAAACCGGGTGCCTTGCAAGCACAGGGGAAAGGAGCGAAAGGAGCGAAAGGAGCCAATGAGAGCAAGAGCAAAAGGCTCGCACCGGCGATAGGCAACAGGAGTTGAAGAAGGGGGATGAGGCAAAGTGGCGAAGGAGAAGACTCGCTTGGTTGCGGAAGCCAGACTCCGAACCGGTGAGAATGCGTTCTCTCTCACACTTAGAGCGGGCATGGCATGACACTGAAGGCAGAGAAAGGAACAAGAACTTATCGCAGCTGCTGAAAGGCAAAAAGGAGCAACGTCTTCCGAAGCATTGTCAATCCACGAACCAACAAGCCTGGACACTTTGTCCCATTTTTATACACATTCTTCCCGCCTCAAACTGGCACGAGAGAGGAGGTTACTGTGCTTTGCCAGTCGGACCGACTTTCGATTCATACATAAAGCGGTAATTGTGAGAGCATGAGCTTGTACGGCGTTGGACCACATGAATGAATGAGCAAGTTCAAGCGAGAAGACACTGTCAAGGATTTCCAAATTTCCATTTCCAAATTTCCATTTCCGAATTTCCATTTCCAATCGCCGTCGCACTGTTCAGAATGGACAGGCACACATGCAATTGAGTTAGGGACCGAGTTGAAGTAGATAAAAGCTGCACAAAGCGTAGAGACTGCGGAGAAAGTGTTTACGGCCAAGAAAAAGGCTTGCGCAAAAGGGGCTCAGCAGCACACACATGCATGCATTCCAAGCATGCACGAGTGGGGAAAACTTGAAGATACTTGACTTGCATTTGTACTTAGAACTATCATCATCAACAAAAACACTTCAACTGATTAAGAGTCTGATGCTCAGTGCAATGCCACCATTGACAAGAGCCAGACAGACAGGAAGAGATGATGAACAAGTGGCTGCAGCCACAGGTAACGGTCGAGAGGAAGGATGGCTCATGCAGGTAGTCAGGATCCTCCAGCTAGTGAACCCAGCACTGATGGCCAAGGAGGCAATCATACGGGCTATGGGCCTTGTTAGCATCAGTGGCCAGACCCCACATGGAGAGATGGAGAAGATCCCCAAGGATGTATTGAGTTCCATCACACACATCAAGAAGCTCAGCAATAGCAACTGGCATACTTGGGAACCAACATTCATCAACTGTCTTCAGAGGGTACACAATGCAAAGGAGATACTATATGGCATTATTGCACCTGGAAGCGAGGAGTACAATGAAGATCTGGACAAGGCCCTCGTGGGCCTCATCCATGCTTGTTGTGACAACAGCCCAGACAGTTGCATCGACACCTACACTGTTAGGGGTGCAGATGAGGAGGTCCAACTTGGCAGCATGCTGTATGCCAAGCTCAAGAAAGCACTGACACTGAACGATGCTGTAAAGCGAGCAGGACTGCAGGATCATATTCACATGGTGTGCTTGCACAATCGAGACATTGTCAGGCTAGGCAAGGAACTTGATTCAATCTGGAATGATGCAGCACATCTCAGAAAGCGCTTTGACAAGGACCTCAAGAAGTCAACTCTCTATCACTGCACAGCCCAAGATTGGTTCTATGCCAACACCATCGATGCACTCAAGACAGCTAAGCCAGATTGTGAGTATGATGAAGCCTACCACACACTAGCAAAGAAGCAGCAGGATGGCAAGATCTCTGGCCACATTAGAGGGGCAGCCAGGGTTGCTGTGAGTGCAGAGCAGGGGGACAACAACCAGGCAGAGCAGGGACCAAGGGGCAGATGCGATCCCTGCAACCCCTCAGCCCCTCCGAAATGCTACACGTGTGGAGGACCAAACCATATCACCCACAATTGCATGAACAACAATATGACACAAGAAGCAAGCCACTAGGAACTTGGGTGCACCTTCCTAGTGATTGATGGGGGCAAGCAATTGGCATGTGACACCTGGATCATCGATTCAGGTGCAACTCATCATATGGTAAATGATGAGAGAATGCTGCTCACCTCGATGAGCAAGGTCAGCCAGATCAGTATGGCAGGGGATGAAAGGCTTCAGGTGAAGGCCATAGGAGATGCCTCCCTTTGGGTTGGTGAGGCTACCATCCAGCTATTGGATGTGCTCTATGTGCCAAAACTCAATGCTAATTTATTGTCCATACAAGGCTTGATCTAGAATGGTGCATGAGTAACCTTTGATGAGTTTGGGACTACCATAAAGCAGAATGATGGTACCCAAGTGCAATTCAGGAGGAACAGGAGACAAGGCTGCTTCGAAGTGTGAGGACAAGCACTGGTCTTGGAGCTGGAGGAGACTCACAATGATGTCCCAGAGGACAATAAGAACACAGGAAGACAAAACAATGTCCCAGAGGACAATAGGAACACAGGAGATCAGGACAGCTACCTCTGGCATGAGAGGTTTGGACACCTGGGACAAGATAAGACAAGGCAGATCCAGGCACACTACCTTGGTACTGATGAGAGGATGGAGCATGAGTTGAAGCATTGCAATGCATGAAGTCAAGGGAAACAGACCTGAGCATGGATGAGCCAATCAGAGTCGAAAAGAGCAGGGGCACCACTAGAGCTAGTACACATAGATTTGATAACAGATTTCAAGGGCCATGCCAACTACCACTGTGCACTAGTTGCTGTGGATGACTTCTCCTCCCTGATCTATGTGGAACCACTCTGCACTAAGGGTGCCACACTCATGGTGCTGAGAAGGTGGATCACCAGGATGGAACAAACAATGGACAGGAAACTCAAAACACTCCACAGTGACAATGGAGGAGAGTGGTGCAGTTTGGGAGCTGAAGACTGGCAAACTCAGGAGGGTTTCAAGTGGCAAAAGAGCATCCCGGGGATCAGTATCCAAAATGGATGGGCAGAGAGAGTGATCAGATCAGTCCAAGAAAAGATGTGCTCGATGCTCATTGGTCAAGCTTGCCCCAGAGAGTTATGGCCATATGCAATCACAGCAGTGGCACACATGATGAACCTCACCCCATCAGCCACCAAGACCATTCCTCATGAGGCCTTTTATGGAACCACCATGCACAAGCTGGCCCAACAGCTGCGAGTCTTCAGATGCTTAGCATGGGTCCATGTTCAACAGAAGGACCAGCAAGGCAAGTACAGGGCTAGAGCAAAGCCAGCCATCATGATTGGGTATGATGACAAGCACAAAGCATGGAAGTTTTGCAACCCAGACCAGCCCATGTCAATCCAATGGAGCAACTCAGCAATGTTCCATGAGGACAAAGGATGGAGTGATCACCAACAGGAGGCATTCAAGCCCATGGCAACTGCAGAAGTTGAGGAGGAGGGTGTCATGCCAACCACAGTGGAGGAGGAAACCAGATCAGAGGCCATGGTGGAGGATCTCCTACCAGCTATAGACAGCACAGTAGGCACCACCAACACAGCAGTACTGAACCTGGACCCAACCCTTGGAGAGGCAATGAACAGTGAGGACACCCAGCTCTGGAAGGAGGCAATATGAAAGGAGCTGGAAGGACTTGAGGCAATGGGGACTTGGGAGGTGGTGCACCAACTGCCAGGAGTACCACTTGTGGACTCTAAGGTTGTACTTTGGCTGAAGCTTGATGCTGATGGCATGCCTGTCAAGCACAAGGTGCAACTGGTTGCAAGGGGCTTCACACAGAGAGAGGGGATTGACTACCAAGAAACCTTCTCTCCAGTAGCACCCCTTGGAGTGATCAGAGCCATCTTAGCACTAGCAGTGCAGAACAACTGGGAGGTGCATGCTCTGGACATCACTATGGCTTACTTGAACTCCATGTTAAAGGAAGCAATCTACATGAAGCCACTGGAAGGATCAGGAGTAGCTCCCGGCCAGGTGTACAAGGTAGTCAAGGGTTTATATGGCCTAAAGCAGTCCAGGCAAGAATGGAACCAGGAGTTCAACAGGTCTTTGTGACACATGGGATTCTTCCAGGTAGAGTGTGCTCCCTGCATCTACACCAAGGGACAGGGTGAAGATATGGCCATTGTGGTCATCTATGTCAATGATACATTGGTCATAGCACCACGACTGGAAACAGTCCTAAAGGTTAAGAAGCAGATTGGCCAGAGATGGAAGATGGAAGATAGTGGTGAGGTCTCTCACTTCCTTGGCATCAAAATCAGTCGAGACTGTGCAATGCACACCATGACAATTGGTCAGTCAGGGTACATCAACCAAGTGCTGGCAAAGCACCTGGACAAACATACAAAGCTGACCATGGTCCCAATGCAGAGCATACTGGAGGGAACCCTTGTCACAAGTGCAAAGCAACAGAAGGAGTATCCGGTGATTGTTGGCAAGCTGCTCTGGGTTGCCAACAGCACCTGGCCTGACCTTAGCCTCACCATGGGCATTCTCGCTAGACACATGCACAAACCATCACAGGAGCATTATCAGGCAGCACAATGGGCCTTATGCTACCTCGAAAGCACAAAGGAGGTTGGATTGGTTTATAGGGCAAATGAGTTGCAAGAGCCACTGGTCACGCACAGTGATGCAAACTGGGCGAGCAATGCCACCATACAGAGAAGGAGTACATCAGGGTCAGTGGCATTAGTGTATGGGAACCCAGTAGCCTGGAAGTCAGCAATGCAAAAATGTGTATCATTGTCTGCCATTGAGGCGGAGTTCATTGCAGCCACAGAAGCAACACGTGAGGTGCTCTTCCTCAAGCAGCTGCTATGCTCAATTGGCATTGCCACAGGCACCCCAATGGTCTACTCAGACAACACTGGTTGCATACAGGTTAGTAAAGATCCAGCACAGCATTGGAAGCTTAAGCACATTGACACCAAGTATCACTTTGTCCATAACAATGTCCAAGAGGGAAGGGTGCAGATCAAGTATGTGGACACCACAAGAAACTTGGCAGATGTACTCACAAAGCCCATTGGGAGACAAGCAATGCAGCAAGCAAGATCTGGGCTACACCTGTAAATACTGGCAGCAGCATACAGAATGGGGTCCCCAAGCTATGCAACAGTATTGAAGAACAGAGGTCACACCTTGAAACAACAGCATAATGAACAGGGTACATATGCTGTTGAGGGGGGGAGTTGAAGTAGATAAAAGCTGCACAAAGCATAGAGACTGTGGAGAAAGTGTTTACAGCCAAGAAAAAGGCTTGTGCAAAAGGGGCTCAGCAGTGCATGCATGCATGTGTTCCAAGCATGCATGAGTGGGGAAAACTTGAAGATACTTGACTTGCATTTGTACTTAGAACTATCATCATCAACAAAAACGCTTCAACTGACCGAAGGGCGGGAGCCAAGATCTTGCAGGCGGGCCAAACAGAAGTCTGGGAGCGAAAGAGCCTTACTCAAAATCGTGCAAGAAGGTGAATTTCCTTTTCTCTCTCTCTCTTCCTTTGCGTTGAGTAGGCGTCGGTTCTAACGGCGGATTTGCAGTGAAAGAGCAGGAGAAAGGTTGGATGGCCTTTTCGAACTCGGTCTCGTGACACGATTTATTTATTTTTTCTCTTTTTTTTTTTTTCCTTTTTTTTCTTTTTCTTTTCTCTCCGGAAATCGGGACAATATGGTTTTCCTCTCAAGGTACTCAATGCAACGACCCGATACTTAGTATGCTCGATCTTTCGTTCCAGGCTTAACCTCATTGGGCTGTTACATGGCAGCGAGGATGAAGCTTGTCGACCAGCTTTATCTTTGAGCAAGGAGAGTGTGAAAGGAGGAAAATTTCGTCTGAGTTTTATGCATGCAGATTGGTGCCTCTTTTGCCGCGCTTTCCCTCACCTGGTTTGCTCATCTGACTGTCATCCGGAGAGATAGCAAGACCGGAACAGGTTCTTCCTACTGTGTCGTGTGCGTATGGGTTCTGCAGGTGCCAGTTCCAAACAATGCTTTGGTCGTCCTCATCATCCTCAGGAGACCATGTTCAGCTTGAGAAGGGGTCTTTCCGAGCTTTTTGAAGCAACGTTCTTTTCGAACGGAAGGGAAATTCTTGCAAAGAGGGGTAATCGGCAGTGGATACCACCACCAATGCGTATCACAACGCCTACGCACCTTGCTTCTCCATCTCATGACAGTGAACCTGCACGCACCATGGCAGACCCTACTACAGTAGCATTTGCGCAGTACATAGATAGTCAATCAGAATGGCACCTGGGGTAAGAGATAGCATTGCAGAGCGGGGGAGGAACGACTTGCATCAACTCACGGCGATGTCCGAGCACCTCTCATGGCCTTCATCTCTTCCGAGCATCCTTCGTGCAACCTAACAGAGTTTGCCCGCCAAACAAACACCATCTACGGCTGCTCGGAAGACATCTCAACTCGGCTACCACCACCATCCTTTGCATCTGTTGAAACACCATTACCCCTTCCAATCGCAATCCCACATGGCGCCCCGCACTTCCTCTCGCACTCTTCCTCTGTCACTCTTCCTCTCGCACTCCGCACTTAATTGCCAGTTGATAACAAGATCTGGGTGTCGTTGTTGACGTCCCGTGATCGCGCTTCACGCTATCTGTAACCAAGATGATTGCTTGGCCCCGCACAACACCCCCTCTCTTCTCGGGCTTCTCCGAATCTTCCCCGCTCGGTCCTTCCCTTCTCCTTCCCTTCCGTTCCTTCTTCGTTTCCGCTGTGTTAACCATCCCTACCCGTGTACCGATTTGTCCGAGTTTGCTGCTTTGTGACCTTGCAGACCGACTGTCACTTCACCCTGCCCATCTGTTTCGGCATCAATCCTTCCTATCGTCAACCGCCTCCAGCGGATTGCTGGTTCCGGATAAGAGTATCTTTCAGCAGCCGTCCTCCTTGCTCTTCTTCTCGGCATGAGATTTCCATCGCAGCCATCCATAGATGACTTTGAAGGTCTACATCACACCCAGACTACGGATCCTCGGAGTTCTGCACAAGCGACATCCCATGTGATAAGGAACAGACACGATTGAAACAGGTACGATGTAGGATGCCTATGGTACACGACAAGTAAAATGTAGTAAAGGGTGCTACGGCAAGCATGTTGAGTTGTTGACATCCACGCTCTCCGCATACGGCAAACACATCGACGCCAGGAGCCGGACTATCTTACTGATCGCCGATCCTTACACAATCTCCATCCGATCAAGCCTAGGATCGGGAACCGCTATCGCTTGAGTATACCGGACATACCGCACTACAATGCCTCGCACCTACTCAGCAATGATCAACGAAGCCTTACCATATCCAGTACCACAGCAAAGCGTAGCGACTCCCACCTGCTGACCCGTTCTCCTCAATTCAGCCAACAAACTTGTCACCAACCTTCCACCCGATGCACCCAGTGGGTGACCCAGCGCAATAGCTCCACCCTTAGGGTTCACTTTTGCTGCATCCAACTTGAGCGTATCCATCACCATCAACGACTGAGAAGCAAATGCCTCGTTCAACTCCCACAGATCCACATCATCCGTCTTGAGCTGGAAACGCTGCAAAAGCTTGGGCACAGCCTCTGCAGGTCCGATGCCCATCACATCTGGCTTAACACCCTTAGTTGCTGTACCAACCCATCGACCCAGAATCTCCATACCGGCCGCTTCAGCCACATCTCGTCTTGCCATAGTGAGAGCAACAGCTCCGTCACTCACTTGGGAAGAGTTTCCGGCTGTGCTCCTACCGTCCGATCGGAAGACCGGTTTCAGTTTACCAAGAGATTCAGCGGTCGTACCTGGTCGAATCCCCTCATCTTTACTAATGAGCTTCTTGCCCTCTTTGCCTGTTTCGGGATCGATCCATCGTACTTCGATAGGTTCGATTTCTGAGCCTAGTCGACCATCTTGCTGTGCAGCTTCCGCTTTACGGTGCGAATCAGCAGCGAATTGATCTTGACGTTCACGACTGATGTTCCACTTATCGGCAACCCTCTCCGACGTCTCACCCATTGGTAAGATGCAATCTCTCGCATCAACCGAATCGGACTCCTTGAGGATAGGACTGAGATCAACAGGGATAGCACGAGATCCGTAATTGCGAGTCATCGATTCGACACCTGCTGCGATACCGCATTGAATCTCGCCAGCTCGAATAGCGTTGGCGATATCAGTGATGCTCTGTAGAGAACTAGCACATTGACGGTTAACAGTCTTGTAGGCAGAAGTGATAGGCATGCCGGCGTGCAAAGCTGCCATGCGACCCGATTTTGCGCCGCCGAGCTCCATGAGGACCGTGCCGGTGCAGATGTCTTCGATGATGTCCTTGTCTACGCCGCGCGATTCGAGTCGTTCGCGAGTACGTTGAAGGACGTGAGCGAGGAGTTCTTCCGGGTACGCATCTTTGAAGCCTTTCTTCATCCGGGCGATGGGTGTGCGGAGAGCGGTGGTGAAGACTACATCGTCGGCTCGCTTTTGGAGGAAGCTTTGAAGGCCTCGTCGCACGGCATGGGTGCTACGGAATGCCATTTTGAAGTTCGAGCCTTGAGGAAGGTGTTGTGATGATGAGAGCGAAGGAAAGGTCTCCTATGTACCGCCTAAATTTTGGCAAGTCTTGTATCGTGGTGATAGTAGTAAGCTGTCAAGCTGTGTACCGCTTGCTTGAGAAACTATGATTGTGTTTGAAGAAGGAAGGTAAGATCAAGTGTTGGACCCGACCTGACCCGTACTTGACACAGCCCGAGCTAATGGCGTTGCTGCTGCTGTCCGTCACCTCGCTCAAGTCCGAACGTTCTTCCAACTCTGCCAACTGTGGGGAACAAAAAAAAATCTCCACTCCCTCGCCGCAACGCTTTCCGTCAATTCCGTTGACACAACTTTCTTCCGCCCGCGGTTTCATTCCAAAGTTGAAAATCGGGCTCGCCATTATCGGGGCTTGATTTTCAGGGTCGCAATTTCGACTTTCAATTGAAGATAACAATTAATATACGGCGTTATCGGGGTCACGATCAGACTCCCTTTGCCACAGCCGTATGTTCTATGTAATGCTTAGTTTTCATAGTGTGAGACTAAATGACAAACACATATATATACTCCATTCACCGCTCTGATCCCATCCGAGGCAGGGTGTGTTCCTTCATTTGTACCCCTGTGTTGCTATGATACCGGGTGCCACTGTGCTGTCACTATGACAACAATTGCGTACCTCATTGTGCTCCTCGCTTATGTGAGCCTCCCGTATCTCAATGTCTCGGCCGTAACACGTGCACCTTGCTTGAGATGCTGACGCATCTTCAACTCCCCCCTTCGGCGGGATCTCCAGTCCTATCATCCTAGCCAATCGTGAGGTGTTAAGGCCCTGTAAGGGTTTTGTCAAGACATCTGCAACGTTGTTTGCCGTTCCGACATATTTGATCTCCACATCGCCCTCTTGTACGTGATCGCGTACGAAATGATACCGTGTGTCGATATGCTTTAACTTCCAATGTTTGGCTGGGTCTTTACTCACCTGTATGCACCCCTGGCTGTCTGTGTATAGTACGGGCCAAACGCCCGTGGCCTCCAAATCCCGGAGCAAATATGAGAAGAATAAGGTTTCTCGTACCGCTTCGGAAGCGGCGACAAACTCTGCTTCGACTGCCGACAGTGCCACACACTTCTGAACGTGTGATTTCCAACTCACCGGACATCCATACACATATGTTATCGACCCTGAGGTACTTCTTCGTCCATTTGTGGGGTCGGATGCCCAGTTTGCGTCGGTATACGTCGTTACCGGTGTACCCGAGTGCTCGTTTGTCTCTCCTCCTAGGTGCAACTGATATTCGTTCGTTTGGTTCAGGTACTTTACCACGTGGACAGCTGCCTTCCATGCACTGTCGATCGGGATCGACATATATCGCGCCAATACGCCGACGGCAAAGGCAATATCTGGTCGGGCTGTGTTGGAGACCCATAATAGTTGGCCGACCAATTCTTGATACCTCTTTGCTCGCTTAGGTTCACATCGCTCGCCTCCGGCGGTGTTCGCTACACTCAGCATGGGTATCCAGGATTTCTCGTTTGCTCCTCCTAACCATTTGTTCACCATTTCCTTGATGTATGCCGTTAGACTCAGGGATATCCTCCTCCGTCTTCTATCACGTATAATCTTGATACCCAGAAATTCTTTGATCCTTCCATTGTCTTGCGTCTCCCATTTGTCCATGATCTCCCGCTTTGCGCGGTCTACTTCCTCACGACTGGGTGATGTTATCAGCATGTCATCCACGTATGCTGTGATGATCGTGATCTTGTCGCCTGTCCCTCTTGAGTATAGGCATGGAGCGCTCGGCATGCAATGAAATCCGATCGTCCGGAGGTGTGAGTCTAACTCAATGTTCCATTCTCGGCCCGACTGTTTCAAACTGTACAGTCCTTTCACTACCTTCAACACCTTTCCGGGTGGTATTTCGATTCCTACTGGGGGCTTGAGGTATACATCATGGTGTATAGTGGAGTTCAGGTACGCTTGCTTTACGTCAATAGAATCCATTTCCCAATCTCGTACTGCTGCGACCGCGAACACCCCTCGAATGGATTGGATAGGTGCTACTGGTGCGAAGACCTCTGTATAGTCGATGCCCTCGCGTTGAGTGAAACCTCGTGCCATGAGCCGGGCTTTGAACTTTGTCGGCACGAGGTTTGCATCGGTTTTGATCTTGAGTACCCAACGTGTGTCGACGGTGTTTGCACCCTTTGGAAGGTCGACTATCTCCCATGTGCCCATCGCCTCTAATCCATCCAGCTCCTTTCGCATGGCCTCCTCCCAGTGCTTTCTGTCCTCTCCATTCATTGCTTCATGTATGGTTGGGTCCAGGTTCTTTCTCCGTTCCGGTCGCGTCGCTACGAGTCCATAGAATTCGCTGTCAATTTGAGTTTCGGCGATTGGTCCTTGTTCCATCACCTCTGCTATTCCTTCGCGTAATCTTTCTTCCGAGTCTGACTCCATATCCATGTATTCTCGTAGTGGCTCTTCATCTGTTTCGTCGAATATGTTTTCTTTGTTATATCCTAGATCTTCGAGATTTTCTTCTGTCATCGTCATTGGGGGTGCCTTTGTATCAACCGGTCGCCACTCTGTTCTGTCTGACCAGCACTTTGATTCCATGAATTTTGCTGAATTGCTCCAGAAGATGTTCGGATTGTAGTCCGGGCTGTAGAAAAGCCAGCCCTTCCTCTCTAGACTGTACCCTAAGAAAATGGATGCGACGGCTCGCTGGTCCAGTTTCTTGTTGTCCCGTTTAACTTTGGGTATGTTTACCCATGCCAGACAACCAAACACTCGTAGGAGATTTAAAGCTCGTTCCGGCGACTTACCAAACATCGCTTGGTAAGGGAATTCATTATCAACGCTCGGAGTGAGGTTTATTTTGAACGCTGCAGCTCTGATCGCGTATGGCCAGAACTTCTTCGGTAGTCTCCTCTGCATTAGCAACGTTCTCATCTTCTCTCCAAGGGTCCTGTTCATTCTCTCTACCCGTCCATTTTGTTTGCTGTTGTACCCTACGGTGGTTTGCCACTCTATGCCCTTTTCTAGCGACCATTCTAATGCATCATTGCTTTTCCATTCTGTTCCTTGATCGGATCGGATCGCCTTTAGCTTCCGATCCGTCTGTGTCTCCAGGAACGAAACAATTCTTTTAAGTTGCATAAAGGCATGACTCTTTCGTGTCAATGGCTGTGCATACACATACTTGCTATGATCGTCGACCAGCACCAACGTGCATGTGTACTCCGTCACGTGGGACAAGTCTATTATTAGATCGACGTGGATAAGATCCAGGGGCCCTACGGCTCTCTCGCCGCTACCTTTCCCCATCCGAGCGCTTGTGCTCTTGGATCGTACGCACTGCTCACATGTCAGGGCGGTGTTTGGATCCAATTTCATGTTATGCTTATCCTTTAATTTGTTTGTGATCGCCTTCGCTTTGTCTCTTCCTGGGTGCCCGAGACGCTCATGCCATAGTTGTTGCTTTGAAACTTTCGGCTCATTCTTAATATGCTCGAACTCCTCATCAACACCTTCAAACAATGGTGCTGATGTGGCCATCGCGCTTTCTTGCCATGTGTCGCCTCGGAACTCCAGAAGTCCTCGCTCGCGATTCTTTGCAATCTTAAGTGTCATGCCGTTTGTTAAGAAAATTTGGCCGCCGGTTGTGTCCAGTATCACTCGTGCTCCCTCATCCGTTAATGAATTTGTTGACAGAAGGTTAACATTAAGGTGCTTTACATACAATACATTTTGCAGAGAGATTTCCCCGTAATCTGTTGATATGCTCGCATCTCCTATAGCTGCCGCTTCCAAGACCTCGCTTCCGGCGGTAATTATCCGCTTTCGGCAAGTTCTCGGGTGAATGAGCATGCTGTAGTCTTTCACCATATGATAACTCGCCCCCGAGTCCAAGATCCAATGAGCTGTTTCTTTTGGGTTCGAGGGGTCCTGCCATTTCATTGGGAGGGTGAGGGAGCACCACGCTTCCTATTTGGGTTCAGCGAGGGGAGAGTCCTTGGGAATGGTAACCAAGGCGTCGCATTGGCTGATACCATGTCCCGGTCGCTTGCAGATCCAGCATCGGATTCGGCGTGGTTTGCTTGCGTTCCTCGGGCTCGCGTGGCTGTTGTCGGCTTCGGCTTCGGTCTCTCCGGCCCGTTCATTTTGATCGTCGTTGCCGGCGGTTCTAGCGCTGGCTTGTCGGGGGTCGATCCTTTGCGCGGGGACACTCTCGACAGCAGTCTGCCGGATGCTTAATGCGGTGGCAAGGGCGTTGAAGTCGATTTGATGGACGGTGGCAACCGTCTCCTTGTACACCGGGTGCCGGATCGTGCATTTCTGCAGGGCCGAGAACAATGTATCATCGGCGAATGGTTTTCCGAGGAGACTGCTTTCAGTTTGTATGGAACGGATCTCTTGAATTAGCTTTCTGGCATCCGAGTGAAACATCTTTGCATCGTTGAGTTGCGAGATAAGCGCAAGTCTGTGGGACGTCTTGGTGGCTTCATTCGTGAGACCGTTTTCGATCTTTCTCCATACTTGGTTGAAAGTAAGGTACTCCTTGATTACATCTAGAACGAGGTAGTTTATATTGTGTTCTCCGGTAGTATCGATTGTTCCACGCAGGGCGTTAATTAAAGCATCGTCAAGGGAGCGGCTCCATTTCGGGTGTTTCTTGTCGTACGTTCCCTCAAGATGTTTCATCGCATGAGGCACGGATCGGAGGAAAGATTTCACGTGAGCGCTCCAGCTATGGTAGTTTCGTGACGTGAGCTTTGGCACGGGTTCAAGGAGCTTTGCTAGGGTGCGAAAGTTATATCGCTTGTCGCCATCATCGAAGTCGGAGTCCGAATCGGTGTCTCCGTCGGCTTCATCGTTGATGGCCTCCGGCTCGTTCTCGCTCGTGGCATTATTGTCGACTCGAACCTGGGTGTTCTTGCCTTTTCTGCTTCCTTTAGTCCTCGTTTCGGTGTCTTCTACCATGGTTGTCGGCGAGTTTTCGGTTAGCTCGGTGATAGCTTCTTCAGACTCTTAATCAATTGAAGATAACAATTAATATACGGCGTTATCGGGGTCACGATCAGACTCCCTTTGCCACAGCCGTATGTTCTATGTAATGCTTAGTTTTCATAGTGTGAGACTAAATGACAAACACATATATATACTCCATTCACCGCTCTGATCCCATCCGAGGCAGGGTGTGTTCCTTCATTTGTACCCCTGTGTTGCTATGATACCGGGTGCCACTGTGCTGTCACTATGACAACAATTGCGTACCTCATTGTGCTCCTCGCTTATGTGAGCCTCCCGTATCTCAATGTCTCGGCCGTAACACGTGCACCTTGCTTGAGATGCCGACGCATCTTCAACTCTTTCTTTTTGGAGCCGTAAATCAGTTGTCGAGCAGTGCTTGACATGTTGCGTCCTATGGTCCTTCTCGTCATTGTCGACACTTCATGCTGGTGGCATAAGGTCTAGACATGGACTCTATGCTAATGCAGGAACTTTTCGGGGAGCCTACGCTGATTTCGAACTCTACCTTTACCAAAGCTGAGGCGGTGAATGTGGCGAAAGGAGTCAAGATTAGCAGGCTCACGAGGGTACTGTAGGGAGTTGCCGCCCACGTGTGAGGTTGTTGAAGTACCTTCCTTGGTTCGGCCCTGCTACTGAGTCTTCTCAAACCCTGGAACGTCCTGATTGGGGTGCCGAAAAGGGCTGTGCCTGAACCGTGAGGGTTGCGAGGTATAAGACAAGCTGCTTTCGTAAATCCCGTGCTTGCAAGGTTCTTTCCGTATCTCCTCCAGTCTCCTCCTCCCGCCCTTCCACCAGCACCGACGTTGAGGCTCTGCCTCACGCAGCACCACAGCTGAAAGCTCGCAGGCCGAGTCGTGTACCCTCGGATCTTCCTGTCTCTCTTTCAAGATAGGCCCGGATCCCTAACAAGGTGTCTCGTGTTTGATACACGCGACCACACCAACCCCCCAAGGCAAGCAGACTGCTGGACAGTTCGGTGAGTATCACGTTTTGCTGCATCTACATAACGGCTCGATCTTGATCACTACTCCCCTCACCTCTCACCTCTCTTCCTTCCAGCACAAAGAACGTTCCTATAACCTTCTCGTTCATCGAGGAAGTTCTAATCAAGATGACCCAAACTCGAACCTGGAACGCTTCCCTACCCTGCCTGCTCGTAGCTATAGCACTCAGCGGCTTCATCCTTCAAAGCGTCAAAGCGGGGGTACTTCCACGTATGACATCCTTTAAGGTAGCAGATGCCGACACAGGCCTATCGGCATCACCAACACCACTTCCCGTAGTTGCAACATACACGCTCTACTTTGGCAAGAATCGTCGAAACCTTCGATGGGCTTACAGGGCGAAAAGCTCGTCAGTTGGCCATGATTCTTTCGAATCAAACGAGCGTCGTTGCCAACGCATCGAAGAGCGAAACTATTCTATCGAACCTTGCTGAAGCATATCCTTCCAACAACATCACGAGCGGGCAAAAATCTCAGCAATCAACAAATGCTAAGCAAATCGCAGCAATACCCACTCAAATCCCCACAAACACTACCACCGCCGCTACTCCGCGCAAATACATCATCTCCTCCGGCCGCTCAAACATCACCCTCCTCTTCGACACTCCCGAATATGGTCCTTCGCAAGTACGTCGCGATCTTCACCTGATCCGAAAATGGGCTTACGACCTGTCACAGCTCTCCACCCTTGCGCTTCTAGAAGAAACAGTAGCAGCGATTATGTCTGCTTCTGCACGATACTTCCCCGAGCTCTCTACTCGGGATGCAGCACGAGTGATCATGGCAGACATAAAAGCGGAGTCGGATTTCGACCACGATGCGGTCTCCGGTGGCCGTCTCGATTCGGGATCGAGTTGGGGGTTGATGCAAGTGTCTCCCTTTGGTTCGGGAGAGTTGAAGTTGTTTCAACAACATGCTACCGTCACCAAAAACACTTATTCTTGGAGCACAGAGTACAACCTCACTACCGCCCCAACCTCGTTCAGGGCTGGACCACTGCTGGATTGGGATACAGGCAAAACTCTCGATCTTAAGAATCTGACAAATGAAGATCTATTCAGACCCTGGGTAAATATTCACGTCGCAACATGGATACAGTGCAATCTAGCCCGAACGTCGAGTCAAGACCCTTATACTTGGCCTCAGGTCTATGCGAAATACAATGCAGCTCGCAACACCAAAACCGGCTGGGCTGCGGTAGAACAAGCCCTAGTGGGGGCAAAGTTGCCTCGAACCTTTCAAACGGGTCTGGGAAGCTGGGTTGCAGGTCCAGCAGTCGACGGATATGGCAGCTATACTCAGAAGGGAGACGATGTTAGTTCGCCTTACTTGAAAAATATCGCTGCTGGGTTAAGCGTGTTGTATGAGACTGACATACCACCTAGCTGGCTGAATACACTCACTCTTCACGGGGGACTTGTTGACTTTCACTAACACCCCCCTCCAAATCGATAGACAGATATGTGTTGATTGATAGAAATGCAAATAGAAATACAACCTCCTTCCCCTCCAATTCGCCACACTACTAGCGGAAAAGACTTGCGATCTTATCCTCGACTTCCTGTTCCGTCATTCTGATATGTTTACTCGGATTCTTTGTGAAATCGCTCGCCTTATGTTTACCCAAAAATCTTCCATACATGGGGCAAACCAACCTCGTCACATCTCTCCTCAACCTTTCCTTCAACTCCACATCCTCCCTGCTTACCGGATAGGCTCTGTGTAACCTCTCCAGATCATCCAACGCTTCGTAGAACTTAGCAAACCGATCTTTCACCTGATTCTTCTCCGACCCAGACCCAACCCCAATAAGCTTCGACGTCGCATGCCTATGATAGTGCTGGTTAGCATTCAGCGGCTGGTCCTCCATCAGCGGTGCAACCACAGGAGACCATGCGTCGAGATACGCTGTGTTAGCTTGTCGAAAAGCTGTATTCAACAAATCTTCACCCATCTCTCCAAGATGAAGGGAGACGATCGAAGCAGGCTTCTCATCTTCCCCTGCGCCAAGCCAGGAGGGGAGAGGAGCAGAGAGCGTTCGACGAAGATGTCCGGTGTTGTTAAGAAGGAACACCGATGCGGTGGAAGGTTGACGGATGGCTCGAGAACGTGCTTCGAGCGAGGTAAGGATTACTGCGACTACATCGTTCAGGTAGTCGCCAACAATGGTTTGCTTGCTGGGATGGTTGTCCAACCCGAGTGAGAGAACGGGAGCTACACCGCTGGACATCATCCAGTTGCCATTACCGAGTGTTTGGAGGAGGGGGGAAACAACATCGCTGTATTCGGTGATCTGGCGGATGAACTGCAAACCGAGATAGGTGATCTCGTTGACGGATGTGCTGGGTACTTCGGCAGCTTTGCGTGCCGGAATGGCCTTCACGTCCTCGATGAATCGAGGGAAAATGCCGATCGCGATGTTCTTCAGCTTGCTGTAGATCTCGAGTAGTTCAGCAGCAGGTGCGAAACCGGCGTTTAGGTCGAGATCGGCCTTGTCGATAGGTGTACTGCTGTACAAAGGTGCGTCTGGCGAGTCTTCCATCGATCGGATGAGAACGTCCCACCTTCCGGTCAAGATGACTCCAGATAAGGCACCAATAAGGTCGAGTAGGAAAGAGGCGTGTGTGACCAAATGCCGGCGAACGTGTGACTTTATCGTGCTGAGTGACTCTATTAAGCCATTGATTGCTGTTGCTGCGAGCTGGGAGAACGTAGACGCTAGCAGCAACGTCTCCTTATCCACCTCTGCTGACGATATTAGCCCTTGCAAAATGCGGTACTCGTTATCAAGCATGCCGTAGTACGCCTCAAACAGCTCAACAGCGCCAGCTTCACCTCGACGATAGCTGGAAGAGTGATCTTCGTCATCATGGTTATTGACCATGACCATTCCGGCTCCACTAGCTCCAGTCCCGATCTTTTCGAGTGCATACTGCTGCAACCTTGACGCAAGCGGAATTAGGCATTGCGCGAGATAGTTGCTTCTCACGCTAGCATACGTTGCAAAAGCAGCCGAAAGTGGACTGTACCCTGTGCGTGGATGACGTGGTAGCGTCGAATGATAATTGAGGATAGGTATGATCGCGTTGTGTGTTGCCTCCGATAGCACGGGATAGTGTGCGTTGCGACTGTACTCGCTCAGATCGATGACTCCCGAATCTGCGCGGACCCAGTCCGACACGACGTTGGTGAGGTTCCGAGCGCCAAGCTCGATAAGATCGTTCATACGCTTCATGACACCCTCTTGACTCTTTAGGTCGGATTTCTGCAGGTAATTAAGGCCTTTAATGACGCGGTCGATGGTGTCCATATACGGTCGTGTGTCTCTGACATCAGGTGCTTGTTTGAGCAAAGGCTGCTCATCGATGACTACATCGTAGTGACCGAGTGTCTTGTTGAGTGCTGCTAAGGTGAGGTCGATGTTGTCTGACATGCGTGCAAGTTTTTGTGTGCCTTTGTGAATGGGCAAGATGCTGCCTTCGAGCTTGATGAGACGCTTGTCGAAGCCGGAAAGGATGGTGGTCATTCGACTGGTGAGAGTAGCGAGTTTGCGTTGGTTTTGCGAGAGCATTTGAAGCTCTGCAAATGCGACTTCGGTATCATCGTGGATAGCGCCGACACCTAGGCTTGAAAATGTGGATGAAGTCGCTGTTCGATGAGGCAGCTTGCTAGGGTTGATCGAGGAGGAAGCCTTGCTGCTTTGGCCGGGGTAGGACATGTTGTCGACCTTAGCAGCCTGACTGCTCCAGAAGCTTCAATTGCTTGAGGATCCGAGTCAGCTCTTCAAGGTTGAGATGCGCTCATATCTAAGTTGAGTGCCACTGTGTTGCTGTCGCCGTCGTCGTCGTCGTCGTCGTCACACTTTGTGTACGGTCTTGGTTGGTTACGAAGTGACAAGAATGGAAACAGCATCGGTGAATTCGAATTCAGGGTTCGGATGGCGTGTGAGAAATGTGTGTCCGTGCGTATGTCAACTCTTTGAATCTGAGATCGGAATTTCGATCTTGACAGCTGACCCGATCCCGGCTATCCTTTTTTGCGGTGTTGCTCAGCTTTGGCCAGGCAAAAAGGCAGAAAGATCACGTCATCCGCGGCAATTGTTGGAACATCTCGTGTGCCTTGTCAAGTCAGCTCTCAACGTGGAGAAAGGAGCAGCTCAGCAACTGCAGGTTTGGGTGGCACTACAGTACCTTGCCACCTTTACTTGCGTCTAACATCTTTCATCCCAATCACAATCAACACACCCAAGATCCTATCGCCCAACCTGCGTCGCATACTCCTTGCACTAGTCTTTGGGTCTCTCGCAATCATCTATCTCCCGCTCATGAGCAGATTCTTTTCGCTCTTCACCAAATCGTCGCAGCCGCTCATCCAACACCTCGGACCACCGACCATACCCACCGCTCAAGCCGCACAGTCAGCCCTTGCCAACATGTCTGCTAGACAAGAGACTGCCACCGTCGCTTCCGGTTGTTTCTGGGGTACCGAAGACATCTACCGCAAAGCCTACGGCAACGGCAAGGGCCTCCTCGATGCTAAAGTCGGCTTCATTGGTGGAAGCGAATCGAGCAAGAACCCTACCTACGAAGAAGTCTGCACCGGACGAACGGGTCACGCTGAGGCAACACAGATCCAGTACGACCCCTCGAAGGTATCGTACGCCGAGTTGATCGAGTTCTTCTACCGCACGCACGACCCTACGCAGCTCAACCAGCAGGGTAACGATCGAGGCACACAATACCGTTCGGCCATCTTTGCACACGATCAGAACCAGCTCGATACCGCAAAAAAGGTGACGGAGGAGGTGCAGAAGAAACACTTTGATCCCAAGGGAAAGAAGATTGTTACTCAATTGGAGATCAGGAAGGCGGAGGACTTTTTCCCTGCTGATGACTACCACCAACAGTATTTGATTAACAACCCGAATGGCTATCACTGCTCTACACACCGATACTGGTGGTAATCTGATTGCGGCACACGAAAATCTTGTATCACATCTAAAATTGGGAAGATATGTGTAAAGTCATCATCCCGTGGACGATATTGTCGTACGAAAATGGGGAGACCTGATCCTCGGTATGTAAAGCTTTTGACATAGCTTCTCCGAAGTCGTATCAGAAGTCTTGTAGATTGTGGATAGTTGCAAAGGCTTCGTTTGAGCAAGCTATAGAAGCAGCGCAAGATAGTAAGGTGCGGGGCGCGGTGGAGTGTTAGACCGCCTTTGTTTCCCGTGACCCAGATTAATGCGACGCGCCACGATATGCACGTCTAAAAGTGACAGTGCACAGCTGCCGCGCTTCTGCTGCTGAGCCTTTCTATGTCAGTGTGTCTCTCAACCGCTCGACATCAACACCTCCACAGAACCGCCATCTTACACAGCCGCACACGACTTCCTCGCCAACTACCACCATCAACCTCACATCCACGCCGTCCATCTGAGCGACTCGCCCATATCGGCAACACGACCCTTATGGATCTCGAGAGCAGCAATCGTCGCGTCAGCTCCAGTTCGCTGTGCAAAAGGAGAAGACACCAAGGACATATTGCCTCCCCATCCTCACGCACGTCAGTCACAACAACATCACACTTCCGGCAAGGTCCACACCTCAGATGCCTCGATTCGCCGTCCCAGCAGCGCCTAAATGTGCGCGATGCAACACATCCGTCTACCTCGCCGAACAGGTCATCGGTCCTGCTTCCAAGCCATACCACAAGACGTGTCTCACCTGTGTCGTGTGCAACAAACGACTCGATTCCACCCTTCTTGTAGAGCACGATGGTGAACCATACTGCAAGAACTGCCACAAAGAGCACCTGGGCACTGGCAAAGGTGGTTTTGCAAAAGCTGTATCGCTCAGCCCAACTTCGCCCAAATCGCCACGCTCTCCTGCTACCAATCTTACGAATTCGACAAGGAGCCCTATCTCGACTCCATCCAGGACAGGCGCTGCGATGCAGCAGTTCAGCACACCAGAGACTACACTCAGTAGAGGCGGCTACACGGATTCTTCGGCAAGGCGATCACCGAGTCCGACCAAGTTCACGCCAGGTGCGTCGCTGACGGGGAGTGAAGATCAGGTTCCAGGGATTAGTATCCGTTCGCGAGGGATTGGTGTGACTAGTCCTTTGGCGTCGCCTCCGTCGCCAACTAAGGCTTCCTCGCCTTCTGCACGTACTGCAGATATTGTATCGCGTAGTGGAGGGGGCAATAGCTCACCTGTGCCGATCAGGTCTATTGATGAAGCAATTGCTTCTGGTAATGCTGTGCTGAACGATCCTGTCGCTCGTCTACAGGCTGCTGTGAGAGGAATGAGCATCAATAACCCTCCTACTGCATCAAATGAGGATGACAGCTTCGAAGCGACCCCTACAGCACACTCTGCTACAGGCCACACGATCCCATCAGCCGACTACTACGCCACACCTTCTCCTCCACCTGCCTCGACCCGTGATCGTGCCACCACCCCATCATCCTCCTCCAAACCCCAGTACACCCAAGAAACAACCTACGCAGAAGATGGAACTCCCATCACGATCCAAACCTGTCGCATAGCCGCCACAGACACCATCGGCTCCATCCGTTTCACCGGCACGTCCTCCCCCACATCCACCACCGCCCGCCTTCCACCCACCGTCAACACCGCCTCCCCCCTCTCCGCCATCGGCTCCCTCCCCCTTCCTCGCCGCCCAGACCCCAAAACCCTAACCGGTGCATCAGGAACAGCAAAAATCGCCCCGCCACGTACAATCCCTAACCCAGTCACCGAATCTTCATCCACAGACTCTCTCCTCTCCTCACGCCGCAAGTCAGGAATAGACAGAATCGGATTGAGCTCAAGCATAGTCGACGCGAGTGGAGGTACCCCGTTGTGCGCGAGGTGCGGTAAACCGGTTTACTTTGCAGAACAGAAAGCTGCAGCGGGGAGTAAGTGGCACAGAGCTTGTCTGAGGTGCGATGGTTGCAGTACAACTCTGGAGTCTGGGAAGTTGGAGGAAGGGCCGGTGGGTGGAGGAGGGGTAGGATCGGGTGCGCCAAAGGGGGGTGCGAATGTTTGGTGTAGGATCTGTTATGCAAAGTATTTTGGGCCGAAGAATTTGGCTGTTGGGTTGTCACTACCGGAAACGATGCGTTGAGAGGTGTGGTGGGAGAGATGTATAACCAAATGTGATTGTTGTGTCCTCGGGTTCTGCCAGTGTGTCAATGTGTTGTGTGTGATGTGCGATTGGAGAGTGAACAAGCAAACAAGTGGAGAGAAAGGATAGTGCCATATGGGTATATTTCAGTGTCCATCGTCGATGTTACGAGTCAACTCGTTACAGGGTGTTGCTCATCGCAACTCAGCAGGCCATTCATCCCTCCTCCTCTGCACTCCCTCCTCCCCGAATCGAGGATTCATCGGAAACTGCAACCCTTCATTCGGATGCTTTCCGATCGGTAGCACCCACATCCAAACCTTCTCTCCCAAAGTTTGCTCAACATTCGTCCTTGCCGCGCCCTTCCTCTTCCCTCCAACCACTTGCTTATCTTTCCCTGCCTCCTTATCCCTCTCACCTTCCGCACCATAATGTACTTCGTCCGAGTTGGCCAACCACCACCGATTCCCCCCCTTCGTTAGCTTACCCCACTCCTCATCCCAATCCCTAATCATCTTTCTCTTCTGTTTCAACCCTCCCAAAGCCCCCTGCTTGCCTTTCTGCATCCCAAACCATCTATCGACCAACACTCTCTCCCTTCCCTGAACCCTACTGATCCCGACGTGTTCAACAGTTGTCATGTTATGCACCATCAAAAAAACATGCGTACCCAGTAGTGCCCCTGTAAAGATCAAAAAGATCGCGCATATGGGGAAAAGCGAGATGAGAAACCCATCCACTTTCCACTCCCCTGCCGTGTTAAGCGACTGAATCCCACGGCTGAAGAAAACTGCAGTACTAATGAGGGTATAGAGCTCGAGCAAAGTAACCCAAAACACAAAGATAAAAAAGAAGCGTTGGTTATGCGCCCCAACACAGCCTCCTACCCAGGGACAGTGATGGTCCATCTTAAGAACGCACGTTCCGCATCGTCGACAGTGGTGTGCACGAGGAGGTTTGACGCGTCGACAACGATGACAGTACAGAGCGGAGGCGGAAAGAGGAGGTGGATCGTTGGCTGGTCGACGTTTTGGTGGAACCCAGCCATTGGGGCCAACGGGTGCGGGTGCGGTGGGATGGGTGGAGGTTTGCTGGGCTGCTTGTCTGGTAGAGACTGCTGCTGCTGGAAGGGGACCGATTAGGCCAGGTAGTTGAGGATCTTCTTCTGCTGCGACTGCTTCTGCGTCATCGAGAAGAGGAGAGAGGTGAGCTTGGATTTCAGCAGCCGAAGTGTCGGCCACTGTTGCTGGTGCAACGTCTTCCTCATCGATCGTGTTGCGTGAGAAATCGCGGTCAGCAGCAGAGATAGAATTATGTTTTGGCTCTACAGACCCTGGAAGTACACGCATGCTATCTGACGATGCTCTGTTGCCTCCAAATCTTTCCAGATCTGCGCTGAAAGATGGGTATGGCAGCGAAGCGGAAGGTGATGCTGCTGATACAGATCCGGATCCGGAAGCTTGCATAGCTGGGATTGGCATTGGTGCTGTTGCTCCCTGTTGATACTGCTGTGGATGCGCGCCGTCCCATTGTCCATACTGCATCTCCGGAGCGAGCGGAGGATCGGTTTCAGCAACACAATCCTTCACCAACCCTGGTCCCTTGGATATCACCGTCACATAACTCCAAATGGTCATCAACCAAAGCACCACGAACCCAACCAACAACCCTACCCCCTCCTCCCTCCTCCCCAACAGCCTGCCCTGAGGATTCTGTTGTATTAGCCGACTACACAACCTCCATACATACACCAAAAACACCCATGACAGAATCACAAACACCATCGGAATTATCGCTTTCCTCGCGACCCATGGATCTCCTGATTCTCGCCTTTGTGCTTCAACCTGGACCCGATTCTGCTCCATACGCTCGTTGAATCGGACCACATTTGCAGTGCAGTTTTCTATGCTGGCGATGCAACTCTGCATGCATTTTGGCGGCGGGGGGCGGTCAGCGCGTGTTGCCGGTCGACCGGTCGAGGCGGAGGTGTCTGGTATTGTTGGTGCGAGTGGTGGTGCTGGTTGCGGTGTTGCTACAGAAGGATCGGAGTGCTTGCCAGACCAAGCAGTTATCTTTGTGCGTGGTGACGAAGGGTGTCCAGCATCGTTGCTGTTGTCGACGTGAGTGTGGGACGAGGTGGAGAGTGCTGATGCTGTGCGGTCATCGACGTCGGACTGTGTTGGGGTGGTGGTCATTTTTTTGACCTGATTGTCCCTTGTGCACCTGAGACACAAGCCCTGAAGATGATCGGGAAGTGGGAAGATCTAGCGCCTCATCGAGCTGATGGTGAAGACGAGAGTCGAGATGGTTTCTAGGAGGATGGGAAAGAGCTCACGGTCAAGAATGACTGAGCTGTAACGCTGCCAAAAATTACTCCACCCTCTCTCCGCATCATCGTTGCCAAGAAGAGCTGTCGGCCGGCAGCAAATCTCAGCAACAATCAATAATGCCAAATTTTACTATAATTCTCTGTACCTTTTCTTTTCCCTGAAATTCTGCGTTTTGTTATGCTGGTCTGCAGTAATAATTAGGATTGCATTTTCAGAAATTCGAGTTAAAAAGGCAAGCGAATTTCGGTGCGGGGCATTTTAGCGGCAAAATATCGGCCCTGTTTCGCTTATATTGCCGCTTCTGCAACGTCGGCGGCGAGAAGGGAGCCGATACTGTATTGCGTACAACTGATACAGTGCTTGCCGTTGGACCACCATCTATTCCATTCCATCTCATCGCATCGCCGCTCTAGGTTTTGCAACAGCAATCGTCTCGTCTGCTCGAGAAAGCAAAGAGGTGGCTTGGCCGCCGACCGACGCGGCAGACCGCACAGACGCATCCTTGCGCACCCATCTTTTCATCCTACTCTACCACTTTTCAAGCTCGATAGATCAGCATACCCAGCAGCAGCCAGCAGTACTGCTGAAAGACATTATCAAGATGGCAGGCGTTCAGATGACAGTCAGTGCCATCCCGGCGTTTCCAACCCAGCTCCCATTCAATATAAGCGCGCCACCACTGCCACCCATTGTCAACGCAACGTGGCGTCACCGTTTCCCACCACCCGAAGATCTTGTCGTCATCTCTGCGCGACGCATCAACTCGATCCTTCCTGAATTAATCACCGCGTCCATGTCTCTCGGCCTCGTAGTCTCGGACTGGTCCATTCATCTTCCGTGGGAATGGAAGCTCATCTCTCGACGTCGTAAATGGAAGCTCTCTCACATTGCCTATTTCGCATCACGGATCGGTGGTCTTGGCTTCTCCATCACTGCCGTCCTTCATTCTGTTGTCGGTAACATTGCAGGAGGACCGATGGAGCTGGGAGCCGCACGATGGGACTACGCCAACTTTGCATGCCAAGCGGATCGTCGAGCGAGTATCTTCTTCTCCGTCATCTCGATCGCTGGTAGTTCCGCTATCCTCCTCCTTCGATGCCTGGCCTTGTATCGCTTCCACATCATCGCCGTCATCTCTCTCGGATTGCTATGGCTAGCGACACCAGCGTTCCTTATCGTCAACATGTTTGTTCTCACCAGTCAGAGCAAACGGAATGGGATTAGCGCTTGCGACCCAAGCCCTCCGAAAAGAACCGGGTTTGGCAATCCGATCATCTATATGATGCCGTGGTTCTTTCTTCCTGTTTTCGACTCTACCATCCTCGTCCTCTCATTGATTGGACTGCGACGAGCATCGCATCGAAGGAGGTTCTCGCCACTGGAACGTATGTTTCGAAAGGACAATATTGTATACTACGCCATTGTCTTCCTCTGCGTCATCCCCATTCCGATTTGGTACCTCTGTCAGCAGAGGGATGGAAGGATGATGCCGTATCTTAACCTTTACGTGGGCCTCTCCAGCATTCTTTCGTGCCGGTTGTTTATCAATCTTTGGAAGGCGATCGGGAGAGAGCTCGCCTTGGCACATACATTCGGCAGCAACACGCAGGAGCATTATCGAGTGGGTACAAGTATGGAACAAGCCACAGCTGGATTAGTTGCTTCGAAGAATACTTTGCCAGATTCGACTGCTTCAAGTCAAGTCAATGGCCCAGAGTCGGTGATAGATCCAAGTAGTTCCACGGATAGCAGCCTAGTTGATGCCTCACCTCTAGCCGAAAAAGACTCCATACCGGCATCAGTAGAGACAAAGCCATCACCAGCAGTCTCATCGACACAAAGCCTCCACACGTCTAGCAACACAACACGACTGCGAAGAATAGTTCCAGATTGGACAGACGTCGATCCTGATCTTGCCTTCAGTTTGAACGGTGACTTCTATGGAAATACTAACTCAATATCGTACGATTATCAGTCTCGGGCAATGCGGTCTACACCTTATTAAACTGTCTTGGAGTTGCACTTTTGTATACTAGCTTCCACACACTCTTGAAAAGGATTTATTCTTCTCCCTCTTGCTGACTCTGAGTGACGATCTCAACAACATCCTCCAGGGTTGTGATAGTTCTTTCTCGTACAAAAGCCAACTCTTGCTCGCTGTTGCGTTCTCCACTGATCTTTTGCCACGGTTGGTTGCTTTCTTTCCCACTATCCCTCTGTAGCCAAGCCGCTTGTAGACCAGCATCGGTTGCCCCCCAGAAATCTTCGTACAGCTGATCACCCACGTAGAGGACATGCTCTGGCCTCAACTGTGCTCCTTCATCAGTTGAAATGGTGGCCGAAGCTCGACGTACGGCAGCGTGGAAAAAACGTGGATTTGGCTTAGAGCATTTCTCAAAGTACGAAAGTGTCGGACCTGGTCTCGGTCTTCCCAACGATGGCAAGGGATTCATATCTAGCTCCATAAACCGTTTCAAGTGGAACATCTTCAGTACTAACGAGATCCTCGAATCACTATTCGTTGCCAACCCCACCTTTACCGTTTCACCTTTACTGTTCTTGATCTGGGTGAGTTTGTGGAGCGTGGGAACAACGTCTGGAAACAAATGATATGCTTCCCTAGTGCCAAACCGCCTAACCAGGCTCTCTGATAGCCGTATGATGTTCTGCTCGTACTGGTTCGTTGTAACTTTGGAATGTAGACTGGGGTGGAAGGTGCGTTTGACTACAACCCTCCACCAATCGTCGGGGTCAGCGATGTTGGTTTCGAGTCCATAATTCGGATGCTCCTGGGAAGTTGTACGGAAGGCTTGTTTGAAAGCGGATTTGACATCGGCATCGATGACGGCGAGACCGTGGGCGCGGGCTACAGAGGCGTATTGAAGATGTGGGGCGGATTGGGGAGTGATGAGCGTGTCGAATGCATCGAAGAGGACCAAGCGAATGGGAGATGGGATGGAGTTCGGGAATCTCATGCTCATTGCCTATCCGGGCTTTGGTGGCTGAACTCGACGGATATTGTCAGCCGGAAAACTCGAGCGGTTGATGATGCGATGCAACCGATCTGTGTAGTGAGAGAATGTGAAGAAGTTTAGTCCCGATAACGTAGTTCACGTACATGTCAAATTCACGTAGGTCTCGGATTGGAAGTGGCCGGGGGACTTGGGAGTTTCTGGACTCAAAATTGCTGAAACAGCCAAGTCCCCCTCTCAATCTCGAAATTTTGAGGCAGCAGCTCCACTATGATTCTCACACTTTTCTTTAGTTGAAGATGCGACGGAATTACCAGGAGCTTAGCCGAGATGCGAGAAAGCTGAGTCGCCGAGAGAGCGAGGGACGTGCATGCATGGCCGACGTGTGGCGACCAATCAGAAGAAGTTCGCGGGAGACAACGCCGAGGCACAGATAAGACAACGCCGAGGTAACACATGGCACGCCCAGCTAGCGGGCGACAACAGAGCTACTCAAGCATGAGACAAAGGTATATATACAGACAGTCCTGTAGTCATAGTTCACTAGAAATCTCAAGCATTGCATCTACCATACACCTGTGCGAAAGGAGCTAGAACGTAGCCCGGACGAAGCGGTGTATCGCATAACTTCAACTTCTTTTCTCGTCTTGAACTTGTCTTGATCTCATCTCCATACACTCCGTTATGTGGTATCGTCTCAGTTGAGATGAGAACGAGTGGCTTGCGGTTGACCTGCGAACAGATGGGTGTGCCAGTGCTTTGGGTCCCGCCGGCAAATGCGTGCGAGCGAGCTTTCAGCGACTACGAGAAGATAGTCTGCTGCGTGCCGTGCGCTTCACCGATACAGCCGAGCACAGATGCGTTGCCGTTACCATTCTTGCTGAACATTGCCGGTCACTACCGTCCCCGTCCCGCTGACATTGTGGGAGCATGTCATAAACTTTCTCGATGCTCACGTATCGGTCTTTCGTTCCAAGGAAAGGCGCATTTGACAGATCTCATTGTGGTATGTAGCCGAATGCAGGAGGAGGAGGGGGCCACAGCTCTTCGAGCCTAACTCGATCAGAACTCCCCACACAGAAAGGTGTAAGAGTCTATTTTAGATGCCATTCTTCTTGAGAGATATCCTTCCTCTCACACCATAAGCGCTCTCATTATCCCAAAGGGCCACCAACACCATCTTGCTCGGCTGCTGCTACATACGGCTTTTACGTTGTCCTTTCCCTGTCATCAACCCACCGGATCAGCTACTTCGCCTCTCAACGTCTCACTTGAACGTGTCGAGCTTCACGCTTCGAGTTGGCCGGCGTCTTGGCATACAGCTTCCGGCAGGATCGCTTCAAGAATACAACACGGGGGCCCAAACGGCTATAGAAAGAGTGCCCAAGAACATCTGATCACTGCTCTTCTCCAAGACTTCATCGAAGGAAGCTACTTCAAACACCAAGATTTACAAGCCTATCTCGTCATGTCTTCGCATCAAGTCGCACGCTATGACCATTTCACCAGCGCAAGGCAGTGCCAACCTGCTCGCCCCCTTCGCAGGCCGCTGGAGCTTTAACGCTCTCATCGACGACCTCATCTCCCAGTCCTACGACGAACCCTGCATCTCGTACGTCAAATCTACCGATCCCTTCGAATGGCAACATGTCACCGGGACCCTCCTCGACCGATGCATTCGAGCTACTACCGCCTACTATGCCGACCGCATCGGAGTACGACGAAAGGACCAGCCTTGTAGGCAGATCGGAGTGTTCTCCGACTCGAGTTTTGACCTCTCGGTCACAGAGATGGCGTTGATTCGCCTGGGTTATGGAGTCGTTCTTATCCCGCCAAACAACTCGGTCCCTGCTGTTGTGCACTTGCTTAAGAGCACCAATTCGACGGTTCTTGTGTATGGAAAGGGGAAGGAGGGGGCAGCTAAGCAGGTGTGTCAGCTGCTGCAGGCTGAGATGGAGGGAATGAAGGAAGATGTAGTGCTGGTGGAGGTGAACCGGGTGGAAGAAGCTATTGCGTCTCATCAATTACCAGCACCGACGAAAGAGCGAGATCCGTACCAGTCCGAAGTGCCATACGAACAGCAGGCACAGGAGCCTTCCTTTACGCTTCACTCTAGTGGCAGTACTGGTCTTCCTAAGCCTTATACCTATTCGTGAGTACAATCTTCCATCCATCATCAGCGACTCGATGGAGTGTAGCCATTACTGACATACTTATACCTCATATCCTTCTTGGATCTACAGACACGAGGCATACCTAAACATAATCGCCGACTACATGCCCTACGACGCACTGTGCACTGCCCCCCTCTATCACGGCTTTGCATGCGCAGTTGCATGGCGACAAATCATCCACCATCGCCATCTCTACATCTACTCCGCCACCATCCGTCCCGATCTCGTCAGCAAAGCAGCCCGTCATAGTACTGCCGAAATCATCTACGCTGTCCCCTTCACATTCAAAATGCTCAGCGAAGACGAAGAGAGTCTTGATGTGTTGCGAAGCATCAAGTTGTGCTGTTACAGCGGAGCGCCGTGTCCCGTCGAGGTAGGCGACATGCTCGTCGCGAACGGTGTAAACCTTGTTGCTTTCCTGGGCGCTACAGAGATGGGACAGATCATGGACAGTATTCGAAACTTTTCAACAGACAAAGGCTGGAACGTCATGCGTCCCAGCGAACGTTGCGCACCTTACCTAAAGTTCGAAAATGTCGGCACCACTGATGAAGGCCCCTACGAAATGGTCTACATGAAAGGCTGGAAAGCTTTGTCTAAAGTCAACCGTCCCGATGGGAGTTATGCTTCTGGTGATCACTATAGTATTGTTCGTAACGAGGACGGGTCTATCCGCGGCTATGTCTATCTGGGTCGAGGTGACGATACTTTGGTTCATCTCAACGGAGAGAAGACTAATCCAGTGCCGATGGAGCAAAGTATCACGTCTTCGCCTCTGCTTCGTGACTGTCTGGTCTTTGGCGCTGGAAGGCAGTGTACTGGTGCACTCATTGTTCCTTCCGAGCAGGTTTGGCAACCGTACGCGGGCTTTCCAGAAGAGGAGAGGCAGAGGGGGCTCAAGAAACAGATCGAACCGCTGCTGCGAGAGGTCAACGCTCAGTGTCCATCGCATTCTCGGCTCGTACCGGAGATGATCCGATTCTTATCACCCGAAAAGCGCTTCCCTGTGGCAGATAAGGGAAGTGTGAAGAGGGCACCAGCTAACTCTATGTTTTCTGGGGAGATTAATCAGTTGTACATAGAGCTCGATCTGGGTACTTCCACACCTGACGAGGCTAAAGTTTCGGTTCACTCGAAGGAGCAGCTGAGGACACTGTTGAAGGAGGTGTTGGAGCGTTTCCTAGAGCTGGAATTGGATGGGAAGGAGAGTGTTGATCTGACCAGTTTGGGTGTGGAATCGGTGATGGACAGTCAGATTCGAAGTCAGATCCATCGAAGCGTTCGTATGCCAGCGCCTCTTCCGAACACTATTATGTTCCAGCATCCTACTTTGCACAAATTGACGGATGCTGTGCTTCAGCATGTACGAGGTTGGTCGCAGAATAGGCTTGCTCATGGGAACAGAAAGATGGAGCAGGAGGAAAGGACGTATGAGCTGCTCAAAGAGTTGCGCTCGAAGCTCAAGCCTCGCAATTCCAAGTTGGCGGAGCAACCACATCGTCTTGAGAAGGAGATCATCGTACTGACGGGTGCAACCGGCTCACTTGGTGCACATGTCGTCGACCAGCTTCGTCGCAAGCAGACCGTTAGCCAGATCATTTGTCTCAACCGTGCTGCTAATCATCAGGAGGCTGCGAAACGCACACGAGACTCGCTCGAAGCTCGTGGTCTCCCACCATTGGAAGAAGGTTCCAGCACCGAAGTCGTCTCCCTCGCTGTAGACCTCAGCAAAGATAACCTCGGACTGTCGCGGCAAGGATACGCCGAAATCTCCAGCAAAGTCACTTGTGTAATCCACAACGGTTGGCCAGTCAACTTCAACATGTCCGTCGACTCCTTCCAGAGCGTTCTCGAAGGTTCCGTTCAGCTTATGAACCTCGCAGGTCAAAGCACGGGCACTGCCACGCCTCGATTCATTTTCTCATCCTCCGTCTCTGTCGCTCTAGACTACCCCGGCACTGTCATCCCGGAAACGAGCTTCGACAATCTGGAAAACACAGCTTCAATGGGCTACGCCCAGTCAAAATGGATCGTCGAAAACCTGTGCCGGGATGCAGAGACGCTCATTGGAGGTGGGTTGAAATCTGTCGTCATGCAATTGAAGATAACAATTAATATACGGCGTTATCGGGGTCACGATCAGACTCCCTTTGCCACAGCCGTATGTTCTATGTAATGCTTAGTTTTCGTAGTGTGAGACTAAATGACAAACACACATATATATACTCCATTCACCGCTCTGATCCCATCCGAGGCAGGGTGTGTTCCTTCATTTGTACCCCTGTGTTGCTATGATACCGGGTGCCACTGTGCTGTCACCATGACAACAATTGCGTACCTCATTGTGCTCCTCGCTTATGTGAGCCTCCCGTATCTCGATGTCTCGGCCGTAACACGTGCACCTTGCTTGAGATGCCGACGCATCTTCAACTCATGCGCATTGGCCAAGTGGTGGGAGACCGAGAGAAAGGAATTTGGAACGAGACCGAAGCTCAACCTCTCATGCTTAAGAGTGCTCAGACGATCGGGTGTATCCCTGGCGATGCTGATGATTTGTATTGGTTGCCTGTCGACGTTGCTGGTCTCATCACAGCTCAACTCACTACAGCTCAGCTAGGAAGGGATTGCGAGCTGGTGCATGCGGTAAGCGACGAAGCAATGCCATGGAAGAAGGCACTGGGCACCTTAGCAGAGGAGCAGAATCTGGGAAAGACGTTCGAAGCGGTGCCCTACACAGAGTGGCTGAAGCGGCTGGAGGGGTCGGATCAAAACCCCTCGCGGAATCCGATGATCAAGTTGCTCGATCACTTCAAAGCTATGCAAGGGGTGGAGGGGAGGATGGGTAAGTTTGAAACAAAGCGATTGAGGGAGATTTTCGCTTCATCATCGGTGGAGAAGGAAATTGCTGAGGGGCTTCGAGCGTACAAGCCCGAGTATCTAACTGCTACGGTGGCTACTTGGAGGAAGTCGGGCTTCCTTGAGTAGACGTCATTTCGCCCACCTGCTCAGTCTGCTTTCGCGAATCATAGAAATGATATCGCTTTTCTTTTCAGAGTGGCGCACATACTTGTGCTCTGAGCTCATCGCCTTTCGTCAGTGTGTCTTTGATTCTCTGGATTCCGCAAGAAAGGAGCCCACTCAGTGTCGGAGGGGCAAGCGTGCAATGCTCATCGCTTCACTATCGGTCAACGGTGGACATTTGGTGGGACGCCAACCCCTGAAAATGTTGAGGCGACCTGGGTGGGAGCATTGACTATCAGTGGGAGACACGAGGATCGGGACCTCTTTTGTTCGAGGCGGACCCACAAATGAAGCTGTCCTTGCCGGTGATACGGATATGAAATACAGTCGCCGATGTGTGGTGTGGCGCTGAGACTTCGGATGAGGAGCTCCATCGCCAAGCACCCACTTCACCGAGAGGTGACGTGCTTGTTTAGTCGCGTGTACGATGGCTGGGTGGGTCTGGGAAAAGGTGAGAAGAGATATAAGCTGACCTCAGCCCAGACCCCATTCGCTTTCTTTATCCTCACCCTTCAACCCGCTTCCCCCCGCTTCCCCCATCCCCATCCCCATCCCCAACACAAAACACTCGCTCGAGGATCAACTTTCAATATGAAGCTCACTTTCGTGGCTCTGGCTTTGGCCTTGGCTGCTACCGCACAGTGTAAGTCACTTCTGTATGCTGTGTGACGCGTTCGACACGTAGCGACACACGCTCATGCTATCATCTCACCACTTTGTTTTTCATCGTCACGTCAACAACAGGCGGAACTATCCCCAAGATCGTTGATGATGATCCCAGCATGATTGGTGCCGGTTCTAAGCCTGTGATGCACGATGAGACACGCGAGCTCCGATACCGCAAGGGCCCTCAGACTACCGACGGTACTGGATCTACCCTTCATTCTGGCCTCACCGTTCAGCTCGACTCCAGGCCCAAGTCCAAGTGCATGTACGACATGAACACCTTTGTCGAGTCCAACCTCAACTACGGCACTGATGGTGGTCTTTACGCTGAGATGATCCGAAACCGCGCGTTCCAGTCTGCCGCCGACGCCGTCTTTGGTGCGGGCAAGAACGACGCCATTGGTTCTGGCTCTTTAACCGCTTGGCAGCCCGTAGCCGATTCCAAGCTCGATCTCGTCGCCGATAAGCCTCTCTCTGCTGCTTTGCCCAAGTCTGCCAAGATCACTTGCACGTCGGGTGTCCCTTGCGGTCTCAAGAACCTCGGCTTCTTCGGTATGCCCGTTGAGGCTGGTGAAACATACAACGCCAGCTTCTACATTCGTACCGAAAAGCCTGCGAAGCTCAGCCTCACCTACGGTCTTTACAACGTCGATCTCACCCAGAGATACGCCGAGAGAAATGAGATTGTCGAGGTTAACGGCCACTGGACTCCCGTCCACAGTGTTTTTTCGCCTCGGGTCGGTGCCAAGGATATCAACAATGTTTTCGCTATCAAGACCGACAGCAGTATCGAGTCGTTCCAGATCAACCTTGTTAGTCTTTTCCCCGTTCCTTACCCCGATACCGTTGCTAGGCGCGATCTTGCCGAGAAGTTCCTCAAGTTCAAGCCCAAGGCTATCCGATGGCCTGGTGGTAACGACCTTACTGGTGCCACGATCGAATCTCGCTTCCGGTGGGAAAAAACCATTGGTCCCCTCGAGGACCGACCTGGTCGGCTGGGCAACTGGGCTGGCTGGAACACCGACGGCCTTGGCGTTGTCGAGATGTACAACTTCATCTCTAAGATGGGAGCTCGTCTCATCGTTGGTCTCTGGGCTGGTGTTGATGCCAACGGCAAGTCGGTTCCCCTTAAGGACCTTGAGCCTTATGTTCAGGAGCAGGTCGACTTTGTCCACTTCTTGCTTGACACTAAAGGCAAGTTCGCCGAACTTCGTTTCAATAGCGGTGGTCCTAAGCAGCCTTACGACGTTCAGGCCTTCATGATCGGAAACGAAGGTGGACTCAAGCCTGATGTTGACTACCAGACCCGATTCGACATGATCACCAACCGTCTCAAGAAGGAGTTTGCCGGCTACAAGGGCTTCGATGAGATCGACCTCATTGCTTCCGCCGCTGTTACCGTCCCCACTGGCTACAAGTATCGAGTCGACCTTCTCAACCAGCCCATCTACGGCATTCCTTCCGACTTCATCGAAAGGTACCACATGTATGACGATGCCTCTCGTACCAACAACACCGTGTTCTACAGCATGGAGTTCGCCGTTATCAACTCTGGCATGGAAGCCGATGACAACGTCTGGTTCGGTCCTGGTCGACTCCACCACTCCATCCTCCAAGGATCTCTTGCCGAGTCGGTCTTCATCCTGGGTATGGAGAACAACTGTGACATCGTCCGTGGTGCCGCATATGCTCCTGAACTCTCTAACGAGTCGGATGACCGGGCTTCACAGTCTACTCCCGGCTTGCTCGAGTTCGACACCACCAAGGTTATCAGTTCGACCTCTTGGTTGATGCAGAGCCTCATCTCTGCCAACCGCATCAGCCAGAACTTGGCCATCAAGAACAGCAAGGAGCTCGAAAAAGCTAAGATCTACGTCTCCGCCGGTCTTGATGACAAGAACAATGTGGTGGTCAAGTTGGTCAACTACAGCGAGAAACCTACCTACGTGAACATCGATGCTGGTGTGCAGTTGGGCGCTGATACTCGGTGCAAGGAGGTGGCGGGTGAAGGTCCGTTGGACTCGAACACTCTGAAGAAGCAGAGCGTTAAGACTGCTACTTGCACTGCTAAGGCTACCGGTAAGCTGGTCTCGGTCGAGTTGAAGAAGTGGTCGTTTACTGTGATCACTGCCGGGACCGCTAGCAAGTAAACAACCTCGTCATGATCGGTCTCGAACTAGATGATGGCTTCGAGTCGTGATTCTTCTTGATGCTTTGTTCCTTTCCTGTCTCGGTCTTTTATCCGCGTTGTCATTCACTTAACTCCATTTATGATGGTTTGCATCAACTCGAATGCACATCGAGACTGTTCCTAGTGCGTGTCGAGTGTGAAGCAATTGGTGGGACATAGTTGAAGATACGTCGGAATGCCCAGGGTCTAACACGGTAAGTCAGAATCAGAATCTAGGGGACCAGAAGACCGAAATTAAACACGATGTTGGCCCTACCAAGAGGATAGCGAGGTTGGTGGCAACATATGCCGCTTACTAAACATGAAGTGCGCCAAGCTGTGCGTTGTCATGGCAACAGTTACGAAATGGTTGCCGCTGGTCAGACGGTTGGGATTATGTAGGAGAGATTCCCGACACACCCGAGGCAACTTGACGTTGTCAATGCCGGTGTTAAGGTAGATATACTCATGTTTTCGTAGCCTCAATCCTCTGGTAACAAGCAAGCATTTGCAGTTGCTTCACACTTATACCAAGGGAGCCTGATCGTGGCCTCGACGATGTGGTGTCTCTACTTCCAACTTCAACTGAAGAGAAGCGGATATTCGTTGAGGTGGACTTTAATTGTGCATCACGTGATTTCATAGAAAAGGCGTGCGTGTCTGGACTCAGCCATCGCATAAGAGAAACTGAAGTCGTTTCGGTCCCGATACTGGCGATCGGGTAGAGTCTGAGTACAATGTCACTGCTAGTTTTAGACAGAAACAAATATACTCAATTGACTAAGGGAATGTGGCGAGAGCCTAGTGCTCTCTGTGAGATATATATACATGTGAGCGGCACATGCCGAAGGTGGGAGTACTCCTACTTAATGATCAACCATGACAACGAGCGGGACTTGGTTGTACCCGATCCTTAACAGGATCGGTTATACCCGATCTCCGATCTCGTCGTCTTTGCGTCACCTCTTAGCGTCGTCACTGGATCGTAATCTTCAACATCGCATTGTTCGGCTCTCCGCTCCGCTCTTCACAACATCAGTCCGCTCTTCATTTCTCTCTTCACTACCATCATCTTCTCCAAAGCCAGGCATACGATAACCTGGTTTGTCGATTCTTTGCCCTCCCTGTACTCCCTCCCTTGCCGCTCGTTTCTGCGCTCGACCGGCCCCTATACGGCGGGCTGGGAGCCTCCTTGTCGAGCTTCGAGGACCTCACGGGTCTTTGCCTGCAATCCACCTAGTTATTTGCGTGCTATTATAATCGGTTTAGTTAGTTTTGTATCGTGCGATTGAGTCCAGACGGGATTGCCGCGCTCAGGCCCCTTCAAGTTTCTCTGTTGGACCCTGAAATTATGAGGTCGCCGTTTTCTTGGAGCCACCACCTTTTCAACTACAACCACACCTTCAGCTTCCCTCATACACCTTCGCACTTTGGCTGCGCCCACATCGAACAGGCCAAGGCCCCGTCACCATGAGCAATTCCACAAAGCGAAGGCTCTACGACATAGCCATCGAGCCATCGGCTGCTTCCCTTCTGTCCTCTCACCTTCAATCCTCCAGCAATCACTCAGATTCCACCAGCCAATCACTGCCTAACTACTTCGCTCTGAACTTCAACTTCAAGCCTGACTCAACACAAGACTGCAAGAAGGGCGCGCTATTCCAACCTGGCCCAAGCCGAAGTCAGAATGCTGAATGGCACTTTGAACTTGAATCAAACGAACACGACACTGATGCGAATGGCGAAAGCGGTGGTAAGAAGCCGGCACACGTCTTCACCGGGCCGCAGACAGCCGCAAAAGCGTACGACCTGGTACTAGTCTGGGATGCGGCTGCAAAGGTATACCGTCTAGATCGAGTGGCAGCAACGTTTGCGCTAAAGTATGAGAGGTCCAAGACGGTGCTCAGTCTTCAGAATCACGACGTGTGGGAGAGCGAGGCAGTCAAGCCTAAGAAAAGGCCTGTACAGGATAGCTCGATGCAGCGAAGAACAACGCCAAGCTCTGTAGAGAGGGATTACAGCAGTCTCACGGAAGATAGCAGGGCGGGTTCGTCCGGTCGTAATAGGCAAGGCGAGCTCAAGCTGCGTGGCAAAACAAGCACAGTGATGGCTCCAGTGCGAAGGTCATCACGCAGAAATATTGCGGTCGAGATGGAGGAGTTCGATGATCAGCCCGAGAGCTCGATCGGCCCCTCCGCGGCGAGTGCAAATGATGATCGTTCAAAGCGTAGCAGTGCCATACAAGAGACCAGCTCAAACAAGGGTGTCGTTCATGGAACCAAAGAGCCTGCAACAAAGCATAGCCTCGCTCCGGAACCACCTCAAGGCTCCACCAGCGGTTTGCGTCGCAGCCGCTCGAGCCAAGCTCAAGGTGAAACAAGCTCTAGCTCTCCTCAACAACCACCTACACCAACCATTACCGACTCTCAGACCACAGCAACGGGTGCAGCCTCCGTACCGGAAGGCTCGGAAGGAGAAGACGATGACTTGGCACTCGAGCTCGAGCGCGAGCTCGAACGCGAGATCGAGATCGAAATGGAAGATATCAGCCAGCACGAAGCACCAACTGACACTGAGGCAAGATCAGCTTCAACTCGAACTCTTTCCCCTGCTTCTCGCCTCGATGCAAATGATAAGCAAGTCAAAATCAGCACACCAAAAGCGCATACGCCTGATGCAGAAGACTTTGTAGCATCACGTCGTCCTTCTGCACTGTCTAACGAGGTCCGACGGTCGCCTTCTCCCTTGACTCATAAACAAAGCGACTGTCGGAGCGCAGTACCTGCTTCGATTGGACTCGGCTTACAGCAGACCGACGTCGGTATCACTCCTACTGCTTCCCCACACCTTGACGTTGCAAGCCCTCGCTCTACCTCACAAGCTACAGAAGATGCGCCGCGCGAGGACGAAGAGGATGATGATGATCTAGACGGCTTTGCTGCTGAACTGGACATGAGTTTGGCCGAGATACCTGATGCTTCGCCTGTGATCGCATTAGCTCCGGTCGTAGAGAAGAGAAAAAGCTCGAGGCCTTATACTGCAGCTCAGAACAGCGGTGATTCGAGACAGGTGCGCAAAGCGTATGGTTTGGGTGGTCCGAGGCAGGAAGAGGAGGAGCTGGAGGATAGTGACTGATATCATTGACAATCTGTATCGTCCTCGCATCTGCATCGCAGGTGTTATGCGAAGTGTGAAGCGCTATGATGAGAGCACGAAGGTTGAGAGGCGTTTCGGTTGTGGTGTGTGTGAAATCGGACCCTTTTTTATTCGTTGCTCAGCCTTCTCTTCCTGAAGCGAACACGGCCGTTGTTACCGAAGTGCCAATCGAGCCGGTCTCGTGTTCCGTCAACACCACCTCCATCACCGTCATCCAACACCTCCACCATCACTGCTTGCAGCACAGCAGTTCGCGCTCGGGAATGCCTCCCAACATCACACAATCGAAACCATGTCAGCAGGACTAATTGCGTCAGCTGTCCGCCCTGGACTGTCAACGACACATCCAACGGATGATACTGCCACCATCACATCTCCACGCACCGGCTCGGCCAAAGGAGGCAAGGTTGGCCCTGCAAGAGGTTCAATATCAGGAGCAGATGCCATCTCTGCAGTTGCAAGTTCGTCTCGTCCATCACCAAAGAGCGCCGTAGACAAAAAGCAGGATAGAGAGGGAAGCGCTTCAAAAGATAAGGAACGAGAGACTCGTTTGCCGGCGTGTGAGGCCTGCAGGAGCCGTAAAGTCAAGTGCGATGCGTTGCTGCCGGCTTGCACGCCTTGTCAAAAGTCTGGCAGGGAATGTTTTGGTCGCGACAAGGTACCCAATGTCTCTCGTGGTCTGGTCTACGAGTTGCAGCAGAAAGTCAAGGATTTGGAAAGCAGACTTGCGCTCGCATCTTCAGGAAACAGTGTTGGCAACACTTCTCACAACGGACACATCTTAGCGGCTCACAAGGGACATGGCAGCGGTAGTGATAGCGGTAGTGATAGCGGTAGCGATGGTCGGACATTTCGTGTGGGGAGGCTTTTCAACAAGCGTCAAAAGCGAGGCCGGAATGGATATCACAGCTTGCACAACGCAGCAACAGGAGATCTTGATCCCGACGATGAATCTTCAACATCAGACAGTCTTTCTTGCTCGTCCGAGCCGACAGAGCCTTCGCCAAACGACTTCATTCAGCAGACAAGCACCATTCTCGAAAGCCTTTCATCAGAACTTGCAGGCACTGCGCATCGTCAGCAGCACCAAGCATCGACATCCAGACCGACCACACAGAATCTAGACAATGATGAGGCGTCTGCACTCTCTGCTCTCACGAGACATCATCGAGACCGTACAAAGTCTCCACACAGGCTCAAACGACGATCGTCATCCAATGCTTCGAGATATCGAGACGATGCCGGCTCCTATTACGCCGGTGCTGGGGCCTCACGTTTCAAGGATGCTTCAGGACCGTACCCGTTCAAGTCAAGGTCGAGACCTGGGCGCTTTGGCGCGATCTCGGCCTACGACAGGACGTTCTTCGATCGGCTCATCGCGAGATATCTGACATATATGAACACTGCGTTTCCCGTGATCAACGAAGTTCGGATGTGGGAGATCGCTACATCTGTCTATCAGGATGATGAGCGGTCACGCTTCGCAGCTTTATCGGCCAACTCATACGATGCTATGCCTCCGCCGTCACTACCACCTTCACCCGCTACGGGTCGCGTTGCAATGTCGAAACATCGATACGTTGTGTTGATGTCGCTGGCGATCGCGTTGGCTTCTTTGGGTCGCTCGCACAACTTCAGTCCAGAACTCAGAAGGCTTGGTCATCAATACTGGGCTGAAGCACAAGCACTTTTCCCGATGCTGTTCCGATTCAGCGATATCGACAAGCTGCGAGCAACTCTGCTTCAGCTGCAGTACGCTTTGCTGGTCCCAACTTCAGGTAGCGTTTGGGAGTTGTCCGGAGCTGCCATTCGTCTAGTTACAGAACTCAACCTGCACGTCGATCGAGAATACGATTCCGCTGCTAATGCTCCGTTTACGAACGAGACGATCGATCTTCGACGACGTTTGTTCTGGACAACGTATTGCCTGGATCGAAGTTTGGCGGTGGCTCTTGCTCGACCCCCTGGTTTGTCCGATGCTTGGATTCATGTTCAGTTGCCGAGCTTGGTGTCGGATGCGGATATCCTGCGGGCGAACCGTGATCAGGGTTCTTCGTCGTTGGAAAATTGGCAGATCGACTCGCAGAAGCAAATTTTCCGGTCTCATATCAACTTGCGACGGGTGCAGTCTGAGATTCTGTGCCGATTGCACAGTGTCAACCCTCGTGACTATTCGTTGGATAATGATGGAATCAGTTTGTCTCAGCCAGCGCCTGCAAGGCCTTCATTGGCGCTGGTGATGGAAGTTGGGCCTCCGACGCCTAATGTCGAATGGCAGACAAGGATGATGGAGAAGCTGGCCCAGTGGAGGTCCGAGTACGATAGGATTCGATTGGTTCCCCCGGCTCACGATAGGTCTCAGCAGGGTGAAGGTGTTAGTTCTACAGCAACACCTTTCATCACTCGCGACTGGATCGACCTCAACCATAACCTCACCATCTCTTTACTCTTCCGACCATCACCCAACAACCCAAGACCCGACTCCCACGGCTTGCAACAAGCATTCATAGCATCAGGAAGAGCAATGAAGATCTACAAAAGCATGCATCGAAGCAGCACCATCAACTTTCCTTGGTTGGCTACGCATCATCTGTTTATTTCCGGCTTGACGCATCTCAATGCGTTGGAGAAGTTGACGAGAACGGGGTTACAGAGTCCAAGTCCAGTGGTGGAGGTAGTGTTTAATGTTCAAAGCTGTGCTTCGACGTTGGAGGCGTTGACGTCGAGGGATGATGGGTATGGGACAAAGATTAGGGAGACTTTCGATGCTGCTGCTTCGGCGGTGTTGAGGAGTGTGTTGGAGCCGGGGAGTAGGCAGTCGGTAGGAGATGGGGTAGGGGTAGGGGCGGAAATGGTTAGTGTGGAAGAGATTATGAGAGGTTCGGCGCCGAGTCCATCGCATGTTCGACGGGCAAGCGATCATCACCACGAAGCGCTACTCCAAGCTGCTGCTACGCAACATCCGACTTGGTTATCCGATTCCACTTGGAATACAATTAATACTTTGGATGTTGCACCTCCTCCTGGGTCGACTATTTTTGTAGCCGCTCCTCCGAGGACTGCGAGGTATACACCGGGGCATAGCTTGGTACCGACGCTGAGCGAGAGAACTACCCAGACTACCACGCAGCAGCAGTCTCCACGCGGTGGATTTGGGATACAAGCGTACACCGCTGGTCTCAACTTTGCTGCGAATGCGAGCGGTGATGCATTTAACCTCAACCACAACACCGATGGGAGTAGCGGAAAGAACGAGACCAGCAACAACAACACCACCACCACCACCACCACCACCACTGGTGCTGGAGAAGAGCAAGCAGAGCGAGGTGCAGCGGCATTCGGATTCCACAACTGGCTTCTACAGCCTTACGAAGGTGGTGCTGATTCGCTCAATTTTACCGGGTTAAGTACAACTGCTACCTCAGGAGGAATGCTGTTTGGTTCCCCGGCAGCTTATACTCCAACAGCAGATGCTTTTGCTGGGATGTACACCACCGCTAGTGATGCTGGACAGGCAAGAAACAATGCAGCTGCGGACAGCGTATATACAGCTGGGAAGAATGGAGTTGAGAACGATGCATCAACCTTGCTAGATTTTCTGTCCATGCTTCCTTCCCAACCCACTCCCCCCTCTGCTGGCACTGGCGTGCCCAGGCCTGGTTCACAGTCTAAACCATAATGAAGGAAATAGCTGTATTAAGCCATGTCGAACCTGTGTGTGTGAAGTTACGTTGTTCATTTCTTGCTGTCTGAATCTTGTGTGCGGGCAGGTAACCACTCAACGTGGTGTTTGGTGTATAGTGGCCATGCTGGAACTGTGACCTTTTTTTCCGAACCACAAACAAAGAAGCCGTTAGTACAGCTTCGTTCCCCCTTCAGAGATTGGGCTTTGTAAGGGAGGGGGGGGGGGACTTACAAGAGCAATGACAAGCGTAGAAGCTAAGAATGTCAACATGCATAATTGCAAGTTTTGAAGAAAGTAGCCTAGAATGAAGGAGATTACTGCTGCTGCTACTAGGGATTCTTGCATTAGCCGATCTGCTAGGCGTTGCCCTGCGAAATCCTGTTTCGGAGTGATGAGAAGATGAGAAGGAAAAGGGCAGTGTCAGTCTCTTGCTTCCTCACGCACCGGTTCGAGCTTGAATGAAACGAGCAACGGTCCGTAGGATGGTTACAAGCGTGGCAAGGCGAATGAGGGAGCAGGGGTCGGACTGGGAGGTGGAAAGGGAAGGGCAAGAGTGCGGGTAGATTGGAATGAGAACGTACGATCTTGCCATCTAGCCAATGTTGGATTGTTTCCATCTTTGCTCTCTTTCGTTGTTGCTGCAGAAAGGATATCTGGCTGAGGAAGTGAGCGGTGTCGAAGCTTGATGTGGGAAGAAAGATTGCGATCGGGCGAGAAGAGATGTTTGCTAAAGATTGAAGTTGATGCTGTTGTGAGGTGAGGCGAGTGTTGAAGAATACGAGAACCGAGTATTGGAGACGTCGCAGGTGACGAGAATGTTTCAGATTTCGAATGTTTCTAGGTGAAGAGCTGGTGAGCTTGACGAGGGCGTCGAGAGCGCTGGAAATGAGAATAGGGAAGTCAGGGAGATGAAGAAGGAAGCAAAGTGTCCACGTCAACTCGTGGTGGGGTTGTGCGTGCACGGAGCTTCAATTTCACCTCACCTCCGACTTCCGTGCTTCTTGCTCATCCTCCCACGCTCTTTTCAAGACCGCTCACACATACGCACACAGTCACATCCAGTAAAGCTTTGTAAACGGTCTTCTATTGTAACGAGACTCGCTCTAGATGTGCACAGATGTCTCTCGTAAGAACATAGAAAAAAAGAAGCAAGGGGAGAAGAATGTGAGAGCAAGAGAATGGCCATTTATCCCTCTCGCAGTAGGGTGACAGACGGCAAAGTGAATCCGCTCGATAAAAAGTATACATCCCCCTATCTCAAAGCGAACTTTGGGAGGGATGTAAAAGGTTTAATGTTGGCCCGGCATGAAAATGACTTTTCGTAGGTAAAAAGGCGAAAAGACATCGATTAATGGGCCCTTCCTTTCCATCGAGGGAAAAAGGGCAAAAGGGAAGAAGGAAAGGGGGAAGGGGGAAGAGGGGGACCACAGTCGAGAAAGAAAGCAGCACAGACGGGAAACCTTATGATGTGTGTGCTGATTCCTGCAGGTATAAAAGAAGAGTTACTTTGACGATCGCGGCCCTTGTCCAACAGCACATTGTTGTTCCCACGTCCAGCCTTTGGGATGTTGTAGAGACTTGGCAATGTCCATGAATGCTTCCAAGGTACACAACTCTGGTCTGCCCTCGAAATGTTTCCCCTTTGCAGCGCATGCTGGGAGTTGCATATCCCTGTCACCGTATCTCACTCGAACGTAGTGCTGCTGTACCGGCTTCGATCCTAGCCCTAAAAGTCCCAGTATCGAACTGGACTTTGGTGCTGTTGTGTCTTTGAACAACTCCACACCCATCGAAGCGGTGAACGTTGGCCATCGACCATCAAAGCAGTCCAACGTACACAGCATTCCCGCCAACGCGGTATCGTGAGTAGCATAAATAGCAAGCTTAAGTGGATCCTGTTCACCCTTTTCTGCGCGAGAAGACATTCGCGAGGCCAAATCATTAACGAACCTGCCCATTGCTAGACGTCGGAACTCCAGCCTCTGATCCGGATCTAGTGCTTTGTAACCAGAAAACCATTCGGCGACAACTGCTTCTTCGAACTTGCGAAGCATGCGTTGATCGGCGAGTGCGGCAGGCATGGGGAATCCATGTGCTTGTGCTGCCTTGACCGTGTCGACGATTCCGTTGAGTCGTGGTCGACCGTCGACGCGGGGTATGGAACCTGTGACGGATTCGAGTTGCGAATCGAACTCTTCCAGAGATGGGTTGATGGCTCGTGCTGCTGCGTCGGCAAAGGCTTTGTCAAGGGCACATAATCGTGAACAGCCGTATGTGTTGGGGAGGAGGTTCTCGTCTGTTCCATTGCGCACTAGTACTTTGGGGATGAATTGTCCTGCAGTGTTGGGTTGAACAGCGTTCGAGTGGAGGCCGCGAACGACTTGCTCGAGACTCTCGATGGTCCGTGACATGTTGGTACTGCGGAAGTACATTGCATCGTGATCCTTGCTTGTGAGCAGCTGCGGCAGAAAGCCAAGTTTGTCAACGTAGAGCCCACGAAGCTCCCGACCAAACCTTAACGTTGACAGTCGACCAAGATCAGTGAGCTGGCCCAACATACATTCGCCTTCCTCATCCTTCTGTCCAGTGCCAGACCGTGATGATTCGGTCTCCACACTTCTCCGCATGCGCATGATGCTGCTATGCATCACTGCTGTCTTTCCAGGATGGATCTGTCCAACCTCGAAAGGTGGAATGGAGTTATACGCGTTCGGAGCCAAGTCGAGGACTGTAGCATCGAACTCGCGACCGGCACGACAGAGGTTCCATTTTTCGGGGAAGATATGTGTGAGACGAGTGCGAACTGGTGTTCTCTCGCCATGACGGACTAGATAGTGGACTTGAGAAAGCTCGAGACCTTTGGGCGGATCCCTCCAGCCAAGACCTGGACCTGCGGCTCCTGCGCCTGTATTGGAGATGGCAGAGGCCATAGGGATCCCTGCGGTGAAGGGTATTGATGCAAAGTCGGGGCTAATGTTGGCGGTTGCGGCAGTGGAGAAGGAGGAAGAGGAGGTGGAAGAGGGGGAGGATGGGGTTCCAACGGAGTCGGTAGATGGGAAAGAGCCGCTAGGGACGTTACTTTGCGCCATGTTGACCAGGTGTGCTCATCTAAGGAGGGGATGAGATGAAATGAAGAATTGTGGTATCCGTTTCTGCAGACAGCAAAGTGGTGGAACAAACTGCGATTGAGGTTCGGAGTCCGCTATCAACGGGACCGGAAGGGACGGGGATAAGGAAAGGAGAGAGGGAAAGCGAGGTAAGGGTGTCTGAAGAAGGACAGGGTAGGGTATTGGAGTTCCGAAAAGGGTTGACCGATGCAGTGAAAGCAACGCTAGACACTGTATGCAGAGATGCGCCACAATTCTCGATAAATCAACGTAAGAAAGTGGGCCAACAAGCGGCGACGATCCCGACAATAGCGCTGCTGAACGGGTTTCAAAAGCTGCTTGGTGGATCGCAAGGAACTTTGACGCCGAGCAAGCTTTGTGTGCGATTGCGTTTGCGTTTGTGCGAGTGCTGTTTAATACCTGGGTGCTGTACTCTGTGAGCGGCAATGGACGGGAAAAGATTCCGAGTTCCAGTGGGAGACGGCGGGAAAGAGGGAAGGAGGGATAGGTTGTAGATGGGTGTTGAGAAGAAAGGAAGGTCCAGAAGAAGAAGGCTCTGGGACGAGCTTGACCGACTTTCATCGGCAGGACGGAGGAAGAAGTGTCGGCTGGAAAGCGAAGATCAAAGGCACTGGAAGGAGTCGGGGACAGTAGAGCGAAGCGAGACCATCAACAGACACAGTGCAACCTGGTGACTTGAAAAGGGACAGGGGGGAGCGGAACAGGAACAGAGACAAGGAAGAGGGGGAAGAGGAAGGACAAGCGGAAGTTAGAAGGCGTCAAAGGCAGTCATGATCATCGTCAAGGAGAAGATGAGACGGACGACGCAGTGCAAGCAAGACAAAGTAAGAGTAGAGGAGAAGACAAGAGAGAGAGAGCAAATGGCGCTCAACGCATTCCTAAAAAAAGGCCTCGTCACCGGTTCATGCGATTTGTGCTCAATTCCTTCGCAATTTTCTAGCTTTTCTTTTTTCTTTTCTTTTCTTGTTGCGACTACGGCAAGTTGCTTTTCATCGCTCTCTCGTGCTGCAAACAGTTCGCCGAGTCTTTTTGTATGACCAAAGCAGCTGCCGTCATCCGTCATAGCGGGGGGGAATAAGCGATCGACTTCCGCAGCCGGAAGCGAGAAGCAATGTCACACGCACGGGGTCCACCAGTTGGTAGTCCATTGACACGCAGTATGACATGAAAGATGAGTTGCTTCGCAGCTTATAATGAGTTGCAAGGGTGGAGACAAGTGATCGAAACCATCTTTAACCAAGCTTGGATCCTGCCTCAGATGTACAAGAATCGCGCCACATGTCCAAGTTTCCTTGTGACAACCCGAGCCAAGCGAGACACTTTGCTAGATGCAAAGGCAATTGAATTCCCCGCCCACAGCTCCGCTATTCCATTCACCACTGTATACCGCTTGCAAGCGACCATGAGCAGCTCAACAGCGGCACCTTTCGCCCTTTGTTCTCTTTGCTCCGCCACTTTCTGGTTCCCCGAGCCTGTATGTGGTACAGAAAGTATTAGGGCGAGAATAGTAGCACACAATACTCTATCACAGAATACAATTCTCTGATATCCAAAGGGGCGGCATGATTGACTGTTTTGCATCTCCGCTGGTCCCAAAAAGTAATCTCTCTGACTAGTCTCGGTCTTATCAGAGAGGTTTCGGTTACTTACCTACGACCCAACGACGAACTCGTAAGCGAGTACGTCGAAGAAATGGAGATGGAGGTGGTTCGCAACAAAAAACCTTGCCAACGACCAACTCGGTTTTCGGACTGCGCAATTTGAAAATAGAATGAAAACTATCCACGTGATGCGTCTGAGAAATTAATAAGCGTAAGCTCATCAACCCAGTTGAAGATGCTTCGACATTCCAACGGGATTCACGAGGTTCACGGAGTCCAATCGAAACATCAATAAAGCGAGGTCGTGCATAAGCGGTGTGCATATGGAATGCATAAGCGTTGCTATAGTAACGGTCTAGGAGTAGTGCAGAAGGCGACAACTTAGGAGTAATACGAGAAGTAACTCATCTCAGTCCAGCATGTTTAGAGACGGTGCTAAGGTATATATATGCTCATATGGTCACATCCAGTCATAGTAAATGTCAAGCATTCAACTGTTGAAGTTTAGTCCCGATAGCTGGCGATCGGGTAGAGTCTGAGTACGATGTCACTGCTAGTTTTAGACAGAAACAAATATACTCAATTGACTAAGTGAACATGGCGAGAGCCTAGCGCTCCCAGTTCGATATATATACATGTGGATGGCACATGCCGAATGTGGGAGTTGCTATACTTAATGATCCAGCCTGACAACGAGCGAGACTTGGTTGTACCCGATCTCTGATCAGATCGGCTTCGCGTCATCCTTTAGCGTCACACTGGATCGTGATCTTTAGCATCAACAAGTCATACGTCGGAGATAGAGGAGCCTGATAATGGCTCCAGGGACAGCGTATCACACTTTATCATCTTCAATTAACCCGCGGCCCTCAGAACCGGCTGATACAGTGAGATCCGTGAGCTAGTTACTCGTGGTCGCGATCAGGCACGGGCTGGTAAAGTTAAGGTTCACGGCCTCGGCTGGCTCATTTCTCACTATACTTTCACACTTTGCTCATCATTAGTAAGCAATATATGTTACATTCCTCTCAAAAACATGCCAACGCCCAACTGCTACTCCTTGGTCTTTGAGGTCCTTGCCGAGGCCGAGTCCGGCGTGGACGTTGCTACCGAAACCTCATTATCGAATCCGACGGCTCAACGAAAGGCGCGACGAAGATCCTTGTCTAAGCGTCTGGCGACTGATTGTCCACACTCACACAGTCTCAATTTTTCGGGTCCCTTTGGCAAGGTCTATGACAGTTTGAACAAGCTCGCTTCAAGATGTTCACAAAGGAATCCTCTGCCCTCGCGTCCGGCGGCTCCGAAACACCCTGGGAGACCACGTCTAGCGCACAGGAGCTTCAGTTTGACCAGCGTGATCGGGCAGAACTTGATTGTTGAAGACTTGGCATTGACAGGCTGTTACTTTGCAATGTGGATTGCTTCAAAGATTGTGTCTGTGTTTGTGGATGCGATCTACAATACAACGTTGCCAAAGGATCGCAAGTCCGGGCCGACTCCCGACCGTTGCAATCAAGTCGATGTGATCTCTCGAGAATCAGACTCTGGCTACGCCCATCACTGTTAGCAACGAAAGGACTACAAGATCCCGATCCAGATGCTCGATCGCTGAAAAGCTGAGTTCGCCCATCTTCTTGTTGGCGACCGTCTCATCTGACGGTCTTGCCACTTCCACCGACCTTCGATGAGATCCCAACGCGCCCGTGCGGAACGATGATCCCGGACGATCATTGAGTTGAAGTGATGCCTTGGTATTGTTGACGGCATTGTTGTGTACTTGCACCACTGCCTCCGTCGAGATGGCTGCTCGCTGGTTCTGCCACATTCCGTGGTGACGAGCTGCACAGCCAGCCGCTGGTGGCTGTGGTCGTAACAAGGGCCCACCACGAATACCTCGACGAGGCACTTGTGGCTCCGCTCTTGCCAATCCGCGCATCGCCACTGCCAAAGGAAGAACCTGAGCTGGTGGCGGAACTGCTGGACCCACGCTTGCACCATCTTCAGGCAGCGGCTTGGGGGTCCATTTGCCTCGAGGTTTGAACAGTCCGAGTGCGTTGCGAAGCTGCGACTCGGTCGAGAAGGTGGCCAATTCGATCATTTCGCTGCTCACGACAGCACGGAGACTCAGATCGTATCCTTCAAGCGTGTCGAGTCCTTGACTGCTTGTTCGCTTCTTTGAAGGAGCAAACACCGAAGCTTCCAGCTTGCTGCCTTGCCAAACCCATTGATGTCCGTCTCGAGATTGGAAGCTGGCAACGAAACCTCGCCCACCATGACGCTGGATTCGCATTGTGACGCGCTCCGACTCGTCAAGAGATGCTCTAGAGCCATCCGTTTGATTGGATTGAGATCGGTTGTGGCTAAAGTCGGCGTTGGTTAGCAGCGGCGAAGGGAAGGCGCGTTCGAGCCTGTTGAGCGGTGCCTCTGTTCGGCGTGATACGGCGCCATCAGTCGAGTCAGACGCTTCCCTCGACGAAGCTTGCAAAGAGCTGCGACGGCCTCCAGAGTGACGAACAATCTCTACCACCTGCTCTTCACCAGCAATGGTCGAGTGCACTTCGCTTCGAACAGAAAAGACGCCCTCGTTCAGCTTGGAAACGAGCAATCCTTTGATGCCATCCTTGGCAGATACTGGACTACGCTTTTGAGGTGATCCCTGGTCCTTGCTGCTGCCAGCGTCAAAGCTTGTCCTTTGTACTGCTTGTCTTCTGGGACTGCGATTCCCGACAAAGGCAGCAAAGATACCTGTTGCGACCTCCTGTTCGAGCTTCATCGCTTTGCTCGAAGGCTGGCGACGTACCTGCCCTTCGAAAGATTGTGATGCTTGGTCGGCATTGTCCGATTGCCCGGAAGTCTGCTGCACCTTCCAGTATGCCAGATCCTCTCCATCTTGACCTGCATCTTCCTCCACACAAACGCGCAGCTCGGCTCCGCGGAGCATGACCACTCCAGGACTGATGCTCTCCAGGCTCTTCGAGACTGCCATCTTGTCAACGTTCTTTTCTTGCATTGAGGTAGAGTGGCGGCGCACCTGTGGCGACGCCGTCTCCCCGCTGTTAGCAAGGTTGATTCGCTGCCCGAAGCGCACTGGTACTTCAGCATCTTCATCCTCATCCTCATCAAAGTCCATCTCATCTTCCGACTCGGGCTGGGATTCCGACCGGTCCGAATCAAAGAGATCTGATCCTTCATCGTCGTAGTCTCTGAACGGTCTGACTTCTTGAACCTCCTCATTTGGCCCGCTATCGTGGTGTGACGAGCCTGACCAGTCTCCCATCTCTGGCACCATCGACTTGACCGTACCAATCCCTGTGCCGCTCAGGCTGTAGCCAGTGTGACGCTCTTCCGCGACATTCAGGTAAGCATCGTGCGAAGCTTCTGCGCTGTAACACGGGCTGACCAAATCGGTTGCGACCTCCTCGACAGGAGCTGGCATCGATGCTGCCTTGCTCGACCGTTGACTCTGTCTTTTCCATGCAGCATCCTGTGCCTTCGACTTTGCTTTGGATTTGATCTTGCCGTCTGGCTTGGGTCCTGGTTGGGGAACATTGATACGACCACAACCGGCAATGTAGATGGTGCTGGCGGCAAGAGCCGAGATCGATCGCTCTGCACACAGACTCTGCAGGACCACATTGCGGTTGGCGGTCGTAAAGCCCAGATTGCGCATGAACGGACCCGACTGTGGTGCAGGGGCCGAGTCTGCACTTGCTCGCGATGCATTGTTGACCTGTGCAGTCGAAGCTCGCTTGACGAACGAGATCGGTCTACGCTTCGGCAGTACTGGTGCTCCAGAAGAAGGCGATATTGGCGACGCCGATGTGTTTTTTGCCGGAAGCACCACTTCGGATGCTGCGAATCTTCCAAATTTCCAAGGCTTGTTCTTCCGTGCCTTCTTAGCCTCTCCCTTCTTGTTCGAGAACTCGCCTGCGCCGCCATTTCCGTACGTTTGCGTTTCAGCTGGCAGAGGCAGGTCATTGACCGAGACAGAGATCCACTCAGCGATGGATTCGTTGTCCCTTGTCATTCTGCCCTTCTGCGAGTCAACTAGTAGTCCGATGGCAGACGGTCGGTTCTCAGCTGCTTGCTTGTGCGAAGGTGTTCGGCGGCTGACCATGCGCTCTTGAGAGGACTGCTGTTGGTGCAGTGAAGGCATGGAAGCGGCAAAGCGGTCTTTTTTTGCGCCTGCAGTGGAGGAACGACGATCTGGCGTTCGAGCAGGTTGAGCAGAGAAGGGCTTTGCATCGGAGCTCATTGCTGGTGAGGGCATAGTGAGCGCTGTCTCCTGCGATGATGGGCTGTATCGCGAGTCGGACGCCTCTTCATCGAACGAACCCCGGTCTTGTACGAGGGGCGACACATTCGAAGAGCCAACAGAGATTTCTGAGCTACGTCGAGAGTGGTATGGGACCACGTTTTGTCGGATGGGCACGCGCCCCGAAGATCGACGTCTTTGTTGCTTCTCCTGCGAGGTAGCAATTGGCTTTGCTGGTGCCTGGCCTGTTGTGTCGCTCTCAGCAGCGGCACCGACAGGACGTGAAGGTGGTCGAGAAGCAGCATTCAGCAAGATAGGTCGTAGCTCCACCGAGCGTCTTTGTTCAGAAGACGTACGTTTTTGACCGTCCAAAGACATTCTCTTGGCCTGCTCCACTGCCGCCACTGACTCCTCAGGACGGCCGCTGGAGGCCAAGTCGGCACTGCTGCGATTATTCGACGTTCTTGTCGGGTTGATCTTTGCGAGGAAGGCCATTGTGCGAGAAGGTGAGCGAACAGGAGTGGCGATGGGTAGATTCTCTTCCGAAGCACGAGTGCGCGGAACAGCAGGTAGCTCGAATGACAACGACCTTCTAGGGGTGGCGCTCGAGCTCGCTTTTGCTTTCGATGCTGCAGCCTTTGCAACGGGATGCTCTTCGATCTTAGACAGAACAGGTGCAGCCGGCGGTGACGATGACGAAACACGATCCGACGTCGATCCAGAACCGGAGCTAGAATGTTGATCCGACGAGACCTCCGAAGCCGTACTTGGGCTGGTGACTACGACCATCGGACGATCCATACCGATCGAATTCGATGCAGGCGCAATGATCTCCTTCGTCCTTTGCACCGTTTTCCGATGGGGTCTGGTTCCAGCATCAGCAGCGGCGAAATACGCCTCCAAAGGTGTCGTGGAAGGAGTAGATGGCCAGCTTGAGTCGTCATCCGCATAGTCATCCTCGTCATCCTCACCTTCTGCACCAAGCTTGTTGCTGTTTGATGCGGTGCTGCGTCTACGTCTTCGTCGCTGGCCACAGTTGTTTGCACCATTGGCTTCAGAGTCGCTCGCGTGAGTCGAGTCTACCATGATGGAGGGATATCTGTCTTTGAACTGCGCTGGTGGGGGCGGAAGCTCGATGCGTACACTATCGCGCCTCTTTCCGGGCTTCGCATGGGTCGATATTGTTGCCTCGCTGTCGGATGCATGTTCGGAGGTGGAGGTGAGGGCATCTTCTAGGTCAGAATTAGCTGACTTTTCACTGAGGGGTGGCAGTTGGTTGGGTGAGAAGAGGAATGATGTTTTTGGCGTGGCTCGGTAGACATGTGACTGTTGCGATGATGGTCTAGCCACAGCTGCGTTACTGGATGCGTCGGACGAGCTTGAGCCTGGACGACTGGAGCTGAAGAATTCCTGATCATCGTCCTGCAATGTGCTACGAGCAAGAGCTTTTTCTTTCCCATTATTCTGCATTGCCATGAGCGGTGTCGACGCGGCTGATGTTGCTGGTGTGGTGGTTGATTGCGCTGCAGAAGATGACATTGTGACAGCACTCGATCCGGAAGAGCTGTTACTTCTCCTCTGCGCTGCAAGCAATGCCATGTCGCTCCTCAATGTCGGCGGCTTTTTTGATGTGGGCGACTGTGACGCAGACGCAGTACTCGATGAGCCAGTCGAAAAAAACGCTGTATGCAATGACGTCGGTCTCGGCCCTGCTCCCGCAGCAGCCATGAACTTCTGATGATCACTCCATGCTGATGGGGGTAGCGCCCTAGTCGAGGGTACTTTCCTGTATGTCTGTTTCGGCGGCGCGAGCAGTGGTGGTGATGGTCTTCTCTTTCCTGTGCTCGATTCAGCATCTGTGCTTGTGGTGGACTCATCACGACCGTGACCGCCGCTCGATGATGGAACGCGCGGTGGTGGTACCGGTCGAGTCTCTAATGTTGTTGTGCTGCTGGTAGACGGTGTTTCGATTGGTGCCGACTGGAGTGCTGCGCTTGGAATGGTCGGTGAAGCTGCTGGAGAAGCAAGAGAAGAAGCTCTCGAAGGTATCGAAGCCTTGGAAGGGCCATTGCCTTTGTTCCATGCTGCCGCACTACGTCGAGCGTCGAAACTGGTCGGTCGTTCGACTTCGGAGCCGTCTTCACTGGCGATGACCCATCCTCTTCGACGGTTGTTCGAGCGAAGTGCAGGGCGCTCAGTTGGAGCTGGGGATGTTGTGGCCATCCTCAGAGAGCAATCTACAAGGCGGACAATGGCCTCTGTTTCACCGACAATTGCTGAGCCTTTGTTGATGCTCCTGTCAACTTGTTCTATGTATGAAGTTTACTGGATGCAATGCGTGCTGAGTTGTCGTACGGTCATCGGCATGGGCGGTCTCTTGATCTCTCTCTATGGTGCTGGCAATGGTGTTGCAATGAGGTCGGAGAGGTGGTGTATGCGGCGGATGGGAGGCCAGATACGGTCGTGGATGTCGTCAGACGCCAGAAAAGGTCGAGTTGTATTGATGCTGAGGGATGGTGTCGAAGGGTCAAAGGGGGCATACAAGGTTGTATCTGCTTCCCTTTGAACGACCACGATCACTTTGCAGTTGGATCGGACCCGATTTGTGATAGTCTATAGATCGAAAGGAGGATAGGACTGCTTGCAGTGTCCAGCCGCAAGAGCGTTAGGGTCTAGTGACGAAGGGGGAGTTGCGGATGGAGTGTTTTGCAAGAAGGAGGTCGGAGTTCAAAGAGGGAAGCAAGAGTCAAAACGGCAATGATCAGCAGCAGACAGCTTTTCTGGTCCTAGGATCGGAACACGGGCATATAGTCCACGACGAGGAGGGAGAGGGGCATGGTCAGGCGGTCAAAGTCAAAGTCTCTGGTCTCTGGGAGGAGATGTGATGTTTTGAGTTCTCTGGGGCCGAGTCTGGATGCTGTTCAATGAAGGCATACAGGATGATGGAGAGCAATAGAGTCAGGCCGTCACTCCTACACCTTGTTCAACAAAGCAAAAGCTGCATCCGAACTCCGACGCTCACACACTCGCAAGATAGTCAGCAAGCCGGCGACCAGGACTCGTTCGCGACCATCAAAGCCCGCCAGGCTCGTTTCCGCTTAGATCAGCTCTCAGTCCACAGCATACGGGGAAGCGAGAAGCGATGCGATGTATGCGATCGAATCTTCCCCAAAGCGACTTAGAAAGGAAGGATGAGGGGAGAAGAACGAGCAAGAGGTTGAGAAGGTGTATGCAGCCGGCTCGGCGTTTTTGCTGCACAATTGCATCCACTATTCGACACTTGGCCAAAGGAGCAACAGCAAAACAAACACCTTCCTAATTTGGCTCTCAAATAATGAATTCTTGAATCGTAATATTTTTGTTCTTTCTAGGAACCAACCGATTCGTATAGCAAGCTCACTCACTTCCATCCTGCCTCTCGAGAGTGGCTGGATGAATCGGAAAGCTGAGCTCACGATCCGTTCTTCTGGATTTGTTGCCTAAAGGAGGTTGGGTCCCCCACCGTTCGTCATACTGTATACCTTTGTCTGCTGTTCCCGCTTCCCGTAACAACAATGTTGTATCAGCTGCTCGCGGCTGGGCGGCTTGATCTTGGGTCGATGGAGCTAAGCGCCTTCTCGCTTCCAGCCGAGGTCAGGCTAGAAGAAGAAATCCGTTTGTGCCACGATCCAAGTCGAGACCTCGCCACCACATCAGCTGTTCTCCCCCCGAGGGAAGGGTAGAAGAAGAAGCGGCTGTGTTTGTGTTCCATGTTCTCATTTAGACCCTGCGACTGAATGCGCCATACTTTCCGTTAACCTGTGGTTCTACGCCATCCCATCAACCTTTTTGAAAGAGGACATGAGAGATGGTGTAGTCAGGCTGAGTTGGCGGTGCGGTTCGCTTGTGTTTGACAGGCGAAACAAGGCCCTGAAATCCGCAGCAGAGGGTTGTTGGTCTCAGAAGAGGAGCGCGAGATCGAGAATGCGCTTGAGTCACGTGGAGTGAAATTGACGCGTGCTGTTCGGACAGAGCTGTAGAATTAAAGGCGATCAGTTGAAGCACGTGACCTCTTGGGAGTATGTAACTTCTACTCCAAGCTCACATTTAACGCCAACCTCACTCAGATATAAACCACATTATCCGAATCGACCACCACAATTGGCACCGGCATGCCGGCCAACTGATAACTGAGACAGCTTCATCGTAGCCTCTATGCTATGCTTCAGCCTCACCGACCTCGTAAACATACTCAGATCACTAGGACATATATATACACATTAGCGACCATCATGTACTTGTTATGCTTCTCATCGCAATCGATACTTGTGATCATTGACATTTGACGCACGAACTTCAACACGATCAGTTGAAGATTGAAGTATAAGACGCCACTTTGTTGGGGCTACGATCAAGCTCCCTTCGGACAGGTGTATGCTGACTGCAATGCTTAATATTTCGGTGGGCTGAAGCTACAAACATGAGCATATATATATGTGTTGGGACCGTTTTCTGAGGGTGCTATAGATGAGTTGGGTGTTACTCTTGCAGAGCTTCTGAACCGTTACTATGTCATCCTTCACGAGTTTCGCATGTCTGAATCAGCTCAGAGTCAGCCGCTTGTGTTTGCCGAAGCTCCGGCAATCGCGAGCTTCGGGAATCGCGAGCTTCGGGAATCGCGAGCTTCGGGAATTGGATAAACTCTGGATATTCTCCGACGTAACTTTAACGCGATCTAACAGACACATCCTGCATCCCACCATCACCGAACTGTGTAGCGTAAGTTGCCGACCAACTTTCAGAGGAATCATGCTCCACTTCCTTCTCGCCCTCCTACTCCTCACCTCGTCAGCCCGACAGACGCACCAATGACGGCCACAGACCAAAATCCAACCCCACAACCGAACGCAGAAGACGCCAAATACCGCATATCATGGTCCCTCCCAGGTTCAGCCGAGCGTAACTCCCCCGCCATCGCAGAAGCTCTTTCACCCATGCTCACCTCTACCTCTTGCACATCCTCTTCCCGCAAACCGCTAGTATTAGAAGTCGCATCCGGTTTCGGCCACCAAATGCACGCCATTGCATGCCGTCACCCGTCAATCCAGTTTCACCCATCTGAAGCAGACGCATACCCCCGCACCCGAATCGACTCCACCATATCCTCTCTTCCCAACGTCGCAAAAGCAGAATCCCTCGACCTACTCTCTCAGAACGACTGGACAACCCTCGTACACAACATCTCCTCAGAGACTTCTGCCCCTTTACCAGGAGAAGATGAGGGTCTTTTTGATGGGGTGATTGCATGCAACCTCACCCACATCGCCCCGTGGAGCGTGACTCAGAGTCTCTTCAGTCATTTGGACCCAAGGTTAGGGTATGCTACTCAACAAGGCTATCGTAATATCCTGCAGAGGGATGGCTGGATTGCTATCTACGGCGCATTCAACGAGAACGGAGGGTACACTAGTGAAGGGAATCAAAAGTTTGATGCTGAGATCAAGAGTCGAAACCCCGAGTTCGGGTTACGAGACGTCCAAGTGGAAATGATTCCCGTAGCAGAGAGGCATGGATTTGTGTTGGCGAAACGGACAGAGATGCCTGCTGGCAACCTCTTTCTCATCTTTAAGCTTTGGCCCGATTGAAACCCCTGCATCAACACAATCAAACATCATCCGAGTGTCATTGCATGTGCTACCAATCCTCAACACCCACCACACTCCTCTCTAGATCAATAGTGACCGTCTTACTCCTCCCCTTCCACCTTGCATCCTCTCGTATTGTGTCTAGAAAGAGATGATACCCAGGCATATACCTGTCAACAAAACGTCTCACTTCGTCATCTGTCATCCCTTTCCCGCCATTGCTAGCCTTCATGTGGTGTTCTTGTTGAGTCCGCCAGATGTAAACGTTGTTGATATCGGTAGGTTGGATCTGGAGAAAGACTGTAAAGGGGTTGTACCATTCGGTGTAGGTTGTTAGGTTCGTGTTTATTTGTTGGAGCGATTCGAGGGTGTAGCGTTTAAGTGGTGCATCTGGTGGGCAGGATTTCTGTTTTTCGGAGACGAGGGAGGATGGGATAGGGGAGAAACCCATACTCCAGCCCTCCAAGATGAATATATCCAGCGGACCCTTCAGCACTGGACTTTGAGATGATCGGGCACGATCTCCATACCCGTTGTAAAGACTTTTATCGAACACCGGCAGCCGTACCTCTCCACCTTCTTCATTGATGCGGTACGCCTGACCTAAGATCTCAACCCCCAAAGAAACGTCATGGGTGCCAGGCTGTCCTCTGCCACTCAGCAACGGATTATTTGGATTCTCCTCCGCAACCCGCTTAAGATTCGCATAAGTATGGTACAAATCATCCGTACTCAAAACACCAACTTTCAACCCCGTAGAGCTGAGATGAGATATAAGAGAGCGAGTCACAGTGGTCTTGCCGGATCCTTGTGGACCTTGCATTGCTACGAATAGAGGTGGAGTGGTGGAGGAAGTGAAGCGGGAACGATGATGCTGCAGTTGAGTTAGAAGATGGGCGGCGAAGATGTCTACCGCTCGAAGCGGGGTTTTCGTCTCCATCGTGTGCGCGAGGGACATATGTTGGTGGTGGTGATAATGATAGGAAGCGGAGACAGTGGTGCGAAAGTGGAAGGGAGGGTGTGATGGTGCCAAGAGGACTTGATCCGACCGCAACCCCACAAACGTTGTCGGGGTTAAGCGGAATCTTTTGATGCGGGGAAACTTTCTGCGGTTGTTAGGATAGCGATCTGACACGGGAGAAAATTTTGGCGGGGACGTCGGATAACGCCTCCTGACACCTTGCATTGAACTGGCTTCCTCAATCCCTGGACAACAAATACTGTTGCCCATCCTTTACCAGCGCTTCTTTGCTGAAAACACCTGGCTACTGACCAGAGCGTATTACTGCAACACCGAGTAGCATCGCTGACATATCATTGTACTGCATGTTATGGGCCTCACAAAGGAAGCCTTCGGTGACTTTTTTGAGTGAAGCTGCGCCAATATGTCGGCGACCAATTATCACACATACGCCAACTTATAGCACTTGCATTAGCTTCTCATGAAACGTCAGAGCGCAGCACCTCTATCGCTGACCTGTCAATCGTGGAGTTCCGGCGGCAAAGGATCTGCAGTCGATCCATTTAGTTTTTGACGTGAGCAAAGCTTAGCCGAGACGATGGAATGTGTTCAGCGCATGCATCTGTACCTTCCTTTCCGCCTTGTGCTTGCGTTGAAGGGATTGATGCATACCTACGAGGTTTGTTGCCAGAGCGTGTCATGCGTGTGTGACCTTTTTGGTCTGCCGATGGTACTGCGATGCCCTCTTCTTACAGCGTGGCACAATGAAGGCAAGGTTAGGTTATGTCGTTGTTCGTGCCGAACGCTTCAGCTTGTGTCTGATGTCTGATGAGCTACAGTCGAATGATCACCTGGATTCAGCGCTTCCGACAGTTCTTGGCTCGGCTCTCTTGGTTGATCTTTGCTCTTGCTTTACCTCCACGACGACTACCAACTTCAGCTTCCTCACTCTCACCGCCGACACGTGAGACACGGAACAGCTCGTGTTCCCTTCCACCCTGACATTGACCAGCAACCCAACTCCAACCTCCAACTCCACTACCACCACCATCATCCGACACCACACCTAAAATGCTAGCAACATCATTACTCAAATCTCTAGCCCTAGCCCTTAGCTTAACCACAACCTTTGCCTTCGCCAACACCTACGCCCCTCTCTCTGACGGCCGGCACACACTCCGCTTTCACCTCCTTTCCTGCCCTCCAACTATTCGACCCAAAATCTCCGGTTTCTCCTCTTCCTCCACCCCCTCTTCCTCTCTATCCTCTCAATTCTCCATCGTCCCGAATTCAACAACCATCATCGTCCCCTCGGACTTTATCGGCTCAATCTACCTCGCCGGAGAACAATGCGGTAAATACGGCGACAGCTGTCAATCTCTCGACCTCACTTTTCAACCTAACCCAAACGAAACGGTTAGGAGTTATATCAATTATGATGCCATGCCTGGAAAGAAGTTTGTTTATCCGGTGAAGGCGTGGTTTGATGACGGAGGAGAGCAAAAGAAGGGGGAGGATGGAGTGATTGAATGCGAGCAGAGTAGTTGTGTGGATGGTAGTAGGGATCCGGATGATTTTATCAGTAATCGGATTTATTCTAGTACGAAGGGGGTCGGGGTGGTTGTTGAGTACGATTGTGCAGGTAGGTTGAATGGTACTTCGACTACTCATTGAGGTGTGGTAGAGGATTGTCTTGCTTTGCTCCGTTCCTTGACGGGGGCATCTTTGCTATGTTCCGTTCTTCGTCGGGGGCCACTGTTGCTGTGCTCCGTCCATTGTCGGGCAATGATTTGCGGACCCTGGTAGGTCCAACATCGCCTCAACACCACACGCTTTCTCTTGTCTCTCTTCTTTTTATTTCCACACTCCCTTGTCAGCAGCTTGTAGACAGGCATGCCCCTTGATCCGTACATCATCACACATTCGCTTCTAGCCTGAATGGACACTTCATGAACACACTCTCGTCTGAAGATTTTGTTCATGCTTCTAGTGAATGACTCTGTATTCCCTGCGGATCCCTTGTTCAGGCTTTGGAACGAGGCTTCATCGCATCTCCCGTCTCATCTTTCGTTTTCCCTACCAAAAACTCCTCTACCTTCTCAACAAACTCTCCCGGTTTCTCTGCTTGACACCAGTGCCCAGTATCCATGTGAACCAACTTCGCTTGCGGGAAATACTTCATGTTCGTCCCAATATTCTTCCTGTTCACATACTTGCTCTTACTGCCTTTGATAAACAGCGTTTCCCCTGCCCAGCTTCTCTCCTGCGCATCGGGTTTCGCCCCCTCCAGCTCGTCCGGTTGAGCATCTGGTGGGTTATAGGGAAAATCGCCAATCTGAGCTATGTTATTACGGATAAGGTCGATGGGAATCCTCCAAGTCCAATTCTCCGTATTCGGTGGACGGGTGAGGTTGGTTAGGAGAAACTGACGGACGCCCAAATCCGGCTCAGTCTCAGCCAGGATTGCATCTGCCTCAGTGCGAGACCGACAAGGTTTATCCCGAATCGCAACCATTGCATCTATGTACCTCTCGAACTCAGGCGATAATGGACCTCTTTTCGCTGACATATCAACACTGACCAAGTTCCTTAACATTCCCTCTGGCAGTTCCGGGTGCAATGCAACAGACATCGAGACCTTTCCTCCCATAGAATGACCGATCAACCCAACATTCTCCAACTTCTGAGACTTCATAAACTCAATCACGTCCAAAGCCATATCTGAGTAGGCCAAGCCATCGATGTGGGGTGAGGTTCCGTGGTTGCGTAGGTCAAGGGCGAAGACTGGGATTCCGAAACGTTGGGACATTGCTCGTCCGAGAGAACGCCAATTCTGTTTGGAGCCGAAGAGTCCATGACAGACAACGAGGGAGGCGATGGGGACTTCGGTGCGGCGGTTAGAGAGTTGGGTGGGGGTGGGGAGGTAGGATTCGTAGTCGAGAGAAACGGTTTTGCCGGTAGCAGAGGCTGCGGTTGACTGCTTTGAGTCTGAGGATGGTGTGGTGTAGGCGAGGCGCGCGGTGTAGGTGATCGAGGTCATGGTGAGAGACGAGGAGCGAGCTCCATGATGGAGGCCCCCTCTAAGGGCGGTGAGCATCGTGCGTGGGAGAGCGGAGGTGAAGAGGTGATGGAGAGTGGAGAAGATGGTACGATGAACAGGAAGGACAAGATGAAGGTCGCGACCATGCGCAGCAGGTTGGAATTTATCAAGCCGAACAAAATACCGCTTTCTCCGGTAAAAAGCGGCAAGCTTCCTTCCACCCTTCCCGAAGGGTCAACCTTTTTGCTTTGCTTTAGCCGGATACTAACCGGCTCATCATCTTATTCGTCTTTCTGCTCAAAGCAAAATGTCAGACCGTCAATGCCGAGATCATCTCACGTGCCCACTCCCGCCTGGTCAATCTTTCCAGCGTCATGAAGGATGAGTGACAGACTCTGTCAAATTTTGGAGCCGAACAAAGGGCTTGTCTAGAAATACAACAAAGCTTAGCAACGTCAAGCGATTACTTCTCAGCAACAGCAGGTCCAGCATCACTCTTAGTAGTAGCATTAGCCTCCTCAGGAGCAGGCGTAAGAGTCGCCGCACCCGACAGCGGCGTATTGGCACCACTCCCATTATCCAACTTTCTCCTTTTCTTCCTCTCCTCCCTCACCTTGATCTCCTCTTCCAATTGCTTCCTCCTCTCTGTCGTATCAATATGTGTGGGTCCGCCCTTTGCAGTTAAGATCTCCACCCCTGTGTCTGTAATCAACAATGTCTCCTCCGCAGCCGCCGACCTTGCACCGTCCACAGTCGCAACAGTCCAATCATCAGGCCAACTCAAATCCCTCCACTCCGTACCCAAGTTGAGCATCGGTTCGATTGTAAAAATGTGTCCGGGCTTCATAACACCGTAACTCTTCTTTGTAGCATGGTGATAGACTGTGGGTGCGGCGTGGAAGCAGTTTGAGATTCCGTGGCCGGTGTAGTTCTTGACAACAGCACAACCTTGTGACTCCGCGAGAGGTTGAATGACACGACCGATCTCGCCGTAGGGAACGCCGGGTCCGCATATGGCGATGGCTGCATCGAGACATTCGCGTGCGACACGGATGAGTTTCATGGAGTCGGAGTCAGATTCGGCTTTGGGACCAATAGGGAAGGTGGCGTTGAGATCGCCGTGGTAGCCTTTGTGGAAGAGGGTGACGTCGATGTTGAGGATATCGCCGTCGTCGAGTGGACGTTGATCAGGGATGCCGTGGCAGATCACTTCGTTGACGGAGCTGCAATGCCGAGGTGAGATGGAAAGTGCTGTCAGTGACTGTATTCTAGCCCTGATGTTGAGTGTGGGCTTTGAGGATGGAGAGACTTACGTGCAAACACTCTTAGGGTATCCATGGTAGCCGAGTGGACTGGGGTAGCAATCGCGCTTGATAGCTTCTGCAAAGACGATCTTGTCGAGTTCATCTGTCGTGACACCGGGCTTTGCGTGCGAAGCGCAAATCTCAAGTACCTCTCGAGCGAGCTGATCAGTTGAAACACAAAACAGAGGCCCTATCTGTCAGCAGGCTGCGCCAGGACCTATCTCAACTAAAGCTGGTTGTACATACCGTAGCGGCCTTCCTCACTCCCTCCTGATCGTTAGCATTGTTGACCTTGATATTCCTGGATTGCAAAAACTGTATCACCCCATCAAGCGCAAACCCAACAAGCAAAAGAGCAAACACCACAACCCCATCAAGATAGACGTCAGCATACCCCATTTTGGCTAGTATGACAGGAAAGGTCACGGTCAAGAAAGGAATTCTGACCTGCCACCAAAAGTTGAACCACATCCTCACCCCTTCCCTGGCGTAGTTAGGCCTTCGAATCGATGGCGGAATCTTGGGTGTGGAACTCAAAGGGTAAACCGCCTTGACGGAACCTGAGTATTTGAACGAGCGGACATTGGCGAATGGGTCGACGGTAAAGCTACTTTTGGCATCGCTGCCGCTGGTGGTTGCTGTCGGCGACATGGTGTAGAGGGTCCGGGTCGCAGAGTGATGATGGTGGATAGAGGGCGTGGTTGACACAATCAGGGCTAATTGGGTTCATAGCTGCTGAGAACATGCAGTCCAAAATTTTTGGGAGCTTTCTCCACTCAGGCGCTTTTTTCCTGAATGTTAGAGGCAGAGCTTAACAACCCCAAAATTCGGCTTTGGAGCGACGCTCTTTGTCAAACATCACTGACCATCAGCACATACTGTATTGAGAGATTGATTCACGAAGTCACCATCACAGTGCCCTGAGAGAGTGTTGAAGATACATAAATCGTGAGTTTTATCATTGTCAAGCAGACACTCGGATTCAAGAACGGACAGATTAGATACCTCGGCCACCAGTAACCTCCAAAGTCTGACCCGAGATGTACGAAGCCAGTGGACTAGCAAGGAACAAGATCGAAGCAGCCGCCTCTTCAGCATCACCTGGTCGTCGCAGCGGGATATCAGCAACAGCAGTAACCGACTGCTCCTTCGAGTTTCCACCAGCAGGACGACCCGGAATACCAAGAGCGATCTTCTTACCATCAATCTCGATGGAGGCACCAGCTTCCTTAGCCTGGGTCAATCGAGTGTTGATCCAACCGAAAGCGACCGTGTTGACACGAACACCAAAGGGACCCCACTCCTTGCACATGGTCTTGGTGAGACCGAGCACGCCGGCCTTTGCGGCAGAGTAGTTGACCTGACCGACGTTACCGTGAGTTCCGGAAGTAGAGGAGACGTTGACGATGGCCATATTTTCACGCTTGTTCTCGTCCTTGATGCGGAAGTAAGGGGCAGCAGCACGGATGATACGGAAGGGGGCGGTGATGTGGCAGTCGAGCATGAGTTGGAAAGTGGCATCGTCGGTGGTGTGAGCCATTTTGTCGGCGGTGAAACCGGCATTGTTGACGATGATGTTGAGCTTGCCCCACTTGTCGACGGCAGCTTTGACTACGCGCTCACCGAAGTCCTTGTCCATGACGTTGCCGGCGAGAGGGATGGCAGATCCGCCAACTTTAGTGATCTGCGAGGCGACATCGTTGGCCTTTTTGGCGTCGAGATCGGAGACAACGACGTGAGCACCGTGGCTGGCGAAGAGCTTGGCGGTGGCTTCACCGATACCTTGACCGGCGCCAGTGATGATAGCGACCTGACCCTTGAGGAGAGGAGCGGCTGGAATATCGTACACGTGAACGCAAAGAGAAAAAGTCAGTGAATGTGACATGGTGTACGGCTGACGAGAGAAGGGGACACTTACGACCGTTGAGGTGGCCAGCGATCTGAGAAACTCGTTGCGACATATTGATTCTTGGGGACTAGATTTATGATGGGATTTGAGATGAGAGTGATGAGATGGTGGGTAGCTGGTACATGTGCAATCGCTTGTAGAAGAGCAAATACGAGGATAGAAGTCTTGTGCCGGGGATAGAAGCCGACGCACAGCTTGGGATTTTGCGAGGTCAGAGAACAAATCTGTGCCTTGCAGTGAGAAACCGGGACCGGCTCAACCTCGATACCCGACCCGGTCAAAAATTTCATTTTTCTCGGCCGTCGACGAAGCTATACTGGATCTAACAAAACACCTTTGACGCGAGGGTGCGCGACGAGTGTGTAAGAGTTGAAATTAGATACACTGCTCCAGAGGCCACAGTCAGGCGCTCTTTACAGTCGAGTGTGTCTAAGTGAAAAGGCTTGTTATTTCGGGGTGAGGGAGGCTACAGAACATGTGTATAAGTTTTATCGTACAGTCCCTGCCCAAAGTTTGGGGACAGGGTCCAATAGACAATAAATCAACCATCCAATAGCATACCTTCCATCTGCTTGGAGGAGTGATCTCTCATAAGTGTCAGACTGAGCAAAACACACAGTGAGCAAGCTCAAAAGAAGAACTTTTGATTGCAGTGAGTCTCAGAGCCAACTAATACTTGAGCAGACCTCCATGCTTAGTAAGAACTTGCTCCACATGATGCTCCATCAAGTTGATCACAGGGTTGATATGTTCAAGTGTGATCTGGGTGTTCCACACTTCCTCTGCAGCTCTGGCAAGTTCATTCCAGGTTTTTGGTACTGGCAAGTGCTTACCAAGCAAGTTTTTGAATACATACCATATGTTCTCAATAGGGTTAAGGTCCAGCGAAGCTGGCAGGTGTTCCTGCATCTTAATGTTGTATTCGGCCTGCCATTGCTTGCAGATAGCAGCCTGATGACAGCTGCTGCCATCTGTCAGAGGTTGTGCGCCCAAAACCTGATGTCAGCGGTCATGCACCCAAAACCCGATATCTGTAATAGAGTCTTGTCTATTATGAATCCTGTCGAGATATGTGACAATGCTTGTGGTATTACAATTCTTGGCAAGATATGTAGTAGAGATGTCTCTATCACTTTTCTTGCTCAGAAATGCAGTAATGTTTTGCTATTGCAGGTTTTGACTGACTGCTGTGGACACTCTGTCCAGAGGTAGCTCAGCACAATCAATAACTGATATGAACTGGTACTGACACCAAGGTCTGGTGTGAGAGATATGTTTGGTGGCACCAACACAAGTGTCCAGTGTGTTGACTGTATGCTTGAAGTGATCCCTGGACTGCAGTGGATGACTGCCTTTGGTTCTATCTTTATCCAGACTGCTGGTTTGCTATGAACCACCTTTGGACATCAGTGAGCAGTGATACAACACACACACTACAATGGAAGCAACCTATTGAGATTGCAACTTGCTGACTGTGTACTAATGTATACTTATGTGTAAAGCTATAACTAGTAATGTATGGTGTAGAGTGGATGGAGATCCACTTGACCACTTATGATGAGAAGGTATGGTTATATACATCTTTGCAGTGTCACCTGTGACTCTGCTCCAGCTCTCTCTCCAGAGAGTACCTTCTTGTCGAGCACCATGGTAGAGGTCTCTACTGAGGCATCCCCTCCTGGCCGGCCCCTGCTTCTCCTGCTCCTGGATTGAAGAGAGCAATGTCACCTCATTGTTGATAATGGTTGCCCCACTTCTTCCTAATGACAATGCTTGCCCCCTCTCCCATCCACCTCCTGATGTCAGCACCCATCCCATGCACTGACTTCATCATCATGCAGGGTCCCTACCCCATCCAGTGGTGACCTCAAAGGTCTGTGTCACTAGTCCCTACTGGTTCCATTGTATGATCACCCTTGCCACTTAATCTCTGTGGAATATGCCATATGATCTTGTTTGCTACTGATCCCAGTGGGATTCATGATACCATCTTCTCTTGTGCCAATTTATGTGAGATCTGCCATAGAGCCACTTCTTGTGCAGAACTCAGCAAACTCTTCTGCAAGTCCTATGATCTGCCCAATTCCTCAATTCCTGCACTCCCTTCATATGAGTTGATGGATCTTCCTGCTTCCTGCGCATCCAGACCCATGACACCTGATATCTGTAATAGAAAAGCATCTATTATGAATCCTGTCGAGATATGTGGTAATGTGTGGTGTATTAAAATTTCTATCAAGGTATGTCATAGAGAATCCTCTATGACTTTTCTTGCCCAAAGATGTAATAGTTGTTTTGCTATTGCAGGTTTTGACTGACCACTGTGGACACTCTGTCCAGAGGTAGCTTGGCACAATCAATAACATGTATGAACTTATATTGACACCAAGGTCTGGTGTGAGTGATATGATTGGTAGTGCCAACACAAGTGTCCAGTGTGTCGACTGAGTGCTTGAGGTGATCCCCAGACTGCAGTGGACAACTGCCTTCAGTTCTATCATTATCCAGACTGCTGGTTGCTATGAACCACCTTTGGACATCAGTGAGTGGTGATACAACACATGCACTACAATGGAAGCAATCTACTTGATTGCTACTTTGCTGACTGAAACTAATGTATACTTTATGTGAAGTGATAACTAGTTTATGGTGTAGAGTGGATGGAGATCCACTTGACCACTTCTGACAGGAAGGCATGGTGTCAGGGGTCTCGCGCCTGAAACCCAGGTCGGTCTGTCGAGATACTCGGTGACTATCAAACTGTGCGACAGCTATTGTCTCGGTATCGGTGACTATCAAGTTGTGCAGTGACAGCAGGTGGCGTTCGTTGTATATACTATCGTAGGTTTCGGCTGACCTCTGTGGACACTCCATTCAGGGGTAGCTCGGCACGATCAATATCAAGGTTATGATGACACCAAGGTCTGGTGTGAGTGTTGATGATGATGAGGTTGATGGTATTGGTGATGAGATTGGTGATGTCAATGATAATGAGGTTGATGGTGTTGGTGATAAGGTTGGTGGCGTCAACACGAGTGTCCAGTGTGTTGACTTGATGCTTGAAGTGATCCCCAGACCGCAGTGGACTACTGCCTTCGGTTCTATCTTGATCCGGACTGCTAACCTGCTATGGGTGCCTTCGGACATCAGGTAGTGGTGATACAACACACACACTATGATGAGGAGCAACCTTTGATGGATTGCTGCTATGCTGACTGAAACTAATATATACTTATGCTGAAGTGATAACTAGTTATGGTGAGTAGAGTGGATGAGGATCCACTCGACCTATTGATGATGAGAAAGCATGGTTATATACCTCTTCTCAGCATTGCCAGCGATGCTGCTCCTGCTCTCTCTCCAGAGAGTACCTTCTTCATCAAGTACTGCTCAGGGGCCTCTCCTGCTTGGCACCCCTGTGCCTCTTGAGCTGTGTTGACTCCTTCGACACTGCTCCTCCTCCTCATGACCTGGTGTCGACTCCTTTGATCAGTGACAGTTCCTTTGGCTCTTGTCTCTCGAGCCCCTGAGTGGTAACCATCTGCATGCTCCTCGAGCTTGGTCCTCTTTGTGGCTGTGCCTGCTCCTTGAGCTTGGTCCTCCTCGTGGCTGTGCTTGGCCCTTCTTTGCATGTGAGTCTGTAGGAGTCCATGGTCTCCATGGAGACTGCACTACAACCATGCTCTCTACTGATCTCGACTAGATCTTCGATACCTGTGCTCCTTCCATATGAACCCGTGACCCCCCTGCTTCTTGAGCATCCAGGCCCATGACACATGGTTTATATTCATCCTCACAGGGTCACCTGCAACTCTGCTCTGGCTCTCTCTCTCCAGAGGGCACTGTCTTCGTCGAGTGCTATGGTAGAGACCTTTACCAATGTGTCCTCCCTGCTGAACCCCACTTCTCCTGCTCCTGGGTTGAGGAGAACCAGCATCACCTCATCGCTGATAGGGTTTGCCCCACTTCATCCCAATGACAATGCATGCCCCCTCTTCCATTTACCTCCTGACTTCAGCACCCATCTCCTTATGCCAACTTCATCATTGTGCAGGGTCCCTACCTCATCTGCTGGTGACCTTGAATGTCCTTGTCACTAATCCCTACTGGATCTGTTGTACAATCACCCTTGCCACTAATCTCTGCAGGATATGCCATACAATCTTGTTTGCTACCAATCCTGGTGGGATTTGTGATACCATCTTTTCTTGTGCCAATCTGTGTGAGATCTGCCAAAGAGCTGTTTCAGTTGAAGTAGATAAAGCCGCACAAAGCGTGGAGACAGTGAAGGTAGTGCTTACGGCCGAGTAAAAGGCCTGAACATCTTAGCACGAACCACATGTGTCACAACCTACTCAAGGCAAATGCTTTGTTATGCTCCGCAGTCAATGCAGCTCTCCGCCGCTCTTCTTTTGTATATATAGACTCCTAGCTCTCTCGCTCTCTCTCTCTCCTACCACCATCATCAACAAAGACACCTCAACTCCAACCACTGACGAATGACTCCAACACGCTGACGAATGACTCCAACACGCTGATGAATGACTTCAACTGATTAAGAGTCTGACACTCAACGCAATGCCGCCATCGACAAGAGCTGGACAGACGGGAAGGGGCGATGATGATCAAACGACCACAAGCAATGGACAGGAGGAAGGATGGCTCACGCAGGTAGTCAGGATCCTCCAGCTGGCGAACCCGGCACTATCGGCAGAGGAAGCAATCGTACGAGCTATGGGTCTCATCAGCATTAGCAACCAGACCCCGCGCAGGGAAACCGAGAAGATCCCCAAGGAGGTGTCGAGCGCCATTGCGCACATCAAGAAGCTCAGCGACAGCAACTGGCACACTTGGGAACCTACCTTCATCGACTGCCTCCAAAGAGTACATAATGCGAAGGAGATACTGTATGGCACGGTAGCGCCTGGAAATGAGGAATACGATGAAGACTTGGATAAAGCCCTCGTGGGCCTCATCCACGCCTGCTGTGACAACAGTCCAGACAGCCGTATCGACACCTACACCGTCAGGGGAGTGGATGAAGAAGTCCAACTCGGTAGCACACTCTATGCCAAACTCAAGAAGGCACTAACGTTGAACGACGCTGTAAAGCGAGCAGGACTGCAGGATCGTATTCACACAGTGCGCTTGCACAATCGAGACATTGTCAGGCTAGGCAAGGAACTCGATTTGATCTGGAACGATGCAGCACGCCTGGGAAAGCGTTTTGACGAGGACCTCAAGAAATCAACTCTCTATCGCTGCACGGCCCAAGATTGGTTCTATGCCAATGCCGTCGACGCACTGAAAACAGCCAGACCAGACTGTAAATATGACGAAGCCTACCACGCACTCGCCAAGAAACAGCAGGATGGTGAGGTCACCGGCCGTATTAGAGGAGCAGCAAGGGTTGCCACAAGCACGGACCAGGCGGAGCAAGGACCCAGAGGCAGGCACGATCCTCGCAACCCCTCGGCCCCTCCAAAGTGCTACGCTTGTGGAGGACCTAATCACATTGCTCGAAACTGCACGAACACCAACAATAACCCCGCACCTAGTAGAGACGGACCCACCCCCAATCCGGCACAAGAAGTGAACCACTAGGAACTCGGGTGCACCTTTCTAGCAGTCGACAGGGGCGAGCAATCAGCATGCGACACCTGGATCATCGATTCAGGTGCAACCCATCATATGGTAAATGATGAGAGAATGCTGCTCACCTCAACGAACAAGGTTGGCCAAATCAGTACAGCAGGGGACGAAAAGCTTCAGGTGAAGGCTATAGGAGATGCCTCCCTTCGGGTCGGTGAGGCCACCATCCAACTATTGGATGTGCTTTATGTACCGAAACTGAATGCTAACTTATTGTCCGTACAAGGCTTGATCGAGAATGGTGCACGAGTAATCTTTGATGAGTTTGGAACTACCATAAAGCAGAACGATGGTACCCAAGTACAATTCAAAAGGGACAGAAGACAGGGCCACTTCAAAGTGCGAGGACAAGCACTGGCTTTGGAACTGGAGGAAACACGAGATGGCGTCCCAGAGGACAACCAGAACACAGGAAAACTAGATAATGCCCCAGAGGGCAATAAGGACACGAAGCATCGAGACAGCTACCTATGGCATGAGAGGTTCGGACACCCAGGACAAGACAAAATGAGACAAATCCGGGCCCATTACCTAGGTACCGACGAGGAAATGGAACATGAGTCGAAGCACTGCAACGCGTGCAGTCAAGGAAAACAGACTCGAGCACGGATGAGCCAATCAGAGTCGGAAAGAATGGAGGCACCATTAGAGCTGGTACACGTAGACCTGATGACAGATTTCAAAGGACATGCCAACTACCACTACGCACTAGTTGCTGTGGATGACTTCTCCTCTCTGATCTACATGGAACCACTCTGCACAAAGAGTGCCGCACTCACGGCGCTGAGAAGGTGGATAGCCAGGATGGAACGGGCAACGGACAGGAAACTCAAAACACTCCGCAGCAACAATGGAGGAGAATGGTGCAGCATAGCAGCCAAAGACTGGCAAACTCAAGAGGGTTTTAAGTGGCAAAAGAGCGTCCCGGGGATCAGCGTCCAAAATGGACGGGCGGAGAGAGCAATCAGATCGGTCCAAGAAAAGATGCGCTCGATGCTGATTGGTCGAGCTTGCCCCAGAGAGTTGTGGCCGTACGCAATCACAGCAGCAGCACACATGATGAACCTTACCCCGTCAGCCACCAAAACCATTCCCCATGAGGCCTTTTATGGAACCACCGTGCACAAGCTGGCCCAGCAACTGCGAGTCTTCGGATGCTTGGCATGGGTTCATGTTCAACAGAAGGACCAGCAAGGCAAGCACGGAGCTAGAGCAAAGCCAGCCATCATGATTGGGTATGACGATGAACACAAAGCATGGAAGTTTTGCAACCCGGACCAGCCTGCGTCAATTCAATGGAGCAACTCAGCAACGTTCCATGAGGACAAAGGATGGAGTGATCGCCAACAAGAGGCAGTCAGGCCCGTGGTGACCGTGGAGGTCGAGGAGGAGGGTGCCACGCCAGCCATAGTAGAGGAGGAGACCAGATTAGAGGCCGCAGTGGAGGATCTCCTACCAGCCGTAGACAGCACAGTGGGTGCCGCCAACACAGCAATACTGAACCTGGACCCAACGCTTGGGGAAGCAATGAATGGTGAGGACGCCCAGCTCTGGAAGGAGGCAATATGAAAGGAGCTAGAAGGACTTGAGGCAATGGGGACTTGGGAGGTGGTGCACCAACCACCAGGAGTACCACTTGTGGACTCTAAGGTTGTGCTTCGGCTGAAGCTTGACGCTGATGGTGTACCTGTTAAGCACAAAGCGCGACTGGTTGCAAGGGGCTTCACACAGAGAGAGGGGATCGACTACCAAGAAACCTTCTCTCCAGTAGCACCCCTCGGAGCGATCAGAGCCATCTTAGCACTAGCAGTGCAGAACAACTGGGAGGTACATGCTCTGGACATCACTATGGCTTACTTGAACTCCACATTAAAGGAAGCAATCTACATGAAGCCGCCAGAAGGATCAGGAGTAGCACCCGGCAAGGTGTACAAGGTAGTCAAGGGCCTATATGGCCTAAAGCAGTCTGGGCGAGAATGGAATCAGGAGTTCGACAGGTCTTTGCGACGCATGGGATTCTTCCAGGTAGAGTGCGCTCCCTGCATCTACACCAAGGGACAGGGTGAAGATATGGCCATTGTGGTCATCTATGTCGATGATACATTAGTCATAGCACCACGGCTGGAAACGGTCCTAAAGGTTAAGAAGCAGATTGGTCAGAGATGGAAGATGGAAGATAGTGGTGAGGTCTCTCACTTCTTGGGCATCAAAATCAGTCGAGACCATGCGATGCGCACCATGACGATTGGTCAGTCAGGGTACATCGACCAAGTGCTGGCAAAGCACCTGGACAAACGCACGAAGCCGACCATGGTTCCAATGCAGAGCATACCGGAGGGAACCCTTGTCGCAAGCGCAGCACAACAGAAGGAGTATCCGGTGATCATTGGCAAGCTGCTCTGGGTTGCCAACAGCACCCGGCCCGACCTTAGCCTTACTGTGGGTGTTCTCGCTAGGCACATGCATGAACCATCACAGGAGCATTATCAGGCAGCACAAAGGGTCCTACACTACCTCGAAAGCACAAGGCAGGTTGGATTGGTTTATAGGGCAAGTGAGTCGCAAGAGCCACTGGTTGCACACAGCGATGCAAACTGGGCAAGCGATGCCACCATACAGAGAAGAAGCACATTGGGGTCAGTGGCATTAGTGTATGGGAACCCAGTAGCCTGGAAGTCAGCGACACAAAAATGCGTGTCATTGTCCACTGTCGAGGCAGAGTTCATTGCAGCCACGGAAGCAACACGTGAGGTGCTCTTCCTCAAGCAGCTGCTACGCTCAATTGGCATTGCCACAGGCACACCGACGGTCTACTCGGACAACACTGGTTGCATACAGGTTAGTAAGGACCCAGCACAGCACTGGAAGCTTAAGCACATCGACACCAAGTATCACTTCATCTGTAACAATGTACAAGAGGGAAGGGTGCAGATCAGGTACATAGACACCACAAGAAACTTGGCAGACGTACTCACGAAGCCCATTGGGAGGCAGGCAATGCAGCAAGCAAGATCTGGGCTACACCTGCAAATACCGGCAGCAGTGTACGGAACGGGGTCCCCGAGCTATGCGACAGTGTTGAAGAACGGAGGTCACACTTTGAAGCAACAGCATAATGAACAGGGTACATATGCTGTTGAGGGGGGGAGTTGAAGTAGATAAAGCCGCACAAAGCGTGGAGACAGTGAAGGTAGTGCTTACGGCCGAGTAAAAGGCCTGAACATCTTAGCACGGACCACATGTGTCACAACCTACTCAAGGCAAATGCTTTGTTATGCTCCGCAGTCAATGCAGCTCTCCGCCGCTCTTCTTTTGTATATATAGACTCCTAGCTCTCTCGCTCTCTCTCTCTCCTACCACCATCATCAACAAAGACACCTCAACTCCAACCACTGACGAATGACTCCAACACGCTGACGAATGACTCCAACACGCTGACGAATGACTTCAACTGTTTCTCCTACAGATCTTGGTGAACTCTTCTGCAAATCCCACGATCTTCCCAATTCCTCAATTTTCCATGCTCCCTTCATATGAGTTGATGGATCTTCCTGCTTCCTGCGCATCCAGGCCCATGACAATATCTCGACAGGATCTGTAATAGATGCGTTTCTACTACAGATATCAGGTTCCAGGCGCAAGACCCCTGACACCTATCTTGTGGCTCGGCTTCCATTCCTCGGCCTTCATGCACCTTGTTCTCCAACTCTCGGTTTGCTCACTGCTCAGATATTCCTTCTGTTAATTCTGTTGCATCTTCAACTTGCCCCCTCGACAGCATTACCAGTCCTATGGATCAGGCTAATCAGGATGTGTCCGCCCCTTTTAGTGGCTTTGTTAGGATGTCTGGTACATTGTTGGTCATGCTTACAAATTCAATTGATATGTTTCTTTCCTGTGTGTGATCTCTCACAAAGTGGTACTGTGTGTTGATATGCTTGAGTTTCCAATGTTTGGCCAGGTCCTTGCTGACTTGAATACATCCTTGGCTATCCATTTGGAGTACTGGTTTAATGTCTTCCATTCCTAAGTCTCTCAACAGATAGGAGAAGAAAAGTGCTTCTTGCACTGCCTCAGATGCAGCCACAAATTCTGCTTCTACTGCTGATAGAGCTACACATTTTTGTACTTGTGACCTCCAACTTACTGGGCATCCATATATGTATGTGATCACCCCAGATGTACTTCTCCTCCAGTTGGTGGGGTCTGATGCCCAGTTTGCATCTGTGTATGTCATTACTGCCTCATTTACATGGTTGCCTGATTTTCTCCCTAGGTGTAGTCAGTACTCACTTGTCTGGTTTAGATACTTGAGTGTGTGAATTGCCACCTTTCATGCTCTGTCAGCATCGACATGTGTTGTGCCAAAATCCCCACTATGAAGGAAATGTCCAGCCATACAGTGTTGGACACCCATAGCAGCTGTCCGACAAGCTCTTGATATTTCTTGCTCTGTGACAGTGAGCACTTGCTTCCTTTTGTGGCATCAGCTATGTTCTGCATAGGTACCCAGGATTTATCATTTACTCATTCTAGCCACTTGTTTACCATTGCCCAGATGTATGCAGTCAGATTGAGTGATATGCTACCTTGCCTTCTGTCACAGGGCCAGCGGGCCAGCGTATGAAGGGTGCACCAAATTGACCAGTGGCAATTATGGTAATGTCAGGGTCAGTGGATCAACATATGAAGGGGGCACCAAATTGATTGGCACCAAATCATTGGGAACTGATGAAGCTAATCAGGCTGGTAGTGCATATGATTTACAAGATCAACCGAACTCTGGGTTCCAGGTTAATCTCATGAGGATTGATTGGGATCAGTCAGATCAGCATGCCTCAGCAAGTCGGCTGACATGAGCAAGTGTCAGGAGACTCAGGAAGGAAGATACAGTCAGGGGTCTCGTGCCTGAAACCCAGGTCGGTCTGTCGAGATACTCAGTGACTATCAAACTGTGCAACAGCTATTGTCTTGGTATCAGTCTTGACGAGCTACATTGCTCAGTGACTATCAAGTTGCATGATGACAGCAGTGGCATTCATTGTATATACTATCGTAGGTTTTGGCTGACCTCTGTGGACACTCCATTCAGGGGTAGCTCGGCATGATCAATATCAATATGTAGGTTATGATGACACCAAGGTCTGGTGTGAGTGTTGATGATGATGAGGTTGATGGTGTTGGTAATAAGGTTGGTGGCATCAACACAAGTGTCCAGTGTGTTGACTGATGCTTGAAGTGATCCCTGGACTGCAGTGGACTACTGCCTTTGGTTCTATCTATATCCAGACCACTGGTTTGCTATGAACTGCCTTCAGATGTCAGGTAGTGGTGATACAACACACACACTACAATGAGGAGCAATCTTGCTGGATTGTTACTATGCTGACTGGAAACTAATGTATACTTATGCTGAAGTGATAACTAGTTATGGTGTGTGTAGAGTGGATGAGGATCCACTCGACCTTTGATGATGAGAAGGTATGGTTATATACCTCTTCACAGCATCACCAGTGACACTGCTCCTGCTCTCTCTCCAGAGAGTACCTTCTTCATTGAGTACTTGTACAGGGGGCCCCTCTAGCACCACTCCTGTCCTCCTTGAGCTATCAACTCCTTTGACACTGCTCCTCCTCCTTGCTATCCTGCTTGCTTGGCACCCTTGTGCCTCTTGAGCTGTGTTGACTCCTTCGACACTGCTCCTCCTCCTTGCTGTCCTGCTTGTTTGGCACCCCTGTGCCTCCTGAACTGTGTCGACTCCTTTGACACTGCTCCTCCTCCTTGCTATCCTGCTGCTTGTTTGGCACCCCTGTGCCTCCTGAGTGGTGTTGACTCCTTCGACACTGCTCCTCCTCCTCATGACCTGGTGTCGACTCCTTCAACTCTTGTCTCTCGAGCCCCTGAGTGGTAACCATCTGCATGCTCCTTGAGCTTGGTCCTCTTTGTGGCTGTGCCTGCTCCTTGAGCTTGGTCCTCTTCGTGGCTGTGCCTGGCCCTCCTTGCATATGGGCCCAGTCCTCCTTTGCATGTGAGTCCGTGGAAGTCCATGGTCTCAATGGAGACTGCACTACGACCATGCTCTCCACTGGTATCGACTAGATCTCGGATACCTGTGCTCCTTCCATATGAACCAGTGACCCTCCTGCTTCTTGAGCATTCAGGCCCATGACAGATACCAGCATTAGAAGGAGAAGCATACAGAGATAACCACATGTAGGAGCAGGGGACCAAGCTCAGCATCATGTGGATGGTTACCACTCGAGGGGTACATGCATATAGCCACACAGGCCCAAGCACAGGGGTGACCACATGACCAAGGGGTTTGGTCATGAGGTCTAACAAGTGGCTAAAGGGATTCACAAGATAAGGTTGAGAAGGTGGTCACCAGTGAAGAGAGAAGGAGCTGTGAATGGAGATTGGTTAAACAAAGAGGAGGAGCTGTGTCAAAGGGGTCATCACACATCATCAGGCAGAAAGAGAGAATGAAGGCAAAAGGGCAGTGTTGCATAACCATCATGCTGTGCAAATGGTAGGGGTGCAGCATCAATGGGATTGATGCCAGCAGGAGAGACAGTGTTGAACAGGGGATGAAGGCCCCTCAGGAGGAGTGGGATAGGTGTCACAGGCAACACCAATCAAATGCATAAATACTCTCATTCTACCATAAGCATATGAGTGGAACCTCATTGACTCTACTTACTTACTTAATTACTTACTTACTTTATACTCTACTCTTTACTTGACTCTTAGTTACGTATCATTGCAATAGCAGTGCTTTTGCAACAACCCTCAAACATGTGTGTTGTATCACTGTTAGGCATCAACTGTAGGCAGTGTTCTCCGAACACTTGTGGTCCAGTCCTTCAACTGTAGGCAGTGTTCTCTGAACACCTGTGGTCCAGTTCTCAACTGTAGGCAGTGTTCTTCAACACTTGCAGTCCAGTCCCTTACTGTAGGCAGTGTTCTTCAACACTTGCAGTCCAGTCCCTTACTGTAGGCAGTGTTGCTCAACACCTGTGGTCCAGTTAGTTATTGTAGGTGGTGGCTCACACCTGCAGTCCAGTAACTCCTGTCCTCTGTAGGCAATTAGCATATTGCAGTCCAGACAACATCCAAGAGCATTATCAACAGTACTATGAACACTCATACTGTAGGAGAGGGTGTATCACTCACTCCCCAACAAACAGCATTCATGCCATGCAACCTCTGAATGGAGTGTTCAAGGTGGTCAGCCAAGACTTACCAGTTGGAGACATCTGGTTATGTTTAAGTCAAAACATATCGAGTAGACCTTACTCAACCAACCTCATCTATACCAAACAAATAACACCCAAAACTAGTCTCTGGCGTGCGACCGCTTACAAGTAATACATCACACGTTGTCACATATCTCAACAGGATTTGTAATAGATGCGTTTCTATTACAGATATCAGGTTTCAGGTGCGAGACCTCTGGCAAATCTTCTCGACACTGCCCATCCTCCTCATGGTACCAATACTGATCCTCTCGGTCCGACTCCCTCTCCTCTCAATCCATGGCCATTCCTTGGCCCCTATCTGATGGCCCTCTCTGACCATGTGACCATCCATATTGTCCTGTTTGTCATGGGCCTGGATGCTCAAGAAGCAGGAGGGTCACTGGTTCATATGGAAGGAGCACAGGTATCCGAGATCTAGTCGATACCAGTGGAGAGCATGGTTGTAGTGCAGTCTCCATTGAGACCATGGACTTCCACGGACTCACATGCAAAGGAGGACTGGGCCCATATGCAAGGAGGGCCAGGCACAGCCACGAAGAGGACCAAGCTCAAGGAGCATGCACACAGTTACCACTCAGGGGCTCGAGAGACAAGAGTCAAAGGAACTGTCACCAGTCAAAGGAGAAGGAGCAGTGTATAGGACACTAGCAGGCAGGTCCTGAGGAAGAGGAGCAGTGTCGAAGGAGTCGACACAGGTCATGAGGAGGAGGAGCAGTGTCAAAGGAGTCGACACCACTCAAGAGGCACAGGGGTGCCAAGCAGGAGAGGCCCCTGAGCAGTACTCAATGAAGAAGGTACTCTCTGGAGAGAGAGCAGGAGCAGCATCACTGGTGATGCTGTGAAGAGGTATATAACCATGCTTTCTCATCATCATAGGTCAAGTGGATCCTCATCCACTTTACTCACCATACAACTAGTCAATACTTTAGAAACATAAGTACTCATTAGTTACAGTCAGCATAGCAGCAATCTATCAAGGTTGCTCCTCATCGTAGTGTGTGTGTTGTATCACCACTACCTGATGTCCATAGGTGCCCCATAGCAGGTTAGCAGTCCAGATATAGATAGAACCAAAGGCAGTAGTCCACTGTGGTCCAGGGATCACTTCAAGCATCAAAGTCAACACACTGGACACTCATGTTGACATCACCAACCTTATCACCAACCCCATCAACCTCATTATCATCAACACTCACCAACCTTATCACCAACAACATCAACCTCATCATCATCAACACTCACACCAGACCTTGGTGTCATCATAACCAAAGCATTGATATTGATCGTGCCGAGCTACCCCTGAACGGAGTGTCCACAGAGGTCAGCCAAAACCTATGATAGTATATACAATGAATGCCACCTGCTGTCACTGCACAACTTGATAGTCACCGATACCGAGACAATAGCTGTTGCACAGTTGGATAGTCACTGAGTATCTCGACAGACCGACCTGGGTTTCAGGCGCGAGACCCCTGACACTGTTCTCATCCATGTAGTCTACCTTGTGACTGGTTCTTATGCAATCAAGAGCATGTCCCCCTATGTGGTAACCTGCTGTGTGCTCCTGAGCTTGGTCCTCTTCTTGGCTAAACTTGGACCCCCTTTTGCACATGAGACCCTTCCTTGTGTCCTATCCTACCTTTGATGATAGAGGCCTTTCCTACCAAGTCTCCCATTGCCTCCTTGTGTCCTGTTGGTCCATTCCATACTGATGAAGCTTTGTGTGATGTGTTTTGGTGAAATCAACCCAATGAGCATGTTCCACTTGATTTCAGCAAAACTGATCAGAAACCCCCAATGTGGTTGATTTCCCTGAAATCAACTGGAAACCTGTCTTATGGTTGATGTCACATTTCATGCACCTTTCTTGGTGCACCACATCTTCATCTTCATCTCGGATCTTCGTGCACAGACCCGATCTTCTGCGCAGGTCCTGTGACACTCCTGAGGTGCAAATCCAACTCAGTGTTCCACTCCTGCCCTGATTGCTTCAAACCATATAATCCCTTCATGAGTTTAAGCACTTTTCCTGGTGGTACTTTCAAACCCCATCGGAAAACGGAGACGAGTGTCACACATGGCTAGCGTCACTATGTATCATGTCCTTCTGAACTTGACTCTTTCAGATGGCCTGTCTGGCTATATGCTCCTCGCTTCCCCCTCTCGGCTGTAAAGGTATAGCCCCTGGCCACTTATCTCATTGCAACCACAGTCAATGGCTGAGTCATTTTGATCAGCATATCTGATGCTGTGCTGAGCTTGCGAGAATTTTGAGCTCTTCGGCTGTTCCAAAGCAAATGCTGGCGTGGCGCCTCAAACAGCACAAGAAGGCAGGCATGGGCCAGAATCGACAGAAACTTGGCTGAGTTCTATCCAGCTTCGAAGGTATATATATATGGTATTTGCAAGCAGCGCATACCCCCCAACACCTCCTTATCCTCACTGCACAATGTCATCGGTCACTCTTTCCAACCATGCTCGTACCGAAAGGGCGACCAATCGAGGACCCGACGTTTACCCTTTCTGGGAAGCCGACTCAAACAACCTCTACAGCAGGGTGATCCCTCCTGCAGACTCCAATCTCATCAACACCTCGTACATTCCACCTCAAGGGACAGCCTTGCACAACTGTTGGATTAACCTTATCAAGACTATCCGTAGGACTCCTTTATCTTCCCAGATGTAGCATCACATAGCATTATCACGGGGCCCGAGGCATGGGGTCCTGCCCCCCTCTGGGGGTTAAGCGCGGGACAAACAAGTTTGGCGTATCTGATCTGAATCCTTGGGAAAATGCCGTACTCATAGTATTGATGGGAATCGAGCATCCAAATCGCATGTGCGCCCTGCCCTGAGTGTGTCGATGTTCTCAGAGAAAGGCACGAGACAAGCAAAGACATGAACAGACTGCTGAGGTCGGGCAAAGACACAAGGAGGGAGTTGAGTGAGATTGAAAGAAAACAAAAGGGGAACAACAAAAGGAGTGAAGCGCAAGTGAAAAAGGTCAAGACCTTGTCACTTATGCCAAATCTGTCGCGAAATCAAAGCCTCGAACACAACCCGTGCAGAATAACGGATCATGAAGAAATCGAAACTCGTCTAGCTTCGGCAGCTGAAACGCAGAAACGAAAAATAAGGATGGAACTTTAAACCCAAGGTGAAGGAGGGGCGCGAGTACAAGCGCAAGCAAATTACCTGCTACGCATGAAGATGCTCGCAGACATAGTACAGGGAATGCTACGAGAAGCCTACCCAATTGTGTTGATGTCGAGGAAGAACCACTCGACCTTGTTGGGAAGAACGCCGATGTCCTTGTCTCCCGAGTTGAGGAACTTGGGGTACAGCTTGGTGTCGAGCATGATACCCTCCTGAGGACCATTAGGGCCAAGATCACCGCTCTTGGTGCTCCAGTTACCACCGTTGTGTTCGACAACCCAAGCCTGGATCCAGTGCTCCTTCTCCTTGTCGGTCTGGGGAACCTTGACGAGAGCGCGAACCTTGCAACGACGGTCGTAGAAGTTGTTGAAGTAGAGGTAAGGAACACTGATGGTGTATCGGGGAATACCTTGAGGGAAGTCTTGGGGGTTGGCGGTGTCGGCACATGCTCCTCTCTGGATAGAGGGCACTGGGTCAAAGTTCTTAGCGGGCGAGTAGGCGTGATATTTATACGAAGGTCCTAGGTAGCATTGGACGTTGTTCTCGTCCAACCAGGCCCACTGGCCGTACTTCCTCCACTTGCACTCGGGGTAAGTCTCCTTGACGTCCTTGGGTTTGGGCAAGCCCTCGCCGTTGTGGAGAAGGTATCTGTTATTGAGGAAGATACCGAATTCGGGGTTGCGCGGAGGCTTAACAGCAACGGGGGCAGCCTCTTCAGCACGACGAGCGAACTTGTCGGCGGTGAAGGTGATGTCCATGCTAGCCTGAGCAGCGGGGAGAAGCGCGGCAGCGACAACAAGGAGGGAGGCAAAAGCGAACTTCATCTTGACAGAAGAATTTGTAAGGTGGGAAAGGGTTTCGGGTCTAGGGTTTAAGGTTGTGAGTAGGGGCAGTAGGGCTGATGGGAGGGGAAGAATGGTTGGAAAGGTGAGGAAAAGACTTCAACAAAGTTGCCAGATCGTCGCTTTAAGTATCTTTCAGTCGCTCGGTGACTGTTGTTCGAGTTGGTCGTGAGAGTAAGTTGACTCTTGCGCTAGCTGATGAGCATCGTGTATCATTGCTTCGTGTCTCGTCCCCACCATCTTGCGTGACATAGAGGCCTGATGCCACAGTAAGACGAAGCTTGCTTTCAATCCTTAGAGGTCCCTCTATGTAAAGCCCATCGTCGGAAACACCCTTCATACCAAGCCAGCCACCTTTTCACAGCCTTCATCAACCAGCCCCACTTCACGTTGGAACAGGCACAGAGCCATGTCCGTTGGCAAGCCACTAGTACATCCACCCACATGCGAGATCCACCGAGATCCGACTCTTGGTCGTCAGTTGAAGATGCGTCGGCATTCCAAACGAGATTCATGAGTTCTAGCCGAGGCACCAAGGAACCGAGATCGTGCATAAGCGATGCAGCCAATGAGGCACTTAATGGTTGCCATAGCAGCGGCTTAGGAGTATTGCAGAAGGCGACAACTCAGTAGCACCACTGGACTCATCTCACTCCAACATGTTCGAAGACAGTGATAAGGTATATATATGCTCGTACACATCCCTTTATAGAAAATACAAGCATTATCAAGAAGTCATACGTCTGTGGTAAGAGAGTTTGATCGTGGTTCCGAAGACAGAGTATAATACCTTGTTATTTGCAACTTCGTCCCACCGAATTGTGTTGGCTGTGGAGAAGCACAATGCCACATGAGAATTAGTGTCAGAGGTACTCTTGCGTGCGGACTTCAGTAATTGCTTTGAGCTCGGATCGTGCGCTGGGGGCTGAACAAGATGATTTGGGGCCGTGCACAAGTGAGTTGTAATCTAAGAAGGCCTACGCCACTATCATCACCGTGGGTTCACGATGCAGAAAGGGGTGGTGGGTATGCTGAAATAACCCACTCGCGTAACCAAGCCGTTGCCCCTCCGCGACGGTCCTCCGAAGCGTCCCCACAGTTGAAGACCCTTAACTCGTTTCATTACAGGGGGTGAGCGTTCGCAGCTTCATCATGTACCAGAGTTGAACGATCATCGACAATGCGGTCCTGCACCAGGTCTTTTTCCAACAAGACGTACTGTCCCCACGCGTCGCCGTGAAGTGAACTCGACAGCCAAGATCAGGCCCAATGTGTCACTTCGATTGATTCCACTCCGGCAAACATTGAGCACCAGAATACACAGCGCATGCGGGTATCGAATTCAAAGAATTACACACAATCAGCAGAGCAAAAGGCGAAGTTCGGTGTCGGCACGATCCTGATCAGGAGCCTCCACCGCCACAACCAGCTCCTCCAAAGGCGACCATACCACCACCCGCAGCCATGCCCATGCCAAGCCCACTAACGGCCATCATACCGTAGACGCCGTACATGCTGTAAGCGTTGTGTGTGGTGTCGCCGGTGGATTCTCGACTGACGTAATGAGTGCTGTAAAGTGGGCTGTAGTAGAAAGGGTATAGTCCGGGGGTGTCGTAGCCGAATCTGCAAATCACAAAAACAAAGAGATAAGGGGAAAGATACGAGAAAGGTCAGTACACAGTTGCAGACCAGGGTGGTGTTCCCTCGCGTCCCACTGATAGCGATGCAGGAACATGCAAAGAGAAGAAGAGGCAAAGGGATGAGAAAAGAGGGATGACTTACACAAATGCGCTCTCATGACCTTCGCGGCGCTTTCCTTGCGCCCACTCTTTCACCATGAGCTCTCGGAGCTTATCGTGACGATGCTCCTCTTCCTTGACGATCACGGCCGAGTGAGCACTGGGGTGGGTTGCGTCTTGCCAGACAGTAGTAGCAGTAGCATCATCCTGTGGCTTGTCGCCGGGAAGACCCTTGGCAGCACGCCACTTTCCCTTCAAGCGCGAAGCGAAACCAGACTTGGTTGGCGCAGACTCGCTCGCCTCCTTGCCACTGCTGTTATTGCCACTACCAAGCAGACCTTTGAGCTTCTTCAGCGCACCAGAATCGTTGTAGATACAGCCACACATGGAGTAAGGCTGACCATACCTGTCCTTCCAGAGTGAAGCAGTGCGATCAAAAGCAACCTTTAAAATTCCCGTCTCAATGGCATCATAGTGGTTGACAAACCGGCCGACGAGCGTGAAGCAATGACTGTAATACCTGGATTTGAGCTGATGCGTGTGCCAGCAGAGATCGATGTCCAAGGCGGGTGTGAGCAATGTGGCGACACTAGCCATGAGTTCGAGGAACTTATGATAGCGGATCAAGTGCGCAGAAGGACATCGTCCAGGGCGCCCTGATCGAGCAAGGCAAGATGCGTAGACCATCCGAGCTTTACCATCTCTAGATTGAAGCTCGTCTGACGCTTGACGCCATCGACGACATCGCAGAGCCCCTCGCCGTAAGCAGCAGCGTTACCGTTCTGGTAGCTGCGCATCATCATGGCGATGCGAGCCATTTGCCTGGACTTCTCTTCATAAGACTTGAGCTTCGGCGTGATGGCGTTGCCCATCCATCGGACTTCGAACCATGCGCGGAACGTCTTCATGCTGTAGTTGCACTGCACACCAACTTGCTCGATATCCTGCAATGAGGCACCTTTGGCGACATGGCGATCTTTGTGTGGCATTGCTACGGCAGGCTTTTCATGCAGGAAAATCGGCGTCAACAGAGCTTCGCCGAAATAATCTCGGGAGGAATACTGAGCATGAGCTGAGCCAAGCATGGTGCCAGCCATGAAGAAAACTTGCTTGCCCTCAAACTTCCTTCCGGGACTCTTGCTCCATCGTTTGAAGTCTTGAAGGAAGCGACCGAGCTGGAGGTGGTCAGCCGAGATGAGCTGTGTGCAGCCGTCTGGTCCTTCAACGGGGGTGCAGACACGCTCACAGCCCAGCTCGCCAATGCCCAGCTTCGAAGGATCCTTGCCTTGACCAGTCCAGGGGACGAACTGAGTCTTGTGGCATCGAGGACACTTTACGCGAAGACCAAAGATGTCACCGCCGTTGGTCTCTTGAGCATGGGTTGGGTGCTCGGGAGGAGGCTGAAGGCTAAGGTTCCACGGCTGCTTCGTGCGTGTCGATGTGACATGTTGCTCTCAGTGGCCTTTGGCTGGGTCGATGTTGGTGAGGATGGGGAGATCGGGGTGGGCTCGTTGGGCCAGCTGATGGAGTGGGTAGTCGAAGAAGCCGAGTGGCAAGCGTGACTTGAGGCGCTGGTCGTCTTCTTCCTTGGCAAGCGGGTTGAGGTGGTAGGAGTGAAGCATGAGAGCGACGTCGAGAGGAGGTAAAGCAAAGTCTGGCAAACCATGGGCGTTGTCGAGCAGCCCTTCGAGCAACTTTTCGACGTCTTCACCATCGATCTCTTTGGCCTTGGATTCCCTTAAGGCCGCCTTCTCCTTGACCAGGATGACATGGTCAAAGTGCTTGTTCACAGCGTCGGAGACGAGTATCTGATTAAACCAGATCTCCATACGGTAGGCGGCGCGGTTGAGAAAGATGTTCCATCGATGTTCGCGCTTGAGCTGTTCGCTGAGCTCGGCAGCGGCCTCTTCAGCTTCTTGCTACGTAGGCTTTCTGCCGGATTTGGCGTTTGTGGGAGGAGGCAATTCTGCAGTGGGGGCGTAAGGCGGAGGTGGCGCATCAATGCCGGGTGCGCCAATGTGTCCATCATCTTGAGCCTGTTGGCAGGAAGGATAGTCAAAGTACTCGGTGCCATCCTGAACGTGCTGTCGTAACCGATCAAAGAGGTTGAGCAGCTTGAGATGAGCCTTGAGGTCATCGAGGTTGCAGATGTCCAACTTGGCGCTGGATAATGCAATCTGGACGCCCTTTGTAAGTGCCTTGTCCACCTCTTTACGCTCATCTGGGGTCAGACCGGGACCATCGCAGAGTTTGAGTGAGGCATTCTTGAGTGTAAGCGCGATCTGATCAACCTGATTGGATGGACGAGCAGCGCTGCCAGTGGCGTCGGTATAGTTGGGCAGTAGAGAAGTGGGAGTGGACTCGAAAGGGCTGTCTTTGGAGCAGGCGCTAGAGCCATCACTCAGCGGTGGCGTCTTGCTGTCTTTCATAGTTGTTGTGGTTGTAATGAGAGCCGCTAGCTCAATGGAGAGTTGCAGACCTTGTGATGGTGGTGGCAAGGGAAGCGACGCTGAGCTGAAGGCCATAATCTATCAGACGGAAAGGAGCTCTGCAGGGCAATCTAAGGTGGAGCGTCTGAGCGTAAAAGGGTCAGACAGAGCAGTTGCCGGTCTTGACACAGCGCCGGCGGAACAAGAGTCTCACAATCTGTGTGAGTGTCAGAGTGGACACGAACGACATCCGAGCTCTGCCGCTGGAAGGGGATTAGGCAGCGAACGTGCGTGGCGTGAGCGCTTGTGAGAGGCAACAGAGCACGCACGGAGGCAGCTCGACATGGGCAGAAACTTGATGGTCAGAAGCTTGTACGACGTGTGCACTAAAGGTCCTTGTGCCTGAACGTCCTTTAGGGTTGTTGGGTTGACAACAGACGGGCACTAGACGAGACCATGCGGGGTAAAAGAGAGCTTTGCACGGCCGACTTCATGCACGAAAGTCTGGTTAGGAGCGGGGAGACAGAACTCCGCTCTTGCTCGCTTGCACTTGCTCTCCAACGTTCTGTACGACCATCGTTGCCCCAGCTAGTCCATGTATGTGCCTTTCTCTTATCCGTCTGACGGCAGAGTTCTGTCCGAGCCGCCGGCCAATCCAAAAAAATTAGGCTTTTTTTCTTGGTCTTTTTGTGGCCTCATTTTCGTGTCTTTTTTTCTGCAGCAATATGATGTTAGGTCCCTCCTTCCACGGAGCCGAAAGTCTCGATTTTTGAATTGGACCCTGAAGACTTGACTTTCTTCTGATTCCTTCAACTGCTTCACGTCCTCCTCGTCACCCCATCATACCATCAACAATGTCAGCTATCCGTGTCGTCCACCCCAACCCCGACGTCAAGCGCGGCGTACAGTACTGGGAAGGCGTCGAAGCCAGCGTCGAAGGCGTCCTTGGCGGTTTTGGTCATGTCTCTCGCGTCGAATCACTAGGCTCTCGATCCTTCCTCCTTAGCGTACTACCACATCTCTCCTTTTGCGCTCCTGCATCGTCTAACGTCGCACCATTCCAATGGAAGAAGGGTAAAGTAGCAGAACGAGGTGGTAAGGGCAAAGCTCACACTCGGGCTCTCGACTGCGGTGCAGGTGTAGGAAGGGTCACTCAGCACAGTCTGATTCCGATCTTTGACGAGGTTCACATGGTCGAACCTGTCGCCAAGTTTCTTCTCGAAGCAAAGAAGCAGTCTTCTTCATGGCCTCAGATCCAAACACCCCCCAGCAAGTCTCCTTTCCAAGCGCGCAAAGCGGTCCATTTCCATTGCTCAACATTGCAAGATATTGAACCTAGCCGACCGTACTCTACTGCACAGCCAGTAGAGGGAAGCAATACGATCCCGCCTACTGTATCTGTCGATGATGAGCAGTTCAGCACAGAACTACCAGCAACAGATGTAAAGAAAGGTGGCGTGGCAGGATCGAAAGTAGAGCCCATGACCTATGATCTGGTCTGGGCTCAATGGTGTTTGCAGCATCTCTCGGATAAGGATTTGATAGCTTTCCTCAAACGATCGAAAGCGGCACTCAAACCGGGAGGAATCATCGGCGTCAAGGAAAACGTGTGTAGCGAAGAGACAGACGGTACTGAGCGTGTATGGTACGATGACGAGGACCATAGCATCACTCGGTCAACAAAGGCTTACGAGAGGGTGTTCAAGGAAGCTGGTCTCGAGATTGTCAAGTGCCAGGTCCAATTTGGTATGCCCGCAGAACTCTTCGTTGTCAAGATGTGAGTGTGACAGGAAGATTCAGACATATACAAGGTCGATGGCACCGAGCTGACTTTACTTGCTCTTCTCTGAAATTCGACTTTCAACAGGTGGGCGCTGCAATAGATCCATCCCCACACAATCCAGTAGCATACACAGGCGGGTACTGCGGACATTTCACAAAAGACACGAAAATGGCGTGAAGTATGACATCGTGCATTGTGGCTGTGATTGTGAATGGTGTGAAGACTCTCTGCAGAGCAGAGGTGTCTCGGGATATACTATGAAACCAGTCTAAGCTGATGTACTCTAATTGGTGGACTTGCGAATCTTGTCAAGCATAACTTCCATCCTTGCTCCCAAATTTGGCTGACCTCTTGCCTGTCCTGTACGACTACCGCTTGGCTTATTCCACATCTTGTTCTTCTTCAACCTTTCCTGCTCCTTCTCCTCTTTACTCCTCGTATCCCTCACCTTCTCTTCCCCCGATTCCTTCTGAACCGGCTTTGGCAGAGGATGCGGCAAGGGCTTCTTGCTCTTTCCCTTACCCTCTCTTCTTGGCCTCAGATCCTGCTTACTTCCCGACAATACCAAGTCCAAACCTGCATTATCACCCTCTCCTCCAATTTCTAGCGCGAACCTCCCCTGGTCTTTTGGCAAGGTAAAGGGCAGAGCAGGCCCATCATCGTTTGGTGCTGCTGCTGCCCTACCACGTGTCCCTAACGGTGCTGCATTAGTATTTGTCCCGCTGCCGCCGGATTTATCTTGCTTGAGCTGCTTGTAGTATCCTTTCTTGACTTTGGCTTTGTGGATGAGTTCAGCCTTGATGCGCTTGTGCTTGCCGAGGTAGGCACCATCGGGGAGATGTTTGGGTCCAACTTGGAAGCCGCCGGACTTCTTACCGTTGGTTGGGGTTGCTGATGTTCGGTGCTTGACCAATTGCTTCTTTGTGAACTTTGTTGGCGGTGCCATCTTGTCGCCGTTGCCCGCTGATGAGGTTGGGGGAAGGAAAGATGATCGGGTTGTATGAGGGAAGAAGGGTCCAAGCAAAATTTAAGACAAGTTGAGTGGAGGCTTTGGAGCGTGGAGAAATTTCGTTCGTGCGAAAAGAAGAAATCTGGAAGCTGTGACTTTTTGTGAACGCTTTCTGCATGCAAAGCTGCAAGCAACCTTCGAAAGATCATCTTGTCCACAACCAACATCAACCTACACCAAACTACCGATACAGCCGGCATACAATATGGGAAAGTCAACAAAAGACAGGCGAGACATCTACTACCGTCAGGGAAAGTCTGAGGGCTATCGTGCTCGTTCAGCGTACAAGCTGCTCCATCTCAATGAACAGTATGGTTTCCTTGGCAGTGCGGAGGACTATGCTCTCGATCCAGCCCAAGCTTCTTCCTCAACTTCAAACAATGCTGCTTCAACATCGATACCCTCGACATCGTCAGGCAAGGGCTTTCCCACGCCAACACGAGTGGTCGATCTCTGCGCAGCACCTGGGTCGTGGTCTCAAGTCCTCTCTCGTCGCCTTGCATCCGTTCCCGGCTCGCACCTCGTCGCAGTAGACTTACAAGCCATGGCCCCACTCCCCGGTGTAACACAGATCATTGGTGACATCACTACCCCCGCAACCGCCGATTCTGTCAGCCGCGCTCTCTCTAATGGCCCTTGCTCCTCCACCTCCAACTCCAAAGCCAAAGCCAAAGCCCGAGCGCAACTCATCGTCTGCGATGGCGCGCCGGACGTAACCGGCCTTCACGATCTCGACGAATACCTGCAATCGCAACTCCTTCTCGCTGCGACCCAGATCACATTCCGCCTGCTCGAAGTGGGAGGCACATTCGTAGCTAAAATCTTCACCCAGCATCCACAAGCCGGATTGAGCGCTTCGTTGGGGAACATGGATCTGAAAGGAGCTAGGCCTGCAACTTCAGGTGCATTATTGGCGGATCAGTTGAGAACATTTTTTGATAAAGTGGATATTGCTAAGCCGAGAAGCTCTAGGGTGGGGAGTGTGGAGCACTTTTTGGTATGTTTAGGCTTTCGGCCGCCGCAAGGGCTGCCTGCTGGGATTGTGGGGCGTTTGGCAGAGGCAGAGACTACTATACGGGAAGAAGGAGAGAGGAAGACGGAGGACGAGGCAAGGGAGGATTTGGTTCGATATGCTCAGAAGCTCAGGTCGCAATTGCAACGGCCAGAAAGCTTGCCATACAACGCTCAACCGTCGTCTAGGGAGCTTTCGGCAACACTTCCCTTTGTAGCTCATGGCGATCTTAGTGGTTTCGATCAGTGAAATTTAGCATCAGTAGCAATACAAAGCACGTTAACTAGTGGAATGAATGAGAATCCTAGCTGCCGCCGTTCTTCAGCTCCCAATCCACAGGTTTCTTCTCGGACCAAAACTCTCCTGGTCTAGCCTCAGTACTGTGCAAAGCGAGATAGACAGGAGTCTCCGCACCCTGATCCAGCGTCTTAGGTCCCTTCCCCTTCGTCATATCAGTATTGACATAACCAGGACAGCAGCTGAAGACGCTCACCTTCTTTCCCTCCCCCTCATACTGCTTCGCAAGTGCTCTCGTATACGCAATCACACCACTCTTACTCGTCGCATAAGCCGCACCTTTCCAGCCCTTCTCCTTCCACGTCCCATCGTTGACAACATCAACAAACTCCTTCATCAACCCATCTACATCTCCGACCGTCTTACTCTCCCTGAATCTATCCCTGATGTTATCGCCAAAGTTGCGCAATACACCTGCGAAGGAAGCAATGTTGATGATCCGACCTCCATCTTTGACGGGGATGGTTTTGATCATGTCTTGGACTGCGTAGTAGTTGGTAGCGACGGTTTGCTTTGCTACGTCACCGTCGAAACCTTCGAGGGCGATACCGGCGTTGTTGATGAGGATGTTAAGGCCGGGGCTGAGTTCGGAGGCGAGGGCGGAGATGGAGGAGTGGGAGGAGGTGTCGAGTTGTCGAACTTCGATGTTGACTCGGTCGCGAGTGGTGGTCGAGAGATCGGTGAGGATTGATTTCTTGGCATCTTCTCCTTTACTGAGGTCTCGGGAGCCGAGATAGATGGTTAGCTTTTCGGAAGAGGAGGGGGAGTAGAGGGTTGAGGAGGGGAACTCGTTGGCAAGACGACGGACTATACCGTAGCCTAGACCACGGTTGCCTCCTGAGACTAGTGCTGTAACCATTTTGCAGAGATGGATGAGTCGATAGTACAAGGGTGATGGCTAACAGGAAAGGTGGAGGCTGAGCAGCTTGTTATATAAATGGTTGCCGCTGCCGCTGACTGATTGCCGTCGAACAACGGAGCATGGATGTCGGCGAATACTTCTGATGTGGAGGCAATTCGGATATTTCTAGCGACGACGAAAAGCCGAAATTTTGTAGGCAGCAGAGTTGAAGATTGAAGCTGCATGACACCGCTTTGTCGAGCTACGTTCTAGCTCTTATCGCACAGGTGTATATAGTAACTGCAATCCTTAAGATTTCTGTGAACTAGGACTACAGGATCGCTCATATATATACTTTGTTCCACCCATGAGAAAATCTGTCATCACCCTACTAACTGAATGTATCATGCGGTGCCTTGGCGTTGTCTTCCTTGAGCCTCAGCGTTTTCTTCTATGGACGGTTCCTGATTGGTCACCACACATCAACCATGCATGCACGTCCCTCGTGTCATAGGACCGGATGCGCAGGAGGATCTGGAAGCATATGAGGAGTGGCGCAGGAATCGCAGGATCGGGCAAAATGAGGGTTTACAGCAGAGTTCATTGAGCTTGGTAGTAAAGAGGCTCTACAACAGATCTCACCCAAATCAGTACAAGCGGGATCTTACAGCAAAGCTCGCTGGAATCAGTAGTATTGTGATCATATGACAGATCTTGCAGAAACCAATGAGAGGATGTGTCAGCGGTCATGCGCCTAAAACCTGATATCTGTAGTAGAAATGCATCTATTACAGATCTTATCAAGATATGTGGTAAAAGGCCATTTATTACTGTTCTTGTTGAGATCTGTCATAGAAGGCTTCTATGACTTTCCTTGCTCAAATATGTGATAGCTTGATTGTTATTGCAGGTTTTGACTGACCACTGTGGACAATCCATCCAGAGGTAGCTTGGCACAATCAATAGCTATAGGAACATTATACTGACACCAAGGTCTGGTGTGGAAATGCTTGTGCTGACACAAGTGTCCAAGGTGTCAACTGAGTGGTAATGATCTCTGGACTGCAGTGGACAACTGCCTTTGATTCTATGATTGAGAGAGCCAGACCACAGTGTGAACTGCCTTTGGTGTCGATCGTTATCTGGACCGCAGAATGGACTGCCTTCGGATGACGCCTGTCATGGGTCAGGAATCGGGTAACCAAACCGAAACATAGTGAGCAGCAAAACCACTACACCAGCTAGTCCCTTAACTGGTGTACCCGATTCACACAACACTGAAGTATAAGCATTTTCACTCCCAAATGCTCCAGACTTGGAGAACTGAATTCCATTCCGGTGACAATGCCAAGTAGCTTGTGATACAACACATGTGCTAGATAGATGCAATGCTCTGCAATTGCAACTGTTTGATGGAAACTACTAATGTATACTTATGATGAAGTTATAACTAGTATGGTAAGCTGTAGAGCAGATGGAGATCCACTCAACTACTATGACGAGGAGCATGATTATATAGCCATTCTCGCAATGTCACCTGTGACACTGCTTCTGCCCAAGGGGGTCTCCTCCAACACTGCCCCTCCTCCCCTTGTCCTTCCTATCAGTCCTGTCCACCTTAAGATGCTGCCTTACGATGCTGCTCGTTGGCACCGCTTCCCTTGTTTCCTGCAAATGGACAATCCCTCTGCTGCTTCATCAGCAACAGGGGCCATTCCCACTTCATCTGAGTGGCGGCTCGCACCCTTACTCATCTTGCCCACCCCCCTGCTCTGATTCATCATCAAGTCGGCCCCCCTGCTTCATTGGAGTGGTGTGTCATGGGGCCGGAAGCATGCGCGGGAAGGACGGGTTTCTTATGAAGGAACTAGGTGCAGCAATCGTGAATCAGGCTAAACGAGAGTTCTGACAGGGTTCAGCAAGATCAGTAGGATCCGGGGCTCTATGACAGAACTCGTCAGGATTGGTGTCATAGAAGCTGCGCAGGAAGATCCGAAATGAGATATGAGGAGCTTTGTGTGCTCGAAATTGTGAAATCAACTGGATCATGGGTTTCCAGTTGATTTCACCAACAACAACCACATCATGTCTGTCTGGTTGATTCTGCTGAAATCAACCAGATTACAACTACCCAGTTGATTTTGCCAAACACACTGCAAGAAGCTCCCCTCAGAATGGAACAAGCAGATGGGCTACAAGGAAACAACAGGAGACTTGGTAGGGAAGGTCTCCATTGTCAAGGGGCAAGGTTAGGATGACAAGAAAGGTTTTACATGCAAAGAGGGGGTCCAAGTTCAGCCAAGAAGAGGACCGAGCTCAAGTGCAAGCAGCCAGTTACCACACAGGGGGATGTGCTCTCGATTGCGCAGGACCAGTCACAATAAGGATGGTCACATGGTCAGGGAGGGCCATCAGATAGGGGCCAAGGGAATGGCCATGGATTGAGAGAAGAGGGAGCCAGACAGAGGGAACTGGCATCGGTACCATGAGGAGGATGGGCAGTGTTGGGAAGATTGACACACAGCCAAGGAGAAGAGGAGTATGAGGAGGACAGGAACACTCCTCCATAGGAGCAGGGGCAGTGCCATAGGTGGCACCTCCAGACACATAAATACTATCACTTTGCCATAAGCATGCAAGTGGATCCCCATCCACTCTACTCTTTATCATACATACTCCTTACTTGACTCATATCATTGCAATAGCACAGCATTGCAATGACATCTCAAACATGTGTGTTGTATTACTGTCAGACATCATCTGTAGGTGGTGTTCCTCAACACCTGTGGTCCAGTTCATCACTGTAGGCAGTGTTGCTCAACATCTGCAGTCCAGTCAGTTACTGTAGGTGGTGTCAACACACTAGCAGTCCAGTACCTCCCATCATTTGTAGGTGGTAAGTGTCATGGGCCTGAGTGCGCAGAACGTGGAAGGACCGAAGTTCATATGAAGGTAGCGCAGGAATCGTGGAATCGGGTAGATCGTCGGGGCTGCGACAGAGTTCACCGAGATCGGCAGTAGAATCAGCTCTATGGCAGATCACAGCGAAATCAGCATGAGTATCGTCGATATCACGAATCCCACCAGAATCTGTGACAAGCGAGACCTTGTGGCAGATTCCGCGGAGATCGGTAGCAAGGTTGTCCATATGACGATTCACACATGAGAGGGACCAAGCTCAAGTGACATGCAGATGGTTACCACTCAGGGGCCCACAAGACAGGAGTAAAAGAGAACTGTCGCTGGTCAGAAGAAGGAGAGCTGTGTAAAGGACACTGGTGAAAGGGACATGAAGAAGAGGAGCAGTGTCAATGAAGTTGACACAGCTCAGGTAAGACAGGAGGGACAAGGTCTGATACAGAGGAGGTGCCTCCTTGGAGACACCTGTACAATACTTGACAAAGAGGGTACTCTCTGGAGAGAGAGAGCAGGAGCAGTGTCACTGGCAATGCTGCGAAGAGATATATAGGCATACCTTCTTGTCATGAATGGTCAAGTGGATCCATCCACTCTACACTCATCAACCGTACTAGTATTACTTCAAGCAATAAGTATCATTAGTACACAGTCAGCATAGAAGTAATCAACAGATTGCTCCTCAACAAAGCACGTGTGTTGTATCACCGTTTCCTGGCGTCCGAGGGCAGTTCACAGCAACCAGCGGTCCGGATAACAATAGAACTGAAGGCAGACGTCCACTGCAGCCCGGGGATCACTTCAAGCGTTAGCTGACACACTGGACACTCATGTCGGTGTCATCAACCCATACTCACACCAGACCATTGGTGTCAACATCAAGCTCATTTAGAGTCATATCGTAGTCTGATCGTGCCGAGCTACCTCTGGATGGAGTGTCCACAGCAGTTAGTCGAAATCTATCACAATGATAATACAACTACAGATTCTAGCGAGAAAGGTGACAGAGAAGGCTCTGTCGCATATTTCACTAAGAATCGTAATACCATTAGTGCTGTCGCATAATTCGACAGAATTGGTGATAGTACTGATACTACTACTGTTCTCAGGTTTCAGGCGCGCGACCGCTGACAGTAAGTCTTATTGCAGTCCAGACAATGACAAGAGCATCTAGCATTATGAACACTCATGCTGCAATAGGAGAGTTGTGTCTGATATCACTCTCACCTCAACATGTTATGGATGTGCCACATAGCCTCTGTATGGAGTGTTCAAGGCAGTCAGCCAAAACCTACCAGAACTCATCTATCTGGTTACTTTCACCCAAAACATAACAAATAAGGCTTACTCAGTTGATCTCACCGAAATCAACTGGAAGCCCCCAATCTGGTTTCAGGCGCATGACCGCTTACAATTGGCAGAAGCAGAGTTTTATTACAGAGTTTGTCAAGATCTGTAGGACTGCACTCATAATGACAGATTTCATGGAGACTGGCTTGAGGATGCATCTATCACCAATCTCATGATGATGAGCAGCAGATAAGGAAGGGGCTTGACATCCAATGAAGTAGGGACCCTATATGACAATGAAGGCAGCACAAAAGGGTGAGCCCTTTTGTCAGGAGAGCATGATGAAGGGAAGGGCACCTTCCACTTGGATGAAGTGGGGGCAACCCCTATCCATGATGAGGTGGTGTTGAATCCCCATGACTCAGGAGCAGGAGAAACAGGGGCTGACAAAGAAGAGACACAACAGTAGAAACTCTGATACAGTACTTGATGAAGAAGGTACTCCCTGGAGAGGGAGTTGGAGCAGAGTTGCAGGTGACACTGTGAAGATGTTATATATAGTCCTACCTTCTTGTCATGGTAGTTGAGTGGAGATCCATCCACTCTACACCATACATTACTAGTTATAGCTTTCACATAAGTATACATTAGTATTTTGTCAACAGTGCAATTGCAGAGCATTGCATCTACATAGCATGTGTGTTGTATCACTGCTCATTGACATCATCCAAAGGTGGTATCAACTGCAGTCTGGATATCGATCAACACCAAAGGTGGTTCATACTGCAGTCTGGCTCTCTCAAACATTAGAAACCGAAGGCAGTTGTCCACTGCAGTCTGGGGATCACCTCTCACTCCATTGACACACTGGACACTTGTGTTGAAGCAACATCCTTAGCATCAGACCTTCGTGCTCACCATGTAACTCTAGTTATTGATCATGCCAAGCTACCTCTGGACAGAGTGTCCACAGCAGTCAGCCAAAACCTGCAATAACAATCAAGCTATCACATATTCAAGCAAGAAAAGTCATAGGAGCCCTCTATGACAGATCTCAACAAGAATAATAATAAACAGCATTTTACCACATATCTTGATAAGATCTGTAATAGATGTGTTTCTACTACAGATATCAGGTTTTAGGTGCACAACCACTGACACCACCTTTCCCACCCTCGCAGGCCAGGCGCTTCCGATCCCGCCTTCAACGCCTTCACACCGATTCAAGTCCTCAGCATAGCAGCAGCCGCTCTAGGTGTCATAGGACCATCTGCGCCGAAGAATGGGACACGAAGGAAGAGAGGTCATGTGCAAGAATCGCAAGATCAGGTGACTGAGGAGTTCCAACAAAGTTTGGCAAGATTGGTAGTATCTACATCCTATGACAGAATTCATCAGGATTGGTAGGAATGAGACCTTGTGGCAGGATTCATTGTGATCAGTAGAACCAGGACAATACAACAGATCTTGTTGAAACCAGTCAGAGGGAGCCCCACCCACACACCTCATCAAGGGACAAGCAAAGGACATGTTGCCACCCAGATGAGGAGGGGTCCTACATGATGATGAGCTTGGCATAAGAGATGGATACTGGCAGCAGGAGCAGATGAAAGAGGGTACATCCCACCACTCAGAGAGGGTGGGAGCGACCCCTAACAAACAATGAAGTGGCTCTGAGTTGTCATGGGCCTGGATGCTCAAGAAGCAGGAGGGTCATGGGTTCATATGGAAGGAGCACAGGTATCGAAGACCTAGTCGACACCAGTAGAGAGCATGGTCATAGTGCAGTCTCCATGGAGACCATGGACTCCTATGGACTCACATGCAAAGGAGGGCCAAGCACAGCCACGAGGAGGACCAAGCTCAAGGAGCAGGCACAGCCACGAGGAGGACCAAGCTCAAGGAGCAGGCACAGCCACGAAGAGGACCAAGCTCAAGGAGCATGCAGATGGTTACCACCCAGGGGCTCGAGAGACAAGAGCCAAAGGAACTGTCACTGATCAAAGGAGGAGGAGCAGTGTCGAAGGAGTCGACACCAGGTCATGAGGAGGAGGAGCAGTGTTGAAGGAGTCGACACAGCTCAAGAGGCACAGGGGTGCCAAGCAGGAGAGGCCCCTGAGCAGTACTCGATGAAGAAGGTACTCTCTGGAGAGAGAGCAGGAGCAGCATCGCTGGCGATGCTGAGAAGAGGTATATAACCATGCTTTCTCATCAATAGGTCGAGTGGATCCTCATCCACTCTACTCACCATACAACTAGTCAATACTTTAGAAACACAAGTACTCATTAGTTACAGTCAGCATAGCAGCAATCTATCAAGGTTGCTCCTCATCGTAGTGTGTGTGTTGTATCACCACTACCTGACGTCCGAAGGCACCCATAGCAGGTTAGCGGTCCGGATATAGATAGAACCGAAGGCAGTAGTCCACTGCGGTCCGGGGATCACTTCAAAGCATCAAGTCAACACACTGGACACTCGTGTTGACGCCACCAACCTTATCACCAACACCATCAACCTCATTATCATTGACATCACCAATCTTATCATCAACACCATCAACCTCATTATCATCGACATCACCAATCTCATCACCAACACCATCAACCTCATCATCATCAACACTCACACCAGACCTTGGTGTCATCATAACATTGATATTGATCGTGCCGAGCTACCCCTGAACGGAGTGTCCACAGAGGTCAGCCGAAACCTACGATAGTATATACAACGAACGCCACCTGCTGTCACTGCACAACTTGATAGTCACCGATACCGAGACAATAGCTGTCACACAGTTTAATAGTCACCAAGTATCTCGACAGACCGACCTGGGTTTCAGGCGCGAGACCCCTGACATTAGAGTGGATCGTTCAAGCAGCTCCTCACGATCACCATGATGGACCCAGACCTCAACAATAAGCTCGATAGACTACTCACTCTATTGGAAGCACAGCTAGAGCTTACCAGACAGGGTCATCGAGAGGAACGATTACAACGAGCTCAACTGAGCAGGGAGGAGACAATGGACCTCTCTCACTCAGAAGACCAAGCAGGAGGAGGAGATGAGTCTATGATAGGAGACCCACATACCCCTACTCCAGCTCCACGACCAAGACGATCAGTCTCATTCAACCTGGATGAGCAGGAGGACATCAACTATGAGAAGTATGCTTCACCTACTGGGCCAAGATATGTCAAGACTAAGCTGGACCCCTACAGCAGGACTAGGACGGACCCTTACCCCCTGGACCACGAGGAGGATACCAGCATCATGGCAGAGCTTAACCGGTCAAAGCCCATCGCCACCCCCTTTCCAAAGTTCAATCCCCAAGACATGGAGATCTTCATTCTAGAAGCCGAAGCATGGTTTAAGTTCAACCAGGTGTATGAGCAGTCTAGGATGATCAATCACATGGGTGCTCAACTGGAAGGGACAGCAAGAGAGTGGTGGACCTCCAAGCTCCGTATTGATAGAGCTAGAGAAGGAAGGTTGTTCAATGATTGGCACTACTTCACAGAGCGACTGTCAGAGCAGTTCAACCCACGCAATGCTAGGATGGAGGCATACAACAAGCTGTTGGCTCTCAGACTCACAAGTGATGCTCCTGGTGCCGCCACACGTCATGTAGAGCGGTTCAGAGACTTGGAAGGACAGGTCAACCTAGATGACAATGAGCTAGTGATTGATCTCTTCAGAGGTAGTCTCACTCGTAGCATACAGGAGAAGTTCGAGAGGAATCCACCTGGGAAGAGATGGGAGTGGTATCGAGAGGTCGAGGAGATCGATCGACAGAGGATGCTACTACAGCAGTCCTCGGCTAGACACTCACTTCCAAATGCCACGTCACCTCCACTAAGAACTGGGTCTCGGCCAAATCAAAGTTCAATCCCCATCCGACAACCCACTCAACCTTATCCAGCTCGATCACCATCACAAGCAACTACACAAGCAACTATACAAAACCTAAACCGACCCCTTCCTCATCATCCCACCCAACCCTCGAAGCAAGGAAGCCCTGTTCCATCAGGTATCAACACCTGTCATGTATGCAAGGGTATCGGCCATTGGGCCAGAGACTGCCCCAGCAGGAGGGTAGACCCTCTTAGCTCTCGACCCATGGGACCAAAGGTTATGGTCACCACAGCAGACCCCTTCGAGGAGGCCACCGACTCAGGAGATGGCCACACAGGCAGCACTGAGACGGGTGACCCCGAGGCCATGGACCTCAGCTCATACCAGCAACCCATGGACCCCGATCACGAGGAGGAGCACGATGATGATGACGATGAGGGAAACGTCAGTGGGGTGATGCACTGATGGCATGCATTGCTCTACAAACCTCCTCGCCATCACTCTGTATATATCAAGATTGTCAAGTATGTTTCTCTACCAGTGGAGGCAAAGCAGTACTGGAGCTCTCTGGAATGGTTCAAGACCATCCTGCTCGGATACTAGCTGATACCGGTGCTGGTTTGTCCATAGTCTCAGATTCTTTCATTAGTAAGTACCAAATACCCACAAAACCCATAAAAACAAGATCGATCCATGGTGTCACCGGGCACCAACTCTCCATCAATAGTTCTGCGAGCATGCAGGTATCTATTGGTACACACAATCTGGGTGTGGTCGAAGCTTCAGTGGCCGACACTGCAGACTATGACCTCATCCTGGGGTTCACTGAGCTACGGAGGCTCAAACCCACCATACAATGGGATACGGGCCAGCTGGAGTTCAAGACTCAGGAGCAGGACTGACCCCCAAGGAGACCCCCTGAAGCAGCAAGAGCAGGGGACCTAACCATGAGGAGACCAACCCTTCATGGTAACGAGTTTGTCTCAGCAGAGCGCATACTACGAGCAGCTCTGGAAGATGGACCCATAGGGTTCATGCTGTTAGAGGAGCCACCATCATCACTCCCGGCCTTTGGTTTTGTACCTACAGGCGCAGACAAAGGAGTCGAGATGGAGGTGGAGGTAGATAAGGTGGTGACAGCTGCAGACATACCAAAGCCATACCAACACCTGCAAGATGTGTTTGATGAGGTGGAAGCAGACAAGCTGCCCCATCATACCGAGCATGATCTCCACCTCGAGTTGATAGAAGGAGGTAAGCCACCTCAAGGGCCCCTATACCTTAAGGGACCCAAGGAGATGTCCGAGTTGAGGAGATACTTGGATGAGAACCTCGAGAAGGGGTTCATAAGACCATCGAAGAGCCCGGCACGATCACCAGTGCTCTTCGTACCAAAGAAGGATGGAGGTCTCAGACTCTGTGTGGACTACAGAGGTCTCAACGAGATCACTGTCAAGAACAGGGCACCATTGCCCCTCATCGAGGAGCAGCTGTTCTTACTCAGGAAGGCAAGGATCTATACCAAGCTAGACCTTAGAGCAGCATACAACCTCATCCGGATTGCTAAAGGAGATGAATGGAAGACAGCTTTTGGCACACAGTTGGGACTCTATGAGTACCTAGTGATGCCCTTTGGCCTAGCCAATGCTCCGGCTCACTTCCAGTCATTCATCAATGACATCTTCCGAGACATCATTGGAGTATATGTAGTGGTATACTTAGATGACTTCCTGATCTTCAGTGACACTGTATGATGAGGAGAATGTAGGGTTATATAGCTGCTCTCATAGTGTCACCTGCGACACCACTCCTACTCTCCTCAGGAGGCATAGGGTCTCCTTCAATGCTGCCCCTCCTCCTCCCATCTCTCCTATGCCCCTTGTCACTCTTAGGGTGTGTACTCTTTGTTGATGCTGCTTCTCCTACTCCTTGTGGTCAAGGAGACTCATGTCAGGGGTCTCGCGCCTGAAACCCAGGTCGGTCTGTCGAGATACTCGGTGACTATTAAACTGTGTGACAGCTATTGTCTCGGTATCGGTGACTATCAAGTTGTGCAGTGACAGCAGGTGGCGTTCGTTGTATATACTATCGTAGGTTTCGGCTGACCTCTGTGGACACTCTGTTCAGGGGTAGCTCGGCACGATCAATATCAATGTTATGATGACACCAAGGTCTGGTGTGGGTGTTGATGATGATGAGGTTGATGGTGTTGGTGATGAGATTGGTGATGTCGATGATAATGAGGTTGATGGTGTTGATGATAAGATTGGTGATGTCAATGATAATGAGGTTGATGGTGTTGGTGATAAGGTTGGTGGCGTCAACACGAGTGTCCAGTGTGTTGACTTGATGCTTTGAAGTGATCCCCGGACCGCAGTGGACTACTGCCTTCGGTTCTATCTATATCCGGACCACTAACCTGCTATGGGCGCCTTCGGACGTCAGGTAGTGGTGATACAACACACACACTACGATGAGGAGCAACCTTGATAGATTGCTGCTATGCTGACTGTAACTAATGAGTACTTGTGTTTCTAAAGTATTGACTAGTTGTATGGTGAGTAGAGTGGATGAGGATCCACTCGACCTATTGATGAGAAAGCATGGTTATATACCTCTTCTCAGCATCGCCAGCGATGCTGCTCCTGCTCTCTCTCCAGAGAGTACCTTCTTCATCGAGTACTGCTCAGGGGCCTCTCCTGCTTGGCACCCCTGTGCCTCTTGAGCTGTGTCGACTCCTTCAACACTGCTCCTCCTCCTCATGACCTGGTGTCGACTCCTTCGACACTGCTCCTCCTCCTTTGATCAGTGACAGTTCCTTTGGCTCTTGTCTCTCGAGCCCCTGGGTGGTAACCATCTGCATGCTCCTTGAGCTTGGTCCTCTTCGTGGCTGTGCCTGCTCCTTGAGCTTGGTCCTCCTCGTGGCTGTGCCTGCTCCTTGAGCTTGGTCCTCCTCGTGGCTGTGCTTGGCCCTCCTTTGCATGTGAGTCCATAGGAGTCCATGGTCTCCATGGAGACTGCACTATGACCATGCTCTCTACTGGTGTCGACTAGGTCTTCGATACCTGTGCTCCTTCCATATGAACCCATGACCCTCCTGCTTCTTGAGCATCCAGGCCCATGACACTACCCCCCTCTTAAGAGCCGAGCTCCGTCGAGGCATGCTCTGGTCTGGTTCATGCTGACTCCTCCTCCTTGACAACATCGCCAACATCATCCTTCCTCCTTCTCTCAACGTCATCCTCCTTCCTCTTCCTCTCTCTACTCCTCCTGTTCTCTCCTCCTCTCTCCACTCTGTCTACTCACTCGTCCCCCCTCCGACACCTCATACTCCTGGATGAGGTCGGGACAGTTGAGGTTCTCTACTGGTTCCCATGAAGCAGCTTCCTCTGAGTACCCTCTCCACAACACCTTGTACTCCGTAGTCCCATTGTGTGAACGCTTGTCGATGAGTGCTTCGACTTCGAAGTCGAGGTCCTCATCTGGAAGTGATGGTATGGTGGGCTGTTCAGCACGTTGAGGAAGAGAACTTGTTTTTGCTGGCTCGAGCATGGAGACATGGAACACATCATGCACCCTAAGGTTTGCTGGCAATGTGATTCGATAAGCTCGGCGTCCTACCCGTTCCTGAACTGGGTAGGGTCCTGCAAACCAGGTGTCTAACTTGGGTGTGGGTCTCCTTGTCTTCCAGTTTCGTCGGTTGATATAGACCATATCACCCACCTTAAACTCGATGTCCTTGTGCTTCCTGTTATACTGGTTTACTGATCTACGTTGTGCCTCTCTGATCTGCTCCTGGAGGTACTTGCAACGCTCCTTTCCATCCATGAGGTACTCGAAGCGACCTGGATCATTGACTCCTAGTCGTTGAGGGATGTCAGGATGAGCTTTGGGGTTCCATCCATAGCATGCAAAGAATGGTGAGACACCAATGCTGTTGTGGACCGTGTTGTTGTATACAAAGGCCGCAGTGTCCAGCAGGTTGGCCCAGTCATTCTGCTCATAGTTGCAGTACATCCTGAGATATTGCTCTATGACCTGATTGACTCTCTCTGTCTGACCATCAGTTTGAGGATGGTAGGCCGTGCTAAGTGAGTGCTTCACACCCATTTGCTCTGCAAATGCCTTCCATGCTCCTGATATGAACTGCCTGCCTCAGTCCGAGACCATGTGATCTGGATATCCAAAGAGTCTAACCATGTGTCCATATAGCAATACTGCAGTCTGTTTGGCCGTGACTGTCTTATGGGTTGGAGCTAGTATGGCAAACTTGGTTAGCCTGTCGACAATGACTAAGATAGAGTCATAGGTCTTGGAGTCATACTTCTTCGATGTTGGTAGTCCTTCGATGAAGTCGAGGGATATGGAGCCCCAGGGCCTGTCTGGGGTTGCTAGTGGCTGTAGCAAACCATATGGACGATGACGAGGAGCTTTGTACCTAGCACATACAGGACAACTTGCTACATAGTCTGCAATCCAAGCTGTCATGTTTGGCCACCAGTAATGTCGTTGAGCTGCCTTGATGGTAGCATCTCTTCCTACGTGTCCAGCAGTGATACCATCATGGCATTGGGTCATCACCATGAATCGCAGATGCTCTACAGAGAGAGACTGTCCATCTACCTCTTTGGCACTCCTTGAGTGTCGGTTGTTGGTCCTCCCTGGCATGATCACTTTGGGGATAACCAACCTTCCTCCACTGTACCATAGGTCATCCCTGACCTCGAAGGGCTTCTTCCTATGTATCTCCTGTAGCTCTTGGTCTAAGGGCTGGAAGATCTTGACCAGGTCTTTGAGACCTTTTGATGCTATGGACTCCATCGAGATCATGGGGGCCACTAGGAGCGAGTCATGGTCTGCTGTCTCCTTGAACACTCGAGGAGGCAGTAGTTGCCTCACATTGTGATCCTGCTCTTCACCAGCTGGTTGCATGTCTGTCCTTCTGGTGAGAGCATCGGGTTCACCACCTTTGTCTCCTGGTCGATACTGCAATATGAAGTCGAAGTCTGCTAGTAGTATGGCCCATCGAGCCTGTCGACCTGTGATGCGTCTCTGTGACTTGAAGTACTTGAGGGCTTCATGGTCAGTGAGGATGACCAGTTGGTTCGGTAGTCCAGCTAGCATGTGTCGCCACTGAGTGAGGCAGGCGACCACAGCTAGGAGCTCCTTATCATGGATCTCATAGTTCTTCTCGGCAGAAGACATCTTCCTAGAGTAGAAGGCCACTGGATGCCATCGTCCTTCATGCTCCTGCTTGAGCACTCCTGCTATAGCAAAGTCACTTGCATCAGTCTCCAACCTTGTTGGAAGGTGGTAGTCGAAGTGCTGAAGCACTCCTGCTGATGTGAAGGCCTGGATGAGCTTGTGGAAGGCCTGTTGGGCCTCCTCTGGTAGCTCGAACTTCTTGAACTGTTCTATAGGCTTTACCAGTGCTGTCAAGGGCTTGGCTATGCGAGCAAAGTGGGCTATGAACCTTCGATAGAAGTTGGCAAAACCCAGGAACCTCTGGATGCCATGGATTGACTCTGGCATTGGCCACTCCTTGACAGTGTGCACCTTTTCTGGGTCCATCTCTATGCCCGTTGGCTTGATGATGTACCCCAGGAACTCGACTGTCTTGGTGTGGAACTCACACTTCGACAGCTTAGCAAAGAGCCTGTTGCTCCTTAAGCGAGTGAGGACCTCGGTGACATGCTTCACATGTACCTCTTCAGTATCTCTTTTCCTTCTCTACCAGCCTTTGTCGCCATCATCCTTCTTTAACATCATCAGCATCATCATCGACCCTATCATCCTCATCATCCTCATCATCCTCATCGTCCTCATCATCCTCATCGTCCTCATCATCCTCATCGTCCTCATTGTCCTCATTGTCCTCATTGTCCTCATTGTCCTCATCGTCCTCATCGTCCTCATCGTCGTCGTCGTCGTCGTTGTTACCCTACCCCATCGACCCTAACCCATCGACCCTAACCCATCCGGACACCATCATTGGCAGTGCATGCTTCCATATCTCGCTCCACTCCACGACTATAAGCTGAATCGCTTCTTCTCCTCTCTTCGCCGCCATCCAACGCCTTCTGTTAAGCGCCACATCCATTCTGCCTCATTCCTGCGCAACAATTGCAATATATACCTCGTCCGCTAAACGAGCCTTCTCACATTCCTTCCTTCTTCCCCCTTCCCCACCGACCTTGCCTTGCCTTCTGTTCCACTTTGCCAGCGCCTTCCCTCGGCTACTGTACTAAGCACCACAGACCTCCCCATCTTCTTCGCCTCCATAACATCGGTCACTATGCCCCCTCCTAACCATTCCGAACGCATCGAATCCCTGGAGGACCAGGTTCGTTCATTACTCGCAGCCCTCGAAGCTCGCAGCGCTCCAGCTCCCTCACCCAGCGAAAATGCTTCTGTCCAGCAAGGTTTTCGCACCAATGAACCAGAGGTTTTCATGGGTGAGCGAGGGCACCTCGAGCCGTTTCTAGCTCAGGTTGATGTGTTTCTGCGACTCAACCCAGGGCGCTTCATCAACGACTCCGACCAGATCCTCTGGTTATCCACACTCCTGCGTGGAGTTGCGCACCAGTGGTTCTACCCCCACCTTAGCGCTGTCAACCCTCCCGCCTGGCTCACAGACTACCCCTTATTCATCAACCAACTACGCGTGGTCTTTGGGGACCCAGATCGTATTGCCACTGCCAAGCGGGAGATCGAGGCTCTATCCCAGACCACCTCTGTAGCCAACTACCTCACCCAATTCCGCCAGTTGCAAATGACCCTCAATTGGGGTGAAGACACCATGGCTTGGTTCTTTTATCGAGGACTCAAGGAGAACGTCAAGGATGACCTTAGTCGCTCTGGCAAACCAACCGATCTGGAAACCCTCATCCAGAGATCCCTTGAGATCGATAACCGTATTGCCGAGCGGATCTCCGAGAAGAGGAGGACGATCACCCGGTTGGCAAACCCTACACCCATGCCTGTCTCCAACCCTCCCATTGCTCCAACAGCCGTCTACCCCTCCTCTCCTTCCACCCTTCGCGTCCCCCTTACCACAGCTGGAAAGCTGGACCCGGACGAATACAAGCGGCGCCAAGCAAACAACTTGTGCATCTACTGTGCTTCTTCAGAGCACACCGTCACAGACTGTCCTATCATCAAATCAAAAAAATAGCGGGCTTGTCAAAAACAGCCGCCTTAGCAGCACAAGCCCAAACCGCTAAGCACCGACTGACAGCACTCGCTCCTGTAGATTCACAACCCTCTGGTAATCAGTATCTATCTACATCCCTTTGCTTCCTGTCACGTCCTTCTTTTCCGGTGCACAATGTCATGATCGACTCCGGCGCCACCACCAACTTCATAGACTCGCGCTTCGTCACCCTCCACTCCCTGCCTCTGACCTCGAAGCCGCTCACCGAGACTCTCTTGCTTGCAGACGGCAAAACCCAAGTCATCATCAGCAAGGAAGTACAGCTGTCATGCCTCGTTGCAGAGCTCTTCCCATCCGACATCACCTTCCAAGTCTCTGATCTTGGTCCATGTCCCATCATCCTGGGGCTACCATGGTTAAAAGGAGCCAATCCTAATATAGATTGGCAATCCGGCGACATCACCATGCGAAGCCCTCCTCTAACCCCTTCACCAATGGCTCCATCTCAGCCGTCACCCGCTCTGCCATCTGCATCACTTGATATCGATGTTATCGATGCTATTGCCTTTGACAAGTCCCTCCAGTCGGACTGTATCACCTCGGGTACTCTCTACCCCTCCCCCATCCAATCACAGTACTTACTCGCCACCACCACAACATCCTCGGATACCACCATGGCTCTCGCTTACGATGCTGGTCTTCCTGATATCATCCCCCCGGAATACCACCAGTATCTCGATGTGTTCAGCAGAGTCAAAGCTGACAAACTTCCGCCTCATCGCACATACGATCATCAGATTCCACTGGAGGAAGGCAAATCTCCACCCTTCGGACCCATCTATAGTCTCTCAGAACATGAGCTTAAGACCCTCCGGGGGTACCTGGAAGAGAATCTTGCCAAAGGATTCATATCTCCATCCGACTCGCCAGCAGCTTCCCCCATCCTCTTTGTTAAAAAGAAGGATGGTTCCCTCCGCCTCTGTGTAGACTATCGAGGTCTCAACCGGATCACCATTCGTAACCGTTACCCACTACCCCTCATCGATGAATTACTTGACCGACTCCGCAAAGCCCGGTTCTTCACCCGTATAGATCTGCGTGGCGCGTACAACCTCCTTCGCATTGCCAAGGGGGACAAATGGAAGACAGCCTTCCGTACTCGATATGGCCTCTTTCAGTACAACGTCATGCCCTTCGGCCTCACCAATGCTCCTGCCTCCTTCCAACACCTGATGAATGACACATTCAAGGATATGTTAGACAGGTCCCTTATCATCTACCTCGATGACCTGTTGATATACTCCCCCACCCTTGAACAGCATCAAAGACATGTCTCTGCTGTCCTGGCACGCCTCCGCCAAGCGGGCCTGTATGCAAAAGCAGAGAAGTGCCAGTTCTCCACTTCGCAGACCGAGTTCCTAGGGTTTGTGGTCTCGGATCAAGGTGTCTCCATGGATCCTAGTAAGACAGAGGTCATCACCAACTGGCCTGTACCCAAGTCAGTGCATGATGTACAGGTGTTCTTAGGTTTCTGTAACTTCTACAGGAAGTTCATCCCCCAGTACTCTCGAACCGCATACCCTCTCACACAGTTGTTGCGTAAGGAGGCCCAGAGTGCTCCTTTCGCCTGGCACAATGACGCCCAACACGCCTTTGAGCAGCTTCGCTCGGCCTTCGGCACTGACACCATCTTGCGTCACTTTGACCCCACACGGCCCATCATTGTTGAAACTGATGCATCAGACTTTGCAGTTGCTGCAGTCCTTTCACAGTCATTCGATCAAGGCACTAGGCACCCCATTGCATTCTTTTCAAAGAAGCTTGATCCGGCACAACTCAATTACCCCATCTTTGATAAAGAGATGTTTGCCATTGTCGCGGCCTTCAAACACTGGCGCCAGTACCTTGAGGGTGCCAAGTTTCCGGTGCAGGTCCTCACCGATCATCGCAGTCTTGAGTACTTCACTACTACCAAGCAACTCAACCGTAGACAAGCTCGTTGGTCAGAACTCCTTTCCGATTTTGACTTTGTCATCCAATACCGCCCTGGTGCACAGGCTGGTCTGCCAGATGCCCTCACTCGTCGTTCCGACATGCGACCCATGGACAAGGGCCCATCACTGATGCAGGAGCACAACCCAAACAACTTTCAAGCCCTCCTCAAACCTCATCAACTCCGACTTGCTGCTACTGGCATCCTCACAGTAAAGTCGGACATTACTGACAAAATCCGTGATGCCCTTTCCGGCGACTCCTGGACCTCAGCGCTCCTGGAGCAAGCCCACCTTGGATTACTGCCACTTGGTTTCGCAATCAATTCCAGGAACCTTCTCACCTACCGGGACTCAGTCTGCGTACCTGATGTAGGTGACCTCCGACTCCTAATTGTTCAAGACCGACACAACTCGCCTTCGGTTGGGCATCCGGGTCGCAGAAAGACGCTTGCTCTTGTTCGCCGGTCCTTCTTCTGGCCGGGCATGTCCAAATTTGTCCACACCTTTGTTGATTCCTGTGAGACATGTCGGCGCATCAAGGCTGCCCGGCACAGGCCTTACGGTCACCTCAAATCCCTCCCAGTTCCCCCTCATCCATGGTCTTCCATATCCATGGATCTCATCGAGCAACTGCCCCCATCATCTGGCTTCACTGCCATCCTCGTTGTGGTTGACCGCCTCACAAAGATGGCAACCTTTGTTCCGACTACCAACACATTGGATGCTCCCGAACTGGCCAAACTCTTCCTGCGCCATGTATACTCGAAGCATGGTCTCCCCACCTCCATCGTGTCGGACCGAGGTTCCGAGTTCACATCCCACTTTTGGCGCTCCCTCTCTGCTCTCCTTGGCATCGAAAACCACTTCTCCTCTGCTTATCACCCCCAGTCGGATGGACAGACCGAGCGTGTTAACCAGGTCCTTGAGCAGTACCTTCGCGGGTATTCAAACCACCTACAGACCAATTGGAGCGACCTCCTACCTTTGGCCGAATTCTCCTACAACAATGCTGAGCATGCGTCAACTCAACTCACCCCGTTCTTCGCCAACTACGGGTACCATCCTCGCTTCAGCTTTGATAACACCGATCCAGCCTCTTTGCCTCTTTTCCCTGCTGCCCGCTCGTACACAGATCAGCTAAAGCAGCTCCATGAGTATGTTCGAGGGGAGTTGGATAAAGCCAACAGCCGATCGGCTGCACAGTTCGATAAACACCGCCTTCCCTCCCCTCAGTTCCAGCCTGGCGACAGAGTTTGGCTGTCTGCCGATAATATCCGCTCCCTTCGCCCCACCAAGAAGCTGGACTACCGCCGACTCGGACCCTTCTCCATCAGCAAAGTCATCTCCTCCCATGCCTATCGCCTCCAGCTTCCTCCATCGATGAAGATCCATAACGTGTTCCATGTTGACCGCTTGGAACCCTATGTCGCCAACACAATCCCAAATCGGGTCCAGCCACCGCCCCCCCCGGTCGAAATCGAAAGCGATATTGAATATGAAGTTGAACAAATCCTCGATAGCAAGGTCGATCATCGCTACCGTGACCCACTCTTCTACCTTGTCCGCTGGGTCGGATATGGGCCTGACCACAACTCCTGGGAACCCGCCTCCAATCTCACCCATGCTGGCGACCTGATTGCTGAATTCCATACAGCCAACCCAACCCGCCCATCTCCTACTCATTGCTATACTCCTCCCCTGTCGTCGTTTCTTTTGGGGGGGGGGGATACTGTCACGACTCAGTCATGACCCTTCTCATATTTAGAATAGATCTAACATCGATATGTCATTTCACTGCAAAAGAGTCTTAGACTTGTCGCATTGAGTCTTGTACCTTCGATCTCATAGTTTGCTCCTTCCTTCTTCTCTTCTCTTTTCCCTTAAGGAAAAGAGATCATAAGTCACTCTCTCAATCAACTCTCTCATCTACTCCTTCCGAAGTCTGGTAGCCTCCTCTGCCTCTCCTCTCGATCTCGCCCTCGTCGTCATCGCCAACCGTAGGGCCGGTTCGTGATACATCCTCTGTCGATCGATCTCCTCGACCTCTCGATACCACTCCCATCTCTTCCCAGGTGGATTCCTCTCGAACTTCTCCTGTATGCTACGAGTGAGACTACCTCTGAAGAGATCAATCACTAGCTCATTGTCATCTAGGTTGACCTGTCCTTCCAAGTCTCTGAACCGCTCTACATGACGTGTGGCGGCACCAGGAGCATCACTTGTGAGTCTGAGAGCCAACAGCTTGTTGTATGCCTCCATCCTAGCATTGCGTGGGTTGAACTGCTCTGACAGTCGCTCTGTGAAGTAGTGCCAATCATTGAACAACCTTCCTTCTCTAGCTCTATCAATACGGAGCTTGGAGGTCCACCACTCTCTTGCTGTCCCTTCCAGTTGAGCACCCATGTGATTGATCATCCTAGACTGCTCATACACCTGGTTGAACTTAAACCATGCTTCGGCTTCTAGAATGAAGATCTCCATGTCTCGGGGATTGAACTTTGGAAAGGGGGTGGCGATGGGCTTTGACCGGTTAAGCTCTGCCATGATGCTGGTATCCTCCTCGTGGTCCAGGGGGTAAGGGTCCGTCCTAGTCCTGCTGTAGGGGTCCAGCTTAGTCTTGACATATCTTGGCCCAGTAGGTGAAGCATACTTCTCATAGTTGATGTCCTCCTGCTCATCCAGGTTGAATGAGACTGATCGTCTTGGTCGTGGAGCTGGAGTAGGGGTATGTGGGTCTCCTATCATAGACTCATCTCCTCCTCCTGCTTGGTCTTCTGAGTGAGAGAGGTCCATTGTCTCCTCCCTGCTCAGTTGAGCTCGTTGTAATCGTTCCTCTCGATGACCCTGTCTGGTAAGCTCTAGCTGTGCTTCCAATAGAGTGAGTAGTCTATCGAGCTTATTGTTGAGGTCTGGGTCCATCATGGTGATCGTGAGGAGCTGCTTGAACGATCCACTCTAATGTCAGGGGTCTCGCGCCTGAAACCCAGGTCGGTCTGTCGAGATACTCGGTGACTATTAAACTGTGTGACAGCTATTGTCTCGGTATCAGTGACTATCAAGTTGTGCAGTGACAGCAGGTGGCGTTCGTTGTATATACTATCGTAGGTTTCGGCTGACCTCTGTGGACACTCTGTTCAGGGGTAGCTCGGCACGATCAATATCAATGTTATGATGACACCAAGGTCTGGTGTGGGTGTTGATGATGATGAGGTTGATGGTGTTGGTGATGAGATTGGTGATGTCGATGATAATGAGGTTGATGGTGTTGATGATAAGATTGGTGATGTCAATGATAATGAGGTTGATGGTGTTGGTGATAAGGTTGGTGGCGTCAACACGAGTGTCCAGTGTGTTGACTTGATGCTTTGAAGTGATCCCCGGACCGCAGTGGACTACTGCCTTCGGTTCTATCTATATCCGGACCACTAACCTGCTATGGGCGCCTTCGGACGTCAGGTAGTGGTGATACAACACACACACTACGATGAGGAGCAACCTTGATAGATTGCTGCTATGCTGACTGTAACTAATGAGTACTTGTGTTTCTAAAGTATTGACTAGTTGTATGGTGAGTAGAGTGGATGAGGATCCACTCGACCTATTGATGAGAAAGCATGGTTATATACCTCTTCTCAGCATCGCCAGCGATGCTGCTCCTGCTCTCTCTCCAGAGAGTACCTTCTTCATCGAGTACTGCTCAGGGGCCTCTCCTGCTTGGCACCCCTGTGCCTCTTGAGCTGTGTCGACTCCTTCGACACTGCTCCTCCTCCTCATGACCTGGTGTCGACTCCTTCGACACTGCTCCTCCTCCTTTGATCAGTGACAGTTCCTTTGGCTCTTGTCTCTCGAGCCCCTGAGTGGTAACCATCTGCATGTTCCTTGAGCTTGGTCCTCTTCGTGGCTGTGCCTGCTCCTTGAGCTTGGTCCTCCTCGTGGCTGTGCTTGGCCCTCCTTTGCATGTGAGTCCATAGGAGTCCATGGTCTCCATGGAGACTGCACTATGACCATGCTCTCTACTGGTGTCGACTAGGTCTTCGATACCTGTGCTCCTTCCATATGAACCCATGACCCTCCTGCTTCTTGAGCATCCAGGCCCATGACATACTGCCTTTGGTTCTATCTATATCTGGACCACTGACCTGCTATGGGCCACCTTCAGACATCAGGTAGTGGTGATACAACACATGCACTATGATGAGGAGCAACCTTGATAGATTGCTACTATGCTGACTGAAACTAATATATACTTATGCTGAAGTGATAACTAGTTATGATGTGTGTAGAGTGGATGAGGATCCACTCGACCTTTGATAATGAGAAAGTATGGTTATATACCTCTTCACAGCATCACCAGCAATGCTGTTCCTGCTCTCTCTCTCCAGAGAGTACCTTCTTCATCGAGTACTGTACAGGGGGCCCCTCTAGCACCACTCCTGTCCTCCTTGAGCTATCCTGCTTGCTTGGCACCCCTGTGCCTTTGTGTCGACTCCTTCGACACTGCTCCTCCTCCTTGCTATCCTGCTTGCTTGGCACCCCTGTGCCTCTTGAGCTGTGTTGACTCCTTCGACACTGCTCCTCCTCCTTGCTATCCTGCTTGTTTGGCACCCCTGTGCCTCCTGAGTGGTGTCGACTCCTTTGACACTGCTCCTCCTCCTCAGGACCTGCTTGCCAGTTCCCTATACACTGCTCCTTCTCCTTTGACTGGTGACGGTTCTTTTGACTCTTGTCTCTTGAGCCCCTGAGTGGTAACCATCTGCATGCTCCTTGAGCTTGGTCCTCTTCATGGCTGTGCCTGGCCCTCCTCGCATATGGGCCCGGTCCTCCTTTGCATGTGAGTCCGTAGGAGTCCATGGTCTCCATGGAGACTGCACCCATGCTCTCTACTGGTATCGACTAGATCTCCGATACCTGTGCTCCTTCCATATGAACCAGTGACCCTCCTGCTTCTTGAGCATTCAGGCCCATGACAGCATGCACATCCCTCTTGCCTGGAAGCCAGGAGTGCTCAGTTGAGAGCACTTCTGCTACAAAGGCTTCCACAGCATCAATGTAGCACTGGTGATCCTGCCACACTCACTGCAGATTGTCAAATCAGTTGTTGGACAGCCTGGCAGCATTCAGGATTTGAAGGTTTGGACCTCAGGCAGCAACATCCTCAAGAAGCCTTGCCTGTACCTTGATGAAGGTGAGTTCATCTGGGTTGATGGTGGATATGGCCATTCTCCCTTCACAGTTGGACCATTCTCTCACATTGCCACCAACAAGAGTCAAGACCTTCAACACTTCAACTACATGCTCTCTTGAGTCCAAGTACAAGTCGAACATGCCATTGCATACCTGAAGAACCACTTCCAGTGCCTTACAGGCTATCATGGTAACATCTACCATTTTGAGGACCACATCACTGCTGCTGAGATGATCCAAGCCTGCATTGTTGCCCACACCTTTGCAAGTCAATATGACCATCCTGCCAATATTGCTGACCTGCTGTTGCCCTCTTTCTCTGAGGATGAGGTGAATGAGGTTGTTCAAAGCCTCCAACTTGATGCCAGGGATACACAAGAGCTCAGGAGGACAAGACACACAAATCAGCATGGATATGAACTGGACCTTGCCTCTGCAATGCAAGGAATGTTGCAGTATGCAGTGTCAAGACTTTGAAGTTCTGCTGCACATGATCTTCGAGAGGATTTGTTCCAGGCACTGTTCAGATCCACTGGGCACAATGAGGAAGACACTACTGCATTGTCTCAATGTCATGAGAGGACTACTGTGGACTACAATGCCATGACTCAAAGCACTTCAGCTCAGAGACAGGAGCAAGTCTTGATGCAACCATTCTTGATCTGACAGGCACTCTCTCTTCTGCTGTTCAATACAACTCTTCTCACCACCATATGAAACATTACATTGAGTGCATTGTGTGAAGAGGAAAGCAAGATATAAATAAGCAAGCAATGGGTAATAGTGACAAGAGTGACAAGTAACATATGCTCACTGTTAGGTTATGTCTCTTATCAGCTGTATGACTTCATTGTGTTTTTGGAAACCTGCATTTTCTTGGGGGGGTTCAAATTCCCTCCAAAAACGCGCTTTTCAAAAAACCCGCGTTTTTAAAAACGCAAAAACTTTGATACCCCCTGTAGTTGCTTTTTACTACAGATTTCGGGTTTCAGGCGCGCGACCTCTGACACCTCGGTCTATCGGCGACTTGGCTTTCCCGCATATCTGTTATTCCGGCGTAACTTCAACTAGCAGACCGAGGGTTGTTCTGACGTGGATCGCAGAAAGGATTCGCGAATAGAGTTGCCGTCAGACCTCTTTCTTTACCATCACCATCACCGCCCGGTGTCGTCTTACACGTTCCAGCAGAACGAGCTTCCCCCCCTCCGCCACGACACGGACCATGACCTCCCCACTTCGAACGACCACAGGGTTGCGGAAAGCAGCTGAGTCCTGCGCATCGCTCCGCAGCTCTACCACTATAACCGCTCGACGTATACTCCTACACACATCATCCAGAGCTCCCGCCTCCTATCGCCGCTTCAACAACGACAAGCAACCCTCCTTATCTTGGCCCACACCACAACCCCAATCTAGAAAACAACTCTCTCCAGACGTACTCCGCAAACAGCTCGAAGACCAACTCTTCCACCGAATCGGTCAACCGCAACAACGCTCCCAATTACCTATCCAATATCAGCGCTTCGGAGGTGGCGGCTCTGGTCGAGGCGGTCGAGGAGGATGGCTTTCGTCCCGACCCCCAACACTCATCATTGTCGCTTTGGGTGGAGCAGGCGCATACTACGTCTTCCATCTTGAAAAAGTCCCGGAAACAGGTCGATGGAGATTCATAGACATTTCCCCCGCCCAAGAGCATCAGATGGGACAAGAAACTTTCCGACAAACTCTGGCCGAATATCAAAATCGGATCCTACCCGCCAACCATTCCCACTCCAAACAAGTGCGGGCTGTAGCAAGCCGGATCGTTGCAGCACTGGATAATGCGGTGGATGGAAGTAATCAACCTCATCATACGAGAGGCGATGCTGGGTTGACGCAACATTCGCATGGTGAAGAGGGAGGGATCACTTATGGTTCCAATGCGTCTCTTGGTGGTGTGGGTGGAGCGCAGGGCGGGGCTTGGCTTGGGAACCAAACCGCGCAACCGGCACAGAAACAAGGAACGAAATGGGAAGTGTTTGTGATTGACGATCCGAAGCAGAAGAATGCATTTGTTCTTCCAGGTGGGAAAATTTTCGTGTTTACCGGTATCTTACCGATTTGTGCCAACGCAGATGGGCTGGCTACAGTGTTGGGCCATGAAGTTGCGCATCAGGTTGCTCGGCATTCTGCTGAGAAGATGTCCGGGTATAAGGTTTTGCTCTTCGGCACATTCTTGCTGGAAGCGTTCGGGGCGGATATCGGGTTGAGCAGAGCAGCGTTGACGTTATTGCTAAGTTTGCCGAATTCGAGAAAGACGGAGTTGGAAGCGGACTATTTGGGATTAAGGATCATGAGCAAGGCTTGTTTCGATCCGAGAGAAGCAAGTAGGTTGTGGACTAGAATGAGTGAAAGTGAAGGAGGGAAGGCGGGAGGAGGGGTTTTAGATAGTGCTCAAGCGATATTGTCGACTCATCCGGTGAGCAGTCAGAGGATTCAGAATATGGAAAAGTGGCTACCGGAGGCGTTGGAGACCAGGCAAGCGTCCGACTGTCCAGCTGCGGAGACTGTTTCTGGGTTTAGAAATGCGGCGGGGGCTGCTAGACAGACTCTCTCTCCATTCTAATCGAACCTTCGGTATAGGACTCAAAGTAAAGGTCAGGCAAAGAATGCGATAGAATGCGATATATTGCTCTATTGAAATACATAGAATGGAGGGTACGTGTTTCCATGAACAAGCGTCACTATGACTCTATTGTTCCTTGTGCAAATTGACTCTCCAGGCGCTCGCCGGCAAAGCTTGCAACTTTCTACAAGCTGGAATAATGAATGTCACCAACAACACCGTTCCAACCAAGACGCACAGTGTTGAAGTCCAATAATACCCGTCCCTTTCAATATAGCACTCGCCTCCTGCAGCCGAGCACGCTGCTTTGCCCAAATCCGACGTACACTCATTCCCTCCAATCCCCTTCGATGCAGTCGCCCACAACTTTGCGATCTCGGGATCTTTCAACAGACTTGCGCTGGATGGTGGCTGGCAGCTGGAGATGGTGAAAAGATCCACTGCTTTGAGAACGAAATATCTAGGCCAAGTGCCGCCGAGATTGGAGACTGTATTGAGGAGAGTCATGTATGTTCCGCCGATAAGAGGGTCTGCGATTTGGGTGTGGAATGCAGAGATACCGACGAATTGGACTGTTGATGCAAAGCTGCCTGCAACGGTGCTTGCGATTACGACGAAGAAGTATCCCGCTCCGATCCCTGCTTTTGGCATTCCGTGTACGATTGCCATTGACAGCACGGCGAAACCCAGCCTGAAGAAGAATGCGACAACCCAAGGCTGGAGTGCTTTATCGCCTTTACTCCACCTGGCGGCAAGGTACCCAAAAATGAGTTGGAATGGGAAATCGATCAGCACTGCCAACGCCAGATCCTCTTTCCCGAATCCCTTCTCGACGAGCTTCAAACCAGTGACGGCCTCGTTAGCTTGGAAACCGATCTTGGCGACAAAGTGGATCAGGATGAACGTTTGGACATGCTTGAGCCGACAAATGCGCCACATGATCGAGTAGACCTGTTTGACGTCCATGTCTGGCGAATCTTGGCTTTCTGCATCTTCCTTTTCGAACACGACAAGCCATGCGGTGACGAACAAGAAGCCGACAGCCCAGAACCGCATGTACGCGGAAAGCGATAGCAAGGGATAATCGAGCGCTGTAGAGCGGAAGTACTTGTTGCTGAACTCGACAGAGTTGAATGCTAGGAAGACGGTGAAGCTGAGGAAGTATCCCGAATTGAGGCCCACCGTTTGTGCAGTACTGGCGTATGAGAGGTTCTCTTGGGAGAGCAAGGTCAATGCCCACCCATCAACGGCAATGTCTTGTGTCGCGGCGAAGAGGATAAGAACGAAAAAGATGAGGGTGATGAGCTTGACGTTGGGTAGATCTGCCAATAGAAGATGGTCAACGTTGCTGGAGAGGTACCAGAACATAATACCGACGATGGTCTGGATGGGCACGATCCAGCTCTTCCTGCGACCGAGCGAGATCTTGCCAATAAGGGGGAGTTGCAGCTCGTTGACAAAGGTCGAATCGACAATGGGACTCCAAAAGAGTTTCAACGAGTAAGGATAGGTGCAGAGCATGAAGAAGCCAATATCGCCATAGCTCAACTTTGATTTGAGCAAGATAGGCATAGTACCGAATGCAAGGCCGACCGGAACACCTTGCAGCAGATAGAGGATCACCAGCAGGATCATAGCTTTTCGGTCTTTCGGTGAAAGGTCCATGAATCCGGAAGCTTCTTCGTTCGCCTGCTTCTCAGTGACTGCAATGCCGCTCTTTTCATCGATGGGAGTTGATGTTGGGTTGAGGATGGCATCTTTACCGGTAGCGGTGTGCTGCCGTGTTTCGAGCAAGTCGGATGTTTCCGCTTCTAGAGAGCTTGGTGTGCCGTTGATCGTTGTTGGTCGCTGTCGAAGGTTGGCATTGTTGCTCTTTTTGGATGAGCTTCGGGCCCCTTTTGATGCTGCCATGGCTGTTGTGGATATCTAGTAAGATAGAACCAGGAGGTGGAGGAGGAGGAGAAGCAGTCCAGCTGCTGCGAGAGATAGAGGCGAGAGACGGTGGGTGAGAAGGCAAAAGGAACACAAAGTGAAGTGAGAAACATGACACACTTTTTCTCCTCTGGCCAGCGGTCTGTGCTACGTTCCAGTTCCACGTCGATGGCTTTTTCGGTTCTTCCAAAGCAACAGCAGACGAAATCAGCATGGTGTTAGGTCGACCATACTCACAAGCAACAATGTCTTCTCCCTTCTGTGGATCAACCGCGATAAGAAGCGGCAGAAGTTCGGATAGAGCGGCCGAGACAAAGAGTTGAGGGAGTTGAAGTAGACAAAGCTACACAAAGCGTAGAGACAGCGAAGGTAGTGCTTACGGCCGAGTAAAAGGCCTGAACATCTTAGCACGGACCACATGTGTCACAACCTACTCATAACAAATGCTTTGTTATGTTCCGCAGTCAATGCGGCTCTCCGCCGCTCTTCTTTTGTATATATATAGACTCCTCGCTCTCTCGCTCTCTGTCTCTTACCATCATCAATCCACGCAGAAATCAGATACCTCAACTGATTAAGAGTCTGAAGCTCAGCAGCTTCTAGCGCCTCGCCACCAGGATGCCACCAAGAGTAGATAGCGTAGCACTACTTGAATGCACCATGCAGATGATCAGGGAAACTCACACCAACTGGGACAAAGACCAAGTCTTGGAGCGTGCCTTCTCGCTAATGAACCTCCAACCCAACACCAACCAAGCAGAGAAGATCCCCAAGTCGGTGCTCAGCATCATCTCGCAAATCGTCAAGCTCAACAAGAACAACTGGGCCATCTGGGAGCTGATGTTCATGGACTGCATCTGCCCAATCAAGAACACCAAGCAGATCCTCACTGAGGAGATTCCCAGTGGCCATACCGACTATGATGAGGAACTGGACAGCCACTTGCTGGGTCTCATCTTGTCCTCCTGTGACCACGGACCCACCAGCCGTATCAACACCTACACTGTGCAGGAGCAAGGTGAGGAGGAGCAGCTTGGCTCTACACTCTACAAGAAACTCAAAGCTGCTCTCACAATAAACGACGAAGTTAAGCTCTCCGCCATTCACGACCGGGTACACGAAGTCAAGCTAGCCCAGCGCAACATTGCCAACCTTGGTAAGGAGCTCGATCAAATCTGGAATGACGCAGCCAGGCTCGGTAGCCGCATGGACGAAAAGCTCAAAAAGTCTACCCTGTACCGCTGCGTCAAAGACGACTGGCTCTACACCCAGACAGTAGACTCCCTCAAAGCTGCTCAACCTGGTTGCAGCTATGAGTATGCCTATCATGCACTAGCTAAGAAGCACCAAGAAGCCGAGCTCTCAGGTCATATCCGAGCCATGGCCAGAGCTGCGGGCAATAGAAGTTCAACAGGCCAAGCTGGTGAGCATAGGCAGGTTCTTAACCAAGAGGATTACAATAGGGGCAGGCGTGACCCTGCAAACCCTAATGAACCAGCCAAGTGCTATAGGTGTAGGCAACCCGGGCACATTGCCATCAACTGCACCAACAGTCAGGAGCGAACTCCTACTCAGCAAGGTTAGGGACTCGGGTGCACCTTCTTCATAAGCAACACTGGCAACCGTAAACAAGACAGCATGTGGATTCTCGATTCTGGAGCTACACATCACATGGTTTGTGATGAGGGTATGCTCATTGCTCCGATGCCGAAGCAAGGATCCATAGATACTGCTGGACATGAACGGTTGCGAGTACAGGCAATAGGCGACGCAACTTTGCAAGTAAGAGATGTTAAGATACCACTCACTGATGTACTTCACGTTCCCAACCTTAGCAAGAACCTATTGTCCATCCCAGCGCTGACTGAAAATGGTGCACACGTGATATTTGAAGAGTCTGGAGCTACTATCCTCCAGCATGATGGGAGCATGGTCAAGAGCAAGACCAACCAGCACAAGAAGAGATGGGAGGTTTACAGTGACTCCCTAGCAGCACAGCTCAATGATCCCCTAGAGGGCATTGATGCCACCACAACACCAGCAAAACCCACAAGCCACACGACGAGCAAACTATGGCATGAACGATTTGGTCATCCTGGCAGGAACAAGACCAAGCAAATCCAGGCCCACTACTTAGGAAAAGAGACACAGCTTGGACATGACGCAAGGGATTGCAACTGTTGCAGCCAAGCAAAGCAAACACGTGCAAGAATGACAAGTAGCAAAACAGAGCGAGCCCAGGCACCCCTGGAGCTGGTACACATTGACTTGATGACGAACCTGAAAGGCCATCCCAACTACCACCATGCACTGGTAGTTGTAGATGACTCGTCATCCTATGTTTATGTGAAACCACTCCTCAGCAAGGCTGAAGCATTCCCCGCTCTAAAGGCATGGATCAAAGCAGCAGAGATAGCAATGGACCACATGCTAAAGTGCATCTGCAGCAACAACGGAACAGAGTGGTCTGTCATGGGCCTGGATGCTCAAGAAGCAGGAGGGTCATGGGTTCATATGGAAGGAGCACAGGTATCGAAGACCTAGTCGACACCAGTAGAGAGCATGGTCGTAGTGCAGTCTCCATGGAGACCATGGACTCCTATGGACTCACATGCAAAGGAGGGCCAAGCACAAGCCACGAAGAGGACCAAGCTCAAGGAGCATGCAGATGGTTACCATTCAGGGGCTCGAGAGACAAGAGCCAAAGGAACTGTCACTGATCAAAGGAGGAGGAGCAGTGTCGAAGGAGTCGACACCAGGTCATGAGGAGGAGGAGCAGTGTCGAAGGAGTCGACACAGCTCAAGAGGCACAGGGGTGCCAAGCAGGAGAGGCCCCTGAGCAGTACTCGATGAAGAAGGTACTCTCTGGAGAGAGAGCAGGAGCAGCATCGCTGGCAATGCTGTGAAGAGGTATATAACCATGCTTTCTCATCATCATAGGTCGAGTGGATCTCCATCCACTCTACTCACCATACAACTAGTCAATACTTTAGAAACACAAGTACTCATTAGTTACAGTCAGCATAGCAGCAATCTATCAAGGTTGCTCCTCATCGTAGTGTGTGTGTTGTATCACCACTACCTGACGTCCGAAGGCGCCCTTAGCAGGTTAGCGGTCCGGATATAGATAGAACCGAAGGCAGTAGTCCACTGCGGTCCGGGGATCACTTCAAGCATCAAGTCAACACACTGGACACTCGTGTTGACGCCACCAACCTTATCACCAACACCATCAACCTCATTATCATCGACATCACCAATCCCATCACCAACACCATCAACCTCATCATCATCAACACTCACACCAGACCTTGGTGTCATCATAACATTGATATCGATCGTGCCGAGCTACCCCTGAACGGAGTGTCCACAGAGGTCAGCCGAAACCTACGATAGTATATACAACAAACGCCACCTGTTGTCACTGCACGACTTGATAGTCACCGAGTATCTCGAGACAATAGCTGTCGCACAGTTTGATAGTCACCGAGTATCTCGACAGACCGACCTGGGTTTCAGGCGCGAGACCCCTGACATGGTCCAGCTTTGGAGCAGAAGAATGGAAATGAGAAGCAGGGTTCAAGTGGCAGAAAACCACACCTTACATCAGTGCCCAGAATGGGAGAGCAGAGTGCATGATCAGATCCCTTCAAGAAAAGATGCATGCAATGCTTGTCCAGAGATCAGTACCAAAGGAGCTGTGGCCCTACGCCATCATGGCTGCAGGGCACACACTGAACTTGACACCCTCTACCGAAGCAAATAGGATTCCATATGAGGACTTCCACCGCAAGTCTGCGCATGGCTTGGCCAAGCAGCTGCGTGTCTTTGGTTGCCTTGCTTGGGTCCACCTCCCCAAGAAGGATCATACAGGAAAGCATGGCGTAAGAGCAATCCCAGGAATCATGGTCAGCTACGATGACGAGCACAAGGGCTGGAAATTCTTCACCCCTGGCCACACCCCATCTATACGGTGGAGCAACTCAGCCACATTCCATGAAGCCAAAGGTTGGCATGATCGCCCCAGTGTGCAGAGCCCACTGCAGTTCGGCTTCGAGAGCCTCGAAGCAGAGGGTAATAGACCTGAGACAGATAGCGACAAGCCCGAATTGGAGGTGGAAGTACTCGACACAGAGGACCCACTTCCCAAAATACACACTGCACTGCCCGCTGACCCTATAGATGACAACAGGTCGGAGCTTGATGTTGAAGAGATAATTGGAGAAGCACACACAGCCACCCTGAACCTCACGCCGACCTTAAAGGAAGCACTCGCCAGCGATGATGCACAACAATGGCAGGAAGCCATACGCAAGGAGTTGGACAGACTTGAGGCAATGGGAACATGGGAGATTGTGGATGTTCCACCAAACACTAGACTTGTCGACTCCAAAATAGTCCTTCAGCTCAAATTGGATGCCGATGGCATACCTGTCCGGCACAAAGCGAGACTCGTCGCACGGGGTTTCACACAGCGGGAGGGTATCGACTTCGAAGAGACCTTTGTGCCTGTGGCACCACTCAGTGCAATAAGAGCCCTGTTATCCTTGGCAGTGGAGCGCAACTGGGAAGTCCATCAGCTTGACATCACAATGGCTTACCTCAACTCCACACTCAACCATGTGATCTACATGAAACCACCAGAAGGTGCCAAGGTGCCAAAAGGGAAAGCCTACCGAGTCATCAAGGGACTGTATGGCCTTAAACAGTCGGGACGGGAATGGAACATGGAGTTTGATAAGTTCCTACGATGCTCAAACTTTCACAGGCTCGACTGCGCACCGTGCATCTACACTAGAGGAGAAGGGGATAACTTCGCAATAGTGGTCATCTATGTTGACAACACGCTAATTATAGCTCCAACCCTAGAAACAGTAAGGTGTATCAAGGAGGAAATAGGCCAAAGATGGCGGATGGAGGATGGTGGCAATGTCTCCCACTTCCTCGGGATCAAAATCACCAGGGATCGAGAAGCGAAAACCATGGACCTCGAGCAAACTAGTTACGTTAAGCAGCTTCTGGATGAACATTTGGACAAGCACAGAAGGAAGTCCAGCGTACCACTCCAAGACATCCCAGTCCCAGAAACAGCAGCAAGCATAGCAGAACAAAAGGAGTACCCACAGATCATTGGCAAACTCCTGTGGTTGTCTAATGGAACACATCCAGACATCAGCCAAGCCGTCGGCGTCCTTGCACACTATATGACACAACCGTCAAGGGAGCACTACAACGCTGCACAGAAAGTACTCCAATATTTGGACCACACACGAGATATCCGCTTGCAATATGGCAGCAACAAGCAACAAGACTTTCTGATGGCGCACAGCAATGCAAACTGGGCAAGTGACGCTACAGCACAACACAAAAGCTCATCTGGTTCAGCAGTGTTCGTGTGTGGCAACCTGGTAGCATGGAAATCAGCACTACAGCGCTGCACCGCCTTATCGGTGGTGGAAGCAGAATTTGTAGCTGCGACAGAAGCTGCACGAGAGGTTCTGTTCTTCAAGCACCTCTTCAAGGCCGTCGGAATTGATGTTGGTATCCCTACAATCTTTTCAGACAACACTGGTACCATCCAGGTTAGCAAGGACCCCATGCAACACTGGAAGTTAAAGCACATTGACACCAAATACCACTTCATCAGAGACAACGTGCAAGATGGAAAGGTCAAGATCAAGTACATTAACACTGCAGATAACTTGGCAGACCTCTTTACCAAACCAGTGGGAAAGACTATACTACAGCACGTGCGACAGGGACTGGGACTAAAAGCCCAGCATGATGCAGTGGCTCGGCAGTCTCCTGCCTTGCCACTGAGGGAGGCAGTTGAGGGAGTTGAAGTAGACAAAGCTACACAAAGTGTAGAGACAGCGAAGGTAGTGCTTATGGCCGAGTAAAAGGCCTGAACATCTTAGCACGGACCACATGTGTCACAACCTACTCATAACAAATGCTTTGTTATGTTCCGCAGTCAATGCGGCTCTCTGCCGCTCTTCTTTTGTATATATATAGACTCCTCGCTCTCTCGCTCTCTGTCTCTTACCATCATCAATCCACGCAGAAATCAGATACCTCAACTCAAAGAAAAACAGGCAGACTGACAAGACAGAGGCCAACATGACCTTTGTCCCATTGCGAGAAAGAGGCTTGGTTATTTCTGTAGCCAATCAATGTGCCTGTATCTCTGCTGATAGCGGACAGGAACAGGACACTCCTTCTCATCGTGGTCTGAGCTTCTTTTGCCCCACAATCACATGAAAAGTTGTCAAGCTTTCGCTGTTCTCCTGTGCCTGGGTGATAGTCGAACAGAACAATCTTTCAGCCGTTGCCCCTGTCCCTTTCTCATGTCCACAAGCTTGCTGAACGTCTTTGAATCCGACCTTCGCTCCTCCCTACATCCATCTCGACCATCCGTAGCCATTAAGAGGAGGTCTCCGGCCTGAGTTGTATGGTCAGAATCGCAATCTATTCATTCTTGCAGCAATCATGACTTCTCCCGTGACTGGCATCGTTGTCCTCATCCGACACGGTGATAGAGAAGGCTTCTACCAGTCCCCAACCACCTACGCTGCTTCGCAGACCAACCTCACCGTACTCGGATACCTCGAGGAACTCAACAGCGGCGCTCAGCTTCGATCTCGCTACATTGACCCTGCCTCCCCCTTCATCATCCAAGGTGTCAGCACGACCGCCGTCGAGAATGTTCAAGTCGAGGTTCAAGCAGATGCGGGCGGAGAAGGCGGTGTCATCGTCGAAAGTGCCAACGCCTTCATGCAGGGGCTCTATCCAGCGTTCAACGATACCGTAACCCTAGCCAATGGCACCATCGTATCATGGGCCAACCGTGCCCAGCTAATCCCGATTGAAACCATAGAACCAGACCAGTCTTTCGTCATGGAGCCCTGGACATCATGCAACAAGTTTGACGACTACACAGAGAAGCTCTACAACGATGCAGACTTCAAGAGACAAAGCGCCATCGCACAGCCTTTCTACGACTCGATCCCTGCTTCCATCCTTGGTAACCGTCCAAAGTCTCTCGTCAACGCTTGGAACATCTTTGACTATCTCAACGTGCAGAAGATCCACAACGCCACGCTTGCACCTCTGATCACCGATGAGATGCTGGATACTGCTTCGACTTGGGCACAGTACCACGAGGCGCAGCTGTTTGGCGATGCTAGCTCAGTCTCACTCGGCAGCATCGCAGGTCGAGGAATACTCAATCCGCTCACTGAAGCTATTAGTCGAGTTAGCAACACTTCGGACTCACTCAAGATCTCAGTCCTCGCTGCATCTTACAAGCCTTTCTTTTCGCTGTTCAGTCTTTTCCAGATGCCTGCTTTGCGAGGAAAGCTGGTCGACTATGCTTCAGCCATGGTGTTCGAGATTCATGAAGATGACTCGATGCGGCTTTACTTCAGGGACGGCTCGTCGGGAAGCTTAGACCCGTTTTCAGTTCTGGGCGTGAACACTCAGAAGGTGAACTTCTTCCTGGAGCACTATGACCCCGTCAAGATCAAGACGCTGGCTGATTGGTGTAATGAGTGCGGAGAGACCCAAGCGAGGGGCTGTGCTGCATTGAATGCGCTCAATGGAACAGGTGGGGGTGGGAAGTACTCAGATGTGACTTCGACAACGGGGAGACAGCAGGTCTCACCTGTGGCGGCGGGTGTGATTGGTGCGCTGGTCAGTCTGGCGGTTGCGATTGTTGTCGCTGTAGGATTGGCGTATTTCACTGGAGTGACGGTGGTGAAGAAGAGTAAGAAGGCGTATCCGAGGAATAGGCATCTGCTCGCCCCTCCTTCGACCGGCACGGTCAACCGGGAGGGAAACAGTGTGGAGCTTCAGTACGATTTGGATCGGAAGGAGAGCCACGCAGCCTAGCTACGATCAGCAGTCCTCGATAAGCTATGAAATCCCTGGTACTAACATCTGCGATCTTGACTGTGAGCAAGCATGCCGGACAGTGAAGCAATGAAACCATCCGTGCAAGGTTGCGTTGGAGAAACGATCACGTGCTCTTGGCTGAAGCCGTGCACTTTTTCGACTTCGGAACTCGGATTCGTGAGTGATGCTTGCTGAGTCAAAAAAAAAACGCTCAATCCTCCACAATCCCGTCTCGTCCTCGTGAAGATCAGATAGTCTTACGCTTCTTAGCCTCTCCATCACAACAATCAATAACGGACCTTTCAGTCGCAGCTTAGTCTCACGAACGATGTCGTTGCTCAAATCCTTCGGTCAAGCGCTACAGCGCTCAGTAGAAGTCGCTCGCGATGAGACTGCCAAAAGTAGGTACCGCACGCCTTTCCTCGTGCAATCAACCACAAATTTGCTCATACTGACCCATTTTTGATCCTCTATTGATACCGTAGTGATGCGCATGGAAATCTCTCCAACATCCAAAAACCAAGGTGCTCTTCTCATCTATGCCATGACTCAACCTTCACACTTGTCAAACTTTGCAACCGGCTCCGACTCGGACATTGGTGGGTTATCTCAATGTCGACTTGGACTTGACGAATCCTCACGCGGACGATTCTATGGTACACTGTCCTCGCAAGTACCCAGAGGAGGCAAAATCGAGAAATCTGGCTATGCAGGGTTCCGTAATCGAAATCGGCCCACACTCTTTGGGAATCAGTGCTGGGATACTACTGTCCATCCCTACCTTGCGCTGCGTGTGAGGAACAGGCTCGCGAAGAAGCCGATTGTTACTGCAGACAAGAATGAAAAGGTGGATAGTAGCGGAGGAAGCGGTCTTCGGGCAGCATTGCATGCAAGCGATCCTTCAGGACCAGCTGCTAGTCGAGCCATCCACGCACTCGGGCTGGGAAAAAAAGAGTTGCCGGGACCCAAGTTCTTTGTAAATGTGCAGACGGATGGTCCTGTAACAAGTGATCTTTTCCAACACCGACTCTACCTGCACGAAAACAAAGGTTCCGATTGGCAGACTGTGATTGTAAGCATCCCTTCCCCCACCTCTTGTGCTACGTTGATCCTCTTTAAGCTCATTAACCCCCTCTCTTTTCTGACGTGCTATGTGCTGTGTAGATCCCATTCGACGACTTCGTACTCACCAACACCGGTCAAGTCTCCAACTCTCAAGTCTCGATGATGAGGGAGAAGATCCGAACAGTTGGTATTTCTGCTGTTCTCGATGTCCCCGTGCCTCCTTCGGCGTCCAAGCCGCCTAGCAAGGATGCTCCTCCTTCTACACTTTCTCGCAGCTCGAGGAAGGAGGGAGAGGATGATTGGGCGGTGGACGGAGATTTTAAGCTCGACGGTGAGGAGGTGAGAGGCAGCAAGCGTGGGACAACGTACAATTTTGATCTGGGTTTGGAGAGTGTTTATGCTGTAGGCGAGCTGGAGGAGTTGGATGGCTTGTTCCAGCAGTAGTTCTTGTGACTGAACATGTTCAATAAAAGATACCTCTGAATCAGTATACATGTCTGTGAACAATTGATGCCCCAGAAGCTTGAAAGAAGGCGGGGTCCGAGTCTCGGTGACAAAGCTGCTCCGAAAGTGCACTCCACGCTTCTTCGTGTAACGCTGAGCGCAGTTGCGATGCGGAGTCGAAGATGTGGATATGCGGTGGCTTGGCAAAGGCTTGTGAGGCGACGCAGCCAAGGACGTCGGTATTCGCCGGTAGAAATCTGATCTCTTGGATGATGGACCGGGGAATGGGCGAGTTTCCCGGTCGCGTTATTGTCGATGCGCACACACAACATAGAAAGCCGGAATGGACTTCTGGGCGAGTACAGCGGCGTCCTCCGTACCTTATCTGTTTGCATGCAAGAAGAACGAGATCACCGGCCACCGCACAGCTCAAAGGCGTCATATAAGACCCCACCCCACCTCACCTTCTCTTACGGCTATCCCTCAAACCCATTATCCAGAAAGACATAGCAAAATGGCAATTGACCCCTTCAAACCCATCCTTCTCACCGCCGACGGCGCCGACCTCAGCGTCACCGTCCTCCCCTACGGCCTCACCATTCACAGTCTCGGCACGGAATCAGGCGAAGACTTTATCGGCGGACCTGAAGAGCCTCACGATCACAAAACACGCGGTCGTGCCTTCCTCAATCCGATCATCGGTCGTTTTGCCAACCGTCTTCCCGCCGGTAAAGTCAATATCACCTCTGCTAATGGCAAGACTACTTCGATCAACCTACCCGAGTTCAGCGCTCCTGGAGTTGTGCTTCACGGTGGGCCGCAGCTAGAGAAGGAGAATCAGCCAGACACCATTGTGCAGCATGGACCTTTCGATAAGTGCTACTGGCAGCCATTGGAGGTGAAGGATAGTAAGTTCTTCAAAGATGCTGGGTTTGAGTCGACGAGCAAGCCTAGTAAGAAACAGAATAGTTTGATTTTTGCAATCGAGTCGCCTGATGGGGACTCTGGTTATCCTGGACAGGTAAGGGTGGAGACGCTATTGGCGGTGGTGCCTACTTCTGCATCGGATAAGGAGCTAGGCGAGTCTGCGGGCAGGTTCCTCATCCGTTACCGCGCAGCTCTTTGCTCAGAGGGAAGTGTGGAAGCAACGCCACTCAACCTCACTCACCACTGGGGCTTCAATCTGTCTGCATCCAACGAAGAAGCTGGTAAAGCTGAAAACGGGACCGTTTCGGATCACATCATCCAACTCATCCCTCCCCGCGGCAAACAGCTTTACAATCTTAACCTCGATTCCGACATGCTCGCTACGGGCAAGCTTAGCCCCACCACTGGCGAAGCCGATTCATTCTCCAACCCCGGCTCGCACAACTGGGGCAAAGAAGGCGGCAAACGAATCTCGGAAGGAATCCCTTCTGCTGGCTACGACGATTTCTACGTCTGGGGTCTCGACACCGCCATCCCCCAATCAGACGATGTGAACAAGATCGCTACTCCCGAAACCAAGCGAATGCGAGTCACCTCCGAAGCGGCGGGTCGATCGATTACGTTTTGCACAAACCAAGCGGGTACGCAGATCTACACTGCCGAAGGCCAACAGGAGCATCCCGCTGATCCTGCCGTTTCCGGTGGACTGATGAAGAAGGCGCACAGGAAGGGTGGCCAGGCGGATAGTGGGAACTTCAAGAGGAGTTATATTGCGATCGAGTTCGGTGGTCCTCACTGTGGGTTCCTCCAGCAAGGGCTTGCCGAGTTTGGTGGAAGGGAGGAGGTACTGGAGAAGGGACAGATCTATGATAATTGGGTGGTGTTAGAGGCTTGGAGGAAGTGAAAGAGTGCCATCGAGATAAGGGTGGCTCCCCGATCTAGGGCCGATTTGCAATCTCGACTTCGGATGATCTTTGCCTCGATGTGACATCAGAGAGAAGCGCGTGAGTTAGTAGGCGAGGCACAGGAACATAGGTGTATGAGTGAGCCACCAACCACATCGTTACACGCACTCCCTATCAGCGTTATTCTTTGCAGAGCCAGTCTTTGTGGTAGCAAATGGTGCGTCTCAGAATTTTGAGGGTGCTGCGCCGCTTGCAGTTCTTCTTCTTGGCGTCTATACAAGGCGTAGCGCTTTGCATATGTTGCTAAGAGCAGAGACGATCCCTGCAACGTCGTAAGGCGTGCAAGTTCAAGCGGGCCGTGTGACTGAGCCTGCAAAGTCGACAAAGAGTGCAACAGAAGCTCAATAGACCGTGGCGCCACGGTGAGAAGGAGGGATGCGTTGATCTTGAATAGCGCAATGAACGAACACGTTGATCTTTCCATTTCCGAGACAGATGTCGATCTCAGCTTGAACAATCTCAGACTCATGCGCCACAACCACAGTTCTGCTCAAAGTTACCTCTCTGGGAGCTGCTCAGGGACGGAAGACAAAGTATGACTTTGAAAAGCATAGGACTTGATCTTTCAGCGCAGCATTTGAAATCGCAAGCAACCGTCGGCGTCGGAGATCGAATAGTCTCTTCGCTAGGGTCTGGAATTGTGCCGTTCTTGGGCCTGTCCCAAGACCAGACTAAGATTGCGACAGCTGCCAGCAAGACACCACCACACAAAGCCTCACTCTCCGATTCGGCAAGGCGACATCGACCATCTTTTGACCCCCTTCTTGATTCGAGATCCGATTGATGACTGATCGCTACTCCCTCCTGCAGCACAAGACAGCCCTGAGAGAGTGTTTTGCTCAATGCCAATGTGGTGGGCTTCATAAGCTTTCCGAGTCAAGGAAAGCTTTGTGGCAAATGGAAATGAAAAGAAGCACTTTCCGATGCTTCCCACGCACTCGTGCAACCTGCACACAAAAGGCACTCACTGTGCAGGATGCAGGCGCACTTCGTACAACCCAAGCTTTCAAGGAACAGGAAGCAGATATTCCGTGCCGCTTTTGTCGTATTGCCTTTTGCATGGCTGCATAGGTGCAGTAGCTACTGTTGCCAGCGCGATTTGAGTTGTTGTGTCAGCGCCGCCGTTGCCAAGGTGTGATTCTTGGGGTTGACAGCGAGCGGCAGACACAACGAGTAACGTTCTCAGCGATGGCAGCCAAGGCGATTGCATGAGAAAGAAGAAGGGCTGCGGTGAGCGTTCAGATGTCTCCAGCGCAAAGGAAGGAGTTGAGGACGCAATCTGCAACGACACCGAGCTGTCCGACCCTACGCTTATACCGAGCCCATATTTTAACAACCTTCCTCCCCTCCTCTCCTCCTTCCCTCCTTCCCTTCTTCCCTCCTTCCCTCCTCTCCATCACTCCCTCCCCTCTCCAACCCTCTCACCCTCACTCACATTCCACTTGTACTTTGTTCGGTCTCGATAGCTTTGATAGCATCGTTGTTTCCCTCTCTCTGCTTTGTGTTTCTTCTCTTCCATCACAACTTGTCTCGCTCCAACGGTAGTTCAACGGTCTTTGGACAGACATACTCACCATCGCTTCAGCTTCCTTGTTTCACCATCGACTACTGTAGCTCCTCTCCATCTCCATCTCCATCTCCAACCACCACCACCTCGCCCAACATCGATCCAGGATGCTCGTTTTCAACCACAAATTTATCCTATTGGCCGTCTTGGTCCTCGCTCTGTTCTTGAGCAGCGCCGACTCTGTTGATGCCAAGAAACAATGCCGTGCCAAAGGTCACAAGAAGCACCATCACAAACACCACCACAAACACCACTACAACAGCAATTCTAACCACACCAAACAGACACAATCGGGTAGCTCGGCTGGCTCTCAGTCGGATGCTACTTCTCAGTCTGGTTCCGGTTCCGATTCTGGGTCTTCATCGTCTGCTTCGTCAGGTTCTTCTTCTTCCAGCTCCGGTTCTGGCTCGAGCTCGAACGCTAGCTCTGGTTCTTCATCATCCTCCGACTCCAACTCGTCCGGCTCTTCTTCCTCTTCTGGCTCTTCCTCTTCTGGCTCTTCCTCTTCTGGCTCTTCCTCTTCTGGCTCTTCTTCTTCTGGCTCTTCCTCGAACTCGAACTCGACCATCTCGATTAGCGGCTTCACCCCTCCTCTCGGCAAAGCTGGTGTAGCTGGCGGCAACTCTCTCAAATGGATCGGCAAATCTCTCAGCTGGTACTACGACTGGACTCCCAACCCAGACAACCCGAACCGTGGTGACATCCTTGCCGTCCCCATGCTTTGGGGTCTTGGACGTGTTAATCACGACGATGATTGGGCTCGATTCGATGCCTTTAAGAAACTCAAACCCGGATCTGCACCCTTCGTCATGGGCTACAACGAACCCGACTTCCAAGGCTCCGGCTCTTCAGGCGTTATCCCCGTTGAAACGGCCGCTGCTGCATGGGAACAGTATCTCGCCCCGCACGCCAAAGCAGGAGCTAAACTCATCTCCCCCTCCATGGCCATGCAAAAGGACGAAACTTGGCTAGCCTCCTTCCTTAAAGCCATCAAGACTCAACCCGAGATCATCGCTGTGCACATCTTCCAAGACAACATGGACGGAGTCAAAGGAGTCCTCGATCATTTCGCACAGTACGGTAAACCGATGTGGATCACCGAATTCGCTTGCATCAACTACCAAGGTCCCAGCCCAGTGTACTGCGATCAGGGTAAAGTGGATAGTATGTTGCAACAGATGGTGGAGCTGTTCGAGAGCGATTCCAGGGTCGCAGCATACAGTGTTAGTGATGCCAGCAATGGGCCGTTCGGTGATTTGACACCGAATCAGCAGGGTCAGAGTTTGAGTGCGACGGGAAAGAGTTATATGGCTAGTGTTCAGCAGGCTACCAACCAGAGACGTCGTCGTGGGTTGGTTCCTATGCGCAAGTAGAGCAGCACTACTAGTGCGTAGCGCTGTGGGAATGGACAGGTTCCATTACCCGATTATAAGGAGGAAAAAGGGGGAATTGAAGGTCACCGCTAGTTTCGGGCCCCTCCGTTCCTCTTCACTTTTCTCATCACCATCATTGTCATTTTGATTCGTCTTCTCCTTCTTTTCTATGGAACAGTGCTTCCTGTAGAAGCTCATCCCCCCTTTTTTCCAGACATTCTACATGTATCTTCGTCCCTCGCGCTTTGATATTTGCTGGTTCAGGTATCTTATTTGGTCGCGTAGCAATACATGCTTTCAATGTCTTCGTCCTGGCTGTGATCACTAAGGTTGCGCGTGTGAAAACGAAAGTCCGTTGCAAAGTGAAGGTGACATTGAATGCGAATAGTCCGAAGACAGATGGTGGAACAAGTGAGACGCTTTGATGGGAATGGAGACCTGCCCCGCCATGAGATCCCCTTTCGCTAGGGGCGGGCCGGACTATGCAAAAGGCGTAACCTCCTTCCCTGTCGTCTGTGCAGCCGCCACCGCACTACTCGTACTGGTCCTATTCTTCGGATCGTCTCCACAACCACAATCATAATTTTCGTCCAACTTATCACAAGGAAACTCCTCCTTGCCCAGACTCTTGTTCACTTCATTATGCACTGCGCACAACCACAAACTCGCTGCTTTCCTCGACCCGACCTGTGGTGGCAACTCCCCTAACAGTTGCTGGAAATGTCTTGCACACTCTCCACATGGATATAGCTTTGCAAAGTTCTGGAAAAAGTTTCGTAATGTTTCTGATTCTTCCTTTGTGGGTGTATCGGGAAAGCGTAGAGTCATAGTGTGGAGGAAATGCCAGGTGGATCGACCAAGGGCGGCTTTGGCCGTTGCATTGGCCATTTCGGGCATGATGACTCCTTCGACCCTCTCGACGTCTTTTGCTGGTGGATTGAAGGTGGAAGAGGGGGGTTTTGATGGTGGTTTGACTTTGGAATCGACAGGTGCTATTGTGGTGGGAGGAATGGGTCGCCAATGATCAATGAACCCTTTGACTTGGTCTTGTACTTTATGAACACCGTCGTTGACATGCGAAGAGGCATCTTGCCAGTTCCAACCGTTCCAGAGATGTGCTGCTTGATCGACGCCTTTACCTTGTGAGACTTGTGCGAGATCGTTGGTCTGACCTGTGAGGATGGAGTCGGACGAATAGGCTAGCCCTGTAGCTGGGTCGATTAGGGTTGGTGTAGCTGGATGTGAAAGGTAGAGAAAGGATGGGATCAGAAGAATCATCCCCGCTAGAAGTACTAGCTGGACGAAACGTGAGATCATCGTTGCTCTCTACCTCCCAAGTTCCCAAAAGGCGTTGATCGGGTCGTAACAGGGATAGGTGAAGGTGTTGGTCAAACTGAGCCAAGAATGCAACCTGATCCGATTTCCGAAACTAGGACCCTTACAGCAAGCTGCACTTTTTTTTTTTTTTTTTTTTTTTTTTTTTGTTTTTTTTTTTTTTTTTTTTTTTTTGTTTTTTTTTTTTGTTTTTGTTTTTGGGGGGGGGGGGGGGGGGGGGGGGGAATCTAACATCTTCAAGAAAAGGATTGAGGGCAAAAATAGATTGACCCGCTGGTTCCAGGAGCCTGAACTGCCCAAGTTAAACCGTGCCGAATGATATGCATGCCAAGCAATGGAGCGTGCCGTTGTACATGCTTGCTTGCCATTGTCACCAGGCCATACGAGCAAGAACATTCTCTCCTCGTCAGATCACGGGAGCACTATGAGCCGGTGCAACAGTCGACGCATGTTGACAAGATCGACAGCCTCGTGCGCACACTTTTCTCACAGTCAGAAGTCGAACAACGTTGGCTCACTTGCTTGTGTTGCAAACAGGTTGCGATTGATGAGCGTCAAAGATGCTGATGATTCGACCCGTTAGCCTGTTCACTCTGCTGCCCTTCAATAAAAGCCCAATCCAACTCCATAGCCTCTACCCACTCGCGATCGCTCTGCGGCAGCGGTGGGCAATTCCCAACATCCCGTCTCGCCTCTTTCGAACCTCTCCTTGCGAATGAAGTAGTCTGTAAACACCTCACTCTGGACCGCTGACCCCTCTCCGCATCTGGACTGCTCAGAGTTCTCAAATGAAGATACAAACCTCTAGCTGCTGCTGGGAACAAGTTCTCCGGATAATTCGAATACAGCTTCAACACCATCTGCCTGATTTTCCATGGTGTGCCCAGCTTGTACTCTTGTACTCCGACTTTGATGCTAGAGCTTGAGGCTGAAGCAGAGCAGGTGGAGTCAGAGGAAGAGGGTGGAGTTTTGAGAAGCTCGACGATTTGTGCTTCTCGCTCGAGTCGGTGGTCGAGGTACTGTTTGAGGGTTTTGCGGCCTTGATCGACGACGGGGCCGTGGCCTGGGTAGAGGAGGTTTTCACCTGCGACTGTTGCGTCTACGGAAGGTCCGAGCTCTTCCAGAGCGCGAGAGCACTTGCGCAAGCTGGACATGTATGCTGTGAGGTCTTCGAATACTGTCGTTCCTTGGCCAAGGACGTGGTCACCGGTGAGCAAAGTCTTTTCCTCCTTCAACAGCAAGCAGATGTGATCTGCAGTGTGTCCCGGTGTATACAGCACCTGCAGGGAAGACGAGGCACCAGCATCACCGTCAACACTGACCACCGACGCATCTTGCAATGGCCACAGCGGCGACTGATTCCCTTCCTTCTCTGCATCATATGGAATGAACGAACCCTTCGGTAGGCCATGCAGCATCTTGACCAGATCCGGATCCGATTCTGGATCAGCAAACTTGTGTATCCTCGGAGCTGGCAGCGTCACCGTTGCTTCAGCTCTCAACTTTGAAAGAAGCGAAAGAATAGAAGGCAGTCCTCCAATGTGGTCGTGATGTTTGTGCGTCAAGACGATATCTGAGATCCATGATGTGAGGTCATCCTCGTCTTCCTCCATAGCATCCTGGCTCTTTTCTGGCTTGGCACTGCTGCCATCAACGGCACCTTTGAGCGCGCGCTCGAGCAGAGGAATGTATGCGTCAATGCCTTCACCCGTATCAACTAGGATGGAGGGTCGGGATGCGAGTTTGGTCGAGGCTGTGGGAGGGGTGGAGATGAGATAGGTGTTGGTTCCTGCGAGTGTGTACGGGCCGGGGTTCTGGCCAAGGATGCGAATGACGCGGCTAGAGAGCCGGACGAGCTCTTCGACTGCTTTACGTGCTTCTGCCATGGGTCGTAGTGAAGGGCTGCTCGAGTATGTCCGTAGATGCGATAGTCGCTTCAGATTGAATTGATAGGAGAATTCCGAATGCGTCCTAGAACTGCAACGTAAACAAGTTGAGAGGACAAGTGTCGCTGGAGCAAGGTGGTGTTGGTGGTGTTGAACGCGAAACAAATGCGTGGAAGGTGCGCAGCTTTGATGGGAGCTTGCGGAAATCAAGGAGAGTCCTTTTCTGCGCACGCTGTCTCGCTCTCCTCTTGTTTTTCGGGTGCGCGGCTGTCACCAACCGGTTCCTATCCGAGGGGCACACTGAAATGACAAAACACACACACACACACTCTCTCTCTCTCTCTCTCTCTCTACTCCCAAAAGCGGAGCAAGAAAAGGAGAGGACATGAATCACTTTACCATCAAAACAACGCTCATCTCGGCAACGTAACTAAAATGGTAACCTAGAATGCCAAGCAAATTCACACTTTTCGCTCTTGCCCCGCGCTAACCGTCCAAAGCTATCGAGATGCCACCGGCTCAAAGCTTTCATTAGTTGCAGCACCGCCAGACTTGTGGGCCGACCACTGTTCCTTCACCCTCTTTTATTGACCAAAAGCACTCGCAGGGAAACACTCACTGGCTTGTATGTCGATGAGGTCCAAATAAAGGTTGTACGACAAAGCTTTGCATGTCGAAAGTACAACCGGCCCATCTGCGCGCAAGCTTAGCTCGTGCCGACGGTTTCCAAGCCGGCAGTTCTAATCGAATTTGATATGCATCTTTGATCCCCCACTCTGACTCTTTGATCCCTTCGGTTCGCATCATCTGCGACGTCTTGGTTCTGCCGGTGCTGCAAGACCTCAAGCTGACGACAAGTGCGTTGTACGGAGTGACGGCGATTTGACCGAGAAGCGTCTTGTTGTACGACACATGGTTAAATCAGAGACATGGGAAGATGATATGACCGTCCGACAATATTATCGTGGAAATAGATGCGGTCTAACAAACTCATTTGGACGGCTTCGCAGAATCAGAAAAGCTTCTTCTTCGTCATCACGACTTCTTGTGTGGAGGTTTCGCAGCTGTAACTTTCTTCGCAACTCTCGATCGTCTCTTTGCTCCATCACCAACACCGTCTTGCACCATCAGCAGTGGTGCTACAGAAACCTCGATCCCGATGGGAGTCAAAGGCTTGACCTCGTTCGTCAAGAAAATCCGACATGCGGTCTCTGAAGAAGTCACCATTGCTGTCAAAGGTGCCTCCAATGTCACTCCCGGCACCTCAACAACCACTACCCCAACAGGCCCATTCATCATCGACGGCTGGGCATGGATCTTCCGCGCATACCTAGACTTCTTCACCGAATCCCTCCGTGGCGGCGAATACATCGGCTATACTCTCCACGTCCGACACTTTATCAATACTCTACGTCAAGCCGGCTTGGAACCGATCTTTGTCTTTGATGGTCCTTATCTCCCTCTCAAGCTTCCCACCGTCTATGCGCGGATGAACGAAAGCGCGGGAGGGAACTCAGCCTTTATGCGCTCTTCTTCGAGGTCGAAGCCAGGGTTTCAAGTGTCGATGGGCGTCTTCCCGCCACTTATCTACGATTGTACACTGGAGGCACTGAGGCAGTGTAAAGTGCAGATTGTGGTAGAGGAGATTGAGGCCGATAGTGCGGTGGCGGAACTGGCGGATAGAATGGGTGGATGGGCGGTGAGTAACGACTCTGACTTCTTTATTCTTTGTGCGAGGGGGACACAGTGCAAAGGGTATGTGCCCATTGATACGGTGGAGTTTCTTGTGAAGCCAGCGCAAAAGGAGCAGTCGCAAGGGGCGGAAGCAGTACCTACAGGTGCTTTCGAAGACGATGGTTTTGCGCAGGTGGGCAAGGGTGGTAAGGCTAAAGGTCGAAAGGGAGGGAGCAACGCAGAACCTGCAGAGGTTCAACTGCAAGTCCTCGATCGTCCACTACGAGGGCCTGAGGATGGCTCACTCACCGCAATTCGTTTCACCTCCTACTCTTCCGCCAAAGTAGCCGCCGCACTCGGTATTACTACCTCGATGCTTCCCCTTCTAGCAGCGTTGGTGGGCAACGACTACACAGCAAGCATCCAAAAACGCATCCTCGACCCTGCACTCCCCTTCGGTCCCCAACGAATCACTTTCATCGCCAACGCCATCAAAACCGAGACTCTGCGTATGGCCTCCTCTGGCAATCGCACTCCAGGTCTCCGGTCTGGAATGGCCACTCCTTCCGCCTCGCGCACCGGTCTCGGTCGAACTTCTGCTGGCTGGGGCGCACTCGCAGCCCGCAGCGGTGCAGGATCAGCAATGACCTCGGCTACCGCCACTCCCGTTGGCGACATAATGTATCCCAAACTCGACGAAGCACTCGCAGCACTAGCTCTTAACGATCCGGCTCGATTTATGGTTCAATCTGTTATCGAACGAATTCTTGCCGGAGTAGCCCAACGCACACGCGAAGCATATGTCACATCGGGCGAACAGGAAAAGCTAGTCGATGCAGTCATCGATTCCGTCGCTACATACTCTCTGCTGAGCGATCCTTCGGCAATCCATCGGTCGACACCAAGTGCGGAGTTCTTTGCAGACTCCAAACCCGAATCTTCACGTCCAGCGCACCGTAAAGGCTTGTGGAAGTACCGTGATGCATACGCCAAGGGACACTTTGACCGGCTCTTAGTGGAGGTGATGACTTTGCGGATCTGCACAAATAGAATGGCACCTGAAGATCCGGATCAGAAGTCGACCCAGTCTACCCATGCACGAGACGTGCGCAACTGGGTTTTTTCAACTCTCTTTTCCACCTGGGGAATGAGTTGGGCGAGAGATACGCTCGAAGAGCCCCTCCCCAATACTGAAGACGATGACAAAGATGATTCTGTCGGAGGTACGCATCGTGGTGCGATTCCAATCCTAGCAGGTCCAGGACCGAACAAAGTTAACTGGGCAGAAGAAGGCGATCCTGAAGAACTCGTTCCGGTGCAAACCCCGCCTTCATCCTTCGGCAGCTCGATGTATCGCGATGAAGACGGCGAGGAGGAGGAGGAGGGGGAGGAAGAGGAAGATAAGGAAGATGAGGAAGATGAGGATGAGGTGAAGTCAAGACCTGGATCAGCAGCGGGGTTGGCAGATGCGGCGGAGGTGGAGGGTGGGGTCAAACCGGCACCGGTAGTAGAAGATTTCAGTAGGAAAGGTGACAGGTACGCTGCTGAAGTGTGTCCGATTTGGTCGTTTGATACATTGGTGGGGAAGCAGAGGGAAGAGTTGGGAATTGAGCCTCCAGAGGTGCTGAAGAAGTATTTGCGCGCTTAGAAGGCATTTTGCCATTCACAGAGGTTAGCCATTCACAATCTTTTGTGAATCGCCTTGTGTCAAAGTGTGCACTCTTTTCAAGACTATGAGATGATCATCAATGATGTGGATCGAAAAGAGAAGTCTAAGGTATACAGCGTGGACATTCGCCTTTCGTGATGACAAAGAACGAAGTGTGTGCATTATGGGAGGAAACGTCTATATGAGAGTAGATCAAGGAAGGTCAACTAAGCCTGGGAAGTGTTGTGCCCAGTCGCGTTGTTAGGATAAGGTCTAGCCTCAGTCATAGGTGTCTGGTATAAACTACCCCTCTCCGAACCGGGCAAAGTCGAAGGAGCGGCATTGGGACTAACATTTGCACCAGTCGTCATACCCGCAGGTGCAGGCTGAACACCGTAACCGTTAACCTCTTGCTGGTGGTACTGCTGAGCGGCTTCACTGGGGTAGTAGGTGTTATCATAATCTCTGACACCCTCAACAGCATGCGGGGCAATTGGGTGGTTGTGAGCGACACCCTGTTCCCTTGCCAACTGTTTGTTCTCCACCATCGTTCCATCCTCGCTCAGACCCTTCTGAGCACGCTTGTGTACGGGCCAGAGATCCACCAGATAAGTCAAGAAGAAGATGTCCAACAAGAATGCAATCGCCCATTCGCAGACCGCTGCTGCACTAACGATACGATCGCATCGGTTGTCGCCGGGTAAAGCATCACCACGGCAAATGCCGTAGCAGATGATGAAAGCGATAGCACCCGCAATGGCAAGTGGGAGAATGATGGCCTTGGTGATGGCAATAACCTTTAACGTCGCCAATCTGTCGTGGTCGTGCGAGAGCGAAAACACCTGCAAAACCTGGAACAGCACCGAAAGCGCAACAAACACAACAAAGATCAAAGTCATCGACCAATGAACCCTGCTGTAGTTGAACGCGTCAAACACGCTCAAGAGAATGAGCGCAGCGGAGCCGATAGTCGCGCAGATGACGGAGCAGATATCGAGGATCGTCTGCTTCTTTCGGACCGAACCGGGGATTTTGCGTGTATGACGGAGGTGTCGTTCAGCGAGGGATGTGAGAATGTAGAATGTAGCGGTGAGACAGCAGAAGATGATAAAGAAGGTCTTGTGCAATGCACCGACGTCGGAGATGAAAACGATGGATGCTTCTTCGCCTTCGTATTGGCGGAAGTTGTCTCGGACGGCCCAAATGACGAGGAGACCGACAATGGCAGTGGTCCAAAAAGCAAAGGTGAGAATGGGAAAGAGGTAGTAGATTCCGTGATAGCCGATCTTCATTTTGCACGATCGTAGCTCGTAGCTGGGGCGGTGCTAGGTGCTAGGTGCTAGGTGCTAGGTGGGTGATGGGGTGGTGGGGTGATGGAGTTGCGCTTCGATGGTACTCGAGTGCCGACGGTAGGGAGACGAGAAGGGGTGAGACGAGGGGTCGGGATCCGACTCGACCTTGACGAGGACGGAGAGGCAGGAAAGTTGGTGTTAGGTGGGGATCAAGAAGGTTGGCAACGCAGCAACGTCGATTCTTCTTATACAACTTTCCAGTAGCAGCATCAGAATACTGCTGATGTTCACGTCAAAGCGTGACAGCTGCGAGAAGAACACAGCTTAGCCTACTCGCGCATCGTCACGAGAGGAACAAACAGCGATGCTCAATGACGAGGGTCAGCATTGTGACAGGCACAAAATCCTTGGCCTTGGGCAGTAAGGGCCGAACCCCTTAGCAGCAGCCAAAAACCTTGGTTTCGCATCCCACAGCACTGCATTAACGATCGGGAGTCGGAGCGGGATCAAGTCGATCGATAGACGCCGGATTCCTCTCTCAAACAAACGACGAAGAACAAGGCTGACTTGGTTTCAGGGCAGCAGCATGGCAAGCGTTCGCCGCTAACTGAAAAAGTGACGCACACAGATTCTCTCCGCTTCACGAACATCGAAAGTGACGTCAAATGCCGATGTAAACTCAGATCTCCCGCACTGAAAAACAGTCTTAGATTTCCAATTTTCATCCAGGTATCTACAAAGCTTGCTTGCTTCGCCTTGGCCGCATGGTCGATTGACTATATTTGGCAAGCGAACCCTCGTGTGATGATGATCCGCGATCCGGGTTGATCAAGCGATTTGCAAGCCACGGTGCCGTTCGGATGGCAGACTGTATGTACAGTACGTACGAGTGGGTTGTGCGAGGGTCAAGGGACAAGACCCTGCATCGGGCGGCCTCTCAGGGACCAAGGGTTTGGTGGGCCCGATGCGAGATGGACGCCTCGTGTGACCGGCCTAATCGGCCTTCAAGTAAGGTTGTGATTAAGCTAAGCTCTATTTCACATTGACAGAAGCTTATATGGTTTTGATGAACTGCAAAACAGACTCAACAGATTGTAGAGTGGGGACATCGAAGTACCGTTCTACTTCAAAACAGGCATCTCCTTTCCAGCCTCCTTCCAAGCCTCCAGCACGACATCTCTCAACCTCTTGAACGCCTCCTCAACATCCTTCTCAGCAATCAAACTGAAACTCGTCCTAACATAACAAGTCTTACTACCATCCGGAATGAACGCAACACCGGGCACCGCCAAAACACCCTTCGCCTTGGCCTTATCCGAGATCAACGCAAAACTATCTCCTTCCGGCGTATCCTCTCCCGCAGGAGGCAAGTTGAGCTTCAACCACAAGAACATCCCTGCTACAGGTGTCACCCACCTGGCAACCCCCGCTTCACCAAGCACCTTCCTAGCTTTGGCCTCGAAGTTGTCACGACGCTTGACGTAGTATCTCGCCACATTGTCTACGTTACGTAGGAAGCCTGGGATGCCCCAGTAGTTGAGTAGAGTGTATGCGACGACGCCAGCAACACCAGAGGGTTGAAGGTTGGAGTTGGCAGTGTTGGCATCGACGGCGTCAAGGATCTCGTTGGGGCCAGTGGCGAAGCCGATGCGAATACCGGCACAGAGGATCTTGGAGAAGGATTCGAAACGGAGGACTCGACCCGTGCCCCATCGCTCACGGTGTTCTTCCTCGAGCGCCCAGTAGGACTTGGGACGGGCTCGAGTGACAGCGTCTTGGTCCAGACCTTCGAAGTGAAGGTAGTAGTAAGGGTCATCTTCGAGAAGCAGGAAGTCGTGTTGGCGGGCGAGAGCGAGGATCTGTCGCTTACGGTCGTCCGAAGCAGTAGTTCCTGCAGGGTTGGCACCCGTAGGAGTGGTGTATAGACACTTAGGACGGGCAAGACCTGCAGTAACCGGATCCGTCTCCCATTTCTCCATCATCTCAGCAAGTCGCGTTGCCATCAGACCCTCATCATCGCTCTCCACTGGTACAATCTTTACCTTGAGCATGACCAACGAAGGCAAGATACCAGTGTAAACAGGAGACTCGACCAGAATCACATCACCCGGGTTGAGCAACGCATCAAACGTCTTGTGCAACAAATCCTGAGATCCATTACCCGTAGTCACACGCCAAGGAGTCCTACCGGCAACACCGTCGAGCTTGGACCCAGGTGTGACCACGTCCCTCTTGTGCATGTGAGTCTGAAGCTGTGTAATCCACTGAACGAGTTTGGGAATGCCGGCAGTGGCACCGTACTGAAGCGCAACGTTGAGGTCCTCGCCTTGAATGGTGAGCGAAATGGGACCTGCTTCAGCTTCAGGCTTGAGGTTGAGGCTGAGAGATTCGAAAGGGAAGGTATCGGGGTTGGGCTTGCCAGCAAGCAGAGAGAGCATGCCGGGGATCATCTCGGCAGGGAAGAGGGAACGAATGACGGATGCGGGGCGGTTGCGAGCGGACTGACTGAGGAAGCGGGCGAGATCGATACGGCTAGCTTTGGGAGTGGTTTCGGAGGCGGAAATGAGGTCGCCAACCTTGTCACCCTGGTAAGGGCTGGGGTTGGCGTTGATGACCTGGGCTGTGGGAGACATGTTTGCAATGGAGTTCCTTAGAGCGGGAGGAAAATCTATGGGTTGTTGATGAGGATCCTTCATGCAATCGCTCGGAAGGGCTGCTTTTATGCTGTTGGATCAACTGGCCAACGTGCTCTTGAGCGGGAATGACACAGCAAGGACTCTGCCGACCGGTGTCTAGGATGCCAAAGAGCAGATCAGCAACTTGGTGCTATCAACCGTTGCGCTTTGCTGGACTTCGAAGAAGATGATGCGTGGGGATGCAAGCTGAGGTGACCACTGAGGCTGCAGCCTGAACGGCCGGTGTTACTGTGACCGAACTGGGGGGCGGATGCCGTCTATTGTTTTCTACGGGATACTAATTGGAGCTGCAATGTTGTTGCGGCTGCAAGTATGAATCGTGATGTTGGTGTGGATGGGAAGCTAAATGGGGTTGCAGCAGCAGAATGAACGTCGACCGGCACGATGATTTGCAAGCGGAGGGTCCTCGATATATGGGTGTCGTTGCGGATGTGCTTGAGGGGGTGATGGTTGTAAGGATAGGAGGTACAGGAACACTCGGGTTAAAATAGCCGAGTCTGGACTTTCTTTTCTCTTCGAGATTTTCTTGGCCTGTAAAAAAACAATCTTTGTATCGCTATCTGCTGCGTGGCCCCGAAAGCTATCCTACGCTATCTATGCTGCAGAGAGAAAGGACCGCGAAATTCACCGAGCCACGTTCTTTCTTGGCCTTTCATAATGCCCGGCCGATCCTGATCCCTGTGCCCGGACCCTGGGGTGCAGCGTGTAAGTGAGAACCTTGAGATCCCGCTCCATAGTCCCATGGTCTCTGTGCTGCGACTCCAAAGACATCTCAGCACTCGCAGCTGTCACAGATAGCACAGTGGCGTTGCTTGACGGCAGGCTCGGCTCAATCGGCGGCAATTGAACTCCCACACGTTGTCGAGTTTTTCGCATCGGTGGGATTGCGAAGCCGACTGACTTATTACATCGCATTTATACCCACGACAAGGGAGCACACTTCGTTCTACAAGTCAGAAGAAGTTGATGGGATCTGGTGCAGGCCTACAGTGCTTCAAAGGCCGAGTGCCGACGCTCGAGTTGGTGCTCTGCCACAAGAAAAGGCGGCATCTTATTTACGATAACAACTCCCGTCTCGTTCATCGCAAATTCGCCGGGCAAGTTGCGGCATTTGGTTGTTGTCGGGACACAGTGTTGAAGGTGCCATCCAAAGTGCACAGCTACGACATCACGCAGCTCAAGGTGGCTGGATCAGGGATCAATGGTATTCTTGAGGGATCCATGGCGTCGGTATGATTTCGCTGTTCTCGCCGACCGACATTTTATGGCAGGCATTGTCTTCGTGAAGGTGGCAATCTACGACGACGGCAACTTAAGCACCGACGACCCCCAGCTTCGCCACATGCGTTCCACCGCACTGTGTACGCCCGATTCTAAATCCCGAATATCCTGCAAGAACTGCCTCTGCAATCTCCTCGCAGCAGCCTTCTTGTTGTGGGACAATGACATTAGCAACGGACCGGAAGCGGAACGTAGCGTTGACAGATCCAGCAACAGCAATCCCTGTGTCAGATCATCTCGGCCTTTTTGCTCCCGCTCCGCCGACCCGTCCCCTTTCTTACCACCAGCAGCGGTGGAAGGCGAAGAAAGCAATCGATCAACACGACGCATAGCTTCCCACGCTCGCATCTGGTATCCTTGCCCTGAAGATCTCGACCGTTGCGAACTGAGGTTGAACAATTTTCCGCGAACGTAATTCTGGCCGACATACAAGATGCCTAGTGCGGGGGCGATACCAACTGCACCGAAAAGGAGCTGTTGACTCTTGAGCAATTTGTCGATGCCTGACATTGCTACTTCGAGGTCCACTTTCGCCTTTTGAATCTGGATGAGCAGGGATCGGATGAGTGAGCCACTTACCATCGATTTGACAGGGCTCTTCATTTCTCTCTCGTATACCTTGAGCACCTGCGTCAGATCGCCCTCTCTTACTCGCGCAGCAACAGCTTGGAGCTCAGCACCAGAAGTACCGTACTTGTCGGCGGTGAAGTCGGTCACCATCCTCTCCAACGACTGCAAATCAGACGCTAACGATTCACGAGACATGATAACGCTTCCTTCGTTTCCGTGTCGGACGGTGTCAAGTAGCTGCATGCATGGCTCCCATACCCAGCCGATCAAGAAACTTCGTACGGTCTCTTGCGTCTCTTTTAGCTTCGATTCGATGCCGTTCCAGTTGTTCGACAAGTAACGACCAAGTAGCAAGAATCCGACAGGGTAAAACACGAGCCTGGGCCAGCGCTGGACTAGACCGGATGGCTGGCCGAAGATCTCAGGTGAGAGTACGATGACTGTTCGTTCTTGTTGCTTGTCAAAACCTTCTTTGAGGAGCAATCTTAGGGTACTTAGCGTCGATTCCGGGGTTATGCTGGCCTCCATGTCGATCTTGGCATCACCAGATTTGCTGCTCGCCTTCTTCTCGGCGGATGAGTCGTCATCACTCTCGGTGAAACTATCAACGAGCACTTTCAGCTTGGCGTTGAGATGGCTCAGAACAACATGGTTGGAAGAGCCGGATGTCGAGGAGACACTAAGTTCTTGCGCCTGCTCAGCGAGAGCCTCGTGCTGCAGTGCCAGTCGACCGAGCTTCTCCGCCAGTCGATCACGCTCGTTGACCAGACCACGACGCTTGCACTTCGCCTCATGACGCACAAGATACGTCGGTGTCAATGTGAGCATTGTAGAGCGGAGCGCTTTGGCTCGCTGCTTCTTGCTCTTCTTTGAGCTGATGGACAGCTGATCGCCAGCGACGCTGCTTGCATCGAGCTTGGACCTCAGAGTGGCGACCTTCTTCTGCTGGTTCTCGTGCTCAGCACGAACACTATCGAGTGTGATACTTCGCTCCATACGGAACGTGTATGGGAAGAGCATCGAAGTGACCAGGTTGGGCGTGTCGAGGATGCTGCGTAGTGCTGCGCGGACCGTGTTACGGTCGAGACTCTTTGCTGTTGAGGAAGTGCTGGTCTTGCGATCCTTTCCTGAGCCGGCTTCTAGTGTGTTCTTGAGAGTGTGAGTGGCTGTTCCAGCTGCAAGCTCCAATACTTCTTTCGTGACCTTGTACAATCGCACAGGCAGTGTCTGGACCAAGTACGAAAGTGTCATCCTCGTCGACTCTTCGATGTCGGTCCAGTACCATGTCTCGTCTTCCAGCTTGCTGGCGTCTTGCAGAAGCGTGTCGAGTGCAACCGCATACGTGGCTACGACGAGTCGAGAGAGAGCTACGATCTGAAGCTCTTCCAGATGAGCTACTGCAGATTTATCTTGCTGCTCAGAGGCGCCGTCGAGCTTGTCTAGGAGGCTGAGAAGAGTCTTGCGAGACGGCAGTGTATGGGCACCATCAGAGGGTCGGATCGATGCGAGGATCTCTTGGATGGGTTTCTTGCGGTCTTCGACTGCATCTTCTTGGGCTGTGTCGTCGTCGGTTTCAGCAGTTTGGCTCTTAAGGCTGGCGTCTTTCTCAACGGGTGTACTAACGGTGGATAGCAGCGAGTCGTATAGCTCAAGCTCCGAGCCGAGTCGAGCGTAGACGTCCGTTGCGTACGACATAATCGGCGATACGAATCCGACCGTTGACCGAAGGAGTGGTGGTTGCATCGAGAGAGAGAAGGGGATCACAGGGTCCAGATCGCTCCCTCATGAGTCAATTGCGTCCTCCGTATGCGGACGAACCACAAAAATCGAGGTCGAGAAATTCTGGGCTCTCGAGTGAAGGCAAAATATGCGTTCGATATCATCATGCAGGCCGTTGTCAACATCGCTGTTTGCAAACCCGTCTTGGCTCAACCTTGGAATGATGGAATGTGTGCGCAGACCGTCGCTCTCAATGAAGTTCAAGAGTAGATGGGATGGATAGGGAGAAGATTGGATTTCCATTTTGAGATTGCAATGAATCGTTACAACATGTCACTTGGGCTGTCTCTCCTGTTGTTCAGGCACAGAATTTCGCTCGAGAAAGTTACATGCTTTTGAGCTGACTCTGCTGCTTCAAAGCTCCTGCTTGTGCTTCTCAGCCTCCTTCTTTTCAAACTCCTTCTTCTGCTTGTCAGCCTGAGCAGCAATACGCTCGTTGACAAAAGCCAACAACACGTTCTTCTTCTTTGTAAGCTCATCCACCTTCTTACCAGCAAGCTGGCTCGTACCTTCAGCATGCTTCCTGAGGATGGTAGTCAAACGCTTGGTCTCCTTCTCAATGTAACCTGCGCTCTGGTTAGCCTTGTCAAGTACGCGCATGTAGTACTCGGCCACCTCGTTCTTCTTCTTATCGCTCTTTGGGCTGGCCTTCATGGTGTTGACGTACTCGATGAACTCTTCGTAGATGGTGTTCTTTGCGTCAGCGGCAGAGGTGTACCAGCGAGCAGCAAAGCCGTCCAGGGTGGGCATGCGGCCAGCAAGTTCAGAGAGCATACCGCCCTTAACTCGCCAAGTCTGGCACTTTTCGTTGAGGAACTTGATGAAGTCCTCTTCGCCACGACCACCGTTGTAGGGCTGAGGGTTGCTCTTATCGCCCTTAGGGAAGAACATGAGTGTAGGATACGAGGAGACACCGTATCGCTGAGCGAAGGGCTTGTTGGCATCGTCATCGGCGTCCATTTGAGCAACAACGCAGTCGTCGTCACCGGAGAAGTCCTGAGCAACCTGCTGGTAGATAGGGTTGAGGTTCTTGCAGTGACCGCACCAAGGAGCGTAGAACTCAACGAGAACGTCTTTGTCCTTGTTCATGACGATCTGGTCAAAGTTGCGGCTGGTGAGCTGCTCGGCGGCGGGAGGAGGGGGAGGTTTGATCGTGCTCTTCTTGCCGCTCTTCTCGGTGACGAGCTTGGCGATGCTGTCGAGGTCACGGCCCGAGTTGAACTCTTCGGCTTCGATCGATCCAGCAGGGTACCACTTGAGGGTGGGGAAACCTCGAACGCCAGCCTTCTGGCCGAGCTCCTTGTTTTTGTCGGCGTTGACCTTGGCAATCAAGACGGTGTCCTTCTGCTCGACGAATGCATCGGCGACCTTTTCGTAGATGGGTGCGAGACTCTTGCAGTGTCCACACCATGGTGCGTAGTACTTAACGAGAACGCCTTGCGACTTGCCAATGTATTTGTTGAAGTCATTGGTGTTGGTGAGATCGAGCACATTGCTAGCGAAAGCAGTGGCGGCCAGGACCAGCAAGGCCAGAGAGAGATAGAAAAGCCTCATCTTGTTGTTCGTTGAGGAGGGGAAGTCGTGTCGCCAATGAAGTCGCACACGAATGATAATGATGGTAGGAAGGTGCGAGAGTGGCGCCCTGTCGACGTCGAAGCCCTTGAACTTGCTTGGCCGTTTGCCTTTGCCGAGGGCGGAGCGTCGTCTTCGCATCGGACAATTTCAGAGTGGCGATGCAACGATCTGACGTGGCCTTGGCGCAGTACTTCCCGGGCTGTGGGTATATTCGCTCTAACATTTTGACTGAAATTCTCCCGATGTGTCCTCAAGCGTGTCATCTTGACCACCTACTGCAACCATCATAGCTCTTGACAGTTGCCTCTTCGCGGTCAAAGCAGCTGTTCATGATCCTTTGACATTGTCGCACCATTTATAAAAGCAGTACAAGAATCTTGCGTGCCGGAAAGTGGTTCCCATATGACGAAGCCGGTGAACATGGTCCTGACCTGACCTCGGAAGCTAACTTCAGGTCCGTTGCAGCTTCGTGCATGACTTGATGGAACGTGATTGCCTCCGCGATCAGAAGTCTTGCCAACGACGATGGCCAATTTGAACATTTAGTCCAGATATCTTGAGCTCGTTGCTCGTAGGCCCTGACGGCAAAACAACGCTTTGCATTTCGAAGCAGAGTTCACTCTCCGCAACTATCCTGGCAGGAACGTTGACGGGTCAAACTCAAGCACGATCCAAAAGGTTGTCCAGCTTGCGATCAACATCCTTTCTTCTTCCACTCTGTTGGCGCAAAAGGTGTCGCCGAACCCATTGCTGAAGCTTTGGCATTGATTGGTGTTGCTCTCCCTCGAAAAGTAGACTCAATCCGTCCTCGCTTTGCTCCTCAAAGACGCCGCTCAGGGACAATCGAGCCTAAAACGTGGGTAACTCATCCATCACAACTCTGTCTTCCGTTTTCTTGCTGCCAGCACTATCTGGTAGCGGTCGCACTGATGCAAGGATGGGGTGCAAATGAGAGCAGATGATTGGTCGGCGTTGTCCGAGTTGGTGAATGCCATGATACCGTCGGCTGCCAAGCACCTTTATTGGCGGACCTGAAAGTTTACCACTTTTAGCGCCCATCCTCCATCGCTCCTTCGCTTAGCGCCATTTTTACCAACGGACCCTGCAACGAATGAAACGTGCCGTTCCTCTCACATCGACAACCGCAACTGCCGCTGAACATTCGCATATCCCCCTGGCACGGCTCCAGAAGTGAATCCCAGGACATATCGGGCAAGCAGCCAGGTGCGTGGCATTGTGTGCAGGATGAGGGGTTATCGATGTAGTCATGTTAGAGCGGGACCTGTGGATGATTATCGAGAAGATCGCAAGCTTGTCGGGACAAGGTAACGCGAACAAAGGTGTGTCGTGCATGAACAAGCGAACGTGTGATAACGATGGACAACCGAGAGCGCCCAAGAAGGAAGTCGCGGGGGAAGAAGTACTTGACATCGTGACTTCTTCTCGGATGTCGTTCTTCCATCAACGATCCCCTTGCATCTGGACAAGCCTAGTGGTAGAACGAGGCACGACCTGGCCGGGCTGCATTGTATAGCCAGGAAGTGTCTTGTGTCAGCTTGTCGCGTATCCAAGCCATGAATCGATGTGTTCCTGCTAGACTCGTTGCTGGACCCGAGGAGGTTCTCATGGATAGCTGATTTTGTCGTGCTTCTGTTGTTGGCTAGCCATAGCCAGTGTTGTGAATCGCTAAAGATACATAAGCATCCATCGAGAGCGCGTCTTGACCATCGTATCCCCATCGTACAGCCCCTCTCTCCACTCCGCTCTATATTAGTCCCTAGCTCCCAGCGTCCTCTCTCTCCTTCTCTCTCCCTCCTTTTGTAACCCCAACTTCCCCTTCGACCAAGATGAAGTTCTCGCTCGCCCTCCTCGCCATCATCCCCGCCGCTCTCGCCGCCCCCATCCTTGAGCCTCGTCAGAGCGGCGTCTCCGTTCGTTGCGGTAGCGTCTCCTACTCTTCCAGTCAGGTCAACCGTGCTATCAACAACGCCGAGTCTGGCAACTACGACAGCTCCGGTTACCCTCACACTTACAACAACTACGAAGGTTTCGACTTTTCCGACTACTGCAACGGCCCTTACAAGGAGTACCCTTTGAAGAGCTCTTCTTCGGGTTACACTGGCGGCTCGCCTGGTGCTGACCGGGTTGTGTACGATGCTAACGATGGTACTTTCTGCGGTGCTGTAAGTCTCGCTCTCCTCCCCGATATTACGTGTCGTTTTGGGTACGTAACCGATTTCTGACCAGATTGACTTTGCGCGATGTTTGTGAATGACAGATCACCCACACTGGCGCTTCGGGCAACAACTTTGTTCAGTGCTACTACTAAGCGTTAGGTTTCGGCCCAAAAGCATCTTTTGTTACCAGTCCTTGTCACGTCCTAATGGACTCTTTCTAGTTACTGTTTCATACCGAGAGTGAAGTGAGCAAAATATGAGAGTGTCGTGTGAAGTTGAGTCAAGATGGTGTAACTTAGCAGTCGGACCCTAAAGTTGGGAGGAAGCTTAATTGGCCGAATTGGTTGCCGGCTATCAACGCCTCGACCTTCCAATTCGTTCAGGGTCTCCTCAGAACAACACTTCAAGCTTCTACCAACACCCTGTTCCCTTGCAACAATGGCAACGTCGTCACAGGCAGCGAGCTCATCCTCAGCCTACCCACCAACCTCAATCTCAGGCAGCACACAAACTTCGCGTGGTGACATAGCGATCCTAACGTACGACCAACTCTCTGAATCCGACGCGGTTCGGTGCGTCTCAGACCCAGGCTCGGGAGCAACGGTCCTCTTCAGCGGCACAACTCGCGATTCATTCAAAGGCAAGACCGTAACCAAACTCGAATACGAAGCATACACTCCTCTCGCGCTCAAAACTATCTCGTCTCTGCTGGAAGCTGCGCATACCTCAGCACCATTTGCTGACACCCCGGTGCCAGTGTCCGCTAATGCTGCACCATCAGAAGGAGGCAAGGAGGATAGAGTGGAAAGATGTTACATAGCTCATAGGCTGGGAGAGGTGGGCGTGGGAGAATGCAGTATTCTGATTGCGGTGAGTTCGGCGCATAGGAAAGAGGCTTTTGTTGTAGCGGAGTGGTTGCTGGAGGAGGTGAAGAAGAATGTTGCCGTCTGGAAGAGGGAGTTTTATGCTAGTGGGGATAGGGTGGTGTCGAAAGATGGGGCGGGAGAGGAGATTGATCCGGGGAAGGAGATGAAGATGGCTGGTGAGGATTGGAGTGGGAAGAGTGAATGGAGCTGGAAGGCAAACACTCCGATCTCTTGATGATGGCAATAGTATCAAGCGTTAAAATGCTTTTACCGGGCTTAGGGTCTGTGCTCGTCAACCGTGCTTGTGGACGAAGCTAGCTGTTGCTGAAGGTGCAGAGTGAGGATGAGATGGCCGGCGGACTAGCTCGACGATTGCTTGGGGTTAATAGGGTCGCTTTCTACACCGTGGTGGTCCTCGCCACGGTGCGCTGTTTCTTGATGGAAGAGCGTAACGCCGCATTACACGACACCGTTAGCTGAACGAAGACGGCTCAAACCCATCATAATGGCCTTCTGTCGGTACAAGGACAGGGCTCGGCGAATGTGTGGCAACAACATCTTTGCCTTCTACGCACCGACAATGTTGTCTTGTGATTCCACATTACGATCATAGATTCGCCTGGCTTTCACAGAGGGAAGAGGAAGACTATCCTCACTGTAAGTCGATCTGAGCTGCACTGCAGGCCGTGTACATACATCCTTCCTGATTTGCCGCGAATCCATGTCTTGTGTTACAAAAACTTGCTAATTGTGTGGTATCAACATCTTCGCTTGCTACAGTGGACCTTTCTACAGTCGACATTGTTGGCAGGGCACTAAGCTCAAAGACGTAGAAGTCAATCAGACTTTGCGTTCGCAGTCAACCATCGCTGTCCCGATTCTGTACGACACTATGCACCTGAGCGGTGAGATCTCAAAGAATCGACACTGCAGGTCACCACCGCATGTACCTTTCTGTTGCCACACGGACCTGGCCGCACTCACACCCGCTTAGGGTTCACCGTGACGCTCACCGCCATTATCTGAAGTTGGCTTTCACCGCATTGCAAGGCGGGAGTAGCAACATCTTGTATGTCAAGTTTGCAGCTCACACAAGGTTGGTATTCCGCGGTGTCAAGGTTGCAATTCCGGACGAGAAGAAGAAAGACGTGGCAAAGAAGGCTGAGTGTCGAGATTGAGCTTTCACAGACCTCTGCTTGTCTGGGGTTTCCCCGGCTTTTCTTGATTCACGCTAAAAGGTGGTCTGTGTTGCGGTAATGCCCTTTCTCTAGTGACCCCAACTGCCACTCGCTACTCTTCGAAGACTACTTGAACCCTCTTCCCAGCCCTCACCCATACCCAGACCACCCCACCTCCCACGAGAAAGATAGCAAAAATGACGTTCGATATCCCCTCTTCCACTCGTCAAGACTCCTACCTCCCCATCCCCCCCGCCTACGAAGAAGCCCTCCAAAAAGCCAAAGCGCAATTCGAAGCTCAAAACGACCCTGCAAAGGAATCCGATTGGGAAGACGCAGGTGAACGTGAAGATGTCAAACTCTTCAAAAAGACCAACCCCGAAAACGCTTACGACGTACCCATCGTCAAAGGTGTTACCATTGTCGAAAATGCCACTCCCTCTCAAGTTCTCGCTGTAATCCAACAACCCGGTATGCGTAAGAAATGGGATTCCCGATTCGACGCCGCGAACCAACTCGAACGTTACGGTCCCCAAAAGTATCTCTTCTACACCTACATGAAGTCCCCCTCTTACTTCGTTTGGGCAAGAGACATTGTCGGTGTACAGGAAAACATCGTTACCGATAACGGAGACAGGATTGTAATCATCCAGACTTCGGTCAATGATAAACAGTACGTTGATGAGGATGGTTCTTACTCCAAGAGTCGCACTCGTGCCACACTTGAAGTTTCGGCTTGGGATATTACTAAGCAGGGTAACCACACCAAGTTGGAGTACGTGGTCAAGATTCACCTCAATGGTTCGCTCCCCACCTCCGTTGTTTCTGCGGTAGCAACCGAGACTCCGATGTGCGTCGGTTGTGTCCGCGACGTCTACTATCAGATCGGTCACCTTCCCTACGACTCGGCCCAGGATGAAGGGGAGAAGTCGGCAGGTAAGAGCATCTTGGTCTACTCTGAATTCGAAGATGGTGATGGCACAGAAGCTACCTCTGGCGAAAAGCGCTGGACTATTTGGTACCAAGCTACAGGCGCAGAGACGATCAAGATCAGGTACGACAACCAGAGACTGTATACCAGCTTGAACGTGGCAGTTGAGGGTGACGCAAAGGACGATGTCAAGGCTAGCATCGACAAGGAAGCTGGTATCGTCATGGTCGATGTTGGTGAGGGTGCAACGGGCAAGCAGTTTTCGCTTGTTTTCACTCCCTAAATCAATGCTCTAGTATGATGTCTACGACTATATGTATCTGAATCTCACTTTTCCTCAATCTATATCCCCAGTGCTTGAATAGAACCCATCTTGCTTTGGTCGTGTCGTGCTGTACTTTGCGTTACGACAAAGCCGAAAATGTGATGATGAAGAGGGCTGATGATTGCAAGCCTGCATCGTGTTACGGTATTGCACATCTGTGTATGTTTGTGTCTTTCTAGACTTGTGTGTTACACTTGCTTATGATCCAGTCCTCTCTCCTTCCCCGCTACAGTCCCCGCTTCTACCGCACTCCTAGCCTCTCGCTCGGTATACCACCCTCTCCCGCCCTCAAAGATGCTCCACCCGATCGCTGAACTAGCTGCCTTTCTAGCACATCTCAATCCCAATCCATCCAGTAACGCTCTCGGCCCTGAAATTGCCCATAGATGCTTCGTCATACCCCAAACGCTCGGTTTCCTTAACTTTCCTTCTCTGGTGACTGCCTCTTTGACCGTGGCTGCGGCTTTGACTGTTAGTGAAGTCTGCGGGTTATGTGAGAGTGCGATTTGATGCAGTATCTCTTGTGGTGTTGTTTGCATACGAGTCTTTATAATGTCAAAAGGATGAGTGATCACCGTTGCCAATGTTCCAGCGAGTAACCCAGACCCACTAACAACTATCCAATTTCCCGTCCCTAACCCTGACGAGAGCGCGGCGAGGTTAGTCTTACTCGCTTCATACAACGCCAGATACAAACCCGCATAAGGAGCATCTCGAAGTGCCGTAGCAGCGAACCCCTGAAAGAAGCCTCTAAAGCCTGACTGTGCACGAATCTCTTTCATCGACGAGAACAACGTTCTTTCGGTCGCTGCGGAGAAGTTACTACTCTCAAATCTAGCCTTCACCACTGTGACAGGGGACAAAATGAACCCAACAGTAACTCTTGCCGCCGCTCCCGCCAACAAATTCCCCGTAGTCGACAGCTTCGCCAAGGTAGAAGATCCAGCGGAAGCATCATTCGCATTGACCACCACAGATATCAGTGGGATTTGTCGCTGACTTGCAACATGCCGAAGATGCGTCACTGAATAGAAGTATAGTGCTACTCCAGGAACGTTCCGGACTACAGTTGGGGTTGTGCCACGCCATAAGCCGGGATAGCCTTGTATGCGGATGATTTCGCGAGTGATGCCAATGAGCTTCTGCGTGCGAGATTGATAGGTTTGGGCGGAAGAGGTGGAGGTCGGGTTGTGGTCCAGTTGTTGTAAGCGAGTTTTGAGGAGGTCGAAAGGTTGGAGGAGAACGCAGGATGCAAAGCCGGATGCTGCACCGAAGGTCAGTGTTGCGTATGGTGGGATGCCTTTCGAGGCTGGTGCAGAGGGCTTTGATGGGGAAGGGGTGTTGGTGTTGCGGCTGCTGGAGGCCGCACGAGCCTGGTCAGGGGGTATTGTTGCCGCCATTGTGAGTTTGCCAGGCGCTTGAAAACGCGCTCTAGAGTTAGGATCAGACTTGCGCTTGTCAAGAAGAGTCCATAGCGCCTGGTAGCACAAGTAAGATGTGAAGTGCAATGAAGATGATGATGGTGCTGAGTGAATGATGGGCTTCGGTGGAGGTATTCCAGAAGTGTCAAGTAAGCGCACGGCCCGACTCCTTCCGATTTCAGGGTCCTTTGCTCTGCGCCAAGATGATCGTCACGTGCAGCTGGCTCGTCTATATAATTGAAGTTTCGGTAGCAAACGTCCACGCCGGACTCGGCCTCGGCCAGGTCAAAGACCGAGACCCTGGACGCTGACCAAGGCCCTTTCCCATTAGTAGCAGTTGGTCGTTGGCATGTTTTTGAGAAGAATGTAACATATATTGGTTACTAATGATGAGTGGAGTGTGAAAGTATAGTGAGAAATAAGCCAGCCGAGGTGATTGCATCCTCGTCCACCTGTGCTGTGGTTGTAGTACTACCATCATATCTCTCTTACCTCACAGTCTCAAGGACCTTAATGTTGCGGTTGTATTGCGAAGGCCGTGAACCTTAACTGTACCGGGTCGTGCCTGAACGCGACCACGAGTAACCATCCGCCAGCTCACGGATCTCACTGTATCAGCCGGTTCCGAGGGCCGCGGGTTGGTGAGCTCATGCTTATTAATCGCACAAATAGGTCACGTGGATAGGTTTTTATATATATTTATTATATATATATATATGTACAAGGCGATCATAGTGTCCATTAATGTAAAAGCGACAAATCTAAACAAAGAGCATGAGAAAAGTCGTGCAACCCACATCATCTGTAACCCAACCTTGGACTGAGCAGTTCTTCCGCCTCATCATCATCATCACTACTTCCCTTCGCTAGCGACTTGGATGCAGTCCTAGGCTTAATCTTAGGATAGTCCTTCTTGCTCCTTTGGCTTCCACGATCTCCATCGGCTGCGGACGCGGCTACTGCCCGAATCGAGTACTCGTCCTCTTCTGTCTCCGGCGATGCAGCGGGGGAGGAAGAGTAGCCGATATCGTTTTGCTCCCACATGTTACGGATATCTGGAGCCGCATCGGAACGTGGCATGGTGGGCGAGAGAGGGGAGTGTGATCGCGGAGCGTAAGGGTCGACGTACATCGGCAAACGTATCGACTCAGACTGGTTGGCTGAAGCAGAAGCGTTGGTGCTACGACCACTGCCGTTGGAAGCTTCTTTGATCGAGTGCAGTGTGTGATGCTGCTGATTGTTGAGGCTGCCGAACTGAGAGGCAGAGGCTGGATCAGCTGCGTGGTGGCCGTGAGGAGAGTCGGCGCCAGGTTCGAAGGAGATGGTGGTATTGCGATGGCTGGGTGTTCCGGGAACTGTCAAGCCCCCATCTGCGCGACTTGGCGGCGACAGAGGTGCGTCCTGGAGCTGGTAGCGTTCGATGTCGCCGGCACCGTGTGTAGTGAGTGGAAAATTGTTGCGACTGCGCAAGGTGTACTCGTCTGCTGCACTGTGGTGTCTCCATGCCCCAGTTGAGCTTAGCCTCCTTGAGCTTCGTGCGCGAATCATCGATCCGACGATACCCATTCCACCTCGCACTGTGTCTAACCCCGGATCTTCATACGCTGAAGAATCGGCTTTCTCTCCACCATGCGAAATGACCGAATGACTTGCCCTGACGAGTAAGGTGGTGTCGCGATCCATCCCTGGCTTGTCCTGCAATTCGTCCGGATCGATCTTGCTCAATTGCAACAGCACAATACCAGCGCAGATGACCAAGAAACCCATCACCAACGTGATGATGTCAATCACTGAGGCGTTGAGACCTTGTTGCAAGATGATCGACGTAATCAGCGTTGCACCTGTGAAGATGACGTAGTAGGTCGGTGTGACAGTGGCAGTGTTGAACAGTTCGAGCGCCTTGTTGAGGTAGTTGATCTCCACTAGCAGTGTAACGACCACGAATCCGAGGAGGAAGTAAATGAACCAATGCTTGAACTGGTTCTGTCCTCGAATTGACAGCAAAATCGCTGAACCAAGACCAGAAGTGACACTGACACTAAGACCACCGATAAGGCTGCAGACGGTAATGTAGATCATCATGTGCTTCTTGCCGTATTTGGGCGCAAAGACAAAGATCAAAAGGAGCGAAGCGACGATGCAGACACTGGCCCATGTGAGGAAACCAGGAGCAAGAAAAAGCTTTTGGAACTCGATGATCTTGCCTCCGACGTGCGAGGTAGGTGCGTTGAGGGCAATGATGACGGATCCGACGATGCAGAGGAAGCATCCCACTTTGCCGAACAGGGTCAACTTCTCTTTCAGGAAGATGGAAGAGAGGACGGCGCAGATGACGACAGAAAGAGCTCCCAACGGCGTTACAAGGACTGCGTCTGCGAAAGCGTAGGCGACGAAATTGAAGATTTCGCCGAACACCATGACAATCATACCGGTCCACCACATGGGAGACTTGAGGTAAGCATGTCCTTCACCTGCTGCTGTCTCGTACTTCTTCTGCGCTGCGAGAAGACCTTTCTTTTTGAAGACGAAGGAAGAGCCGATGAGGATACCGGATCCGACGGCGAGTGCGAGACCAACATACTTGAAGGCTGGTGGGTTGGCTTCGTTGCCTGCAGCAACGGCGCTTTCGGATGTGAGAGCGGCCGAAGCCGACGCGATCGCTTTGGAAAGAGAGTGGACGGCTGAGGATGCAGATGCTTTGGCGGCGTCAGCTGCGTCGGTCGAGGATGTCGGTGACACGGCTACTACTGTCTGCGTTATTGTTGTTACTGTTGAGGACATGGTGAGATGTGGTCAATAAGAGTTATTATCGGGCGTGGCGCAGCAGGAACGTGATCTAAAAGAGGAGGCAGGGAGGGCTGATGATATGCGATGCGTCTGTTCAAAGTAAGGTGGGTCGTAAGAGGGTCAGTGGGATCGACCAGCGAGCCCGGAAGCGGAAGTGTGAATGGTGAGGTCGACGATGTTCCGTCCTATTGCAGGCGAGAAGTCAAGAGGCCGGATCCAAGATGCCGAGATCGGTAAGCCTTCTTTGAAGAGGCAGAAGTATACTATCCGCTGTAGAAGGAGAGATCAGGAGTCGACTTGAAGGTTCCAGAGAGCAAGACGTCACGGCTCGATCCGTGCAAAGGTCGTATATGAAATATCGCCAAGGTTGGTCTATTGCGTTTCAGGTAGGCGGTACGCGCCGGTAGAACGTCGAATCGGCGTCGCCTCCACTTTGCTGCTCGCGCAAAGAATACGAGAGGCCACAAGGAGGTGATTAGGAGGTGGGTAGGAGGGGGCAATGATGAGGGAAGAAGGGGACGATCGTGACCAGAAAGCTATGCTGGAGCAGGAACAGGAATCTGGCAGGTAACTTGACCCACACTTTCGCTTGCTCGCTTCACCACTGACAAAGGAACACGGGTCAGCCTAGGGCAGACAAGATTAGAGAGCGAGACGACTGTAATCCATGCAGACCCCGCGTGTATCTTGAACGACGCAGGCTGGAGCAAAGAGCAGCAAACCGGCCAAGTGCGAGAAGGCAGCCAATTCGAGTGCCCGCCATGCAAACGAATGCTCTTCTGCTGTCAGAAGCAAGCATTTGTGTGTGAAACACCGCCTCACAAACTCGCCTCCGAGCTCGAGCCGTAACACAACCGCGGGGCTGGAGAAGCTGGCTCTAGAATAATACTACGCCTACTTTTTTACGCCGCTGACCTGCAATTCGAACAAGGAAAGGCATGCTGACGCAACCTGTGTTCTGTCGAATCTTAACATGCGTTACTGAGACTCTAGGCGAGAAGCAAGAAAAAAGAGCTTCTTGGCACCTCCTAAGAAGAACACCACACCGGCCCCCCCCCCCTTTTTTTCGTGGAAGAAGTTGAAGCCGGAGACAGGGGCTCATTGACACCATCAGCCGCTTTCATGCTACACATCGTCTGTTGCACAAGATGATAATGGCCGCGATCTGCGGGAAAGACCGTGCGAGTTGGACCCTATCGTCGAAATTGTTGAGCAGCACAGTCTTGGTCTTTGCGATGCCAAAGGAACTTTGAGTGTTAGACCTGCAGACAAACAGCCATAGAAGCAGCGACGAATCTCTCTGCATGACACAATTCTTTGGTGCGATGGCGAGATAAGCCGCTCGTTTTGCCGCTTTCACTGCTTCACTGCTTCCCGACCCAAACGATGGGTTCGCAGGTCCTCACATGGTACAAATTGCACAAAGCTCTCACACATTCTCTCGCATACGAGAGTGCTTTCACTGGTGTATTGCCTTGATTGCTGGCAAGGTCGAACAAGGGTCTGGCAAAAGAAACCCTTGGACGCATGGCCGAAATTTTGACGGCAAACTTCAAGGGCAGCAGTCCACGATAGCAGTTTGGAACAGGCGCTTATCACACGGACCATGTGCCTCGCTTTTTTTTTTTTTTTTTTTTTTTTTTTTTTTTTTTTTTTTTGGTGTTTAGCACATGCTCCTCGCTGTTTCTTCCTATGCCAATGCTGATCCTCAAGGGCACCACACAGCTTCTGCCCGCCGCAGTCGCTGCTATTGTTGGTCGGGCTGTATTGCGTTGCTTTTAATCAACGAAAAACACCGGATCTGTCAACAATGGATTCCGCAGGCCTGTTACCGTCAACATGAGAATGTTACCAGACCCTTCCTTTGTCTCAGCTTTTTGAACTCGAACCTTCCATCCTCTCGTCACCACCACCACCACCACCACCACAACCCTCACCCTCACAAACACACTGGCAACCATGTCATCCCAACAACCTCTGCCCATCGTCATCTGGGTGCATCCGCGATCATGCTCCACCGCCTTCGAGCGCTCGCTCATGCAGCGACCTGACACCGTCGTCTTCCACGAGCCCATCGGTGACCCTTTTTACCTCGGCAAGGAACGCCCTTGCCGTCGTTTCGACGACGAGCACGCCAAAGCATCCGGCAACTACGACCTCACTGTCACCCAAGTCCTCGAAAAGGTCCTCAACCCTATCCAAGAAGACATGTCAAAAGGCAAACCCTTCCCACCCAAATACATCTTCCTCAAGGACATGGGTCAGTGTCTCTTCCCCGCCGACCTTTTGCATCAACTTCACCCCAACTCCAAGGTCTTCCCCGCCCCTGCCACAGGCAGTAGCAGCGGTAAGAAGTTCGACCCCAACGCTCCCGTCATCGAAAACCCCACCACCGTCCCAACCAACATCCTCAAGCGTTTCCGACACTCGTTCTTGATCCGCACCCCGGAAAAGTCGATCCCTTCTTACTGGAAGTGCGTCCAAGAAGGAGCCTCGGGTTGGACTTTCTGGGACGAAGCCGATGCAGGATACATCGAACTCAAGATACTGTACGATTGGATTTCCAACCCCAACTCCACATTCAACACCGAATCTGGCGATGAACTTGCCGTGCAGCAGCCACAACCACCCCCTCTGCTCGACGCTAGCACCTTGCTCGCTCACCCAGACCACGCTATCAAGAGCTATTGCGAGGCTATCGGCATTCCTTTCTCCCCCGAGATGTTGACTTGGGACTCGGGCCCGGTCAACGAATGGGCTAAATGGGGCGGTTACCATGATGCAGCACAAAACTCGACCGGGTTCAAGAAGGAAACTGCTTCTGCTACGCCTGGAGAGGAAAAGCCCAAGGCAAAGATTGCTGATCATTTGAAGAGCGCTGTTGAGGCTACTACCCCGCCTTACCAATATTTGCTCTCCAAAGCCACCATTAAGGCTCCCTAAACGCACCATGCACCAATCGCTTTGCTCAGTCAAACAGTAGCTTTGAAGGCTGCTTGTATCAATAACATTTGCTCTTCCGCTTCGTTTCACAGACGGATCTGTCTCCTTGAAGGTGTCCTTGTGATTGTGTGCATGGGTGTTAAGTTTCTATGCTCCCATTGAGCTAGCTCTATTCCAAGTGTCCAAAATTCTTCAAAAGCCAAGCAACATACTGATCCCACCTCCTATCAAAGTCTTCCAGCATCTTCGCCTTCACCTCCTCTCCCACCAGTGTGTACTTCAACGATCTTCTCGCTAGCGTCTTCAACGACCCCAGACTTGTCGACTGACTACTGACCGCCAGCTGGTAAAAGTCATACGACAATCCAAAGTTTTCGAAAATGCTCGGATCATCCGAACTCAGTGTGACAGGTACATCCCGATGCAGCAACGCCAACAAGCTCGGATGAGAACAGATCGATGCTGTATACCCTAGAATCTGATTCGAGATGGGGCAAATCTCGATACAGATATCCCTTTCTTTGACTATATCTGTTAGCAAGGGGTGGCGGGCGAGCGAAACACCATGTCCAATGCGTTTCGTGTCCAGCACCAACGCATCGTACAGATTCAAGTCTGCATCCCCTCCATCTTCCAGTGTTTCGCCTGCGTGGAATACGAATGGGATCTCCAACCCCTCTTCTGCACACCTTGCCTTGAATCGCAGCAGTTCAGGAATGTATACTTTGAGAGGGAGCAGGGGATCCTCGTGACCGACAAGATCCAACCCAACAATCCACTCGGGATACTTTTTCTTGAGCACAATGCAGTCTTCCAAATACCACCTCAATCTTTCGTTATCGATAAACCTAACTGTGGTGTAAATGATCTTTGCATCTACAAAGCTACCATCCTTAACCTCGCTCTTGACTTCGTTGACGGCTTCGATGAAGATCCTGACCCATTCTTCGTGGGAGAGGTTGTAAGTGCCATCAGAACGAACCATGAATTCGGCGAGGAAGTTAATGCGGGTTTCTGTGTACGAGATTCCATCGCGTGCGTGCGAGAGAATGAGTTCTTTAGTGTAGGCTTTAAGCGTTGGTTCGTAGCCGAGGAGTCCTGCGATTACTCCGAACGTCGATCGGAATTTGGCCCATGCTTGTTTGCTGTTTGTCGGGACAGGGACGGCTGAGTGAGGGGTGAGAGTCATTAGGGAGTGGATGTAGGCGTCGAATGGACTCGTGGGGAAGAATGCTTCGGGTAGCTCGGAAGCCGAGCCGTTCTTTTCGGTGAGATAGGGATGCGGGTAGGGGAAGCAGTCACGGGCGAGTTTGAAGCTGACCCATGATCCTGGGATGTAGTCCTTCGAGTAGATGCTGGTTGTTGTCTTCTTTGCTCCTTTTGGCAGGACAAGAAATTCCACGGTTGCTTTCCATAACACATCCTTGCTTGATAGTGGCATATCCGCCTTCATTGCCATGTTGCTTGTCTGTAGCGCGTGACGCAGCAAGAAGCGGGTATCAACAGTCCCATCAAAATGACAGTGCAATAGCGCTCCTTTGGGCATCCTCTGAACAGCCCTCCACAGATCGGTTGGTTTGTCAGGACCTAAACCGTTCTTTTTAGCGCCGTAAAAGTCCATTCCGGGGAAGCTGGTGAGATCGCCTTCCTTCTCCCATTTCGCTTGGACATCTGCATCACGCAAGCGGGTCAAGATAGAATTGGCGCAGCATTCGTCTGGAGACATAGAGGTGAGCGTAGCATGGTCGTATCGTAGAGCAGCTTCTTGGGCTTTGAGGGCTTCTACTGCTGCCAAGTGCGACTCGTGTGTCGGTGGTGCTGTCATTTCGGAAGCTGAACGGTGTACAAGTTGATCGCTGTCCTGATGCTTCCTGCTTCATCGAAATTCTATCGGCGCTTGTGGTAGTCCAAAGCGAACAGAGGCCAGTGCGAGTCAGAACAGTGAATGGGAAGGAATGTTGGACAAGGGTCTGTCGCGTGCGAGTGACCAAAAGCCGGTGTCGAAAATTGTGTCGGAAGTGTAGTTCGGCTTTGGCCGAGAAAGGCACAGGCCTGAAATTGACACGCTCCCGCCATTCACTTCAAAGCCGGCAATGCAGCTCAACTTCAGCACACAACGATACAACTAACTGCTCATGACACTTGTTCAAGGACGGCATTCAATGCAAGACGTTACGATTCGGTATTGAGCGCTAACTACCAAACTGTGCGAACTGACACTACTGGAAAGAAGGAGCCTTGCCATGCTTGACCCAGTCAACATGACCACCGTGACCAAGGAGACCGAACTTGGTCTCACCTTCCAAATGAGGATCGTCTTGAATCATCGACAGAGGGAAGCCAGGGTCGAAAGGCACGGCAACCTCGATCTTCTTTATCTGCTCGTCCGTCAACACAACACCAATCGCCTTGACGTTATCTTCGAGATGCGAGACCTTGGTACCGCCCACAATAGGGAAGACGTAGGGGTACTTGGAGAAGCAGTAAGCGAGCGCGACACCAGTGATGCTGAGTCCTCCGAGTTCTTCCTGACCCAGCTTGTAGAGAGCAGCCGAGATGGTCTTCTCCTTATCGGTGAGTTGGCCTCCTCCACCACGTAAAGGACCTTGGGTCTTCTCTCGCTCAGCAACCTGTTCAGGAGTCTTGAAACGACCCTGACCAAGGGCGCCCCATGGAGCAAGAGCCATGCCAAATTCGCGAGCCATAGGAATGATCTCGCGCTCGAAATCACGCTCAGCGGCGTTCCATTTGCCCTGATAAACAATGAATTGAGCCAAGTTGTGAGCTCGAGCATATGTGTTCGCTGCAGCAACCACCCAAGCGGGCATGTCACTTGCGCCGAGGTAAAGAACCTTGCCGGAAGCAACGAGCTTGTTGAGCGCCTGCATCATCTCTTCGATGCTCGTCGACCAGTCCCACCAATGGATGTACATGATATCGATGTAGTCGGTGCGGAGCTTCTTAAGCGAGTCGTTGGTCGAGACCCAGATGGACTTGGCCGAGTTTCCAACAAAGTTGGTCGCAATGTGAGTGCCCAACTCACGAGACTTGTAGGGCGAGGTAGCTTTGGTGGCGAGCACGATCTCGTCACGGTTCTTGCGAGCTTGCATCCATTCACCGATGAATTCTTCGCTTTGGCCATCGGTATAGAGGTTGGCAGTGTCGATAAAGTTTCCGCCAAGTTTGTAAAAAGCATCTAGGAGTTCGAAGGAGGCTTCCTTGTTCAGGCCACCAGACATCAAGTCTTTCCAGGCGTCGCCGATAGACATGGCACCGAGGCAGAGGGGGGAGACACGGACACCGGCCTTGGGTGCAAGAACACGGTGTCGGTCAAGTTTGGAGATTGGCTTTTCGATGTCGAAGATACCCATTTTGGCAGTGTTGCTGGTTGATCGAGAGGGGTGAGATGGGGAGGTGGGGACGGTAAAGGGCTGCAAGAGGGCTGCAATATATACACCCGGGCGGTGACAAGAAGATCCTCGATGACCTTCCCGGCTCAGCTCCACCGAAGAGAGGAGGAGAGCGGCTACCAAACCGAAGGATAGAGAACACCAGCGGACACGGATTTTACTCCACAAGTCGTCGGCTAGGCATACAACACATACAGAGAAAGCAACACCTTCTGCAGACAAGCAAGTGCGCCACAAGCTCAGTTGACTCCACTCCGCGGCCAAGCTTATAGTGTCTGTCTGTCTGTCTGTCCTCCACCTCCACGATGGGCGGAGGAAGCATGCGCTTTCTTCCACCTTCGACCGGGATCGCCGATCAAAATCACAAAGAACTCAAATCGCCCGATGAATGCTGGCTTGGCGGAACAATGAAATTGCGACTCGGTCAGCGTCATCGAGCGCCGAACAGACGCCGACACGTCGCATTCCTCCACTCTTTTCCCAAGCCAAATTTAGCTCTCTCTATGCCTCGTTCGGTGTCTCACTTGGCCTTGTCACTGGATGGCACAGACTCTACTCACCATCGTCGCTTTTGTCTCTGCACACTAGCTTGCAAGGTCCACCTTACCACCATCTGTCATACAGCACTAGGTCTGCGTCTAATACCACCCGCATGCCTTCGATGCCCAGTAGCAATACAATCTCCCAACAGCAGCCTCAACCCGACTATATCTACCGTCCCGAGGATCCAGAACAGTCCGACCGGTTTCGCGCCGCCAGCGAGGCGCCTTCAAACCCTAACCACCTCGCCTCTGGTCTCTCTCGACGCTACCACGCGCTATCGCACAACATGGAGCAGAACGAAGTCAAGTCGCTCACCCGGTTGCAGATCCTTACACCCCTGTCGGTGTTGCTGCAGATGGGTGTCATGATCTTGTGTGGGTCCAAGCTGATCAAGCCCAACCTTCAGCAGGTGTCGCATCGTCATCCCACCTACCTCTCGATTCAGGACTCGTTTGTCTTGTTCTATTGGGCCATCTTATATGTGCTTCTAATCGGATTCTCAGTGTTCCTACTGATCAGTCGTACCCCAGAGACCAAGAAGGCGCTTGTTCATGGTGTCGGTACCCGCTTGGCATTGGCCAACTACATGATGGTCCTCTGGGCTATCTTTTGGATTCTTGACCGTCGACTTACTTTCATCCTCGGCACTGTCACGCTTGGTATCATTGCGCTGATTCTCCTCTTCAACGCTCTCGTCCTGGCAGTGAGGTACGCTCCCTCGGTAAGGCACCCGCTCGACTGGCTCTTCATCCACGTGCCTATCAAGATGTTCCTTGTCGTCACTCTACAGTACGATCTCTGGCAGCAGCTTTTCATGGCTCTTGGATGGGACTTTGGCGCTGGCGGTCACGATGCTCTCGTCCAGGGCCTCTGGCCCGCATTTGGCATCGTCACTGGTCTTGGCGCCTTTTCGGCTCTATGGATCTTCGCTACTGCCGACCTCACATGGACTGTAGCCGGTATCTATCTCAACGTCGGATTGCTCTGGCACAAGCACTTCAGTCTCATCGGTGGTCGAGACGACGGTGAACCCCGACCTGCTCCCCTCACCGCCGCTATTATCTTGAGCATCTCGCTCCAAGGTGTTGCCTTGCTCGCTGGTATCGCATGGAAGAGGATCAAAGCTAGACAGGAGGGTAGGATTGCTCTTCCTCTCAGCCCTGAAGAAGAGGCGGCAGTCTACAGAGCTGAAGCAGAGAGGAACGCTCGTGCTGCTGCCTCTGCTCAACCTCCGTCCTCGGGTGCAGGTGCAGGCGTTGACGGTGCTCGGGTTTCGAACGAAGTCGCTCCTGTGCCAAAAATGGCTGATGCACAGGTGCAGGCAAAGAAGAAGGTCAATGACGTTGCGGATGAAGAAGCCGCTGCTGAGTCCAGTGGCGCTACTAAGGTTACCAGGAAGCTTGGAAGTCCTAGCAAGAAGAAGTAAGCCAATCAACAATACGCAAGAGGCGAGAGTGAGGTCTCGCGGTCCGCTGTCTCCATTCATCAACCTCCTCTTCTCTGTTCATACCTTTTCACCAAACACATTCTGCACGTCTATGGAAATGCATCGTCTTTCAACCTCGGATCTCATCTAAAAGCACGTTTGATTGTGAATACCACCAAGTCTATCATCAAAGTGAGTGGAGAGCTGAGTTTCTTCCGCGGTGGACACCTTCTTGTTCTGAGCCCGTGGCCTTGTTGGCCGGCTACAGCCTTTTCACTTTGCCTTAGCCGCAGTGGGAGGCTTCTTGACCATCAACAAGTTCCAAACTCTTAGCCCTCGATGATGGTGATGATGCTTCTTGCTCTTTTCTCCTTCGCCATCGACAGTCTCGCCGGTTGGGTCAGTGCTTGTTTTGGTATCCAGTTTCGTCCCTGTCGCTGCTCTGAGGTGTGCTCGTACAGGTTTATCCTCAGCTCCCCAGAATCTAGACTTCCTCTGAATTCCATAGGCCCGCGCTCTGATCTGAAGTGAGCGACGAAGTAGGATAAGCGCATCTTCCGTGTCTCTCCTGCCAGCAATAGCTGCAGGAGGAGGAGTTTCATTCACCAAATCCATCGGTCCAAAGTCGCACAACCAGAACCACTTCTCTCTACACTTCTCTGCTCCGGTAGCTACATCATCCGCACTCAAACCAAGACTCTTTCCACTCCCATCCGCCGCATTGAACTCAGCGTCGGGGGTATTAGCCTTGCTCATCAGCTCCCGCTTCTTTCTCTCCAACCCCTCTAGATCCATCAAGCCTTGTGAAGCCGCTTCGGCTAACATCTTATGCGCGAGTTGTTCATTCTTAGCGCGCTGCTTTTCGACTTTTCGTGCCGTCTTGGCAAAGCGTTTGGCCCACTGCGTTTGGCCATCGAGATAGCGTTCTACAGGGCCTTCTTTAATGCAGCCGATCTCTTCGGGATTGATTTGGAGAGCAGGAAGGGAACTTTCGTGTTCGAGAGGTCGAAGGTAGCCTCGGACATCGACGCGTTCGCGAATCATGAAGGACTGAAAGGAGGGTCGGAGGAGGGGTACTTGGCCGGTGTATTCGTTGGCTACATCGGAGGTGCCTCGTCGGGGGCCGGTGATGGGGTCGGGGGTGGCAGAGCGAGAGGAAGAGCCGGAAGGATGGCCGTGAAGAGTGTCGGCGAGGACTTTGGACATGCTTCGGTGTCGTGTCTTTGTGACGGTGGGGTCGCAGGTGGCGTTGGGAGGTTGGTCGATGGATCCTGGCTCAGCACGGATCGGATTGCTGTCCGTGCTGGAGGCGTTGGGCTTGTTACCGCCACCAGAGTTGCTGTCGATGCTCGTCAACGCAGTCAAGCCACCCGATCCATTTCCATTCGCACCACCACTTCCTGATGACGACGAAGAAGGAGTCATGTTCAGAGCCTTCTCCACCGCTCCATTTCCGTCAGGTACATTCATCGACGCCTGCGAACTCTGCAAAGAACTTGCCAGCGGAGGTGAAACAACCTCACCTCCAACATTATCACTGATCCCATCATCCGCTTCCCCCACCGCCGTCGTCCCACCTCCGTGCCCCTCTTCCCACTCGCCATCCTCTCCGTCTCCATGCTCCCCTTCGCCCTCCACCGCAGGGAATGGGTTTTTGATGTTCGTCGGAGCCCCAGTCACATGTTTGACAAAGCTCGCCACCGCTCGATAGGCGAAGCGAGACTGCGAAGTGAAAGCAAAAGCGGTCAACACGTGACACATTTGGTCGTAGATCTGCAGATGCACCTTTGTAGGTTGCGAGTCGTACTGTTCGGCGTTCTCCCTGCTTCTTTGAGAGTGGTCGAGAAGGCCTTTGCGTAAGGGGTAGCGGGAAGGATGGGCGGCACGGTGTGCGAGATAGACAATCTCATCACGGAGCACTTCCGCGTCCCCTGCGAGGATGAATAGCGGTGGTAGACCACCAAGAGAGCCGGAGAGAACGGCGGAGCATAATGGATGAGTGAGTTGATCGTTGGTCGCGTAGAGCTGGATCTGTTCTCGCAGCTCAATGTCTTGTTTCGAAGAGTCGGATCGGCGGATGGAGATGGGATCTGACCAAAGGAGGTCGGGTGCTGGTGGGGCGCCGTCGTCAAGCTTGAACGAAGAAGAAGCCTCCTTTGGTCTCCTCTTGATATCAGTGTCAGTGTTGGTTGCGGTGGACTGCAAGCGTCCACCATCGATGCTCTTTCGAGCTGCAGGTTCGGTCTCGTCACTTTCCTTCTTCTCGCTATCTTCGCCTTCTTCCTCTACACCCACGGGAACTTTCCTTCTCGGCTCTCCCTCTTGGTCCTCCTTGTTCCCGACTTCATTACTTTTCCCCTCCTTCACCGGCTTCGTAGCATTGATAGGCCACAGGGTTGAAGGCTTATGAATGAAACCGTACGGTGGAATAATATCCGTCGCTGTATTCTGCAGAATCGACGGGAACGAATGCGTCAAATCGCACCAGGGCGAAATCAACACTGCACCCGCTGGAGCTGGTAGGCCCATATCCCTGATCACCGTCAGCAAAGCCAGTGTGAGACCACCTCCTGCACTGTCACCTGCAACAACGATCTTCTTCGGGTCCACTGCCTTGTGCTTTGCGCCCTTGGGTGGGTCTATCAAGAATAAGTAGCTCGCAACTGCATCCTGCAGCGCACACGGCCAAGGGTACTGGGGAGCTTTGCGGTAGATCGGAGCGAAACACTTGCCGCCGAACTTTCGGGCATAGCGTACGATCTGGTATCGATGAGTAGCGAGCGATCCAAAGTAATATCCTCCACCGTGGAAGTAGAGCATGACACGTTGCAGGCGGTCGAGTTCTTCTTGCTCTGCAGCACGTTCGTCGTCGTCTTCTGCATCGGTTTCGGGAGAGAGATCAGCTGCATCGATGTTCGGTTGCGGGACTTTATCTTCGGTGTCCACAGCGGAAGCTGTGTCGTTGTTCGCTTGATCCGCCTCCGCCACTGCTGCAGCTGCTGCCGCTCTCGCATTGTCCCGATCCTGTGAAGTGCGCTTGAACGACTGTGAGCGACGCTTGATAGCAGATTCAGTTTTTTGTCGCATCGCACGAATCTCCGATCTTGCTCTCTCATGCCGTTTGTTCCTCCTCCTCCTTCTTGTTTGGGCCGCTTTCTTGCTCGCAGCTGCCGCACCCTCAGACGGTCCCTGCTGAGCCTGTTTACGCTCCATACTCTTCATCTTCTTCCAATCGTTACTCATTGCGATCCATTCGCCTTGCAGTCCAGGCAACGGTCGTAACTGCCACCATTTCTCTCCTCCCACCATTTTTGACAGATCTTTCTCTCCCAGGTGCTCGATAATCAGCTCTGCAGCCTTGTCGCAGCTCTCCATGGGGATCATTACGGGAAGCGTTGTCGCCCACGGGATCGGGGGAGCGGGTGCATCGGTAAAGTTCTGGATCGCTTCTACTGTGTCGCTTGTACCGAGGTTGATGAAGGACTTGACAATGTTGAACGCTTCATCGAACATAAACTCATCTCGGGCGTTCATGCGATCGTTAGGGTCAGTGGTGGAGGCATTGCGAGAGCGTGATTTGAGGGAACGCTTGGCTTTCTTGTAGTAGTGCTTGAAGAAGATTTTGGTGACAGTGGGGGCGAGGTGGACGGCGGTGCCCGCCGTGGTGATCGTCATCTTGAAGGCTGGATGGTGATCATGCGAGGGACGGAGGAGGTGTCGCTATTGCCTCCTGTCTTTGCTGATGGTGATGCTGTCGTCGTCTAGGGTTGCGGATGTCTAGTGGTGGGTAACAGGAAAGCTGCGGATGTAGCCCCCTACTGTATAAGGGTCTGCTTCTGAAGAGAGGGCCATTGAAATGGCGCTGACAGGCCGGGTCAGAAGGGAAAATCACCGGCGGCTGTAGATTCGTGCTCGCTCTCTCTCACACACAAGCCAAGAGAAGGGATGTGTGCACGCAGGATGGACGAGCGTGTGGAACGCGGGGGTCAACAGATTTGCAGTTGGATGTCACCGTGCAGCGGCTCATGAATTTTCCCGATTACCTGGTATCTTACACCCTCATTCCATATCTAGCACCACTCCCTTCTCGGGACAGAATGCGAACGAACATGTTTTTGATAATGATTGAATCGTACACCGATACACCTTGACTATTGTTCTCATGCTTCTTCTGCTGCTCGAAGAGCGCTAGCCCGGGGACGTACAACGGCGTCTTTGGGCCTAGACTTGTCGCGTGCAAGGCCGCGAAAAGCAGGGAAGCGAGGATATCCGTCTTCACTGAGCTCAAAGAAGCGGTAGTTGATGATGCTTCCAATCGGCGGAGGGTCCTCTCGCTGAGCATCTGACATTCCCGTACCGACGCGGAAGACGGTGCCGCACGCCATACGAGCTACAAGGGAGCCGGTGCGTCCCTCGTGTCGACCAGAGCCATCTGCGTAGCCGATGACTTCTGCTTCGGCATCGTACCATGACTTGAGCTTGTAGAGGGTATTACCCCGTTGGCCTTCGTACTTGGATCGAGGTTGACGCAGCATCAGTCTGCATTTGCATAGCACAGAGAGTCTTTATATCAGTGGTGTTCTACAGTTTGGAGGAGTATCTCGTGTGGAAGGTGACTTACCCTTCGCCGCCTTTGAGCTCGACCAACTTCATGAGCTCAGCGAGATGGTCGCGGCCTTCGCACTTGATGTGCTTCACCAGCTTAATCTGTGGACCTTGAAGAGAGTCAATGTCGATACCATCGCTAGATCCGAAGCGCTTTTCGATTTCGGCCCAGCGCTCTTCTACGGGCTTCGAGCCCATCGAGGGAGCGTCGAAGATCTGAGGTGGTTGAGCAGGCCAAAAGCACGTCAGTGAGATTTTATCATCTGCAAGGATGAGGTCAAAAGAGCTACGGTACTTACCATGAACTTGATTCTGTTCCATTCGTTGGAGCCCTTCGATTTGCGCCGGCAGACATGGGTATATGCAGAGGGTACCATTCGATAGGTGAACCCGGATCGTGAGGAGTTCAGCATCGAGTAGACGTGCGGTCGCCGTGTCGACGTCGAAGTCGTTACAGAGTTTGAAGTGCGATCGAATGCAGAAGTGGAAGGAGCAGAGGGCAAAGCGGAATCGGGAAAAAGCCTGTCAGAATTTACTCTCCTTTCTTGCGCCGGATCTGAGGAACGAGCAGCTTCGAAACGAGAGGCGTCCTTGACTTTGTTTCGCTTGACCACCTTGCCACACCGGGGACATCGTTTCAAAGCTTTCATATAGGACGTTTGCCGATCTGATGGACAGGGCTCATCCTTGTTGATTTGAGCATGTCCGAACAGAGCCCGCAGGAACGAGTCAGCGAACGCGATGCGCGGAGACTTTAATCTTGACTTGCGCCTGCTCTTGCCCTTCGAAAAGCCCGAAAACGATCCCTTCCAAGATTTCCAGATGGAGAGCATCGCTGTTGAGCTCGCCGGAGCCGCATGCATTGCCGCATCCGTTACCTGCCCTATGCTGCCTGTTGAAGTGTTTACTGAACGTTCAACGCGCAGACGATCTTGACTAGCTATCCGACCGCCCACCTGCTCTCGCAACCATTGACGCTCCATCGAATCTCGTTCCAGGAAGTGGGAAAAGGTTCGCAAGCGTCCCAATCTTACAGTTGTGCGACAGACCTGAGAGGTCTGATCGAACGTGCCTCGTGACATCCAGAGTTCGCCGTCCAGAGTGATGTCCTTGGGCAGTCCTAATGTTCAGCGTGACGGAACAGTAAGAGAGAGAGAGGAAGGTTGAGTCAGTGGCGTTCAGAGACAAACTGAACGGCATTCCATGAATGTCGGCTTACGATTCTTCCACCATGTGGGAGCATTCCATTCAATCTTTTGACGGGAGTAGAGCCTCTGACCGTCCCAGAAGGCTCTTACGCCATCGAGCTTTTCGCTGATCCACCAGCCAGTTGGGTCCATCGCTCTGGACCTCGGCTTGGAAGGATCCGCATCGAGAAGCCATGGCTTTGCAAGTAGCAGGGAGGCCTGAGAGATAAGGCACGTAGTGGGATTCCGGTAGAGGATCAAGTCAGCATGATTTCACCAATTCCCAACAGTGTGGTGCAGGCCGGACTTACCTTGTCATCGTCATCGTCACAAGTCGGTTTCTTGCCGCGTCGTGCGCGTTTTGTAGGAGAAAGTTGCATATCGTCCGGGTCAAAGCCATTGCTATCATCGTCGCTGCCTTGAGGTGCAGGCCGAGTACGAATGACAGAAGGACTTTCGGTGACTGCAGCACCAAAAACCAATGCTTCGGGTGGAGTGCGGCGAGAAGGACCAGGCTGAGAGACCGTAAACTCTTCTTCTTCAGTTTCGGTGTCGCTCTCGGCTTGCACTCCGGTTCTGGACGCTGGCTTGGCTTGCAGAGCAGAGGTACTGCTCGAAGTGCCGATCTTGTCGATCGTGGAGTGACCGCGTGAAGGTTTTTTCGAAGTCGATGCAGGTTTCTTCAGGTTCGAAGTGGACGTCTCTGGTTGACTCTGCGAAAGCTGTCGGAAGTGGTCATCAAGTACATTCTTTGCTTGGGTGTGCCTGGCGTGAAGACCATCAGATGTTGTTCTGCGGAACTTTGTCTGCTCCCATACGGTGCTTTTGGCTTCCTTTGCGAGTGAGATCCTTTCTGTTTCGTACTGCTCACCGAGTATGTCTTTGAGGTGGGAGCACGTCTTCCGCATCTTGTCGCGCTCGGTGCTGAACTTCCATGCAGGACAAGAACAGACATAGTAACCTTCCACAAAGCGCTTGAGGATAAAAGTGGAGGCAGCTCCGCCTGGTTTCGAGATGCGGAAAGGCTCGTTCAGCGGAACGACGGCGAGTGGAGCTACATCCTTGGCATCCACACTTGTGCGGTATCCGTATTCGTCTTGACGGATCATGCGGGGTATATGCAAGACGGCAGTTTCTGTGTCAATGACATCCTCCATTGATATGCTGGTCAGCATCTTGAACAGACAGCGTTAGAGTGGATCCAAGTGGGTATATGCGGCGCCAGTGTCGAAGTGGAAGGTGGTGGTGGGAAGAGTGAATGCGATCGTTCCGCACTATATGCGCTTTAGCAGCTTCGTTTCGGCTGCATTCACGTCATTCGGTGACTTTCAAGCTGGTCACGAGATGAGCTGATCGTCGTGGTCCATCCAAGGACGGGAAGTGTGATGGTCGAGAGTTAAGTTGGCGACTACAGAGAGAGAAGGTTTGGTCGATCACGAGTGGCGCGAAAGGATTATGAGTTGAGTAAATGAATAAATGAAGGCAGTCTGCGAGTGACTTTGGACCCTGAACAAATTGCTGAGTCGGATAAATATCTCCACCCGAGTTTTAGCTGTCAAACAGAAAGAGCTCCGTCTTCCGAGTGTTGGTCTGTGTGTTGCGTTTGTTCTTCCAACATCATCCACCATCCATCTCAACTACATCACCTCGAGAACACGCACGTACAAGATGTCTACCATCAGCGAATGTGGGCAGCAGCTTGGTCTATCTACCGTTTGCAGTATCGCAACATCAGAGATTAGCTGACCCCCTTACATCTACCGATTCAAAATCTCATCTTGCACAGGGATTCCCGATGGCCTCATCCCACGATGGTTGCTCTTAGTCGCCGTCGTGGCTCAAATCAACGGCGCTACCAACTTCTTCAGCCCAAAAGCCAGTGCCAAGGTCTACTCGACCGCCGGTGCACAAAGTGAGTAGTCTCACCTTAGATCTCCGCAGTTCTGCCAAGGTTAACTGATGCTCATTCACCTCGTACTCCTCTTCGTCTTTTCCTGCGGCTGGTGATCGTACTGGTGACGATCCGCTCCTCGCTACGATCTTCAGTTACTCCCCTTTCTTCCCGACTTTTCGGTATCTGGAACTCCACCTCTGCCATCATTCGAGGCTATGCTGCCTACAACATCCATGACAAGGTGTGAGTATCTTCTCTCCGTCACCCGAGACTCTGACAACGTGTTGACTCCTAACAAATCATCACATCATACCTGCTATCATATGACACCAGTGCCTACGAGCTTGCCATGTGGTCTTTCGTCATTGCCTTGGTGCACTTCGTCTCAGAAACCTTTGTCTACAAGACGGCCAAGATGGGTCCCGGGATGATCAGCCCTTTGATTGTTGCTTGTAAGCGCTTTTCAACGTCTCTCTCGACCCATGGCTTGATTGTTGCTGATCACTTTCCTTCTTTCTTTCCGCTGATGGCTTCTTTCAGCTTCGAGTCTCACCGTCATGTACCTCAACTACGGACACTACGTCAGGTAACTCCTCTCAATCAAATACTCGTTCAAACGCACGCGGACGCGCGTCAGATATGTTTATAGCTAGGATTGACGCGAGATATCAAAACGGTTCTGAAAAGGAGCTTTTCGACCTTTGCATCAAGAGGAGTGTGGATGAAGTCGAAGGGTTTGGGAACATGCAATGCTGATAATGAATGAGTGGACGATCGAATGCAGGAGACGCGGCGAGCTGATCTAAGCTCAAATCGGGAGAAGATTATATGTGGACAAACCAGGCCATCAACAGCAATATGGCCAGTGAGCTGGCTACGGACGACGTCACGAACCTAAAGTCGAAGATGAAGCAACAAGGAGAAGGTGGAGAAAGAGCAAGCATCTGCGAAAGCATCATTTAGACGCCGCCAGGAGCGGGTTTGTCATCACAGGTCCAGGAGTCATCACGGTTGCCGTAGCTACCAACAACCTTGTATGGGTTGTATCGGAGCGTAGCAGCGGTGGTCTGACTTCCCTTGTAACCGTTCTGGCGCACAATTTGGACAGCTTGAGGGATGACAGTGTTCGGGGTACCGGCGACGGTCTCGTGGTTGAGGATGATAGCGTGGGTAGGAGCCTTCAGGTTCCTGTACAAGTTAAGGCCGAATTCTGTGCCGTAGCCGTTGGCATCGTTGCTGTCGTAGTTCCAATGAACGACGACAATGCCCCACCTGTTGTTGAGGTACTGCACCTGGTCATCTCGGATCGAGCCGTAAGGAGCACGTAAACAAGCAGGCACAACACCGAGGATCTTCCAAAGGGCATCCTCGACCAGCTGCACCTGACGGTCGAGCTGTTGGTTGGTGAGCTTGCTGATGTCAGGGTGACTCCACGTGTGCGAGCAGATCTGGTGGCCATGCTCGTAAGCATATCGCAGCCTTGCGACAGAGGCTTTATCATAGATGCAGCGGAAGTTGTTGCCGTTGACAAAGAAGGTTGCCTTTTGGCCACCAGCATTATCCAGAGTGTCGACAAGCTTTCTCATCGAAGTGTACGGACCATCGTCGAAGGTGATCGAGAGACAACTTTTGGTGGTGCAGCGGGTCTGAATACCGTCGACGCGAGCTCGCTTCACAAGCGTACCGGTCTTCGAGTCGGGGTCGAGATTGTAGAGCTTGTAGCTGTCGGGTGGCATCTTGACAAGATCCTTTCGAACATTCCCCGAGATCGTGTTGGGGATGGTGCTCATCGCCGTGGGCGAGGCGGTGGCAGGGGTGAGCAGAGCAGCGGTGAGGGCAGCACCGGCTGCGAGGACGGAGGAGAATCGCATCGTGGAGGTCTATTCCTGCTTGATGGTGGGGCGTCTATGGTGGAGAGGGGCTAAGGTGATGTAGTAGGAAGGCAAGGTGAGCAGGGAAGCCGTAGCGATCGAGAAAGTCGGGAGAGAGGGGAGATGAGGATGAGGATGGAGAAAGGGGAGCGGGGTTGAAGGAACCAGTCGAGTAATATACCCGGAGCTCTCATCAAGCGACCATCCGGAAACACACAGCTGAGGAGGAAGAGTTGCTCGTCAGAAAGTGCTGCATACCTCGCTCATCCTCAAGCACAACAAATCCTCGAGTGTGCTGGTGCCATTTCGTCTAGGCCGCAGCCCACATGAGGATGACCCCATCTCATCCCACGTCTTTTAGCACGATTCTTCACTGGGCCTGCCACAAGTGTGATATCTCAGTAACATAGCGGCCAATGCCACGGGAGGCGTTGGGGCGAAAAGAGCCGGCATGGAGAAAACCCACGCCGTACAAAACAGATACGGGCGTCTCAGTGTATGAAAGGACGGCCCGTTGGGAGTGGGTATGAGACCATGGTCGGGATCCCGTCGCCTTGTGTTTTCGTGGGTCCGGGACTTGGCGTTCAGGACAAGACTGGGTGCGAGGGGAAACAGGAGAGGCAGAGGACCGGCGGCATGTTGGATGAGATCTTTCTGTCGAAATCTTCTGAGAGAGGAGACCCAGGCCAGATATCGGTCAAGCAAATCACAATGGTTGCGACTTTGCCCAGAGTCAGAGCCGATTGAAACGAAGCCGCACGTTCCGGTAGGCACGTTCGGTAGGCACATTCCGGTAGGCACAGTTACCACGGATTCCTGACGAGACTACAGCCCACGAAGTAGCCTGGACGCCCGTCACTCCTGCCTAATGACCCCTATCAGAAGCCATGCCGCTTTGATCTCGCTACAAAGGCACCGCTGACCGAAGTGCACCGAGGGTCAACCCACGCCTCTCATGGTGATAAAAAGACGTTGTGTAGGATGGAGTGGGCGAAAGTACACCAGATGAGGCGCGCACTGATCCCGAAAGTGAAGAAGAGGACCACACCCAGAAGTGCCAAGAAAGCAGATATCTCGCAAGTTGACGAAGGACAGGAAGCTGGACAAAAGTGGGAAGTGTTGTGAAACGAAAAGTGCCAAGGCGAGCAGTGCAAACAAGGGTCTGCCGATTTACTACTGTACTGAGGTTCAATTTGGCGGCACGGTGGGGAGGTTTGTCGCCACGCCTGGGAGCGAACGAGCAGTAAGCGAGTTACGAGACAAGGGTCCCGCCCAGCTAAGCCTGCTCCCAAGCCCACAATGTCTACAAGTACAACTTGGCGGTTCCAAACGCTTTCATCATGGTGGATATGCATGTGCTGCTGCCGGCATGAGACGTTCGGATTGAGCAAGTCAAGGAACAGAGGCGGGAGTGGGACGATAGAGGGACCGTGAATTTACAAAGGGGGGATCGTTGTTCGACGTGGAAAACCCTGGGCAGTGTTTCGAGGCCTGACAAGCAGCCACACAAGATGAAGCTTTCGTAGAGCAAGAAATAGCCCCACTGTGTGGTAGCGATGGCGTTGTTCTCTTTTGGCACAGTGGATCGGGACCGGGCCAACATTCTCGAAGCCCACATTGGTCGGTGCTGCAATACCGAACTCGGCATGAAAGGAGAAAAGCCCCATCCCTTCCCACTCCGCTTGTCTCCGTTGTCGCAACCGACAACACCGTTTGTCAGGCGAATACAGGCCTTGGCATCAATATTTCCTCTCACGGGCTATTCTTGCTTTTGGTCACAAGGTCAAAGCAAGGTGGGAGGGAGGATCTGATCGCTTTGGTGGAGACCGATGATGGTCAAAGCGGCCATTAGTCTGACGATGTGCAGCGTTAGTGCGGGCGAGACGGCAAGCGAGCAAGCGATAGAAGCGTCCAGGTCTTCTCGCGCGAATACACGTCGCAGAGAAAGTTCGATAGCTATCTTGCAAATCTTTGCTTGTTCGGAAAAGCTAGTACTTAAACTAGCTTCCATCTAGATCTCCTCTTTCCTGCAACTACTTTAGTTACACCGTTACACCGCGCATATAGCCTGCGCATGTAACAATGCTCCCACATTCGCTCATTTACCACTACTGTATATACATATTGAGCGGAGAGCTCGAGGCTACCGCTACGTTCTTCTCTTATGTCAATATAGTATAGTGTTTTGCTCAATAGCTTGAACACTGTACTTCGACTGATATCTCCCGATAAGCGTCGCTAAGAGTCAAATCTTCCAACATGCACATGGCAAAGACTGTCTGTCTAGAGTTCGCAGACTGTCATCTTTGGATCTGCGATCGCACTCCGTCTTCGTGTCTGCAAATGAGCAACGAGTCGATGAAGGGATATCCGAGCAAGGAGATCAAAGGAGACTGATGCAGCACTAGCTTGGCGAGGTAAGGACGGGTATGGAGGACGCAGGTTTCATGCAGCGTGCTGCGTGGTGTGCCTACTCTCTCTCTCCGCTTTTCTTTGGAATCCAGAGTCTGTCGCCGTAAAAGATTGTCTTCCCCTTACCCTGTGTGCGATGAAGGCTGATCTGATCGACTGTGTACAAAGACATGTCGCTTTTCAGCAAGTGTATCTTCCCTTTTTGAAACCTGGATCGATTCTCGGAAGGATTTCTAAGACCACATCCTACCCGAAGTAAGGCGCCGTCAGAACCCGCAAAGTTGGCAGAACGGTGGACATTCGAGGTGTTATCGGACCAGTTGTCAACAACATCGATAAGTATACCCTCGATAATCGACACGGGAGCAGACAGAGTGTTGAAAGAGGTCGAGATGAGTAAACCGAGACGAATCGGGGGTAACCTTCCACCGAGTGGGATCACGATCAATCTCCACTCCTTGCTCTTCTCGCCTAGTAGTGCTGTTGGAGAGCTTCTCATCGTCGCTATGCCCGACATCAACTCGATTGTCTCTATGGGACAATTTTCAGACGCTCGTCTGGCATACCTCTTGCTGTGACAATCGGCTTGTTTGTGTGTAAACCTGTTTGATTGGAATTGCGATATGCTATGAGGACCTGCACTGGCAAAGCGCCCGGATCTCGTCAGTGCCGCTCTTACAGCATCCTCCGACAAAGACGCCTCTCCATACATCGGGAAAGCTGGTCCCGTTGCTCGCAGTGATTCTCTTGGCCAGCTTCATCAAGTTCGAAGCCCAAGATGCAGCCGAATTGTCACCCTCCAGCGCTCCAGCGTTCGATGGTGTAAGCCAAACTTTCCTGACTGCATCATACACCAGTCCACCATCAGGATAAAGGAACAACAAAGGCTTTTGCAATCCAACCCCGCTTCTCCTGCACTCGAGATCCAGCCCGCCTTCGCTAGCAGGTTTGTTGAGCACGACTAGAGAGGCTGACATGCGTTCCACCAGCTTCTCCAGCAGGTAAGGCTTGGTGCAGTTGATGCCGATACCGCTGACCGGCCAAAGCGAGTCTTGATCTTGCACTTGTGTGTCTGTGACAATCTGAACGAGCCAATTCATCTCTTCCTGCACTGCACCCTCGTCATCTGCAGCGTCTTCGTCATCGTCCTCGTCCATGTCGACGTCATCATCATCGTTGCTGGTCGACCTCGAGCTGACAGGTGGCCATGGTAGTCGGCGGTCGTCCGGATACGCCATGCTTATGTAGACCGGCTTCCTCTCGAGTGGCTTTCCTTGTTGTTGGTGACTCTTGACGACATTCTCAAGCGCCATTCTGAAAGCCAGGGCCTCGTCAGCACGAGGCACTGTCTCCACTGCAAGCACACCGACATCTTTCCAGCTCGGCTGCGCAACGAATGCTTCAATACGTCTCTGATGGAATGCTGCCATCTCCTCGAGCGATGGTTGCTGCTCGCGTCGTGGATCCGATTCGGGTAGGAATGTGCGTCTGTAGTCGCCTGTGTATTCTGCTCCGTTGCTGAGCATACCTCCGTATGGGCCAAGGCTCAGGCTGATGACTGGCCTTGAGGATGATGCTGCTGAGTTGACATTGTTGTATGTGTGCAGAGCATGGCAAGCAAGATCGACAGCTTTAGATATAAGATGTGATGCCGAGGCCTCGTCGTAGTTGGCCCGAGCAAAAGATTCTTGCGATGCTTGGTATGTAGCTGTGCCGATGATACCGGCGCCGGCTTGCAAATAGTGGAGATGCGCGTCAAAGATCCCCTTCTGTCCTTTGCCATCGCTGACATCGTCTTCCTTTTCATCAAGCAGACGTGCGCTCCAGAGCGGACCTTTGGAGAGGTCAAAGTTAAGTCCATCTTCGAGGTATGTCGCCAAACCACCGTCCAGAATGCCGATGCGCGAGGAGTCCAGCAGCGACTGCAGGCCGCTCTGGTCGATTGGCGTGGTCATCACCGTACGGTTGAGCTCCTCAAACGATGACGCAACAGGTTGATAGTGGTGGCCAATCCGACAGGATGATCGGGGCAATATTTTCTTCTTGACAACGTATTCGTGCTTCGTTCTGATCTTAGTCGACCCTGACTCCGCATGATCACACGACGCTTTCGGGACTATCTTATCAACTCCATTTTTCTGTCAAGAAAGGTGCGATCTCACACCCAACGTGAGAGCGAAAAAGGCACACGAACACGCACGGTTGACAGTATTAAAGCTCTCCTCTTCTTCTCTGTCCTCCCCAAAGTTGGCCGTCATTGGATGCCGTGCCGTCGGCAAGTCCTTGAGGTTGCATGCATGCCCTGGGGTCCAGCGCTTACGGCCATCCCATCCCATCCCATCCCTCGTCCCTGAAACAAGCACTGGGGTAGACAGAGCTCGTGTGCTCTAATCACAAGCCTAGACTAAGGCAACAGGAGCAACTTCTTGCGGAACCCTGCTCACTGCCCTTCTTGCTTTTCTCCTTGCACCTTCGCCGCTCGGTCACAGCAAAGACAACAACATGTTGATACCGATCGCCGTCTCATCGGTAGCAGCAGGTCTGCTCGCCGCCACCTCCTATCTTCCCTACAAAACCCACCTCAAGCTCCACGGCGAAGCCATCGATCCAGCCACGCTCGGCTTGAACCACAATCTCAACCTCAAGCACTGCACACCCCTGTCCACACGTCTTCCCGACGAAGCAGCAGGTTCTACCGAGCCCTCTTTCTGCGAAGACATTGCTATAGACCGCCGCACGGGCGTCGCATACCTGAGCTGCGATCCTACCCGACTTACATGGGATGCACGTACAGGCATTTACGAAGACGACAGCGGCAAGCTCGCCTCCGAGCAAGGCAAACCTGGTATATGGGCTTGGGACACCAACCGACGTAGCCTTCCTCGCAAGCTCTACATCTCTTCGCCTCCTCCGGAATACCCTCTAAAGGCACCGGCTGATCTTCAGTCGACATTCCACCCGCTCGGCATTGCGGTCACCGCCTCGCATCCTTACTTTGTCGAAGAGCCCAAGAAGGGCGAGGAGGCCCGGCCGGAGCCACCTGCCAACCTTGTGTTAGTGGCGAACAAGCCCTACGCGGACCGACCCGGCGTTGTGGACATCTTTGTGCATGATTTCGACAAGATCGGTGGCAAAGACCACACGACTTTGCGATGGATCAAGCGAGTGCAAGGCGAAGATCTGATCGGATCGCACAGCGATTTTGACACCCGCTTCAACATCGACCCTTTCCGCATTGCTATCTTTGAAGAACAGTATTCGGAGCGTATCGAACGAGCTTATCCCGATCCATTGCATGTTTCAGAAAGCCCAGATCACCTCGCTGGATTCCAGGACGATGACCCAGAAACGACTGCGAGCAAGTACATTCGCATTCCAAGCTTCTTTGTCACATCTCTACCTGATCGTAGCAGCAAGAGCACAGTAGAGACCTCCTCCGTCTTCTCAGCTGTCTGGGAGCCTATTGCGTCGTATCTCTCCTCACACTATTCTCGTGTGAGCGACTCGGTAACACGCAAGGTCTTCGTCCACCATTCGTCGATCAACAAGACCCTCTCCGTCCGATTGGATGGCAGTGATCCGGACCAGTGGCAAGGCTTCCCTCCCCTTATCCAGGCTTGGGATGGAGGAGGAAAAAAGGCCGGTTCAAACTCTTCTGCTACCGCTTTGTTCATCCCTTCCCTCACTTCTGATTCGTCGAAAGTGCAGGAATGGGAGCAACACTGGGTGCGAGGTATTGCCGGAGGAATTCGCGACCACCACGTCACAGTGAGGGAGACCACCAAAGACGGTCAACCGAACAACATACTTCGTCTCTACAAGACCTACACACCTTCCTTTGTCAACTTTTTCTCCATGGAGCACGAGAGTCCCATTCGAGCTCTTGTTGTCGATCAACACGGTCGAACTTGGACCGCGAGTAACCCCAGCACGCGCTCTGTAGAGGAGTGGATCGCATCGCAACGAGACGAACGCAGAAGACGTTTGGGTCTCTCCTCGGCGTCAGTCTCGAGCGTGCTATCGAGCTCAGAACGACCACCCAGACCAGCAGGAAAGATTGATCAGACCACTTTCGTCTTCCGTCACTTTGGTAGCGTCGTCGCGCATCCTTGGGAGACAGAAAAGCTCAGGCTTAAAAAGGAAAAAGGTGTATGGCTCAGGAAAGAGTATCACACGTTCAACATTTTCCAGAGTCCAGCTGAGACCAAGGCCCAGATCGAAGCTAGGAGTGAAGACGAGCACAAAGAGGGTGGATTCTTGCCTACGATTCCAACGGGTTTGGCGATCAACTTGAAGCAGAAGCTGCTCTTTGTGACGGGCGCTTATGAAGAGCGAGGTATTGCGATGTGTTCGCTACCACAGGACTGGGTCGAGCCTTGACCTCCCGTTCTTTCATCGAATGCGAAAAGTCACCCAAGAAAAGAAGCCCGAAAAAGAAGGCTGCGAAAAAAAGAAGCTGGCCTGCCTCGACGCGCTAAGCGCTGTAGAAATGTTGTTTGAAGATCCTTTCCAAAGCCGCGTTGACATCATCGGCGAAAGTTAAAGCTCCGCATAAGAGGTCGACTTCTCAGGCACCAGACATGGGCCCAACATCGCACCCTCAGACCCGTAACGCTTGAGCTGCACGTTGAGCTACTCTCTAGTGGCAGTCCGAAACGGAAGCGCTTTCCTTTCCTATTCTGGCAGGTCGCTGCAGCGGCTAAGCTGTGAATTTTCTTCTTGCAACTCGATTGCACTCGTCGACAGCTCCGTCACTGAGTACTTGAGAAAAGTGTAGCGGGTTTTCGAGTGTGAGTCAATCATAATGCTGCAAGCTTAGTTCAAGCGCTTCAATGCCGTCACTCATTAGACCGCTAGGCTTGGACGTTGAGTGTATCCGCCAAGAACAAGCTCCAACGCCCCCCCCCCCCGTGTTGCATTGTGGGAGCGCAAAGCTGGAAGCAGCTTGGTTGCCCTCCTCGCTGAGTTCAGCCATCCTTCTTCATCTGAGCCATCTCTTCATTCCATCGACTTCGCCCTTACTCCTTTCTTCTCACCATCACCACAACCAGTCTACTCAGCATAACGCTCGACATTCTTTTATACACACTCTCTTAAACCACACACTCTTTATAACACCTTCCGTTGACCAGTCTCGTTTCCCATCTTGGCTAGCAGCAAGCCTGCCGCCATCACCTCCCACAGCTCTCCACCTAGTCTGCCTCAGACCAGCTTCCCTAGCACCACCCACCTCAACTTAGAATCATGCCTAACTTCACACTCTCCCCCTCCAAACCCGCCAAATACAGCGACGCCAATGGTCGATACACCCGCATCGAAAGTGGTCAAATCCCTTTTCGCGGTCGTTCGCTAGGTGCCTCTCGACGAGGCAAGTACTGCTTAGCCGTCGCAGCAGCAGCCGCTGCCTCCCAACCTTCACACGCCAACTCGGCTTCAGATGATGAAAACATGAACGCAGCCAGTGTCGTTGCGCCTTCCTCAACTCGCAGGCGAAAGAAAGCTTTGACGCTGGAAGAGGTTTCTGCTACCGCAGGACGTCGTAGCATGGCCATGATCATGGATGACACTTCGCCCTCTGCGCCTGGAGTGCCTGATACCAGCTCAGGAAGCGGTACGAGCAGCAGTGCGTCCATCTTTGTCTCTCATATGCAGGGCATCATCTCTCTCATCGGAGTCATCCTCCTCCTTATTCTTGTGAGGTTTGCTAAGATCTCAGTGGATAACGCGACCTATGTTAGGGGCGTACTGAACATGTTGACTGGTCTGGCAGCTAGTGCTTCGGCGCATAAGCTTTCGATGACTGTTGCTGTTTCTTCTGTCGCCTCCGTCCGTTCAGCTTCCTCGGGGTCTTCCAAGCCGCCTTCAGCTGCTGTCACAGTGGCAGCGATGGGGTTGACTGGCAACCAAGCGTTCAACTTGATCTTTGGCAGCGATCAGTTCTTTCAAATCGTCGCATTCATCGAGGCCATCTGTTCCGCTGTCGCTTCCTACATGGCAGGTTCATCCATTGTTACGAGCTTGACAGATATGAACAGGAACGGCACACCGTTGCTCGAGCTGGACATGAGCCAAGCAGGGACACTGTGGGGTATCTGCGGGTTGTGGATCGTGGCGTTGGCGTTGCATGCCACAACGGCATTTGCGAATAAGAGCACCATCCAAACTGTGCAGATGGCAAGTCAGGAAAGCATGAGAGAGATTGTTGCGGTTATGCATACCGAGAGCGTCTACTCGGGTAAGCAGTAGCTCCAGTCCCGGCTTCCCTAGTGTTTTATGTCTTTAAACGACCCTCTTTCCTGTGTATAGACAGTCCTGGTCCCTTTCATCCTCATGTATCCAGTAGATCCGCACATCCACTTTGTCGAATCCAATCTTATCATCCACAACCGAAAGCTGAGAATTTGAGCGAGCGATTGTATTAGCAAAGCCTTAAAAGTGCGTCAGGTATAATCGATGAAAGACCGGTCATATCGAGTGCGTGGCCGGTTGAGGGTCTAAGATATGCGAGCGTGAGCTGTGTGGGATTCGATGAGATTACTGGGCGAGGAGCTTCTCGATGGTAGGAGCAATGGCGGAAGGCTTGGTGTTGGAGCCGTAGCGCTCAATGACGTTGCCCTGCTTGTCGACGAGGAACTTGGTGAAGTTCCACTCTGTGGTGCGTTGAGACGGAGGGGAGGCAGAGGACAAGAACGTTAGTATATAAAGCCGAACTGATTGCGAGAAGAGAAGGGTGAATATGACGTACTAATCATCTCGGTGCCAAGGATGCCGGACCTTTGCTTCTTAAGGAAAGCAAACACCTCGTTGGTGTTGGATCCGTTGACGTCCGACTTGGCCATCATGGGGAAAGTGACACCGTAGTTCTATCGATATACGAGTGCAATGCAACAAGGCGTTGTCAGCAACCTTGGCATACATTAGCCTTTAACTTGACGAACAAACTTACACGCTGGCAAAACTCTCCGATCTTGTCATCGTTCTCTGGATCCTGACCTGCAAACTGGTTGCAAGGGAAACCAATAATTTGCAAACCCTGATCACCATACTTCTTGTTCAACTCTTCCAACTCAGCAAACTGAGGAGTGTAACCACACTTGGAAGCGGTGTTGACGACGAGAACAACCTTGCCCTTGAGCTGGTCAAAGGTGTATTCCTCCTGAGAGGGCTTCTTGGCTTTGAGATCGTAAAATGTGACCATGGTTGCGATGCTGCGTTGGATGTGCGAGAAAGTGAAAGGTCTGGACTGGATGTGGTGGAGGTGGAAGGATGGTCGGAGGAGATTTCGGCTCATTTGTGATGGGTGAGGAGAAGAAGGAGACCGGGATAATGCGAGCCGGAGCAAGGGTTTGAGGATCGGCACACGGCAGAGCGATACCAGAAGCTGTTTGAGTGGTTGATTACGCTAGAGGCTGGGAGTGTTATTTCCGGCAACACAGCGCAGCAGAAGAAGTTTCACACTTGCACCGGACATGAAAGAAACAGAGCACATGTGGAAGCTGCTCGAAGCCAGGGCTCATTGCCGTGGCCGTGAGAGACACAGGCTATCAATGACTGACACCCAAGCCTAATCAGACAACCAAGTGCATTACAAAGCGGAGAAAAACAAGCATGTGCATGCAGCAACATCACAGCGAAGGACGATGAATGAATGGATAACTGATGGTGATTGGATCGACAGAGCTCAACTCAGCTGATTTCCTTCCTTTCTGCTGCAGTGGGCGGCGGCATTTGTGCTTCGACTAGCCGATGTGAGCACAGCGCAAAGTTAGTTTGGCGACTCGAATGCCGAAAACCGCGGCAACCCAAGCAGGCCCACAGCAGCAAAGAGACACCAACACATACGATGAGGTTTCTCATCGGCCTGATTTCCAGCTCGAGTGAAGATCGAATCGGGAGATGCAACCTTTGTCTCCGGCTATAAAAGGCTCGTTCGGTCATCACCGAAGAGAGAGAAGTCCTGCAGGATGCAGCTCCCCGAGCAAATAGCCGTGTGCCACCGCTCTCTTTTGGTGTGGACCCATTCTCCACGGCTGCTCGGAGGAACGGTTCAAAGTCAAGCCGATGCTTGTGTGCACTCTAACAGCTGCTCGAGCTCAGTACTATCGGCAAGCGTTAGAGGTGTGCAGTCCGAAGCAATCAGTCGAGGCAGTTCGTCCTATCTCTCGTCGTCTCTTCTTCTCGAGCTGCGTCCACCATCGACCGCAGCAAAAACAAATACGGTCCAAGATGACAATGTCACCCGTCCCGATTATCATCGACACAGATCCAGGAGTCGACGATGTGCTTGCTATCCTTCTAGCTCTCGCTTCACCTGATGAAGTCTCGGTCAAGGCGCTGACACTTACCTTTGGAAACACAACACTCGACCATGCCTACGCAAACGTCCTGCGTACCGGCGCGGTCCTGCAGCGACATCTTGCAGACCCTGCAACCTCTGACGCCGTCAAGCACCGATATCGTAACTTCAGTGCCGATGCTGACCCCATCATTGTGGCTTCTGGCTCAACACAACCGTTAGAGGGCAAGATGTATACCGCCTCCTACTTTCACGGTCGAGATGGACTCACTGGTGTTCACTGGCTTCCCAACGATCCTTTTCCTGTCCCAGAGAAGCCAACAGCCCCCCTGGCTCCAACCGAAAAGCATGCAGCAGATGTCATTTTGGATGTGATTCGGCAGCACCCACCTCAGACTGTCCGCATTGCAGCTCTCGGACCGCTCACCAACCTTGCAACAGCCTTCCGCAAGGATCCGGAGACGTTCGCCAAGGTGGGCGCTATCTCTGTCATGGGTGGAGCTTTCGATGTGCCCGGCAATACATCGCCTGTAGCGGAGTTCAACTGGTATGCAGACCCTTATTCAGTTCGTGTCCTCATTGATGAGGCTCCCCGAAACGCAGCCTTGCAAGGGAAGCGATTGCCCATCCAAGTGTTGGCCCTCGATATCACTTCCAACCACACCGTTCCATACTCGAGGCTGGTGAAAGCGACCTACGAGACGCCGAACAACACACCACAAGGCGCAAGCCATCTTGAAAAATTCATCGGTACCTTCCTCACCCATCCTCGAGCATATACGAACAATTTGGCTGCTCCGCAAGAGTTTCACCCTGACAAGCATGACCTTTTCCAAGCACATGATCCCTTGGCTATCGCTCATGCTATGTTCACTCCCATGCCCTCAGCAGGAAAGATCGATGGGAATGGGTGGAAGCACGCAGAGAGGAGATTCCAGATCGAGACATCAGGTGACCTGACCAGAGGGTTTGCAGTTGTTGATAGGAGGTTTACCGCGAACGGCAGCAGTAGAAAGACAGGAGGAAATCGAGCTGAGGATCTCGAGCGCGAGGAGAAAGAGTTTCATACCATTGAAAAGCCTGATGTTGCTATTCACAGGACCTCTACGACAACGGAGGACAAGAAGAAGGATGGGGAGGAGTCGCAGATCGGGCTGGTGGACGAAGTTGTAACTTCGCCTGGAGCTGATTGGTTTGCCAAGATGTTCCTAGAGCGCATCGGTCTATAGACCTGACTTGAATGAAGCTATCTATAACCTTATACCACAGACCACAAGGCGTCTGAATGCTGAGACGCTGAGCAATGTTAAGGGATCAGGCAGTATCTGTTCGAGAGTAACTGAGTCGATGATGTTAGATGAGTAAATACATGAAATATAGTGCGTATATATAGATGATTTGTCTGCCGAGTGTGTGTGAGAATATGGCTAAGTTGAGTGAATCTATCATGTACGGCTTGAAGGGGATGTCCTTTCGGGACAAGAGAGAATCGTCGAGTACAAAGGGGATGGGGTTGCATGAGAATGTTGTAACCATAAATGGAGTACGTTGTCGAGTTTTGGTGAAACGGAGGAACAAAGGTATTTGAGAGAAATGAGAATCAAAGGGGACTCGTGAGAATGAGAAAGGATACGCGGGTTTTAGAAATCAGTTGGCGAAATGAGACGCCCGCGTCGAATTTTAACTGTCCCCCTCGCCAGCTGAACAAGCGGGGCTTTGGCAAGTGAAGCCTAATCGCTGACGTGCAGTAGTCATTAGGTGTCGGCTTACTGGCTTGGTCAAGAAGTCTGCAACATTATCAAGGGTTTTGACATATCCGATATCTACTTCCTTCTCTTGGACTGAGAAACGAAGGAAGTGGTATCTAGTGTCGATATGCTTAAGTTTGGCATGATTAACTGGGTCTCGTCCTACTTGTATACACCCAGTGTTGTCTGTTAGGATCTTGGGTACGAAATCTCCTATATCCAGGCCTCGTAGGAGATATCTATAGAAAAGTGCCTCTCGAGAGGCTTCGGATGCTGCTACAAATTCGGCTTCGACGGCTGATAGGGATACACATTTTTGAACATGAGATTTCCATCCTACCAAGCTTCCGAATATTAGGGTGACGGATCCGGAGGTGCTGCGTCGGTCGGTATTTGGGTCAGAGGCCCAGTTTGCATCTGTGTATGTTACGATTGGGGGGGTGTTGGCTTTATCATTTCCCAGGGTAAGAATCTCGTCTTTAGTTTGATTTAGATACTTGACAATCTTGAGGGCTGCTTGCATCGCTTCGGGGGAGGGCCTAGATATATGTCGAGCAAGGGTATTCACTGCAAAGCAAATATCTGGTCTGACAGTATTCGAGACCCACATTAGTTTGCCAACTAATGACGGGTACTGTTGTTTGACATCTGCTGGGGGTGTGTAGTTGGGTGACATGATAGGTGGAGATGTGTCCATTGGGCTTCGTGTTTTTTCTCCATCTGGTAGCCATTCTTTGATAATTCCTTCAATATATGCTCGCTGATCAAGGCTAATTATTCGCAATTGGCGGTTGCGGGTAATTTTAATTTTGAGGAATTCCTTGGCTGGTCCGTTGTCTGTTATTTTCCATTTGTCGGTAATTGACTTTTTGATAGTATCAATTAGGCTCCGTTTTGGCCCCGTGATGAGCATGTCGTCGACGTAAACAGCGATGATTACTTTTGTTTCGCCAGTCCCCCTGAGATAAACACATGGTGCACAAGGGAGACTAAGGAAACCCATGGATCGGAGGTGGGCATCTAATTCTAAATTCCACTCTCGGCCAGATTGTTTCAGTCCATATAGTCCTTTGATCAATTTATAAACTTTGCCTTTTGGGATGTCGGCTCCTTCGGGAGGTTTGAGAAAGACTTCGTGGTGCAGATCAGCATTGAGATATGCCTGGGTGACGTCGATGGAATCTAATTCCCAATCCTCCCGGGCTGCGATAGTGAGGATTGTGCGGATAGCATCTTGTGGGACGACTGGGGCAAATATTTCATCGTAGTCTACGCCAGGTCTTTGGGAAAATCCTCTGGCACAGAATCGTGCTTTATACTTGATTGGTATCATGTTTGCGTCAGTCTTTATGGTCAAAACTAGTTTAGAGTCGACTAGGTTTGTGTTCGGAGGTCTGTCCACTATTTCCCAAATGTTCATCCTTTCGAGTCCATCCATTTCTGCTTTGATTGCCTCTTTCCAATGGGCTTGGTTTTTACTGTTTAGAGCTTGCTTGACTGTTGGTTGGAGTACTGGTGATAACAGTTGTACTTCGGCCTGGTATATCGGGTTTGGTAGGTCAATCAATAGGCCACGTTCCCTCAAACTTTCTTGGAAGTTTCGTATGGTTTCGTCGTCTGGCCAACGCCTTGGGCATTTTCGGAGTAGTATTGCAATTGTGGTCGGGTGCATCCAGGGTCGCGATTCCCATGCACTATGGAATTGATTGAAATAGTTTTGGTATTTCCTTAGTGTTTCATTCGAATCCAAGTATTGCTCGCTAACCTGTCTGGAGAGAGTCTTTGGGTCCGGCATGGGTGAAACTTCACGAGAGGGTCGGTGCTCGAAATTTGTTGTTCCGTCTGAGGCTTGTCCTGTTGGTGTTGTCGATATTTCAGAGGGCTCTGAGTCTTCTGGTGATAGGTTGGGTGAAAAAGGGTCCCCCTCGAGCATCAGATCCTCTTCTGAAGGGGGGTGGTAAATGTCGTCCAGGGGTTGGGAGAGTTCTTCATCGAATTCATCCTCTTCTGAGTATGAGAGATCTTCAATGTCGGCAGTGTTGTCATAGAAAATGGCATCCGTTTCTTTAATTGGCATTGCGTCGGTCCTATCTTCCCAGCATTGATTTTCCAGGAATCTTACTGAGTTGCTCCAGAATACGCTGGGATTGTGGTTGGGAGATAAAAGTTTCCAACCTTTATGCTCCTCATCATATCCTACAAAGATAGCTGGGATTGCTGAGTCCTCGAGTTTCTTCCTTTTTACCTTGGGTATATTTACCCATGCTAGGCAGCCAAAAGTTCTAAGTAGTCTGAATGGTTTTCTGGGATCTTTGTTGTAGAAGACCTGATAAGGGATTTGATCTTTGACATTTGGTAGCAAGTTCTTCGTGTAGGCTGCAGCTTCGATTGCGTATGGCCAGAATGTTTGGGGGAGTCGGTGGGTGTGCAACATTGAACTCATGATGTTTCGGATCGTGCGTATGGTTCTTTCGGCCTTGCCATTTTGTTTGCTGGTATAGACTGATGATTTCTGCCACCTGAAGCCAGTTTCATTTTGCCAATGCATGGCGACATTTGAGCACCATTCTCCTCCATTATCAGAGCGTATGGTTTTCAATTGTCGTCCAGTTTGAATCTCGGCATATTTGATCCATTCTTGAAGGACATGGAGTGCGTCGGACTTCTTGCGTAGGGGTTTCACATAAGTGAAACTGGAAGCATCGTCGATTGCTACCAGCACGCAGGTAAATTCGGTTTGTTCTGAAAAATGGGTCGAGAGGTCGACGTGGACTAGTTCTAGTGGGTGACTAGAAATGGTTCCTTCGCCTTTGCCCATTCTCGCTTTGGTAGATTTGGTAGCTAGGCAGTCGTGGCATGTAAGGGAGTGATTGGGTTCGGCATTTATTCCATATAATTTCTTAATTATGGAGCTTTTATTTCGTCCAGGGTGTCCAAGTCGTTCGTGCCATTTTGCTTGCGGCCTTTTGTCCGGATTTCTTGGGGGTGCTATGGCGTCGAAATGTTCGGGTAGATCTTTGATTATTTCGTCAATATTTGTGAGAAGGGCAGAGGTTTGATTTCTGTGTATTTCCCATTGTTTGCGTCTGGGGTTAAACGAGGCAGTTGTTTTTGATTTGTTCGGCCAGGTGATAATGGCTTTGGTTAGGTTGAAGGTCACTCGTGCACCATCTTTCAGCAGCGTATGGACAGAGATTAAATTACTGTTGGCTTCTGGAACATAAAGTACATCATGAAGAACTACTTTAATTCCATCCAACATTAATTCTATCTCTCCTTTGGCTTTAATTCGAAGCTTGCGGTCTCCAGCAGTATTCACATATCCTAGGCAGGGGGTGAAGGAAGAGAACATTGATTTATTGCAGGCGACGTGATCGGTTGCACCTGAGTCGACTATCCAATCTTGGATGTTGGTCGATTCAAGTGAGACTCGATAAGCTGAAGGGATGGTGCACCAAATTTCCTAGGCAGGGGTTGAACTGGTTTGGTCATTTGGGTAGGTACGGGGTCGGCGAGGTTTGGGGCATTTCTTGGCGATGTGTCCGGTGTCGAAGCAGTTGTAGCACTTTGGGGCCTCTCCGTTGGGTCCAGCCTTGCCATTCCAGTAGCTTTCAGGGTACTCTTCAGTCTGTGAACTTTCGACCACCCTGATGCTGCTGGATGCCGTTCCGGGGGCAGCAACTCGATGGATTGGCTTCATTTGCATCTGTTCCTGGCATTTGAGCAGTGCAGCAGCAACTCGATCAAAGTCATGGGTGTTGCCCATGCATTCGAGGGTATTGATATATGTCGCATAAGATGCATTGTATCTAGCTGAGTTGATTAATGTTTGTATTTTCATCAACTGGGGCAAGGGATGTCCCATCGTGTCGGCTTTGGCCCAGTGATTTCGAATGTCTTCAATGAGTTTCCGAACATCATTGTTGTACATTCGAAGGCGGCCAGCGTCTCGAAGTATAGTGGCTTGGTCTAGATCGTCGTTCTTGAGGAGGTTGGTTTTGATTTGCTCATAGAGCTCGTGGAAAGTCCATGGCGTAGAATCCTTGGGTCTAGCCAGGATGTAGTTCAGGTTGTTCGGTCCTTCGATTTCGCAGACTCCAATCAGAATCATCTTGAGTCGCCCATCAAGGATTCTGTCGAATTTCTCGTCGCCAGGTTTGACTTTTCCTTGGAGGTGTCGGAGAGCGTCGCTCCAAGTGTCAATAGCGTCTAGGAATAATGGGTTCCAAACGTGCCAGTTCTTGATGTTGAGCTTTGGGGAGTAGTTCGATTCGGTCTTGCCTAGTTATCGTATGTCGAGGTCGGGGAGTCTTCGTTGGTTTTGGTATTCTTGAGGTATCGAGTTGCTGTCGTTTAGTCGGGAGCGGCGTGGTTGCGGTCGGCTTTTTGCCTTTGTCAATTTAGAGCACTCAGACTCTTAATCTGTTAAGGGATCAGGCAGTATCTGTTCGAGAGTAACTGAGTCGATGATGTTAGATGAGTAAATACATGAAATATAGTGCGTATATATAGATGATTTGTCTGCCGAGTGTGTGTGAGAATATGGCTAAGTTGAGTGAATCTATCATGTACGGCTTGAAGGGGATGTCCTTTCGGGACAAGAGAGAATCGTCGAGTACAAAGGGGATGGGGTTGCATGAGAATGTTGTAACCATAAATGGAGTACGTTGTCGAGTTTTGGTGAAACGGAGGAACAAAGGTATTTGAGAGAAATGAGAATCAAAGGGGACTCGTGAGAATGAGAAAGGATACGCGGGTTTTAGAAATCAGTTGGCGAAATGAGACGCCCGCGTCGAATTTTAACTAGCAAGTGAGGTCCGCAATGGTTGCAATCGGGCAATGATCCGATCTGACAGATCATCGGAAGCTGAACATCTCGATCCTGCTCGTCCGAAACGCGACTTTTGTGTTTTTCACGTTGCTTCGGTTAGAGTCAGATTTGGTCACTTGGCGTCTCTACACCGGCTTCGCAAAGAGCCTGAAAAAGCCGGTTCAGTGGGAAAGTTGCTTGAGTGGCTCTGACATCCTCACCTGCTGCGTTCAGACTTGCTCGCGATCCAGCAACATGAGCTAACGTCACAATCGGGTCCTGATGGTGTCTGCTTAGCGTGTGTTGGAGACCTGGCGGCTTGAGGGATGTGCAAGACCTGGCTTTTGTCGTGTCTCCGTTGAAAAAGTGCATGGCTGCTGCTGTTGTCGTGCAGCACATTTCTCCACACCGAGGCATAGACAGGCACCTCCGGTTATGGCCAGCCAAAAGCTCGCTTCTCCAGAACCGGGTACAGGTTGCCTCACCTCCTTCTCCTGCCCTTCCTAATCTCTCCGAGCCCTTTCCAACATTATCCTTCTTTCTTCTCACCCAACTAAACAAGCTTCACCTTACATCACTCCTAGTCGGTCCTTACTCGGAACCAACACCACCTCAAACACACCCTCTCACACCGCAACAAACTCTAGAACAGCAACCATGTCCGACGACTCTTTCATCCATGCTTGCGCCGGCGGTGTCGGTGGTATGGTCGCCATGACCGCCACCTATCCCCTTGTTGGTATCTCTACCCGTGCTGCTGTACAGTCCAGCAAGAACCCAGAGGAGCCTATGGTCAAGGCTGCGCTCAAGATCTTGCAGCAGGAAGGTGTCGCCGGTCTGTATGCTGGTCTCAGCTCGAGTTTGATTGGTATTGGTGTTACCAACTTGTAAGTGCCAGCATGCGATCGAATAGTGATCGCTCCGAATGTACTGTGAAGCAATACTGATGATCTTGCTCTTATCTCTGTGGATGAAATCATGCGCTTTGCCTTGACAGCGTCTACTACTTCTTCTTCGAAAAGTGCCGAGAGACCATCCTCAAGTCCAAAGCCAAAGTTGCCGCTGCTGCTGCTACCTCGGCCACTGCTACCATCGCCAACGGTGGAGCCTTGACCACCTTCGAATCCATCCTTGCAGGTCTCATTGCCGGTACCGCAACCACCGTTTCCACCAACCCTATTTGGATCGTCAACACGCGCCAGACCGTCCGCGTTGGCGCCACCGACCCCAAAGCCGATCCTAAGGCCGCTACCCACCCTGCCACCTCTCCTGTGGTCAAGAAGCTCGGCTTCATCCAAACCATGCAAAAAATCATCCGCGAGGAAGGTCCTCTTGCTCTCTGGAAGGGTCTCGGACCTGCACTTGTGTTGGTCATCAACCCTGTGCTCCAGTACACTGCTTTCGAACAGTTGAAGAACTGGGTCGTCAAGACTCGCCTCGCGCGTGCTAACGGCAGCAAAGTTACGCTGAGCGACTGGGATTTCTTCTGGCTCGGTGCTCTCAGTAAGCTCTTTGCTACAGGTCTGACATATCCCCAGATCGTCATCAAGAGCAGACAGCATGCTGGTAGCAGCAAGGGTGCTAGCACCAACATCTGGACCGCCATGACCGAGATCGTCAACAGGGAGGGTATCACAGGCCTCTATAGAGGTATCACTAGCAAGTTGCTTCAGTCCGTTCTGACAGCTGCCATCCTCTTCTTGGCTAAGGAGAAGGTGTTTAACATTACCAAGGCTGTAAGTTGCAAAGCGGACAAGTCGCGGTTCTGGTCGGAGCGATCACTGAGATTTCTGATCCTTCTCACCCTTCGTTGTCTATTTTGGATTGCCAGCTCGTTGCTCCTGTCGCCGCCGCCACCCCTGTCAAGAAGTAAAAAAAGGCGAGCGTTCAGAGCTTACACTCCAAAACGCCCGTTGCCCTTGTGTACCTCCACCCGATCCTATCCCTGTATTCCCAATACCTCTGTTCTTGTTGGGATGAAACCAGAAAAGAACCTTCTTGTATGTGGCTGCTGCGTTCCGCCAGATTCAGAACGGAAGAAGTAGAATATCGCACGTAAAGCGTTTGCTGTGAACCCAGATGAGATTGCTTTGCACCCTAAAGACTAAGAGCCGCGATAAGTGGTGTAAGAGAAAGGTGAAAGCAACAACGGAATGTGATAGTGCGGATCTGGGCTGTCTGAGAGCTGGAAAAGAATCTGCATTCCACGTCGACATCAGAAGATCCGGCAGCGTTAGTATTTCTGCATCACCGATTACACCACTTTGTGTCGCTGTACTCACCTCAACCTGAGGATAGAAAGTCGCTCTCCCGGCCTTATCAAAATACTCTCCGGTGAAGAAAGTCATCCTGTACACTCCCTTTGCTACCAGCACCTTTTTTGTGTCTTGATCTGCGATGAGATCAGCACATCTTCCGTCGCTGTTGGTTGCACCCGTTGCTAGAACACGGAATTGTGAGTTTTGAGGAGAGAGGGCTTCCAGTTGGACTCGGACGTTTGCGGCAGGTTTTCCGAGGGTCGAATCGAGAACGTGGCATGTGATTGGTGATTTGGACATCCTTGCTGCCGTCTAAAATGGTAAAGTCGAAAGCCAGATTGAGTTGGTGGTGGTTGTGATCAAAGATCAAGCGAGATGAGGAAGGGAAAGGAAGCACAGACCAACGACGCGGGGAGTAACTCGAACCCTGAACGAAATTAATGCTTTCGCACTTGGCCAAACAGTTGAAGTTATGCGATACACCTCTTCGTCCGGGCTACGTTCTAGCTCCTTTCACACTGGTGTATGGTAGATGCAATGCTTAGATTTAGATTGACTAAGATTACAGTAATGTGAGAGTATATATATCTTCACTCTGTTCATGAGAATGGTTATCTACACCCTATGAACTAGGTGTGTCATGAGGAGCTTCAGCATTTTCCTCCTTAGTCTCAGCATTCCTCTTTCTAAACATGTGCTGATTGGTTGCCACCAAATTTATTATGCATGCATGATCCTCGGCCTGTCGGTGGCTTGGCTCTCTTGCATGGTTGTCATTCTGGCACAACTTCAACTCAAACACACACCATGGTTACGCTTTTTGGTCGATTCACACCTCACATCTCATCATATCAATCACACAATCACAATCTTGCGTTGTTTCACGGAGGAGCAAGGAAGTGCTTAGATGGAAGCGAGCTGAAACTAATCGAACATGATCTTGAGCTCTGCCTGCTTGACAAACATCGCAGTGAGTGCCAGACTGATGCACGCGGGTATCAGATCGAGACGCACAACAGAGAAGATCCAAAGCGTGCCTAGTGGTGCGACTCGCTGCACGACCACGTCGTACGATGACTGTCGACGAGAAAGACGTAAGGAGAAAGGTTGTCAGGTACAGCTCCGAGAATCTGTGAAGAGTCGAGGTTGAGATTGGCTCACCTTGTTGACAATGTAGATGAGCGAGCAACCGCATGCTAAGCAGATCAAGAAGAGAAGCCACTGTATCGCTGCTTGCTGCTTGGTTGTGAGGTCTGAAGGGGCGAGAGACAATGAGGGAAGAGTCAGTCGATGTCGATCACGGCAGAGTCAAGACTGCTGAACAATCGGCGAGGTACCTGGAACTTACTGTAGTGAATAAAGAATGCGAGCACTGCAAGAAGGCAACAAGCGAATAGAAGGGAAGAAGTCAGCAACAAGCGCACGTCATGCCTGCCTTTGCGTCTCGTATACTCACCAGGAAGAGCCCTAACCAAACGTATCAACTCATCGTGCAACCCCACTGTCTCACCGTACTGCTGTCGCACCAGCACATCCAGCAGCGTGTACATGAATCCAAACGGCATAGTCCAGATCACCAGATCCAGCATGCTCTCCACTTTTGGGCTCATCTCGGTCGCTGACTGCTCCTCCAGCAATCGGTTCGCTGTATCGTCTCCATCAAACTCGTGATCTGATGCAATGCCATAGTCGTCATCCGAATCATCTTCCTCTTCGACGTTGCCTGCCTCCTTTCGCTGTGCTTTGGACTTCCTTTTTCTGAGTGCATCAAGTTGAGCTTGGGAGTCTTCCATCGTGACAAAGTCTTTGGGCAGACCCAGCTTCTCGATGAGGCCAGATTTGTGGAGGATCTGCTCTTGCTCGTCTTGCGTCAGACCTGCTCGTGAAGCCTGTTTAGAGGAAGATGCGGAACGGTGCGCATCGTCGCTGTCGGAACCGTCTTGTATCTCCGTGAGACGAGCCATCTTGACATGAAGGGGTAAAGTGAGTGCGGAGTGTCGGACGAAGGATGATTGTTGCTTGAGAAGATTTTCGAAGCTCTAAGAAGTGAAGCAAAACTGTCCATGTGCTCGCAGACCAACACCCACACGACCTGTGCTTGGACCCTGAAATTCAGCTAGGACTGCTTTTGATGAAGTTGACGTCGACAACCTTAATCGACTACATTCGGCTGACCGCTTCTCAGCTTGAGCCTTGACCCTTCCACATTCTCATTTACAGGTCCACACGCAAGAAAGCGAGATACGATGAGCATTGCTGATTGTTCGGGACTCAGAGGGTCGGAGACATTGCAAAGTCTGAGACATGGGCGTTACAGAAACATGATACGTGTCTTCAGAACATGATAGAGCCTTCTTGGTTGTAGATTCGGAAGGCATGGCAGGCTTAAGGATGAGCTGAGACGATCAGCAGTCGTCCTCGTCGCCGCCGCGACCACCGTTGCCACCATTTCCGCCATTGCCTCCGTTACCCCCGTTGCCCCCGTTACCGCCATTGCCGCCAGGAGCACCAGGACCGCCAGGACCGCCAGAACCACCATCGCCACCGTTGCCACCGTTGCCACCGTTGCCACCCTCACCGCCATAGCTTTCAGGAGGGCTGCTAGACCAACCGCCATGGTGTTTGTAGTCGCCGTTGCCACCGTTGCCACCATTGCCACCGTTTCCACCGTTGCCACCCTCACCGCCATAGCTTTCAGGAGGGCTGCTAGACCAACCGCCATGGTGTTTGTAGCCACCGTAAGATCCACCATAGCCGCCACGACCTCCAGATCCACCATAGCCACCAGGGCCTCCATATCCACCATAGCCGCCACGACCTCCAGATCCTCCATAGCCGTCAGGACCTCCATATCCACCATAGCCGCCACGACCTCCAGATCCACCATAGCCGCCACGACCTCCGGATCCACCATAGCCGCCACGAGGCTGATCGTAGCCTTCATCATCATCACCATCGTCGTCAACGTCAGGACCGCCGGGTCCGCCACGACCGCCACGACCGCCACGACCACCAGATCCACTGCGAGGGTAGTATCCGGTGCCGTAAGGCTCATAAGGTTCAGGGTAAGGATAGCCGCCATAAGAATGGTGTTTGTACGGGTAGCCACGGTAGGGGTATCCATAATATCCCCGAGGGCCACCACCATCGCCGACGCCGACGTGAGCATTTGCACCGGCGAGACCACCAATGCCGACATTGACATCAGCATCGGCACCAACGCCATGGCCACCGCCAAGAAGGCCGACAGCAGCAGGAACAAGACCAAAAGTGCGACGCTCGAGTTCGGGGCTTGAATGCTTCGAGTCTTCGAGGTTGCGCTTGCTGTAAGGAGCGGCTTCGACCTGGAGGTCGAGCTTCGAGCCGTGAACAGGCTTGGCTGAGGCAGGGGTGGCAATGAGGACACCACTCATGGCGAGCATGACACCCATCACGAGGGCAGACGAGAGGCGAGCCATATTGTCAAGGGGCGAAGGTGTGAGTAAGAAGAAGTGTTGTGCTTGAGGTTTTGGGTTGAATAAGAATTGTGCAAACAAGAGTAGTGAAGAGGTGTGAATGGGAGTTGGATTGGAGAGTGTGAGTGTGATGGTCTTGAATCTGTTCTTGTTGCTCCATTCCCCTCGATACTTATACGCTCTGTGGTCGAAATGGCTGCTAGAAGCGTTCCACTGAGGGTTTTCCGAGCATTCAGCTGAGGAGTGGCTGCTGGTTGCTTTTCGAGAACGAGCTAGTTCGACTTCAGTCCGACTCGTTGCCGCATTCCTGCCGTGACTTTCTCTCCCTCTTGCCAGTCGAGGCTTTCTGAAGAAGTCGGCTGATCTAGAACGTCCTCGTCGCCAGCAAGATTCGAGCTCATATGGGGCAAGGTGCCGAGCTTTGCCTTGCTTTTGCGCCCAATGAGCACAGCCTCAACTCCGCCAGTGACTGACAATCGCCAAAGTGAATCCTTGTATCAAGGCACAGATGAAGCGCGAACCGTGCTAGCCGAACCGCATTGTGTCGGAAAAGGCTGAAGTTCGGGTCTTGATGCCGCTGCACATCGTTTCATGTGCGAAGGTGAGGATCGAAGATCGATGCGGTGATGAAGGATGGGAGGATAGCCTGATTCAGGCCCGAGCTCGATGAAATTGTCAGCCGCCGAGATACGATATATGCCAAGACAATCAGGTACGTTCGCACGGACACCTGCTTGCTTCATTGCCGTACCTTTTCTTTATAAAGCTAATTTCGGCTCTGTGCTCTGTCTCTTCAGCGGTGAGGATGTCTCCAGGTCCGATACGATTGTGACCGAGTGCAGCGACCAGGCTCCGGTGGCAAATACAAGTGGTTGCAATGCCGGAGCCACAACGTGTGTTGACTCCCTTTGCTCTCTGTCGTGTCTGACAATCGTATCACGCCTTCCGAAATATGAAACGCTCGCTCGAGCCCTGCATAGAGAACAAATTGCATCGGCGTAGCTGTTATTTCTCATTGCTTTGCGCAAGGATTTGCAAGGTCAAGACCGAGATGGAAGCTCGATCCTTCCTACACCAATCGCGCTGATCGAAAGGACAAACTCATAGAAGTCACAGCGGCTGTGAAACTTGTTAGGATAGAAGAAATGAGATGGGAAGACACAATGAACTGATACATGATAAGAACGTGTTGATACATGATAAGAACGTGTTGATACATCGGAGTAGGGATACACGTGAGCCTGGGAAGCGACGGTGCTCGGGATCGATGCAAAACGGAAAAAAAGGGAGAGGGATCGAACCATGGCTCGATACGCGAAGGTGTTGAACCTAGCGGCGCATTCAGAATGGGCGAGTCGGAGCAAGAGACAACAAGAACTGCGACGGAATTGAGAGTGGAGAGTGAAGCGAAAAGGGAGTTGAAGCCGAAGAAAGGCCGAAGCGGAGCCGTAAAGGACCAAGGAGGCGCTTGATCGCCTTGCTGAGCGGCCTAGACATTCGTCTCGATAGCCTCCTATTCAGCCCTTCATGTCTCCCTTGTAGCGATAGTCACGGGCCTCAATGTCAACACGCTTCATGAACTCGGTATTGTCTCCAGCGATATCGCGATGGTGGCGGTGGTCCCAATTGTGACCGTGGTGGTGGCGCTGATGATGGCAATGTCCGTGGTGATGGCCGTGACCATGACCATGCTGAGGCGTGCTGAATGAGAAATTGAGTGCGCGAGGCTAAACATCGAGTCAGCTCGAAAACATAAAAGAAGCGACGATCTGGCCGGAGCTTCCATCCCTTTCCGATCCCCCACCACTTCTTCCCCAACCAAACACCTTCCCATCGCATTCATGGCTCGCATCTCTTCTTTTGTGGCCTTGGCCACGATCTTGTCCTTCATGGGTGTGCTTTCACCCGGTGCCACCGCCGTCATTCCTCCTACTGCCGAATTGGCCCAACGAAGCGTCATCGAAGAGTCCTCCTCCAATGTGCTGGAGGCTAAGCAGAGGCAATGCCGTCCTTGACAGCCGTTCACCAGATGCCCCTGCAACTACTCTCGTCAAGGATTTGAGTGCCGACCGACTCAACCCCCTTTCTGCGATCCAGGCTATGTGTGGGACTACGATCAAGGCCGTTGCGAGCGTTCTGGTCGGACTCGCCGAGTTCACGTTTCACGAGAAGCGCACCTTTACAACCACTATCGCGATAAGTGCCATAAACGAACTTGATTACTTTGAAACGGGTGAAAGTACGATACTTGTTTACTAGTATCCTTGCGCTTTCCGAGCACAGGATCCTTTCGCCTATCCTGGAAGAAGTCGGCGAAGCACTTCCTTGGTGGCGTCCCGCTCTAGCATGCCTAGATATTTGGAGAGGTTCTCCACAAAATTGAGCCTGGCTCCGACGCCGTGCTGAGACAAAACGGCCAGATCGTATAGCTCAACTGCCTTGTTGACTTCTTCGAAGGTCGTCTGTGCAACGCTTTTTTCGCCTTCTACGCATACCTGGGCTCTCCAGCGTTCCTGGTACCAGCGTACTCCCATGAATTCGCTCTTGCTCGTCTTGCCAATGTTCTGTCCATTTGCACCTCGGGTAGCTGCACGAATATTCTTGCGCCTGTTGTCGAGAGGCACTTTATAGATGTGATCCGTGAGCTCCCAAGGAAGAGACTTGCAGAGGTACCGAGCAAGGTTGTACCTTCTCCATCAAACTTGAGCCAAGGTCGACCATTCCAGATCCACACGTTTGCCGTAGCACCCATAAACTTGCGCCAGTCATCATCGTCCAAAAGCACCTCGATCTCTTTCTCTGTGCCTGCAGCATCGCTTCGGACCCCAATGTAAGCGATCCCGTCCTTGTTCTGTTTGACCGTGATATCTTTAGCCTTCTTCACCCATTCCGCCACTTTGACCTTCTGTTCGGCATCCCGCCTGTCCTTGAGAACGTCTGCCTCCGCCTTAGCCTCCTAGAGTGTGTCGAACCTGCTTCTGACCTTAAGATCATAGATGACAATGAACAGGTCAACAACCAAGAAAACAGGTTACAAGTATCCACTCGTTGACTGTGTCAATTAAATAATCGGCAGTGAGCTTGCCATTGTTCTTGGTGACACGGAATGAGGTCACTCCCTTGTCTCGGCTAAGGATGACAACGTGGCCCGAGACACACGTTTTCCGCTTCATAGCGAGGGAAGCTCGCCCTCAATGGCACCAGAGACGGGCTCCTGAGACTGGGGACGGGAGAAAGTGTTTGTCATTCCGTAAAAAGTGTCGGTGGGGCGGGTGGTTTTGCTGCGGAAGGGGATGGTGGTAGTGCAGGGTGTTCTCGTCGGATCTCACTCATTTTACCTTGTTTTCTCTGTTCTCTGTCCAGAAACTGTATACAATCACCTTCTTTAGCCATCTTTGTGAGACTCAGCTCGAAACTGAGCTTCTTTGAGAAAATTTGAGCGCATATAGCCATACTATCGCTGACCGGGGTCTTCCGGGGTTTTGCAGTGTTTGACACTGGTGACGTGCATGGATTTCCATGCGTAACGACAAGCGAGCTTCATTATCGTTTTAGTCATGGTATATGTATGGTTAATTATCTGTAGGTTCCACAAGTAATTGAAGAGCACTCTGGCGAAGGAGGGTATCGCGTTGGGCTCATACACAAACCTTTCTACTCTGATGAGTGGTGACACCCAAAGGTCGTCGGATCGAGACCGACGAGTGCTACTCTAATTTTTATCGCCTTTGTTGGCAACGTTTTTGGCAGGAGATAGCATTGCGAAAGTTGATTATATGCTTTAAACGTTTTTTTTTTTTTTTTTTTTTTTTGGCGTGTTTTTTTTTAAAGGTTTTTAATGTAAGAGCGGAAGCGGAATGACAGGCGCGCCCGTGGTCCGTATTCCGTGTCCCCTGTGGAGGAATTCGGCTAAAGCGGGCTCTGCGCCTTGGCCATCCATGGGTCCTTCCATCCGACTGTCCATCGTCCTTCTTGACCACAGTCACTCGCTTACTCAGGTACCGCAAGCTCTAGGCCCGACTTGACCACGCTTGCAACGGCGACAAGTCAACATCCCCCTAGCTCGACATGCAGTCCGCGATTCAATCAGTCACACACAACCTGCCACTCTTCGTACAGAAACCCGCCATTGGCTTGATCGGTCAAGAATGCTATACGACGCTGGTCTACAATGTCGACTTTAGCTCTTCGCATTGCGTCAAGTATGCGATCTCGAAAACGCTTGGATTGGGCATCGTCGTCTTTGGCAGTATCATGAAGGTGCCTCAGATCCTCAACATTGTCAACAATCGAAGTGCACGAGGTATCTCGCTCTCGATGTATACACTCGAAGTGATGGCCTACACCATCTCGCTCGCCTACGCTGTTCGATCACGACTGCCATTCTCGACATACGGCGAAAACTTGAGCTTGACGTTGCAAAACATGATTATCTTGCTCCTGGTCATCGCCTATACTCCCAGCTCGAAGTCGGGCCGTGTAGATCCATCGACTCACTCTACCAAGCTCACGGTAGCAGTTGCACTCATGGCGATTGGCTCTCTCGCATCGGCTACACCTTCTGTCATTACCCACTCCACCTTGACCTTCTTGCAGGCATTGACAATCCCGATCTCGCTCGCGTCTAAGGTCCCACAGATGCTCGAGCTATACAAGGACAAGAGTCGTGGTCAACTCAGCAGTATTGTCGTCTTCGCGCAGCTTCTCGGAACCATCGCCAGAGTCTTCACTACAATGACCGAGACGAGCGACAAGCTGTTGCTGTATGGCTTTGGACTGGCGACACTGTTCAATGCGGTTATTGCGGCACAGGTGGTGTACTACTGGAACGGGGACAAGGCTTTGGCCGAGCAGAAGAAGCGTGATGGAGAGAAGATCGGGCTGAGCTCTGGTTCAAGCGGTGTTGCTCCTCCTTTCGAGCCTTTCACTGTCAGCACTCATGGTCCAGCCAAGAATCGAGGCAGGAAGCTCGACTAATGCAGCTCAAAGTTGGATTCTTTAATTCTTCCGCGGAGTTGGAAGAAAGCAAACCGTCCTTGACGAAGCCGAAGAGGTGACATGGGGGATTATGTCAGCTTAGCTTACAGTTGGCCAAGCAGTGAACTTGCATGTGCTTGCTTGTAATTGAGAAGATGATGGCGAGAGAGACGGCTTCGCTCTTGGGCGGACCCCTGTTTTCGACGGTGCTAAGTTATCTAAAGAGCTTGCTTTTCGATTCTAGCTGTCATCTGTTGCTTGCTTGCCGACCTTCCGTTGTGGAGCGGAGGGGTTCCGGTAAGCCAAATATACTTGCAATGGCACGTGCGTGATGGAGCAGGTGTTGGTTTCGAGAACAACTGCAGCGTGTGTTGTGATTTCGGCGAAATTCGAAGCTGAGATATTTTGGGCTCGAGTGGGCAAACTGCACCACATCCTAGGGAAGCCTTGCCGAGGTCCAAGCTTGACCTCACCCTTGGTTTTTGACACACCACAATCACGATCATAACCACCTTGTAGAAGCTTCCGAAGCACCATCCAGCCTCCGCAGACAAAAGCTTCCATGCTTTATGCCTCCAGTGGAAGAGCCGAATCATCGAAATTGTCAGCGTCAACACAGGTTCCGTCTCAATCCCCGTCTCTTTCTCGAACCAACAACATAGCAGAGACAACGATTTCACGGCCAAGCTCAGCATCAGATACGATAATGGCCTCACCACTTTCAACAGACAGATCAAGGATCACAGTATGGTCAGTGGTGGAGCAATCAACAGGAGCTATCGGCACGAGCCTCTCCAACCCTATCGGCGCTGCAGTGGCCGGCATCACTACCACCTCTCTCGGTGCTGTCCTCTGGTGGCGCTACTTCCGACGAATCCCAAATGCCGAGTTCATCACACCTGCCGTTCTTCGCTATCGCAAGGCCTTGGTCGGCCGCGTTGTCACAGTAGGAGACGCCGATGGCTTCCGCTTCCACCACACACCGGGTCCACCCTACCTACGTGACTGGCTCTATCCTTGGCCGCCTCGGGCCATCAAGAAGACCAAAGGCAGTGGTGCTGGTGGTCGATCCAGACTAGTACGCGAGACCATATCGGTCCGCATTGCCGGTGTTGATGCCCCTGAAAGTGGTCACTTCGGCAAACCAGCACAACCATTCTCAAAGGAAGCGAAAGCATTCCTTACTTCCATGGTTCAGTCTCTCTCTACACCAAACAAGACGACCCCTTCAAGCAAATTCACTTTCTATCCACCGACTCCAGACAAAACGACACCAGCAAGTGGGTCAGCGACAGCGAACGAAATCTCAGGAAAGCTGGTCTGGCTATATCCATCGCACATCGATCAGTACAAGAGGTTGGTTGCAACACCGTATATTTGGGAGCCACCTTATGTGTTCGGCAAGACTAACGTCTCACTAGCGATGGTGAAGGAGGGCTGGGCGACGGTGTACCGAGCTGCTGGAGCTGACTATGGACATGCAACGTGGTGGGCCAAGTTCTGGAGGAAGTCAACAACCGGCTTGAGTGCGTTAGAACGAGCAGAAACAAAAGCAAAGTAAGTTCACACACCAACAGCACGCTTCTTTGCATTGATTGAGAGAATGCTCATGCTGACAATGAGCTTACCTTGAACTGTACAGACGACAAAAGATCGGCATGTGGAGCCTTGGAAAGAAGTTCGAGAGCCCTGAAGACTATAAGCGCCGCTTCAAGGGCGAGTCGTAGCCTCCTACCCTCCAAACCGCTTCGGATCCAAAATAGACCGACAGACACTCAAAATGATACCCAGACATTCAGACTTTACGACTCACTCCAGACCAGCTAATGACTACATCACCATGATATTCAGATGGCCAAACTAAGACCATTGCAAAGTCTTGCCCTGAACACTGCTCTCCCGGATCAATTTGATGAGCTTGACAGCATTGAGAGTCCTCTCCACACCGACCAGCGAGACAGCCCGGATCGCCTCGGCTGCGTTTTTCCCCTCCGCCTCGGCTTGCTTAGCAGCATTGATCGAGGCAGCAACGTTGGCAAACAGGTCGATGTACCTTCCTGGCAGCGTAGGGATGTTGGCGACGGACAACTGAGGCTGCTTAGGTGCACCAGCACCTGGTGCAGGCAGGGAGAGGTCCTTGTTCGACCTAGCCATGGTCGTCAATCTTCCGAATCGAATCGAGTCGGGATCGTTGGTCTCGTTGTACACACCAAACTCCTCAGGGTGGCTGGAGGGAGTCAAACCCAGCTTGAGCTGGTTCTCTTGAGGATCAGTGCCTCGCTTCTCGTAGCTTCCGTGTGTGCCTTCGACCCTGAACCTGGGCTGCTCAGCATCGACGTGAGACGAAAGACATGTTGCTCCTAGCGAAACTCGGAGACCGCCGATCTTGGACCCGGCAGCAGGCGAAGAAGGAGGCAGAGGTGCCGACTCGGGGTAGTTGAGGATTGCAAGCCAGTCGTCATCGACAGCAGCAGGTCCTTGGTTGCGCTGGTTGCGAACAAAGCCAGTGACACTCTGGGGAGGGCCGAAAAGGAAGAGGGCTTGATCGATCAAGTGGCTTCCCAGATCCCAAAGCATACCACCGCCCTGTGTGTCCGGGTCAACTTCTTCTCTCCAGCCACCCTTGGCATAGGGTCGGAACCTGTCGAACCTCGACTCGAAGTAGGTCGGCACACCAAGCGCAGAAGGCTCAGCTCCCTTGTCAGAGAGCAAGCTTTGGATAGTCAGGAAGTCGCCATCGAAGCGACGGTTCTGGTAGACGGCGCAAAGCTTGCCAGTCTTCTCTTGAAGGTCGATGAGGGTTTGAACATCGGCTTGATTGGTGGCGACGGGTTTCTCGACGAGGACGTTGGATCCAGCCTCGAGGGCACGCTTGGCGAAGGGGAAGTGGGTGTCGTTGGTGGTGGTCACGATGATGAGACCGTTCTTTGGGAGCGTGGTGAGAACGCTGTCAAAGTCAGGAATGATAGTAACGTTAGGGAACAGCTTGGAAGCATCAGGAGATGAGGAGGCGTTGGCTGGGTTGCGCGGACGCTGCTGGATCGAGTGAAGGGTGAAGAGCTGCGGCAGGGCGAGTACGAAGGGAATGTGGAAGGTGCGAGCCGAGTTGCCGAAGCCCACAATACAGACTGGAATGGGAGTTGATCCTGACATGGTTATGGTCTTCAGGAGGTGGGCGCAATGGTAAGATGGAGGTACATAGAGATGAGAACGGAAGGATTCCTTAATGTACCTTTGGCTAAGGTCACGCAGGAGGCTGAGTCTTCTGACGCACCGAACACCATCGCGTATCTGATCGGGCTTTTCTCTCTCCATACGCGAGAACGAGCATCGGCGTCTTGAACTTTCTTCTCAGCTGTTGCGGCATAGAGACTGCAAACGGAAACCGTTGACCGGATGGTATCTTTTGATCTCGCCGAATACGCCGACACAGCAGCTCAGCGATGCGGCTATGCACTCGTATGGTTCGGGACCTCTCATCCTGGTACAAACTTGACCTCGCCTATGGAAGAGCGAACCGTGGTCGAACTCTACCCCCACCCTGTTCCTTGCCTCAGTGGAGCGTCCCTGGTACCACACCTCCAGTCACTGTCTCGTCAATTGCTGGGTTGAAAACCACATATGGGTCTGATATGATTGGAGGCTTACAATGATCACAGGGAACACAACTTTCACGGGCTTATTGATGTGACTGTGAAGAAAAGACCAGAAGGTATTGAAAAGCGGTTCGGAAAAAAATGTCAGAAATAAGGTCCGAAAAAGCAAAAAAGTAACTGCAGCACCTAGGATTCCCGCGTGGTCCCCCACCGCAGTACTGACTAGGCGATACCTTGCTTAACTTCGCAGATCGGACGGGATGCGGTGCTTTCAAGGTTCTATGGCCGCAGATGTTGGGAATAAAGGTGTGGTCATATATTAATCCAATATACTGCTATTCATGGTGAGGCCTGTTAAGAAGAAAGAAGTCTTCACACTTCTCCTTGCCGAGACCCACCATTGCTTCGGCCTGCTTACTTGCTCGTAAATGAAACTCCTCCACATGTACTGAGCTCGAGGAAAGTGACAGAAAGCAGCTTTGCTTGACTCCGAACCATGCTTCTCACCTGGCACTGCTCAAACTCCATTTCCTGACTCCAGCTTAGAAGAATTCACACAGCATCGAGCGACTTAGGGTCCTGCTTGACAGCCACGGTGGGTCGGAGTGGCATCTTGCTTCAGCTGTCGCAGACACCTCTGCACAGTATGTCGAGCGGACGTTCACGGTTCCTACCTCATCAAGCACGGCGTCAAAAAGATACGACCACTTTCGCCCTTTCGAGCTTCGGCGGCTTCATTCGAGCACATGCATTCTCTCCGTTACCCGGTTTCGACTCTGGCAACTCGTTACAAGCAGCCTATATCCCACCATTACTTCTTCAATGCTTGATCACTGGTCTGGGGGATGCAAGCATATTCACGCTCACCAAGACCTGGGTCGGGTTTATGACTGGAAACATGGTCCAGATGGTGATCAACTCTTTCGATCTGCTGCTTCCTTCCGACTCCAACGCAGGTGACAACCAGGGAGAGGTTCGCTGGAAGCTCGAGTCGAACGTCAGTGCGATCGTTGGCTTCATGATTGGGTGCCAGATCGCATCCAATTTGGTGACACGCCTGGCAACGGAACGAACAAAGCGCATCACTATTGTGTTGCTTTCACTCTATCGATCGTTAGCCACATTGACAATCATCCTTGTCGGCACACAATATCCTGCCTTTCGACTCGGCGGGTCGCTGGGTTGGCTTGTCATCTCCATCTTAGCGGCGAGCTTCGGCTGCCAGTCGACCTATTCTACCAGCCTGGCAACACCGTTTTCCAACACGGTCGTTTTCACTGCTACATTGACTTCGGTCTCATCTGACCTGCACCTGCTCATGCTCAACTTGACAGGTTCAAATCGGCTCAAGCTGATGGGCATCGTTGGGCTTCTCGGCGGCGCTGCGTTGTCGCAGGTCATCTTGAAAGTAGCCACGAAAGCATCGAAGCGGGACAAGCACCAAGCAGTACAGCATGCGCTGATTGCTTTGTCGATCATGGAGCTTCTTTTAGCGGCTTCATGGTTCCTATGTGGCATACTATCTAGCTGGAGAGAGTATCAGTGTCGTGGTCAAGCGAGATTACAGCACGTCGAACGAGCCTCTGAATCCGAAGATATATAGACTTGTTCACGAGATATAGTTAGAATACATTTGCTCAGAAAACAGGTCGTCTGTCAAGTGATGCTAGTTGAAGTTACGCCAGAATAACCGATATGCGAGAAAGCCGAATTGCCGATAGACCGAAGGAAGTGCATGCATGGTCGACGTGTGGCGACCAATCAGGAAACGTCCTAGGAGAAAACGCCGAGGCTAAAAGAAGATAACGCCGAGGCACCACGCGACACATTCAGTTAGTAGGGTGAAGTCAGACTTTCTCATGGACGGAACGAAGGTATATATATGAGCAATCCTGTAGCCCTAGTTCATAGAAATCTTAAGCATTGCAGTTATCATACACCTGTGCGATAAGAGCTAGAACGTAGCTCTACGAGGCGGTGCCGTGCAGCTTCAATCTTCAATTATGCTCCGAATGATTTCAATGTTTGACATGCTGATTCAGTCATCCAAAAGGCGCAGACAAATCAGACAAGGCGAGACACTGAGTGATGTAAACAGACACTGTTCCTTGATTGACATTGCGCACTTCCTTCTATGCACGAAGCGGCCGAAGGGACTTATCATTTCCCCATACTTGCGGTCTGTCTGAGAGGTCAAACTTCCAAGTTCCACCGCTGAGCAGGTCGGTCCAGTTGAGCTTGGGCTGGTCTATAGCTTGGCCGTTCACAAAGAGATTAGAAACGTAGACATGTTGATCATTTGCCCCCGGAGCCTCGATCCGCAGTCGCGTGGGCTTCCCTTCTCTGGCCTGACCATCACCACCGTGATTCATTCGCGGCGGGATATCGATGTCGATGGCCTCGAAGAAAGGCGACGATACGACATACTCTCCTGATACCGGATTGACAGGGTAGAAACCCATAGAGCTAAAGATGTACCAGGCACTCTGCTGGCCACGGTCCTCGTTGCCAGCGTATCCATCGGGCTGGTCGCTGAAGCTCTCGTACGAGATGTCACGAACCAGCTTCTGAGTCTTGCTTGCCTCGCCAAGCAAAGAGTACAGGTAAGGAATGTGGTGTGATGGCTCGTTGGACTGATCATTGTGTCCTTCACTGAAGTGTCGATCCAGCAGCGCTACAAGCTTGTTTCTGCCTCCTACCAGCTCTGCTAGACCGGAAATATCTTGTACCACGTCGAAGCTGTAGTCGAACATGTTGCCTTCTGTGAAGCCTTGCTGGCGACCACGTGGATCGGGCAGAGGCTGGACGATGAAGCTTCCGTTCTTGAGCCGAGCAGCCATTAGCCCTTGTTCGTGGTCGAACACATGTCGATAGTTCTTGCTACGGCTGTGGAAATAGGCAGCTTCCTCTTCTTTCTCAAGCAGGTCGGCGAGAATGGCTATCGCATGGTCATCGTAGGCATAGTCGAGCGTGCGACTCGTGGATTCGGACCAGCCATCAAGAGGAACATACCCTGAGTGATTGTAGAAAGTCAGACCAGCCCTGACCTCAAGCGGTGTATATTCTTCACGATCCTCGTAACGCAGTTCGTCATCTCTCTCTGGAGGCACTGTTCCATCTTTGTACACAGCCTTCCACGCTTTCTGCAGGTCAAAGCCCTGCACACCCTTGACAGCAGCTTCGGCAATGAGCGAGTCGGCATGCGTCGAGATCATAATGTTGGTCTCTGCTAGCGTCGACCACATGGGCAAGAAGCCAGACTCGTCATAGATGTCAAGTAGCGACCGCACCATGTCGACAACCCGGCGAGGCTCGAACAGGATAAGCAAGTTCCACTGAGCTCGATAGATGTCCCAGATCGACCAGGACTGGTAACGCTGCAATCCTTCCTTGACTTTGTGGACGCTGTCAGTGTATCCCGAGTAGTAGTGATACTTGTGCTTGTCCTCTTTGTCGTGATGAGGTGTTGCTGGCGGTGTCTTGATGCCATCTACATTGTCATCGCTGTGTGGGATGGGTTCGGCATGTTCGGCTGGATAATGTGAGGCGTGAAACATGCCTGTATACAAGATGCGCTTCTGTTGTTCGCTTCCACCTTCCACCTGGATGCGATCGGTCTTGGTTCTCCAAACGTCAATGAGCTCGTCAACCACGACCTCGACAGAGGTGCCGTTGTGCATTTCGACGTCGAGGTTGTAGCGAGCCTGCTCCTCTGAGATCAGGCTCATACCAAGACGAACTCGCACTTTGATTGTGTCTTGCGGGAAGCGGACGAATGCATAGACACCCAGCTCGTTCCAGCGAGCTCGCTCGTCCGGATGCATCGCGATACCAGTGGCGTTCGTGTGAGCAGTGCCACTGCTTGCGAAGCCGCTGATCCATTCATCCTGGATAGTACTCGAGCGCTGGTACTCGAAGCGATAGACAAAGTAGCCGCGAAATCCAGAAGCCTCGTGTGGACCGAGACGGTAGTCCATCCTTTCGGTGTTGTACCCTGAGACTTCGCCTTTCTCTGTGTTGATGCGGACAGCACCTCGCCACTGTTCTCGGGACGCTTGGATTCCAACATACGGTGCCTTGCTCGAGATATTGCTGTCCGGGGTGGACAAAAGGCCCACATGTGAAGACCGTGAACTTGTCTCGTGTTCTTGAGTGGTGTCATTGCTCGGCGAGTCAAAGGTGTACTGCACTATGGCAGCACGACTCTTGCCGGCAAGCTCGGCGAAAACGTGACCTTTTGTAGAGGAATTGCCCATGCGCACAGCATACTTGAAGGGAGAGACGAATTCTTGCGAACGCTCAAAGCTGTGACCTCGTTCGTGCTTGGCGAGCTTGACGTCTCCTTGTCCAGCAAAGATGGTTGTAAAGCCATAGTCGCCCATCCAGATCGCAGGTTGACGGCTTGCAATGAAGCCAATGTTGACGGTGTCGTTGTCGTGGTATGCGCATCCAGAGACGAGATTCTCCCGAGTCATCGGCACGGTGCGAACGCCAGCAAACGGCAATGCTACCGACGGAACCATACCACCGTACTCAGATGGATCAGGGCCGTTGGTACCGATGCGAGGATCGACCCATTTCAGCGTTCCTAGCCGATTGCGATATCTAGCCGCTTCCACGGCCGAAACGGAACGGGAACTGCCATCCTGCTCCGGGCAGAAAGGGTAGCAGTCTGGTATTGCGGCTTCAGCGCTTGGTAAGCTGGATGTGACGGGCGCAGAGAAAGACGCTTGCCGAGCAAGTGTTGACACCAGGTGGAACGTGAGCAGCCACCAGACCGAAAGCAGCGGCCATGGCAACAGGGTATTGGTCGACCGCAACATGCTGATCTCAACAGCAGGCGGGTTCGTCCAAGGTCGATAGTGCCGCGAAGATCCTGCTGGTCAGGCGGCAAGTTGTCATCTTCGAAGCTTCTCCGTCTCAAGTTGCTGGACCGGGTTTCAGGGTCCAACGCTTCGGTCACTTTTTCTTACGTGCTTCATGCAACACCTGCGACCAGGATGCTGTTGGCCACACAAAGGCTGGCCTACTGTGCTTTATGCTGAGCTTAAGAGAAAGCGGTGGAGTGCTGCTCTACCGACTAGTGCTTTGACTACCTCATGCTCACGGCCTGAATCGTCTCTCATGCTAACGGTGTGGTTTCATTCAGCATTGGTAGCACAGTCACAAGTACCCAGCACGTCGCAAAACTTCAGAGCATCCTCCGCACATGTCGCCAAGGATGAGTGTCAACGGGCAAGTACGGGGCACCAGGAAGCGAACGCTAAGTGTTTCATCTGCCGGCGGCTCGCTGAATTGCCATGCCATGAGTGTGCCGCGACTTTGCGCGGAGAGATCTCCGAGATCGATCAGAATCCCGAACGAGCAGCAGCGGCCCCGCATTCCTTTGTTTTGCGAGCTCTCCATCGACCGGTCAAGGCCATTGCGGATCAGCTGCCTGATCTTGATGGCGGGCTGTGTGTCGAAAGAAACATCCGCTTGCTTCTTTGTGATTGAGCCTCAGATGTTTGATCCGTCTGTTCCACCTCTTCTTGTTCTCTCACAGCGTCTAACCGAGCTCGCCTCCGTCTTCGTCTCGCCTGAGGACGTGCCCGTTGTCTGCGTGGAGAACAGGAACGTCTCTACAAAGACTTCTCCGCAGATCATTCGAGGTGCTTTCTGTACACTAGGGTACAAGTACAGTAAAGCATTCGGCGCAGAAACATCTGGCAAAGTTGTCCGCGCTTCGCAACCCCTCTTCGGGAATCTTGGGAAATGATCGTCCATCATCCTCTTCGTCTTCTCCGATAGAACTCCAAGACAGGTCTTGTGACACCGTACCCACTTTGAGACTCGGAAATCATCCAGCCTCAACAGGTTACGGCTGACCGGCAATCCCGCACTGCGCACATGCTCATCGACCGCCCTTAAACCCTTCTTGTGGCCTCTCAATTGAAGTTGTTGCTGCGCTGATCTTAGCCAGAGGATCATTGCAATCGAATGGAAGAGCGTGCCCCTGCATGAGAAGAGGGCCCAAAGTTCCCCCTTCTGGTTTGGTATAAAACTCCGATGATCCTCTCTCCCTTTCGCACTCCGCTCACCCCCACAAACACTTTCCTGCCTGTGCGCATGGTCCTCCTTTGACTTACTTCCCTCCACTTCAAGACCTCTTCCGTGGATCAGCTTCGTTCTTCTTCCTCCCTTGTCGTGTCGAGCTCATCGACAACATCATAAAAGGATGATGTTCAAAACGGCACTCCTGCCACTGGCGTTCCAGCTGTTCGCTGCGTCGGCTTCACTGGCGAGTCCCACACCGGTTGCCAAGGCAGAGCTGTGGAAGGCTGCTGTTGTCGACTCCATCAACGGCACTGATGCCAGAGCCACGTCAACCACTACTTCAAATGTTGCTGCCGCAGCATCGCCGCAAGAGACTCCTGGCTTTGTCAACAACGGCACTATCGGAAGCTACCCTTGCTTGTACAACTCGCAGACCGAAGGCTCGCAGCTCATCCTAGGCTCCGGCTCCACTGTACCCGGCACACAGTGTCCTCAAGCCTTGCCTGCTGTCTACCCAAACAACCGCATCGAGCTTCGCGCACCGGACGACTCGATCCGTGCCACCTTCCAGCCGTACGGGTCCGGCGTTACTGAGCTGTGGGTCAAGGATCGATGGGGTGGATGGAGAGATATCGTGCTTGGCTATGACAACACCACAAACTGGGCCACGGACCCCAACCATCCCAACTTTGGCCCCATTGTCGGTCGATACGCCAACCGCATCAAGAACGGCACTTTTGAGCTCAACGGTCAGACATACAACATTCCAAAGAACGAGAATGGTTTCGACTCGCTTCATGGCGGAGACATTGGTTATGACTGTAGCAACTACACAATCTCCAAGTTGAGCGCCAACGAGCTTATTCTCGAACACATCGACTCCGATGGATTCCAGGGTTTCCCTGGTCAGGTCAAGACGTACACTCGCTACACGCTCTCCAAGAATGCAACATGGCACATTGAGCTCAACGCTACAGCGACCAAGGAGACTCCGATCTTGCTCTCTTCGCATGTCTACTGGAACTTGGACGCCTTCAATGAGACGGCCTCCAATCTGGACTACGTCGTCCACATGCCGTATGCAGATAAGTATATCAAGACAGACACTATTCTCATCCCCACTGGTCCCACTCCTTCCGTCGAAAACACACCGTACGACTTCCAGACTGCCACACCGCTTGCGAAGAACTTCAACGACACTCTCGGCATCTGCGGCTACGAATGCAAGGGCTGGGACTCATGCTTTGTCATGTCGAACCCTCCTGGCTATGATACCGCCAAGCCTGTCGTTGAGATGTACAGCCCCAAGTCGGGTATCAAGCTCTCTGTCGCTACGAACCAGGCGGCTGTGCAGATGTACACTTGCACAGGCGTCAACAAGCCAGGCAAAGGTATTCCGAGGAAGCAGGTGCACGGCGGTAAGGTCGGCAACGACATCGGCGAAGTTCAGTATGAGAACGACGAGTGCGTCGTGCTCGAGATGGAGGACTACATTGATGGCATCAACAACCCAGAATGGGGTAGGAACCAGATCTACGGTCCCAATAGGCCGTACCACTGGAAGTCGACTTATACCTTCACGACTGTTGACGAAAACGGCAAGGCCATGTAATAACGACTTTGCCAACATTCGCTCTCAATCAAAGAAGCTTGTCAGTCACAGTGAACCGTTTGTCTCTTATGCAGCGTGTAGTTCAGATCCCCACGTGCGCGAACTCGAGAGGATTTGACCCGTCAGATGACACAACATGAGCATCCGCACAATTTGGCTCCAGAATTGTCTTTCATGGTTCCGATTTACTATGCTCTTTACTTCAGAGCTTGCCCTTGTCTGCAGCAAGTTGTCGGCCAGAGACAAGAATACATGGACCACCGTAGATCACTCGGTCCTGCACCGAGTCTGGTTGCGACTTGACCCAGCTGATCAGATCAGCATCCTCAGCGCCAGGCTGTTCGGGAGGGATACAGAGAAGTAGAAAATTGATGAGATCAGGATACTCTGCATTTAGGTTGGTGAAGGAGAGGAACATACCTGTAGCCAGAACGTAGAAACACCTTGCTCTTGAATACCCTTCCGTACAACGGCCAAGCTGATCTTAGGGGGCGTGACTACGGAGATAGCAATATTATCTGCATTAGTGCCTGCAGCATCGAGGAAGTGAGCGACGTCAGGCTGAGTAGCAAGTCCTTCGATCTCAGGCTCTTTAGGGTGAATGGGTGTAGCGTCGAGTTTGTGTGCCTGATACCATTTGAGCACCTTGTTGCCGAATTTCGAGGCATCCTTACTTGCGCCAACAATAGCAAACTTGTTCGCGTTGAAGAAGTTGTTCAGCGCAGTGTTGATGTGTGCGTTCGCCATCTTCGCGTTAAGTCTTCCGAACGAAGGGGAGAGTGTGTCGTGGTGGTGGCGAGAGGGAACTAAGTAGTACGGTGGGTCAGTGCGGGTTCGGCAATCTATCTTCGAATGACACCATCAGAACGTTGTTGGGCGTGCGAGATCTCATCAATCGGGCACCCGATGGAAAATGCACGAAACAAGAAGATGCTTCACTCCGGAGGAATTGTCGGCTTTGCACATTTGTCTAGCGAGTCACAAGATCATGCCCCACGTTGATGAAGGGAAGCGAAGTCCTGTCAGTGGTAGCTACTTTCTCGTCAGAACACCAACACCATCATATCTCAAGCACGGGAGCAACATGGCATCATTTCTGACACGAGGCAAAAAGATCGTGGCGTGAGTATATTCTGCCAAGGTCAACTGTTTTCATACCACAGAGAGGCTGCTGGTTCTGACGCCGGTTCGTCTCCATCATTCACATGCGGGAACCCTGCGCTGACATTCGTGATCCTATCCTTGCATGCTCCAACACAGCATCGGCCGCAACTACGCCGCTCATGCTAAGGAGCTCAACAATGCCGTCCCCACCGAGCCCTTCTTCTTCCTCAAGCCCACCACATCCTACATCACCAACAATGGCACCGTAGAGATCCCGAATGGCATTGTCGCTCACTATGAAGTCGAGCTCGGCGTTGTCATCGGCTCTGCTAAGGTATGCAATGTCTCAGCTGCTGATGCCATGATCCACGTCGCTGGCTACACCTTGTCGATTGACATGACCGCGCGTAACCTCCAAGACAAGGTCAAGTCCAAAGGTCTTCCCTGGTCTTCGGCAAAAGGTTTCGACACTTTCACACCCACATCAGGTTTCGTTGACAAATCTCGTGTCCGTGACCCTTCAAAACTCAAGTTGTGGCTCAAGGTCAACGACCAGATCAAGCAGAACGGTCCCACGAGCGACATGATCTTTGATATTCCAGAGCTCATCGAGCACGTGTCGAGCATCATGACGTTGGAAGAAGGTGATCTGCTGTTGACAGGTACACCACAAGGCGTTGGAGAGGTCAAGGACGGCGACACGATGTTCTGCGGTTTGGAAGATCAGACGGGAAATCTACTCGAACAGCTCAAGATCAATGTTGCCAACCGTGTGGGCGGATACGAGTTCAAGCCCTGAGTCTTCCAACTTCTGCACATCCACACGCACATACTATGCTGTATAGAAGTTTCGTTGAGATGAACGTTCGTTAAAGGCATTCCACGAGTCTGACAGATACCACGAACAACTGACTTCTAGTTGTTCTTCTTCCTCTTATCAGCGTCGAACTGGACTGCCCTCTTGAGAGCCCTCTTTTGCGAGTTGAGCGTAAAGAAAATGACCCATGAAGGAATACCGAGTGCCATAGTAGTAAAGGCCCATCGAACGGTCACCAGCTTGCTTGCGCCTTTCCAGTAGCAGACGAGCGCCATCAGAGCACCCTCCAGCAAGTGAGCTCGAACGATGCTCTTGACGAAGGCATCGATCTTGGCAGGGCCGCCAAAGGTGTTGTTGCGCAAGTTGTTCCACTGGGTCAACTTGTCATCTGGGACGAGAGACTGGACAATGGCGTGCGATGCGAGTGCGTCTGAGCGAAGAGCCAAGTATGCGAAAACGCACAAGGCCAATGCAGGAAACGCAAGCTTGGGTGTGCGGTACACGATGTCAGGCTGTGGCGTGGGGCAAAAGGCAGCAGTATGAATGTCCGTCCAGACTAGAAGCACTAGATGCAAGCTTTCGCGGTAGGCAGCTTACCTTTCGAGTGGTGACGACCTTCTTTGAAAGCGCCGAAACGTCAACGAGACGCTGTCGCACTTCGGAGTAGCCGGCAAGGTGTGGATAGAAGGGAACATGGACGGTCTTGGAGCCAGGCTTGCCTGCAATGGGGACAGAACTCTTGTCGGTGGTGTAGACGATTTCGAGGCGCTCCTTGTCGATCTTTGTCATGAGCACCTGGTTGGGCTTGAGAGGGTGGAGGAGGTCGCCATAGTGGGTTGCGAGGTAGGCCAGCGAGTCCTGTAGAATACAAAAGCCACGAACAATACATTGTGTGTCGGAGAACGTCAAGTCAGCAAGTCGATGCAGTGAGGCAGACAAGCAGGAGGTGGATGGCATACCTTGTGGTCATTGTTCATGTGAGAGATGATGCTCTCTGCCTTAGCGGCGATTTCGTCTGATGCTGCGGCGGCCATGGTTGCGATAGCGAATTAAAGCTTGCGATAGCGAATTAAAGCTTGCGATCGACGGCTGATGGTGGACGTGTGAACAGAAGAAGACAGAAGAGAAGCAGTATTTGAAAGCAATTGGTTACCACTCCCTGCTCCAGGTCGAGCGGAAAGTTCGCTGTTGCCAAAAAAAGTTGCTGCAACGAAGAGCTGCTCTCAAAGACGCACGCCTAAATGCGGGGTGGCATGTGAATTAGCTACCTCGGCAGCATAAAACATAGCGTCGGCTGTTGCGTTTTCACGCAACTTTCGACCCAGATTCCGGCAAATGCTCCACTCGAACAAGCATGTGGAATTGACCGGTGTAACATAGTGATAATTGGGCACGGTTCTCCTCCACAGCGAAGCAAGTCAGCATGATGCTCGACCCTGAACAAGTTCTTCTTACGAACGTCGAGCGCCCATGTCCTCCGACACTTCATCTGCGGGGCTCCGTACCTGCATCCATCAAGATGCCGACGGCGACATATCTTCAAGCACGTAGACATGCCGCGGCGTCCCCACCAATACTGGAAACGCGGGATGAAGCCGAGCTTGACCTGCAAACACCGTCGTCCTCACTTCGACAGCACCTCGATTCAGAAGCGCTACCGAGGCCGGACTTCTTCGAGACGCTGGACGAGCTGCATCTTTGGTACCAGATGCAATATGGAGATATACTTCAAGATCATCTCGAATCATGTAGCAAACACAAGTATCCGCCATCCCACAGCAGCTCTTCTGCAACAGCTGGTAGCCGACCCAAGCTGGTCGTATGCCATGACTTTCAAGGCGGCTACACCGAGTCGCCACACCGACAAGGCTACACACTAGAGCATATGCATCTCGTTGATACATTCATCTACTTCTCACACAAGCGTGTCAGCATCCCACCTGTCGGCTGGCTAACAGCCGCCTCCCGGACCGGCACAAAGGTCCTCGGCACGCTCATCTTCGAGTGGGCAGAGAGTGTTCCAGACATGGCACGTCTTCTCCGTGGTCCTGAACGCAAAGCGATGCCGCTGCGAGGTGATCCCTCCTTCTCTCCTCAGTATGCTATCGAGTTGATCCAGTTTGCATTGGACCGTGGCTTCTCCGGCTACCTTGTCAACATTGAGACCGCACTGGATCTTGGCTTCAGCTGCTCTGGAGAAGCGTGGCCTGCGTGGGTCGGAGAACAGGCCAGAATCGGCGAGATGCACCGCAATTCCGAACGTCTTCGCGGCTGGGTGCATTACCTGAGAGAGGAGGGGACAAGGCGCTTCGTCGAGGCTGGCAGGAATTCAGACGAGTGGCAGGTTATGTGGTATGACTCGGTGGTGTATCCCCATGGCCAGCTTGCCTGGCAAGATGCTCTCAACAAGCACAACGTACCTTTCTATCAGTCGGCTCATACCTTCTTCACCAACTATACTTGGGCGAGGCCGCCTCAACCACTACCTCCGGGTGAGCTCATTGACCCGGATGACGAAAGTCCGCAGAACCTACAACGTTGTGGTTTTGGTCTGACAGGAGAAGCAGATGGAGGGCTGCATCCGCAGTTACTGCTCTCAGCAGCCATGGCTGATAGCGTGGCTCGACCACGCAACGAGGTGTATGTCGGAATCGACGTATTTGGTCGCAATTGCTGGGGCGGCTTGAAGAGCTGGAAGTCGCTTGAAATGATCGGTCCGCATCGACAAGATGACGAAAAGGAGTCGCTGGGTCTGAGTGTCGCACTCTTCGCTCCCGGATGGACATGGGAAGAGGAGTCAGCCGGTCTTGCGCTCACATCTGAACAAGCAGAACGAAAGAGAAGCTGGGTTGATTGGTGGCACATCGACATTGCTTTCTGGGTCGGCGTCCCTACATCTCTAGCACCGGCAAGCTATCGAATTCCTCTGTCAGATAGTGAAGCAAAGCCGGTCCAGAGGTACTTCCACCACTCTAATCTCCAACGGGATCGTCTTCGTCGACGCGCCAGTCGGCATGGCTTCTATACCAATTTCAGCTTCGGCTCAGGCACAAAGTGGTTCGACCAGGGCACGCTAGTTCACGAATGGTCAGCGGGCTCGAAGGATGAAGAAGCAGGGTTCACAGACATGGGTGTTTGCATGCCCAAACCGGATCTTTTCTACCTGGCGTGGCATCATCTTCAGAAGACGATGGAGGGAGCAGCGAAACTAATCGATGGCGTAGAAAACGCAACATGGTGGTATGACCATCACTGCGTCTGGGAAGGAACGGCCTCCTTCGCGATGTTTCTGTCACCATCCTGTGACGACCAGGGTAAAGTCACAGATCGCATGACAGTACCGCTCTGCTCAGCGGTAATGCTGCTGCCGGAAGCTGCCTCTGGTGAGGCACATGATTGGAAGTACACACTCGTGTGTCAAGGCGAGGCAGCCATTCTTGACGCACTGCAGCCACATGTGATGCACCTTGGCGAAAGCAAGGAAGAAGGCCAGCTCAGCATTGAGCACAGCGATGTCGAACAAGAAGCTCTGTCAAACAATTGGAGAGCCTTCTCGGTGCAGTTGAAAGTTCGACGATCTCTTGATGATGCAAATCGATCCATCATGGCACTCAGTTTGGGCTTCTCCGTTCATCCTCTGACGACAAGTCAGATTAAGCTGCGGATCGGAGCTCTACAACTTTCTTCAAGTGCGAAAGGCGCAACAGTTTCGCAGTCAACAACCCCATCAGCGTTGGAAGTACGATTAGCTACGAGCATCGCGCATGAGGGCGCATCCCCCGCAACAATTGGAAGCAGGGTACTGCCAGTGGCACTGACATGGACATCTCCTTCAGCCAGTTTAGCTTCGGCGTACTTCAATATATGGCTGCAGGCAGCCGGCAAGCCCGAGACCAAAGCTTGGTTGGGCACTTCAACGCGCGAAGCAACACTCTTTGAGTTTTGCCTCCCGAATCATCTCGTCCTCCCATATCACCTTAGACAGCTGGAGCCGCGAGACTTAAATTTCGTCGTCACTTCACTAGGCATACTCCACCCACAGACGGTCGCAAAGGGACTCGTAATACTCTCATAGACGCACCCGTATGCATCAATAGACGATTCTTACTAATGGCTGTTAAGTCTTATGCTGAGATCTGGTTCTGAAGCTTTGGCTCCACCCAGACGCCTCTGACCTTTGGTGGAGCTCTTTCCTCCTGCATATTCGCCTGGTCTCCCTGTTTGGTGTGCTCTCCGGCATCGTCGCTGATCTCTTCGCCCAGCGTCGGTGAGTTGTAGTACTTTGCCAGCGTTTCGATGGTTTCCAGGGGCAGATCGTACTCGAGGGCAAGTCGTTCGAGGTCCTTTCTTGTCTCGCAATGCTTTCGGTCGTCGAGTAAAAGAGTGATGGTGTTGGCTGAGATTCTGGGAACCCCTGCCGACTTTGCCGATGCACTAGCGGGAGAAGTGGAGGATGACGAGGAAATGGCCGCTGCAGACTGCATGTTATCGAGGTTGGCTCGCTCACGTGCTTCCAGAATACGGAGCATTTGGTCGTTCTAAGTACGATCACAAGATCACATTACGGCCATTGTAAGGGTGTTGTCAGCAATCTGAACGAGAAGGAAGCGTAGTAAGATAGGTTTGTCTTGCTACTTACAGGCTGATAGTTGGTAGCATTCTTTGGGACTTGCACCTGTCCTAACCTCGACAGGTTCTGCATGAACTGTGGATCGTAAGCATCACGCATGATGTCGGCAGACTTTGTTTCGCTGGCTTGCTGCTGCTGTCGCTGTGTTTCTTGTTCTCTGCGAGTCGATGCATACGGTGCGTACTGCGAGCTCTGCTTCGCTTTAGAAGCGCCATACTCTGTGGGCGTAACACGATCCTTGCCGGCGTTCGAAGGAGCAGCAGGAGCTGGGTTTGGGTGGGCAGAAGGCTTGGCGGCGGACGGAACAGCGCGAGCGACGGAAGACGCCAATTCTGACCCGAGCTTACGCGCTGGCTTCGATGATGACGAGCCCATCTTCGATATACTTTGGCGTTTTGGAAGTGCAAGTGCACGAAGATGGTCAGGACATAAGGCTGGATTCGAAGATGATGAGCTGACTAAAGTGGAGGACGAGAAGGTAAAAAAAGCGGAAGTCGGAGCTGAGAAATGGATGCTTTCTTCTTGCGGTTGGACCCTGCGACAGATGAGGATGCTCAAAGACAACTTGACTCGTCCGTCCTCGCAACCACCTTTGCGATCAACAAGGAAGGATGGAGGGCCCCACAGATAGCAGCGCGCTGGACGGATTCAAGCTCATCAGGATCTTAGATCAGGATCCAAAGCTCAAGTCGGCCAACCTTCTTGGCGAATTTCCCACCACCTCTGCATCCGGCGAACAAGGCGGCGAGCAAGCCATTCTGATTGTCGAAAAGACACACTTCTCGGAAACATTCTTTGATCGTCTTCGCGAGCCCTCGGAATGCCCGATTCGCTACGCCGATGATGCGGAAAGCTGTGCCAAGCGGCCGAAAGTGACGGATGACGATATCTCAAATGCGATGCACCTGGACCGCCGAATCATCTTCCAAGGACTCACTGATCTCGGACAAAACGACATTTATACATGGCTGCTGGCTTGGTCTTATCGACCTTCCTTCAGCGCAACTTGCAGAGACAGTGACGCAGACACCAAGATCACCCTTATTCGGCCGGCAACGCAGACGCACATTGACAAGTACTCGGCGCAGCGCAAAGCTATGGTGTACGAGACACCGGAAATGTATCAGCACAAGGTGCTGCCCTGGATCGAGTCGTTCCCGCCTTCCCGCATACAATGGGTGTACAATATCCTTGAACACAAGAAGGAGGCCGATAGTATCTTGTATGAAGATCCAGATCCAACGAAAGGCTTTATCATTGTGCCGGACCTTAAGTGGGATCAGAAGACGACGTCAAGTCTTTACATCCAGGCTATTGTTCACAACAGAGAGTTGAAGAGCTTGCGAGACCTGACAAGAAACCATGTTGAAATGCTAGAGAACATCCACGTTCAAGCCAGCAAGGTAGCGTTCGACAAATACGGCCTGGCGGGAAAGGAGGAGGGACAGGCCGAGGGCAATGTGCGTTGCTTTTTGCATTACCATCCGAGCTACTACCATTTGCATGTGCATATCTTGGCAGCGAACTTTACTTCGCATCCTGGAGCGGTGGTTGGACAAGCACATTTGCTGGACGATGTTGTAGACCTGCTCAAGCTTGGGGTCGACATGAAGCAGCGGACGCTTGGTTACTCGCTCGGCACTAACAGTAAACTCTGGTCGGTGCTGTACCCGTCACCAGACTCATAGTTCTCAGTCAGCTTAGCAAAACAAAGGGATCTTTCTCATGAGCCTCTTGGATATCTAATATCTGCCAACGACGACTATGGCTGCGGTTTGTAGACACCTCTCTGTGTATATAGAACTTGAAGAGGCAAAGGAAGCGGCTCGGAAGTCGGACAGCATATTTTCCTCCACTTCAGAGCGCTTTCTCGACTTCTTGTGTCGTGTGCTGGGCAGCTGCGCTCAGTTCCGTCCAAGGATGGGAAATGGCGAAAAAGATTTTTGTGACTGCTGCGCCATTCTGTAGAGTGCTCAATTCTTCCGATACAGAACCACACACTCCCTTTCCTCTCAACTACAACCTCGCTTCTTCCCTTCGACTCGCTTTACCGCTTGACAGACATAGAATGGTGGAGTCAACACATCTCTACGACGTGCTCGGCGTGGCGCCGGACGCCTCTTCAGCTGACATCAAGAAAGCCTACCGCAAGCAGTCGCTCGTCAATCACCCCGACAAGAATCCAGACATCGATCACGCAGTAGCCTCTGAAAAGTTTGCAGAGATCAACCACGCGTACGAAACGCTCTCAGACCCCGACTCTCGCGCTGCATACGATCGCTACGGTGATGACGAGCCCGGTGGGCCGGGTGGAACTGGCGGGATGCCGCCAGACATGGACGACTTTCTCGCGAGCATGTTCGGTGGCGGCATGGGAGGAATGGGTGGCATGGGTGGGATGGGCGGTATGCCCCGTGGTCGAAGGCCTCGTCGTACAAGGGGTGAGGATGAAATCATCGAATACTCAGTCACGCTCGCAGATCTTTACAAGGGTAAGACCGCACACTTCAACCTTACCAAGAACGTCATCTGCACACACTGCGAGGGAACAGGAGCCAAACCAGGTCTCACTGAGAAGGAGTGCGTCAAGTGCTCAGGTAAAGGATCCGTTCTTCAACAGCGCAGCATGGGCAATGGCATGATCGCTCAGTCTTACGTCGAGTGCGCCGACTGCCACGGCGAGGGAAAGAAGGTGCGTGACAAGGATCGCTGCAAGAAATGCAAGGGCGAGAAGACTACCAAAGCCAAGGCAAAGCTCGATGTCGAAATCGAAAAGGGTATGATTGATGGTCAGCGTATCGTCTTCAAGGAAGCGGCGGATCAAGAACCAGGTGTCAAAGCAGGTGACATCCTCATCGAGCTGAAACTGCAGAAAGACGAAGCATACGAAGTCAAGGGTCTTGATCTTATGACGACCGTCAGGTTAACGCTGGTGGAAGCGCTCTTAGGTTTCTCACGCACTGTGTTGACACATCTGGATGGCAGACACATTAAGGTCGAAAGGATAAAGATCACACGGCCCGGAGACATCGACGTCGTGAAAGGTGAGGGAATGCCGCAATATCGCGACCGCAACCAGACCAAGGGAGACTTGTACATCCGATGGGAGGTTGACTTCCCAACAGACGCTCAGCTGGCAGCAGATCCTGCTATCCGAGAAGCGCTCCAATCTGCGCTTCCGCCAGCGAGGCCCGACTTGGAAACAACGACAGAAACCACCGAGGACCAGGTCGAACCAACACCGGCAAAGATCGAACAGTTTGGCAGCAATCGTGCCCGTATGTCCGGACAAGGGCACATGGACGACGAGGGATGGGAGGACTACGACGATATAGGAGGACAAGGACCAGGAATGCAGTGCGCGCCTCAGTAATCGACTGCATCGCATTGAGATATGCATCAACAACATCACTGCTACTCTACCCTGTAACACTACAACACTGCAATCACATGCTAGACTCTTTCACGTCAACACACAAATCTGATGGACGAACTTTCTTCTCTACAAACGGCCCATCTTGCCAGCACCGACTTCGAGACCAATTGCAAGGTGTGCTAGACGTGCATCGACGGCAAAACCTTTTGCTTGGAAGTCTGTGAGAAATGTGCCGAGGGAAAGTTGGGCGTTAGAATGCTGCAATATACTGTGAAGGCAACGCCCGCGCGAAACAACTCACCTTTAAGGCTCTTGTACAGCCCCTTGACAGGAACCAGATATTTCTCGATACATTCTCCTTCCTCTGGCTTGGCTACTGGCTCTGCTGAATCGTCCTTCAACTGGATGCTGACCACAACCATCTTCATGTTCGCGCCCGTCAAGCCGGGATCGTTGAACATGGTGGGTGTTGTCTCCTCGATCTGTACTTTACCACCTTCCTTGTCCGTTCCATAGCCTGTCTCTTCCTCGAGTTCTCTCAATGCCGCTCTGTTGGTTCCTTCGTCTCCCTCCTCGCCGGCGTCGATGAGACCGGCAGGCATCTCGATGCAGCTCTTGCCTACTGGCGGCCGGTACTGCGAGATGAGCAAGATATGGGGTTCCGATGAGGGCCGGTGAATGATGGTCATGATTGCAACAGCATCGACATCGCCTTTGCGAGTCTTGCGGTCGGCAGACTCCCACTTGCGTTGTCGTCCTGTTGGGTCGACCCATTCTATGGATCGCAGACCAACCCACTTGGCCTCAGAGTCATCGAGCGGGGCGGTCTTAATGACTTTGGCGCTTCGTGATGACATCTTGGAGTCAGTTGCGGCGAATGTCTTCGTTGCCTGCAAGGTAAAAGCCGAAGTAAAAGCTCGAGCGTTGTGCTGGACTGAGGAGTTGGCAGGGAACAGCTGTCGACGCGTGAAACGGAGCAAAGAGATTTGCGATGATGGCACTCGAGCAAGTGTCACTGCGCAGCGTACAAGCATGTGTTGCTGAGGGACTTTCTCTGAGTGACCGAATAGTGAGGAGAAGGGTCGAGAAGAAGGCCAAGGGAAGGGGATGATGACCTCATGCTCGAAGATTAGTGACATCCGTTTGTGTCCTGTGCGTCAGTTTCTCCACACAGAACGACAAAAAAAAAAAAAAAAAAAAAAAAAAAAAAAAAAGGTGGCCGAGGAAACATGCCGGCCTAACATCAGTGATGATCGGATTCGCTTAGTTGAAGGCGTAGACGTTCTCCATTCTTACTCTTCCAACACCTCCTTCACCGCATCTTCACCCTCATATCGCTCACTCTGGCTTGCAGCTCGAGAAATAGACGGCTTCGACATGTCGTCACCGTTCATCGGGCTCAATGTGAAGATCACATTACATTCTCGGCCAGGCTCATCGCTACATTCCAAGATTCTCTCCATCGATCAGGCTTCCAACACTCTCACAGTACAGAAGCAAGACGGCTCCCAGGCTGTGCTGAAGCGCACCGACATTGCTAGCCTTGCTGCGATCAAATCCGTCGAGCCCACGACGAAGTCAGCCTCCTCGTCTCCGGCATCTGGCAACCCTACCCGAAATGACACCGCAACACCGTCAAAGTTGCTAGGTAAAGCAAAGAACCACAACGACGCTGAACATGCTTCGTTTCCAAGCAAGCCTGCAGTCGCAGCGCTTGCATCTTCTGATCCTGCTATCATGTCTTTAAACCGCTCAAATGACGCTACCGCTACTTCGACAGAGCATCACTTTGCTAACCACCTTCTAGCACCGTTGCAAGGCTCTGATCCAGCCGGATCCCGATCCTCCACTCCCTCTCGCTCTCGCTCACCTCGACCCAAACCCGCTGCTGCTGTTCAAACGCCCAAGCCAGCCAAGAAGAAGCAAGCAGCAGTCTCTATCTCGCGCGGTAGCAGCCCTGCCATTCCCAATGCAGCGCTTTCAGACGAGTTCGACTTTTCTGCAGGTCTCAAGGCATTCGACAAGAAGAAGATTTGGGACGACATTCGTGCCTCTGACCACACAGATCCTGCCTCACTGCTCGTGTCTCACAATCGTATCGCGAATGCTCCAATCGAGCTCGTTCGTGGTCCAAATGGAGTGGGTCCCGCTAACTCAGTCTCGACACCAGACCGCGGAAGGACCAGCGTCAAAGATGGACAGCAGAAGCTGAGGCCGAACGAGATGGTTTGCAGTCCCTCCCCCGAGCATGTACCTTCCCCCAATCCATGTCCCTCGATTGCTACCGCCAAACCTGCTCAGTCTACGCAAACTGCTGCTTCTGTACAGCAGGCAACCGCACTTGTCGTTGCAAGCATCCCCAACAAGCCTACCTATGAGCAGCTGGAGGAGAGGGTTCGTAAGCTCGAAGCCGAGCTCGCACTCGCAAGAAGACGTAATACATTGCTTGAAGAACTTGCAGGTTTAGGACTTGGCGTCCCCACACGTGCTGACGCAGCTTCGGACTTCTCCAAGCCTTTAGTTGTATCGCCGCCTGTTCAGCCGAACACTGACAAGCCAGCCACGGACGCTGCTGTCGCTACTGTTGAAAAGGATCTTTCCAACATGTCACTGCAGTCTTCATCCACTCTACCGGCTGCTATCATGGCTTCCGCCCAGGAGCAGCGCTCATCTACTTCCGCATCTCTCTCGGACGCTCTTGCAGCTGCAGGCTTCAACGTCTCAAGCCAAACACCGTCGGCTGCTTCCACGCCTGCACCTGCAACCCCATCGTCGATTTCAGCTCCTATCTTCACCGCACCCAAGGACGCAGCTGCAGAAAAGGAAGAGCCGCTCTTCGGTCACATCATCGATCCGCCCGTGCTGACGCTACTCTTCCCGACTGCCGCACTGCAGCATGCTGCTCTTGCACGCATGGAAGCGTTCTACGAATCCGACTCCAAAGCGAGAAGCTATCTCACTCTGCAGCAGGCAGCCGACGAACGCATCTGCCGCAACTACCAAGGCTTCAACTTCCCTGTCCGTCAGGGTGTGCAGGAATGGCTCGATGCCATGTACGAAGCTACTAGTCTGGACGATGCTAGTGATGACACGGATGTGCCCAAGTGGTGGGCACCGCACTGTTCGAATGAGGAGAACCAATTGCTTGATGTGCTTGTCTCTCTCGGCGCAATTTCTCCTTACGAAGGCGCTTCATCCCGCAGCGAGGACAGCGAGACCGGCAACATTAAATACGTCATCTCGTGCGTCGCATCGCAAGCTCACTCGACGCTGCCGCACGAGCTCCTCCATGCGCTTTACTTCCTCTCCGCCCCTTACCGCAGCTTTGTCACTCGTCAATACGCTTCGCTCTCTTCCGCCAACAAGAAGGTCATTGAGACCGATCTTGGCATGCGCAAGTATTCTCCCTCTGTGTTTGAGGACGAGTTCCAAGCCTACCTCGCCGAAGGATTAGGAACGGAGAAGGAGTTCGGCAACAAGCCGGCAGCAGAGTGCAAAAACATTGCTGATGCGTTGAGGGCTCAGGTGTCGAAAGAGTGGAAGAAGTTGGGCCTGGACTTGGAAGGTGGCAAGCAGCAGGAGAAATGGGAAGATGTCAAGTGGCAGACACTCGATAGATACGCTGCTGTGCAGAAGGCGAACAAGAAGAAGAAAGCTGAGGGCTCCTCGGCAGGTAGCCCAGCGAAAGTCAAGAGTGGGAAGAAGAGCAAGAAGTGAAGCCTACCCCCTCACGCCACTACGCTGAGTCTTCTTGAACAATATCGTCGCCATCTTCTCACATTCGACGTTGTTTCAGCACAACACCGTATGGCAATTTTGCTTAGCATCTGCACAGTCTGCATGAAAACAGCAACTCCATCATTCGAGATTTCTCCCTCCAGTCTAGAATGAATAAGAATACAATGTGTGTGTCAACGGTTTTCTATGCCCTTTCCTTTCCTTTTGATTCTGAATCCTTAGGAAGCATCTCCATTGCCTCTTCGTCTTCATCTTCAGGTTCCGCTCGATCCGATGTCTGCAAAGGCACATGATGGCCCCTTCCATCATCGATACTTGCTCCTGCTCCACCGTTCGCAAAGAGACCCTTGATCCTAGCGAGGAACGGAATGTTGGACACCCACCCAGCCTTGCTCTGCGTCAGGTAGTACACCGGTACACCAGCTGCGATGAACAGCAACGCAGCCAACCCTTCCAGCGGCGCACTACCAATCGGCATCAGCAGCAAGAACAGTGCAACAGCAGCAAAAAGAATCGGAGTCGCCAACATGGTCTTATATGGCCGATTCAGGTGCGGCTCCTTGATCCTCAAGACCAATAACCCTAGGACGGAGGCGAAGTAGAAAGTCCAACTGCAGACTCCGTAAAAGTTGACCAACGATGCAAAGCCTGATCCGAACAATACGAAGGCTGAAATGAGAACCAATTGCAACACCAATGCTGCAATAGGTGTACCCGTCCTTCTGTTGACTGCGCCAAGGCGTTCGGGTAGATAGCCTTCTTTCGAAGCAGCCATGATGAGTCTTGCTGTTGTGTAGATCTGACCATTGAGCGCTCCGAAGCAAGAGAATGCGACGAAAAAGGCAAACACAATGCCACCGACCGCGCCAAAGATCGCACTGCCAAAGTCGAGCGCTACCGTATTTGTCCTCTTCACCAACTCTGCCGGCAATACTACAAAGTAGGACACCACTGCAGAGAGAAAGATCAGGATCACCGTCGCGAGACTGATGTGAATGACTCGCGGAAGGTCTTTCTCCACCTGCTTCATCTCTCCAGCTACAAAACAGGACTGGTCCCAGCCGTCGAACGCCCACAGACCACTGTACAGAGCAAGGGCGTACGAAGAAGGCGAAGTTGAGCTGCCCTCAAACAGATTGCCCAAATTTGAGAATGCTTTTTGCGAGCTAGGACTTGTTTTGCCTCTTGCTGCCTGTACGATCGCCAAGATAGGCACTGCTGTCAGAGCTAAGAGCTTGACGACCGTCGTTGCGATCTGCGTCCGTGTTCCAAGCTTGTTCGAGAAAGCGTGCGCTGCTGCGATCAACGCTGCAATCGCTACAGCTAGTAGTTTGATTGACCATCCTGGAATGCCATCGAGCCCTGTTTCGTGTGGGTGATCCGTCGCTTTGCCCGTCGCATGGAAAAGAATGCGAGCGACATACTCGCCAAAGATGGTTGCGATGATGGCTCCTGCTCCAGGCTTGAGCGCTGTCAGGGCAGACCATGTGTAGAGGAATGCTGATAGCGGACCAAATGAGTAGTTGAGATAGGCTTGGGATCCACCGTTGAGCGGAATAGATGCGCCGAGCTCAGCGAAAGATGAGGCGCCTGTCCACGCTAGCAGGCCAGATAGCAGCCAAATCACTATGGATGCGCCGATGCTGCCTGTATTCAGAGTGACCACACCGGGAGAGGAGAAAATACCGGATCCGATCTGCACGCCGATGGTGAGCGCAATCCCGTCTATCAGCGTTACTCGGCGTTCTGCTAGCCGGTCTTGAGAGTATCCCCTTGCATGACGCCTTGTACCACTTCTTGCTGCAGAAGCCGAAGCCCTTGTTGCTGAAACAGAACCCTCTCTGTCGCCATAATCTCCAGCGAAGGTCTCGTCGCCGTCTCCACTCAAGCTGAGAGGCAGGAGATGATCGCGATACCCGAATGACAAGCTCTCGACACTTGCTCTTGCAATAGAACTCAACGTGCTCCTGTTGGCATTCTTTGCATCTGTTGTTTCTTCCAGATCATCTAATTCCGCTTCAGCAAGCTTTGGTGCTGGTAATGTGCTCCTGTCCTCGAAAACTACAAAGTCGTCCTCGTCCTCGTCCTCTTCCGGCAGAGGTATGCTGTCGGAGCTCGCTTTTGGCCTTGATCCTTTTGAAGAGTCCAGATATATTGACGGCCGCAGTGTATGGGAGTGAAGGGAAGCCGGCTCGTCTGGAACCCCAGCAAGCGCGATGGCAGCGCCCACCGGGTCGGACGACATGACACGTGTGAGAAGAGTGTCTCTTCTCGACGTTATGCGTTGTCCTTGGCCGACACGAAGCGCTTCGTCCGACGATGTCTCCGTAAGGTAGCGAGAGTCGAGTGGAAGAGAGAGAGCCGATAGGGTTCTGGTTCCGCCCAAGAGTGCGTGCGTGTGGGTATGTGTGGGTAAGTCAAAGTGTTGATGTGTTGATCTCTCCTCTGTCCAGATGAAGCATGTGTCGTACAGCACCTGCACGCATGTTCGCTGAATGGCTTTGGCCGACTTCCGATTTCCGAAAGAAGGGTTCAATTTTTGCAGAAAAAAAGCGCTTCGCCAAAAACTCCACAACAGCGCCCTGTCTTCCAGAGCTTCTCCATCATCAACCTCATTCAATGAAGATGGCGCCGCTCGCCTCGTCAAGGCCAAATGGCCCAATCAAGTCGGAACGTAATCGAGCAGCAGCAGCGGCTGGTGGGTCCTCCTCTGCCGGTCCAGCATCATCGAACAGCTCGGCCTTCCACAAGAAACGTGCTCAGGGCAAGGGCATTTATGGCAACAACCCTAACGCCTCCGGAAGCGGTTGCGAGCCTAGGCCTTACCACAGAAGCCACTCTGCAGGGCGCAACAGTGGACAGCATGCGGTGACAGAGCGACAGAGTATAGCTTCGTGCAAGAAACCGCCTCAGCCGCAAGCCGTCAAGAACGGCGAAGAAGGCAGGAATTCAGCAGACCATGCTGACGAGGGCGAAGACGAAGACAACGACCAGGATGAAGGAGAGGAAGACAAGGCCATTCACTCGAAGACTAACCTCTCACTTTCGGGACATCAACTACCACCGCTTGCTGCATTAGTCGACACGCTCTCTCAATTCTGCTATTTACAGCGACTCGACCTGTCCTCTGTTCAGCCTTCCGATGCATCCCCTGATGGTCTCATCAGCCTCTCATGGCTCGCCAAGGCTGTCTTTCGCAGCAAAGCCTATGCCAAAGGCAAAGCACGAGCTTTCGGTGACAACCTGACGTGGCTCAACCTCTCCACCAACCCCAACCTGACCTCTGAAGCATGTATCGGCCTCGAAGCACTTGAAGAGCTGTGCGTACTCACGCTCTCGCACTGCGCACTAACCTCCATTCCACCCTCAATCAACCCTCTGCGCAACCTCAAGGCGCTAGTGCTGAACAACAACACCATCAGGAGTCTACCTAAGTCCTTCCCGCATCTACCGGAGCTCAATTCATTGATTCTGTCGCACAACGAGCTCACCTCCCTCCCCGCTTCATTACCCGCTTCTTTGCCAGCGCTGAAGAAACTCTCGTTGGGTCACAACAAGCTGAGCGGCAGTGAAAGCTTGCCAGACTTTTCGCTTTGTCTCGCTTTGCGAGAAGTGAGGTTGAACGACAATCCTGAGCTGAAAGCTTTACCCAGCCACGTTAGGAATTGGGGTAAAGGTGCGGATGGAAAGACGGCGCCAGGGCTGGAGCTGTTGGAGCTGAAGGATTGCGGACTTGGCACCTGGGAGTCTTTGTCAACGCTGGTCGAGGCGGATAGCGAGAAAGAGCAGCAGCCAAGGTTGAGACGAAAAGGACTGACGCAGTTGCTACTGAAGGGGAATGGGGTAGCGCAGAAAGAGGGATACAAGGAAAGGATTCTTCAGGTGCATCCGACGCTCAGAGTGCTGGACAATGAAAGGCTGCAACCTCGAGTCAAGCCAACAGCTGAGGAGGCGGAGGGAGTGAAGGCATCGAAGACGGCCAAGATGGAGAGCAAGAAAGGCAAGAGAAAACAAGACAGTAAGCTGCAGCAGCGTGCTCAAAAGATGCAGCGAGACGCGGAAGAAGAGAATGATAGCGAGGTCGACGATGACGATGATGCCGCGCAGATGGCTGCCGAGATGCGTGCTCTGCGCCGCGGCAAGCCTGCTCCAGCGCAGGAGCAAAGCCGTCAAGAAAAGCCGGAGGATGATGACGACGACGAAGCTGCTCGAATGGCTGCTCAAATGCGCGCTCTTCGTCGTGGTCAGGCACCTCTAGCTTCAAGCAAGAGAGACGCCCCGAAGTCCAAGCACAGCAACAAGCCCCAGCAAAAGGACGACTTGAAGCACAGCGACAGAGCCACTGCCAAAGATAAGAAGGGCAAACCCGACAGCAATCCTCAAGCTGGCTCAAAGAGAACTCAGCAATCTGCGCGACCCTCGGAAGAGGATGGCTCCAAACCGAAACACAAGCGCGGCACACGCGCGGGCAAGAAGGTCAAGAAGTCCGATCCCAGCGACGCTAACACCTCCAAAGAATTGCCACAGAAGGAAAACAGAGAAAAGTCCACTGGTTTCTTCGAAGAAGTTGATGCAGTAGCTGAAAAGGCACGGCTTGCACCTATCTACGAACTGTCCAAGAAGCGTGCCAAGATCGCCTCTGGTCGAACAGAGGTCGCAGAAGGCGTGTTAGAGGATGCTACGGCTACATTATCGAAAGCGAGACAGAAGGAGAGCAAGGCTAGGATGGAGTTGGATACGTACGACGATTCGACCCCTGTCGCTTACAATACTGCCAAGGTGAAAGGAAAACAAGGAAATGGTAAGAAGGGTGAGAATGACAATGAGAAGACAACACCAGTCAACACGAGTGTTGCGGGCATTGTTGACCTGCGTAAAGGACAGCAGAAGGGCAAGAAGAGGAAAGCCGGTGAAGGCGATGCAGAGAGGGGCAAGAAGAAGCCAAGATCCAGTCTGCCATTTGCTCCAACGAACGCGGCTCTAGGAGAAGGTGCGTTTGGGGCTGGTGCTGATGGTTGGGGCGATGCTGGTGCTTGGTCGTAGGTTTCCTTGCCGGTGCACAGCTCACACAAGCTCGTCGGAAGAGACTGGCTTTGTTACTTTCAATGATCTGCACTTGAATTTGAACTACTTTGCAGCTCAACTACTGGCAATTGTGTATGTCGAGTTGTGTAGAAAAGTGGTCGACTGGAACCTTTCCTGCACCCGACACCACAAGTCTGGGATGCTGTTGTTGAAGTGAGTGAGTGTCAAATGGTGTCGAAAAATATGACCTCAAAAAAGCTAATCTTTTTTTATACCAGGCCGAAATTGGCCTTGCTATCATTGCAAAACTGAGGAAAGTGAAATAATACACACAGGAAACAAAAAAAAGAACCTTAGGCTAGGACCGAACCGCTAGCAAATGTCGCTCTGCCAGTGTTGAGTCCTCTATAAGAGGTGACTCCCCGGTCAAGTGAGCGAGAAAGCGGTGAGTGGTGGTATTGAATGTCTGGAGGTGAGACGTGTCACAGGGTCTGCACAGAAGATCCTGGACATGCATTAGATGCGCAGTGGATGCGAAGTGCGCACGAAATGCGAAATCGGTCAGAAGGAGTCCATCCGACCAAAATTGCAGGTCGCATTGCGGAAGGAGGCCATCAATGCATTGAAACTCATACGTCCTCATAGGACTAAAGGGACAGTCGTAGGAGGCTCGTCACCATCACTGATAGCGAGTAGAGACCTACAAGGATAGGTATGCAGAGGAGGGTCCTGCTACTTGGATGAAGTGGGAGATACCCCTCTGCAACGATGAAGCCGCACTTGCTCTCACACAAGGCCAAGGGAAGTAGGAGGAACATGAGCAGTGTCGAGGAGGTCTCCACACTGCTCAGGAGGAGGAGGGACAGTGTTGCAAGCGACACTGTCCATACTTGTATATATACTTTCAATTCGCCGCAGCAGAAGAGTGGATCCTCAATCACTCTTAACTATACTTTATCTTATAACTCTTATCTTTGTACATATCTTATCTGGCTCTTTAGCGCAGTAATACAGTCATTACAGTATCGTCTTCGACTGCAATCCAGGTATTGCAGTTACACCGCAAGTGTGTTGTATCACCGCCTTATCAGCAGTCGAGCGCCTGAAACCTGAAATCTATGGTAAAGGTCGATTAAACTCAACCTCGGCAAAATCTATTGTAGGGGCCTTCTATTATTATTCTTGCTGGAATCTGCCATAGAAGCCTTCTAGGATCTTTCTTGCTTGAATAGATTGTAACTGAGGGTTATCACAGATTTTGACTAACCACTGTGGACACTCCATCCAGAGGTAGCACAGCACAATCAATGTCCAGGTGGACTCCTTACAATACTGAAGAGTGATATGAATATGTCTGTCTCGACATGAGCATCCAGAGTGTCAATGGTTGATTGAATTGATTGATCCCTGGACCACAGTGGACAACTGCCTTTGGTATGAGATTGAGAGAGCTGGACTGCAGTACTGAAACTGCCTTTGGTGTTGATCGATATCCAGGATGCAGAAGAGTACTGCCTTTGGAAGGCATCAAGTAGCAGTGATACAACACATGCACTAAGATAGATGCAATGCTCTGCAATTGCAACTTGTTGATGGAACTACTAAGTATACATTATGGTAAAGATATAGCTAGTAATGTGTAGAGTGGATGAGAATCCACTCACTCACTCACTATGGCAAGGAGCATGTGTGTTTTATATAGACATTCTCGCAGTGTCACCTGCAACACTGCTCTTGCTCTATGAGGTCTCCTCCAACACTGCTCTTGCTCTATGAGGTCTCCTCCAACACTGCTCCTTCTCCTCTTGTCCATCCTATCAGTCTTGTCTTCCTTACGATGCTACTCGTTAGCACTGCTTCCCCTGCTCCCTGCAGATGAGAAGACCTTGTGCTGCTTCATCATTGATAGGGGCCATTCCCACTTCATCCAAGTGGCGAAGCGCACCCTCTTTCATCTTGCCCCTGGTGACAGCACCCATCCTCTTGCATCGAGTTCATCGTTGTGTAGGGCCCCTCCTTCATCAGAGTGTCAGACCCAATGTCATCACCATATGTCCCATTGCAAGATCTTGTCAGCAGTCTCATGCCTGAAACCTGATATCTGTAATAGAAATGCATCTATTACAAATCCTGTTGAGATATGTGACAATGCTTGTGGTATTATGATTCTTGGTGAGATATGTAGTAGAGACATCTCTATCACTTTTCTCACTTGAAGATGCAGTAATGGTTTTGCTATTGCAGGTTTTGACTAACTGCTGTGGACACTCCATCCAGAGGTAGCTTGGCACGATCAATAACTGATATGAACTGGTACTAACACCAAGGTCTGGTGTGATTGAGATTGTTGTTGTTGCCAACACAAGTGTCCAGTGTGCTGACTGAATGCTTGAGGTGATCCCCAGACTGCAGTGGATGACTGCCTTCAGTTCTATCGTTATCTGGACCACTGATTTGCTTTGAACTGCCTTTGGACATCAGGGAGCAGTGATACAACACATGCACTACAATGGAAGCAACCTACTTGATTGCTACTTTGCTGACTGAAACTAATGTATACTTTATGTGAAGTGATAACTAGTTTATGGTGTAGAGTGGATGGAGATCCACTCAATCACTTATGATGAGACAGCATGGTTTATATTTATCTTTGCAGTGTTGCCTGCAACTCTGCTCTGGCCCTCTCTCTCCAGAAGGCACCATCTTCATCAAGTACTGTGGCAGAGGTCTTTACCAATGCACCACCCCATTGCTGAGCCCTGCTTCTCCTGCTCCTGAGTCAAGGAGAGCCAGCATCATCTCATCATTGATAGGGGTCACCCCACTTCATCCTAATGACAGTGCATGCCCCCCCTCTTCATCTTCCTCCTGACTTTGGCACCCATCTTTTTATGCCGATTTCATCATTGTGTAGGGTCCATACCTCATCTGGTGGCAACCCTGAATGTCCTTGTCACTTAATCTATACTGGATCTGTTGTACAATCATCCTTGCCCCTCATCTCTGCAGAACATGTCATATGATCTTGGTTACTACAGATCCTGGTGGGATTTGTGATACCATCTTGGCTCATGCCAATCTAGCTGAGATCTGCCATAGAGCCATTTCTTCTACAGATCTTGGTGAACTCTTCTGTAAGTCCCATGATCTGCCTGATCCCTCGATTCCTGTGCTCCCTGTCATGGGCCTGACTGCGCAGGAAGCAGGAAGACCTGACAGTTCATATGAAGGTAGCGCAGGAATCGAGGGATCGGGTAGATTGGTGGATTTACAGAAGAATTCAGTGAGATTGGTAGTAGACACAGTTCTATGACAGATCTCATTGGGATATGCCTGAATGAAGTCGATTTCACAGATCCTACCAGAATCTGCAGTAAGTATGACAGTATGGCAGATTTCATGGAGATCAGTGACAATGACATTCATACATTGGTTTCACATGTGAGAGGGACTATGCTCACAAGCAAGGAGGATCGAGTGCTGCCAAGACAGGGACCAAGCTCATGAAGCATGCAGATGGTTACCACTCAGGGGCTCAGGAGATAAGCAGACAAGAGAACCATCACCAGTTGAAGGAAGAGGAGCTGTGTGACAGGCACCAGCGAACAGGCCATGAGGAGGAGGAGCAGGGTTGATGGGGTCAACACAGCTCAGGAAGGACAGGAGCAACAAGGCTCGATGAGGAGGAGGAGTCTCAGTGGAGACTCTTGTACAGTATTCAGCAGTGAGGGTACTCTCTGGAGAGAGAGCTGGAGCAGCATCACTGGCAATGCTGTGAAGAGGTATATAACCATACCTTCTCATCACAAATGGTCAAGTGGATCCCCATCCACTCTACACACCATATAACTAGTACTACTTCAGCATATAAATATTCATTAGTTACAGTCAGCATAGTTGCAATCTATCAAGGTTGCCTCTCCTTGTAGTGCATGTGTTGTATCACTGCTCACTGATGTCCGAAGGTGGTTCATAGCAAACCAGCAGTCCAGATTAAGATAGAACTGAAGGCAGTAGTCCACTGCAGTCCAGGGATCACCTCAAGCGATAGTCAACACACTGGACACTCATGTCGACACCACCAATCACATTACCAACAAGATACTCACACCAGATCTTGGTGTTACCATACTCATGTATTGATATTGATCATGCCAAGCTACCTCTGGATGGAGTGTCCACAGCAGTTAGTCGAAACCTGTAATAGCAATACTACAACTACAGATTCGAGCAGGAAAAGTGATAGAGACGGCTCTATTGCATGTTTCACCAAGAATCGAAATACCACTAGTGTTGTCACATAACTCAACAGAATCGGTAATAGTATTGACACTACTACCGATCTCAGGTTTCAGGCGTGCGACCGCTGACACTCCCTTCATATGAATTGACAGATCTTCCTGCTTCCTGCACATCCAGGCCCATGACAACTTGCTCCTCATCATAGTGGTTGAGTGGAGCTCCATCCACTCTACACCATATTGTAAGCGGTTGCGTGCCTGAAACCAAATTGGGTGCTTCTGGTTGATTTTGGTGAGATCAACTGAGTAAGCCTTATTTGTTATGTTTTGGGTGAGAGTAACCAGACAGATGAGTTCTGGTAGGTTTCGGCTGATCACCTTGAACACTACATTCAGAGGCTATGCAGCACATCCATAACATGTTGAGGTGAGAGTGATGTCAGACACAACTCTCCTATTGCAGCATGAGTGTTTGTAATGCTAGATGCTCTTTGTCAGGGGTCTCGCGCCTGAAACCCAGGTCGGTCTGTCGAGATACTCGGTGACTATCAAACTGTGCGACAGCTATTGTCTCGGTATCGGTGACTATCAAGTTGCACAGTGACAGCAGGTGGCATTCATTGTATATACTATCGTAGGTTTCGGCTGACCTCTGTGGACACTCCATTCAGGGGTAGCTTGGCATGATCAATATCAATGCTTTGGTTATGATGACACCAAGGTCTGGTGTGAGTGTTGATGATGATGAGGTTGATGACATTGGTGATAAGGTTGGTGAGTGTTGATGATAATGAGGTTGATGGTGTTGGTGATAAGGTTGGTGGCATCAACACGAGTGTCCAGTGTGTTGACTTTGATGCTTGAAGTGATCCCCGGACCACAGTGGACTACTGCCTTCAGTTCTATCTATATCTGGACTGCTAACCTGCTATGGGGCGCCTATGGATGTCAGGTAGTGGTGATACAACACACACACTACGATGAGGAGCAACCTTGATAGATTGCTGCTATGCTGACTGTAACTAATGAGTACTTGTGTTTCTAAAGTATTGACTAGTTGTATGGTGAGTAGAGTGGATGAGGATCCACTCGACCTATGATGATGAGAAAGCATGGTTATATACCTCTTCACAGCATCACCAGCGATGCTGCTCCTGCTCTCTCTCCAGAGAGTACCTTCTTCATCGAGTACTGCTCAGGGGCCTCTCCTGCTTGGCACCCCTGTGCCTCTTGAGTGGTGTCGACTCCTTCGACACTGCTCCTCCTCCTCATGACCTGGTGTCGACTCCTTCGACACTGCTCCTCTTCCTCAGGACCTGCCTGCTAGTGTCCTATACACTGCTCCTTCTCCTTTGACCAGTGACAGTTCCTTTGACTCTTGTCTCTTGAGCCCCTGAGTGGTAACCATCTGAGCTTGGTCCTCTTCATGGCTGTGCCTGCTCCTTGAGCTTGGTCCTCCTCGTGGCTGTGCCTGGCCCTCCTTGCATGTGGCTCGTGTCCTCCTTTGCATGTGAGTCCATAGGAGTCCATGGTCTCCATGGAGACTGCACTACGACCATGCTCTCTACTGGTATTGACTAGATCTTCGATACCTGTGCTCCTTCCATATGAACCAGTGACCCTCCTGCTTCTTGAGCATCCAGGCCCATGACACTCTTGTCGTCATCTGGACTGCAATAAGGTTTATCGCCTACAGATGACAGGAGGTACTGGACCGCAAGTGTGTTGACACTGCCTACAGTAACTGACTGGACCACAGGTGTTGAGCAACACTGCCTACAGTGATGAACTGGACTGCAGGTGTTGAGGAACACCACCTACAGTTGACATCTGATGGTGATACAACACACATGCTCAAGATGTTGTTGCAAAGCTATACTATTGCAATGATAGGAGACAAGTAAAGAGTAGTATGATAAAGAGTAGAGTGGATGAGGATCCACTCATATGCTTATGGTGAAGTGGTAGTATTTATGTGTTCAGAGGGTGTTGTCTGTGACACTGCTCCTGCTCCTCTCGAGGGGTGTTCCTGTCCTCCTTCGTCTCCTCCTCTGTCTCCTCCTCTTCTTCAAGCTGAGTGTTCAGCCTTCTTGACACTGTCCGTTCTCCTCATGGTTCCCATGCTGGTCCCTTTGAGCCAGCTCCTTCCTCTCTCATTCCATGGCCCTTCTATTGGCCCCTAACTGATGGTCCTTCTTGACTGTGTGACCAACCTTATTGTCTTGCTCCCCGTCCATGCAGTCTACCTTGTGACTGGTTCTATGCAATTGCAAGCATGTCCCCCTTTGTGGTAACCTACTGCATGCTCCTGAGCTTGGTCCTCTTCTTGGCTGAACTTGGACCCTCTCCCATGTGAAACCTCTCCTGTCATCCTAATCTTGCCCTTGATGATGGAGGCCTTCTCTGCTCGGCCTCCTGTGGTTTCCTTGTAGTCCATTGGCTTGTTTTGTCTTGATGGAAGCTTCTTGTGATGTGTTTGGTGAAATCAAACAGGTAGTCTTATTCTGGTTGATTTCAGTAGAATCAACCAGACAAATGTGATGCAGTTGTCATCATGGAAATCAACCGGAAACCCATGATCCAGTTGATTTCGCAATTTGAGTGCACAAAGCTCCTCATACCTCATTTCGGATCTTCCTGCGCAGTTTCCATGACACATATCTTACTAGCTATCACTTTACAACAAGTATACTCAGTATTCTGTCAACAAGTTGCAATCACATAAGACACTCATGTTGGCACAAATCATATCCACACCAGACCTTGGTGTCATCACAAAGTATCTATTGGTTACTGATCATGCTGAGCTACCTCTGGATGGAGTGTCCACAGTGGTTAGTCAAAACCTGTGATAACCTTCAAGCTACCACATATTCAAGCAAGAAAAGTCATAGAAGGCTTCTATGACAGATTTCAGCAAGAATGATAATAAAGGCCTTTTACCACAGATCTCAATAGGATCAGTAGTAGTTGTCTTTTTACTACAGATTTCGGGTTTCAGGCACGTCCACTGCAATCTGGATATATTGATCAACACCAAAGGTGGTTTACTACTTCAGTCTGGACATCTCAATCTAATACCAAAGGCAGTTCTCTACTGGGGTCCAGATAACATCCAATATCAATTCAATCATACAGCTGTTGACATTACAAACACTCATGTCAAGACAAGTGTCATCAGACTATACAACAGTTAGTCTAAGCAAGTCAATCTCAGGACCTTGATTGTGCCATGCTACCTTCAAACAGAGTGTTCACAGCAGTTAGTCAAAACTTGTCAGATAACAGCTTCACAACCAACCTCAGTGAAGTCAATTGGAAAGAGTGTACTCAAGGAATTTCATCGATTCTGATCAGAATCAGGGTTTCCAGTAGATTTCGGGCTTCAGGCACACAACCGCTGACAAAAGGCTTGGAGGGATAGAGGACCTGCGTGTGTTCCTCTGGTGGGGATGCGCTTGCTTGTCGTGATTGGGAGTACAAACTAACGAAGGGCCTTTAGCTCGATCAAAGGGAGTATAATGGTGTCGGTTTTGCCCCTACAAGAAGCAGGAGCTCCCCAATGTTGCTCTAAAGTTGTGTGTAGCCAAAAATGGGGTCAAAATCATTTGGGATTTGATCATGTTAGGCAGGTCTTGGATGAGAAAGTCAAGGTGGGCAGTGTGTGGCAAAAAAAAGGGGGGGGCTTGTTGGAGCCCCAGATCTGTGGTGTTGGCCTGCACTGAGTGTTGTCAAGAAGATTGTATTAGGACAGAAGAGTTGGTGTGTAAGGGGTTTGCAGTGTTGCAGATGGTGGAGGTTGGCAGTCATCAAGCACCTCCATCACAAAAGGGTTTAAGCACCATTACTTGTCCATTTTCTGATTGTTCTTGTTCGAAATTTGGAGAGGGTGTTAGTTGAAGATAACAATTAGTATATGCTGTTATTGGGGCCACGATCAGGCTCCCTTACCACAGCCATATGCTTCTTGTAATGCTTAGTATTTATCATAGTGTGAACCTAAACAACAAATGCATATATATACCTTGTTGCCACTCTGATCACATCCAAGCAGAATGAGTCACTTCCCTTGTAGCCCTATGTTGCTGCTTCACAAGGTGCCCCTGAACTGTTGCTATGGCAACCTTCATATGTTTCATTGTGTTTCTCACTTATGCAGGCACTTGGTACTACAGTGTCTCAGCTGCAGCTCATGCATCCCTCTTGAGATGCTGATGCATCTTCAACTCCCCCTCTCAGTGGGATCTCCAGTCCTATCATCCTAGCTAATTGTGAAGTATTAAGACCCTGTAAAGGCTTTGTTAAAATATTGGCAACATTGTTTGCCATCCCAATGAATTTGATCACCACATCACCTTCTTGCACATGGTTGTGAACAAAGTGATAACATGTGTCAATGTGTTTTAACTTCCAGTGTTTAGCTGGGTCTTTACTTACTTGGATACATCCTTGACTATCTGTGTAGAGTGTTGGCCAGGCATCCATGATTTCCAAATCCTGAAGCAAGTATGAGAAGAATAATGCTTCTCATACTGCTTCAGAGGCTGCAACAAATTCTGCCTCGACTGCAGACAATGCCACACATTTCTGGACATGAGACTTCCAGCTGACCGGACATCCATATATGTATGTTATTGCTCCCAAGGTGCTTCTCCATCTGTTCATGGGGTCCGATGCCCAATTTGCATCAGTATACATTGTTACTGGTTTATCCATGTGTTTGCCTGACCCTCCTCCTAAGTGCAATTGGTACCCACTCATCTGATTTAAGTACTTTACCATGTGAATTGCCACCTTCCATGTGCTGTCGATTGGGCTCAACATGTATTGCACCAATGTACCCATGGCAAAGGCAATATCTGGTCAAGCAGTGTTGGAGACCCACAATAGTTGGCCAACCAACTCTTGGTACCTCTTTGCTTGTTGAGGGTTGCATTTCTTGCCTCCAGTGACATTTGCCACACTCAACATAGGTATCCAGGATTTCTTGTTTGCTCCTCCTAACCATTTGTTTACCATTGCTTTGACATATGCCATTAAATCCAGAGAAATCCTATCCTCCTCATTCTTCTGTCATGTGTGATCTTGATACCCAGGAACTCCTTGATTTCCCCATTGTCTTCTGTTTCCCATTTGCCCATGATTTCTCATTTGGTGCAATCAACTTCATTACAACTGGGTGACATTATCAACATGTCATCTACATATGCTGTAATAATTGTGATCTTGTCACCTGTCCCTCTTGAGTATAAGCATGGTGTGCTTGGCATATAGTGAAATCTGATCATCCAGAGATGTGAATCCAGTTCAATGTTCCATTCATGGCCCGATTGTTTCAGACCATACAGACCTTTCACTACCTTTAATGCTTTTCCAGGTGATACTTTGATTCCAATTGGGGGCTTGAGATATACATCATGGTGTATGGTAGAGTTCAAGTACACTTGTTTGATGTCAATAGAATCTATTTCCCAATCTCATACTGCTGCAATGGTGATCACCCCTCAAATGGATTGAATGGGTGCTACTGGTGTGAAGACCTCTGTGTAGTCAATGCCCTCACATTGGGTGAAGCCTTGTGCCATGAGCCTGGCTTTGAATTCTGTCAGTACAAGGTTTGCATCAGTCTTGATCTTGAGGACCCAACATGTGTTGATGGTGTTTGCACCCTTTGGAAGGTTGGCAATCTCCCACATGCCCATTGCCTCCAATCCATCCAGTTCCTTTCACATGGCCTCCTCCCAATGTTTCCTATCCTCTCCACTCAATGCTTCATGCACAGTCAGATCCAAGTTCTTTCTCCATTCTGGGCATGTCACCATGAGTCCAAAAAGTTTGTTGTCAATTTGGGTTTCAGCAACTGGTTTGTGTTCCACCATCTTTGCTGTTCCTCCACTTAAACTCTCTTCCAAAGCTAGTTCCATATCCATGTATTCCTTTAGTGGCTCCTCATCTGCTTCATCAAATAGATTTTCCTCGGTATACCCTAAGCTTTCAAAGTCTTCTTCAGTCATCATTGCTGGAGGTGTCTTTGTGTCAACCAGTCACCACTCTGTTCTGTCTGACCAACACTTTGACTCCATGAACTTTGCTGAATTACTCCAGAATATGTTCAGATTGTAATCCAGGCTGTAGAAAAGCCAGCCCTTTCTCTCTAGGCTGTATCCCAAGAAGATGGATGAGATGGCTCACTGATCCAGCTTTTTGTTGTCTTGTTTGGCCTTGGGTACATTCACCCATGCCAAGCACCCAAATACTCATAAGAGGCTTATGAATCTCTCTGGTGACTTTCCAAACATTGCTTGGTAAGGGAACTCTTTGTTGATGCTCAGAGTGAGATTCATCTTGAAAGCCACTGCTTGGATCACATACAGCCAGAATCTCCTCAGCAGTCCCCTTTGTGTCAAGAGTGTCTGCATCCTTTCACCCAGGCTCCTGTTCATTCACTCCACTTGCCCATTTTGTCTGCTATTGTACCCTATGGTGGTTTGCCACTCTATACCCTTTTCTAGCGACCATTCTAATGCATCATTGCTTTTCCACTTGGTCCCTTGATTGGATTGGATTGCCTTTAGCTTCTGATCCATCTGTGTTTCCAGGAACAAAACAATCCTTTTGAGCATGGCAAATGCATGGCTCTTTTGCAACAATGGCTGTGCATGCACATACTTGCTATGATTGTCAACCAACACCAGCATGCATGTATACTCTGTCACATGGGATGAGTCTATTATCAGATCAATGTGAATAAGATCTGGCAGCCCTGCAGCTCTTTTGCCACTACCCCACCCCATCCAGGTGACCATACTTTTGGATTGTATGCACTGCTCACATTTCAGAGCAGTGTCCAGGTCCAGATCCACAATGTGTTTGTCCTTCAGTTTGTCTATGATTGCCTTTGACTTGTCTTGGCCTAGGTGTCTGAGTTGCTCATGCCATAGTCACTGCTTTGAAACCTTCAGCTCATTCTTAATATGCTCGAACTCCTCATCAACACCTTCAAACAATGGTGTTGATGTGGTCATTGCACTCTCTTGCCATGTGTTGCCTCAGAACTCCAAAAGTCCTTGCTTGCGATTCTTTGCAATTTTAAGTGTCATGCCATTTGTTAGAAAGCTTTGCCCACTGGTAGTATCCAGAATCACTCATGCTCCCTCATCCATTAATGAATTTGTTGACAGAAGGTTAACATTAAGATGCTTAACATATAGTACATTTTGTAAGGAGATTTCCCCGTAATCTGTTGATATGTTTGCATCTCCTATAGCTGTCACTTCCAAGACCTTGTTTCTGGTGGTAATTATGTGCTTTCGACAAGTTCTCAGATGTATGAGCATGCTGTAGGTGTTCACCATATGATAACTCGCCCCCAAGTCCAAGATCCAATGAGCTGTTTCTTTTGCATTCAGGGGTTCCTGCCATTTCAATGAGAGGGTGAGGGAGCACCATGCTTCCTATTTAGGTTTAGCAAGGGAGGAGTCCTTGGGAATGGTAACTGAAGCATCGCACTGACTGATACCATGTCCTGGTTGCTTGCAGATCCAGCATTGGATTCATTGTGGTCTGCCTGTGTTCTTTGGGCTTGTGTCACTGTTGTTGGCTTCAGTCTCTCCAGCCCATTTGTCTTGATCATCATTGCCAGCAGTCCTGGTGCTGGCCTGTTGGGGGTCGATCTTTTGTGTGGGGATGCTCTCAATGGCAGTCTGTTGGATGCTTAGTGTGGTGGCAAGAGTATTGAAGTTGATTTGCTGAATGGTGGCAACTGTCTCTTTATACACCAGATGCCAGATCATGCATTTCTGCAGAGCCAAGAACAATGTGTTGTCGGCAAATGGCTTCCCAAGGAGACTGCTTTCAGTTTGAATGGAACAGACCTCTTGGATTAACTTTCTAGCATCTGAATGAAACATCTTTATGTTGCCAAGCTGTGAGATGAGTGCAAGTCTGTGGGACATCTTGGTGGCTTCATTCATTAGACCATTTTCAATCTTTCTCCACACTTGATGGAAAGTGAGATACTCTTTGATTACATCTAGAACAAGGTAATTGACATTGTGTTCTCTGGTAGTGTCAATTGTTCCATGGAGAGCATTGATCAAAGCATCATCAAGACAGCAGCTCCATTTCGGGTGCTTCTTGTCATACATTCCCTCAAGGTGTTTCATTGCATGAGGCACAGATCAAAGGAAGGACTTCATGTGGGCACTCCAGCTGTAGTAGCTGTGTGATGTAAGCTTTGGTACAGGTTCAAGGAGCTTTGCTAGGGTGCAAAAGTTATATCACTTGTTGCCATCATCGAAATCAGAGTCAGAGTCAGCATCTTTGTCAGCTTCATTGTCAATGGCCTCCAGCTCATTCTCAATCATGGTGTCATTGTCAGCTTGCACCTGGGTGGCCTTGCCTTTTCTGCTTCCTTTGGTTCTCATGCTGGTGCTGACCTGGGTTTCAGTGTCTTCTACCATGGTTGTCAGTGAGTTTCAATTAGCTTGGTTGGTAGCTTCTTTAGACTCTTAATCAGTTGAAGATAACAATTAGTATATGCCATTATTGGGGCCATGATCAGGCTCCCTTACCACAGCCATATGCTTCTTGTAATGCTTAGTATTTATCATAGTGTGAACCTAAACAACAAATGCATATATATACCTTGTTGCCACTCTGATCACATCCAAGCAGAATGAGTCACTTCCCTCATACCCCTATGTTGCTGCTTCACAAGGTGCCCCTGAACTGTTGCTATGGCAACCTTCATATGTTTCATTGTGTTTCTCACTTATGCAGGCACTTGGTACTACAGTGTCTCAGCTGCAGCTCATGCATCCCTCTTGAGATGCCGACGCATCTTCAACTGTGTTACCCTCAGAATTCCATGTTTGTGGTGGCCAAAAAATTGGCAAAAATCTAAGAATGGTGACAAGAGTGGGATTCGAACCCACGCCCGAAGACAACGGAGGAAATTTCAGATGAAACCTGAACGTTGCGCCTTAACCACTCGGCCATCTTGCCTAGGAAATTTAACAATTAAATTCAGTAAGCTACCATATATGATTGCCACGTCAACTATCGGCATTTGGGATGAATGCTCCTCCACATGTGAACCATTCGCCTGGGTCTAGTTGAAGATAAAAAAAAAAAAAACACCACTTCGTTGGGGCCACGATCAGGTTCCCTTCGTACAGGTGTGTAGCAACTGCAATGCTTGTCATATTCAAATGGACTGAGGCTACAAACATGAGTATATATATATATACCTTGGCACCACCTCCGAGAACATCGAGCCTTGGACGAGTTGAGTGTCTCTCCTGCAGAGCTCCTGAGCCGTTGCCATGCCAACCTTCATGCGTTTCACATGTCTGAACAATTGGCGTGTGCTTTCATGAGTTTGGCCCTGTCGGCAACCCGGATAAACCCTGGAAATTTCGTTGTATCGTCAACTGGTCTGCATCTGTTGAAAGGTTTTCCGCATGCTAATTGCCTGGCGACAAGACGCCATGAACCGTAGCCGAGGCCGGGTGAATAAGGAGGCTTGCTGATGCCAACACGTAATACCCGATGTTCTGACCTTGGTGTGCATCTTTCCAACTGACCACCAACATCAACGCTCATATACGACCGGCGTTAGAACAACACCACAAAGCTACTTGTTGGCGGTAGTACGAACTCCGACTTTCAAGAAAAAGGTTGTCACATCAGCTTCTCTCTTGCTTCTGGTCGCTGGTAGCAGTCCCGCTTCGGCACATCGATATACACATCACAAATCCGCCGCAGCCCCCGCAGTAGCAGCAGCAGCGGGAACGCATAACAGCACAACGTCACGAAACGCAAGCTACGCTTCTGACCGCAGAGGTGGTAGCGGTAGCGGTGAATTCGATCATCCATTCAAGATGGATCGACCTCTCAATGTGTTCGGCCGTCCTTTGACGCAGTGCGGCACTAACCCAATGACTGGGTTTTACCGAGATGGCGTAAGTCATAACATATCATTGACGAGGTTTCAATCATGGCAAAGTAACAGGATTGTGCTGAAAATGAAGATAACAATTAATATACGGCGTTATCGGGGTCACGATCAGACTCCCTTTACCACAGCCGTATGTTCTATGTAATGCTTGGTTTTCATGATGTGAGACTGAATGACAAACACATATATATACTCCATTCACTGCTCTGGTCCTATTCGAGGCAGGATGTGTCTCTTCATTTGTACTCCTGTGTTGCTATGATACCGGGTGCCACTGTGCTGTCACCATGACAACAATTACGTACCTCATTGTACTTCTCGCTTACGTGAGCCTCCCGTGTCTCAATGTCTCGGCCGTAACATGTGCATCTTACTTGAGATGCCGACGCATCTTCAACTCCCCCCTTCGGCGGGATCTCCAGTCCTATCATCCTAGCCAATCGTGAGGTGTTAAGACCCTGTAAGGGTTTTGTCAAGACATCTGCAACGTTGTTTGCCGTTCCGACATATTTGATTTCCACATCGCCCTCTTGTACGTGATCGCGAACGAAATGATACCGTGTGTCGATGTGCTTTAACTTCCAATGTTTGGCTGGATCTTTACTCACCTGTATGCACCCCTGGCTATCTGTGTATAGTACGGGCCGAACGTCCGTGGTCTCCAAATCCCGGAGCAAATATGAGAAGAATAAGGTTTCTCGTACCGCTTCGGAAGCGGCGACAAACTCTGCTTCGACTGCCGACAATGCCACACACTTCTGAACGTGTGATTTCCAACTCACTGGACACCCATATACATATGTTATCGACCCCGAGATGCTTCTTCGTCCATTTGTGGGGTCGGATGCCCAGTTTGCGTCGGTATACGTCGTTACCGGTGTATCCAAGTGCTCGTTTGTCTCCCCTCCTAGGTGCAACTGATATTCGTTCGTTTGGTTCAGGTACTTTACCACGTGGATGGCTGCCTTCCATGCACTGTCGATCGGGATCGACATATATCGCGCCAATACGCCGACGGCAAAGGCAATATCTGGTCGGGCTGTGTTGGAGACCCATAATAGTTGGCCGACCAATTCTTGATACTTCTTTGCTCGCTGAGGTTCACATCGCTCGCCTCCGGCAACGTTCGCTACACTCAGCATGGGTACCCAAGATTTCTCGTTTGCTCCTCCTAACCATTTGTTCACCATTTCCTTGATGTATGCCGTTAGACCCAGAGATATCCTCCTCTGTCTTCTATCACGTGTGATCTTGATACCCAGAAATTCTTTGACCCTTCCATTGTCTTGCGTCTCCCATTTGTCCATGATCTCTCGCTTTGCGCGATCTACTTCATCACGACTGGGTGATGTTATTAGCATGTCGTCCACGTATGCTGTGATGATCGTGATCTTGTCGCCTGTCCCTCTTGAGTATAGGCATGGTGCGCTCGGCATGCAATGGAATCCGATCGTCCGGAGATGTGAGTCTAACTCAATGTTCCATTCTCGGCCCGATTGTTTCAGACCGTACAGTCCTTTCACTACCTTCAACACTTTTCCGGGTGGCATTTCGATTCCTACTGGGGGCTTGAGGTATACATCATGGTGTATAGTGGAGTTCAGGTACGCTTGCTTTACATCGATAGAATCCATTTCCCAATCTCGTACTGCTGCGACAGCGATCACCCCTCGAATGGATTGGATGGGTGCTACTGGTGCGAAGACCTCTGTATAGTCGATGCCCTCGCATTGAGTGAAACCTCGTGCCACGAGCCGGGCTTTGAACTTTGTCAGCACGAGGTTTGCATCGGTTTTGATCTTGAGTACCCAACGTGTGTCGACAGTATTTGCACCCTTTGGGAGGTCGACTATCTCCCATGTGCCCATCGCCTCCAATCCATCCAGCTCCTTTCGCATGGCCTCCTCCCAGTGTTTTCTGTCCTTTCCACTCATTGCTTCATGTATGGTTGGGTCCAGGTTCTTTCTCCATTCCGGTCGCGTCGCTACGAGTCCATAGAATTCGCTGTCAATTTGAGTTTCGGCGATTGGTCCTTGTTCCATCACCTCCGCTGTTCCTTCGCTTAATCTTTCTTCCGAATCTGTCTCCATATCCATGTATTCTCGTAGTGGCTCTTCATCTGTTTCGTCGAATATATTTTCTTTATTGTATCCTAGATCTTCGAAATTTTCCTCTGTCATCATCATTGGGGGTGCCTTTGTGTCAACCGGTCGCCACTCTGTTCTGTCTGACCAGCACTTTGATTCCATGAATTTTGCTGAGTTGCTCCAGAAGATGTTCGGATTGTAGTCCGGGCTGTAGAAGAGCCAGCCCTTCCTTTCTAGACTGTACCCTAAGAAAATGGATGCGACGGCTCGCTGGTCCAGTTTCTTGTTGTCCCGTTTAACTTTGGGTACGTTTACCCATGCCAGACAACCAAACACTCGTAGGAGCTTTAAAGCTCGTTCCGGCGACTTGCCAAACATCGCTTGATAAGGGAATTCATTATCAACGCTCGGAGTGAGGTTTATTTTGAACGCCGCAGCTCTGATCGCGTATGGCCAGAACTTCTTCGGTAGTCTCCTCTGCATTAGCAACGTTCTCATCTTCTCTCCAAGGGTCCTGTTCATTCTTTCTACCCGTCCATTTTGTTTGCTGTTGTACCCTACGGTGGTTTGCCACTCTATGCCCTTTTCTAACGACCATTCTAATGCATCATTGCTTTTCCATTCCGTTCCTTGATCGGATCGGATCGCTTTTAGCTTCCGATCCGTCTGTGTCTCCAGGAACGAAACAATCCTTTTGAGTTGCATAAAGGCATGACTCTTTCGTGTCAATGGCTGTGCATACACATACTTGCTATGATCGTCGACCAGCACCAACGTGCATGTGTACTCCGTCACGTGGGACGAGTCTATTATTAGATCGACGTGGATAAGATCCAGGGGCTCTACGGCTCTTTCGCCGCTACCTTTCCCCATCCGAGCGCTTGTGCTCTTGGATCGTACGCACTGCTCACACGTCAGAGCGGTGTTTGGATCCAATTTCATGGTATGCTTATCCTTTAACTTGGTTGTGATCGCCTTAGCTTTATCTCTTCCTGGGTGCCCGAGACGCTCATGCCATAGTTGTTGTTTTGAAACTTTCGGCTCATTCTCAATATGCTCGAACTCCTCATCAACACCTTCAAACAATGGTGCTGATGTGGCCATCGCGCTTTCTTGCCATGTGTCGCCTCGGAACTCCAGAAGTCCTCGCTCGCGATTCTTTGCAATCTTAAGTGTCATGCCGTTTGTTAGAAAAATTTGGCCGCCGGTTGTGTCCAATATCACTCGTGCTCCTTCATCCGTTAATGAATTTGTTGACAGAAGGTTAACATTAAGGTGCTTTACATACAATACATTTTGCAGAGAGATTTCCCCGTAATCTGTTGATATGCTTGCATCTCCTATAGCTGCCGCTTCCAAGACCTCGCTTCCGGCGGTAATTATCCGCTTTCGGCAAGTTCTCGGGTGGATGAGCATGCTGTAGTCGTTCACCATATGGTAACTCGCCCCCGAGTCCAAGATCCAATGAGCTGTTTCTTTTGTGTTCGAGGGGTCCTGCCATTTCATTGGGAGGGTGAGGGAGCACCACGCTTCCTATTTAGGTTCAGCGAGGGGGGAGTCCTTGGGAATGGTAACCAAGGCGTCGCATTGACTGATACCATGTCCCGGTCGCTTGCAGACCCAGCATCGGATTCGGCGTGACTTGCTTGCGTTCCTCGAGCTCGCGTGGCTGTTGTCGGCTTCGGCTTCGGTCTCTCCGGCCCGTTTGTTTTGATCGTCGTTGCCGGCGGTTCTAGCACTGGCTTGTCGAGGGTCGATCCTTTGTGCGGGGACGCTCTCGACAGCGGTCTGCCGGATGCTTAGTGCGGTGGCAAGGGCGTTGAAATCGATTTGATGGACGGTGGCAACCGTCTCCTTGTACACCGGATGCCGGATCGTGCATTTCTGCAGAGCCGAGAACAATGTATCATCGGCGAATGGTTTGCCGAGGAGGCTGCTTTCGGTTTGTATGGACCGGATCTCTTGAATTAGCTTTCTGGCGTCCGAGTTAAACATCTTTGTATCGTTGAGTTGCGAGATAAGCGCAAGTCTGTGAGACGTCTTGGTGGCTTCATTCGTGAGACCGTTTTCGATCTTTCTCCACACTTGGTTGAAAGTAAGGTACTCCTTGATTACATCTAGAACGAGGTAATTTACATTGTGTTCTCCGGTAGTGTCGATTGTTCCACGCAGGGCGTTGATTAAAGCATCGTCGAGGGAGCGGCTCCATTTCGGGTGTTTCTTGTCGTACGTTCCCTCGAGATGTTTCATCGCATGAGGCACGGATCGGAGGAAAGATTTCACGTGGGCGCTCCAGCTATGATAGTTTCGTGACGTGAGCTTTGGCACGGGTTCGAGGAGCTTTGCTAGGGTGCGAAAGTTATATCGCTTGTCACCATCATCAAAGTCGGAGTCGGAATCGGTGTCTTCGTCGGCTTCATCATTGATGGCCTCCGGCTCGTTCTCGCTCGTGGCATTATTATCGACCCGAACCTGGGTGTTCTTGCCTTTTCTGCCTCCTTTGGTCCTCGTTTCGGTGTCTTCTACCATGGTTGTCGGCGAGTTTCGGTTAGCTCGGTGATAGCTTCTTCAGACTCTTAATCAAATGAAGATAACAATTAATATACGGCGTTATCGGGGTCACGATCAGACTCCCTTTACCACAGCCGTATGTTCTATGTAATGCTTGGTTTTCATGATGTGAGACTGAATGACAAACACATATATATACTCCATTCACTGCTCTGGTCCTATTCGAGGCAGGATGTGTCTCTTCATTTGTACTCCTGTGTTGCTATGATACCGGGTGCCACTGTGCTGTCACCATGACAACAATTACGTACCTCATTGTACTTCTCGCTTACGTGAGCCTCCCGTGTCTCAATGTCTCGGCCGTAACATGTGCATCTTACTTGAGATGCCGACGCATCTTCAACTGCTGACTTTTTCCTTCTTTTGTTCTGCTGACTTTGGCTGCAACAGTACTGCAACACAGGCCCAGCAGATGGTGGATCGCACACAGTTGCAGCAGTGGTATCGCAGAAATGGCTCGAATTCTCCGCGTCCAAGGGCAACGATCTCCGACCTATCCTTTCAGAAGGCTGCCCATGGTGTCTTTGCGTCTCGAGGTGGAAGCAGAGCTTTGACGCTTTCAAGCGCGGTGAGCTGCCCAAGGAGGGGGTGCCCAAGGTCAAGTTGGATGCTACCCACCAGCGCGCACTTGTTGTCGTATCGCTAGAAGATCTGCAGGGATTCGCATTCGAGGATGGAAGGGGCGGCAGTGGGGCTCAGGATCCGGCGAGGGGTGGTCCTATCCGTTGAAACCTTTATGGGAACTTTCTTGGGTCTCTTTTGTCTCCATCTCTCTGTACTATGTTTCATCCCTAGTCTTTCTGTATTGGTCTGCCTTTGTTCTTTGACTTGTCGGATTTCATTCCTGCCCATACACGAAGGAGGCAATCTCAGACAATATTCAATCGGCGATTGATGCGATCCAACGTTAAACTAGTCTGTGACCTCATTGATGCCCTTGTCTGTGCGAGACGAATGTGAGCAAGCCAGTTTTCGTACAACTGGCCAAGCACGGCTGTCAGATCTGTGATCAAGGGCTGAATTGGTGGTATTACAATTGAACTGTTGTACACGGATTGCGGCGTAGGTGTAGAGAGATGCCCGGGGAGTAGTCGATGCAAGTACTCGACATCGTCGTAGTCATGACTCCTGGTCAATTTGCTTCCATATTTGCTCCGTCTTCTTGCGATTCTCTCTGGACTCTTTTACATGGTTCGCTGTTCGCTCCACACGCTAAGTTGTCCAGATGACAATGAGACACAGTAAGAGTCAGTTGCGTCAGCGATGAGTTATACAATTTTCGAGGTTGCTGTCGGTGTGGAAGCTCACCTCCTGTCGCAAACACATGTTGAGATCGTGCTTGATGCCATTGCAGCCTCCAGTGATCTTGTGCCAGACACCTTTTGCGTGGCACTCGTTCAGCGCTTGAATGAGATGTGCGCAGTCTGTTGGATCATATATCGGTAGCATAGAGATGCGTGGGGCCTATAAGATGTCAGGCGGGTGCCGTCAGAATCTACTCCTTCGAGGTAGAGGAGAACTTACGTTGCAGCTTGCTCTCTCCGACCAGATGCTGTTCATACCAAGCAAGAAATGAGAATAAATTTTTGTCAGTTCTATCAAGGTTCGCTTCAAGCTGACCTGACGAGCCGGTTCCACTGTACGTCGAGCTTACAGGATGCATGTTTGATGATGATCCCGGTGCTGTTGTATCGAGGCGAGGTGCAAGGTGAATAGAGCTGTTCTACAGGACCCTGAGAAGGCTTTGGTATGAGGTCAGACAAATTTTGATCGGAACTCGGGATGACCAAATAGCTTTACATGTTTGAAGAGAAGAGCTAACATGCGCACGAAAACCTCAAAAGTGTTAGTCTCGCTGCACGCGCGTCAGGGCGAGAAAAGAGAGCCAAGCAACAGCTGTGTTCTGTATCAGGGCGGTGTTGGCGTTGATCAACATCTAGGGGTCCGAACACCCCTTTCGATAGTTCGTTTGTGAGCTCAGGCTGTGCTCTGTACAGGCTTGGCCTTGCTCTCCTCACCCTGGTTTGGGATGCAGCCACTCCCAAAAGTGGAGCTTCTGCAGAGAGGTGCATGATCCTGTTCATGGCTGTGTGCTCCTTCCCACTCTTGACGGATGGCCACCATCATCCCTTCCTAATATCATCCCTAACGACCTCATTCTTTATTTCACTACATCCGTTGATTGACGGAACGATCTCACTAAACATCTCCTCGCTGTTGAGCTAGGCTTCTCGCAAACCGGTGATCTGCCGTATTGCAAGGCGCTTATCGATCCAGTGTCTCTCGCTATCGAAGACCACGCGGCATTTTCGAGTCTCACTGACCATATCGCAACAGGAGTTCTCGGATCCATCAGGACAATCCTGTAGAAAGCTTCGCCACGATGCCCGAATTCATGTCACTCAAAAAGGTGTGGGGAAAGCTGGATTCAGGAGCAGGAGAACAGCAGGACCCTGCAGGACCCTATGGCCAAGGCATCGGCAACACAGCCGGAGGACCTGCTATTCACGCACAAGATGATCGTACTGCCCGAGTCAACATGATTCTTCGGGCACTTCAAGTCTTCTTCGGTCTCATCACGCTGCTAATCGCAGTATATATGGCAACCTTACAGTCAAAATGGGTCGGCAATCCTTCCGGTCTAACCGGTCTGATCCTCTTTTTGGCCGCTGCAAGCTTATTGGCATCCACAATGTTCTTGATCGTGCCAATCATCTATGAGCGCTCTGGATACAAAACGATGAAAGGATTGACACGCGCGCTGTCCGAAGCACGAGTAGGCATGGTCTGCAACGGTATATTTGGCTTCCTGCTTCTCATCCTTGCCATGACACAGACCATCTCGGCTTTCACCTCGCCTGGCTGCAAGGACCCAAAGAAGGACCCACATGCCGGCGGCAAGGATCGTGAAGACTTTGTCAATCAGCTCGGCGGATGGTGCCGCACCAAGCGGGCCGAAGCTGCCTTCTGCTGGTTTCTCTGGGTCACATGGTTCTTGTCTCTTCTACTCTTCCTGCGTCAGTGGAAGTTGGAACGCAAAAACGGCCCTCGCATCCCTCCTTTCGTGCATCCCAACGAAGACTCGGCATTCGAGCCAATCAACGACCTCGACGACGACGACGCGTTCGACGAGACTAACAAGACAGCCAGATACGGCGACGGCGGCGATGGGCGCTACGGTGAAGCACCGATGCCTTACAATGGTGGAGGACAGCCTCATACGGCTTCATATGACAGACGAGGCAGCAACCCGTTGGCCGACATTGAGGCAAAGTATGGCATGAGCCCAGCCTACGCCGCAGATCCTTTCGCTGATGGCCGTGCTGGAGCAGCACCAGGCTACAGCAGACCATCGTACGACTACAACGCCTACGGCTCTGGCGGTGTCCCTGGCGGCTATGCAGCCGATCCTTATAGCACCATCAACCAACAACTTAGCACGGGTCGAAGTGGAGAACGCCCTTCTCAGCTGCCCAGCTTGGGCTACGGCTACCGTTAAGAGGGGCGCCGAGCTGTCTCTTTTTCATTCTTCCCTGTCATTCCCATCTGCTACCTCCTCCAGTCCCTCTGTACTCTCAATGAAGGCCAAGTCAGACCTTGTAATCATTCCGCTAGTTCCAGGACTCCGCTGCCTCGCTGTATTCTATCAGACCTGCATGGATGAGCTTCCGTGTTCTTCTACAAGTCCTTTTCTTGTTCTCATGCCTTAATGTACTTGGAAGAGTGTGTTCTGTGAAGTGAATCGTAGTGTTGAAGGACACTAGTCGAGAATTAGGAGCGCAGTTCTATGGACGGGATATTCGCCAGTTGAAGATATGTCGGAATTTCCAGGCTTTATCCGGAAGGCCGACAGGGCGAAAAGCAAACGCCGCTTACTCACGAGCTTACTCAGACACGTGAATTGCATCAAGGTGATGGCATGGCAACGGCTCAGGGCCTCTGCAGGAGAGACACTCGATTCGTCCAAGGCAGTTCAATGTTCTCGGAGATGGTGCCAAGATATATATATATATACTCATGTTTGTAGCCCCAGTCCATTTGAATATGACAAGCATTGCAGTTGCTACACACCTGTACGAAGGGAGCCTGATCGTGGCCCCAACGAAGTGGTGTCTATATTTTCAACTTCGCCGATTCTATCACGAAGAAGGATTGATGGATCGAAGAATTGAAAGAACGCACAGCATTCACAAAGCTGTGTCTGGAAGCTGTCACGTGCAGGCAGATGCTGTCTTGACAGACCCTCTAACGTGGTCAAGAGACCGCGGACATGAACAAACGAGTCACACGGTGTTGCCCATCTTTTCGACAGGAGAGAGCTCGCAAAGGCGGGCGGAGAACGCATGGAAAGGTCGGAAAAGCCTCTTCCGGCGTGTCTGCGATCCATGCGATAAAGGTTCACTACACTTTCTTGAGGAAGGAATCCGCCGATTTCGCGGCAGCTGAGGAGCTTGGTGCAACCGATAGCGTGCCCAGATGTGTAGCCTGGACCATTATCACAAAGAAGGAGCCAGCCTCGGCTACACCATCTTTTTCGATTGAGAGAACAACACCTGTGATGCTCCCGTGCCTGCAGATTCCACCATGTGGACACAAAACCTTCCGTTGGAGACCTGCATCCTCGCCTGTCAACTGTCGACCTGCCTCACAGCTATTATTGATCTTGCCCCTACGTATTACCCCGAATGCTTGCTATCGCTGCAGTCCAACTGAACCTCTTTCTGTCCAACGGCTCTACCATCATGTTGTTCAGGTCTGCTAACCTATTTTAAGCCGCTCATATTTAGGCTTTCCCCCGTTCCCTTCCCTCCTCCTCAGACCAAGCATCTGCTCGTTCTAACCGCTCAGTATACACCACCTTGACAGCATCCTTGACCGGCTCTGGGCGTGTCCTTCCTCATACAACGGTCGCCTCCCATCGTTGATCGACAGGCCATGGCAGTTTGCAACGATGGCGTCTTGACGCCAGTCTCGGACTGCCGCTACTTTGATTTCACTGTCACCTTCTCGAACGTCCTCTTCGCCATTTTGCCTTCGTGCCTCGCCTTCGTGCTCATCGCCGCACGACTCGTACGCATTCGTCGCAAGCCGGACCTTCCTACCGCCTCAGCTCAGCCTCGTCTCTCGCTTCTACGATCATGCACCCCTCACTCGGACCCCGTCAGCCTCTTTGGGGCCTTTGTTTACGTGACCAACGCCATCCTCAGCTTGGCACTCGTCGGTCTCCTGGCTTCCCCTTCCTCTACCCCGCTGCGTCAGGCCATGGGTGACCGCACCGGCATGACCAGCGTCGTGCTCACCTTTCTGACGGCAATCCTAGCAATTCCTCTGTCGGTAGCTGAGCGCAGAAAGACACGCGGCGGCAACATGGTCTTGCCTCTTTGGCTTCTCTTCACCTTGCTCTTCAACGCATGTCGTATTCGTACCTTCAACGCTATCCCTACTATCCGACACTCCTCCTTCTTCTCCGTTTACATTCTTGCCTTCGGTTTCCAGGCGCTCATGCTCGCCGCAGAGAATGCCAAAGGGATTCTCACCGTGGACGTCAATTCCACCCATGAATCCCGTGCCAGCTTCTTCTCGCGTCTCTTGTTCATTTGGGTCTTCCCTCTCCTCTGGAGCGGCTTCCGCAAACCGCTCGAGCTCGCAGACCTCGATTCTCTCAAGCCCGACTTCTATGGTCGTCAACTGGCACAGAGCTTCATTGCAAGCTGGACGGGGGCTTCAATCGGCACAAAAGACGACTTAACCACGTCGGACCCCAGCCCCTTCGACACCCATGCTGATCTGAAGCGCAGTCCTTCGCGCTCCAGCATCGATGCTTATCCGCTCGAGAAGCTTGCCACCTCGCACTCAAACTCCTCGACTGCTGCAACGTCACCTAAGCATGCTCCTCTGTACAACGGCAACCCTTTCCCTAAAAGGCAAAATAAGCGCGGTATCCTTTCAGCCACGCTACTCGCCTTCCCTCTCAGCACTCTGGCTCCTGTCCCATGGAAGTTGCTGCTGACTGCTTGCGAGCTTGCTCAGCCCTTGCTTGTCTCTACCACGCTAGCCTTTGTCCAGTCGTACTCCGGCGTCCACAAGGACGACCCAGCTTCTGCTCAACCTGTCGTATACGGCTGGGGTCTCGTCGGCGCTTACGCTTTCATTTACCTCGGCCAAACCCTCGCTACCGGTCAATACTGGTATGCAAGTTCCCAAGTCATGACCAAGATCCGCGGTGCTTACGTCGAGGCCGTCTATCGCAAGGGTCTCAACCTTCATGTTAGGACCGCTCGAACCAGTGGTGGTGGCAAAGCGGCTAACCTCATGAGCGTTGACAGTGAACGTGTAGTCAAGGCCGTCGACGTCATTCACGCGCTCTGGAGCGGTATCATCACCATCGCTATCGGCGTGTATCTCCTGTTCAACACCCTTGGCTTTGTCTTTTTCGCCCCCATGGTTTCCGTTTTCATCTGCTTCTTTCTTACTCCTCTTGCCAGTCGCGGCATCGGTGGTAGACAAGCTGCTTGGAGCGCGATGACCGACAAGCGTGTCAATCTCACCTCGAGCGTTACATCCGATATCAAGGGAGTCAAGTTCTCTGCCTATGAAAATGTTATCCACGAAAAAATTTGCAAGACTCGTGCAGACGAGCTAGCCCGTCGCAGTAATGTGAACAAGCAGATCACTGGCGTTGTAGTTTTTAGCAACAGTACTGGCGAGATGCTCGGTGTCGCCACCTTCATCACTTTGATCATCGTCGACAAGCTCAGCGGCTCCAACCGATTCAACCTAAATACCATCTTCACCACGCTCACCATCTTTGGCATCCTGCAGGCTCCCTTGCTCCAGATTGGTCAGCAATACTCTTATCTGTTGCAGGCTTGGGCAAGCATGAAGCGCATCGAGCACTTCCTCAACAGCGAGGACAAGCCTGATCTCCAACAAGCTATTCACGATGAACTTGCTGGTCTCGCGACAACTGGCGACGCGCCCTACGCCGCCAAATTTGAGAACGCTGATCTTGGGTGGGACAGGGAGGTGGTTCTGTCCAACGTCAATCTCGAAATCCCTCAAGGCTCGCTCACGATGATCTGCGGTCGTTTGGGCCAGGGCAAGTCGACACTATTGCAGGCTATCCTTGGCGAGTCGGATCTGATCAACGGTCAACAGCGTCTTCCTTTGCTCTCGGGTCGCACGGCCTACGTCAGCCAGGACGTCTGGCTGCAAGAGAAGCGCTCCATTCGGGAAAACATCATCTTTGCCACTGGCGAGTATGACGAGGAGCGCTACATCACGGCTCTTAAAGCCTGTGCTCTCACCGAGGACATTGAAACCTTGCAGGAAGGTGACAGCACTACGGCCAGCGCACTCAGTGGAGGACAGCGACAGCGACTGGCTGTTGCTCGAGCCATCTACAGCGAAGCCGAGTCCTATCTGTTCGACGACATTACCAGCGCTCTCGATGCAGAGACTGCCGCCCACATGTGGCGGTCTCTCATGGGTCATACGGGCTTGCTAAAGGGCAAAACTGTGGTCATGGCCACCAATGCTGTCCACCTCTTGCATCACGCCAAGCTTGTTGTCCGTATCGACGCTGGCAAGGTTGCTGAGCAAGGCCGATACGAACAGCTCTCGATGAAGGGCAAGGACGCCATCTCACGAGCCAGTCTCGACTCGTCTCGCGTGAAGCCTGCCGAGCCAGCTGCAAAGGACAAGGCCATCAAGACGGGCGCAGCGGAGAAGCAAGAGACTGTCATGACCGGATCCGTCGGCTGGAGGGTCTATGCCACCTGGTTCAGAGCTGCAGGCCGCTGGAAAGTTTACTTGTTCTTCGCATGCGCCGTTTTCGCAAATGTCTCTAGCGTCGGAGGATCGTACTATTTGCAAGCCTGGACAAAAGCCCAGCAGAAGCATCGGCTGCAAGCCTGGGGCGCTTGGCTCGGCGGGTATGCCTGCTTGATCCTCTTCAACCCTCTCTTCCTAGCCATCGGATTCTGGATCGTCAACGTCAATTGCGCCGAATCGGCAGGCAACAGACTTCATGCTGCAGAGCTGAGGGGTGTCTTGTCAGCTCCCATCTCGTTCTTCTCTAAGTGGAGCTCGGGTCAGATCACTAATCGCTTTTCGCAGGATCTCTTCAACGTCGACCAAGTCTTCACTAATGCCATCACGAACTCGGTTTTTGTTGCTCTGTCTTTCTTGGCTGCATTGGTTACCATGATCGTCCCTGCGCCTTATCTTGCCGTTCTTGGTGTCGTCCTAATTGCAGCATCATGGGCCATGCAACGTCTTTACATCCCATCCAGTCGCCAGCTACGCCGTTTGGAAATGGCTGCCAAGAGCCCCCTCTACTCACTGTTCTCGGAGACGTCGTCGCCATCGGGCCTCGCCACGGTGCGCGGATTGAAGCGAGAAGCGAACTTGGTCGAGGTAAACACCGAAGCCCTTGACGTGTCTCAGACGCCTTACTATCACCTGTTTGCTGTGCGAAGATGGTTACAGACATGGCTCCTTCTGTTCACAACCATCACCAACGTGACGCTCGTCTTGCTAGTCGTGGTTCTGCGTCACTCCTCGCAGGCAGGCTTGTTTGGTGTCGCGCTCGTCCAAGCTACGCAACTGGGTATATTGCTCAACCACACGGTCATCAGTTTCACGGAAGTCGAAATAGCCGGTGTAGCTTTGGAACGCGTACGCGAGTTCGCCGACATCGAACCAGAGGAGAAGGTCCTCATTGGACAGCAGGACGACAAGGACAAGGACGACGACTCGAGTACGACCACCATTACGTCCGCGATCCGTGGCGACATCAATTTTGACAAGGTCACTGTCTCGTACGGTCCTGAGCTGGAGCCGGCGGTCAAGGAGCTCAGCTTTGATCTTCGAGCTGGCAAGCGTCTAGGCCTGTGCGGTCGATCAGGTTCCGGAAAGAGCACCACATTGTTGGCACTGTTCCGCATGATAGAGATGTGTTCCGGCACTATCCGCATTGACGGCAAGGACATCACTGGTATGTCAGCACGCAAGCTACGCTCTCAGATGACCATCGTGGCTCAGAACCCGCTTGTCTTGGCAGCTACGATCCGGGAGAACCTCGACCCCGAAGGTCTCTGCACAGAGGACGAGCTATGGGATGCAGTGAGGAAATGCGATTTGGCTGACTTTGTCAACAAGCAGGAGAGCAAGCTTGATACCCTCCTGCTGACAGGTGATACTTTTATCAGTTCGGGCCAAAAGCAGCTTCTGTCGCTCGCTCGAGCTTTGCTTCGAAAGCGAAGGATCCTGGTCCTGGACGAGGCAACCAGTGCCATGGATGTAGAGACAGACGCAGCAGTCCAGAACGTGTTGTCGACACAATTCGCAGATTGTACTGTGATCGCAGTAGCTCATAGGATTGCTACCATCATCGACTTTGACCAGATCATTTGCATGTCAGCTGGCCGAGCTATCGAGACAGGTAGTCCGCAGGAGCTGCTGCAGAAGAGAGGAGAGTTCTGGGCACTTGCTGCTGAGCAGAAGTGTGTCTAAAAACCAGACCGTTTATTCAGACTTCAGACATTTGCACGCAAGTCCCACAGCTAACCTGTCACATTTCGGCTAAGCCGGTAGATACTTCCTCACTTCTTACTGTGTTGGGCCAAATCAAGCATCACATCTGCAACGAGCCGACTGTGCCGTGATCTCTGTCTGTGAACAAAGCTGTAAAGATGGATTTGGACCGATAGCTGATGTGTTTGATTGCTTACACTGACGACACCACCACCAACACCATCACCGACAACGCCTTTTCGATTTTTAAGACGACGAACGCATAGTCTCGCGAAAGTTGACCGCAATCTCCCGAGCCCTACCAACGAGAGCCACCGGGTACACTTTACGGAGAGCTGCCGCTGATTGTGCCTCGGCGATCCATGGAGTCGCCACATGTCACAGTCCTGTCTCCAAGGGACGGTATCACGGTCTATCAGTTCGAGTAGACACGAGGCAGCCACAATGGTCCCGTCCTGTCATGACCTCAGAAGTGGGTTCAAGGGAGACTCCTTCACGGAGCCCGATATGGCCTAGATCGCCCTTCAAAGCTGGTGCTTAATCGTCATCTGAGACCAACACTGCAAACACCATGCTTCGCTGACTCCGATCTGACGTGAATGCATCACCTGATTGTCAAGAAGGTGTGCGCGTCTGGGGCTGGACTCAACAATTGACTTGTTCCGCTTCTCCTCTCGACTCTCCACTACATCATATTCACCAGGAGCCAGGCATACCATTAGCAGCCTGGTTCGTCTTTAATTTGCCCTCCCTTTATAGCCTCCCTTTCCGCTCGTCTCTGCGCTCGACCAGCCCCCAGTTAGGGTTGGTCAGGAGCCTCCTTGCGGAGCTTCGAGGACCTCACGGCTCTTTGACTGCAATCCACTTGATTTTTTCGTGTTAACGTAGTTCATGTACATGTCAAATTCACGTAGGTCTCGGATTGGAAATGGCCGGGGGACTTGGGAGTTTCTGGACTCAAAATTGCTGAAACAGCCAAGTCCCCCTCTCAATTTCAAAATTTTGAGGCAGCAGCTCCAGTCAATTTTTGTTCAACACACACACACATGACAAGCAGGCCAGTCCACCATGATGTGGACCTTCACTATATCAAAGCATAACAACAACACTTGAATTGCAATGCAACATAGGATCACATGAAGGGCAGCATGGGTGGAAGGAAGGGTGGCATTGGCTGCCACCTGGGCAGTGGGGGCTTGACAGGGAAGGTACTTGAACTAGCAAAAGGCAGAGGTGGGGGTACCATTGACATAGACTCATAACCTGGAAAAGGCAACATCAATTGCAGAAGCCAGAAGCTTCTTTCAGATGACAAGGTTGGTGTTGGCTGGACTGGCAGGCTCTCTTGATTGCTTGCTTGCTCTTTGCCTTTTGCTTGCTTCTTGCCCTTTTGAGCCCTTGTTCCTGAATCCTTCTGAGCCTGCTCTTCTTGTGCTGCAAGTAGCCTTGGTAAGTTGCTTTGGTGTAGTACCCTGGCCTGTGACAACTGATTCCTATCACCTGGGAGTGCATGTTGCTTCTTAGAGTGGGCTGCTGTGAGCTCTTGAATGCAGGCTTGATCAATTGCATGCTGGCCAAAGAGAAGGTCCATGAACTTACCTACCTTCTTCATCCAAATGCATCCTTGTCAGTGATTGCTTGCCAGAAGTGCCTGCTGTTCTTCTTGATCCCAATCCATGATGGCATACATCTGTGCTAACATCTTCTTTGCTTCCTCTGGAGTAGAAGAAGTTGTTGGAGTCTCCTCAACTGCAGGAGCTGAAGATGGAGGCATTGATTCTCGATGGTAGCTGGATGTCATGGGTCTGAATGCGCAGGAAGCAAGAAGATCCATCAACTCATATGAAGGGAGCATGGGAATCGAGGAATCAGGTGGATTGTAGGACTTGTGGAAGAGTTTACTGAGATCTGCACAAGAAATGGCTCTATGGCAGACCTCACACAAATTGGCATGAGAGAAGATGGTATCATGAATCCCACCAGGATCAGTAGCAAGCAAGATCATATGGCATTTTCCACAGAGATTAGGTGGCAAGGGTGATCATATGATGGAACCAGTAGGAACTAGTGACATGGACCTTTGTGGTCACCACTGGATGAGGTAGGGACCCTACACAATGATGAAGTTGGCACATGGGATGGGTGCCAATGTCAGGAGGTAGATGGAAGAGGGGGCAAGCATTGTCATTGGGATGAAGTGGGGCAACCCCTATCAGCAATGAGGTGACATGGCTCTCTTCAATCCAGGAGCAGGAGAAGCAGGGGCCAGCAAGGAGGAGATGTCTTGGTAGAGACTGCTACCACAGTGCTCAACAAAGAAGGTACTCTCTGGAGAGAGAGCCAGAGCAGAGTCGCAGGTGATGCTGCAAAGATGTATATAACCATACTTTCTCATCCTAAGTGGTCGAGTGGATCTCTATCCACTCTACACCATAAACTAGTTATCACTTTGACAAGTATACATTAGTTTTCAGTCAGCATAGTTGCAATCACAAGTAGATTGCTTCCATTGTAGCATGTGTGTTGTATCACTGCTCACTGACATCTGAAGGCAGTTCATAGAACCAGCAGTCCAGATATGATTGACACCAAAGGTGGTTCATAGCAACCTGCAGTCTGGCTCACAATCATAGAACCAAAGGCAGTCATCCACTGCAGTCCAGGGATCACCTCAAGCATTCAGTTGACACACTGGACACTCATGTTGGTGCTACCAATCATCTCACTCACACCAGACCTTTGGTGTCATGCAATACATTCAAGTTATTGATCATGCTGAGCTACCTCTGGACAGAGTGTCTACAGCAGTTAGTCGAAACCTGCAATAGCAAAACCATTACTGCATCTTTGAGTGAGAAAAGTGATAGAGACATCTTTACTACATATCTCACCAAGAATCATAATACCACAAGCATTGTTGCATTTCTTGATGGAATTCATAATAGACGCAGTTCTATTACAGATATCAGGTTTTGGGCGCGCGACCTCTGACACTGGGCATGTGCCATAGAACCTTCTCTGGGTGGAGCTTTGAGTTGATCCCAATGTCTCTGAAGGCTTGTGATGCTAAGGTGCTTGTAATGACCTGTTGTGATTTGCAGTACATGTCAATGAAATCTTTCTTACTGATTGAAAGATTTGCTCCAGCAAACTTGTCAACCTCCTTGGTGAAGGCTTGCTGCAAAGGTCCAAATATCACAACATCAAGTGGCTGTAGGAGGTGTGTTGCATGGGGAGGAAGGCAGAGACAGACAATGCAGGAGTCCCATGCTTGCTGAATGAACTCAGCTGTGATGTGGGAGCCATGACCATCAAGGATAAGCAGCTGATACTTTCCTTGAGCCCTTTGCTTGGTGTGCTTGTCAAAGCAGTCCTTGAGCCAGTGTAGTGCAAGCTCATTCTTGGTCCAGCCATTCTGACTTGTTGCAAAGACCCAGTCCTTAGCTGCAGTGTGATTGCAGTACCAGCCCTGCATGTGGTTCTTGCCCTGAAAGATAACCATAGGTGGTGGCTTTGTCCCTCATGCACCAATGCACTCAATCACTGTGATAGTCTCCTGATTGCCTGGCAGTGACCTGAAGTGCTGATTCTTCCCATTCTCCCTGGATACAATGATGTACTGGCATTGACTTTGTCCAATGAGAAACCCAGTCTCATCCATGTTGAAGATGTTTTTGGGTAGGATCCTATACTCAGCAATAGTCTTCTCCAAGACATCAAAGTATGCTTTAACAACTGATGGATCACTAGTGGCCTGTACCCTTGCAGCATTCATCTTGTGAGAGTAGTAGCTTCTGAGTTCTGGATGTCACTGCTTGAAAGCAGACACCCAATTAGGTCCAAGAGTAGCATCATTGTTGTCAGTCCTCTGCCTGAGAAGTTGTTTGGCCAATTGTCTGAGATTCTGTGGTGTTACTGGGAAACCATAGTGAGCCTGCTTCTGTATATGTCAGACTAAGAGCTCTTCAGCCTCTGGTGGTATAGCCTGCAGATGTTGAAAGGCAGCAGTGCAGCTCTTGCACCCTTTGCTGTGATCCCAGAGAGTGTTGTAAGGGACATTGTGATGCTCAGCAGCAGCCTTCAAGTCTTTGAATTGACCCTTCTGGAATGCACTAAGAGCTTCCTGGATCTTATGCTCCTTCTGGTCCCTGTCAGTCTGCAGCTGGGCTTTTGCAACCCTCTTCCTAGGTGAGATGTTGACCATTGATGTCAAAGTGGTGTATGTTGAGCAGTGCTGACAAGAAAGGAGTGTATGGAGATGAGATCAAGACAAGTTCAAGATGAGAAAAGAAAAGTGTGTGTTGGCCAGAATATGAAGTGTTGGCCAGAATATGAAGTGTTGGCCAGAAAATGAAGCAGTTCTGGAATCTGAACCACCTTGTAGCTCCACTGTCTTTGACACTCTCATCACACAATCAAAGTAGATACAGTCATTATTGACACCATTCATATTGCCATTGCTATGTCTGCAAAGCCTGTTGAACATCCCCTGTATGCTGTGAGCCCTCTGCCTGCTGCCTCTGCCTTTGCCTTCTTTGTTGAGTTCAGTTTGCCTGCTCTGCCAACCTTGGTGCTTGTTATATGCCACAGTTGTCATAGCTTTCCTCCTTGATTTGGCCATGGTATCCTCAAATGGTCTGTGTCAGCAGTTGCGTGCCTGAAACCCAAAATCTGTAGTAAAAGGCAATTACAATTAATCTCAGCGAGATCTGTAGTAAAGGCCTTCTAATATGGTTCCTGCTTGAATCTGTTGTAGAAGCCTTCTGTCAGAGGTCACGCACCTGGAACCCGAAATCTGTAGTAGAAAGGCAACTACTACTGATCTTATCAAGATCTGTGGTAAATGGCCTTTATTATTATTCTTGCTGAAATCTGTCATAGAAGCCTTCTATGACTTTTCTTGCTCAAATATGTGGTAGCTTAAAAGTTATCACAGGTTTTGACTAACTGCTGTGGACACTCCATCCAGAGGTAGCTTGGCACAATCAATAACAGTAGATATGTTGCAATGTCACCCAGGTCTGGTGCCAATGAGGTTGCTTTGACACAAGTGTCCAGTGTGTCAATTGAATGAGAGGTGATCCCCAGACTGCAGCAGACAACTGCCTTCAGTTTTATGATCAAGAGAGCTGGACCTCACTGTGAATTGACTTTGGTGTTGATCGTTATCTGGACCACATTTAATACCACCTTCGGATGATGTCAATGAGTGGTGATACAACATATGCACTACAGTAGAAGCAATGCTATGTGATTGCAACTTGTTGATGGAATACTAAGGATACTTGTTGTAAAGTGATAGCTAGTAATGTATGGTGTAGAGTGGATGGGTGTCATCGAGAGTGCGGCTCCATTTCGGGTGTTTCTTGTCGTATGCTTCCTCAAGATGTTTCATAGCATGAGATATGGATCAGAGGAATGACTTTACATGGGTGCTCCAGCTATAGTAGCTGCATGACGTAAGCTTCAGTTAGGGCTCAAGGAGCTTTGCTAAGGTGTGAAAGTTATATTGTTTATCACCACTGTCAAAGTCAGAGTCAGAGTCAGCTTCTTCATTGGCTTCATTGTCAATAACCTCTGACTCATTCCCATTGATAGCTTTGTTATTGGCTTGCACCTGGGCCGTCTTGCCTTTCCTGCCTCCTTTGGTTCTTGTGCTGGTGCCAGCTTGGGGTTTGGTGTCTTCTACCATGATTGTTGCTGGGCTTTGATTAGCTCGGTGTCAGCAGTCGTGTGCCTGGAACCCGAAAGCTACCAGTTTGGGTGATTTCAACCAGTTTCAGTGAGCACTCTTGAGTATGCACCTGTTGGCCACTTTCACTGAGACTGCTTGAGGAGTTGTTTGTTTGACGAGTTTTAGCTAACTGCCATGAACACTCAGTTCAGTGGTAATGTGGCACAGTCGATTCCTGCTTGTTGCAAAACACTTAATATACAGGATGGTGATCCATTGCCTTGGCATGAGTGTTCTAGGTGTCAATGAGCAAATGGCAAATTGGTGAGAGAAACCCAGACTGCAGTAGGAGCACTGCCTTCAGAGAGGTGATTATCTGGACTGCAGTAACTACTGCCTACAGACAACATCAGTGAGAGGTGATATGACACACCTGCTTGGATTAGTAGCAATGGCCTGCAATTGCACTATGTGACAGAACAACTAAGTATACATTACAGTAGAGTATAGTTTAGTTAAGAATAGAGTGGATGCCAGATCCACTCATTCACTATTCTCGATGAGGTTTCCCCCCAGCTTGCTGTCTGACCATTCTCGGTGAGATTGGTTGGAGCCCCTGGGTCTCGACCAGTTCTGCTTCCAGTGTGCTGAGCTCATTTCGGCAGCTGCACAGCATGGCTGCTTATGATCTCTGCACTGGCCCTGTGACACTCGGTTGATGGCTTCTTCAGACTCTTAATCACTTGAAGATAACAATTAGTATATGCCATTAATGGGGCCATGATCAGGCTCCCTTACCACAGTCATATGTCTTCTTTTAATGCTTAGTATTTCTATGATCTACATCCTAATGATGGGCATGTATATATACCCTATTGCCACCCTTGGTCATGTCTGAGCCAGATGAATCATCTCTTCCATAACCCCCTGAGTTGCTGCTTTCTGTGATGCCCCTGAGCTGTTGTTATGGCAACCTTCATGTTCTTCATTGTGTCTCTTGCTTATGCACACTTTTGACCCCTTGGTGTCTTGGCTATAGCTCATGCATTCTGCTTGAGATGCCAATGCATCTTCAACTGTAACTAAGTGGATTGCAGGAAGGAGGAGATCTAGATGGAAGCTAGTACCTAAACTAGCTTCCATACAAGCAAAGATTTGCAAGATAGGTATCGAACTTTCTTGTGCGGTGTGTATTCGCCCGAGAGGATATCGATCGAGCATTCTCGTGCGGCTAGTATTCGCACGAGAGAGCGGACGTGACACGCTGCCTCCAATTTCCTCGTTGTTTCTGACTCCGACACCGGCAACAAAAGCAGCGATATGATCTTCTTGGGTAAGCGCAAGTCTCGTACTTGACGCATGTACAAGTTTTCCATCTCATCTTACAGAATCAAATCGTTCACAAACACTGCGTGAGCCATCACTTCTGACAAGGACTTGGTAGTCATCGCAGAGAAGCACAACACCACCGCCGCCGATATCGCACTTAGCTGGGCCGTTCAGCGAGAAACTTCGGTCGCGCCAAAGTCAACGAACGAGAACTGGATGAAACATAATATCCCTTTGCCCAAGCTGAGCGATGAAGAGATGGAGAGGATCAACGTTATCAATGAAGAATGAAGAGACAAACCCTTGAGCGAGCCAAATTTCATTGCATCTCGTCAAGGATTCATGCACACTTTGGTTGGAGACCACTTTGAAACAGAAGCGAACAGATGGGCTTACTGTGGAATGCTGCTCTGATTTTTACGCTTTCCGCCTGACATGAATGACGCCTTTTGCGAATGACAACTGTTCAACTGTGCGTAGCGGCTTTCCTCCTTGCAGAAGCTCTATGGAGCCCTTGTCTGTGGACGTGATGTTGGTTTGCTTTGGATTTGAGTCGTGCGTGATGCCTAAAGCAAGACGTCTTGCAGCTCTCTTGACGCGCTCTCTCATGCCTGGTGGACTGTCCAAGGCTTTCCAAAGCGGATGCGTTTCTCCTTTTGGGTCGTCTCTTTCGTGGTCGCTTGAACCACTATCCCTCTCCTTGCCTTGATCAAAGGGTATCAATGCGCTCTTCAGCAAGTCTCGAATCTTCTCATGAACGTCTTCCAGCGTATCATCCTTCTGACTGAAAGCAACATCCAGTAGTACCGATTCAACGAACGTCTCTAGGTCAACTTTCACTTCTTCTGCGTCCCTTTTCACACTGGTGCGTCCTGACAGATCTCCCAGATCCCCGTGGTGTGTAAATTTCGCTACCACCTTTCCCGGCCTTGTTGTCTTGCAGCGATTAGAGCAGTACTTGATACCCGCCCAATCCTTCGCCCACTTGGCTCGAGGTGTGATCACCCGTCCGCACGTCAAGCATGACCTTGGAGACAGATCAGATGTATCCTCGTCAGATTGGTTTGAGGCAGCTGCTTCGGCAGCTGCGATCGTCCGTGCTGACTTGCGCGCCATGACGGTGGTGGTGCTGAAGAGGAGCTGCCGTGTTCTCGGTCCAGGAAAGCTACGCACAAAAGGCCGGCTGGAAAGGAAGCTGCTACGATAAGCTGGTTGGATGCGGAGCAGCATTCATATGCCTTGGACCAGGCCGTGCCACTTGAAGGGAATGGTAATGAAGCCAAGAGAACGTCAAGGAGTAAGCAAAGAGGCACTTCATGTACTAATGTTGAACTGTCAGAAAGATACGTTGGTTGCTTGCATCTATCACCGATGTGGGATGGTGTAAGCACAAAATATCATTAAACCCTTGATGTCTAAGGAGCCTTGTTTTCGTTTGCCGAGCTCTTCGGAAAAGCTCCAATGCCTCCACTTGGAACAGTCCGTTTCAGTCAGTCACTCAACAGTTGTCCCACCTACTTACGCATGACCATCCTCGCTAGCGATCTCCCAACTCAGCTCATTTCACACGGCTGCTCTCATACAACGCATTCGGAGAACACAACGTGAACTTGACTTGGTCCTCGAAGAAGGGTAGATCTCATTAAATCAGTATTAGGGGTAATACAGCTCACCAGGCGGTCAGAGTCTGCGTCGCAGTCCAAGTATTGCCCTTCTCCAGCTTCTCGAACCCGTGAACCGCACCGGGCTCAACACAAACATACTTCTTCCAACCACCTTCCTCCAGATCGCTAATGCTCTTATTGCCTTCTTCAGCGCAATTCCACAGCACCGTGTCCCTGAGTTCTGCTGATCTTGTGACTTCGACACCCTTGCCCATCCTTCCCAGTGGATCTTGCAGGAGGCTGGCGTTGTAAAGTAGCTTGACGTCTCTCGGTGCTTCTCCGGCGGGGCTGTTCTTGTGCTTGCCCACGTGAACGCGGTCAATAGGCTGTGCGTCGAATGTGAAGTTGTCCGTACTAAGCTGTGCTTCTTCGCCACCCTTGACTTTGTCGGTGTAGTGCATGCCGTTGAGACCCTGCACGGAGGCTTTGGTCGAGTCAGGGACAAGAAGGTAGTTGTGAAGGAGTGCGTGGAACGGCATCTCACCCTCACCGTCAAGATACTGCACTTTGAGTTCACACTTGAGCTCGTTTGGCAAGAGAGTGACGGTGTACTGTAGTACAGTCTGGAAGGGCCATACAGCTTTTACCTCGGGCTTGTTGTTAGTGCGAAGTTCCAGAGTGACGCTGGCTTTGTCCTCCTCGTCGATGCGGGGGACGTGGGTAGAGATGGCCCAGTCGTGGTCGCGTGCGAAACCGTGCTTGCCAAGCTTGGTGACGATTTCAGGAGCATCGACATGATCCTTCGGCGAGCCAAAGACTGGAAAGACGATAGGAATGCCGCCACGAATAGCGGCACTGCCGTCGAGCGCAGCTTTGGAGGAGAGGAAAAGTCGCTCGCTACCACCAGCAGCTTTCCACGAGGTGACAGTGGCCCCGAAGAGGCGGACCTCTGCCGAAGCTTTCGACTTGGGCAACTCCAAGTGCACTGTTGTATTGTCGTTGAGGAGGTTGACCGGCATGGTGAAAGGTATTATTTTGTTAGGAAGACAGAAGTGCAATAGTGAGCATTCGGCAAGGTCGGATGATCTATAGTCGGGCCCGTGCGTAGTTCCGGAATTGCGCACCGGACAGTATTGTCGATAAGGTCGTATCGGGCAACTTTGCAACGATCTCGTGTTTCAACAATTTCCGCCCAAAGGCTGCTTGGATCTAACTTCAACCCTCAGGCACAGCTCCAGTGTCAATGACGCGTTGAAGTGTTGTTGTCTCTCATGCCAAGACCCCTGAGCGATGTTTTGATTTGACAAGCGAACCCTGACAGCTCGACCATTGCCCTTCGGCTCATACAGCTATATAGTAATCGAAGAGTCCACAACCTTGAACTACTTCCGTAGGAAGATGTAAGGAAGACTGAGTCAAGCAGCTAAAGGACGGGCTGAAGATGAAGTAAAGTAGCGGAGGTGGGAATGAGGCTATGCTGCATCGTAGATCGGACGAAACAGCGCTTGTGCATCACTGCAAACTTGCTGCAAATGCAGCGCTTGATCCCTGCCGCTAAGTTAATCTGGTCCTCCTGCCTATTTGGGCTGCTGAAATTGTGGCGTTGACCAATCCACGTTCGACCCATCGGAGTTCATCCATAGCTACATTCTTCCTCCAACAAAGCCTGTGGTCTGCCTTATCTCCTTGTGGGGGAGAGACGCGAAGCAGTGTCGACCACGGTCAGTTAGAGCTTAGTTGGTGCTTGTGCCTTGTTGTTGATGCTCCCGATTGTTGCTTCGACCCCTGAGTGTGCTCCACTTCAAGCCTGACCTCTCTTGATCCTAACTTCCACGGACGTCCTCTTCTTTGCATCCACCCTTCGCCACCATCTTCCCAGCAATCCTCGCCTCCCTTACACCGTTCTGCCTTTCCAAGCTTGCAGCTCGACCAAGATGCCCTCCAAGCTGACCTCTGCGTCAGCAAGCATGTCGACACCACCACCCAAGAAGAAGAAGGGCGGCTTCTTTGGCTGTCGATCCAAGAACGCTCTTGACTCTCTTCCACGCAAGGCTCGAGGCGACAATGCTGCCATCCACCGTCTTCAGGCACGCAATATCTTTCAACACTCATCTCAGACATCTGACTCCTCCGCATCTACTGCGGCTGTCACACCACTGACCAAGGAGAAAGGGCTTATGAAACTAGCCGAGCTCAACAGCACCCACACACCCCTTGCACAACCTCAGGACGTCCACATCAAGTCGTTGTGCGCCCAAGAAATCGTACCGAGTTCCGATGCGCCAGGATTCGAGCATGCTGCCCCTTCAGACTACAAGCAAGATGTTGAAGCAAACGAGATCGACGAAGCCCGCGATATCCTTCCAGACGACGGCCCCCTTTCTCCACCTTCGCGACCGGGCACACCTGGAGCAGTACGTAGCTTGAGCGTTGCCAGCAAGGCCGGCCGTATCAAGCGCTCACTGAGTCTCAAGCGAAGTGGCAGTGCTGCCAGTGCAAAACTGATCGCGCGTGCACCTCCCGTCAGCTCTGCCGACTTTTCCGACCTTCCCGCTTCTTCCAGCTCATCTTCTGACCTGGCTAGCAAGGATGAGGCAGGATCACCGCTCGGCGACATGGCTTCCATCCGCAAGGCAAGAGGCCGGCACCAAACTGCAGTGCTACAGCACCATCATATGATTGCCGATATCAGCGAGGACGGCTATCTTGCCCTTGACAGCGTGGCTATCCCTGTTCCACCGACGACACACCCTGCGACAGACGCACCTCAGAAGAAGCGTGCCATGGGGGCGGCGTTGCCAGTGTCGGACAGCATGCGTGCGGTAGCAGCTGCTCTGGGAGGCTCAACGAGCGAATCAGTCAAATTCCAGCCCGGCCCATCTGTCAGCACTCCTCGATTGGAACCTCCGTCACCAACGAAAGATGCTTACATGACTGAGATCCGCAATCAACGAGGCGAGGGTAGCGAAGAAACCGTGTCTGAGCTGCCTACTGCCTCAGGAACCACAGGCGGATTCTGGGATGCAGCTCCTGTCTCTGAAGGAGAAGATAATTTTGGCCCGGGACGAACAATTCCGTTCCAGTATGTTACAAACCTCGCCAGACCCGTATCGATCGCCTCTCTTCGCTCCCTTGCTTGCCCGAACACACCACCAAGAACCTCATCCCGTCCAACGTCGCCAAACGGAAACATCTACAATGGCCTGCGCTCGGCCAAGAGCTTCTCCGTGTCACCCTTGAGGAGGCAAGGCACATTCAATGGGTTCCCACGTACCTTCTTCCCCGGTGTCTCGACGCTCAAGCATTCACCGAGTGTCGCCAGCAATGCATCCTCGAGACGCAAGCCTGTGCCCGAAGCCATTCCTGCACTCGACTTCGAAGAGCTGCACAATCAGCGTCAGCAGCGACGTGCTCATAGAGATGAGCCCCAACCGGAGCTTGTTGAAGAGAATGCAGGCGACACGAGTGCAGACGACGTCGATCGTGAGCTGGCCGGCCACGCAGCCACGCGCTCGCACACATGCTCCAACTACGGCACCGTCGAAGAACAGCGGGACTTTGCTTCTTTCGTCGCCCAAGGCAAGGCCTCTCGTCGCACCTCTGTCAAACAGAGCATCAAAGCCTCCTCTTCCAACAATGCGTTGACCGGATCGTTGAGGAAGAGCAAGTCGGCGATGATGTCATCGAAGCAAGACACGATTGGTGAAGGTACATTGAAGAGGTGGGGTCTAGCTGAAGCATTCCAGACCGCAGCTGCTGCGTCTGAAGATATGGACGGAAAGGACGCAGAGAAGATCGCAACGGTCAGGAAGCCCAAAAAGATGGTTCCAGGTCCTGGAGGTGGATACATAACCGACACGGCCAACGTCAGGTGGTGTTCGGCGCTGGATGAGATCAAGAAGGCTTTGGCCGCTGATGAAGAGGAGGCGTTGGAAAGACAAGAAGAAGAGAAGGATCAGCAGGAGATGCAGTCAGCATTAGCACATGCTGACACTGTCCTGGCAAGATTGGGCGTCGAGGCATAGTTTTGACACGCGTATGACCTGTACGATGCGACTACTGGATACTATGAACAATCATGCATTCTCACAAACTATAATCAGCATCACGGTAACGAAAGAATGTGGTATTCAGAGTCAACAGATAAACCTAGCAGCAAGAATCTACCGGAAGGAGCTTAGACTGCAAGTATACAAAGGTATACCCCGAAAGAAAGCCAAGTGATAAAGGCCCAACGAGAGAAAGAAAAGAAGAAATACAGCAAGACGGAGCCCAAGAACAAGGTACGTCGGCCTTTTAGCGGGCAGTACCGGTGACGTGACGAACCTCGTCTTGAGTGTTGGTCTCGTGAGGCAACCTAGTTGGCACCTCGACAGGCGAGAAAGTTGGGCTGCCAGTCGAGTGCTTCTCATCATGGCCCTCAGCCGAGCTGGTTGAGGCTCTTGCCTCAACATCGTCCTCAGCACCGTACATAGCGTTGCGCTCGTTCTCCAATTGCTCCTGCCTCTCCTGGGCCAAACGCTGCGTCTCCCTCCTACCCTCTAGGTAGAACTCGATCTCGTCATCGGTCATCTGCCAGAACTTGTAGTTGCCGCTCATCAACTTCCTCATCCAAGGTGGCAAGATGGCCCAGATACCAGTGCTGTCATCGTTGGCTGAAACCATGCGGGCGCCCCAAGGCTCCTTCATGGTGTCCCAACCATCGGGAACGACACGTCCGCGAGTGGCCTGCATGATGGACCAAGGGATAGCGTTGAGGGCGATGTAGCAGCAGATACCGGCGATAAGACCGTAGGCGATGTTGTAGAAGAGGGGGATACCAACGATGGTGACAAATGCGGGAATGGCGTCACCGACGTACGACCAGTTGACCTGGGCGGTGTTGGAAGCCATCATGGAACCGACAATGACCAAAGTCGAACCAGTAGCCCAGGAGGGGAATGAAGCGAAAATGGGTGCGAAGAAGAGCGAGAGGAAGAACATGAAAGAAACAACGACACCAGTAATACCGGTTCGGCCACCCTCAGCGATACCAGAAGCAGACTCGACGAAGGCAGTGTTGGGCGAGCAACCGACGAGAGAGCCAATGGAGATGGCAACGGCGTCCGAAAGGTAGGCAGCGGAAGAGCCCTCGAAGTCACCAGTACGGGCGTCCATGAGACCAGCGTGACTGGCCATGGCGTACAAAGTACCGGTGGTGTCGAGCAAGTCGATGTAGAGGAACGAGATGAGCGCGTACCAGACCTTGCCGTTGCTGTAGCCAGTCCAGTCGATGTTCTTGGGACCGAGCAAGCCAAGACCGTTCCAGTTGGCGACCTGCTTGAAGTAGTTGAAAGCGTCGTCGCCCTGAGGAGTGTGGGGGAAGAGGGTGACGGAAGTGTTGCGTGGCCACGAAACAATCGAAACGAGCAAAATACCAATGAGGAAGGCACCCTTGACACGGTAGAGGAGCATGAGGGCGGTGAAGATACCGCCGAGCATGACACCGAGCCAGACAGTGGGAGCTTGAAGCTTGTGGCTCAGACAGAAACCAGTTACGGGGTCCTCGTATTGGGCAGGGCAACCAGCAAGACCGATGAGGTCGGAGGCGTTGCCACCGATGACACCGAGACCGTTGGGACCGAGACCGATGAAGGCAAGGAAGATACCGATACCGGCACCAGTGCTGAGCTTGATACTGTGGGGCAAAAGACGTGCCAACCACTGTCGGATCCCGAAGAGCGAGAGAAGGAAGAAGATCCAGCCCTCAAGCCAGACCGCAGAGAGAGCCTGGCTGTAAGGGATGATACCGGTACCGGCAGTTCCGACGATAGTGAAGGCGAAGTAGGCGTTGACACCGAGACCAGGAGCGAGACCGAGGGGCATGTTGGCGAAGACGGCCATCAGAAAAGTACCGACGCAAGCAGCGATAGCGGTGGAGAAAACATAGTCGCGGTTGAGCACAGCCGTGCACTGCTGGTAGGCAGCATCGTTGGCGCAAACAGGGTCTTGCGGGGTGTTGGCGCACTCGCAGGGACCACCGGACGAGGAGAGAATGCTAGCGTTGACCGAAAGAATGTAGGCCATAGCAGCGAAGGTGACGAGACCGGCGCGGATCTCAGTGAGAAAACGCGAGCCAGGTCGCGAGAGGGGGTGACCGGATCCATCGAGTCGGAAGTAGTAGCCGACAGGCGAAGTAGCCACCACTCTGTTGAGGCTGTTGACGAGCTCTGGAACGCCCATGGTGATGCGTGTTGGAATTGGATCCTAGTTGTCAGGAGCCTGTACGAAGTTCCGGTGAGAATGCTATCCTGACGCTCGTCGACGCAGGGGTTTAATTCTACTTTTACGGTCGAGGTAGAGGGGCGATGAGAAAGCTCGATGTCAATGAAGGCTCGAGTCGCCGATGAATGGCTTCCGGGAGGTGGTAGGGCGGATGAGGTGGTGTGGTTGGAAAGAGAAGGGTCTGAATAATATGGGAAGCATACGGATAGCACTAAGGTGGCAAGCGGACGAGCACGAGGAGAGGCCGGCAGGTGATTCGTTCGTGTATCCGATTGGAAGCAAAGATATCAAGCGAATTGGCGCGGCAAACCCTTGTTCGACCACTTCAATCGCTGACAACGTCACAAGCTTGAGGTCAACTTCGGGAAGGAGCAGAGGACAATATGATTCGACAGCCGAGCATGGGAACAAGCTGCTCTAAAGCCAAGACAATGGGGCCAAATTGCACACTTTCTTCCTTCATCTTCATTCACCTCCCACAAGCGAGGCCGAAGATGAAGGAGGCTTTGCCCATGGTGCTTTGCCCAAGGTGGCGTGGGCAAAGCCTCCTTCATCTTCGGCATGGGGGCGATGAAACCGAGATGTTGGCGTCTCGACGCTCTCAGGTGGGTATCTCTGGTTGACAGGCGGGCTCTAAAAAAAAAAAAAAAAAAAAAAAAAAAAAAACAAATGCACGAGGCAAAGAAGAAGAAAGAAAAAAAAAAAAAAAAAAAAAAAAAAAAAAAAAAAAAAAAAAAAAAAAAAAAAAAAAAGAAAAAAAAAAAAAAAAAAGAAAAAAAAAGAAAAAAAAGAAAAAAAAAGAAAAAAAAGAAAAAAAAGAAAACTAATACAGGAAAAGACCGACGGGATCCGCCACCGCCGATTTGCTTCCTTGTCCATCCTAGGCTGTCCTTCCGTCAACAGTTGTCCGCAACAGTCGATGCTCGAATCCTCTTTATCATCTCCGCATCGCGCCATTCCTGCCGAATAAGAGCGGCCAAGCAAAGAAGGTAGCCGATCCGAGGGAAGCTAAAGCGAGATGTTGAATGGAAGGTTCGGACAATGTATTCGGATCAGGCAAAGTGTGCAGTCGGAATCTTTTTGACTGGCAACAAGCAGTAGCAGCAGCAGCAGCAGCAGCAGCAGCAGTAGTAGCGACATAACAACCATGCGGAATTGAGCCTAGACCGGCCGTTGGTCGAAAACGTTGCCAAGCACGAGCGCAGTGTGGTGTACAAACAGAGGCCCAGAGCAAAATTTTCTTCCCGTCTGTCGACAATCAGGCTCGAACGGGTGTGAAAGAAATTAAACTTTTCAGTCTCTCTGCCTCTCGTGCGCTGTTGGACATTCGAATAGGCTTCCTTGACTACCTCTTGCAACGCCGTCTTCTTTCGATCTTCGTTGTTGCTGGTATCGATCGACTCGCAACGCCAATCGCATTGATGTAAACACTGATGCAGAGGGAAGGGGCTGCTGTCTCTGGGCGGCACAGCAGGAGTTTCGGTCGCAACAGAAAATGGTTCTCTTGCATTCGGTTACAGCAGAATCGGCCACTTCAGCTCTTTTGCTTGTGGTTTACAATTGCATGCTTGTATTATGCTCGGTTGTTGAGAAGCGAACTCTTCTTTTGACTTGTGAGAGGTCGAGCGCTGTTTGAATGCGGCAGGACAAGAAAAAGTCGATGCGCCCTCGCGACCGCTTAGACTGGAAAACTGGAGATAAGCGAACACCTCGTGCAGCAACAGCAGTCTTCTCCCTCTAGACGATCGCTTCGACATTGTCAAAATGCACAGACAATTCATGTTGTGTATCCTGCATCTTCTTATGAGATCGTATGCATACTCCGCTTGGGCTAGAGCAAGCCGCAGTGGATCTCGGTAAAAACTGCCGCTGGAGCAAAGTTGTTGGAAGGGAGCAGCCAATGGCGGGAGAGGTGGTCGAATTATCCTATCTCTCGTTCCGTCAGCGGCTCATGTTGCAGCAAACGGCAAGCAGCGGCTTTCGAAAAGAAGACCCGATAACGTAGCATGTCACAAGGAGCGAAGAAAGGTGAAAATTTTCTGTCGCAAACGGCAACCAAACGCGAAAAGGAATCGATGTATCGGCCGAGACGGGAAGGATGGTTGGGCTTCGTCGACTTAGTACGACCATCATGCTCTACAGCCAAGTCCATCGTTTGTCATCGCACCTTATCGCTAAGAAGGGTAGACTCGTAAGCGCCACAATGCACGGGTCGGTTTGGCTGCCGTGTACAATTAGCTCGTGAGTAGCTGCCACTGCGGTGATGATCTTCTGCGATTGCAGATGCCCGAAAAGGCGGGACCCAATGGCAAAGAGCGTACAAAGGATCTCTCGGCCATCTCCGAGAGTTTATCAATCGGCTCCGTGGTCATCCTTCACCCTTGCATCATTCCGCAAAGGTCATGAAACAGGCCAACAGAAGCCAAGCAAAGTCCGCCTTCCCGTTCAATGGGACGACACCGTTCACATTCCGTCTTCTGACAGATAAGGCAGAGCAGTGACGTGTGGTAAAGACATCTTATCTCGTTGTTACCCCGCAATCCGAACTCCATCCTTCCTTCCCGGTCGGCTATCGCCCAATCAGTCCGTCGCCAGTCCATGTCATCTTCTCTTCGTTTCGTTCATGTTGGGCTCAATTTATTCATGCGATGGTGTCATCCAACATCCCGAAGCTGAGTGCAAAGTGCAATTCGACGTCCGCGTGACAATGACAGCCTTTACACTCCATCTTTCTCGGAGTTGACCGAAGTTGCTGAGCTCGTATCAGGCCGTGCATTCACCAAGACCTAAATCACGAGATTGTTTTCGGCGTGTAACAAGTGATGTTCTTGACGTTCGCTGTGGCGTCGTCTAAGAACTCACGAAGGCCCCGATGCTGTTCATCCAATCGCCGCTCGTACCATACAATCCCACGATGCGACCATCCTGACCGGGTGGCTCTAACACTCGTAATGATCCACCGGTTGTGTTACCTCTCATCCCACTAGATCTACCAGTTGTCAGCACTATTTCGCAAGCGTCTAGCCACCAACCAGCTCTAACTTTGATGCGTTGAATCCCTTCGCCTGGTCTCAGCTCGAACCTGAAGCACTCACCACCTTCGCAGGGTCCGAATTGAACTTGGCCCACAGTAGGTCCATAGTCGAAGACAAGTCCATCCACACAGGCCCCACTGTAGATTTTAACAGCGACAAGCCGTGCTTCAGGATACTTGTCGTTCTCGTGCGGAAACAAGAGCTTCCATAGCTGATCTGCGTCTCCCATACGACCATGATGCATTGTTTTGAAGACCTGCCATTTGCCAGAGTCAAAGCCATTAATGTTAACAGGTCTAGCGACTCCATTCTCTCTGAAGTCTTCGAGCTCAGCTTGTCGCATATTGCAGGCTACTGCGTTCAGCTTCACCCGAGGTGAGCTCGGATGGCTGACATCGAATCCGACCAACTGACTGAGGTATGCTGCGTCTATCAGGGTCTCCCTGGGTGGCATCTGTGTGTCTGTGTCTCCTGGAATGAGATTTAGCCACTCGACATGGGTTTTGCATGCATCGTTGAATTCGATCTCCAGCGAGCCAATGCCCGAGCCGCACTTCAACAGAGCACCATCCGGCGTGCTTGTCCAGGAAGGCTCATTCTCGTTCCACTGAGCCCAAGTTGCCTGATCATTCGAAGTGAGATACGGTAATGGCGGGTCTGTGGGTATGTAGAAACAGGGATGCCAGCGTGCTCTGGTTGCTTGAGCTCGATGGAGGTGGTTGTGCTTGTCGTCATTGCCTTCGTGTATTGGTGCAAAGAAGCGTCCACTTGGGACGCCGTTCCTTCGACATCCAGGTTCGCGGGTCATGAAGGCTCTGTTAAACTCAACATAGCCTCTCGCCATGAGTCCAGACTCCCAATGCGGATTGTTCAGAGCGTGACCAAGCTCATGAGCAAACGCCCCTGATCCAATATTAAGGGTCTGCCAAGCTGTTTCGCATTCCCCAAGGTCGTTGACACAACACGACTCGTCAGTGCGCTCCGTGTCGAGGAACGCGGCAGTGACAGCGTCGAGAGAAGAGGGAGCCGCCCAGAGCCAATGACTGCCCATTACACCATGGGAGAGTTGCCCCGAAGCACCGGCACCAACAGCAGCGTGTCCGCGGATGAGGCGCATTCTGGGGTCATAGATAGTGTCGAGTGTCAACACAGCGACAGGTGACCAACGAAGCTCTTGTGGAGTCGAAGGGTCCTGAAGTGCCTCGGCAGCGAATTGATGCTGTGCTCCACCGTTACGAGCATTGGGGTATTGTTGGGCATTGTCAGGATCCCTAAACTCGCTCAATGTGCGGTTTGATCTCAGCAAATGAATCCGAGGCAAGAGCTCCAACGCATGTCCCTCTTGAGCCGAAGAGCCTGGTGACGGATCATAATAGGTATCATCGAGTTGGAATGCGCGGCGACCCATCCCATGTCGCCGCATCTGCTCTGCGTGGAACGCCTGCCAAAGGTACGCTTGAAGAGCAACACGACGCTTGACTTCAGCGAGTGCACCGACTCTCAGCACTTCCCGTCTATGACCTGGGGGCGCATCTACGATTGCACGCTCGCTCTCGTCCAGCGGCTCGCCGTGGGATACAGGTGCCAAATCGAGCTTGTCCGTCGCCTTGGAGAGAAAGCGCGACATCTTATCGTCTTTCGATATGTGGTTTGATGCGGTCTGACTCGTCGGCTTACGGGGCACGCTTGGAGACTTTCGTCCATCGTTCCGCCACACCGGGGAGTCAGAGGCCGCGACGATAGCGAGATGAACATGTGGAGCGGGTGTCGGGCGATCGTATACCACTTTCACATTCTCCGCGCCGCGCTCGTCCGAATCGGAGCGACACCAGGAGAACATGAGATCGTTGTTACCAGGAATTAGAGGTACCAGCGCCTTAAAGTAGCCCAGGTTGATTTCCCAGGTACACGCTTTGAAGCCAGATCTCGCATCACTGCTGACGCTAAGACTCCCATTCGGGCTACCTGGACCCAAAGTGCCCTCAACAATGACAAGGCGGGTGTAAACGATTTCACCTGTTTCGAGATTCGTGAAGCGCAGAGTCGATCTCGTCTTCATGTAGGAAGGAGGCCTTTGTGGGACGATCGGCTTTGTAGGGATTGGGGGCCCTTCAATTGCATCGGAGAGTGGACGTGGCGGGATGGCTGGCTTCTTTCGTGCTGGTGAGAGAGGCTTTGGCGGCACAGCAGGTTTCTCTGTTGACCCAGAGCAAGGACGCGGTGGTACTGGGGGAGGTGAAGCCATTTTGATATCTATGTCTACTAGATTCCGATGGCTCTTCTACGTTTTGGACTACTGAGCAGGGCGATGACGGCGCACGAGGTAAGGAAGCTGCAGAAGCGGAAGAAGGCTTGTCTGGATACTGCGCGCTCCTGGTCGTCAGTTCGGGAAGAGCTGAAGATGCGACGGAGATTGGGAAAGGGCATCTCGAAGACGGCTTCGAGATGGGTGTGAACCACGGTCTGGTCTAGGATGATAATGGTAAGGCCAGATGCGGAGAAGCGTAAAGCGGAAAGCTACGATGTGGCCTGAGCCGCTTCAGAACGAGGAAATGTCCAAATTTGTGTCAGGGTCTTGCAACTCCGTGGAGGAAAGCAAAGGAGATGATGTGGAAATTTTGTTTTCTTCTGCTACTTCTTGCTCTTGTCCTACTCATTTTACCTCGGCCCTCCTCGCTAGGCCTGCTCAGGATGAGCTATCATGACTTGAATGATGGAGCTTCGACGTCTTCAACGAGCTCGTCTGCGTCAGATGCTGTCGAAAGACCTCATTCGCCGACATCACTGTTCGAGGACTCTCTTTTTACCCTTTTCTCGCACTATCAACCCATACACGGGGATCCTGGGGACACTTGCAAGTACTTTCATCACAATCTCCCACCTCGCTACCGATGCGCACCTTTGCGCAAGACTTCATTGCGGTACAAGATCGCTCAGAACAGCGGAATCAACACCAAGCTTTTTGCTCATCATCAATGGGATGCTGGACTCTATTTAGCGGATCTCATAGCCGAGCAGAGCACCGACAGCCACGATAGCAGCTCGGAAGTGACACACGGCAAGAAGAAAGCGAATGACTTTGTTGATGTACGAGGCAAGACCGTAGTGGAGCTTGGTGCGGGAACTGGCCTTCCAGGCTTGGTGGCGTGTGTCATGGGAGCAGGAAAGACAGTGATCACAGACTATCCTGACCCTCACGTCATTGACAATCTCGAACGGAATCTGGACCTTGCTCTCATACCTAGGGCAAGGAAGGGAAGGCAGCAAAACCCACACTACAATCAAGCGCGGGGAAAGGTGGAAGTCATCGGGCTTGGCTGGGGCAATGACGAGGAAGAAGCTCGAGTTCTAGCCGAGTCTTTCCCATCTCCCAACGACGACGGAGAGTCTGGCTACGATGTCGTTCTCGCAGCAGATGTACTATGGGTCTCATCCGCACATCCGCTTCTCATCCAATCAATACGGAAGATGCTCAAGCGTGATCGCAATGCTCGATGCGTGCTGATTGCTGGCTTCCACACCGGCAGACCAGCTGTACGGCGCTTCTTTGTTCAGCTCGCACAGCGTGCTGCGGCAAACGATGCATCCCTGGAACAAGGCAGGCAGGCGGGAATTGTGCCAGACTGGGAAGAAATGCGATTCGGCGGAATATGGGAACGCAACATCGACGGTTCACAGCGAGCATGGACAGGCGCCACGATACCGCGCAAACCCGATTACGATGCAGGGTCTACATCGAGGACATTGTCGGATGATGTGAACAAGGAGCCAGAGGCGGAAGAGGAGATGGGAGACATCAGCGATCGAGGTAGGTGGGTTGTTGTCGCATGTCTCAGGTGGGCTGACCTCGAGTAAACTGCATCCTATCCATCATGCATTTCTCAGTCTCATTGTCAAGGGGTCGCTCAGACAACCTACACTTTGATGAAACTTCAACGGGCTTTTGCGAGTATTAGCAAGTCTACAATGGAAAGGGTATTTACGAGGAATATCTAAGCTGAAGTTGAATCACCCCAGCAATCAGGCGTTCTCGTTGTTTCTCTTGTCTTCAGCCTCGCGGATGACCTTGTGGCCGTCCTTAGCTTCGTCGAAGTTGTAGAAGGGGAAATCGAAGAGTACGGTAGACTTCAGCCACCTTGGCAGCCTCTTGTACAGACCGTTGGGCAGAGGTATCAAAAGCGATGTACGCTCTCGGAAAACCTTCATCCTGTGCCATGCGTCGGTCTCTGTCTGATCGTGCCATGGTTCCAAGCTTTCTGCCTGCTTGTCGGGACCGTGAGACATCAAGAAATACTTCTGCTGAGTTGGCTTCTCTGCGAGCGGGATACCGGAGAGGAAGAGGAGGAGGGCCATAGTGATGGTAGGCGAAAAGATGGAGCCGTATAGTGCATCGCGACCTCGTCGGGACGCTTCGGTGGTGTTCCCAAGAGCAAGCAGCCAGACACCCCACCAAAGCATGATTTCGCCAAAGTAATTAGGCCGTCGCGAGTACTTCCAGATACCAGTATCAGTGATGGCACCCTTGGGAGGCTTGGTGACCGACTTGAACCTGTACTTCTGAATGTCTGCGAGCGCTTCCGACACGAAGCCGACGGCAAAGAAGATGATACCGACAACATCTTTTCCGTTACCAAAACGGGCGTTGCCTCCACCTTCTGCAGGGTCGCTCGAGTTGGGCGAGTTGAGCACGGTGACAGGCATAGTGATCGTCCACACCCAGATGAGTTGGAAGGTCCAGAAGCCGAGGAAGTTGAGGGGCTTGGATCGCATCTCGTTAAAGCGCGAGTCGCCGCCCATCTTGATCATGCGGAAGAGCTGGAAAGCACCCAGACGAGCGCCCCATGCAATGACAAAGATGCTGGCGATGACATTGCGTGCGTAGTACTGGTCACCGCAGCAGAGAGTGAAGATGGCAAGAAAGATGGCGTTGGCAGCGGACCAGAAGTCGGTAATGGTGTCAATTTGAAGACCGAAAGCAATGGCGAAGCCGAGTAGCTGCCAGCCGAGGGAGATGAGGAAGGTGATGGAAAGGTAGAAGTTGTCCAAGACGTAAACAACCATCTTGGGCGAGTCTATACCCTTTGAAGGGATTTATCAGAGACTACGGTCGTCTGTAGGAAGAAAACGTTGTTGGCGGCAGGTCAGACCAAAAACGGGCTCGAAATATAGGTGGATGGATTTTGGCGGGAACGGACCTGGAAGATGACGGACCTGGAAGATGACGGACCTGGAAGATGATGGTCGTATATGAAGTGATGGAGGAGGGATAAGATGATTCAGCTCTTAGCTGAGGTTCTCGCTTCTAGCTGTCAGTTGCGTATTGGAGTCGGGTGCTGTATGAAGTCGTCGTACTGATGGATGGACCTCGTGTTATGCTCATGCACACAAAGAACAAGACTGCGACCTGCCAAGCGAACGAAGGCTCAACGTCACTGTTCTTGGCTCACAACTTTCTGGTGGAGGCCAATTCGCCTCGGCTTCGTCACCATTTTCAACGGAGATTTCTCTAGCAGGATAGCGCGGCGCTGTCAGCGATTCAGCTTCTTATTCACGCCGGATCTTACTGAATCAATGCAATCTCATCAGCGCCTTCGGTGCAAGAAACAGAATGATAAGGTGATTCAAACAACAGGATGAAGACTAGCTGTGAACACAGCGAGGTCGAAGAATGGGCGTACCGGAGATTCAGGAAAAGCTTGGATAAGCTGCATAAACAAACACGCATAATACAGTAGTGTCAAATGTCGGATTTCGGGCAGTTGTCAATGACGCACACGAACGTCGCATAGCAAGTCATGTCTACGAGTGTCTGGATTTCATCTCGCAAGGGTGGGGTCTAAGTAGGGTCCGGTCGGCAACAACGCCCATAGGCTTGAGAGGGTTTGCAGTTGCAATCTGACCAGCACTGAAAAGTGCTACTACAGAGGCAAGAGGATTAAGCCTTATGTCCTGTTCCCAGCTTGCTTAACCGTGCACCAGGCAACGGTCATCAAATTCAACAGAGACTGCCGGGCTGTGGGAGGGGTCGAAATGGCAGAAAGCCGTTCCTAACCTGTCGTCAGAAGGGTCAAACACATATATATATACGTGAAGACTAGTATCACCTTCCTTCTTCTTTACCAAATATGTACAGGCATATTGTCGGAATTCAGTCGCACCTCTGCTTGCCTACCGACAGCGACCTGAGAAAACATCCAGACTTGCCCTCGCCGGTACCTTATTGGACCGTCGGAGAGATTCGTCGCCTTCGACACACGCCCAATCAGGGTTCTTGGCGGCATTGCCTTTGAGTTTCCGCACTCAAGCGTCATGGCATATGTGATAAGTGTACGGACCACTGCACAAGCTATATCTTGAGTCTCCTCAGCTAAGGTCGTGCTGCAACTCCAAGCCTGGTTCGATAGGTCGTCAGATTGACATGGCGCGTCGGCAGGTCATTCTTCTAGCTTTTCCGCTTCCCCTCTTCTGCGTGAAAACTGGCTCGATTCGGCCAAAACCGGCACAAGGACGAGCGCTATGTCTCGTATTGCACCGTCGCTTCTCCATTCGTCATTGGTGCCATCAGACAAGAAGCTTTGTGATCGTTGAAAGGGGAACGGGGCATGAAGGTCAACCCTAACATCAGGGGCACTGTAAATTCACCTTCAGGAGAGACCCACACCTGTCACTCTACGCGCCTTGCACGTCAACGCGAACAATCAGCAAAGGATCGACAGGACAGCAGTCGGCCGGAACCAAATTTCATGTAGTGCGCAGGGTCTGCCTTTTCATTTAGATCAATAGCTTTGTCTCTTTGACTCGTTCCTCGACGCCAACACCACCTTCGAGCAGAGCTGCGGATAGCACACAAACTGTCTGACAGTCCACCAGCTGGATGATCCCGTAACAGAAAGGGATCGACAACAGCCTGCAGCCTACTTTGCTTCAGGATCAGGATGAACACGGGCTACGGAGTGCCCTCGAGGCGTCGTTTGCGCGGACCTCTTCATCCGCGCAATCGTCCGCCGCCTTCAGCTTACGAGGACGGGTCACTATCTCACAACAACGGGGACAGTTCCGCATTCGACCCTGTCACCATGTCGCCACCGTCCACGACGCCCTCCGGCAAGAAGCGAGAGTGGACTGCTACGATTGGCAGAAATGGACTAGGCTCTTTGCCGTGGGAGCAGATGGGCCCCTCTACGTCGGGCCCGTCACCAACCAACAACGAACCACCACGTGCTGAGTTCAGCTTTCAGTCCGGCATGGCCCTTCCCACCAGTACAACCAGTGCCTCGATGGCTTCGATGGCGTCCATGCCTTCCTCGAGCAGCACAAGCTCGTTCGCTAGCTTCCGACAGCAACAAACGCCATTGTCTGTCAGTCCTTCGAGCTTTTGCACTGCTGCAGACGCGGACGAGTCGTCCTATTTCGCTCGAAACGCTATCTTCTCCCGCGGCAACCAATCTGCTCAAGCCTCGCTGCGAGAGACGTCGCAGGCGATCCAGGAGGCAACCCCGCCTGCCGATGACCCACCCCGAAAGCGTCGTCGTGGCCTAGCAGGAACGATCGTGGATACAGCTCTCAACGCGGCGCTGTACACGGGTGCGGCAGCTCTGACTGCTTACTCTCTATGGTCTTCATGGGGTCACTCGGCAGACAGTGGAACACATCAACACCACCCAGATGCAGGACCGGAGGCAGACATGGGCCATGTAATCTCGCCGAACAAACGTGCTGGCGCCAACGGCAGCGACAAAGATGCTCGAATGCCGCCTGGCGGAATTGAAGAGCCACCTCCTCCTTACTACGAAAACCAAGGCACGCCATCTGCATCACTCGCGCAACCGCAGCAACTAACTACGCCGCAGTCCAACTCGGTTCGCGCCCGCAAAGTGTTCGTCTCTTCACAACGTAATCGGCGGAGGCCTACTTTTCAGGGCTCTAAGATGCACCGTCAAAGCACGCCGAGGAAGGCCCTGCCTGGTGCTTTCCGCGGGCAAGCCCCGGCCGCAGCTGCTTCGCCCGGTCTTGTCTCCAGCTCGAGTCAAAGCTTCTCGGCAGCAGATGACGCCGACAACCACGCAGCTGAAGTTGTCAATGACATTGAAGATGACGAAGACGAGGATGACGAGATGCTCTCACGTTTTGAAGCCAGAATGAACGCATTGATTGCGGAAGGTCGAGCCGCACTGAATTCGACTCCAGTCCTGCAAGAATCGGATCTCAGGGAAATCGACACTCCTTCTCCCAGCTTCGGCATTGGACTGGATTCATCTCGATCCTCAGCGCCCTATCTAACGTCCCGGACTTCACAGCAATTCGATAGCCCCTTCGCCACCGCATCGTCGTCCAGAACAGGAGGGCTCTCAATGTCAAAAGAAGTGACTCGCTCTAGCTCAAATCTGGATCAGCTTGCGTCTGACTCCATCTCGTTTCTTCCTGAGCCTGTCAAACGCACCTTTGCCTCTCCTGCCCAACCACAGAGCTTGCGACACTCTCACTCCGCATTCGACTTCAACTTCCGTCAGACACCCACTAGGGATCAAGCATTAAATAGAGGATCGCCCTTTGTGTTTGGTGATACCAGTTCACCTCACGTCGCAGCTGGAGTCGGAACGGCGGCAAGCCCTTCACTGAGAGCAGCTGCAGGCAGAAGAGTCACAGACTTTAACGGCCACGCGGGAAGCCTCTCCAGCCGCATTCCTCGATCTACGTCTTCGTTGCAGGCCAGAAAGTCGGTTGCAGGCGAGCACAGGCCTTCGCCTTTCTAGAAACAGCATTCTCACACATGCATACCCAACTTGCTTCATCAGACACCTCCATCCCACATCTCTTGTCCTCACAATCTGTCGCTCGCTGCCGAGCAAAGGATTTCACAGTTGTTAATCGCTAATCTCATCGCTATCTTCGCAGACTGCACACGCTCGTGCCTGGTAGAGCTCTATGATTCTGCAAGCGACACCAACTGATTCGATCAAAGGAAAGCTGGGCTTGACGAAGGGCTTATGTTCGAATGCGGATCCTCTAAAGAAAGACACGGTATCACTCGTCTCGTACGTAGTTGCCGGGGAAGACCCCCTTCTGCCCGTTGACTATGCCCGTCCACCAATCTTCTGTCGATGCAGTGCGTTCCGTAACTTCAATCCTGTCGCCAGCCCTGAAGCTGAGATCGCCGTCTGCCGTTGCCGTGTAGTCGTAAAGCGCGATGACGTATGTTCTTGCTGGAGCCATGCCTGGCTTAGGCTTGATCGGTGGAGGAGGTGGAGCGCGCTTGCCAGCCGCACCCAGACTTGCGCCACCTGCAGCAGCCGTAGTAGGAGAGTAAGGCGGCGGGACTGCGGCCGCCGAGGTCGAGTGAGAGCTAAGGATCGATCCAGACCGACTTGGTGCACCTGCTGCCAGTCCACTCAATCGCGAGCCCGAAGGACTCAAACCTCCACCAGACGTTCTGTTCTGGGCCAGGACCTTGGCACTTGGTACAGCACCTCTCCTGATGGTCAAGTTCTCCAACCTCTCCGCAGCATCTGTGAGCTGAGACATGTAGGTATCCTCCACGACAGCGATGGAGTTGTTGGTCAGATCGTACTTGCCCTGCGCGAAACTCTGCAGCCTTTCCATCGTCAGGTAGAAGACGTTGAGTTGCATGTAGTAGAAGCTGTGGAAGAGTGGGGTCATGAACTTGCTCGCCAATTCGAAGAACCTTGGCAACTCCTCCTTCAGCGCATTGTTGTAGTACTCGTAGTCGGCAGCGGCAGCCTCGTACTCCTGCTCGACCTTGAAGAGGTTCTGTTCGTCCTTGAGCGACTTTTCCTTCTTATCACGGAGCTTTGAATAGGCATTGTTGTGCCTGTCGTAGTCGACCAGCTTGTGGTCTCGCTTTGTGATGTTCTTACGGATCGCCTTGATGACGGTCTGGAAGTCTTTGGTCGGTGCGATGACTCGTGATTCGACCAACTCGATCTCTGGGGTCAATGTCTCCTTAAGCTCGTCCATCAGTTGGCCATACGCGGGAAGGTTAGCCATGGTGTGCTGTGCATTGGGGTGTCGACGCTCGAGGTCGTATTCGGATCCAATGGGCTGGAAAAGGATGTCGAAATGACGACCGAAGCTAGCACCGGAGAGAAGCATGTTCTTGACGGCATCGCGGTAGGTGGATGCATCCTTCAGCAGCTTTTCCGAGAACTTCTCGAGCGAGGTAAAACGTTGATTGAGAGAATCGAATGCTGGATCGGAGGATTTGGCCGCCATGCCGATTTTACTCGTCATGAGATGCGGCGTCCGCTTCATGGCTTTGGCAAGGCCCTTCATCTTGAGCTACGTTTTTGTCGGCGATACCCCCTTCTACGGTCGGGTGCGTGTTGTAGGTAGGACAAAGTGACCGAGGTGTAGGGGTTGAGGATGTTGATGATGGCGTCTGATGACCGAAAGAGGGAACGGCTGTGTAGAGAATCGAGATGATGGATGGGCTTAGGTTGTCAGCCGTTCCTGAGGCTCTGAGCACGGACACCGAACTCCCTGCGACTTTCCGTCATCACAGCCTTCGCGTCCCATTTTCGGCTTCCAGAATCCTCTTGGCTTCGACTTGTTTCGTACGCGTTTGATCAGCCTCTAATTTTAGCTGTTGGCCCGCTTTATGACGGTCTAACAAAATTGAGAGCAGAAATTAATCAAGCATGAACTCCTCGACAAGTGATGGCCAAGTTAACCTCTTTCCTCCTGCATGGATCTACAATCACCTGGACGTTTGGCGGAATCCTGTGCGAAGAAGCACCAGGGATCCCTTTGACTTTTGCGCTTGCAAAGCGCAAATTCGATGCCGGTGTTTGCATGATGCTGTGCTGAAGGAAACGATCCAATATGATGATGCAAGTTGACGTAAGCCGATATGGAAGGGATCGGGGGAAGCCGATCTGATCGGAGACAGAGCAGGGGCCGATCTGACCAGAGATCGGGTACAACACAGTCCCGCTCGTTGTCATACTTGGTCTTTAAGTAGGATACACCCACATTCGGCATGTACCATCCATATGTATATATATCAAGCTGGGAGCACTAGGCTCTCGCCATGCTCCTTTAGTCAATTGAGTATATATGTTTCTATCTATAATAGCAGTGACATCGTACTCAGACTCTCCCCGATCGCCAGTTATCGGGACAAAACTCCTTCACTTTTCAACATGCTGTAGCTTGAGAGGGCTCATGATGTTGATGCGGCCAAAGCGTGGTGAAAGCCCCCGTCGAGCACACGAAAGTAACGTGCAAGCGGATAGCTCTCATCGATGTTCCCATCACACCACCAACCAAGCAGTCGCCTAGGAGCATCTCACAACGGGACAAGTGACAGGCTACAGCGATCCGTCGGCCAAGGTCACCAAACCAGATCACTTCACAGCAGGACTAAAGGCGAAACTCGAGCCGAAAGGCAAACAAGAGCCACAGGATGCTGTCTTCGACATACAAACGTGGGGTGCAGCGTGGAGTAAGTGGCTTGAGCGCGCTTTCTTCGCAGAAACAAGTCGCGCGATTTTCTGCCGGCTGTCGGTCCAACCCTGGCCGGTCCTCAATACAGCAGAACCTTAACCGGCTGTCCCCCCCGCATTTTCCGGCTCATGCTGCCTTCTCTTCTCCTAAAGCAAAACACATAATACGAACTCCTTCTACCATCTCAGCCTCCCCCTCTCCACCTCGTCTCTACTCTACATCGGCAAAAGCACAGCAACCTATCGTCCACATCCCAGGCGACCCCAAAAACATCATGTCTTCCAACTCGAACGTCGACTTCAACAAAACCGTTGGTCACGATGCTGGCACCCAGCCCGTCGCATGGAACCGTCGCGATCTCCTCACCTATGCCGTTAGCATCGGTGTTGGACCCAAGGACCTCGACTACGCCTATGAGCGCGAGGCTGGCTTCCGTGCTTTCCCCACCTACCCCGTCGTCCTCGCTCTCAAGGGCACGTCGCAGGACACCACCGTCTTCTCCGAGATGGTCTCATCTCGTGCGGCTGTTCCCGGCTTCCCTTCGCTCGACCTCAACACCGTCGTCCACGGTGAACAGAGTATCGAGATTCACGCTCCCATCCCTCTCGTCTCAGGTGAGGGTTGGAAATTGGAAAAGCGCATTTCGGCAGTTCACGACCGACCGACCGGTCTCATCATGGAGACTGAAGTCCGTCTCATCAGCCCCGTCGGTCGCAACCACGCTACAATGATCGGCAGCAGCTTTTACCGCGGCGGTGGACAAGGCACTGGCTTCAACAAGTCGATCATCACCAAGCCTCCCACCCCCAAAGCACCCACTCGCGACCCCGACTTCACACTTTCCGAGAAGACCACCCTCCAACAGGCTATGATCTACCGTCTCTCCGGTGACTACAACCCTATCCACATCGACGGAGGTCTCGGCGAGAAGGTCGGTCTCGGTGGTACCATCCTGCACGGTCTCTGCTCGTACGGTTTCGCTGCTCGTGCAGTGCTCAAGGCTGTCAACTCGGGCAACGACGGTGTACCCGCCAACCTCACTGGGGCCAAGACAAGGTACGAGCTCGAGGCTTTCGCTGTGAGGTTCACCTCGCCAGTGAGGCCTGGTGATGAGCTCGAGACAAAGGTCTGGTTGGTCGGCGAAAAGGACAGTAAGCAGGAGATCGCATTTGAGCAATTTGTCAAGAACACCGGCAAAAAAAGTCTAGGTATGGGTTACGCCAGAGTTGTCAAGGTTGCCAACGACGATGTTAGCCGCTTTGCCAAGCTCTAAGCTTGCGTTTCAAATGTAAATCTTGTTGCTACTTTCTTGCCCTTTCTTCGCCCGGACTGGGTGAATGTGCATGTGTTGTGCGACACTGTGGTCGTCAAGGTATATTGAGTTCTGCAGAAGTACAAATTGGTCTAGAGTGATCCTGTTCTGCTTAGAAAACGACCCGCTCGCGCATGTCCATGGGTCTGATCCAGATGAGTCCCGGTCTGCTCCTCGCTCTGACGATAGCCCAAGGTGTTGTGGTCTCGATTCTGTTTCCTTGTGCGTCCTTTGTTGGGGCAGGTGCCTTTGGCACCCGAGGTCGACCATCGGCATCCATGACGCTTGCCAACAGCCTCGCTTTGGTCTGTGCCGATTCTGCTGGTCCTGCGCATCTTGATATCAACTCTTTCGCATGCTCCGCTGTACCCTCCGTCTCAATAACGATCTTGCCATGCCATCCTGCGTCGACCACCTCCAGGCCTTCGTCTGAGATGATGGCCCCTGGTACAACGTTGATGGCAGCTCTGTAGAGCCATTTCGAGATCCTGTAGCGCGCGCCTTGAGGTGAGAAGGTCTCAACCTGGTCCTGAACAAGCCGCATCGTTGACACGATCTGGTCACGCCATGGCAGAACATCCAGGTAGGCAACTGGCTGAGACGCATCCGAACTTCGGATGATGTTGTGGTAGTAGCTGGGTGCGAACGAGAAGGCGTTGAGCCAGGATGGCAAGTGTCCTCCACGATCAAACATGAAAGAAAGATCGCGCAGGTATCGACCGTCGAAGATGTATTTGCCTTCGTTGCGTTCGTCTCCAACAGCGCAGTCCCAGACAACATCGCCTTTTTGCAGATGCGGCAAGACACCAGCGATGAACAACTCTCGCTCGCAACGAGCCAACTCTGTGTCGCTCAGCCAGCCTCCTGCCTCTGCCGAGGGAACCCAGGCACGGAAGAATCCAGCACGACCCGGCTTCCACGGGCTCGTGATGCCATGCTGGCTGCCACTGCCACCCCGGTAGTCGGGCTGCATCCTCAGTCGAGTCAGCACTCGATTCCATGCTCTGGTCGTTGCGCGGGCTAGTCTCGGATAACGAGGATCCATCTTATGCGGCGCTCTCGCGTACTCCGCACCCACGAGCTTGTACTCCGACACGAGATCGAAGCTGAGCAAGAAGGCCTCGCAGTCGCTTAAGCTCAACGGCAGCGGATCCTTTTCGACAACTTCGGCGTTCGGGTCAGTTGAGATGCTGGCAGGTTTCCATGTGTGATAGCCGATAGGTGCAAGGAAGCGAGCGAGGACGATCTCACGTCCGGCGAGCTGACCAAGTGAGAAGCGAATGGACTGCGAGATTTGACGAAGAGCTTTGACGTCTGCGTAGTCGAGATGGCTGATGAGACGGGCGATCACGTCAGGCGTGGTAGCCGACCAGATGAGCTCGCCAAGGTCGGAGTACATCACCTCATCAAATTCTTGGGCCTCTAGAACAGCGGCTGACTTGGTGGCGTCCTCGGACTCGACTGCAGCGGGAGCTTTGCCTCGAGGAACGCGAACGTAGCGGCGATGATCGATGGCGAGCGAGGGGTCAGCAAGACCATGAGCACACCAACCTCGGCCATAGGTGATACCGCCGTCACGATACGGCCCATTTGGCTGAACGATCTCGTCATCTGCAGGTCGATCCTCATCGTCGTCATCAGCCTCGTCGCCCTCTTCTTTCGTGGCTGCGAACGTGGCTGTGAGCAATGAAGTCGATTGCGGGATCGTCGAGTCTGGGGCTGCTGCCGCTGTTGATGTCGGTGCCCGCCTGGCGCCGAGTCTGACTGCATCTCGGAAGCGATCCGACTTGTACGGTGCAATTTTCTCGATGAGTGTACCTGCCGCTGTCGGGGTTGCTTCGCCACTGGTGCCGGCAGCAAACTTGACCTGTCCGTGACCAGCTTTCGACGAGGACTTCCTGCCCAAGTCCAAAGTAGATGAGCGAGGCGCAAGCATCGACATTGCCTTTTCATCTGCTGGTGTACCAGGCATGTCGGAGCTTCCATCCGTGCTGGAGGGTGCATCAAGGTTGGAGGTTGAACGAGCCATCGAGCCGATAGTAGCGCTCTTTGCCTCTGCATCTGCGTCGAGATCGTCTTCGGTGCCTGCATCAACAAAGACTTCCGACTCTGCATCAGAGTCGTCGTCCCGAAAGAGGACATCATCTTCATCTTCGTCCTCGGACTGTTGTGCCTCCGGATCGGTCTCACCAGCTGGGAAGCCGGCTGCGAGTGCGCGCTGAGCACGTCGGTCTTCCCTTCGTCCGGCGCGTCGTGCAGCACGATCTTCTTCCTCGACCTGACGCTTTGCGTCCACCAACTGTCGTTCCTTCTCCAGCACAGCCTCTCGTTCAGCTCGAATAGCATTCTCCTTGGCCACCCTCTCCGCTTCGATAGCAGCCTCTTTCGCTAGTTGTTCTGCCTCAATCGCAGCAAGACGTTCCTCTTCTTTCCGCTTAGCATCCTCTTCAGCTTTACGTATGGCTACTTCCTCTTCGCGCTTTCGTCGTTCTTCTTGCTGCTGCTTTCGTCTGGCCCTTCTCTCTGCGGCTTCCTTCTCTTTCAAAATGCGTGCTTCCTCGGCCTCACGCTCAGCTGCGATGCGTCGACGCTGAGCTTCTTCGTGGTGTCGCTTTCGACGCTCTGCTTCTTCTTGCTCGGCCTTCTCTCGTGCCAGACGTCTCGCATCACGATCAGCTTTCCTTCGTGCCTCTGTTTGAAGCTTCCGCTCCATGGATTCAGCGTGAGCTCGGTCGCGGTCGTCACGCTTCCTAGCACGTCGATCTTCGTCTTCCCAGGCTTGCTGGCGGTGATAGACTTCGAGTCGATCTGCTTGCATCTGCTGATCTCGTTTCCACTCCCATTCTCGCGCTTCGATGGCATCTTCATCGGCGGTATGAAATCCATCGTCATCGTCCGTAGATCTGCGTCGGTTGCGTGGTCGCTGTGGCGGAGAAAGGGTGTCGTTCAGATTAGAGCTGTTGCCGATGGCTTTGTATGGCACGTCTCCTCGACTGTTCTGTCTTCGTCGCTCATCTGTCGCACCAGCAGAGCGATTGCGGGATCTCGGTTTCACAGTGTCGTAAGGCGATGGCCCGCGTCGTTGCTGCGATCCAGAGGCTGACGGAAGAGCGGATGGAACGGGAGGAGGATCTTTCCATTCGATCTCGCCTCGAGCGTTGCGTATGGTGGCACGTTCGTTGCTCTTCTTCGTCTGCGCTGTATGCACACTCGCATTGCTACCTTGGACCTTCTTTGGTGTCCTGCCGGACGATGAGGAAGAGTAGGCGAACAAGCTCGGTTCTACAGGCGGACCCTCGCCGGGTGACGAGGGATAGATAAGCGCCGATGCAGCGGTGTGTACGGAAGCGCTCGAGTTGAGTGTGTTGCCCAGCAGAGGACCAGCATGATTGGTCGAGATCGGAGAGATGAACTTGGCGGGGTTGGCGCGTTTCGCGGATTCCAAGATAGTAGAGACGGAAGCTTTGCTCGGGGCTTGATTAGACGAGGGGACCTTAGTCTTGGTGAAGGATGGGTGCGAAGGATAATGACGGTCCATCATGGTGATATCGGGGCCTAATTCCTTATCAGTATCAAGAGAAGGGGTATGGTTTCCGGTGAGGAAGACGATGACCGGGGTCTTGGTTTGATGTTGGAGTTGTGCTTTCGGAGTTCGGGGAGAAGCGGAAAGATACTCTAGGTTGATGTTGTCGTTCCTCACAGCTGTGATCGAGTCGTTGTCATGACTATTGCGAGGCAAATCTGTTTGCACCTCGCTGCTGTTCCGACTTGCTGCTCCTTTGTTGTAGTCGTCCTGAGTGACAGCGCTCCAACCGTGGTTCGATTCAAGACGTTGGAAGCTGGGATGATCTCTAGCTGTTGAAGCTAATGCCGAAGATGCGGATGGGGATGGGTATGATGGCTTTGTGGGTGATGCAGTGGTGGAAGTCGAGATAGGAATGGAGGGAGAGGAGGATGAAGGTGAAGGGGAGGGTGAAGATCGAAGACAAGGTTCATGTCGATCCTTGTTGAAAGTGTCAAACAAGGGCGGATCGACAGTGTTGTTGTCTAGGCGAGCACGCGGAGAGTCAGCTCGGATCGGACTTGGGATTATTTCTGGTAGCCAAGCCTGTACCCGATGAATTTGAATTATCGATCCCAGCCTGACTCACACGGCCGCACAGATGAGGATCAGTCGGACGATACAGAAACTGATACAGAAGCCATGTTAGATTGCGGGTCAGCGAGGTGGCTCGCTGGCTCAAAGGCTTCCAGTCCGCCGTAAAGGGACCGATCGAGCGCAGAGAAGAGCGGGTTGTACAGGGGGAACGTAAGGAAGGAATCAGGCGGGAAAGAAAGATTGGCAAGGCTGATGTTGAAGCGACACTTGCCGAAATGAGAAGATGATGGTGGCAAGGTGAGAAGAGTGAGGAGCAAACAACGCAAACAAAGCCGATTGAGCGGGTTGCGACGCGTGCAGTCCAGCTCAGATGCGCACGCCATGTCACGTGCAGCAAAAGTGCAATTTTGGTGTTTTGTTGTTTTCGTGCTTGAGCTCGGGAAAGGTGAGGATGGCGCTGTCAAACAAACCCCCGCTACTCGTGCTCGTGTGGTTGCTGATCATGGTGCCGTTACCGTTGCCGGTTCCGGTTCGAGGACGGGACTCGCTGGTCGTTGGCGAGGCATGCTCCCCTAAGAAGTAAAGGGCGCAGAAGCGGAGGGATACGGAAGAGAAGCACCAGGATCTCACGTTCACAGGGAAAAATGAGGAGAATCGCAGCACATTCAGTTGAAGTAGATAAAGCCGCACAAAGCGTGGAGACAGTGAAGGTAGTGCTTACGGCCGAGTAAAAGGCCTTAACATCTTAGCACGAACCACATGTGTCACAACCTACTCAAGGCAAATGCTTTGTTATGCTCCGCAGTCAATGCGGCTCTCCGCCGCTCTTCTTTTGTATATATAGACTCCTAGCTCTCTCGCTCTCTCTCTCTCTCCTACCATCATCATCAACCACTGACGACTGACTCCAACCACTGACGACTGACTCCAACGCACTGACGAATGACTTCAATGCACTGACGAAGGACTTCAACTGATTAAGAGTCTGACACTCAACGCAATGCCGCCATCGACAAGAGCTGGACAGACGGGAAGGGGCGATGATGATCAAACGACCCCAAGCAACGGACAGGAGGAAGGATGGCTCACGCAGGTAGTCAGGATCCTCCAGCTGGCGAACCCAGCACTAACGGCCGAGGAAGCAATCATACGAGCTATGGGTCTCATCAGCATTAGCAACCAGACCCCGTGCAGGGAAACCGAGAAGATCCCCAAGGAGGTGTTGAGCGCCATTGCGCACATCAAGAAGCTCAGCGACAGCAACTGGCACACTTGGGAACCTACCTTCATCGACTGCCTCCAAAGAGTACATAATGCGAAGGAGATACTGTATGGCACGGTAGCGCCTGGAAACGAGGAATACGACGAAGACTTGGATAAAGCCCTCGTGGGCCTCATCCACGCCTGCTGTGACAACAGTCCAGACAGCCGTATCGACACCTACACCGTTAGGGGAGTGGATGAAGAAGTCCAACTCGGTAGCACACTCTATGCCAAACTCAAGAAGGCACTAACGTTGAACGACGCTGTAAAGCGAGCAGGACTGCAGGATTGTATTCACACAGTGCGCTTGCACAATCGAGACGTTGTCAGGCTAGGCAAGGAACTCGATTCGATCTGGAACGATGCGGCACGCCTGGGAAAGCGTTTCGACGAGGACCTCAAGAAATCAACTCTCTATCGCTGCACGGCCCAAGATTGGTTCTATGCCAACACCATCGACACACTGAAAACGGCCAGACCAGACTGTAAATATGACGAAGCCTACCACGCACTCGCCAAGAAACAGCAGGATGGTGAGGTCACCGGCCGTATTAGAGGAGCAGCAAGGGTTGCCACAAGCACGGACCAGGCGGAGCAAGGACCCAGAGGCAGGCGCGATCCTCGCAACCCCTCGGCCCCTCCAAAGTGCTACACTTGTGGAGGACCTAATCACATTGCTCGAAACTGCACGAACACCAACAATAACCCCGCACCTAGTAGAGACGGACCCACCCCCAATCTGGCACAAGAAGTGAACCACTAGGAACTCGGGTGCACCTTTCTAGCAGTCGACAGGGGCGAGCGATCAGCATGCGACACCTGGATCATCGATTCAGGTGCAACCCATCATATGGTAAATGATGAGAGAATGCTGCTCACCTCAACGAACAAGGTCGGCCAAATCAGTACGGCAGGGGACGAAAAGCTTCAGGTGAAGGCTATAGGAGATGCCTCCCTTCGGGTCGGTGAGGCCACCATCCAACTATTGGATGTGCTTTATGTACCGAAACTGAATGCTAACTTATTGTCCGTACAAGGCTTGATCGAGAATGGTGCACGAGTAATCTTTGATGAGTTTGGAACTACCATAAAGCAGAACGATGGTACCCAAGTACAATTCAAAAGGGACAGAAGACAGGGCCACTTCAAAGTGCGAGGACAAGCACTGGTTTTGGAACTGGAGGAAACACGAGATGGCGTCCCAGAGGACAACCAGAACACAGGAAAACTAGATAATGCCCCAGAGGGCAATAAGGACATGAAGCATCGAGACAGCTACCTATGGCATGAGAGGTTCGGACACCCAGGACGAGACAAAACGAGACAAATCCGGGCCCATTACCTAGGTACCGATGAGGAAATGGAACATGAGTCGAAGCACTGCAACGCGTGCAGTCAAGGAAAACAGACTCGAGCACGGATGAGCCAATCAGAGTCGGAAAGAATGGAGGCACCATTAGAGCTGGTACACATAGACCTGATGACAGATTTCAAAGGACATGCCAACTACCACTACGCACTAGTTGCTGTGGACGACTTCTCCTCTCTGATCTACGTGGAACCACTCTGCACAAAGAGTGCCGCACTCACAGCGCTGAGAAGGTGGATAGCCAGGATGGAACGGGCAATGGACAGGAAACTCAAAACACTCCGCAGCGACAATGGAGGAGAATGGTGCAGCATAGCAGCCGAAGACTGGCAAACTCAAGAGGGTTTTAAGTGGCAAAAGAGCGTCCCGGGGATCAGCGTCCAAAATGGACGGGCGGAGAGAGCAATCAGATCGGTCCAAGAAAAGATGCGCTCGATGCTGATTGGTCGAGCTTGCCCCAGAGAGTTGTGGCCGTATGCAATCACAGCAGCAGCACACGTGATGAACCTTACCCCGTCAGCCACCAAAACCATTCCCCACGAGGCCTTTTATGGAACCACCGCGCACAAGCTGGCCCAGCAACTGCGAGTCTTCGGATGCTTGGCATGGGTTCATGTTCAACAGAAGGACCAGCAAGGCAAGCATGGAGCTAGAGCAAAGCCAGCCATCATGATTGGGTATGACGACGAACACAAAGCATGGAAGTTTTGCAACCTGGACCAGCCTGCGTCAATTCAATGGAGCAACTCAGCAACATTCCATGAGGACAAAGGATGGAGTGATCGCCAACAAGAGGCAGTCAGGCCCATGGTGACCGTGGAGGTCGAGGAGGAGGGTGTCACGCCAGCCATAGTAGAGGAGGAGACCAGATCAGAGACTGCAGTGGAGGATCTCCTACCAGCCGTAGACAGCACAGTGGGTGCCGCCAACACAGCAATACTGAACCTGGACCCAACGCTTGGGGAAGCAATGAATGGTGAGGACGCCCAGCTCTGGAAGGAGGCAATACGAAAGGAGCTAGAAGGACTTGAGGCAATGGGGACTTGGGAGGTGGTGCACCAACCACCAGGAGTACCACTTGTGGACTCTAAGGTTGTGCTTCGGCTGAAGCTTGATGCTGACGGTGTACCTGTTAAGCACAAAGCGCGACTGGTTGCAAGGGGTTTCACACAGAGAGAGGGGATTGACTACCAAGAAACCTTCTCTCCAGTAGCACCCCTCGGAGCGATCAGAGCCATCTTAGCACTAGCGGTGCAGAACAACTGGGAGGTACATGCTCTGGACATCACTATGGCTTACTTGAACTCCACGTTAAAGGAAGCAATCTACATGAAGCCGCCAGAAGGATCAGGAGTAGCACCCGGCAAGGTGTACAAGGTAGTCAAGGGCCTATATGGCCTAAAGCAGTCTGGGCGAGAATGGAATCAGGAGTTCGACAGGTCTTTGCGACGCATGGGATTCTTCCAGGTAGAGTGCGCTCCCTGCATCTACACCAAGGGACAGGGTGAAGATATGGCCATTGTGGTCATCTACGTCGATGATACATTAGTCATAGCACCACAGCTGGAAACGGTCCTAAAGGTTAAGAAGCAGATTGGTCAGAGATGGAAGATGGAAGATAGTGGTGAGGTCTCTCACTTCTTGGGCATCAAAATCAGTCGAGACCGTGCGATGCGCACCATGACGATTGGTCAGTCAGGGTACATCGACCAAGTGCTGGCAAAGCACCTGGACAAACGTACGAAGCCAACCATGGTTCCAATGCAGAGCATACCGGAGGGAACCCTTGTCGCAAGCGCAGCACAACAGAAGGAGTATCCGGTGATTGTTGGCAAGCTGCTCTGGGTTGCCAACAGCACCCGGCCCAACCTTAGTCTCACCGTGGGTGTTCTCGCTAGGCACATGCGTGAACCATCGCAGGAGCATTATCAGGCAGCACAAAGGGTCTTACGTTACCTCGAAAGCACAAGGCAGGTTGGATTGGTTTATAGGGCAAGTGAGTCGCAAGAGCCACTGGTTGCACACAGCGATGCAAACTGGGCAAGCGATGCCACCATACAGAGAAGAAGCACATCGGGGTCAGTGGCGTTAGTGTACAGGAACCCAGTAGCCTGGAAGTCAGCGACACAAAAATGCGTGTCATTGTCCGCTGTCGAGGCAGAGTTCATTGCAGCCATGGAAGCAACACGTGAGGTGCTCTTCCTCAAGCAACTGCTACGCTCAATTGGCATTGCCACAGGCACACCGACGGTCTACTCGGACAACACTGGTTGCATACAGGTTAGTAAGGACCCAGCACAGCACTGGAAGCTTAAGCACATCGACACCAAGTATCACTTCGTCCGTAACAACGTACAAGAGGGATGGGTGCAGATCAAGTACGTAGACACCACAAGAAACTTGGCAGACGTACTCACGAAGCCCATTGGGAGGCAGGCAATGCAGCAAGCAAGATCTGGGCTACACCTGCAAATACCGGCAGCAGTGTATGGAACGGGGTCCCCGAGCTATGCGACAGTGTTGAAGAACGGAGGTCACACCTTGAAGCAACAGCATAATGAACAGGGTACATATGCTGTTGAGGGGGGGAGTTGAAGTAGATAAAGCCGCACAAAGCATGGAGACAGTGAAGGTAGTGCTTACGGCCGAGTAAAAGGCCTTAACATCTTAGCACGGACCACATGTGTCACAACCTACTCAAGGCAAATGCTTTGTTATGCTCCGCAGTCAATGCGGCTCTCCGCCGCTCTTCTTTTGTATATATAGACTCCTAGCTCTCTCGCTCTCTCTCTCTCTCCTACCATCATCATCAACCACTGACGACTGACTCCAACCACTGACGACTGACTCCAATGCACTGACGAATGACTTCAACGCACTGACGAAGGACTTCAACTCATTCTTTTTTTGTTGGAAGGAGGAATTGCACAAAAGGGGGTATCAATTTTCGAGTGTTTTTAGAAACACGTGTTTCTCGATTTTGACGAGTTTTTCCCATTTTTGAACACCCCTTTTAGGAGCATCCAAAAAACATGTGTTTCTAAAAACACATCTGCAGCAAAGGTGGCAATTATTTTGATATAACATGTATGTTATTAATACTGAAGCTTGTCAGTATCATGTTAGCATGTGTTTCACACTGTTACAGACAGTCATAGTCAATCAAGTCTTTTGTGGAAACATTTCACTAAGGATGACAATGAACAGGTGCTAGGGATGTGAAGGCATTGACAATTGGCAACTTTGCCTGGAAAACCAGCCCCATGCCAACATTGCATTGTAGTCCTTGGCCATCCTCACATGGCACCTGGAGCATGCAGTTGTGTCCTCCTGCTGTTGGCCAGTGGAAGTGAACAGTGTCATGGGCCTGGATGCTCAAGAAGCAGGAGGGTCACTGGTTCATATGGAAGGAGCACAGGTATCGAAGATCTAGTCAATACCAGTAGAGAGCATGGTCGTAGTGCAGTCTCCATGGAGACCATGGACTCCTATGGACTCACATGCAAAGGAGGACATGAGCCACATGCAAGGAGGGCCAGGCACAGCCATGAGGAGGACCAAGCTCAAGGAGCAGGCACAGCCACGAAGAGGACCAAGCTCAGATGGTTACCACTCAGGGGCTCAAGAGACAAGAGTCAAAGGAACTGTCACTGGTCAAAGGAGAAGGAGCAGTGTATAGGACACTAGCAGGCAGGTCCTGAGGAAGAGGAGCAGTGTCGAAGGAGTCGACACCAGGTCATGAGGAGGAGGAGCAGTGTGTCAGGGGTCTCGCGCCTGAAACCCAGGTCGGTCTGTCGAGATACTCGGTGACTATCAAACTGTGCGACAGCTATTGTCTCAGTATCGGTGACTACCAAGTTGCACAGAGACAGCAGGTGGTGTTTGTTGTATATACTATCATAGGTTTCAGCTGACCTCTGTGGACACTCTGTTCAGGGGTAGCTCGGCACGATCAATATCAATGGTATGATGACACCAAGGTCTGGTGTGAGTGTTGATGATGATGAGGTTGATGGTGTTGGTGATGAGATTGGTGATGTCGATGATAATGAGGTTGATGGTGTTGGTGATAAGGTTGGTGGCGTCAACACGAGTGTCCAGTGTGTTGACTTGATGCTTGAAGTGATCCCCTGACTGCAGTGGACTACTGCCTTCGGTTCTGTCTATATCCAGACCACTAACCTGCTATGGGCGCCTACGGACGTCAGGTAGTGGTGATACAACACACACACTATGATGAGGAGCAACCTTGATAGATTGCTGCTATGCTGACTGTAACTAATGAGTACTTGTGTTTCTAAAGTATTGACTAGTTGTATGGTGAGTAGAGTGGATGAGGATCCACTCGACCTATGATGATGAGAAAGCATGGTTATATACCTCTTCACAGCATCACCAGCAATGCTGCTCCTGCTCTCTCTCCAGAGAGTACCTTCTTCATTGAGTACTGCTCAGGGGCCTCTCCTGCTTGGAACCCCTGTGTCTCTTGAGTGGTGTTGACTCCTTCGACACTGCTCCTCCTCCTCATGACCTGGTGTCGACTCCCTCGACACTGCTCCTCCTCCTTTGACCAGTGACAGTTCCTTTGACTCTTGTCTCTCGAGCCCCTGAGTGGTCACCATCTGCATGCTCCTTGAGCTTGGTCCTCTTCGTGGCTGTGCCTGCTCCTTGAGCTTGGTCCTCCTCGTGGCTGTGCTTGGCCCTCCTTTGCATGTGAGTCCATAGGAGTCCATGGTCTCCATGGAGACTGCACTACGACCATGCTCTCTACTGATCTCGACTAGATCTTCGATACCTGTGCATGCTTCTTGAGCATCCAGGCCCATGACACAGTGTCGAAGGAGTCGACATCACTCAAGAGGCACAGGGGTGCCAAGCAGGAGAGGCCCCTGAGCAGTACTCAATGAAGAAGGTACTCTCTGGAGAGAGAGCAGGAGCAGCATTGCTGGCGATGCTGTGAAGAGGTATATAACCATGCTTTCTCATCATCATAGGTCGAGTGGATCCTCATCCACTCTACTCACCATACAACTAGTCAATACTTTAGAAACATAAGTACTCATTAGTTACAGTCAGCATAGCAGCAATCTATCAAGGTTGCTCCTCATCGTAGTGTGTGTGTTGTATCACCACTACCTGACATCTGTAGGCGCCCCATAGCAGGTTAGTGGTCTGGATATAGATAGAACTGAAGGCAGTAGTCCACTGTGGTCCAGGGATCACTTCAAGCATCAAAGTCAACACACTGGACACTCATGTTGACGCCACCAACCTTATCACCAACACCATCAACCTCATTACTGTCATGGGCCTGGATGCTCAAGAAGCAGGAGGGTCATGGGTTCATATGGAAGGAGCACAGGTATCGAAGACCTAGTCGATACCAGTAGAGAGCATGGTCGTAGTGCAGTCTCCATGGAGACCATGGACTCCTATGGACTCACATGCAAAGGAGAACCAAGCCACATGCGAGGAGGGCCAGGCACAGCCACGAAGAGGACCAAGCTCAGATGGTTACCACTCAGGGGCTCGAGAGACAAGAGTCCTAGGACACTGGCAAGCAGGTCCTGAGGAAGAGGAGCAGTGTCGAGGGAGTCGACACCAGGTCATGAGGAGGAGGAGCAGTGTCGAAGGAGTTGACACCACTTAAGAGGCACAGGGGTGCCAAGCAGGAGAGGCCCCTGAGCAGTACTCGATGAAGAGGGCACTCTCTGGAGAGAGAGCAGGAGCAGCATTGCTGGCGATGCTGTGAAGAGGTATATAACCATGCTTTCTCATCATCATAGGTCAAGTGGATCCTCATCCACTCTACTCACCATAACTAGTTATCACTTCAGCATAAGTATATATTAGTTTCAGTCAGCATAGTAGCAATCCATCAAAGGTTGCTCCTCATCGTAGTGTGTGTGTTGTATCACCACTACCTGATGTCCGAAGGCACCCATAGCAGGTTAGCGGTCCGGATCAAGATAGAACCGAAGGCAGTAGTCCACTGCGGTCCGGGGATCACTTCAAGCATCAAGTCAACACACTGGACACTCGTGTTGATGCCACCAACCTTATCACCAACACCATCAACCTCATTATCATCGACCTCACCAATCTCATCACCAACACCATCAACCTCATCATCATCAACACTCACACCAGACCTTGGTGTCATCATAACATTGATATTGATCATGCCGAGCTACCCCTGAATGGAGTGTCCACAGAGGTCAGCCAAAACCTACGATAGTATATACAACAAATGCCACCTGCTGTCACTGCACAACTTGATAGTCACCGATACCAAGACAATAGCTGTCGCACAGTTTGATAGTCACCGAGTATCTCGACAGACCGACCTGGGTTTCAGGCGCGAGACCCCTGACAATTACCATCAACACTCACACCAGACCTTGGTGTCATCATAACCAAAGCATTGATATTGATCGTGCTGAGCTACCCCTGAATGGAGTGTCCACAGAGGTCAGCCGAAACCTACAATAGTATATACAATGATCACCACCTGCTGTCACTGTGCAACTTGATAGTCACCGATACCGAGACAATAGCTGTTGCACAGTTTGAAAGTCACCAATTATCTCGACAGACCGACCTGGGTTTCAGGCGCGAGACCCCTGACAAACAGCACCTGAAACATTTGCTCTCGAAGATCATGTGCCAATGAACTGCGAAGTTGTGTCAAGGCAGGCTGCATCATGCTTTGCATACTTGCCATGCTCTCCTCCTCGTACTGAGCTTGATTTGTCTGCCATTGACTCTGCATATTCCCACTCTGGCTTGGGTCAGTGCTGAGAGTCTGAACATCACAAACTACTTCCTCAGAGAAGGATGGGTGAAGGAGTTCAGCAACCATGTCTGGACCATCATATTGGCTTGCAAATGTATGGGTGACAATGCATGCTTGGATAGTCCTTGCTGCCATCATACAATCCTTGATGCGATACATGTTCCCTCTGTACCCATTCAGGCACTGAAATCGATTCTTGAGGTAGGCAATGGCATGTTCAACCTGGACCTGGACTTGAGAGAGAGAGTGGTTGAAGAAATGCAGGTCATGGCTTTTTGCAGCAGCTAAGTGTGAGAAAGGTCCAACCATGAAGGCAGAGTGACCATACCCTCCATCAACCCAGATAAACTCACCCTTGTCCAAGTACAATCAAGGTTTCTTGAGGATGTTGCTGCCTGAAGTCCAAACCTTTGAGTCTTGGACACTACCAGGCTGTCCAACAACTGACTCCATAATGCAAAGAGAATGAGGTAGGATGACCAGGGCAACATTCATGCTGTAAAAGCCCTTGTAGCTAAAGTGCTCCCAGCTCATCATCCCTGGCTTCCATGCAAGCGGTACATGAGTACCATCAACCACAAGCCAGCTGTCAGAGGTCGCGCACCTGAAACCTGAGATCGGTAGTTGTAACAATACTATTACCAATTCTGTCAAGTTATGCGACAGCACTTGTGGTATTGCAATTCTTCATGAGATATGCAGTAGAGCCATCTCTATTACTTTTCTCATTCAAATCTGTAGTTGTGATGATGCTATTGCAGATTTCGACTGACCACTGTCAGACACTCTGTCCAGAGGTAGCTTGGCACAATCAATAACTATGTGAACTTGCTGATGACACCAAATGTCTGGTGTGAATATGGATTGGTGGCATCGACATGAGTGTCCAGTGTGTCGACTATGCTTGAGGTGATCTCCAGACCACAGTGGACAACTGCCTTCGGTTCTATTGATATCCGGACTGCTGGTTTGCTAAGAACTGCCTTTGGATGTCAGGAAATGGTGATACAACACATGCACTTCGATGAGGAGCAATCTATTGATTGCAACTTATGCTGACTGAAAACTAATGAGTACTTATGTTTCTAAAGTATTGACTAGTTATATGGTGAGTGTAGAGTGGATGAGGATCCACTCGACCATTTGTGACAAGAAGGTATGACTATATATCTCTTTGCAGTGTTGCCAGCAACACTGCTCCTGCTCTCTCTCTCCAGAGAGTACCCTCTTCATTGAGTACTGTACAGGGATCTCCAAGGAGGCCCCTCCTCCATATCGAACCTTGTCCCTCCTGTCTTTCCTGAGCTGTGTCGACTTCATCGACACTGCTCCTCCTCTTCATGTCCCTCTCGCCAGTGTCCTATACACAGCTCTCCTTCCTTTGACCGGTGACGGTTCTCTTCTACTCCTGTCCTGTGGGCCCCTGAGTGGTAACTGACCACATGTCACTGAGCTCGGTCCCTCTCGCATGTGAATCATTGTATGGACATCCTTACTACCAATCTCTGCAGAATCTGCCACATGATCTCGCTTGCTGCAGATTCTGGTGGGATTTGTGATATCAACAATGCTCGTGCCGATTTTGCTGTGATCTGCCATAGAGCTGATTCTACTGCCGATCTCAGTGAACTCTGTCACAGCTCCTACGATCTACCCGATTCCACGATTCCTGCACTACCTTCATATGAACTTCGGTCTTTCCTCGTTCTGCGCACCCAGGCCCATGACATCCGGTAGATTTTGGGTTTCAGGCACGTGACCGCTGACAGTATGCTATCGGATGGTTGAATCATTGTCTATTGGACCCTGTCCCCAAACTTCAGGCAGGGACTGTGCTGTACAATAATCAAAATGCACTACGACGGCTCTCCTAACAGTTAAAGCATGTGGTGTCTTGGTGATTGAAGCATGCAAATGCAGCCTTCACCAAACCCACATCCAATCACCAACTTTGTTCAACTCGGACTTAGTGCATTGCCCAGGCCAACTGCCAAACCTCAAGACACCAGTCATCAGACAGCCAGTGTTTTCCTCTTCCCCTTAGTTACTCACCCATGCTCCTACCCAATCAGTTCCTAGTATCACACATGCATACAGAGAACATCGACACATATGTAAGCATTTGTCCCATCATGTACAGTTACATCCAAAATTGCCCAGCATCTTTTAGGATAATTAAATGCTCATCACCACACATCAACTTCACTTCTCAAGAGCTGGTATCTGTCAGGGGTCTCGCGCCTGAAACCAAGGTCGGTCTGTCGGGATACTCGGTGACTATCAAACTGTGCGACAGCTATTGTCTTGGTATTGGTCTTGACGAGTTAGTCACTCAGTGACTATCAAGTTGCATGATGGGCAGCATTCGGGTATATACTATCATAGGTTTCAGCTGACCTCTGTGGACACTCCATTCAGGGGTAGCTCAGCACGATCAATATCAATATGTAGGTTGTGATGACACCAGGGTCTGGTGTGAGGGTTGATGATGATGAGGTTGATGGTGTTGGTGATAAGGTTGGTGAATGTTGATGATAATGAGGTTGATGGTGTTGGTGATGAGGTTGGTGGCATCAACACGAGTGTCCAGTGTGTTGACTTGATGCTTGAAGTGATCCCCAGACCACAGTGGACTACTGCCTTTGGTTCTATCTATATCCGGACTGCTAACCTGCTATGGGGTGCCTTCAGATGTCAGGTAGTGGTGATACAACACACACACTATGATGAGGAGCAACCTTGATAGATTGCTGCTATGCTGACTGAAAACTAATGAGTACTTATGTTTCTAAAGTATTGACTAGTTGTATGGTGAGTAGAGTGGATGAGGATCCACTCGACCTTTGGTGATGAGAAAGCATGGTTATATACCTCTTCACAGCATCGCCAGTGATGCTGCTCCTGCTCTCTCTCCAGAGAGTACCTTCTTCATTGAGTACTGCTCAGGGGCCTCTCCTGCTTGGCACCCCTGCGCCTCTTGGGCTGTGTCGACTCCTTCGACACTGCTCCTCCTCCTTGCTATCCTGCTTGCTTGGCACTCTTGTGCCTCCTGAGTGGTGTCGACTCCTTCGACACTGCTCCTCCTCCTCAGGACCTTGTGTCGACTCCTTTGACTCTTGTCTCTTGAGCCCCTGAGTGGTAACCATCTGCATGCTCCTTGGGCTTGGTCCTCTTCGTGGCTGTGCCTGCTCCTTGAGCTTGGTCCTCCTCGTGGCTGTGCCTGGCCCTCCTCACATATGGCTCGATCCTCCTTTGCATGTGAGTCTGTAGGAGTCCATGGTCTCCATGGAGGCTGCACTACGACCATGCTCTCTACCGGTATTGACTAGATCTTCGATACCTGTGCTCCTTCCATATGAACCAGTGACCCTCCTGCTTCTTGAGCATCCAGGCCCATGACAGTATCCTCAATGAAGTGTAGCTTGTGACATATTGTTGGAAAGCTGAGATTGAGAGCTACAAGTACATATAAGTTTTGTTGTGATTGGACCACATTTGTGCACAGTGAAAGTGCCATGACTTTTGTTGAGTGTAAAGCTCCTCCTAAATTACTATATACTATACTTTAGTATTTTGTATGGCCCCCTTTTGCAACCCTTACAGCCTGTAACCTCCTGGGCATTGACTTTATGAGTGCCTGGACTGATTCCTTGGGAAAAGTTGCCCAAAACCTGTTGATAGCTGCAATGAGTTGAGCTTTATTGTTGATAGTATATCTTTGCTGATATAGCTGCTTTTTCAGCTGCTGCCACACATGTTCTATAGGATTCAGGTCTGGAGACATTGCATGCCAGGGCAATACATTGAGTTTGACCTCCTCCAGGTACTCCTTGGCAACTTTGGCAATGTGAGGGTGGGCATTGTCTTGCTGAAAGATCAGTTTATCCCTTGGTGGAATTCTCTGTATATTCTTCCACTTCAAGATGCTACCAGGCACCACTTCCTCCAGCAACTCAATGTAATGCTCTGAATTCAGTTTGTCATCTATATAGACAATTAGACCTAGGCCTGCCCAGGTCATACACCCCCAAATCATGATGCTGTGGCCACCCCCCTGCAGTGTAGGTATATATATATCATAGTTGACATCCCTGGACCAGTATCATTTTTCCAAGCCCTTTCCAATGTGTTGAACCTTGCATTCATCACTCCAGATGACATTTTTCCATTGTTCAACAGTCCAATGTCTATACTCCTTGGCAAACACCCTCCTTGCCTTCCTATGTTTATCTGTGAGCAAGGGTTTTCTTCTTTTTGCCCTAAACTTAAGTCCAGCTCACTTCAGCATGCATGTAATGGTTTGTCTGGACAAACAAAGTTGATAGTGTTGTAGCCAGTAGGCTGAAGCTTCAGTAGCTGAAGTATAAGAATTCTTGCTAATTCCTCTGGTGAGTAATGCCTGTTGGCATGAGGAGAGGAGGAGGGGCCTCCCAGGGGTCCTTTTCACATATTCACTCTCTGGTACCCATTTTGCCAGTTCAGCAATGCTAGATTTGTTGATAGACAGTTTAGTTGCTATCTCCCTTGTTGAGAAACCTGCTTGGAGCAGCTCTTTGACCTGTAATAGGTGAGTGGTGGTGTATTTAGTCCTCCCCATATCGATTTTTTGCCCTCCTTGCCATGCTGACAGCAGTATTGCCATATGATGTCCTAAGCTCATCAAAACACCCCAAAACATCTTTGTTTATATCATACTACAGTCATATGAAGTTTTGAGCATGGTCTATTAGCTCAATTCTGTGCAAAGTGATAAGTTACACAAGGTACAGAATTAATTGAGGAGGAGGAGGGGCTTCAAAGAGCACCAACCTAAATTCCAGCATATTCTTTGGTGGGACCACCCTTTTTTTCTCACATATTCTGATAGCAGGCTATCCAAGCTTTGCAACCATACCACACAAAGTGGGTGTTGTCAAAGAGAACAAAGAGTACTGGTCATCATCATGAAAAGGACCTGAGAACACCATATCAAATTAATTAGATGCCGGGCAATTTTGGACACAACTGTACTTAGGAATGATTCATTATCGCAATTAACACAAGTGATCATCGACTTCTGACAAACGACTTCAACACTAACTCATCTAAAGTTAGTCAGCTTGCCCACGGTCAAGCATCCCAAGCTACCGGGTGGAATCTGTGAAACACTGGATCACGATTTTTGTGCCACAATTTTCTTCCCAATTTATCTGCTCAAATTCTTGTCACGTTTTGGCAGCCAAATTGACGTTACTTTTGAGGCCGCTCAAGCATGTCGGCCAATTGAGATTCCATTGACGAAAGAAAATGCTAGTAACACATTGAGACCGTCTAGAGTATGATAACAAGAAATGATATGCTGAAAGTTGGATGAGATGCTCGCAGAAGACAATGCTAGATGAAGAGAGAACACGAGAAAGTGAGAACAGCTCCATTGAGCTACTTAGGCCATGGTAGCCTCGGTGGAAGCGGTTGCTGTCGGAGCCATCTTCTTGCTATGGAGCTCGGTGGCTTTCTTCTCGCTATCAACCTGGTCAGCTCATGCGGCATCGCCTTCAGCATCGGCCATCTCTTCGTCGAGGAGCTTGGAGCGGTCGACGGTCTTGCGACGGAAGTAAACCCGTTTGCAAAGCTTGTACACCTCAATTCCACCTACGAAGAGAAGAGTGCAGACAAAGATGATACCCCACTCCCAGCTGATGCCGGTGTGCAAGAAGACGATGTCGTTGAGGCCGGGGATATAGAGGATGGGGAAGACGCTAAAGAAGCCGCCGACGACGCAGAAGAAGAGGAACTTGTTCTTGCCGTAGGTGTCCTTGAACCACTGGCTGTACCATCGTCCGTCGTTGTGCATGTTGAAGAAGCTGCGACGGGTGTCAACCACTTCCCAGGCGAGGAGCAAGGAGAACCAGGTTAGAACGGAAAAGCATGAGGCGCGAGCACGAAAGACCAGGTCGCAAGATTCGCTGTAGTCAGCGTTACAGCTGGTACCAAGTTCGCCGTTGCCCCAACCGAACTCGACGAGGGTGAAGGTGGCCAAGCAGAGCGCAGCCATCCAGAAGCCGTAGACGGTGAGGTCGATGAGCATTTCGGGTGTGAGGATACTCCACTTGTTGGAGCGAGGCTTCCTTTTCATGACATCAAGCGATGCCTTTTCCATACCAAGGCCCATAGCAGGAAGACCCGAAGTGACCATGATGATGTAAAGGATTTCAACGGGCGAGAGGGGAAATACCGAAAGACCAGTCTCGTCCTTGAAAGCCAGACCGATCAACAGAACCGAAGCCTGGGCTACGTTCTGAGCCAACAAGTGGCAGACAAACTTGGAGATGTTGTCAGCCATGCGTCGTCCTTCCTCGATGGCGTTGCCGATGGAGGCAAAGTTGTCGTCTGTGAGGACAATGTCGGAGGCATCCTTGGCGACGTCGGATCCGTTCATGCCCATGGCGATCCCGACATCGGACATCTTGAGCGAGGGAGAATCGTTGACACCATCACCGGTCATAGCGCAGAATTTGCCTCGGCGGTGAAGAGCTTCGATCATCCTAACCTTGGTTTGAGGGGCACATCGTGCAATCACCAAAGGCAGCTGAGGGAGAGCGTCGATCTCGGCTTCGGAGAGCTTGTCGAATTGGGCAGCCGTCATGACCATGCTGTCGAGTTCGGTCTTGGAGTACTTGGTGGTGTTGCGGGGAACGATGCCGGCGTCAAGAGCGATCGCCTTGGCAGTGCCAGGGTGGTCCCCGGTCAGCATGCGAACAGTGATGCCAGCCTCCTTGCACTTTCGGACGGCACCGGCAGTCTCAGGGCGGGGAGGGTCGTAGAGACCAACGAGGCCCAGGAAGGTCATATTGGCTTCAACATCAGAACGCTCGAGGTCTTCAGCGAGGTCGCTCTCAGCTTTGGAGAGCTTGCGGTGGGCGAGGGCGAGGACACGAAGACCTTGACTGGCGAGAGCCTCCATGTTCTCAAGGACGCGCTTCTCGAAGTCCTCAGTGAAGTCGATCTTGCCTTCATCGGTCTGAGCGGAGGTGCACGATTCGAGGACACGCTCGACGGCACCCTTCATCATGGCAAAGCTCTCGCGGGTCTGGTTGTTAACGTAGGTAACGGCCATGCGCTTGACAGAGCTATCAAAGGGGTATTCGGCGATTTGCGACCACTTGGCAGCCGTACGGTCCTTTTCGGTGACTTCCTTGTCTGCATCGGCACCCTTTGTGAGCTTGAGACGACCCCATGCGAAACGAGTGACAAAGGTCTGAATAGCGCATTCGGTAGGGTCGCCGTGAGCGGTCCAAGCGTGGGACTCTTTGTCCTTGAAGACAGTGGCAAGGTTGCAGAGGGAAGCCACGTTCACGAAGTCCTCGAAGCGTTCGTTGCCCTTGACCTTGTCCGACTTGCCGGAGCGGGCAACGACTTCGCCGTCAGTAGAATCGGAGCCAACTTCGGCGTCACGGGGCTCGACATTGTTGACAGAGACCTCTCCAAGAGTGGGGTTGAAAGGCTCGTTGGTCTCCGAGACGTTGTAGGTGCCAGAAGCAGGCACCCATGCCTTACGAACAACCATCTTACCCTGGGTGAGGGTACCCGTCTTGTCGGAGCAAATGTCATTGATAGATCCGAGAGCTTCGAGCGAGTCGAGCTTTCGTACAATGACGTTTCTCTTGACCATAGCCTTAGAGCCCATGGCCATGGTGATGGTGAGAACGGCAGTGAGGGATGCCGGAATCATCGAGACACCAGTGGCAACAGCGTAGATGATGACTTCGTTGTCGGTCCAGTTGTTGGAAAGGAAGACGATGATCGCGAAAAGGACTGCGACGAAGAAGAGGCCGACGGCGAGCTGCGAGAGACGTCGCTGTAATGGGGTGCCCTTGTTAGTGCCGAGGAAGCCATTGACCTTGTCCCAAACGGTGAGTGCACCAGCCTGAACGTAGCGGTGGGGGAGCGCCTTTCCGTAAGCGTTGCGCTTGACATCTCGGATCTTCTGTGCTTTGGCGGCACCACGGAGAGCATCGGCGATCTTTCCGATCTCAGTATTCATTCCAGTGCCGACGACAATTCCAGTTGCGCGACCTTTGGTGACAGTGCTAGAGGTGAAAGCCATGTTGAGACGGTCGCCCACACCGACGTCCTCACCGGCCGAATAGACTTGAGTGTGGTCTTTGGCAACTGGGAGCGATTCGCCAGTAAGAAGCGCCTCGTCGGTCTCGAAGTTCATCGACTCGATGAGACGGCAGTCAGCAGGGACGGTGTCGCCAGTCGTGAGTTCGATAATGTCTCCTGGAACGACTTCGTTGGCCGAGATGGTCTCGCCGTCGCCGTTGCGGATGACACGAGCTGTCGGCGATGCAAGGTCGCGGAGTGCGTTCATGGTCTTTTCAGCCGAGAGTTCTTGGAAGAAACCAACGATGATGTTGATGGCGACTACACCTGCAAGCACACCACCTTCGATCCAGGAGCGGATGCCGAGGGAGACACCCATTGCAAGGATCAGCACCAAAGTCATGGCGTTTGCAATTTGATGAAGCATGATCTTCCAGATGCTGATCTCATCACCGCCTTCGAGCTGGTTTGGACCGTACTCTTGACGTCGTGCTTCGATATCTTTCTGGTTGAGACCGTGTTCGGGGTCCTCGACGCCGAGGGCGCGGAGGACACTGGTGTAATGGTGCTGCCATGCTGCCCCGAGTGCGTCTTCGATGTCGATATCGGGACCCTGAACAGTGTCGCTTCGTGGGAACTTTTCGTCCTCCTTGTTGACCATTTTGGGAGATCAAGAGGTTTGAGTTGTGTAGGTGGGTGAGTGGATGAAGCCGAGTCGCCTATCGCAGACAGGTAGGTCGACTAGCAATGATTATGAGTAAGTAGGTGGAGTCAGTTTGATCCGCAGTGCCTCTGCGTCTGGACAGAGGGGATGGTGAGAGTAAGTGGAAGACTCCGTCGTGGGGTTGAGTGGAGTGTGGAAGGGGAAGGCTGGAAACTTCGGTTTGCTCGTCTTGCTAGATGATGGAGCGGTGGGGAAGAAGAACAAAGAAGCCGCCAGAGGCTCGAGATTATATATCTTTTACCTAATGATGACTTGGTCGACAATCTCAAAGGTCAGAGGTAAAAGATCCTTTGGAGGCCAACGGAGCAAACGGGAAGTGTGAGCCAAGACCGAAGGCATCAAATGACAGACATGATGGGCGAGGGCAGTTCTTCAGTGTTCGTCTGGATTCCCGGCACGAGACCGCAAGATTCCGAGCGAAGACCTGATCGCGAGCAAGTGATAATATCTGTTGCTCATCATTGCGTGGCCATTGTGTTGTCAAGCAAAGGCTCTGCATGAGAGGCGAGATAATGCGACGAGCTCGCTCGTGTCTGAACCACAAAGACAGGGTTGTATCAGAATGCCAAGACTACGGCTGGCTGCATCATCGACGACGATGTGCAGGCAAGGAGTTCACTCTCGTGATAGCAAGGCATCAGCTGCGGAACTTGAGTGATGGTTTGCGAAAAGCGCTCAATCCAGACGAAGCGTCGGTGTTCTAACGAGTGACGTTCACAGGACGGCAAGGCCAGCCAGGCGGAAGAGCAGAGGTCAAGTCAAACGTCAGGGTCCGGAAATGAGCCTGTGGAGTTGACGTGGTCGAAGCCGAAACAGTGACTTGGTGCATCATCGTGTGTGGAAGACTCAGGTGAAGAGAGGAGAAGCTGAAGCCAAGACTTTGCATCAGGGACGACGTTGCAGAGTCACGGTGAATTCTCACGACGAGAGTTTCAGAGTTGAGAGAGCGAGAAGAGGGACGGAAGCGGAAGGGCAGCTTAGAGCGGCGAGGAATGGAGTTTCGCTTTCGCTTCTTGATGTTATCGCTATCTGTTCCTTTAGCCGTGTTGTGGAGAGGCCTTGTCATCGCGGTCCGCGAAGCAGGCAGTAGAGCAGTCACAAAGCAGCATGGCCACCGGCGTTGAGAGGGGTGATATATTGTATTCGCGCGCGGGGGTTCCAATGGTGGCTTGCAACGGCATGAAGGCCAAGACTGTGGTAGATGGTTCGAAATCGGTACCATGGCAAAACCATCATCGCAACACCACGAAGAACACTGTTCTATTAATGGTGTGAGCGGACAGTCTGCCAAGAGATGACGCCAAGACCATTCGACTCTTGCTCTCCCCCCGTGCCTGATCTTCGTGCAAAAAGGTCGACGCAAAGTCGACGTTGGTCTTGGCATGGGGTGTCGATGATGCCGAATTTACTCAGCCTTTCTCAGTGTTGAAGTGCCCTTTCTCTCCGCGTTCCTCGCTCAATCGGAGAATAAGTTTCGTGCGCGTCGAGCTTGCAAGCCGGTACAAGTTTGTCCTTGAGCTTTTATCGGCAGACAGGTGCCGGTAAAATTCCAGCGTCTAGTTTAGCCTTGTGTGTACAGCTTCGAACTCTCGATTGCGTCAGAACGAGGTAGGGAAGCATCGTCATCCGGAGCCGACCGAAGAGCTCCTTCTTTCGTACAGTAGAAACGTGCTCCTGGATCACGTAGCCGGCGTTTCAATGACTCCAGTGGATCAAATGATGACAGCATGGTAAGCAAACAGGCGTTCTCTTTCGCGGAGAATTGAGTGTTGAAAAGACTGGTGTCGTCGCTCGAGCTTTAAAAGTGTACACGTAAGTCCGTTGATGTGATGTATCTAACGCCACCATCAGTATCAATGCCAGGACCTATGCCTTTCCCACACGTGGCGTAGCCGAGGACATTCTGTCAGTCAGGGATCTGCTCGGCAACTTTTGCTAAACACAAGCCTTCTTCGCCATGATGTGACTGAGCGTAAGGGTCGAGTTCAGTGATTACGAACATACCGAAGGCTGAGTTTTCCAAAGCCCGCTCCTCGCTATCTGCTGTATTGGATGCCACGCTCGATGGTGTCCTTGGCGTGGAAAATCGGGATAACCGAGCACTGACAACCAAGACTTCAGAGCGTCTACCACCTCTCCTTCGGGGACTAGCTCCGAAAGCGTCCGATGTTCTTATCGTCACCTCTTGCTTGGATCTCGGCAGATAATGAGTCGGCCTTCTGCATAGCAGCAGGCACAGCTTGAGCACTGGATCGGCTCGTATCGCAGCTTTGGTCGGAGAAGTCCGGAGCTCCATATCAACTGAACGAAACGGTGCGTCTCGCAGTGGAGTCGGGTTCAATGTCTGTTGGAAGAAGGGACAACACATCAAAGGTGAAAAGGTGTCAGCTGATGAGTTTTGCGCTGTGTCCGTCTACCCTACAGTCTTTTGCAATGCTTGGGCTGCGTACGGAGGGGGTCGGTGAGGTGGAGAGTGCGGGGAAGTCGCGGAGGTTCATTCGAGCTTCACAACGGCCAGAAACGGAACAGCATCGTCCGAGCTCGCCCTTTTGCTGGCCATGTGCGCTCAGGCACGCCAACGTCCTAGGTTGAAGCCGCCGGCGGATTAAGGTATGCAACTTACCCGAAAAGACAATCGTCGCCAAACGGACACTGCTCGCCTCTTGAAACCATAGGGCACTTTCGCTGCTTCATTCTTTTGCGAAGTCCCTTCTTGTGCGCCGCTGTAAGAGGTTCATGTGAGTAGTGGCACGCAGCACCGTAAGCACAGCCTGTATCGGTGAAATGGTGAAATAGGCATGGCCTTGATCCAACGGTATGGGTGAAACTGTCGGCTGCATCAAGCGCCTCTGCATGCTGTAGAGCGATAAACGCAGTCAAAGCGTGGCGAGGTAAGGTGGTCAAACAGAATGATTGTGGTTAGCGCAAACGAGCAGAAGCAGACGAGACAGATCAAGAATCACTCCGAATCGTCTCTCTGAGAATCTTGGCAGACGCTTCTCCTACCAATAAGGGAGAAAGAAATGAGATTTGAGCTACTCACGTATTTCTTGCTGTCCTCGGAGACCTTCTCCTGGACCTTGAAAAGATAATCGAGATTAAGCGCCCGATGCGCATACTCGCGATACTTGTTGGAGGCTACCGCAAACCCTGGCACCTGGATCAAGTTGACCCTGCTCTCCAATAGACCCAATTCCTGGATCGCATTGAGGTCTTCCATATATCCGAAGTCGTCCAGACCTCCAAGATAAGCACGGAAACAGGCTGGGTCGCGCAAAACGTCTGCTAATGCCGCTTTGACACGCATGTCTGCTGCCTGATTTGCCCTGCCCACATTGACAACATAGTTGTGCATGCTGCAGTCCATCAGCCCTTGCATGAAGTCGAAGAAAAGTTCCCTGCGGGTGACGCGCCAAGTCACCAGAATGGTAGCTAGTGCATGAAGTGAGGCGAAGACGCGGATGCGTAGATCCAGCATATGTGGGATCAATTTGTGCTTCCTAGCGATGCGCTCGCGAAGTTCATTAAAGACGAACGCGCCTCCTTCGTAGCCTTGATTCATGTGACGAGGATCAAAGAGCAAGTTGTCACCGTCAATGATGACGGCGATGTAATTTCTTTTGCTCGACTGAAGTGCCTTTCTGAGAAATGAATCTCGTTCGGGTCCGTCGTGCATGAGAGCATACTCCTTGTTCGGGTTCCACGCTGTCTGGGATTGATACAGTCCCGCATACTCGTCCCAGTCCGCTTTCCTCAGGTCGGCGAGGGTAGGTCGTGGAGACTTGCGCTCTTCTGCAGATGCGCTGTCGGATGGCAAAGTGTATGATTCGGGGCTGAATGTCGGCGTTACTTTCTCCTCATTCGCTTTCGAGTCGGCATAGGCGATCAAGTCGAGAACCGGTTCAGATGTAACGGGTAGGTCGTTGTTGGTACTGTTTGATGGTGAAGCTGGTTCTAATATCGGCCGGTTCCCAACTCTTTTTGCGAAAAACGCTCGCAATTGATCCTGTGCTGAGGCGAGTGGATCTTCCGAGGAGACTTCTTCCTTTGCGTTCGATTCCGACTTCGCTCCTCCTCTTTTCCCTTTTCGCAGAGAATTGCTACCTCGAGGATCTGTACATGGTGGATGACTCGCATTATACGCCTCCCTATCCTGAAATCTTCTGGACGTTGGAGCGCGTTGGGACGTGTCATCATCCGATACGCGAGGCAATCTGGAGAGCTCGCCGTTCAACTTGACTTGAACACCTCCACCACCATGACCCTTCAATCCTGAAGAGTCTGAAGCCTTCTCCTTCCCTTTGAATGATGTGTGCGAATGTCTGGCTTCGTGTGCTCGCTCGGAGTACGAAGATGGGCTTGTCAGATAAGGCTGCTCGCGGACTCTAGCGATCGACGGTTCTGATCCTGGCTGTGCTCCCGTTGTATAATCGTTCAAGCCTTCCGGCGATATCCCGAACTTGTTTTGCAATACTCTGAATCGGTTCGACTTGAGTTTTGATGCTGTTGAGGGAGTTCGAAGGCAGCGAAGTTGAGACATAGCGGCCCCTGGTTGGAGGATCGAGCGGCTGGTCGAGGCAGCACCTGCAGCTAGTGCCCGCGCTGCATTCGATGATGAGCCTCTCCACATCTTCAAAGCTATCGCTGGGCTCTGTAGCCGCTAGAGGATGTCTAGATGCTTGTGATGCGGAAGCCTTCCAGGACGATGCGGAAACAAAGGTGACACTTTTTCTTCGAATCTTGTAGGGTGAAGGTGAAGCAATCCGAAATCCGAGTTTTTTTTTGGACCCTGAATGTCGAGCCAAAACACATGCTGCTCGGCTTTCCCAGCGTCCTTGACTGCTCACACTATACATACACCATTCTACTAGACCAAGACTCACATACCTGGAATGAGACGACAATAGAACACTCATCAGGCTGAGCGCTTGTCACTCCTTATCATGGACAAAGGCAAAGCAAGGCAGCTGGATCCGGACCATATTGTCATTCCTCCGCCGGATCGACTAGAAGACTCTCCCCTCACCTACAACCAGCTCGTCTCGGGCATTCTCGACTTTTTAGAAGTTGCTTTCCACACCATCCTATGCATGCGCTCGGTATACCCGTACGATGTCTTTGCACGACGCAAAAAGTACAACCACCCTTGCTACCAGTCTCGACATCCTGGTCTGAATGAGTACATCTCCCGCGTCCTCACCGCCCTTCGAAGCGAAATCGAAAGAAGCACCGTTAGCAAGGTGATCCTCGTCATTCGGCCCAATGTAGCCGTCGAAACAAGCAATGGCACCTCCGGAAGCGGGTCTTCTGGTGGATCCGATCTCAGTGCTTCAGACGCCTACGAACGTTTCGTCTTCAGCCTAGACTACATCCTACCCTCAACTTTGATAGACCCACGCGATAGAGATTTGGCAATATCGAGCAATGTCACCAGCAACGAGCTTGAGTTGGTCTTTCGTGGTTTCATGCAAAAACTCATGGTGGTTGATGGGATACTTTACGATATGCCTCAGATGCCAGGTGCAAAAGGGAATGATGCTGATGGAACCTCAAACACAGAGCTCACCTTCGCCGTCGTCCTGGAGATGGTGGACGAAGACACCTCTCCAAGCAGCAAAGACCGCAATCAGCCAACCACAGGCGACTGGATTCCAGCAGATACAGAGAACATAGGTCGCTCCCACCGCTGCATTTCATCACCCTCCGCAGTCGATCCAGCACCAAAGATCCGACCGATCAAAACCCTCGACTCGGGCGTGATCAACCTTATGCTCTATGTCGAAGAAGATATATGTACCAAGTCTGGCGCTCTTTCTCGTCCTACTAATCCGCGCAGCTCTCCGTCCAAAAGTGTTGTACGCCCGACTTCTGCCCAGCCTCGCGGCGTAGAGCAAGAGCTACTGCTATCAAAAGCGACCCAAATCGACATCACAGCCGCAGGAGGTGGCAACGCACGCGAGATCAAAAACCGAGCAAGACGTCTCGACGCTGAGAGAGACCTGGATCAACCAGCACTAGCACAAGCGGACGCAGAACCAGACATTGCACACGCCAAAAGCAAACGCAAACGTGCCAGGATGGTGCTCGGTGAAACAAGAGCAGCAGAAACAGACACAGAGTCGTCCTCTTCCGCACCGAGTTCGCCAAGTGGAAGCAGTCAGAGTGTCAAAGATGACTTCGGTGGGCAGCTTAGTGGAGGATTCTAGTGTAACTTCACTTGTCAAGAACTTCGTTTGTTCTATGCTTTAATATACACTGTTCTGCTATGCTTTTTGATCCGGTCGGAAACGGTGACTGAGAAGTAGCTCGTTGACGCGGAGGAGGTAGGCTCGGCTAGGTGATGCTCGTGGATTGGCACTTACGAGCCATTGAAGTCTGCGTCTGGTCGTATCTTTGCTGATCTCCTCCAGGTGGTTCTCCCGCTCAGCTTTGTCCTGAATGAGAGTGCGTTGGTTCGTGAAGCAAGAGGTGAGAATCGCAACGACGAGACTGCCCGAGAGGTCTTTGCCGGTTTGACAGCAGATCAGCACTTTCTCATTCTTGGTGAGGCTATTGTGTGCGATGTCAATGGCGGGAGGAAAAGCTGTTCGGATAGCGGACATGTCTTTCTTGCTTGATGACAGGTGCAGGGCGTATATTCCGCCGCTCGACGGAGGAGGGTTTAAGAGGTTGAGGGAGGAAAGCTTGTCGGACAGCTCCGATGCTGTCTCTGCTACCGCTTTTGGACGGCTCGCGAAATGTAATATCAGACCGTATCGTTGTCGCTCTTCGTCAGTGAAGGTATAGTCGGCAGATCGAGACCCAACAAAGACGCCAGTGTTGCTGATCTTGACGTCGCCAACATCGCCAACAAGCGGATCTTTTTGCTTGTCGACGTCGGTCTGTGATGCGTTCGGAGTGAACCAGTGTCCACCACTGCCATTTTCAGCTGCCTCTTGCGCAACAAGGCGGTCCACTCTTGCCTCCAGCTGAGATTTGTCGCAGGCCAACAGCTCTTCTCGATGCTTCCAAAAGACGTCTGGTGTCAAACCACGTGCCCAATTCTCATGGTCATCTCCTGCGCCTTGGACATACACGTAGCCCTCCCGTATCTTCATTCCTTCTCTTCCTGCTTCACCTGCTACGTTCGCTCCAAGGTTGGCAGAGTCATCAACGAATCTCGAGGCAGAGGCGAGGACAATTGGTACAGCTCCTGCTTGTTCTGCATTTCGGAGAGAATCTGACAGCGCATCAAGATCGGACTGCGGTGTCACGAAGACTGGCCTCAATGCTGTTTCTAGTCTCGGCACTTCAAGATCAGAATCCAGCAATGCCTGCACAAAGCCATCGATCCTGGTCTGAATCTGATCATGCTCGCTGGGCGGGATCATCCACCTCGGCGTCTCTAACCCTGCTTTCTCCTTTTCTGGAACCCCATACTTCTTCCTCGAAGCCTCATTCAACACAGCACACCAAGTTGGAATCGTCTTGCTCAGTGCATCAGGCATACTCTTGCCCCTTCTCGTCGAGTCAACAACTACCGCTCCACCCGCTTTTAGTATTGAAGGGACAAGATGGAGGTTAGATCGTTTGAGACTGAAACTCCATTGATGCGTATGTCCGTCCGTAGACTTGAAGTAAGATACCGCCGAGGTAATGCTAGGGTCGGTGTACCATGCTCCACATCGTAGATTGGCGATAAGAAGGAATGAAGGGTGGAGAGTGTGGATGCGACAAACGAAGGAAGAGTCGGCGGAGATAGAGTGAAGTTTGTTGTAGATCTGCCGGGATTCGCGCTTGATATAGTCGCTGTGAGACCATTCTTCACGAATCGAAGCTTTTGCGGAGGTTGACGGAAGATGATCCGTCGACTCGTTGGAGGCCATATCGACATGGTGACTACTCCCGTGTGCTGGGCTTGCAGGTGCGGAGAAGGTGGACGGAAGAAGGGCAAGATCATAAATGCCAGCCGAGTGGGACCCTTGGAAAATCGTTTTCTGCACTGTGCGGGTGACGCTCTGTTCCATGAACTGAATGCGTTTCGTTGCGGGGTCGGTTGGAGTGAGCGGGCTCGCTCCACTTTGCAGTCAATCACTTTGACTCAACATACTGTGAGTCGCCCTTGCAACTCAGAGAACGAACCTACGCTGGCACGGTGCGGTCGACATCGAACTCAACACACTTCGAGTTCTCACACACGCGCGAACGGTCTGCAACGCTGGTGGTTTCCGCAACACTGTCGACCAACAGCCTCCAGGCCGGCAGGGAGCCATCACGTTTGGGATCGGCACTTGTGTTCGAGCCGGAGATGGACCATGGACAACCAATCATTCAGACAACAGTCGCAAATACACAGCAGATACGGACGAGTGGGATGTACTGTCCTTATATTACTACTAACGAACCTGCACTTAGAGCTTAGCAGAGTCCTTGAACTCTCCAATCTCGTACTCAGCAGCTACCTTTTCGAGGATCTTCTCACTGTGGTAGGACCAGAAAGCCTCGGTGGCGTCCTTGCCGCAGTTCTTCAGAAGGATCTTTTTTCCTCCTGGGTGCTGCGAGATTCAATTGAATCAAGTTGAGACAAAGAAGCAAAATAACAGAGGTCAGCATGCCATTCTCGAAGGGAAGAGCGAGACGAAGTCGGAAGGAGCAATTGTACTGAAACTTACGTCGTCAAGGAAGCCAGTAACGTCATAGACTTTGCCCTCGACTGCAACCCAAGCCGAGTCCTCTGTGTAGTCCATGAGAGTCCGTCAAATCCCATCAATGGTTCGACCAATATTTTGAGAAATGAGAGAGCAGTGTTGTCGTCAGTATGCCGTTGAAGGTTGGAACAGGCGGGTGTACAAGGTTGTTGTGGAACATACCGGACTTGTGGTTCTTGAGCTCGTTAAGATCGACCTGCTTGCCCATTATGAAAAGCGTGCGAGTTTGTGGAAGTGGATGGAAATGCGATATGAGAATGCAATAAAAGACCAGTCCGAATGCGATGCGGAGCGGAGCGGATGAGATGGTATGATACGACACGATGGTGGGTGGTGGCTACCAAGGTGTAGTACAGACTGCGGCTGGGTTTGTGTGTGGGGATCGACCGGTTGAGCGCGCAAAGCCGTTAGCCGGAGTTGAATGTGAGAGACCTAAGGCAGCAGCTGTACAGATCGCGCGCTGCTGGCCTGCTCTCTCCACGCATTATTTTAGCGAGAAGGATAAAGGCAAAATTGGATTTCTAAACAACACCTCTGCCATTGGACGGCTGTTCCCTTCCGCTTTGAGCGACTCTCAGCAGCGATAAAATGACACTATAATTTTTCGGCCGGTATGCCCTCTGTCAACATGTCAGGACCGTCAAGACAGTCAAGACTTTCTCAGGTCAAGTCAGTACTGGTTGACTCGACACTGTCACACAATCCTCATGATACTATTGCAGCGATGTATCAAAGGGCGCTGCTAGTTGGAAAGGTATCAAACGAAAGCATCATGATTGCTTGAAAGTCTAGGAAGTGAACGTTGCTATGCAGGAGCAACAATACCCCAGCGCCAAATCCACTCTCCAGCCTCTTCAACCATCTCCTCTGTCACCTCGTGCCCAACCCCTGGTCTGCGATGAATCTTCAACCCTTCCATCTCACCTCTAGGCCCTGATGCCTCGCCCACAACCAGTGCTTTCAAAAAGTCTTGATTCCAATCCCACAACACCAACTTATCATTTGCACCGCTGAGCACGCAGATCTTCTTACCCCAGAATGGGTTCCTTCTTGCATCGAAGCTGTCGTACGCCGTCTGAGCTGGGTCAATCTTGTCGACGAGTGCCTTCAAGCTCGAGGGAACGTAAGGTGCAGCATTCGCAACAAACGAGGTTCGCGTGCGCGATGCCAGCAATCGAGAGTAATCGGGCATCCCGATGAAGGGCACACCGATCTTGATGCGTGGGTCGTTTGCAAGAACATGCCAAGTCGAATGACCCCCGAGCGACTTTCCGACAATGACCCATTCAGCTACATTTCGCTCGTCATGCGGGAAGAGGTAAGAGGGGAGGAAGTCGACAATGAATGAAGCGTCGCGTGCGCCGCCGACGATCATTCCGTAGAGGTCCATGGCGTGTTGCGTGTTTCCTTGCTTCCATGCCTTTTGACCTTCAGGATTGGTGGTTCGGTGACCATGATTGCGTGCGTCGAAAGTTACGACTAGGTGGTCTCGTTGTATCGAGGAAGTAGGGACCATTCCGGCATTCTGCTGCGCCTGGTAATCGGATTTATCGCGGGCGATCCGGTCGTACAGCTGACGTGCGATCTTCTCTTCCTTGTCTGCTGTACCTCCACGACCGTGCATGTGAATGACAACGCAAACCGGTGGAGGTGGTGGTGCACTTGCTCGAGATGGAGCAGGCGTCAATTCCGAAAGACCAAAGACGTTGACGGGAAGACCAGCGAGGTCAACGATCGACTTTGAGATGCTGTCACCATACTTGAAGGGTCCTGATAGAGTTGTGGCACCATCAATGTCTTCGCCGTTGACGGGTCGAGATGAACCGCGTCTCTGCACGTCCGGTTGTGCGGGTGATGAAGGTCCCGCTTTGGCTTGCTTGTTTCTCTTTCTTAGGCCCAGGACCATTTTGTCTTGCCCCTCGGTGATGTTTCGAGCGGGAGCCTAGATGAAGCAATGATCGTAAATTTCTCAAGGTTGTGGTGGTTCTGGATCAAGAAGCGCTAAGCGCCAGAGGTTAACTTGCAAGTGGTGTTGGTTGCTTCATTTCGCCGAGCTAGAAGTGCAGTTGAAGATGCACCGGCATCGCCAACGCGTGATGCATTAAATGGGAGTTCACAGGATCGGGAAATCGGGAAGGTATCAGGCGATGAAGAGGACGAGCAGAATGCGAAGCTAGTGGGAGCTAATGCAGCGTATGCACGAGGATTAACGCCATGGTATGCAGGGGATGTGTTGACATGACAACACTCATAAAGAAGATACGTGGCACATGGGCATGACTCGACATAGAGAGCACAGTCAGGTGGTTAGAACATGTATATATGCCCTTAGCTCAGTCGTTACCTCTTTATGACAATACAAGCCCTTTTACATAGAACATCAGATAAAGGAGTGCCTGACCGTGGTCTCCTAGTGGTGTATCTAAATTCAACTGGCTCCCAACGTGGGGCTCGAACCCACGACATTCAGCAGATATGGCGGGAGATAACGATCGCCAAGCCAGCACGGGTGAAGTAGCCAAGAGGACAAGAAAAGGTAAAACGCCACAACGAGTACAAATTGACGAAGAGGTCACCGACGGTAACGAAACCGAGTATTTTGACAATGAGGATGAAGGAGGATCCGAATCGGACGACGATAGCGACCGATACGATTACCGCACCCTGGCCAAAATCTTGGAGACGGTTCCAAAGCTCACGTCACGCAACTATTACAGTTGGAGCACACTCATCAAGGCCAACCTTCGAGTAGTCCCTCATGCCATACGACACTTAGAGGGCACGTACGATAGAAACCACCCGAAATGGAACAGAACTTTTGACAACGCCCTAGTGGGTGTCCTACGAAGCACCTTAGACACCGAAGGAGAGTACAACGTTCTTTACCTCCTACTCGACATCAGCAAGAACCACCTGACCTGCCATCAAGCCTGGAAGAAGATCGAAAGGAGCCTCACCAGTGAAGTAGCTAGAACCTCGCGACGGATAGCATTACTTGCCGAGCTCAATGAGACAAAAATGTTTCATGCTGACGCCCGTAAGCTAATCCAAGAGATCAGGGTCCTACAGACGGAAACTAGCCTTCTAGGTGCTCCATTTAGTAACGATGCACTATACTCCGCGCTCCAGAGATGCACGATTCGACACCCAGTCTACAAGGAAACAGTCGCCACGGTTCACCAGGTCAGCTTCGATGCCCTAGCAACGGCGTTGACTACACGCCAGTCTGCAATGGAGAGTGTACCCGGCCAGAAAGTGGACCCACGTCAAGCAAGTGCTAGAACGGCTGTGGGAAGCGAAGAACAGGCCGAGGACACTGAGTCGGACACGGGCAGCACAAGAACCAAGTCAAAGAGAATTCGTTGCTGGGTATGCAAGCGCTACGGACACGGCGCCAACAAATGCGATGCTTCCGTCGCCATCCCCGAAAATTCCCCCCTCACCAAGACCAACTAGGAGGTCTGGTGCTCTTTCACCCCGAGTTGGCGGCAGCTCCCAAAACCAGAAGGAACCACACGTTGGATCTTGGATTCGGGAGCGAGCTACCACATGGTTAATGACCACAGCATGCTCATCCACCCAAGAAATTGCAGAAAGCGCGTGTATACCGCTGGAAGCGAAGTACTGGAAGCAACTGCTGTGGGAGATACCAACATAGCGACAGAACATGGAGACGTTTATCTCCAAAATGTGTTGTATGTTAGAAAACTCAATATTAACCTGTTGTCAACCAACTCACTCACAGATGAAGGAGCACGTGTGACTTTAGACCCCACAGGCGGGCAAATACACCTAGCAAATGGCATGTTATTGAAAATAGCGAAAGATCGCGAGCGTGGACTATTAGAGTTCCGAGGCGACACATGGCGACAAAGCGCGATGACTACATCAACACCGCTGTTTGAAGGGGTTGATGAAGAGTTCGAACTGGCCGATCGGAGACCAAATATCTCCACAAGACAGCTCTGGCATGAACGCCTAGGACATCCAGGTCGAGACAAGTCCAGAGCAATTGTAGATAAATTGAAAGGCGAACCTGTAGCAGCATTGGACCCAGATACAGCTCTGATATGTGAGCAGTGTATACGGTCCAAAAGTACGGCCGCCCGGATGGGGCGAGGCAGCGGCGAAACAGCCGCGGGGCCCCTAGATCTCATCCACATCGATCTGATCATAGATTCATCCCGCGTGACAGAATACACGTGCACATTGGTGCTTGTCGACGACCATAGCAAGTATGTGCACGCACAGCCACTCTTACGAAAGAGTCACGCATTCACGCAACTCAAAAGAATAGTTTCGTTCCTAGAGACACAGACGGGCAGAAAGCTGAAAGCAATCCGATCTGATCAAGGAACTGAGTGGAAGAGCAACGAAGCATTGGAATGGTCATTAGAAAAGGGCATAGAGTGGCAAACCACTGTCGGTTACAACAGCAGACAAAACGGACGAGTAGAACGGATGAATAGGAGCCTGGGTGAGAAAATGCGAACGCTGTTGATGCAAAGGAGTTTACCAAAGAGATTTTGGCCGCACGCCATACGAGCGGCGGCATTCAAAATCAACCTTACTCCCAACGTTGACGGAGAGTTTCCATATCAGCTCATGTTCAAGAGATCACCAAAACGATTCGTCAGTCTCATGCGTGTATTTGGATGCTTAGCTTGGGTAAATATTCCAAAAGCTAAGCGAAACAACAAGAAGCTGGACCAACGAGCGGTCGCAGCCGTATTCATAGGGTACAGCTTAGAAAGAAAGGGATGGCTATTCTATAGCCCTGATTACTCTCCGAACGTTTTCTGGAGCAACTCGGCAAGGTTCATGGAGACACAGTGCTGGTCAGACCGATCAGAATGGCGGCCAATAAGTATCCGACCTCCACCAGTCCCAACTATTGAAGAGGACATCGATGATCTGGGATACACAGAGGAGAACCTATTTGATGAGAGGGAGCAAGAGCCTTTGGAAGAGCACGTGGACATGGAACTAACTCTCGAAGAGGAAGGACTCGGAGGACCACATTGTGACGATGAGAACTCTAACGGGATACCAGAGGAAAGGAGAACGACGAATGAGAGGGAAGAGTATGCACCGGTGCCACCCGAGGAGAGAGGCCCATGGCCGAACTGGAGGCCAGCTAGAGACATGCGCAACCCGGAGACCTGGGTAAAGAAGAGTTACTTCGGGTTGACGGCGGCTAAGGTCAAGGAAGGAAAGGACAGCCTGAACCCAACTGTCCGCGAAGCGCTGGCCGGAAAGGATAGGAGGTTCTGGGAAGAGGCAATGCGCAAGGAACTGGATGGGCTTGAAGCGATGGGAACGTGGGAAACGACTGACCTACCGCGGGGTATGAACACAGTCGACACACGATGGGTACTCAAGATCAAGACTGATGCAAACCTCATCCCCACAAAGTACAAAGCAAGATTGGTAGCGCGAGGGTTTACACAAAGAGAGGGCTTAGACTACACAGAGATATTTGCGCCAGTGGCACCCATCCAGGCAATAAGGGGAGTGCTGGCCATCGCAGCCGTACGGGACTGGGAGGTTGATTCCATCGATGTCAAACAGGCTTACCTCAATTCGAGCCTACGTCATGATGTTTACCTAAAGCCACCGGTAGGAACTAAGGTACCTCCAGGAAAGGTATTGAAACTCATAAAAGGGCTCTATGGTCTAAAACAATCAGGTCGGGAATGGAATATCGAGCTAGATACCCACCTCCGAAGTATCGGCTTCCACTGCATGCCGAGCGCCCCATGCCTTTACTCAAGAGGAGCGGGCGACCAACTCACAGTCATTACGGCATATGTGGATGACATGCTGATAGCATCGCCATGCAGGAAAGAAGTCGACCGTACCAAAGCCGAGATAATGGACAAGTGGGGAACAGAGGACAACGGACCTGTAGGAGAATTCCTAGGAATCAAAATCACTCGAGAGAGGAGACAAGGCAGGATCACACTCGACTTAAGCGCATACATTAAAGGCATGGTAAGTAAGTGGCTAGAGAGAACAAGTGAACGAACTTGGATACCGATGCAGAGTGTAGCAGGAGTCGCTGGAGGAAACAAGTGCAACCCAGATCAGGCCAAACGATACCAAGAGTTAGTGGGGCAACTTCTGTGGGTATCCAACACAGTGAGGCCAGACATTTCGTTCGCAGTAGGCGCTTTGGCACGATACATGTCAGAACCGATCGACAGTGCTTGGAGTGCTGCGATACACTTGTTAAAGTATCTGAATCAGACCAGCGAATACCGCTTAAGTTTAGGGGGAGCACACAGGAGTCACGCGAACCAACCGGTGGTTACGTATACCGACGCAAATTGGGCTTCTGACCCTACAAATGGGCATAGGAGTACGTCCGGAGCGATCACATATGTGTATGGATGTCCGGTTAGTTGGAAATCACATGTGCAGAAGTGCGTGGCATTATCGGCAGTGGAAGCAGAACTGGTCGCAGCCTCCGAAGCAGCAAGAGAAGCACTCTTCTTCTCACATTTGCTCAGGGATCTAGGAGTGTCCGGAGTTAAGCCAATACTGCGCACCGATAGCCAAGGGTGCATACAGGTCAGTAAAGATCCGGCCAAACACTGGAAGCTCAAACACATCGATACCAGATATTACTTTGTTAGGGATCATGTGCAAGATGGCGACATATCAATCGAGTTCGTCGGAACGGCCAACAATGTCACTGACATACTCACGAAACCTCTCAAGGGACTCCATACGACAAGGATATCAAGAATGATAGGATTGGACATGCCGTTGAGGGGGGGAGTTGAAGATGCACCGGCATCGCCAACGCGTGATGCATTAAATGGGAGTTCACAGGATCGGGAAATCGGGAAGGTATCAGGCGATGAAGAGGACGAGCAGAATGCGAAGCTAGTGGGAGCTAATGCAGCGTATGCACGAGGATTAACGCCATGGTATGCAGGGGATGTGTTGACATGACAACACTCATAAAGAAGATACGTGGCACATGGGCATGACTCGACATAGAGAGCACAGTCAGGTGGTTAGAACATGTATATATGCCCTTAGCTCAGTCGTTACCTCTTTATGACAATACAAGCCCTTTTACATAGAACATCAGATAAAGGAGTGCCTGACCGTGGTCTCCTAGTGGTGTATCTAAATTCAACTAGTGCGCACAGATTCTATCTGTATTCCGAGTCCGACTCCTTTTGCACTGTTACATCGGCTCTTGCTACTCTCGACATTACAAAGGAAATTAAACAGCGGAAACCAAAAAAAGGGAGCAGCGGATGCGGAACGAAACAAAGCTCTTCTTTGACGCACGTTCCAGTTTTTTGCATGTCCCGTCTTTGCAAAAAGTGGAGCACGACCGAAACTCCACTTCTACGACCTTGCTATCATAGGCTCATCACGGCTGTCAACAAGGCTCGTTGCGATCGCACCCACTTGATTTACTTCTTTCTCCACCTCTCCATCTGTCCAAGCACTCCTTCTCCTCCATCTCATCTCCTCGTCAAGTACGGAACCGCTGGATTCTCCTACCCTCGATCGGTTTCATTGGTCGGACCTCTTGGAAAATCTCCTTTTGCTCTTCTGCCTAACGATGGCAAAAGGATCACTTCTGCCCATCCTGGGCCTAGCTCTGGCTGGTCTGCTCGCTGGAGCGGCCACTGAGTACACAGCCTTCCTTCTCTCTTCCGACAGCTCCTTGCGTGACTTGGCCGCCTCCTGTCGGGTCCCATCCCGTCAAAAGCTACGCACTGACATTACTCACGGCAACCTCCCACACTTGGACAACATGCTCTGCACCACCATGACCTTCTTCCGAACCGCTACCGCGAAGCGCATCAATCTCGGTCTCTTTTCCCTCATGGCTGGCACAACTCTTCCCCTTTCCTACCGTCTCTGCTTCCAAGCAGTCTCACCCAACCGCAAGACGACTCTGTACGCAGGTTTCGTCCTTATCCTCCTCAACATCGTCGGTGCAGCACTTGGTCTTGGACCTTGGACATGCTTCTTCTTCACTTTCGCATACCTTCCTGCTGCTTACAGAGCAATGAAGCTCTCCAAAGCCTCGGTCGCACCAGTCCCAACACCCGCTATCAACATCTACACAGTCAACCTCCTACACATTGCAGTTGCCGCCACTGCAGCCATCGCCGCTATCGCCGACGTGAAAGGTGCACTTTGGAACTACGCTGCTCTTGGTGTACAGTTCGCCGGTCTCGCTTACTTGCCGATCGCATGGGTCAGCTTCCGCACCCCAAAGGTCAACGACGAAACCAAATCCCGCAGCGTCATCCGCCGCTACGATGCAGAAGGTGTTAGCTACGCCTTCGAACGCACCTGGTCGTACTACCGTAAGATGGCCCTCATTTCGGCTGTCATGTATTGGTACGGAATTAACAGGATCATCCGTGGCTACTGGTTCCAGGGCGAGACCTTTGACGCTACCTCCTTCTTCTGGCTCGGTGACATCTCGGGTTCTGCGTTGGCTTTGATTTTTCTCGTGGTCTCGGAGAAGTTGACTTTCAGGAACAAAGCTGCAGTGCACCCTGTCACTGGTGAGCCCAGATCGCCATTGGATGTGGAATGCGATAAGGCGATTGCAAAGGCTCCTGCTGGATCGCCCTGGTTGGAAAAGTCGACTGCAGGTTTCATCGTCGGTAGTTTGGTCGCTGGTCCTGGGTTTGCGGCCAGCATGTGGTGGTGCAGTGGAGAGGAGGAGTTGGGTTGGAAGGCACGCAAATCTTGGAGGGAGACCGTGGCCGTTGATGGCAAAAAGGGCAAATAAACAGCGATCTCTTGTGCTTCCTGGGAAGCACCTGCTTCGTCTATGGTCTCACAGCAAAAAGAACCGCCGCGAAGCGCGTTGTGTTCTGCAACCAAAACATGTAACCAAGGTCTACCCCTTTGCTTCTTCTGTGTTTTCACAATCCAACAGTTTGCTCGTCAGTGCCTTCAATGTATCTCGTGAGGCTTGCGAAGGGGACAAGATCAATCGACTGGCTGTCGTTTTGTGGCTATATGAAGCTTGTTGTGCGACGTTGGAAGAACGTGAAAAGCTGAAATGCACGTCCGCTATTTTTGACAACTGTTGGAACCGTTCGGGCCTTCTAACTTTCCGAAACTTTCGAGTTCTTCAATATGCTTTCCTCCTTCCCGCCCACCAACATCACCTTCCAACATGTCATAACAGACTCAGCTGCGAAGGAGCCGAGACGCTCCTCACTCATCTCTGCAACCACAAGGCCGTCTCAAGACATGCAGCGCCCTAGCTAGCAGCTCGGCTGTGCATCCACTCACGACTTCGTCTTAACATCCACACCATGCCGCCTCCATCTGGCCCAAGCCCATTCTCCAACCCAGTCTCCACCACCACCGAGCTTTGGCAGCGACTCGAAGCACGGCGACCCCTTCCACTCCAATTCGTCCTCAGTCTATCACGTCGACCCAACGCCTCGCTCTGTCCGTGCCTGCAAGTTGATCTCCAGTCCACCACCCTGTCAGGTCGCTACTTCACCGTCACTCGCATCCTCGACCCAGAGCACCGCGTACCCTACGTCTCTCTCACTCCTCTTCTCCTCGCTTCTGGCCTATCTCTCATCGAAGGTTTACTCCGATTCAGCATTCCCCTAACCTCCTACGATCTTTCTTTAGCAGGCTTAGAACCATTCGATGATTTTTGGATCTCGCTTCCGCTTGCTCGATCGATAGCTACCGAACTAGACCTTCTACCGAGTCTCGCTGCGACGTTGGATCCAAAAACGGCGCTAGCATGGAGCCTTGATGAGTTCGGCGAGGGTCTATCGCATAATTGGAGAGTGCCGGAAGAAGTTGTCTCTGCTGCGAAGTATAGCACTGATGCGATGCTGAGCGAAAATGCGGCTTTTGGAAGAATGCAAATTCTGCCGAGAGGTCAACAGATAAAGACGCTAGTTTCGGGTGAATTGAGAGGAAGGGTAGTGAGGAGGGCGCAAGAGAGGAGAAGAGAGGATGGGTTTGTGTTGCATCAGAGATTAGTTAGATGGAGTGCTCAGGTGTATGCTGTTTGGGATGATCTGAAGGATCTTCTTGACGTGCATGGTGAAGATGGGGAAGCCAGTGAAGAAAGGCAGAGAAGGTGGAGTAGAATAGTGGAAGATCTGAGAGAAGTGACAGTTCCGCCCACCACTGTGGACATTACTGAGTGGATGCAGCTCATCTCAAGCCCTTCCTCACAGAGCCGCTTTCTGACGGAGACATCAGTAGCGCAGACGCATGATGAAGCACAGCGTGAAGAATTGGATATGCTGGAGCCGCTCTCACTAGCAGAGCTATCTCAGCTTCGCTCCGACTCAGACCTCAGCGAGACGCTCTTCAACGCCTTCGAGGGTGGAAATATGGAGTCACAGATCGCGAGAACGCGGTCAGTCCTGCGTGCAAAGCTATCTACTTTGCATCGGATGACTCTGCTCTCTGTCCCACACCTTGCTTCCGCTCGCAATGAGGACGATGCTAGTAAAGAGAATCCTCTTTCTCACGTAGGTCAAAGACACAACCCCGTTCAACAATGGAGAGCTCTTCCAGACCCTACAGAAGACAGAGCCGAGTTCAGAAATGTCGAAGTCGCGATGCTACATGACAAGATCGACAAGCTCACAGCTAAGCTGGACGCCTTCATCGGGGCCCAGACTCGCTCCTCGACAACAAGGTCACTCTCAGCGTCGACAAACGATCATAAGCCTGAAGCTGCAACAAGTGATAGCGTTAGCGTCCACCGACCGGCAGACCCAATCGTTGGCGTACAGCCTGCTGCTAGCGCATTCATCGACAAGCACCCCTCACTCGCTCAACCTTCCCCGACTGCAACATCACTGCAAACGATCGAAACAAAACCTTCGCTGGTCATCATACTCATCTCCATCGCACTGTTCTTCGCACTCATTCAGTACCAGCATTGACATACGCACATCCAATCATCTACTTGTACAACAACATCGCATTTCTAAGACAAATAAAAAAAGCAAATCTAGCCCTGAAGAGCAGCACAAACCCCCTCCCTCCCCACATCCAATGGTCCACGTATCGCCTCTACCGTATGCCAAAAAGCATAAGCTCTCCTGATACTAACATAATGCGCTGCTGCAGCCCCAAAAATGAGCACGTGGAAAATCTGATGACTTGCCCCTAACATATCAAATCTACCTGGTGCGAACCTCTCCGGCATCCTTGCTGCATATAAACCTGCGCCCAGCACATATAGCGCCCCTGAAGTGATGAGGAAGCGCAAACCCATTGTTTCTGTTATCGTCCTGTACCCATACAACTGAACCACATGAGCTACTGGAACCACCGCAGATAGACCCAACACTAGAAACACTGCGGTACGATAGGGTCGATATGCAGGAGTAGCATAGCTGGGTGCCAACACAACATACATCGCCAGCCCTCCTAGAAGTATGATAGCGGAAGAGTAGGCGAGCTGGAAATGCGGATGGCAATAAAACCCATAGTGAAGGGCGGGGAGGAAAGAGCCAACGATCATGACTACTATCCCTACGTAGTCTAGTTTGTTGAACTTTTTGGAGACCGAATGGGAGTGACATTGAATGGCGTGGTAGGTGGAAGAGAAGCCGAGACAGACGATGGAGCCGACGAAAAAGGCGCAGAATCCGAGGATGTCCAGGGTGTCGGGAGCGCGGATGGTGAGGTTGGTTGCTTTTGATGCGATGCCGGATGGGGAGGTGGAGGAGAAGAAAAAGGATAGGGCGCGGCTGAGAATTCCGCCACCCGTCGCAGTCGCTGTTGAGGTGAGATGGGAGTGTGTAGAAGTCGAAAAAGGATAGGAAGCGGAAGCAAGACGAAGCACTTTCCCTGTTACGGTGGTGAAAACAAGACTGGAAGGATAGAAGATTCGATGATGCGAAAGCGGTCTAATGAATGCTGGTAGCAGCCCGAAATGCTGCAGAAGATGGCTTGTCGATAATCCGACTGAGAACACTGCTCCCCAGAGATGGGTGTGAATATTCACTGTTTCCCAACACAAACCAAACGCAACGATCAGCGACTTGTCCAACAATGTACATGAAGCAGTGGAGAAAGGGTAGGAAACTTACCAGTTTCGTTATGCCAATAAGCCCAAACGCTCTTCCAGCATTTATACACAGTATCGTGTTCAAAGATTTTTAGCCTTTCCCCCTCTCGGTGTGTTCCGCCTGGGCGACGGTAACCTTTGACGATCCAAGCGTTGTCCTGTGCCCAATTCGGAAGCTGCGAATGATCAACCAAATATGGATTAGACTCGTCCTTCTCCTTCTCCTCCGTCTCCTTCTTCGCTCCAGTGCCTGCGGCAGAGGAGGAAAGTATAGGAGTGGCGAGAGGGGGGATGGTGTGGAAAGGCGCACCTTGTACTCCAGCAGCGACCTTGAGCGTGGTGGACAATTCGTGAATAAAGATCAAAGCGATAATAGCTGGGAAGAGGATCCAGAGGCCGTTAGGGAGAATGTAGAGGAAGACAAGGGTGTTCCAATCGTTGTGGCCTGTTTTGCACCAGCCGCAGCAGTAGTCCTAGACACCCCGCAAACAAATTTCTCCGATGTCAGCAATCTCTACAACGACTCACTCTAATAAGGGAAAGCCGGGACTTACGTTAAGAGCATAGAGAATGGTCTTGGAGAGCGTCATCGTCACAGCAATCAAGCCCCAGACGGGCGCGACTGCAATCGACTTGGGTGTAGCTTTCAGATGGACGAGATAGACGTAAAAGAGATTGAGGAAGCATTCTACGACGTTCATGAGCGATTGTGCTGCGGGGAAACCGTCCTTAGCATCCCAAGAAGGCAGGCCGTAGATGTAGTCGATGTTCATATAGAGCTTGTAGGGAGACCAGATCCAGTGGAGATCGCCGCCAAGGAAACTGCGGGGTCGCAAAAGAATGTAACCGACATCCCAGGCAACGACGAAGGAGCTGAGGAACAGCCAGGCCGAGATCAGGGGACGAGGACGGTGGACTGCTTGTTGTGCTGCCGCCATCTTGAGGAAGGAGCAGTCGAATACGGCAAGAGATAGAACGGAGGTATGGATGGGAGATGATGGCGGGGGAGAAGGGAAGGGAGATGATGGCGGGGGAGAAGGGAAGGGGAGGGTGTCTGGATCGCCGGAAAGAGGATCGTCGACTTGCGGGGTAAGGAAAAGGAGAAAAAGAAGCGGCGGCGGCGTCGTAATGTGAAAGAGAGGGTCCAATTTCTGAAAGAAGAGAGACACGCCTGTTGTGAAGCATCTGCAAAAATGGTCTACAGCAACGCTCTCTTTCTTGCCTCCGACAGCCTAATGAGTGAAGTGCGATGCTGCTCAGTTGTGGTCAATATTCTCATCGGGCATTTGCAGTTAAGAAAGGATGTGAGATTGTAGTGTGATTTGATGCGTAAAAGTACAAAGGGGATCTGAGTAAGGAGAGGCAAGTTGTGTTTTCGCCCTGCGCTTGAATGTAAATCGACAGCAAGAAGCAAGTCGCCTCTATGAGTCTAATCATGGTCGTCATCAAAGGCAAGTCCATCAGTCCTACTCTGCAACTCCTCCTGCTCCTCTCGCTCTCTCTTCTCCTTCTCCCTTTGTTCTCTTGTATACAAGCTCCAGTCTACTTCCTGTGCACCCTCCTCCTCGGCTTCGTCCTCCTCAAACGTACCACCCTTCTCGAACAGCTGCTTACCACTTGGCTTGACTTTACTCTTCTTGTATTCTTCCCTCTCCTTCGCGGACATCTTGCTCATCTTTGCCTCCTCTTCCTTCTTTTCCTTCTCTGCCATCTCTGCCAAGAACTTCAGGCTCCAATCTGCGAATCGCTCTGGTGTGACAGCTGTACCACGGAACTTGTCCGCCTCGGCTTCAATCTCTGCTTCCCTCTTTGCGCTTGCTTTCGCCTCGATCTCTGCTACTCGGCGTTGAACCAGTGTTGTGACGCTCTCGCGAAGGTGCGAGGCAAGAGTGAAAACCATAGCCATACCAAGGGATTCTTGTGCTACTTCGTCCAAGCCCGATTGGAGTTCTGCTACTGCTGGACGATCTAGAGCTTCTCTTTCCTCGTTGTCCTCTTCATCAGAGGCGGCAGGGCCGAGTACGGCTTTTGTGTCTCGCAAGACGTGAATGGACATGTTTGGCGGTGCATCTGGGTATTCAGGTGTGTAGTGGATGCGGAGGGAAAGGACGATGGGTGATGGAGAGCCGTCTTCTACGCTTTCGGCCGGCGCTTGACCTAGTTCGAGACCGATAGAGAACAGAAGCGGTAAGACTTGTTCTTCTGGCTCAATGCGAATGTGAAGCTCTTCTGGGGAGATCCTTTCGAGTTCATCGATGTAGATGCTTTCGAGCACTTCGAGCTCTTCCGCCAATGTTGCTTCGTATTCTTCTCGTGATGGCATCTTTGCTGATTGCCTGATTGCAGCCGAGATGCCTGGATTGCCTTGCACTGCTTGCTATCTGGGCCGACAGATTCAGGCAATGAGGCGAGTAGTTGCCAAGGGAGCTTGTTCGTTGGGTGTCTAACGTGTGTGTCTTCGAGACAGTTGACATTTGCTTGCAGAGAAGAACGAGAAGCACACTCAAACTGACTTCCGATTTCCACAATTCTTTCAGGTCTCGGGCGATAAGTTTCAGAGCACAGCCCAGCCAAAAGCCAAAGATGCAACGCGAACCCTGAAAGTAAATTGGTGCCATTTTAGCGCTCGCGTGAGCTTTGACCACGAGCCAGCACCCAAAAAAAAAAAAAAAAAAAAAAAAAAAAAAAAAAAATAGTAGCACGACGCAGCCCGAGCCGAGTTCCGCGTTATCGTTGCGCTCGCTCCTGCACGCACGCATGCAAGTGGAGTCTCTCATGCTTACTCTTGTCATTGCTAAGGAATACTATCGCCGGACCATCGACTTTCCTCGCCAAGCGTAGACAACTCCGCGACCGATCGCAGGCCTCCCGCAGAGCACCACCTAAATAATCAGAGAGCTCCTCAAAGGAGCCAAGTCGCAACAATGGACGACCACGCTTCGCTTGAGATGTCGGCAGCATACGGTGAGCACTACTATCTCAACTAACCTTTCACCATGGATTGTGGCAATCTGTACTAATACTCCGTACCATCGCTCCTCTCCCGCTCTGTCCCTTTATCGCAGACTTTTTGCTCAAGTTCATCATCATCGGTGAGGCTGGCACGGGCAAGTCGTGCTTGCTACATCACTTTATTCACAATCAGTGTAAGTTCCAGCTCAAGCCCCATTCAAGCTGTAGCATTAGCTCGACATGCTAACCACAGCCTTCTTCACCTTCATCCTCTGCCAAACACGCTACAGTCAAGGACCAATCAGCACACACCATCGGAGTAGAGTTCTCAAGCCGTCTCATCAAGATTGGCAACAAAAGTGTCAAACTTCAGCTCTGGGACACAGCAGGTCAGGAACGTTTCCGTTCAGTCACACGCAGTTACTACCGTGGAGCTGCTGCTGCTCTTCTTGTCTATGATATTACAAAGTACGTCGCCCTCTCTTCTCCCTCTAATCTCCACACGCCAGCTAACGAATCTTCCGATTCCTGCCCTGCTTCCTACCGCAGACGATCGACATTCGAACCCCTCTCACGATGGCTCACAGATGCACGCGCACTTGCATCTCCAGACCTTGCTGTTGTTTTGGTGGGTAACAAGACAGACCGCGGGGAAGACGAACGAGAGGTTGGCTACTTGGAAGCGAGTAAATGGGCCAACGAGAACGGCGTGTTGTTCCTGGAGACCTCGTCTATGACGGGTGAGAATGTTGAAGCGCCATTCGCACTCGCAGCGAGGAGTATCCTACTGGCGATCGAATCGGGAAAGTTAGATCCGGAGAAAGCGGGCTCTGGTGTTTCGTACGGAGACAGAGCGTTGAGAAGAGTAGGTAGTGGCAGTAGGTTTAGCTTTGCAGATATGGATCCAAGCAGTATCAGGCCACACAGGAGAGGTGGAGCTGCGATTAGGATTAACGAGGTGTTTGGGGATAAGATGGGTGGATGTTGTTGAGTTGTACACCACGTTTGCTCTTTGTTTGGTTCGTTTGCACGCTATATACCAGATTGTCGTTCGTTCTTGGCTTCAATCACTACTTTGTTGATCAACGTACCTGCTTCTGTTCCGCTTGGTCCCATGGCCAACCTTCTCATGTGAGAAGCCGGACTCCGACTGATGCTCTCATCACACACCGTTCTGCGCTGTCCCTTGCACGGGCAAAAGTGATTCTGCATTACGATCAGGGAATAACAAAGTGACATTGTGACAGATGAAAAAGAAAAGAAAAGAAAAGAAAAAAAAAGAAAAGAAAAAAAAGAAAGAAAGAAACACCCTAAGCCTAAGCCTTGTTAGCAGGGTCAGTTCTAGGAGTCTCCTTCTGTTCCTTTACTTCGTCCTTTGCAGCATCTACCGGTGTGACCAGTGCATTTCGCATCGTCTTGACAAACGTGTTGTAATCCTGGAAAGCACCCTTTGCCGCATTTGCTTGCTGTCCTTCATCCTCGATATGGATCGAGGCGAACCTCGCATCCTGTACACCCCATCCTCTGTGCGAAGCAACCTTTTCAATCGTTTTGTGCAACACTGGAGCTGTTTTCTTGATGATCTCCTTCTTTCCCTGCTTACCCAGGTGCTGTTTCGTTTTGGCTTCAAGTTGAGTAAAGACATCCTTCACTCCATCTGCATGGAAGAATGAATCGAGAAATTCGTCGATTGATACTACTCCGTCGTTGTTGAAGTCCCTAACATCACCTTGCGACTTTACGTCGGGGCTAGCCCCATGATCAGAAGAGATGGAAAGAAGATGAAGCGCACCACCACCAAGCACAGGTTTCGACTCGGTATGGGAAGAAACGGTGGGAAGCACGTTTCCAGATTCGAACATATCCATGGTCCAAGTGACATTCTCGAGTGAGCCTGGGTGGAGGGGCGGAATGGAGCCCGAGAGGATAGAGTCGACTTCCGAGGACGAGAATGAGGTGCCAAGGTGAGAGGCGATGACGGATTCGGCCTTTTTAAGCATGAACAAGCGCATGGATTCTTCGTGTTCGACGGAGAAATCGGCGTCTGAGTCAACAGTAAGCGACAGGCTGGGATCGGCAATAGAAGGGGGAGAAGAGGAGGTGTGCGAGGACGAATAGAACCAAGAGGAGGAAGATGAGGCACCCTTTGCTTCGTGTCGTGCAGCTGGGTCTGAGACAACAGGAACAGGATGGTGGTATTGTTGATTCTGGCGGCTACTGAGCTTGATCATTCGATGCCTTTGTGCGGAAGCATGACTTGTGAGGCCGAGCAGGCACAAGGCTGCGAGAGAAAAGATCATTGGACACTTCATGGTAAGGAAGGCAGTGATTGGACCTCAGAATCTTGATTTGATGGCCGGAGGGTGATAGCAGCCCCAAATTATGGGACTCAGCTCAAACAGGCAGCCTTCTTATAGAGCATTCAAAGGGTACTGTGAGGTGGGTTGAAGATGGTCAAGACGCCGAGGACCATAAGGTACAAAGCGGACACGTGCCTTCATCTGAATCGCAAGGGGTGCTTGTAGTGGGCTGAAGCGACCGTTGACACGCCAATCCTCCTCATTAGCCTGAACAGCAGCCACAGTTGCTTTTGGCCGCACATTGTCGACACCGAACCCACTTCCGACCTTACAACCGGCCGGCGTGGATCCGTCGACGCACGTCCACACGCTACTACCACAACACTTCGCCTTATACTGGAATTTTCTTGCTTTACTGATGCTTGATTGTCGACATGCTTTCTGTGATTGTGTCTGTATGGCCTACGAGCTGTTGCTGCATCTACCAAGGAATGATATCATTCTTGTAATCCCTAAAAGTACCATTGTCGCCCTTCTTGAAACCACTCACCACATCCACCAGATTCTTCGCTGCCTCATGTGGCTCAAACTGCGCCTTGCTCCTGTCCAACGGCTTATCGCTTCCCTCACCACCCGTGAAATCCTTGCTCAAATTGCTCCTAACCGTACCAGGGTGCAAACCAACCGAAATGGCCGGCACGCTCCTCAACTCCAACTCCTTGCTCAACGTCTTAATCAGCTGGTTCAACGCCGCCTTACTTGCCCTATAACTGTACCAACCACCCTTCTGATTGTGCCCAATACTTCCCACCTTTGCACTCAAACTAGCAACAATGCTCAAATCACCCGGCAAAACCCCTTCGGCAAGGTTTTCCACATTCCCATCCTGAATCTTCTTCGCTTCCGCCCCGCGTGGGATCAAAGGAACGAAGTGTTTGAAGGCGAGAAGATGGGAGAATGCGTTGACTGCGAAGGTGTGGTTGAGCTGTTCGAGTGAGATTTGGGAGAGGTTCTTTTCGGCGTGGAGGATACCGTTGATATTCCAGAGAGTTTTCAGGCAGGATTCGCCGAAACGGGATGAGATTTCTTCGGCAACGGAGTGGTAGGAGTCTTCGGACTTGATATCGATGGAGAGAGTGTGAAGGCGAGAGGAGTCGAGGGAGGAATCGTCGGAGAGGATGGCGTCTTTGGCTCGAGAGGCGTCGCGAGAGAGAGCGACAACTTGAAGTCCGGTGCGAGAGAGGTATTGCTTGGCGATTTGGGCGCCGATACCTGAACAGCAGCGACGGTGAAGGCACAGAGAGATTAAAATGTCAGTAAGACCGTCAAGCTAGACCAATCGATCAGCACGGGCAAGGAGGATACTCACCACTACCGGTACCTTGAATGATAGCGACGTTGGGAACCATCTTGAACAGTTATCGAGTGGGTTGGAGAAAGTTGGAAAAAGGCCAGTGAGATGGAGCGGGAAGGTGTTGATGGTGCGGAAAGAAGCTATCCTCCATGTCGAGTCAAGTAAAGAAGCTAGTTTGTATGCTTCTATGCAATCCGGAAGAAGTTACAATCCTCTCTGAGCAGGTGGAGCCGACAGGCATCATGCGTTACTGTAAGCCAGCATGCATAGAGAGAGCTGTCAAATTGACAAAATCGATGGGATGGTTCAGGGTCCTTCTTCCATGCGTCATTCCCCAGCTCAAGTAGGCAGGCCGTGGTGAGTGAGAAGCTGCAAAAACCTCCACAACCCAAGCTCAAGCAAGCCAGCCGTATGACCATGACTGATGTGAGCCTAGTTGAAGTTTAAGAGTAATAAACACCACTTGGTTGGAGCTACGATCGAGCTCCTTTCATACAAGTGTATGCCAACAATGATGCTTACTTAGATTCAATGAGTTAAGGCTACAAACATGGGCATATATATGTGTTAAAACCATCCCTGAGGATGCTGTGCTGCTTTCAATGAGTCAATTGTCTCTCCTGTAGGGCCCCTTTGAGCCATCCCTCCTGCAGCGCTCCTGAACCATTGCCATGTCATCCTTCGTGTGTTTCACATGTCTGAGTCAGCTCGTGAATAAGTGGCATGTGCTTTCACAAGCTTCAGCAATTGGATAAACTCTGGAGATTTCCCGACATATCTTCAACTAGCCTTCTCTCACAGTGAACGACACTTTCTTCTCAACTGCGAGCTCTTTTGCGGTTCTCTACGGACACAGGCTTGCCAAATACACAGTCAACGATTCAAGATACTGGAAGGAATAAGCGTGCATGTCTAGAGATAAGATAACATTGTACAACCTGATAGCGAAACAGAAGCTGATCCTCCGAACTAATCGTCGTCAAAGGTAATCTTCTTAGCCTTTCCGGGCACAAGCTCCTTGAAGTGATCACCATAGCTCGAATGTGTCTTCTTCTTGATTGTGGTAGGGAACTTGGTCAAGTCCTCTGGCACCTTCTGATCGGCATCCTTCAACACCCTGATCAATTCACCGGCATGCGCCTTGTCCATTTCAGTGAAGAAGGTCAAACTCTTACCCGTCTTACCACCACGACCTGTTCGTCCGATTCGGTGAACGTAGTCCTCGATGGTCAATGGGAAGGTGTAGTTGATGACGTGCTCGACGTTGGGGATATCGAGACCACGGGCAGCGACATCAGTTGCTACGAGCAGCGGTGTCTCTGCGGACTTGAACCGCTCGAGCGAAGCAATGCGCTCGTTTTGACCCAAATCACCGTGAATGCCAGAGACGCTGAAACCGCCGCGACGGAGTGTCTGCTCGACACGCTGGGCTTCCTTCTTGTACAAGGCAAAAATGAGGATCTTGTCCTTGGAACTTTGTGCGTTGACGGAGCGGAGGAAGTCGTTGAGTCGGCGTTCCTTGGCGTAGCCGTCAGCGAGGACTTCGACGGTCTGCTCGACACGTCGGTTGGCGGAGAGCTCGTCGGAACCAACAGTGACGCGGACAGGACCATTCATGAACGACTCTGCGAGACCACGAACAGCAGGAGGCCAGGTAGCGGAAAACATCGATGTGTGACGACCGTCCTCGCGAGAAGTGCACATGCCGATGATAGCACGAATATCAGGCTCGAAACCCTTGTCCAGCATTCGGTCTGCCTCGTCGAGCACCAGGTATGTCACATCGGACAAGTCCAATGATCCGTCTCTTGCCATATCAAGAACACGACCTGGTGTGCCGACGACAATGCGGACTGTGGGGGTCTGGTTGAGCAATCGCACCTGCTCCTGCTTCGAGACACCACCGTAAAGGCAGATCATACCGATACCCATCGACTTGCCCAGCTTGGCCATGTTCTCCTCTGTCTGAATTGCCAGCTCTCGTGTTGGTGCTACTACGAGAACATTGACTTGCGCACCCCTGCCCTTCTTCTTTCCACCTTCCAAAACCTTGTGCTTGGTCACCAAGTGCTGCAGCGCAGGCAGACCGAAAGCGAACGTCTTGCCTGAACCCGTCTCGGCAATACCAACAACATCCTTGTCCTGCAACAATACAGGCCAGCAGCATGCTTGAATGGGTGTAGGGGTGGTGAATCCTTGTGCGTCAAGTGTCTTTTTGACGGCAGCATCGATCTTGCCGTCAAGCTCGCGGAAGTCCACCATCGGCAACGGTGGACGCTTGTTCGACTCCTCAGGTGCTTCGATGGTGATGTTGTTTGCCTCGAGGAAGGCACGTGCGGCGGCAGGGTTGGTGGGTGTGAATGAGGTGGATGCTACCGCAGCAGGGGTAGACTCGACCGAGGAAGCGGCCGCAGTAGCAGCGACTTTGGCAGAAGCCTTCTTGGCCTTCTTCTCCTCCTTTCTTCGCTTCTTGGCTGCCTTGTCGTCATCTTCGTCTGAATCATCAACAGAACGCTTCTTGTCCTTCTTTTCCTTCTTGCCCTTTTTCTCCTTCTTGGCGGGAGATGCGGGCGTGGGAGTGCCCTCGGCGCTGGAGGAGGCGGCGGCTGCGGCTGCAGCAGATCTTTTCTTCTCCTTCTTGTGCAGCGACTTGGCGCGATCCTCGAGCGCCTTTTCTGTTGTGCTGGTTGTCATTTTGTCGAGATGCGCTGGAATGTGGTACGGTGCAGGGTATGTATGGTGTGAAGAAGAGATAATTGCCCCCACTCTCGTAACCAACACAACTTGCACACATTCCTTCTTCTTCCTTTCTCCACCCTGAGAACGGATGGCGGGGACCAAAAAAAGCTAAATTTCCAGCAGAAAATTTCCACATTTCGCGGACAAATTTTCGGACCCTTCCCGATGACATACATGCATCGGGGCTGCACCAAATGTGTGGGATCTAATCGGCGATGGGAAATGTCAGACATGGCAAAACGTCAAGAGACGTCACTCGCTTAGGCGATCCGATCCTGGCCTTGGTTGGTATCAATCATCCCGCTGCGAGATGCTTCTTTGTCATGCCAGATGTCAACCTCAGATCTAATTGTAGCCCACAGTTGGCCCGTCTTTAGAGACTTACTTGAGCAAGATTCGAGCTTGTGCTTGCGCTGCCCTGCGTTTTTCTCCCCGCTTTGTCAAGGCTGAGTCTGTCCACCAAACATCCACTCAGCCATGCAAAAAGTTTCGAAGTGATTAAGCTTCTACCCTCTCTTCAGAACTGTGTCAGCTGGCCTGCTGCCTGTCTTTTACCCGTCCCTTCTGCGTTGAGAGTTCCATCGAAGGTGTTGGTTTCGCGATGCAGTGTGCGCTCGACGCCATTCTTGACCTGGATCCATTGAGAAGGGTTCTTTTCGTCGCGGCGACCGGTATCTCGCTGTATACGCTCTTCGATTTCGGATACACGCTCATCAGTGCTGTTGCTCTTACCATCATGCATGGTGTAGCTGCACCTTCGTCTTCCTCATCTCAACCTGGGCGGGTCAAGTCAGGATCCAAGGCAAAAGGCGGAGATAGGCTGAAGCAGCTTCGGTCGACCAAGCAGGGCGGAAAAGAGTCGGAAGGAACAGAAACAGAGACCGATGACGAGTCATCTGCTGCCTACCAGGCTCGCACCTTCCAACACCAGCAGCTTTCGCTCCGCAACATCGACTTTTTCCCATTGCTCAACCCAGCTGGCCTCACTCAGGCAACAACAGTGCATCGATTCTGGAGCTACGCTTGGCACCGATTGTTAGGTCGTCCCTTCGGCGTCTATGGTATTCTTCCGTTCACTTACGTCGCCTACCTCCTGCAAGACCTGTGGCAAGGCAAGTGGAACGATCCTAAGTGCAGACAAGTAAGACGATAAATCTGGCCTTCCTACCGCCCTGACCCCATGCGTGCGTTGGAATGTGGTCGAGCAGACTGGGCAAATGTCCTCGGCGCATTTACTGCTTCAGGTATCATTCATTCCGTCTCCGAATGCGCTGCATTGGGCGGCCGAGTTGCTGTGCCAATCACAAACATCTGGCTCAGCCGAGACCATGCGAAAGGAATGGGTCACGAGTTGAGGAACGAGCCGGCTCTGGCGTTCAGGTTGAGCCCGCTGCAGTTCGTGCCGCTGATCTCGGGCGCGGGCGAGTTCAGCTTTTTCTTCCTCAACGTGTTGCAGTTGTAGTTGAGGGTGCGGTGGGTTCGTAGCGTGATCAGTAAGGAGGTTGGATTGATTCTGGAGTGAACTTTGGATCAAAAATCATATGATATCTCTTCTATACATACATCACAGCAACACACGGCAATAATATCATTGCAATGAGTTGTGAGCATGCCGTCGACGATTTGGTATGAATTTTGTGTGCACCTTTGTGAGGCTTTTTTTTTGCTGCAGGGTCTCGGTGAAATTCACGGCCTTCTAAAGTCAACTTTTTCTTCTCAAGTCCACCTTCGCTTCTTCGCATCATCGTCCTCTCCAGCAATTCCACATTGCCAGCGTCACCATCAGGCCAAGTATGGAGACTGCAAGATCACTCTACTCAGCATCAACGGGCCTATGTGCTGACTCGGTCGAATCAGTACCCGGCTGTCCTGGCCTATTTGCCCTAGCCACGTACCAAGTAGACAAGCACGAACAGAAAGAAGCTCAATCCTCCTCCTCTTCCTCCACAGCAGCCGTACCCACACCGGACAATGACGCCGAAGACGACCCAGAAGACGCTCCACAAAGCTCAAGTCCAGCCTACACAAGACGTGGCACATGCAGTCTCTACTCGGTCTCCTCTTCCCTCGATGCCGATGGAAAAGTGGACTGCGAAAAAGAAGACATGATCGAAACGCCCGCTATTCTCGATATGAAGTGGTCTCTCACCCGCACTGGGGATGGTGTCAGAAGGAAGCTAGGTGTGGCAAATGCTAAGGGCGAGATCACACTGCATCGCCTACAACAGAGCAGCTCGGGAACAAAGCTCGAGTCGATGGGGAAGTTGGACTTCAACAACCATAACGCTCTGTGTCTAAGTCTTGACTTTTCTGATCGCAAAGGTGGCTATCCTGGCGGCTATGACGAGAGCAACCTCAATTCGGACACATCGTTGATAGTCTCACAAAGCGATGGATCACTAGCATATTTGTCAAGCCTTGAGCTCGCACTATCCTCCACCAACCCGTCTTCTGTCGAAGAAGTCACCAAGAATCTTTTCAACGCATCAATACACAAGTCAGCCGATAAAGACGAAGAAGACGACTGGGACAAAGCGTCAGAAGACGAGCGACAATCTTTTCTCCTCTCCTCCCATCTCACCCTCAACTCCGACTATCCCACTAAGCCTAACAGTCTGACAACCTGGAAAGCACACGACTTCGAAGCATGGATTGCCGCCTTCGACTGCTTCTCCCCCTCCACCGTTTGGTCTGGTGGTGACGATCTCACACTCAAAGGCTGGGATCTTCGCTCTTCCCTTTCCTCAACGAGCATCCCAGAACCAACATTTAGCTGCAGCAAACCGTTCAATGGCGGTGTAACTTCTCTCCAATCTCACCACTTACGGCAGCACATCTGGGCGGTAGGATCATACGACTCGCATCTAAGGTTGTGGGACGCTAGGATGCCGGCGAGTCCGTTGAGTGAAATAGAGGTTGGTGGAGGTGTGTGGCGGGTAAAATGGCATCCGGAGGACGCGAGGAGGTTGTTGGTTGGGTGTATGCATGATGGGTTTAAGGTGTTGAAGCTGGATGAGTTGGGGCAGGAGGGTGCAGGGGCGAGTGAACTGAGAGGGAAGGAGATGGAGGTGGTGAGGAGGTTCGATGAGCATGAGAGTTTGGCGTATGGATGTGATTGGGATCGTGGAATAGAGGACGGTGTTGGGACAAGAGTTTATAGTTGCTCTTTCTATGATACTAGACTGCACATCTGGAAGGCATAATTGCACAGCAATCTTATCTTTGCAACACACTCAAATGCTCTCAGTCAGTGAGACAATTCGAACCTTTGTAAGTTAAGATTGATAATGCTGTGCTGGTATGTGTGTATGCTAATGAATGTGTTTGTGTATATTTATGCTGGATGTGTATCGTCTCCTCTCCTCTACAGTCTGATCTCACCGAGCCTTCACTCCTCAGCAGCTCTGCCCAACTCCTCCCTCACCGCGCGATCCGCATACCAACTCCTCACCTTGGTATCATCACCAACCGAACTTAACGTCGGGCCATTCGGCCCGTTCGCCCAAGCCACCGCATTCACCTCTGTGTTCTTCACATGACCTTCCATCAACACCGCCATCCTATTCTCCCGACTCCGACTCGCGAAACCCATCTCCAACCCCGCCGCCACTCTTCTCTCTTCCTCCGTGTCTCTCTCCGCTTCATCTCCGCTCTGCTGCCTCCTTGCGTGCTCTCGTCGACTAGTGACATCCCAAAGCGCAATATTACCAGTATTGCACCCGACAGCGAGAAATCGATCATCGAAGAGCGCCATACGCGAAAAGAGCGTGTTTTGGCATTGAACTGGGTCGTACAGTGTCTGCACCTCGGACGGTGTGAGATGCGAGTCCAAAAAGGTGGACAGGGGGAGGGAGTAGATCTTTCCACCGGTGCAAGATGCGTAAAGGGAGGTGTAGGAGGAAAGGATCTGTGATACTCCATGGGCTCGTTTGAAGCTGCCCAGTCCAGTCGTGGACGATGGGGTGAGGAGGGAGAGATCGGGTGTTTCCCAGGTGGCTATGATGCTTTGTGGGTCGATCTGAGAGACTGGATCGCTAGATTGGGAGTTGCGGACGTGACGAAGATCCCAACACTTGATGATACCGTTTGCTGATCCACCGCTGAGCAATTTGTGTCCCTCGCCGTCTGGCAGGTAGGAGAGGGCTGTAACGCCGGCTGGCAAAGGCTGTTGCGCTTTCTTTCTCCCTCTTCCACCTGCCGTTGCAGTGCCATTTCGGAGTTGCTTGCGACCCTTCAATCCTACTGGAGCTCGGGGTGCGATCGAATTATGCGCAGCATTGATCGTCAACACAGGCCTCATCACCCCGTATCCGTCCTCGCTCTGCCCACTCGCACCCACTCTGGCATCCCAAATCCTCACACTCCCATCCCTCCCGGCACTAGCAAAGACCATCCCACAACCTCCATCGCCGTTCGTCGTCGGATCAAAGACAATCGTCCTCGGACTTCCATTGTGCCCTTCAAAGCTGCCCGTGCATTTCTGATACTCTGTATCCCAACTCCTAACCCCGAAATCGCTCGATCCTGACAGAATGCTGCGGTCGTCAAACCTCCATACAACCTCGAAGATCGCTGACGATGACGAAGCTTGCCATTGCGGATTGGCTGAGGGTGCTTTTGCGGTTTCATCTTGCCAAGGGAGAGTGTCGAGGAGTGTGATCCGTCCTTCATCGTCTCCAACGGCGAGCCACTGGGCAGATGGGTTGACAGAGCGAGAAGAGTAGCTGTAGGCGGCTGAGATAGGGTGTGAGAGAATGTCATCGTCGCAGCTACGGGGAATTCGGGTCATGCAAGAGGATGGTGAGACGAAGGTTTCGAGAAAGGAGGTGGTATTGATTAGGTGGCTGTATGCTGCAGATGAGGACCGGCTGCTGTGTAGAGACCGTCTGATGCGAAGGTTCTGCAAAACGTGAGGAAGAGAAAGGTGGCTGTTCCGGCCTCCTCCAAATGCAGATGATGGAGGATCGAAAGTGTGGTGTGACGAGAACCGTGATGTGGATGAGGTATATGCTGAGCGCTTCTGGCTACTCGATGTCAGGGTATGGTATCGTTTCGAAGGACTGAGAGAGGCAGGAGAAGGTCTCGCACGGAGGCGAGATGGGCTCTCTTGCACGACGCCAGCAAAGTCATCCTCGAAGCTGTCCAAGATGATGGGTCGAAGGGGTGATGATGTGGGTGGGGTCATGAGACCATGTTCCTGACGTTGCTGACTGCGTTGTTTGGCAGCTTTAAAGATACTGAACGCACGCGAAGGGGTGACGTTGCCACGTATGAGGAAGCCCTTCTGACGTTTTGTCGGTGTGGTCGGTATCGCTGCAGCTGCAGCAGCTTGTTGCTTTGTCGTAGCTGCTGTTGCAAAGGTGGATGCTTTCTTGGGACTCGCTCCCAGCCGTGGTCTCCTGGCTTGGTCCCCGGACGCAGGTGCTTCGTCACGAATACGATCTGATACGGCTCTCCTGACAGGACTTCCGATAGCGCTGAACCTCGGCCGTGTACCACTGATCCGCCCTGGCTGAAGACTCTGTCTGCCCCTCGAGCCACTTGCTCTTCCCAGCACCGAGCTGTCACTATCGCTATCGCTGTCTGTATCATCCTGAGCGTCGTTATGAAAATCAAAGTTGCAATCCGAAGCAGCCTCTTCATCCGACTGATGACCGAGAAAGAGTTGAAGTGATTTCTGTTTAGCCCACTGGTGTGGTTGGAGGATGTCGTGCCGTGACGTGCTTGCCAGCACGGATGGCGATGAGGGCGGCGAAAACATCATCCTGTACGCCGTTGGTCGATGATGATGTCCCGTCGTTGTCGTCGTTGCCGCTATGGCAGATGATGCGGTGTGACAACGAGGGTTACACGAATGACCACATTGTCTCGTCTCGCCACCAGTCTTCTGAACGCCAAAAAAGTGGCTAGACGCGCTTCTTTACACTTTACGCGTTCAACACGTCTCAATTGCGTGACGCTTAGAGTGCGAAAAGTAAAGAACACTGTGAGATCGAGCCTATAGAAAATTTCTGGCTTTTTCCGGTATTGTGGAGGTATGGCACATAAAATTTGAAAGCTGAGCGCGGACCAACTGCATTATTCGGCATCTGATTTTGTGCATCCTTTCTGCGTTTCCGCGGTGATTAGGAGATGCTTAACCTGCCGCTTGGTGGCGGCTGTACACTATCACTCAGCCTCAGCAGCACACGACATCCTTCCGATCAGCCACCAACCACCGCCAACCTCTTTTCAAGCTACCACCAATATAAGTCTGAATAGTCTGATGGTTCTAGCTCGCACTAGCCATCATACCAAAGCAATCCTCAAAACGCTTCCTCCAACTCGCAACACGCTTCTCGGCACAGGCGCTCTCGTTGGCTCCATCGCTGCTTTCTCCTCCGGCTACTTGAACCCTACCTCTTTTCAAGCCGTCGCCCACTTCACACCCACAGGCTTTTTCAACACACTGCGCTTCTTCTCCGCCACGCCCGCCACCTCGTTCAAAATGGGATCCACCGCCTCATCTCAAGCACCACCTGAATCCTTCCCCAAAGGCATGTCCAACGCGGAATGGCGTACCAAGCTCAACCCCGAGCAGTTCCGCATCTTGCGTGAAAAGGGAACTGAAATGGCCGGTACGGGTAAATATAACAAGCACTACCCCAAAGATGGTGTCTACACATGCGCAGGGTGCGACTCGCCTCTGTACAAGGCAACAACCAAATTCGATAGTGGTTGCGGCTGGCCTGCGTTCTTCGACGCTATTCCGGGCGCGATCGACAGGCACTCGGATAGGAGTTGGGGTATGGAGAGGATTGAGATCACTTGCAACAACTGCGGCGGTCATCTTGGACACGTATTCAAGGGTGAGGGATTCAACACGCCGACGAATGAACGTCACTGTGTAAACAGCGTCTCTATCAACTTTGACAAGGATGATGCCAAGATCTGACTGTTTTTCGGCTTTGGATATATAGCTGCGCCTTTGTCATAATGTAGATCTAATTTTGCCCAGTTTAGGTGTTTGTGTGTACGAATTTGTGTCATAGGAGAGTGGCTTTGGCAGTCATGCACACCGTCCCAGCTTCGTTCAGGGCCCAGAGTAAGGCTTTCTTCTTGTCTCCGCCTTCCCACGCACCTCGCAGTCGAATGCGTTGCTCGACTGTGAGAGGTGATGTTGCGCGATACTCGAACTTCTTCACTTGGCTTGAGAATGCGCGAGCAGCACAGGCCACGAGGTTGAGCAACAATGTCGCTGTGAGTGGACCATGTACTAAACAGTCTACGAACCGCCAAGTACAGAAAACGTAATCAGTTAAAGGGAGCCTGGACGGAATCTAATTTGTGGAATATGGTTGCTGAACTTACCTGGATGCCCTTCCTCATTCCTACAGTATTCTGGATCAAGGTGGATGCGGTGGGCGTTGAATGTCGCAGCAGAGTATCGGAACAGCGCTGCTCGTGTGGCATAGTAATCGAATCCAAAGTCTGACTGCTTCGCCTCAACTGTATCAAGCCCGGTTAATGAAAACACGGCTGTGTTAGCTTGCGTGCCCTTGCGGGCAACGTCATGTCCTCTGCTGCTACTTACCTTCCGAAGTATTTGGTGTCGTATCCGCCGGTGGTGGAACGTACTTACGCTGATCAGCAGGCATCTGCTTCCTATACACATGAGTCCTTCGCTCTGTCGACACAGTCCCCATGTCAGCCTTATACACCAACTTCCTGGTAACAAGCACCATCAATCCCGTCTTTGCTCCTTCCTTCGGCACAACGCTCTCCACAGAAACCTCACATTCCACCTCTTGTCCGACTCTCAGCTGTGCGCCCTGCTCGAACTCGAACGATCCACTAGCCCACATACGCTGATCTAGTCCTCCAGGTGGACCAAACCTTCTTTCTGTTCCATCAGTACCGAGAGTGCTTTCGCTAAGAAGGGGGTTGAATAAGACTAGCTCAGTGCCTAGTGGCACTGCTGCACCTGATGAGAGAGATAGTATGTCTTCGGAGCTATGCTTCTCTATGAAGCCAGGGGAAGAAGTGACGCGAGAGGAAGCATCAGAGAGCTTGGGAAGAACGAGGAGCAGCTGGCGTACTTTGTTGAGGTCGGCTGTGTCGCGCGACTTGGTTGTTTGAGACTGGATGGCTCGCGTCCATCCTTCCAGGCTTGATTTCGCAGCCTGATCCTGCTCCGGTGATGTGACGGTGTACGATAAGTAGCGTGGAGCTGCGCCGATACTGAGATGGTTTGCTTGTACGAGGGTTGGCACCAAAGCTCGAGCAAGCACTCTTGGCGTGACCAGTCGCAACATTCTGGATGAGATGCCTTTTCGACTAGGCCAGAGCATGTCGATGCTGGCCAAGGGACTGTCTAACAGTTAGTCAGGGAAGCATAGCTCGTTGTCGATGGTTGAGTGTCTCGTTCGTGCCGGCCAATGCTCCGGTTGCAAGCTTTACGAACTACGGAGAAGGCGTAAACCCCGCTCACGGCGGTGACCGAGCGCTTTTACGGGCTTTCTTCTACTGAGTGTGAGACCCTTGCGAGCAACACTCGATGAAAAAGATGAACGCCGGAAAGCAAATCTTTTGGAAGAAACGATGGCGCCATAACTAAAATTGTGAATGCCTCTGCAGCGAGAAGAAATGGAATTGGATTGGCTGGTGGTGCTGGAGTGACTGATTGTCCTGCGGATAGGTGCAGCTGATAAGTTAGCGGTAGATGACGAGCGAATGCAACACCGCACAGACTCAAGCAAACACTCAGGGTCTGCCCGGCAAGAAGAAAGTTGTCGAAAGTCTATCAATTCCAAAAGTTCTTGTCGAGCTCAATCGCCTCGCTTTCCTTTCATCAACACCACCACATCTCTTCTCAAGAATCACGAACACGCACACAAGATGGCTACCAACATCACCTTCCATCCCGGTCATGTCTCCTACGAAGAGCGAGCCGACCTTCTCAACCAGCAAGGTCTCACAATCTGGCTCACTGGTCTCTCTGCCTCGGGCAAGTCGACCATCGCAACCGCTCTCGAACAGCACCTTCTCTCTCTCCACAAGTCTGCCTACCGTCTCGATGGCGACAACATCCGTTTCGGCCTGAACAAGGACCTCGGTTTCTCTCCCAGGGATCGCGAGGAGAATATTCGTCGTATCTCGGAAGTTTCGCTTCTCTTCGCCTCCTCCACCACTATCACCATCACTTCGTTCATCTCGCCGTACAAGGCTGACCGTGAGATCGCAAGGAAGCTGCACGAGGCTCACGTCCCCAAATTGCCTTTCGTTGAGGTCTTTGTCGATGCTAGCATCGAGACTTGCGAGAGCAGAGATCCTAAGGGTCTGTACAAGAAGGCGAAGGCTGGAGAGATCAAGGAGTTCACCGGTATCTCGGCACCATACGAGAAGCCAGAGAATGCAGAGATCCACATTGATGCCGACAAGACTTCGATCGAGGATTCTGTTCGCATCATTACCGAGTACTTGATCAACAAGGGCTACCTTAAGCTCTAAGCTGTGTCTGTAGATGACAATGTATAGATCACAAGGCAGTGTCCCGCGTCAATTGCGACAGCCATACTGTCTTATCGGTCATGCATCTCATCAATTTGATGCTGTGCGGCCTCGCTACAATAGAATCTGATAATGATCTCAAACCGGTACCTTGTCTGTGTAAATGCGTGTATATGTAGTGACAAGGGAAGGAACCGTCCAGCAATCCGAGTTCGATGCCATGTGCGCAGAGATGACACTCTACGGCTTGCGATCAGCATGAGAGCAGCATGGTTCAGGGCATTCAGCACCGAATAGCGTTGACGAAGGCAAGTAAGAAACTGACCTGAAGAGGAAGAAGTTCTAACCCTAGCCCAAAAAACATGCAAAAAAGAACTGTAGCACCTAGGATTCCCACGTGGTCTCCCACCGCAGTACTGACTAGGCGATACATAGATGGCCAACGGTGGCAAGGCGTTCTTCTTCTTCTTGCCTACATTGATTTCCTTTTCGCTGAGTTCACCATCCTCAAGCGGTGACCTAGTCTCATTGGCACCAAGCCTGTTTCATTTCAGCATGCATTATTAATATACCATTGCATACGTGGAGCAACTACTGCACTAATAGGATCGTGTTCCGCCCACAGGTCCATGAGATGAGCCCCTGACATGATCTGGTAGTACTAAAGTTTGGGCTTTAATGCGTGTAAGTATACATGTGCTTCTCAACTACTGATGACTCCGCTTGCTTCGTTCGGCCTGATTGTAACTCCTGAAGTCAGCAAGCTCTGCAGCATCTTGTCATTCCTTTCTCGACCATTGTTCAACAGCTGAGCTACATGCGACAGCACTTCGGATGACCCTAGCTCAATCTTGTCCTCCACCAGCGGATCCGCTCTTGCAGGTCCACGATTGAGAACCAGTACGGGCTTCTTCTGATCCACCGCCTGCTTGGCTAAATGGAAGGCCGTGTAGGTCGCCAGACTTGTCCGAGCAAGACCGCGTTGGCGTTGTCGATCAAATCATACGAGTGATCTCGCAATTTGTCTGACACCGACTCTCCAAAAAAGATGACGGCCGGTTTCAGTACACCGCCGCAGTTCGGACAAGCGGGGTAGTTGAACGTGCTGTAATTGACGTTGTGAAGCTCCATGTTACGTTATTACGTGCGCAAGCTGTATGCGCGGTGTAATGGTGTAACTAGATGGTTTGCAGGAAGGAAGGAGAGATCTAAGGAGAAGCTAGTTTAAGTACTAGCTTCCGTACAAGCAAAGATTTGCACGATGATATCTCTCGTGCGGTTAGTATTCGCACGATGAGAGTACCCAGGAGTGACACTCCACATATCCATCTGGATTCGTCTTACCGGGCCTGCACTGACCCTGGGCATACGTGGAGGCGCAATAAGCAGAAAGGGCGAGATCAGTGGGGACGTAAGCTTCTGGTCGATCTCGACGAGATCGGTCAGGTCAAGCCCATCCGATGGTTCTCGCCGTTCGCACTGCGAGAAGGAGATACGGATGCACCAGGAGCCAAACGGCCTGACAAGATAGGAGGGACGGCCGTAGTAGGCTCGTCACCGTCGCCGGTAGCGAAGGGAGGCATACGGGATGAGGTATGCAAGGGAGGGTCCCGACACTCGGATGAAGTAGACGACACCCCTCTGCGACGATGAAGCCGCAGGCCTGGCCGGCGGACATGGCAGAGGTAGAGGTTCGCTCTCCCTGGAGGAGTAGGCGAGTACATATAGTTGCACTTCTCTGCGAGGGATGGGGCTGGGCTTCATCCACTCTACATCTTACTATACACTACACTTATCTTATCTTATCTGGCTATAAGCGCAGTATCACAGTCTTTTCCTTAGTATCGTCTCCAGTTGCGATCGCAGGCATTGCAACTCCTTCGTGTGTGTGTTGTATCGCCGCTTCTAGAAGTTGTCTACACCTCAATCGACGCTACGGCAAGTACCATCATACAACTGTCTGCATTACGAGCGCTCGTGCAAGGACAGGCATAGTCATATCACATATCAACTCAAGTATCCAAGGACTCTGAACGTGTCTCGCTACCTCTGAACGGAGTGTTCACAGCGGTTAGTCGAAACCGGCCAGAAGTCAGTCTTCCAGCATACCTCACTGAGATCTGCCAGAAGGAGAAGGAGCTCACTCGATAGATTTCACCGAAATCGGTCGGAACAAGCTCAACCAGCAGATTTGGAGTTTCAAGCGCGACCCCTGACAGCCATCACTTTGTCGAGGAACCATTTGATGGCACACGTGTGTGAGTGTCAGTGGGGGTCAAAGGTCTGAGGGCAGACCAAATGGGGGGAAGGTGAGACGAGAACTTCATTACTCCAAGGAGATAGATGACAAAGGTAACGATCAAACATGATAATGAGAGGTGACGCAAGCCAATGGTGGAGGAATCGGGACAGGTCGATCTGATCAGGGATTCAGGAGGACCGATCTGACGTGAGATCGGGAGCAACGCGGCCCCGCCCATTGTCATGGTAGATCATTAGCTAGGGGTCCCACCTTTGGGAAGTGCCACTCAGATGTATATATACAAGACAGAGAGCACTAGGCTCTCGCCGCATTTGTTTTAGTCAATTGAGTATATTTGTTTCTGCCTAAAAGTAGTAGTGACATCGTACTCGGACTCTCCCCGATCACCAGTTATCGGGACCGAAACTTCTTTACTTATATCATCAAGGTCGAGGAAGTGGGTCCTAATTCTCCAGAGGACTGTAGGACGCGTGTCAAATAGTGCTGCATGCGACATGGCGTGCACATCTGAGCTGGACTACGGTTGAAGATACGTCGGAAAATTTCCGGGGTTTGTCCAGAATGCCGACAGGGCGAAGCTCGTGAAAGCATACGCCACTTATTCACAAGCTGACTCAGGCACGTGAATTGCATGAAGGCTGACATGGCAACGGCTCAGAAGCTCTGCAGGAGAGACACTCGACTCACCTAAGGCTGCTCGATGTTCTCAGAGATGATGTGAAGATATATATACTCATGTTTGTAGTCTTAGTTCACTTGAACATGATCAGCATTGCAGTTGCTACACTACTGTACGAAGGGAGCCTGATCGTGGCCCCAGCAAAGCGGTGCCTCTATTTTCAACTACTACCTCGCCTAACGATGATCAGACTCAGAATCAGGGCGGAGTGTGAACAAAGTAATGTGTGCAGAACACCCTCGTCTGTTTGACAGGGTCAGATGGCAGATGGCAGTGACATATCACAATTGCACACAAAGGGAAAAAAGCTGTGGGAAAGACACGTTCGTGTGGCTTTTTGTGTGTGCAGACGTTGCGCAGAAATTGACAAGCGAGACTTTCCCGTCCTCATCCCGTTGCAAGTCGAAGGGGTAACTTGACTCGACCTGGAAAGATAACAACGCAGCAGCATAAGCAAGCTCACATGGGAATCAAGGCAAGGGTAGTCGAGACTCCGACTGACAAGCTGCTGCACTGCAGAGCTCTGACTCGCCCCGGCTAAGCGCCCGCGACCCAAGTCTCTTTTCCGCTGAGACTACCCTGTATGCTGTGATCTACATACATATAAAACTGCGACGTACCGACTGGCGAATCAGGGTTGTCTCCCCTCTTCAGTGCCTGATCCTACATACCCGACCACCCACTTTCCTTTTCGTGAACCACTAAGTCAACATGAAGGTCTTCGCATCGTTGCTTTTGCTCGCCCTTGCAGCCGTCGTGGCTGTCCATGCCAATGTCCAGCCCACCCCTGCTCCTCGCATTGAGAAGAGGCAGTCTTGTGAGTAGCCCCCTTACGTCCAAGCTATCTTGATCCTATACATACCGACATCAATTCTGACCCATCTTTACTGATCTCAAATCATCTCCGCAATAGTCGACCCCTACAACCTCTCGCAGTACACCGACCAGGGCGCGATCTCTTCGCTTTCTGCCTACATCAACTCGCAGTTCGGCGGTCTCGAATCCATGTCGCTTGGACCTGACATGTCTTCCTACCTTGCTTCGCAGCGCAGCCAGGCTTACTCGTACCTCTCTCTCGCTTCTTCCATCATTGCCAACGGTGGTGCTAGCAATACGAACCTCGGCTCCATTCTTGGCTCGCTCACCGCCACTCAGACCGCTGGCGCTGGCAGCGCTCCCGGAAGTGGCAGTGGCAACGGTAGCGGTGGATCGGCTGCTTCGGCTGCTTCAGCAACCAGCTCCAGGGCTCCCAACGCTGCTGTGGGTGCTTCGGCACAGATGTCGAGTGTGATGGCTGGCATCGTCGTTTGTACTTTCATCACTGCTTTGGCTGGTGCTTTCGCTCTCTAAATTTTCCTTCAGGCTGTACATATTAGCAGCCCAGTACGAATGAACCCGCTTGGCCGACCTCTAGATGGCCTTGTCAGCTCATCGGCCTGGCTAATGAACCTTCACGACCACGATACACCACGTCATTGAAAACGCACAATACCTTCACCATAAATGCAACCCGTGGCCTGATTACACTGATTTTTGTTGATTGAAAGGGTCTTGAAGGCAACCCTGTGTCGATCATTATCAGTGCAAATGAGACAGAGAGCAGATATAGTCTCAGTGCGAGTTGTCGATAACGTTGCGTCAAGGCTGTGACATGCCTCGGATTTCGGAAGTGTGTGAGGTGAGAGCAACGGCCGATTATTTTTTGATTTGAAAGCCTCCACAAATTTTCGTGATCTTCAGACGTTCTTCCTGACCCTCCAACAACGACACCTCCTCCTCGATCCACTTCAGAAAGACCGAATCGAGCATCAAAAAGCTCCAACGGCACCTCAGACAGACCAAAAACCAAATCGTAAAGGTACCAATGGCAGCACCACTACTTCGTAGAGGAGCTGCTTCAGCTTCGGGGTCTCTTCGAAGCATGATTGCTCGAACCGCATCTAACTCGAACAGAGCATCCTTAAGGCAACTTTCGACTTTGCTCAAAAGAACGCCCCAGCCAGCCTCCCAGCTTTACCTTGCTTCTGTCCAAGTCTCAAGGAATCACTTTGCAAGCGGCCCTCGAAGCTTCAGCTCGACAAGCTGCACACAAGCGGAAGGATCCGGCCGCACAACCGTCAAAGATCCCGAACCGCAAACCGGCCTGTACTACCATCCCACCCAGATCAGTATCGCTCGCGAACCCAACAAGCCAGCGGAAACCATCGAAGGATGGGCAATCTCCTTCCTCCCTGATCCCTCCTCCTCAGAAGATGCCACCATCGCCTACGTCCTGCCCACCAACACTTCTTCCTCACAGGATTCTGAACCAGCGGACTTCGTCCGTGCCAACCCAGACAGAATACGCATCAACCCTGCCGGATGGAAAATCATGCACGACGTACTGAAGAACGAAGTGGTGCCTAATGACGATCTTTTGAAGTTCGAAGCATCTACAAGGGAGAGTGGGTGGGCGCATCTGACCGATCTCAGACACCCTCTGATGCCAGGCAGGATTGCAACACCGGAAAACATCATCGCTTCGGTAGCATTTACGGAGGGACAGCTGAATGTGAAGAGCTATGAGGAAAACAAGTCATACAGGCTGGTGACTGGGTATGAAGGGCCGATTCAGATGGCAGATAACTGGATTGAGAAGTTGAGGAAACGATTCGAGTCGCTTTGAGAAGCTCAAGGTAGATGAGGTTTCGACGTCAGCATGGTTGCGGTGGTATTCTTCGCCAAGTACAATAATGGAGACATGCCGAACTTGGCGATCAAATGTCCAATGCCTGTCCGCAGTCAAAGCAACGAAGTTGACTTTATGGAAACGATCGCTCTCATTCCTATCTGCCATCAACAATGGATCAAGATCATTGCATCAGCCGCCCACGGCGCCTATTGAAAAAATGATTGTGCATCCCCGACCAGTGGCCGTGGAGTTTGATCTATCCTGTGTCTCCACCGAAAGGGTTGGACGACCTAACGCTACGACATCTTTGAACGGATGGCATTGGGATAAGGACGGCGTCGCCAATATCACATGGACGTTCCTGTGCCTCAAGAGGTCTCTACCATATGGGGTGAGCTCGTGACGTCAAGAGGGCGTAAACGCGATCGGTGAGGCTTCAAGTTGGAATTCCGCAGCGTTGTCGGTGGTGACAAGTTGACACGGAACGGAGGCTTAGCGTGAAGCATCAGGTCACACTCACTGCGCACATCTCGGTCTCTTCCTGTCAGAAGCTTGTCTTTACGTTTCAGTATCTGAAGTAAAGGTCAGCGACGACAACGATCTCGCTCAAGGTAATGAAGGCGGAAGGGTGACGATAAAGTTGCTGGCAGAGTGTATAAGAGCGGAATTCCATTGCGGTGGTAACCTCACTTTTATTACTTTTATTTCTCCGCATCAACGCTCGACTCTACCCCGCATTCCTTGCGTGTTCGTGTTGTAGGGCCCAATGGATGATGCTGAAACATGACAGGGCACCTATGTCGGATATCGGATAGCCGGTATGCCAATGCCATTCACGATAGTCGACCCGGGCAAACATAGTGCATATCCAAGTGAGCGAAGGTGGCAATTATGTGAGATCCAACTAGAGCCCACATGCTTTCACTGTTCGAAAGTTAGACACATCAAGCGCAAGCGGGCGCGATAGTAGTCACAGGGTTCGAGCTCGTACATTCATAGCGAGCACAGGCTAAGGAAGCATGTGAATGTGCGAAGTGCGAACTGATTTCCCGTGCTTCGTTCATGCTCGACACCGCTTTTGCGCCAGTCGAATAATTTATTCTCTTCTCCGTTATTGTTGCGGTGGTCACCATCGGCTAGAAAAGCAACGCACATCCTCGGCCTATGCATTGCACTAATGTGTAGTCACACGCCGACCGGTCAAATTGCTGCCAGGCCGAGTAGCAAGCTGACCCTGAAAGACTTTGCCCCTATCCTCGCCTACGCTGCGGAAGCGATGCAGCATCGATACATGGTCCGTCCGAGGTCTCCCCCTTGCAATCGGCTGAGCAGACTTTTTTGGCTAGATCGCTTATAAACGACCACCGTCTCAGTGTCGCTCTCCGCTGTCGTTGTCTGTCCAGTGATTTCTCCTCCGCCTTCGTCGCCACCATCTCGACTCAACAAGCGCACTCTTCCCTGCTCTGCACTGCAACACGATTCTTTCCTGCTGTTTCTCGCACTTAAGCAGACTTTGATGCTCATCCACTGAATCAACTTTCGCGCTTGCCCTCCGAGCACCCCTAGCACTTCGAAGTGCTCTTGAAGCCAAGCCACGATGCCTGCCTTCCCCACCTTCAGCGCCGTCAGCTCGACTGCCAAGCACATCGAGCTACGATCCGACAATGTCTACGTCCAACGCGTGGTCAGCACAGTCAACGCCGTTCTCGATCGTACGGGGCTGGCATTGCCCTTGCTGACCCTCACCTTCCTCTTCCTCGTTATCAAGTATCACAATCGAACCATTTTCGCCAAGCCGCCACGAAAGGAACTCTATTACCCACCTGCATTGCCCCTCATCGGTCATACGCTCGAAGTGATGAAGAACACCGAATTCATCCTTGACTGGTCATTGGACATGGCCCGCAGGCATCCCATCGGATTCTCCGCCTCCATCCTTGGCACTGGTACCGGCCAGATGCACGTCATCCACCGACCAGAGTATATTGAGTACGTCCAAAAGACCAACTTTGAAAACTTTGAAAAGGGCATCGAATTCAAGAAGCGCTTTGCAGACTTGCTCGGTCAGAACGGCATCTTCAACTCGGACGGTCACGTATGGAAGGCACAGCGCAAGATGGCTTCTCACATCTTTTCGGTGTATCAGTTTCGCAACTGGGTTCAGACGGTAGTTCATCGCGAGCTTGACAGCGTCATCGGCATTTTTGACGCCATTTCCGAGGCCAAGTCGCATGCCAATCCCGGCACATTGCTGCTTCCTGACCTCTTTTTCCGGTACACCCTTTCGTCTTTCGGCAAGATGGCGTTTGGATCTGACATTCACTGTCTCACACCTGATCCCCAGTGCCTCCACGAAGAGGTCGAGTTCTCGAGCGCTTTCGATTTTGTGCAGGTGGTGATAGAAAAGCGCTTCCGCATGCCTTTCTGGCAGGTCGTCGAGCGATTCTCTTACGAGGGTAAAAAGAATACAGAGATGGTCAAGAAGATCAACGACTTCTCCACGAAGATCATCGACGGACGTCTTCGAGACCGAGCTGCTGGCATTGAGAGGGAGAAGAAGTCTTCGGATGGCAAAGACGGCAAGGATCTGCTCGATCTCTTTATGGATGTCACCACCGACCGCGAGGATCTAATCTCGGTGGTGCTCAACTTTATCATCGCTGGACGTGACACTACCGCTCAGGGCCTGTCGTGGCTCTTTTACGAGCTCATGAAGCAGCCTCAGTATGTCGAAGAAATCCGTCAAGAGATTCGCAGCGTTCTGCATGGTACAGATGGCAATGTTCTCAAGCTCAACTATGACAACGCCAAGGACCTTGTCTTCACCCAAGCTTGCTTCAACGAGACGCTTCGTCTGCACCCACCGGTGCCAAAGAATGGAAAGCGAGCCATCAAGGACGACGTTGTCGTCCCTCAAGGTCCCACTGCTGCTGGTCTTCCACCTATCAGGGTCTACGCCGGCGAATTGCTGTCGTGGTCCGACTGGGTCATTGCTCGGAACCCTGAAGTTTGGGGTCCGGATTGCTGTGAGTTCAATCCCCATCGCTTCATTGAAACGAGCAAGGCAGCGGACGGTACCGCGACCAAGAGCTTAAAGAACTTTGGTCAGTGGAAGTTCCACGTTTTCAATGGTGGGCCTCGTCTCTGTCTCGGTATGGCTCTGGCCAATTATGAGGCGCTCAGCATGATTGCAGCAGTGATCGATAGGTACGACTTTGGTTGGGGAACCAAGGAGCAGGGTCAGAAGGCGGATTGGCCGTTGAAGTACATGACTTCGGTGACGCATCCTTGTCAGATGTACACAGCTACTGTTGTGCGCAGGGAGGGGTCCTAGTTCCAAGCTCAGAATCGGTTTCCCGTATGTTGTATGTTCTAGCGAAATGTATCCTCTTCTTTCTTCATATTTGATATCGGCGTAATAATGCCGTGAGGTTTGTTCGGTCGGCAGATCGGCTTAGACGCCGGGTAAACCGATCTCGACGTTTGTATTGCCGTGAGCTGCTTTTTTTTTTTTTCGCGTTCCTAGCCTCTGGAATGCGCCTTCACCACCATAGAGTACTTTTTGAATGTGATTTCGGAAACACTGAGGGTCATGATGTGCCAATAATATATATATATAAAATAACGAGGTCGCCGAGAACACCGACGCAAGCATTGCTTTCTGTCTGCGGAGCATTAACGCCAAGTCTCTCGGTGACCGAATTCACCGATGCTCTCATGAGCCGCGCATCAAACTTTCAATTCAAAAAAATAAAAATAAAAAATAAAAAATGAAGAGGCTGAGAAATTGAGGGGAAAAAAAGGAACGTTAAATTGCCTAACTCGAGTGAGTCGCTTGCGAGCTCCTGGCCGTGGCCGTAAGGGATGGAGAAGAAGGAAGAGAGGAGAGTGAGCGAGATGGCTCAAAGCGTCGCGATGAAATGGAGTGTTGCGCGTTGGTCATGTACCCCTTCGCCCACCATTGAAAAATGCGCATGTATTTATTTGCACGATAAACGTTTCGCGCCGAAATTACACCGATTTGAGATAGGTGTTCCCGTTCCTTCCGGTCTGTTCCCACATGATGACGAAGCTCGTTATTTGGCCTGTACTGCGTAGGGATCGGTTGGCGGGGCGTTGTAAATGAGTGAATGCGAAGGGACAGGTCGGGCTCGGTGTTTTGTTCGTAGATGGCCACGATTGGAAGGGGTCTTGTTCACATGACAAGGTTGCGAAGTCCGCCTAGAAGCGGCGATGTTGGCCGATGATAAATCCTACAAGGGCTTGTCAGGTTCGTCAACAAGGTTGCCCTGCTCTTTATTGCTGTAGCACACAATTTACCACCTCCCCCTTCCACCATCTCGTTGGGATATAACCACCGCGACTCGACCGCTCCCAACTTGCTCGATTCTCCCACCCCCAAGTCCTTACTTTATCAAAAGGCTACATCAAGCGGCTGCACATGATGATGCTTGCTCACCGAGCAGCCCGAGCATCACTGCTCGCTACTCGCAGAACACCACTTTTACTCACCTCTTGCGCACGAACACTTCACGCAACTCCATCACAGCTCAAATCTTCACTCGACCCATCATCATCCTCCACCACTCCCACACCACCGCCTTTCGCCCCAGCTCCCACCTCTTCGTCTCCCAAAAAGAATTTGGGGAAAGAGGAAGGAACCATAGCATCCGTCTTTGCCTCGCTATCCGGTGGAATACTTGAAGATGCACTCCCCGATCGATTTTCCCAACTCAAGCAATCCCTCATCTCCTCGCCCCAACATGTCGAACACTTGAAGAGTACTTGGAAGAGCGTGCTCTCCTCACTCTCTGCCAAGGTCGCTGAAACAGAAAGGCTCGGAGGAGGGTGTATTCCCGAGATCACCTATCCTTCTGGTTCCTCTTCCGTTGGCCCACTCGAAAGCTGGACAGACAAAGCCACCTTCCAGGCGATCAAAGACCGAGGTGTAGCAGTCATCCGTAACGTCATCCCCTCTCGCCAAGCTTTACAGTGGGAGGAAGATATCAAGTCCTACGCAAAGCAAAATGGAGCAAAAGGCTTCCCAGCATCCAATCCTCAAGTCTACGAACTCTACTGGACCCCCGCACAGCTCGCTGCTAGATCGCATCCTAACCTTCTCACCACTTCTCAACGGTTTCTTTCGTTGTTCCGCAAACCTTCCACTCCCACCTCAACCTGTACGGGTGTTGAGACAGCATGCTCACTCACCAACCCGCTCACATACGTCGATCGACTGCGCATCCGTCAGCCAGGAGATGCGCAGTTCGCACTGGGAGCACACATCGATGGAGGCGGTGTTGAGCGATGGGAATGTTCAAACTTTCGCGGGTTATGGTCAAACATCCTCCAAGATGGTTCCAACTGGTCCTCCCACGATCCATGGTCACTAGGCGAGGGAGGAGAAAGAATGACAGCAAGGACGGACATGTACGATGGTCCAGGTCAATGCGGAGTTTTCCGCCCTCTTCAAGGCTGGCTTTCTCTCTCACATACCCGTGCTGGAGAAGGAACCCTTCGCGTACTCCCCTTCCTCCGAGAAAGTACCGCATACATCATCCTCCGACCTTTCTTCACACACCTCAAACCCGCATCCTCCTTCTCCAGCCCTTCACAATTCTTGGATGCGTCAAATTGGGTTTTCGACGGCACATCGCGGAAATTCCCAGGCTGCAGTCTAGGACACAACATCGAACTCAGCCCGGAAACGCACCCTCACCTGGAGCTGGAGAAGACAATGGTCTCCATCCCAGATGTAAGACCAGGGGATATGGTTTTGTGGCACTGCGACGCGGCTCATAGCGTGGAGAAGAAACACGGTGGGGTGGGGGATAGCAGCGTTTTGTATATTCCGGCTATTCCGACTACAAAGGTGAATTGGGAATATGTGATGGAGCAGAAAAAGTGTTTTGATGAGGGAAGACCGCCACCTGATTTTCCTGGAGGTAGTGGGGAGAGTGGGTTTAAGAGGAGAGGGACCGAGGAGATGGTGAACGGCGGATTGGCGAGGACAAGTATGGGTTTGGAGAGGTTTGATCTGAGGATGGCAGAGAATGAGGAGGAGAGGAGGTTGTTGGAGTGGTGCAACGCGAATATGTAGTCACACATCACAATGAAATGGTGTTCAAATGCCACATGTGTGGCTCAGAGCTTCTTGCGATGTGTGGTTGAGATTGTGCAAAGTGAAAGGCTAAGGTACATGCACAAGAGAGTAATACAACGTCAGCTATGTGTTGGTGGAGTGTCTCTAACGAGTCAAATCATGCAAAGACTTATCATACACATTCGGCATATGACAACTCAACATATTCCTCGAAAACACCATTTGACCAAAAACATTCTTCAGCGCCGCGTCATCCTCTTCATTCACCCTAAACAATCTTTGCTTCTTTTCCCCTCTTTCCCCTTCCTCTCCTGGTTCCTGTAAGAGATCATCACCCTCCGTCAGCGCGTAGAGAACTTTTCCAGGTGGAAACAAATGCGTATTCCCCATGCTCGCCTCTAGCGTTTTCCTCAATACCAAAAATTCTTCTTCCACCTTCTCTCTCTCACTACCCGAATCGATTCTTCCAGACTGATACTCGAACGCACGCTTCATAAGTGCGTTCATCGTTCCATCTCCATGGTGATCTTGTTTGTCTTGGTAACAGAGCCAAGCAATGCCATTGCGGATATCCTGAATCGACCCTAGACTGAGGCGGCAGACGAGGTCGTAGGAATAGGTGTAACTCGTGATGATCGAAGAGACCTTCCTGCCGAGAGAGGAGGAAGTGACGCAAGGGACGGCGAAACAGTACGCGTGGAGACGTCGTCCAGCAGGCAACCCCGAAGCCGTCGTGGTCAACCCAGTAGTAGGATCCGCCCACATCATCGCCAATACCGACGCAACACCCGCTCCGAGTGAATGGCCGGTAACGTCGATTGAGTATCCCGGATTATCCGCGAGCGCGGCAGCAACAGAACGGTGAACCGATCGACCAGGTGCACCGATCTCGTGTGCGGTAATGTACATCCCCTCGTGGCACAGGTCTTGTGCTGCTTCCTCTACGAATCTCCCGTTCCCGTTCACATTTGCCCCGTTGGTAGCGGCGGCAGCCTTAGCTTGGATGTTAGGGAGCACTTCTTCATCGAACACGAACGGAACTGATTCGCACGTAAGATCAGCGGCAAGATCACCAACGGAAAGAGTTCCGCGGAGAACAAGCATGATCGTTTGACGCGGGTGATCCGTAACAACGTAGAATCGAGGTTTGCTGGGACGCGCTTTGCCCACACCAGGCCTGTGGATGGGACGCGTGGTGGACAGTCCCCTGACGGAGGAATGGTCGTCTTCGTACGACCCGGAGATGGCAGCGCCGCGTTCAAGGTTAGCTGAATGGTGGAAGAGATCCTCATCATGGGTTCCGGAAATGACATCCCAGAGGTTGTAGGACGAGGCGTGAGTTCTACCATTTCTAGTTGTAGCCGCGGGTGCAGCTGGCTGCTGATCATGGGAAGTAGCAGAAGTAGGAGTTGTGCCATCATCTTCATCCTCCAACTCCATCTGCGCCGCAGCCTCGAGGAACTCAGCTTGATCTTTGCGCATGAACTCATCTTCAGCGCTGAAGATGACCCCACCGACTCCATCCGTTCCAGCACTACCCGGTCGGGTATGATCGGTATCATGAGCAGACGCAATCAGCTCCCCAATCGAAGTCTGACTTCCAGAAGGCATAGAGTTGAGCCAGTACAGCGCTAAACCCCCGTACACGCCTAGAACCAATTTGGAGTATCGCTGCAAGTTATGCACTGCCTCAGCGTCGGACAGCGGTCGAGCGGGCTCATCGGAGAGGGTAGAACCGGGCAGACGAGTGGAGGAACCATCTTTATGACCGATCTCAGCACCAATGACATTACCCGAGTACTCTCCGGAAATAGACTGGTTCGAGGTAATACGAACGTCATTTTGACTGTACGCTTCGACACCGGTGTCGGTGTGTCTGCTGCTTTGCTGAGAATTCGAACGGGTGACGTTGAGGGAAGCGGAAGTGATTCGGACGTGGTGTGTCTGTTTGAGCGCTTCAACTTCTTCCTTGAGTTTGTGGGTGTCGATTTCGAGGAGTCCGGCGAGCATCTTCTTTTCGTAGTAGCTGCGAGCAACGAGTTGAATCGAGACCCAAGTGGAGAGTGCTTTCACAACGCCTACGATGGAGTAAGCTGGAATGCCGCCAGGGGGAAGAGAGTCATCTTGAGCGTTCCATTCGCGTTTGACGAGTTTAGTGAACTCCGAAAGACTGCGAAGGACTTCAGAGCCGAGCGCACGTCGAACACCTTCTACACCTGAGCCTGCTGCACCGAGACCTACGCTCGTAACCGCACTGGTCAGATCGATGCCTCCCACAGCGACTAACGAGATGGCATCAAAGAAGCTGGCAATTCCGGAATGAGCAGCTCGCGCGATGCTCGGATTACCAGACGTGTCACCAGGGGCAGTACCCGTCAGTGCGCCGTCAGCCAACAGCGCAGGCACAGCGACCAGACCTTGCGTCACGCGCTTGGCCACATTCAGACCGAAAGCAGTGGCAGTTCTAGCAAAATTGAAGTAGGCAGAAGTACCAGCATTGGCGGCACCCAACGCGGAAACAGAGTGTCCGAGAACACCTTGCCAGTTAACAGTAGGGCCTTGGGTGGCAACCACACCAGCGTCTCCGGCGACAGCTTCGTTAGCAGGCTCGTAGACGGCAAGAGCGTCGTCATTGTCCGCTTCGGAATCGGGGATAGAGAGTGCGGCTTCGGAGAGAGATTGGGCTTCGGTGCGCTCTTCTTCTACTTCGTGGGCTTCTTCGGGTGAAAGAGGCTGTGGGTCGGAATGAGGGGTAGAGTCGGGAACGAGAGAGGTGGTGGCAATCTCTTCTATGGTGTGAGAGACGTCTTCTGCTGCAGATGGAGGCGAGGATGGGGTGATAGTGGTGGCAGGATCCGTAGTGGGTGCTGAATCACCGCCTTCGTCGACAAAGGATCCTGGCGGAAGTCCGCTCATCTTCAGAATCTCTATAATGAGTGAGAAAGCTAGAGATGGATGATGATTCTCATCAGCGAAGGGGTTGTACGACGGACAAGTCTTTGTACACTTTCAGAAAGGACAGGAAGAAAAGGGTCTTGTACCGTCGGCGACGAGCGTGAATGGGGTGGAAGGATCTGCGGACTCAACATCGAACAGCAAAAAAGAGCGAGGGAAAGGCGAAAGGCGAGAGACAGGAACACCAGTTCAGAAGCATGCAGGGTCTTACGCAAAGAAACAGCGATGGCTCTGTACGACTCTGCTGTTTTTGGCGCAGAAAAGCAACAGAGAAGAGACTCTCACGCGCGACTTTTTCAACACCATCCCAACATCAACACTATTTTTTGCTTATCCTTCTTCTTGACGTGTGGCAAATCTGTCAATCAGCACTCGCGTGACAGAGACTCTCTCTTGCACACCGCTCAGCAGATGCAGCCAATGTGAAAGCTCACACGCAGCCTCTCATTCTGCACACAATCCTGCGCAAATTTAATCGCACGACTTCACAAGCAAGAAGGAGGTTGAGAGGTGCTTTGTTTTGCGGGCAGGACACCTCACACGACACTGCAGTGAGAAGAATGGAGTGAGATTAATCAACTCATCCAAGCCCAGAAAGCATCAACAACATCCTCCAACTCCCCCTGCACCCTCTTCACAGCCTCCTCGTACTTCTCACCCTCCTTGATCTGCCCAAGCACCTCAGTGTAAATCTTGACCTTAGGCTCCGTCCCGGAAGGCCTAACAATGACCCTTACATCACCCAGCATGATCTCTTCCCTCTCCCTCTTCGCCTCCTTATTCACATGACTATGGGGAACATAGAACCTCAGAACATCATTCTTAGGAATACTGAGATCCCCTGCTTCCGCCTTCTTCTCATCGTACGCAGGACGAGACTTGAGATCGTCCACCAAACTAAACCCGTACAACCCTACGCTGCTCTTTCCACCTTCGAGATCAGCTCTGAGCTTTGTCATGACATCGGTACCCTCCATCGTCGGACTGAGCTTGATGATTTTCTGCATCGTCACGGATAGTCCGACCAAGCGGTGGAGCTCCTCGAGACGGTCCCACAGCGTCTTGCCCTCCCGCGCGAGATCGAATGCCATTGAGACAATTAAGAGGTAAGAAGAGAGTCCGTCCTTGTCCCAAACGGAAGAAGCAGCCATGTATCCGAGCGCTTCTTCGTATCCAAACCCGAACGAACCTTTGCCTTCACGTGCTTCGATAGCACGTGCTACATTACCGAGCCATTTGAAACCGGTGAGCGTTTCAACATGGTTTCCTCCCCAGTGACCTGACAAACGCGCCAGTAGACGGGAGGAAACGATAGTAGAGAGGGTCCAAACACCTGCTTTGCCGGCATTAGCCTTAGCAGCTCTTCGAAGGATCTCATCACCAAGTAACGCACCCAGCTGGTCACCGGTGAGAGCTCGCAGAATGCCGTTAGAGTCACGAGCAGAAACAGCGAGACGGTCCGCATCGGGATCGTTAACGATGGCCAAGCCCGTCTTGTGTTGTTCGGAAAGCTTGTGGACGAGTTCAAGCGTTGACAGTTCTTCAGGGTTCGGGAAATCGAGCGTGGGGAATGCTCCATTTGGTTCCCTCTGTTCAGGTGAAATCCAGAAGTTGACATTTTCCGTCAAGCCTACAACGTCTCTCGACAAACGCTCGATCGAGGGCGCACCAACACCGTGCAAGGGACTGTAGGCGATGCTGATTGGCGCCTCCTTCCCGTGCACGGGCGTTGAAGAGAAAGTGTTGAGCCCCTGAACGTCCTTGATGTAGCTTGTGAGCATCTCGTGTCCAAACTCTTTCACGATGCCATGTTGTTTGATTTCCATAAGATCGGCGAGTGTGGGAGACTCCGTCTGTTCAGAAATCTTGAGAATCTCTTCTGCGATCAACCCGTCGACAGGAGTATTGATCTGAGTTCCGGCGGGACCGTACACCTTGTACCCGTTGTACTCCTTTGGGTTGTGGGAGGCAGTTACGACGATACCTCCAGCAAGACCCAGTCTCTTGACTGCATAGCCGCACATCGGTGTAGGTGTAGGAGTTGGGTATATATGCGAAGGGATACCGCGGAAGGCAAAGTGTTGGGCGGAAGCATAGGCGAATTCTTTGCTGCCGAATCGACCGTCGAATGCGATAGCGACTCCCTTTGTGGTTGCTTTGTCTTTGTCGCTCTTCAAAAGGTATTCTGCTAGACCAGCGGTTGTTTCTAGCACAGTGAGCATCTACATTTGTAAAAGGGGCGGTTGTCAGTTTGTAAGTTCGGTAGATTGGATGGAGTGAGGGAGAAATGGGACTTACGTTCATCTTACTAGGTCCTACACCCATAACACCTCGCAATCCGGCAGTGCCGAATTCGAGTCGACCGTTGAAGCTAGACTGAAGCTCTTTCGTGTTGTTGCTCTCGATAAGGGTGGAGAGTTGCTGCTTGGTGGCCGGATCAGGGTCCTTTTCGAGCCAAGCTTTGGCTTGGGTGAGGAGATCGGATGACATGGCGAGCGTTCTTTTCGGCGCTAATACAGTAGTCAGGTTGAAGATTGTGGGGAAGGGAAGAGATATGTGGGGGTAGCAAGGTGTCGACTACTTGTACCGACGAAGCAGGAAAGACGGATGTTACTCTTCGACTCCACCTCTTGGTTGTATGTGCTCAAGCCAACCGCTTTGGCCGGATGTTCGGACATGTCGAAAAAGCCTGACTACTTCTCGGAGATGGCCGACAAATGTTAGACCGTAAAAAATTTGATCACATGTGATAATGAAGGATATAACACTCCGTACAATTTTTGCCCCACGACGAAGATTCGGCGGTTTCACCGAGACCTAACCGGTGCATTCACTCGACCTGCATGAACACCATCCCCACTTTGTTGGTTGAAGTCGATCCCGAGGCTTATCTTCGAGTCTTTTGTGCGGATATGCGTGAGGAGCCCACTTACCCGTCGAGCTCGTCAGCCTGAACAGCGACTGAAACGACCTGTTCCAAGCCGAACATTGACGTTTCGGCAATAGCAAGACCGAGCACAAGGGAGCATAGAAAGTGTGGAGACTTCCAAGATTGTCAAACTCAAGCCTTCATGAGGTGATCGAGCACCGACGTATGACCTGATCATCGAGCTTACACCATAGAAAACAGCCGCAAGGGTGTCAGTACAATGCCGAAACCCTCTTTGACGCCAATTGCTAAGGTAAAGATTCAGAGAACAATAGCAACCGAGGGGAACCCAGAACGAGGGTCGGTTTCCTAATCGGATGAAGTCACTTCTTCTCTTGCTGACAGCTCGTAGTCAGGACAGCTTTGTCTCTCCTCTTAAGGAAGCACTCTTCGAAGACCTATTGCATCTTGCTTTCCGACCACCACCAACCACGCCGTTCACAATGACCACCGAAACAAGCATCCACCAAAGGCGCTCCAATTCCACCGCCTCCTCCTCTGCCTCCCATTGCATCTTTACCGATCACCCCCCGCGCTCTCACTCATTGGATATCTCAATCTCGAGCGGTGGAGGCAACAAAGTCATTGGAGCGTGCTCCAGCTGTCGTCGCTCGAAAGTCAAATGTGAACATGATGGAACCGCTCCTTGCAAGCGATGCAAGAATGGTGGGTATGAATGCACTTTCAAGCCTCGAGAGATGGGGAGTGCATTATTGCAGGATGAATGGAGGATTCAAACGGATGAGACATTGAGTAAGATAGTGGGCGCTATTGATGCGTTAGTTCAGCATCAGCAGGAAGCGGGCGAGGAGGATAGTGGGATGGGGAGGAAAAGAAAGGCCAAGGTAGAGATTGATGACGGAGCAAGCAGATATGCACAAGCTTCAAGTAGGAACGGTATGGGTTCAATCAAGGATGTAACAGGAACGGTAGGGGGTTATCCTGCTTCGGTTGGCAGCCATCACCTGCCTTCAACGTCGACAAGTCGATACCAGCTAGCCACGGGTTCGACAGCAATGACCCCGCAACTCGAAGCATACCTGAGAAGCACTTTTAAGCGCCCTTCACTGGCATTTGGCATGGACCAAGCTGGACCCATTCTCAACGATCCTCGCACAACTCACTTGCAATCATCAGCAGCAACTCTCGATCCATTCGCCCTACCGCCTCAAGCGGAGTCAAGCACAAGAAGCGTCGACAGCAGCAACCCGATTCGAGCAACTCTCAAAGTCAGAGGCTCCCTCCCACTTCCCTCAATCGCCACAATCGCCAACAACCACCTTCCCCTAGGTTCCCCTCTCTCCCTCCGTCCAAGCCAATATCGATTTCCAGGCCCAACTCTCGGCAGCGCCGACCCACGACTGGACGCTATCCGTCTCGGTCTCCTCCCCTCCCACACCGCCCGCTCCCTCTTCTCATCCTACGCTAAACACATCGAACCATTCTCCTTCTGCTTCCCCGATTTTCCCTCCACCTCCAACCTCACCCCTGTCCTTCTCTCCTCCATCACCACCGTTTCCTCCCTCCTCTCTACTTCCCACCAGCTCCGTTCCCTCCATCTGCGACTTCGCACCGACTTCCTCGACCGAACACACCCCTACGCTCCTCTCTCCCCCTCGGACGAGTTCAACCCCGAATCAGGCATCGGAACAGAAGAAGTCATCGGAGCGTGCATATTTTCCACCTACGATCCCTCACCGCATGGTCGGCAAATCGCTCGAGCCGCACGCTGGTGGAGTGAGAAATACAGCTACGAATCGGGTCCACACGCTGGTCTCACCGTCGGAGAAATGGTCGCTATTCTACCGCCTGTTCGAAACGTCAACATTCAAGATCGTGTACGTGTTTGGCTCAGCGCTTTCATCGCCGAATTGCACCAGTGCGAGATTCACGGACGAGAGGCGATCATGGAAGCGGTCAGTCCTTGTTCCTACGCCAAATCTCTACAATTGGATGCGAATGGGGGCGCGGGGACGAAACAAGATGCGTGTCTTGTGTTTTACGCTAGGATCGCATATCTGGTTGGTAAAGCAAGGGAGACGAGCGGTGGTGGGGCAGAGGGGTTGTTGGAGTTGGCGAGACAGGTAACGAAGAGTTGGTGTGAAACGAGAGCCTTATTGGGCACAGAAGTGGAAAGGGGGAGGGATACTTACGATAACACCTTGGATCTACACTATACGTTGGCTAAGGCTTCGATCTATATTCGCACACACAACGCTCTCTCTTCCGCGGGGACCGGAGAGGCAGCAGCAGAAGTTGTGGCTTGCTCGCAAGCTTGCAAAAGTGCCTGCCTGGATAGTATCAGGCTGCTGATGAGGGAGAAAGCTGGGTTCCTGGGAAACTTAGCAGCGCTACCGGTGATATATCATTATTGGATAGTGGGTTGTGTGATATTTTTGTTGCAATTGTGCAGTCCGGAAAGAATGTTTTACAGATTGGGATTAATGTTGAACGGTGAGATAGATGAGGTTTTGCGGTTGGTGGGGTTGTTCATGGAGCAGTATGTGTCGGAGCTGGATGGGTGTAGTACGAGAATCGTAGTAGAAGAGGGGGAGGAGGAGGAGGTGATGAAGCATCCAGTTATGGAAGCTGCCTTGGCGGTCGGAGAGATGCTGGCGAGTGTTCAAGCTACTATCTGATATGAACACAGTACCCTATTCTCATATCAAGTCATTATCTTATCGATTGCGATACACCGTCTGATCAAAAGTAAAGCAACAAGAGTGCATTCTCGAGAGAGCTATAGACGGGGTATGTGGATACAGAATGAATCGTAGTTTCCTTAGTTAATGTACCGATTTACAACAGGACTATCATTACTGCTAGGAGACTTCTTGTGACCATGAAGTCCATACAATTTCTCCATCTCCTCCTGAGCTCTCTCAATCCCCTTGAAGTACCTAACCGTCCTAACCCTCAATTCGCTCGTAGCATCCTCATCCGAGACCAGCAGTGCATTAGGATGCAACTGAATGCACGAGACCGTATTCATATGGTTTACTCCCTCCTCGACACACTTCGCCAACGCATGCGCCTTGTGCTGTCCAACAATAATCACCAAAATCTCGCTCGCATCCATCACAGTCTGTACCCCAACGGTCAACGCCATCCTTGGCACCTTCAATGGATCGTTGTCGAAGAATCTTGAGTTGTCCAACACCGTGTCATATGCAAGCGTCTTAATCCTGGTACGAGAAGCGAGGGAGGAACCGGGTTCATTGAAAGCAATGTGACCATCGGAACCTACACCGGCCAAGAAAAGATCGATGCCTCCAACGGCTTGGATTTTCGCTTCGTAGTCGTTACACTCCGCAACCAAGTCTGGTGCATTGCCGTCAAGAATGTGGACGTTCTGGGGTTGGATGTCGATGTGGGAGAAAAAGTTGTTCCACATGAAAGAATGGTAGGATTCAGGGTGAGATTTGGGAAGAGAGACGTATTCGTCCATGTTGAAGGTGATCACGTTTTTGAATGACAGGCGACCTTCTCGGTGGATCTGGATGAGAGTTTTGTAGGTGTCGAGAGGGGAAGAGCCGGTTGGGCAACCGAGGACAAAGGGTCGATCGGAGTGCTCGAAGTGGGTGTTGATCCGTTTGGCTACGTATTCGGCGATCTGCAAAGACACGGCAAAGAAGGTGAGATGAGGTTAGTATGCGCTTACTCGTGACGAGTAGGAGATCGGATGTGATAGAAAGGTAGACGTACGTATTTGCCAACCGCAGCTTTGTCGTCTCGAATGATGTATCGCATCTTTGCTTGTTGCTATTGTTGGTAGCTACCGCTGCTCTGGTTTCGTTTTGGACAATGGTGGGTGCCAAAGAAAGATCACATCTCAAGCCATCGTCACATGTATCTAGCTCAGCCCATCACCACACACACTGAGCTCAAAGTCGAAGGCCGGACCGACCGCTTGATCTGAGCCCACAAATCAACCTTGATCACTCTGACCACACTCGGCATCGACTTCTGGAGAAGTGGCTTGCCGAGGCCGGGACAACGGTATCGCCTACCGAAGGGGAAGACATTGGGCAGAGCTTGACAGCTTTCTGCGGAGGCATAAGGTTATCAGCTCGGCGGTGGTCGGCCCGATAGCAGCGAAGAAAAGTTGACCGTCGGAGGGCTTTCGGAGTGGGATTTGCGATCCGCCGAAAACAGCGAGACTTGTTATGTAGGCGGTGATCACGACGCTTTTGAAATCAAAAAGGGCAAGTCAGCTGAACGGTCGCACACTGATACCGCGTTGGTGTGTTGCATCTCCTCTCCTTCTCAAACCAACCAACCATCACTCGACTCATCGCATCCCCTTCCTCCTCCTCCTCTTCTACATTATCCTCTCTCTCTCCCTCTCCCTTTTCTGCATCTCGATTTCGCCGGCCACTTTACGATCTGATTGCTGTATTCGACCGAGCATACTCTCATTCACCACCCTCGCTCACCTCGGTCCCCCTCGGCTTGTCTCTCCTTTGACCCCCTTTCTCGAGCAAGCAAAGATAGTCGATCGGTCCTCGACTTTCCGGTCCGACTATCACGCACACACTCTGCATCTCGCTGTCGACGCCGATTTGCTTGGCCTCTTTCTCTTTGCTTTGTCGATCCTTTCCAACACACACACACACACACACAACAACACTTGGTGGTACGGTGCAACTTGCTTCCTTTCCTTCACCTTGCTACCGTCGCCCCCTCGTGTGAGAGCCCCACGCGAGACTCTCGTTCTATCTGTGGATCGACGTGCACCATATCAAGTGGTCACATCTCGACTTCTTCACCTCCTGTGCCGCCCCAACATTCAAGGCTCGACCAACTTTCTCTTCATCAACACGAAGCACAGCCTTTGCCTCGTCCCAACTCTAGTAGTTTCTCGACGCAGCTGTTGATCGTGTTTGCATCGTTGAGGTGACCAGCCCCTGCATCTATCATTACATCGCATCATGGAAGTAGGACCATCAACACCATTCCTCTCCTCCTCGTTGGCATCGGAGCCATCGCGCTCAGGAGACGTCGTTCTCTGCGTCGATGCTGGAGGAACCAAAACTCTTGCTGTCGCCGCATCCATCGATTCGAAACAAAAATTCACAGGTCAAGCAGGTTGCGGCAATTGTGCCACGCTCGGTCTTGAAGCAGCTTCCCAGGTCATCCTTCGCGCTGTGAGGGATGCTTTGATATCCGCCGGGTTCGGAACTTTCTTTGATCTCATCGAAGCAGGTCAAGTCGAAGGTATTACTACTCCTCTTTCCCTTTCCGATAACGATTCTTCCTCTGCAGATGGTGAGGGGGATAGCGTTGATTCCCCTTCCACTCGACCTTCACCAGCAATGGGGCGCGATGTACGACAACCAAGAGTAAGGGCGATCTGGATTGGAAGTGCAGGTCTTTCATCCAGTGCAGTGATTGGAAATTATCGACAGCACTTATCGCAGGTGTTGGAAGAGTATCATTTGGTGGAGGATTCAACACCGATTTGGATCACCAATGATGCGGTTTTGTTGTCAGCACCGATGCTGAGGGATGAAGGGACACAAAGTTGTGTTTGTTTAATTGCGGGGACTGGTAGTGCTGGATTCGCGTTCCAGCGTACACACCCCTCCTCTACTTCTACCCCGGCTGTGGGGAGCAGTAACGAGAATGAAGATTTGCCAGGGTTGACAACTGTTAGTAAGACCGGTGGATGGGGCTATCTTTTAGGAGACAGAGGTAGTGGCTGGTCAATAGGTCTTTCCACCATCCAGCTCATGTTGACTCGGGAAGAAGAGAGGCAATTCCAACCGTTACCGCTGACAGACTTTGAATCAGCGGTGTTGCAAGCACTGGGAGTGTCGACACCGATCGAACTCATCTCCGCCGCTTATCGAGATCGAGTTTGCGCTACAGGTGGCAACTTTTTCCATGCTGAAGATGCACGCAAACGATGGCTAGCAGAGACGACTAGAGTTGTGTTTGAATATGCGTTCAACCCCAAATCCAAAACAGGAGGAGATCTCGCGACACAATTATTACATCAGGCGGTGGGGGAATGCATCGAATCGATAACTAAGCTTTGCAGTCCAAGAGATAGGATCAAGCCAGGAAAGAGTACGTTGGTGTTAGGTGGTGGCTTGTGGAGCAATAGCAAGTTTTTAGAGTTGTTGGTGGAGTTATGGGGGAAGCAAGACGGGAGGGAGGCGTGGAAGAATATTCATGTGGTAAAAAGTCCCGCTCATGAGGCTGTTAGTTATTTGCAGCAGCGGTTTTTGCGGGGCGAAACACAATAGTGACTGGCACTACCAATCAATGGACTTTTCCCTCTTTGCCGATCCTCTTTGGTCGTCTGTGTTGACTGTGCCAGTATCGGGGTGTGATGGGCTGCCTCAGCGATTTTACAGATCAACGGTCAGAGACGTTGCGGGTCGAGTGGGGTCCTGATTTCGCTTTTGGTGACGGTTGTCAGTCGGATTTTGGATAACGTTGCTTCTCTTTTAGGTAGATGGGAATGGGTTCTATTGGAGGCTTCTACGTGACAAGCCAAGGGTCTATAGGACAATGATGCAGAGTGACAAAAGCGAAGCATATTTATGATACAATGTGAACTTCGAGCCAGCTCTCCGTAGAAGCTGAGCTCGATCCAAGTGACGATAACGAGGTAATAATGCTGGAAATCAATCCTCCTTCACCAGAACGTGAAAATGCGCAAGTGCAGGAACAGACTGCAAACTAGGCGGGTTAGCAAAGAAAGCCACTTCCCTCCTCTTCCCTTCCCGGTGTGTTACATACGCAGTCTATATGCGCGTTGCAACGGTGTAACTGAAGTGGATTGCAGTAAGGAGGAGATCTAGATGGAAGCTAGCTTAAGTTACTAGTTTCCGTACAAGCAAAGATTTGCCAGATAGGTATCGAACTTTCTTGTGCGACGTGTATTGGCACGAGAAGATTTCGATCGGGCATTCTCGTGGGGCTAATATTCGCACGAGAGAGTACCCGGGCGTGACACAGTGCCTCTCAATAAACTTGACCAACTCACCGCATGCTCCTCTTAACACCTTTCCTACTTTCTCCTCTTCTTCTTTGCCCTCTAACAATAGATCTGGCATGTTTCTCTTATGATCTTCCACAGTCGGCACTTTCAATCCTTTGGTCGCGCCAAGGGTCCCGCACAGCCCACACTTAGCTACAATTCCCCAAATCTTCTCCTTTACCGCACTCTCCTCCGCTTCGACCAAATCGGGGTGGATGATCGGCAGATAGCTCCAAACGACCCAATGTGTCACTCCTTTGGGAACAGAGTATGGCCAGCCGTTGAGCAAAATCTGACACTCGAGCCATGGCTCGAAATGACTGTGTAAACATCTCACTTCCTTTTCGCTTTTGCCTGCTGTTGGGAGGGGCGAGAGAAGAGGTATCTAGCGGTAAATCTCTCAGCAAGGAGGAATGAATCGGTAGAGCCGTAGGTGTTGCGGATATCGTCCATCCAAGCGAAATACTCTCGGAGTTCATCGGGATGACGGGCTAGGTGTTGGAGTATACCGGTCGAGACTATGCGGAGGACGTCTGGCCATGTGAATAGTGGGTTCCGTTCTGCCTTGGATGAGAGACCCGGAGATGAGGAGGCGGCTGTAGAGGAGGAATGAGGCAGGTACGGGTCAGAGGAGAGCGTTGCGGCTAGCTCGCCTTCACGTGTCCCTCGAAGCAGGAGGGGGGCATGGGGGGAGGAAGAGGAAGTGAAGGAGGAGTGAAAGGTGGTCGAGGCGAAGGTTGATGATGATGCTAGCATCTTCAGTGACCTTTGGGGTTAGGGTTATGTGGGGGTGAGAGCTGGTGTTCATGGTGATGTGGAAGGTCAAGCGTGTTCGGGGCTGTAAGGGTCTATTATGGTTCTATGGAGGTGATGGTGGTAACCCGAATCCCAACGTCAATAGCAGGATCAGTGTGATAGTCAAAGGTGTGACTGCGATGAGATTGACTGCGGAAAGCCCATACCCCTCTACACGTCAAACAGCGAGGACGGCTGATAAGCACACATTGTCCCCTGCGCAGTCACTTACTTCGTGCTCACAGTATCACAGCCCACTTCACCACCTCTTGCTCATACACCCTGTAACGTAAGTCTTGAAGTCGCATCGGACGCTCGATAAGATGACAACAGTCAAAGACTGACACGTTCCCTTATCCAACTCCGTCTCACCGTGGGTTCGAATTACAGCGCAAGCTGTCTCTCAATGCTTTCTGACACATGAGATTTCGTCGCCCGGCACATCACTCCACCTGTCAGCCAGCACATACCTCACAGCTCGCCGCAAACCCCCCGCTCCATCATGGCAGGATTATCGACCGCTCGGCATGACAAAGAATGAGACTGCAAGACGAGGTGTCCAATTCCGCGCCGCCGCTTCTTGCAGCCAAAATCAGAATTGCGCACAAAAGCGTGTTGGCGTGTCGGTGAGATCGGTCCGACACCGACCAACCGACCGACCGACGAAAGAGCTTTCTCGGCTTGTTTCACCGATGCTCCCTCTGCGCGCCAGAGATATGCTTGCTCCCCAACGGCAACGGCAACCTTCTCCCCGCACACGTTCGAACCCTTGCTCGGCTTTGCAATGATACAAGCGAGGGTCAGGCCTCCACTCTGTATCAGTTGCAACATGCTCTGGTCTCAACTGTGATTGTGAGCCGGAGAAAGCTCCGGTGAGTGGGTGTTGGGTCGGGCTGTTTCCCGGTCATACCTCATATGTGTCATAGCTCGTGTGGAATAAAACTATCTCACCTCCCTTCTACGAGTTGGATCGACCACCCTTCACATCCAACACCACGGAGAGAGATAGCAAAAATGCCAACATCAACGGCACCCCCTAGATCGACGCCGCAGGAGGTGCTACGATTCACAAACTGTCTCGCTTTACAACCGGACGGAACACTTCCCTCTGACCCTACCACCTACTCCTTACACGTGGACCCGGCTTCTGGGCACATAATCGATGGTCAATCTGCATTTTTCGATTCCAAAACAGCCTTCACTTCTACTATCGACTTGGAAGGGGATTATCTGGTACCGGGATTCATCGATGTTCAGATCAACGGAGGCTACGGGATTGACTTTTCAGAGTTCAGCGAGGGTCAAGAAGAAAAATATCTGGCAGGGCTGGATGAGTTTGCGAAGAGGATCCTAGAAACGGGTGTGACGAGTTTCGTACCAACGATCATTACGCAGCATAGTGAGAAGTATAGACAGGTAAGCACGCCGCTCCCCTTCTTCTTAACAGTTTTGTTGAAAGTTTTCACTACTGATCAAAGCACTACGTTGTGATAACAGATTCTGCCTTTGCTAGCACCTCGAAGCAGACCCAACCAAGCAAACTCGTTGGGATACCATTGCGAAGGACCTTTCCTTTCGCCGCATAAGAAAGGTGCACATTGTTCATCGCTCATTCGTACCGCACCGAATTCGATTGTTGATCTCGAAGAAGTATACGGTTCAGGCAAAGCAGGACTAGACATGCCTTACCCAGCAGTAAAATTGCTCACCCTTGCACCTGAAGTCGAAGGCGTTCTCCCCGCCATCCCCTCCCTAGTCGAGCGGGGTGTGACAGTATCAATAGGTCACACAGCAAGCGACATCGACACCGCGCTAGCAGCCAAAGAAGCAGGTGCACGTTTCATAACCCACTTATTCAACGCTATGGGTTCATTCAATCACCGAGATCCCGGTGTAATCGGCCTTTTGGGTGATTCCGAAACAGACCTCACCTCACCCACCATCTCTCCCAGTATCGGTTCATTGGAGCAGAGAAAACTGAGACCATTCTACGGTCTGATCGCAGACGGCCACCACTCGCACCCCTGTTCCGTCCGTATGTCCTACTCCGCCCATCCTTCAGGTTGCGTCTTGGTCTCGGACGCAATGCCTTGGATGGACCCTTCCAAGCCCGACGGAGTCTACCCTTGGCGTGACAACCAAAATGTGGTCAAGACAGGAAACAAAGTCACACTCGAAAACACAGATACTCTGGCGGGAAGCGTTGTTCCCATTTCTGACTGCGTTACTAACTTGGCCAAGTATGCTAGTATTCCATTGCACACTGCTGCGTATTGCGCGAGTAGTACTCCTGCGTTGATGCTCGGGTTGAAGGAGAGAAAAGGCTTTTTGGGAGCGGGTGGAGATGCGGATTTGGTGAGGTTAGATAGGGTCACGGGCGAAGTTAAGGAGACTTGGGTGGCGGGGAGATTGGTTTGGTCTCCAAAGTCTCACACCGCCGTGTCATCATAGATTCGCGTTGCAATATCACACTTCATCTCACAGCACAGAAAGCAAGCGAGAGAGAGAGAGAGAGAGAGAGAGAGAGAGAGAGAGAAGATTGACTAGATTTTCAAAACTCCAAACAAAACGAATGAGATTAAAGCAGAAACAATAGCGATTCTATACGAGAAAAGCTCTAACGGGTATGAACCGCCACCGTCCTAGAAAACCAGAACTGATGGCTTAGTTGAAGTGAAGATCATCATAACCACCGTACTTAGCCTGAACCAGATCGTACCAGTAGTTGGTCCTCGCTTTCCAAGGCCCACTAGTAGCAGCCTTAGGCAACTCGCTCTTTGCCTTCTTAACGTAAGTCGAGTTCAAGTTCAACAAAGGTCCCTCTTCCAACTGGTCCCTGTTGGTCGGGCTGGGAACGACCATAGACTTGTGATACTTGTCCATGTGCTTGATCAACCTCACGACATACTGGGCAGTGCAGTCAGACCCCAATGTCCATGAAGCATTTGTGTATCCGATGGACAAAAAGTAGTTGGGCAATCCCTCGAGCATGCATCCCTTCCAAACGAACCTCCCGTTTGCATGAACAGGCTTCTTGTCAACCGTGGTGGTAATGTGACCACCGATTTGGAGCTTAAGACCAGTGGCGGTGACGATGAGGTCACAAGGGATACGTTCGCCGTTCTTCAGGATGATCTCGTTGGAAGTAACAGTGTCGATGTGACCGGTGGCGATATGGGCTTTACCCTGGCGGAGAGTTGTGTAAAAGTCGCCATCGGGGCAAATGCAGAGACGCTGGTCCCAAGGGTTGTAGCTGGGTTTGAAGTGAGGGTCCAGAGGAATGTCTTTGGGAAGCTGGCCCTTGGTGAGCTTGCCGAGAATGGCCTTAGCGACACCAGGGAAAGCGCGGAAGATGTGGTAAGAAGCGTAGATACGAGCGATGTTCTTCTGACGGATCAAGAAAGCTGCTGCCCTACGCGGAAGGATAGCACGGATAATTTTGGCAATGGGATCGTGCTTCTCCAGCGACAAGATGTAAGTGGGAGAACGCTGAACAAGCGTAACCTCCTTAGTCACCTCAGCCATTGAGGGTATCAGAGTAATAGCAGTGGCGCCCGAGCCGATAACCGCCACCCTCTTACCCCTATAATCGTCTTCCGTCACATCCCAGAACTGCGGGTGAACAACCTTACCCTTAAAGTTCTGAATGCCGGGAATATCAGCCTTGAGCGCAGCATCATAGTCGTAGTAACCGGTGCAAATGTAGAAGTAGCGCGAGCGGTAGTGCTTCTGCTCTCCGTTCTGGTCTACAGTAACAAACCAGCATCGCTCCTCGGTCGACCAATCAGCGTTGGTGACCTTGGTACGGAAACGAATGTTCTCGGTGATACCATTCTCATCCGCAACCTTTTTGAGGTAAGCAATGATCTCTCTACCTTCGGCAATGTCAGGGCCGGTCCACTCTTTGAAGGCGTAACCGAAAGTGTGCAAGTCCGAGTCAGATCGGATACCGGGGTATTTGAAAAGATCCCAGGTACCACCGAGGTTGTCACGGCCTTCGAGGATGAGATACTTCTTGTCGGGAAGTTCGTCTTTCAGACGGTAGGCGGCGTTGATACCAGAGATACCGGCACCGACGATGAGGACATCGAGAACCTCGGAGTTGTTGTAGTTGATCGAGCCCATACTTGTTGTGAACAGCGGCGATATGTGTGATGGTAAGTGAGGAGGGAAAGATGGAGATGGGCGGGGTAGAAGAAAAGGAAACAAAGGTCGGAGAAGGCTTTGATATATGCACCTGTTGGCTGACAGGCGAGCGGCTCACAGACGCATCTGCTCAGCGTGAATGTGTCGAGTGACGCGCGTGATCCTTCTCGAACCAGAAGGGCATGTGAGAAGGGCCTCTCTTGTTCTCGTTCGACGTTGCACACGCTCACGGAGCGAGCCCAAGAAGAGAGTACAGTTGTCTTGCATTAGCGGCATCCTGGCCAAGGAAACAAACAATTGATCCTGAACTCGGTGAAGTCATTCGGCAGCGTTTGGCGGTGAGCGGTGGTTCAATCTCGAGTCTCAAAAATGCGCAAGGTGGCTGACCCAAATGGAAACCGACAACCAAAGCGTGAATGCGGAGAGGAGAAGCCGATCCCAATTTCACCTGCGCGCACTTCTTCGGCCACTCAATCTTAGAGAGGATCTGCAGTCTATCAGAGGTTACCACCTCGTTCAAGGCTTGTGTTCAGACGCTGCTCTTTGGCCTCTCCATCACTAGCCAGCACCTGTTTCTTTGTGGCATGTTACTCGTCTTTCTAAGAAGAAGGAACCGACGTTGAAGCAAGCCAGTATTGCAAAGAAGCTCGACAAGCTGAGATGTCAAGCGGTTCCAGAGGTGCGGGTTGTTGATGTGGGGTAAGCAACGCCAATCAACCTTCCAACCGTCCTGAGCTTGTGTGCGATATCATTGTTTGCCGTTGATAGACGTGGCGTAATTCAAGCTTTTTTGGAATGCCAAAAGAAAAGTCACCGCTCTGACACCCCAAGTGGAGAAACAGCGCGGCGTTGGGTTTCCGTGTGAAAGAGCAAAATCCTCTTCGCCGCGGTTTAGTACTAAATTCAGTTCGAATTTCATTTGGCGCCTCTTTCGGCCGGCAGTTTTCTTCTCTCTTCCTTTTTTTTTTTTTTTTTTCTTTTTTTTTTTTTTTTTTTTTTTTTTTTTTTTTCGGTTACCGCTCATCCTTGGACGTCACCACCAACGTTACGGCTTGACACTTCTGCTTCTCCGCGTTCAAACTATCATAGAAGCCTTCGACGGCTGGACACTGAGGCACACCCGACGAGACCCTGATTTTGCGGTTCCTCACTCATTGAAGAGCTGAATGTTCGGTACGCTTCAATGCGAGAGTTACCGCTCAGTGAGAGCTTGGTTGGCGGCAACATGTATTGATGTGGTGGAAAGGACTGTGATAATAGATAGTGATTGACATCTCGGCTGAGACTACCGACGGATAAACTCATCCACTTGTATGATGTATGCGATGTATGTTGAGGCGAAGAACGCCTCCCCCACCAAACCTTTGCGGCTGTCACATTATCGAACGCCTACGACACCTCCTTCTTCACGCTCGTACTCCAAACCTCACCAACGCTAGCCGTATAATCATTCAGATCCCAATCCAGATCTGCAACAAAGCCATCCACGCTTTCCTTCTTCTCCCCCTCCTCCCTTTGCACAATCTCCAACCTTGACGGCCCCCTACTCAAAGCTACAGGAGCGCCCTTTCTCACCCCCTCTCTAATCTCAAAGCTATAACTCCCACTTGGCGAGACCTCACTGACACAAGATTCCCTCTGCGCATCCGCCTCCGTCCTCAGCGTACTACTACTGAAATGAGATCTTAACTCTCTCACCCTGGGCGGAACTGCTAGTTCAAACACCCCTTTTTCCCCTTCTGGAGTTGCCCAACTGACGCGTTTGTGATTGTCAGAGATACCTTCAGTCTCGATACAGATCCCTCCGTCACTATTGCGTGTTTTACGGAGGGCAGAACGGAATGAGTTACCAGCAGAACTCAAAGGACGTCGAAGAGTGCCAGTGCTGGCTCGATCGCGAATGAGAAGGTGTGTGCCTGAACGAGTCATCTCGATATCTCGCTCGCGAGCTGTTGCTGGTCGTTTAGGGGCAGGTTTTGAACTGCGGGTGCTTTCAGGCGAGACTGTGGAGAGGATAGAGTTGCGACTGGTTGAAGGTGATGTACGAGGTCGTGGAGGAGGAGGGGTGGAGTCAACAAAGTGTCCCATTTCATCCGGAACTCTCACAATAGAGTTACGGAATTGAGTGGAAACGGTAGAAGGTGGCTCTTGAACTTCTGCGATAGAGTCTAGCGATCGTTGATGGTGTAACGCTCGAGTTGGGATGGTTACGCTCAGGTAGTGAGCTGCATCTGCCTGCGACAGCTGAGTTTTGGGCTGAGAAGGATTGAAGAGGTTGCTTACAGCCCTGTCATATGGTCCTTCTGACTCCCGCACCCCCAAAACTTCCTTCCCGCGGGAACCTTCTTTGCGTACAGCTTCGTGCTTTCGATCTTGGTTGAAAGGAAGCATATTCTCCATAGCTCTATCGAATGGACCAGCATTACTGTTCGAGCTTGGATGCATGAGCAAAACCTCTTTCGATTCCCCTCTAACACCTCCTCCCATCTTTTCTTCTTTTCTGTTGGCGAAATGTCTCAACCCATCGCAAGAGCCCAATCGCTGAGACCTACTCCTCTGTCTCCTCTTTTTCGGGCTCTCCTTACGGCAGTGAACCGAGAGCTTTTGGCGATACCGCTTGAAGAACCACAACAAACCGACAAACACTACGAAGAAAACGGTGACAGCAGCGATCGTGGCTACGGTGCGATGCGATATGTGGTTGCGCTGGTCGGTGGATCTGTTTGAAGCCGGAGCGAAGGGGACGACGGGAAGAGAAGGGGGAGGAGAGGCAGGGGAAGTGTCGTTATTCGTGGTCCTGTCACTAGCGGCTGCAGGTGCATCTGGCTGAGAAGTGTCTGGCTGAAGAGTATTGGCAGGAGGAGCTGCAGAGATCGCACCAGAAGTATCAGGAGCGGGAGGTAGAGCAACAGAGTGATCGTGAGCAGGGATGGCACCTGAAGTAGGCGGAGCTGCTGGGAGTGGTGCGGGGCGACCATCGGGGTTCGGGGCAACGGAGTCTGCAGATGCATCGTCACGCTTCACCAAAGACCTCAAGAAACTCTTGGATGGTGTGTCATGCTTGATAGATCGCTTCTGAAGACGGAACTTAGGCGGTGGCAGTTTGGCGAGGCGGACTTCGTCATATGCGCCGTATTTGTGTCGTTGCTCGGCAAGGATTTGCCTACGGGAAGGCTTGGAGGCGTCTTGGATCGGCATGATGTAGTTGCACGTCGTTACTGACGAACAAAAAACTGCTGTTCGACTCCTACCAGAGCAAGGTCGATATCATCTGACGGAAGAGAGTGTGGACAATTCCATTCGTCTGATGCCCAGCACAGAAGAGCACAGAAGTTGGAGGCAGAAGAGTGTGATGGTGGCTGAGACCAACGAGGGCCTAGTTGGAAACGAAGAGACCCGACCCTTCCACCCGACAGCAGCAACACTGCCTCAAAAATCATATGGCTGTGTTAGCGTGATTGCGATAACCGTATCGCTGCAACGAGTGGGTCGTAGGAGCTGGTGAACGCATTTGCCCACACAAAAGCTGGATAGTGAACTGTGGGTAAGGCCGTGCACTTGTGCGGCTTGCTTGGAAGATGTCATCTCAGAGGGCGTGCACGGTGGCTTATGTGCCATGTTGCGGGGCCGGCCCCGTTTCATTCGACAGAGAGAGGCGGTGTCGGTGCTCCCATGAGTTGGTGGCAGTCGAAAAACTAGTGTGTGAGACCATGGCAAGCTCGCACCCACTTTCATCTCGAAAACATTCTCACGATGGTCGATCGAGCCTGAGCACAGGTATCACGATCTTACCACACAAAACGCTGCTCAAAAGATCAACACCAGCAGTCGCACACAAGCATTTAGGATGCAGCAATGAACATCATTATCAAACGACGTTAAAGTGGACTACTACCAATCGAACCCCCGTCATCCTAAGCAAGGGTCTTGTTGAAGAAATCAGCCAAACGCTGATACACATCCTGGAAATTCTTCAGGTTGCCCTCATCCTTCAAATCGGCCCTAGCGGCAGCCCAACCGTGGTGGCTATCGGGGTACAACTTATAAACACTATCCTTTGCAATATCCTTCTTCTGTACCTCAGCTTCAAACTTCTCCATATCCTCCTTAGGCTCATCCTTACTGGGGAAGTTAGCGATCGGTACCGTCAACTTCTTTGCATCCTCAGCATCCACCATCGCGGGATGAACCTGAGCCACAGCATTGAACTTAGTTCCCTCTCCACCAGCCAGCACAGACATCTTACCACCCCAGCAGAAACCCATCAAACCCAACTTCTGTGCTCCGTCCTTCTTGAGCGCATCGGCAACAGCTTCGACTTCAGGCTTGCGAGCGGAGAAATCACCGGTGGACTTGAAGAAGTCTTGGAACTTTTGCTTCTTCTCTTCGGTCTTGGGAGGGTAGTCTTCCTGAGCGATAGGCTTGCCTCGGAAGAAATCGGGCATGACGATACGGGCCTTAGTAGCTTCAGCGAGAAGGTCGGCACCTTGTTTGGTGGTGGGCCAGTAACCAAAGACGTCGTAAACTACGACGATGGCTTTTATGGCATCCTTGGGGCCAATGACGTAGGCATCGAGACCGCCGATCTTTTCGGTGGTGCCTTTGGGTGAGCTGTCGTAACGAGAGGGAGATGGGACGGTGTGATGCATTGCATGTCAGTCCTTGTAATCGGGTAGAGACCTTTAATTAGGGCCATTAGAGGAGGAAACTTACTAGTCGGACTTGACAGGGGGGATAGTGCAGCAAGCCTGGTTAGTGTTGGCAGCCATGGTTGCGAATATTCCGTTTGTGTTAAGACTACTGTTTGCGGCGGCCATCGATCGCGGTGCGAGTGTAGAAGAAGTAGAGAGCGAGCTGTTCAGAGTCGGAAGTCCAGCTGAAGGGCTAGCAGTCGAGATGCCGCCATCTTGCAGTCCATTCGTCGAGCCTGCCGCATACCGAGTTCCCGCCTGCGCAGAGGGGAGAATGCCAGAGTTGCTCGAGGCGAGAGGGAACGAGGTGGTTGCTAGGACTCGACGACGCATCGTTACGGTCGCTGCGGGGAAGGAAAAACTTACGTTGATGTGAGAGTGGGTGAGAAGCATGGCCTTCGTCCTGGTTGAAAGTAACTCAACGACGGTTTATATATGAAAGCAGGGCACTTGTCAAAGAGTCGAAGAATCATGCACGGGCCTTAACGCTGTCCTGCGCAATTACACACTCGATTGTAAGCGTCCAGAAATATCTTGGCCTGGAAAACCTCCACTTCAGCCTCGCCGTTGCTGCCGTGTTCCGTGTTTGTTGCTTGCGTTTCGAAGAAGTTCTACCAGCAGCAGCATTGCCGATCCGAGCTCGATGTGACGGAATGGGCTTCAGTCACCACGATGACAAGCTCGTGAGACGCCGAGATGGCTTTTGCTTGTGTCAGTCCGTTGTGTAACGGAGCATGCGGATTCTTTCCCCGTCGCAAAGCTGTCGCTGTGAGAGTTGCTGCCGCCGGCAATGCATCTCTGCCCTCGTACTCTCTTCGACCCCGGGTCAGAAGGGATCGGATTCTTCGGACAATCTCAAAACTATGTGACACTGTGATGTGAGCTCCGAGGATCTCTGCCTGGCATCACGACGGATCAGTAACAGTCAAGCCGCCGGCGCGAGGAACAGTGAGGTTCTCGTATGGCATGAATGTCGGAGTGTGGTCTGAGTGATTCGAACGGTTTGTGATCTGCGGTGCATGCGAAAAGATATAGTTCTTCGAGCTGATCACCGTGGGATGTTGTCTCTATCCACCATGTGAACAAGAGTTTCCATGGGTACGAACGAAGTAGATGGTGTCGATCCACGGACGCCGACGGCGTGTACACGTTCTTCACTATCAAGAAAGTACATGGCCAAGTTTATCTGCAAATTTTATTGTGGTCCGAAAAAGTAAAATCACATGACCTTTAATTGAAGATATCGAGTTAATATACTCTGGCTCAGGCGTACGACTTCTTGAATGCTTATATTATTACTATAGAAGGGTGCGATCTTGAGAGCATATATATATATACCTTAGCGTCTCCTCCTGAGCACATCATACTGAGATGAGTCGTGCTCCTCCTGCCATGCCCCTGAGCTGTTGCCATGGCAACCCTTCATACGTTCTCCTATGCACACTATCTACTCGCGACCTCGCTTCATTGGTGTCTCGGGTAAACCTTCTGAGTCCGATTTGAATGCCGGCGAATCTTCAACTCCTTTTACTTCGCTCTAACATTTCCGCCAACCTCGCTCACTGTCGTTACTCATCACCCACGACCGTTGCTCAGATCCACGTCAACGCTCTCCTGTCCCTATTGTGATAGCACGCAATCCTCTGTATCACTTCATTCCACACACGCACACACTGGCCGTCGGGAGAGATATATATGTTTCTCATTGCTTTGTACTTATTTGCTCTTAACCTAATCGCAATTGCTATCCATTTCGCCGCTCTTCGCTTGTACATTCCTCAACAGCTCAAGCCTTTCTAGCATCCTCCTTTATCATATGAGCCGCCTTCTCACCAATAGCATAAACCGTCTGTACAATATGCGAACTAACATGGATCGGTACCACCGAAGCATCCGCAACTCTTACATTCTTAGTCCCGTACACCTTCAGCCTTGCATCCACCACACCGCCCTTCTCCCTTGGCATCATGGAACAGCTTCCGATCGGATGATACTCTGTCACGGACTGATCCTTGGTGAACTCTCTAAAGTCCTCATCTGAGTTGTACTGGCTCGGGTCGGGGTCCTGTCTAGCAACTGTGATCTCCTTGAGTGGGGAAGTATCGGTGACGGTTTGGCAATATCTGACGGCTTTCGAGAGGATTTCGAGATCTGCGTCTATGCTGAAGTAGTTAGCGTGGATCTTGGGCGGTTTGGTGGGGTCGGAGGAGGAGACGTGGATGTTGCCTCGGGAGAAGGGCTGTTGGAGACAAGCGAGGATAGAGTAGTATTCCTGGTTGTCTACAGGAGGGGATGCGGTGGAGAAGAAGCCTGGCGCGAAGATGAGCTCTGTGGATGGACATTTCTCGTCTTCCAGACGAGCTAGCTGCAGTCTGACTGTCTCTTGGACACCTTTGGAGTACTTACTCCAGTCGACATTGCAGACGTCGGCTTTGATCTTGGAGATTTCTTCGGGGGAGAGGTACTGAGAAAGGGGAACATAAGCGAACCCAGAGAAAGCAGAGGCAATGATACCTCGATCCTCTCCTTCACCATGATACTGCTCCATGGCAGCTTTGGCAAAGTCATCCTGTCGCATCTTATCCCAGGTGATGAAACCAGGTTTGAGCTTGAACGAGCTGGTGCAGTAGATGTGGTCTTGCACATTCTCTCCCACATCCAACTCTAGCTTCTGCTCGATACCTGCAGCCTTGAGCACCTCGGCCTTACCGACACCAGATAGCTCGAGTAAGTGGGGACTGTGGACGGTACCACCACTCACCACGATCTCTTTCTTCGCTTTGACAGTGTGCGTCTTGCCATCGACGATGAACTCTACCCCCGTTGCAACCAGATCCACATCCGCCGAGTTGGAATCAAAGACGATCTTGGACGCATGTGCACCAGTAATCACCTTCAAGTTCTCCCTATTTGCATTCGGAGCATAGTGCGCATTAGCACTGTACGAACGCACAGTCTTCTTCGTATCAATCGTCACCGGGCTCACCCAGAACCCACTATTGCTTCCACCCAAGCCATCTTGCACATTGGCCAGCCCTAGAGACTTGAGTGCGTCAAACCAAGGTTTCTGCGCCTCAGTATACCACTTGCTGTACGAAGTCTTGACCGGCCCATCCTTCCCATGCAACTCCTCATCGCACGTGGCAAGATTCGCCTTCTGCAACTCCGTACTCGGCTTTTCCAGCGTAGCACTTTTCCTAGCGAACTGTGCGAAATCGTCCCAACTCCACCCATCGTTGCCTAGCTTTCCGATGTCGTCGTACTCTCCCTTATATCCACGCTGCCAGACGAGGAAGTTCAAAGCGCTACTGCCGCCGAGAACTTTGCCTCGGGGCCAAGCGTACTTGCGTTCGTTGGAGTGCTGTTCAGGTTCAGTCTCGAGACACCAATCGTAATCGGGGTTCATGAGGGATTGTCCGATGAATGCGGGATAGTTGATTTTAGGGTCGTCAGGGCGCCAGAGACCGGCTTCGATGACTCCGACGGTGATGGAAGGGTCTTCAGAGAGACGGGTGGCGACGGTGAGACCAGCGGTGCCTCCGCCTATGATGACATAGTCGAACTCGGTAAAGGAGGTGGCTGAGACGCCGGTGTCGGTTGAGGGGGTTGCCATCGTATACAGAGGTCCAGCGTCTACTTCGAGGAGGCTTTGAGGGGATGTAGAGGTTATGGGATGAGAAGAGGGGCAAGATATCGTGAACTTTATATCCTGGAATTAAAGTGGCGCAGCGTTGGACGCAGGGAAGCTTTTAACGTGGCATGTTTGCTTTTCTTCTCGCAAGCTGGTATCCCGTTGCGCATGCCATTGTTCGCACAGATCAGCACCAGACACCAACACCAGCACCCACGCAGCGGTCCAAGGGTTGACAACCGTATCCGAAAGCCCGCCTTTGCGGCAGCTCAAGCCTCGGGTGGTCAAGCGAAAGGCCCCTTGCAGCTTGCGGCGCTGCGCATGATCGTGACAACCAACGACACAACAATGAGAAGGTGTGCACAATCGTTTGCTGGTGGGCGCACGAAAAGTTGTTGGACCCCTTGCAAGCTCGCATGTGTTTCAATTGACCCGAGAATTTAGAGCGCGGCGCCCCAAAGTGCCCACTTTTCGGGGTTCTTCTTACGCGCGCACGGACTCAACACCCGAGCAGAGCTTTCCAGACCGTGATATCCTCTTATCCTCTCAGGCCCGTTACTTCCTCGCCTTCTGGCGGTGGGCTGTCATTGTAGCGGACAACAGCTCACAAGACATGGTTCCACACAAGACGCTGACTGATGTTCGAATGGGCTGGCTTTGGTAGGTGCAACACTGATGAAGCTGTCACCACACATGCAACTCTTCGACCTCTATGAGATTCACTTTTGGCGTTGAGAATCATACAACAGAGCGGCATCCATCAGCACCTGTGCTCCAATAGCACTGCAAAACCAAACAACACAATGGTTCTCGATGTCAGCTTTTCCCTCTCTCTATCCACTACACCCGCACCATCTTGACAGCACTTACCAATCTTCCGGGGAGCTATACTCCCTAGGGTTATGCGACACCCCATCCTTGCTCGTAATAAAGATCATCGATGATGGGCACCTCTTACTTGTTGAGCAAGTATCGTGTCCTGCACCGCTATAGATGTCTTTTCCTTGATCAGCTCCGTAAATGGCCTCGACTGCTTTGCGGACACAGGCGATGCAGTCGCGATGGAAAGTGATTGCCGGGCTGTTGAATGTTTCTGTCCATTCGAGTTGACAGCCCTTTTCGCTTTCTTGTGAGGCAATGCAGTGAGCGGCGGATTCAATGGCGAAACAGAGAGAGGCGAGCTTCTCCGTGGAAGGGTGTCGGATGTCGAGTGTGAAGAATACTTGACCGGGTACTGTGTTGACGCTTCCTGGTGTCAAACGCAGGATTCCCTATCACATTAGAAATATAGATGGAGACGGTGGTGGTTAGATGAAGATTCATGCAAGTAAAGCGGGGAGGATTGAGGAGGTACTTACGGTAGAAGCCAAACCCTGATGTTCCTTCGCAATACGATTACTCTCAACAATGATCCTAGACGCACAAAGCATAGCATCCGACCTAGTCTCAAACGGAGTAGAACCAGTATGGCAATCCCTACCCCCAACATTCACATTGAACCACTTATACGCCTGTCCCCCCTGCACAATCCCTACCTTCTTCCCTGTCTCTTCCAAAATCGGTCCTTGTTCAATATGCAATTCGAAATGAGCAGCTAACGGCATTGCTTCGTGCGAACACTTTGTTTCTCCCAAGAACCCGATCCTCTCCAACTCTGACTTCATTGTCAAGCTCGAATCCTTCACATCCTGCAACCCCCAGGCTTTCTCCAGTGGAACATCTCCACACCATACACCAGACCCAACGATTGACTGGGGGAATCGCGCGCCTTCTTCGTTCGTCCAATTCACCAATGCAACGGGGTATTCAGTCTGAATATCATGATCGTTTAGGGTGCGAAGAGCTTCGAGACCTGCCATTATGCCCAAGATGCCATCGTATCTACCGCCGGTGGGTTGCGTGTCGAGATGGCTTCCCATAGCGGTAGGGTGACCAATGGACTTGCCGGGTCGGATGAGGAACATGTTTCCCATTTGGTCAACGGTGACGGAGCATCCGAGCTTTTGTGCTTCGTCGGAGAGCCATCGACGGGCGGTAGCGTCATTCTCGTCGAGGGTAAGGCGTTCCATTCCAGTCTCGTGGGGTCCGGGGCCATGGCAGTGGGAGGAACCCCACTCGCAGGTCTCGTGGAGTGTTTTCATCATTCGATCCGGGTTGATGCGGAGTGTGCCGGGTGTGTACCATCGGATGGCGGTGCGGGGTGCTGCTTGGCGAGCGAGTCCGAGTGCCGGTCGATAGAGTGAGCTGGTTAGTGGCCTTGCGATCATCCTGAAGAGATCTCTGCTGTGTTGATGGTGGAACTGCGAAGGCGGCTCTCTTGCAGATTGGAACGGTGCAAGGCTTGAGTGCGGGGAAGATTGTCAAAAGCGCCTTGTTGGACACCGAACAATCCGCCGCTGAAACAAAATGTTAGGTTTCGAAAAAGGTTGGCTTTAGTCCGTGTTCCGAGGCAAAATTTGGAATTTCTTAGACTCCACCTCTTCTCTTGGGTTTTCTAAGTTGTGAACCCTCTCGATTCGGAAGCTGTCTTTTTCACACTCCTCTGTCCTCCTTCAGAAACCCCATCGGTAACATCGCATCAGCAAAGATGAGCTCAAAAGTAAAGTCAAAGGGCAGAAAGCGCTCTCCATCGCCCTCAGTCTCATCCGAAGCTTCGTCCTCCTCCAGCTCGTCTTCAGAGGCTTCGTCCAGCCGATTCCCGATGCAGGTTACCAACATGGAAGACACATCATCCACCGACTCCCGTAGCGACGAGGCCGGCGAAGAGGAAGAAGTCAGTGACGAGATCGACAGCATCTCCTCTTCTTCTCCTCCACAACCACAAATCGACCTAACCAAAGCAAAGACAAAACTTCATCACGTAGCCAAAACCCTCCGTGCCACCGCCAAAAAGACTAAAACCTTTGAAGTGCAGAAACAGGTCAAAAAACTCAAAGGCCTCCAAAAGAAACCTTCTCTCGCCGAACAAGCCACACTTGCCGAACAGGAGCTGGACGCCCTCAAATGTATCGATATCACCCTGTTAGCGGGTCGTGCGTTGGTGACTAAGATGGTCAAAGCGAAAATTTTGCCTCGCCCAGCAGAGCTCCAAGGGGGTGTGGAGGAGGGGGAATTTGTGTATTTGGAGATGGTGAAAGAGGAGGAACTGCTGGGGGAGGCAGTACTGAGTGATCCGGTGGTGACAGATGGCGATAGGGCGTTAGAGAGGGCGAAGGCGAAGATTACGAGTAGTAAAGTGTTGGCGGATGAAGTTGGGAGGTTTGTGGACAAGTTGAGAAGGTTGGTTGGGCTTGAGGCTATAGGTGGAAGGAAGGAGGAGCTTGAGATGAAGGAGGAGGAGAAGGAGGAGGAGGAGAGAAAATGGTCTGGTTCGGAAGAGGAGGAGGAGAGAAAATGGTCTGGTTCGGAAGAGGAGGAGGATGATTCTGATGATGAGACTCGCCGTCGCCTACCACTTGTCGAAGGCTATGATGAGGAAGAGAAGGAAGATGTAGGTGAAGAAGAACTGATGAGAATTGGAAAGGAAAAGATGAAAGCATTGGGCGACCTTTCTCAGTGGGATGATATGATCGGATCCGACTCTGCTGCCGAGTCCGGTTTCGAATCTGACAATGAGGAAGGGCCAACACAGCGTCGCACGAGCAAGTCCAAGCATCAGTCTGAAGACTCTGATGCATCCGAATCAGAAGACGACTCCAGCTCCGATTCAGAGGACGACTCAGACTCAGATTCGGACGCTTCATCCGCATCCTCCTCCTCTTCCATCAGCGACCGACCGCGAAAACGCAAATCCAAAACTTCAACCTCAGACCGTTCCTCCAAGAAATCCAAGTCCTCCTCCGCAAATTCCACCTTGCTCCCCTCCCTCTCCACCGGCTTCCTCGCCGGCCGCAGCGACGACGAATGGTCCGACGCCGAAGCCGATCTCGCCGATCGCGATCTATCCGAACTCAAATCCGGTAGCAAAAAAGAACGCAGAAATCGCATGGGTCAACGAGCACGCAAAGCTCTCTACGAAAAGAAATACGGCAAGAACGCAAACCATATCAAGATGCGCGAAAAGCAGAAAGCTGTCAAACGTGAACGCAGTTCAACTCGTGCATCGGGGGTCAGGGGAGGAGGTGGGGATGGGAATGGAAGACAAAGACCACCTGCATTCCAGGCGCCGGCGAAGAGAGACGGTGGATGGGGTGGACCTGTTGCTCCGCTTCCTAAGCAGGCGAAACGACCTTTCGTGCCCAGAGCCGAACCAATTTCCGCGCCACCGGCATCAGCAGGGGCGACACAGAGTGGAGTGAAAGTGAACCGTGGCGCAAAGGCAGGAGGGGAGAACAAGACGCAGGAAATGCATCCTTCTTGGATCGCAAAGCAGAAACAGAAGGAACTTATGACCCAAGTCAAGCCACAGGGAAAGAAGGTCGTTTTCGACTAGTCTCTACTCCTCTTCACTATCGCAATCATACTTTCACAGAGCTATCACACAACCTTAATGAAGAGCGAGACAGAGTGACCTTGTATCATTTGAGAATCCATGATTAGGAGCACTAGGATCGTCGCTCAGCAACCTTGATCAGATCCGCAACGACACCCATAGCAGTAACGTCGGCACCAGCACCCGAACCTTGAACGAGTAATGGACGAGCCGAGTAACGCTTGGTGTGGAAGGCGATGATGTTGTCCGATCCCGAAAGAGAGGATGCGAAGGGATGCGAGACGGGGTATCTGCATTCACAAATAATAAAGGCTGATATATGTTAGTACTTCTGAAACCAAGCCAGCTGCAAGGGATGATTGGAAGGTGCGTGGTACTTACGTCTCGAGCGAAGCCTTAATTTCCTTCTTCTTCACGTCGATGACACCGACGTATCGGAGCACGCTACCTTTGTCGAAAGCTTCCTTGTTGAGCTTGTCATAGTCACCGTCGAAATCTGGAAGACGCTTAACGTATTCTTCACCCGACGCGACATCTGCTAGTGGTGCGGGAGTGAGAGAGTGAGTTGGCACCGAGAGGTATCCCTGTGGCAGAGCATCTTTGAGTTCGGGCACGAGTCTCGACAAGATCGCCAATTTCCTAGCGACATCCGACCCATTCAAATCATCATTGGGGTGAGGCTCGGTGTATCCGTTCTCCTTGGCGAACTTGACAATGTCCGAAAACTTGTTATCACCTCCCTTGGGAGTTGAGAACTCGTTAAAGATGTAAGAGAGTGTTCCTGAGAAGACGCCTTCGATCTTCGTAATCTTGTCACCGGTGTTCACCAGGTCGACGAGGGAAGAAATGATGGGTAGACCAGCACCAACAGTTGACTCCTGGTAGACAAGTGGACCCTTGCTTCCGGCAACATCGTTCGACTTGTACTTGAGAATATCATTGTACAGTTCGATAGGGCCGGAAAAGGCTTTCTTGTTAGGAGTGACGACCGAGAGACCTGCGGCGAGGAAGTGAGGGTAAAAGGCGGCGACTTTTTCGTCGGAGGTGTTGTCGACTACTGCGGTGTGACGGCCAGAGTCGCGGGTGATCTTTTGGAGTTCCAGGACGAGGTCGGGGAGTGCAAGGGCGGAAGTGGAACTGTTGGCGAGAAGAGACTTCCAGTCAGCAGAACCAGCGAGGGAGAGAGGGGAGGTGGGAGTACTGAGGAGGGTCTTCTTGCTGTTCTGGAGTGCAACGATGTGGAGTTTGGAAGAAAGACCAGCGACGGTGGTGAGTTGCTGGATGACGGAGGTGCCGACCAGACCGACGCCGATGATGGCTACGTTGATTCCTTGGGTGCTCGACATGGTTGCTTTTCAGAAGATGGTAGAGTGTGGTGGTGATGACGATGGTGCGATGATGCATTCAGAAAGTGTTGATCTCTGCTTCCGAGTCACTTGTTCAAGTTCTTCTTGCATGATGTGCTTTTTGAAGCTTGCAAGTGTTTGGGCTGGCTTGTGCAACAGTGAAAGGTGAGAACTTCGTATCGCACGAGACACGACGGAAACAGGGCCAAGGCGAAGGCGAAGAAGGAGGTGGAGTTTTGGCTCTTTTTTTCGAGACGTGTTACCGCTCTAAAAGCCGAAAATACGAAGGTGCCTGACATAATGTTGTTGAAGATTACGATCCAGTGACGACGCTAAGAGGTGACGCAAAGACGATGAGATCGGAGATCGGGGATAACCGATCCTTAACAGGATCGGGTACAACCAAGTCCCACTCGTTGTCAGGCTAGGTCATTAACTATAGAGACTCCCACATTTGGCATGTACCACACTTTTGTATATATATTGAGCAGGGAGTGCTAGGCTCTTGCCATGGTCACTCAGTCAATTGAGTATATTTGTTCTGTTCATAAACTAGCAGCGACATCATACTTAGACTCTCCTTGATTGCCAGTATCAGGACCGAAATGACTCCAGTTTCTAACAGGTTATGAGCCCAATAAGCTGATACACTACCGATACACTATCAACAACAATAGCAGATACACTACCAAATCAAAAATTTGATATCAACAAGAGGTTTCACTATCAACATGTTGAACCCTGACTACTCATCATACAAACACTTCATCTGGGTGATCGAGGAGCTCCTCCCTCACCTTCCAGACATAGTACAAAACCATTATCATCAATTGATCAATGAAAATACCTATGGTACACCAAAAGAACCAAAGGCTGGACTGATCTTTAAATACACCAGAAAGACAAATGCCAAGCAAGTAGTGACACCCCTCACTATCATGATTGAGTGTGTTGCTGCACTCTACCATGCAATGCATGTTCTTGGCCCCTTTCATAGCCACTTTGAGCTCGAATGGCAAATGAGAACATGTGTGACATTGTTCATTGGCAATGAGAAGGATGCAACCTGCATCCTCCACTTCATGACTGAGGATCCAAGGTGGTTTGAATTGGAAGCTGCTGCTCTGGAATGGGAGTTCAATGTGACATCATCCAAAGGGGGAAATGTCATACAGGACTCAATGACAGACAAAGCTTCTGATCTGGAAGAGGAGCTCAACACAGCATCGTCCAAAGGGGGAAATGTCGTGCAGGACTCAATGATGGACGAAGCTTCTGATCTGGAAGAGCTGGACATGGCATTGTCTGAGGGGGGAAATGTCATGCAGATCTCAAAGATGGATGAAGCCTCTGATGTAGCATTGACCACAATGAGCAAGCTGGATGTCACTCTGACCACAAGAGAGTTCATATTCAATCTGACTGCTGCAGCAGGTGATGGTCTCATCATCACTGGTCCAAGCTTTGTCAATGCTGTGGCTGCTCATCATGGACTCCACACCTCATTGTCAACTGTCTCCCATCCCACTAGCATAGACATGAGGTTCAACATCAAGATCAATGACAAGCAACCTCTCCCCAAGCCACTGGATGCACTCACAATGGATGGCGACAAACTCAATGCTGGCGACTACACCAGCTATGACAAAGGAACTGCAAACACATCGGTCGAGGGTCACGCACAGACCATCCAGACCATTGTCATGGGACCAGAGGCGCAGGAAGCAAGAAGACGGAAGTCATATGAAGAGGAGCACAGGAATCGAAGGATCGGGCTATGCGAGAGCCTAAGGCAGAGTTCACTGAGATCAGTAGTAGGAATGATTCTATGGCATAATCCACTGGGATCAACAGGAACAAGGTCAGTATCACAGAATACAGTGGGAAAGGTAATACCCCATCAGGTATGACACATCACATGGGGATCAGCTTGAGAGGATGCCTTTATTGCTGATGCGGCGAGAGGAGGTCACCAAACAAGGAGGGGACACCATCAGATGAGGTAGGGGCACTACAAGGATGAAACCAGCAAAGGAAGGTGGGTGCCCAAGACAAGGAGGTGATGAAAGGGTGCAAGTCACCACCCAGATGAAGTGGGACTGGCCCCTGATGGAGATGAGGCAGCAAGAGGCCCATCCATCCAGAGGAAGTGAGGGAGCAGTGCCAATGAGTGGCACCACAGGATGGACAGGGAGCATAGGAGGACCAAGGAGGAGGAGCAGTGTCATGGGTGACACTGCAAGAGAGGTATATAACCATGGTCTCAGTCCTAGCAAGTGAGTGGATCACCATCCACTCTACACCATACAATACTAGTTATAGCTTTTCACATAAGTATACATTAGTATTCAGTCAGCAAGTTGCAATCTCAATAGATTGCTTCCATCATAGTGCATGTGTTGTATCACTGCTCACTGACAACCAAAGGCAGTTCATAGAAACCTGTGGTCTGGATAATGATAGAACCAAAGGCAGTCATCTGCTGCAGTCCAGGGATCACCTCAAGCATTCAGTCAACACACTGGACACTTGTGTTGGTGACAACAACAATCTCAATCACACCAGACCTTGGTGTTAGTACCAGTTCATATCAGTTATTGATTGTGCTGTGCTACCTCTGGATGGAGTGTCCACAGCAGTTAGTTGAAACCTGCAATAGCTAAACCATTACTGCATCTTTGAGCAAGAAAAGTGATAGAGACATCTCTACTACATACCTTGCCAAGAATCGTAATACCACAAGCATTGTCACATATCTCGACAGGATTCGTAATAGACACGGTTCTATTACAGATATCAGGTTTTGGGCATGTGACCTCTGACAACCATCAAGAACCCTGCGCGCAGCAAAGCACACGATAGCATTGCTGGTAACGATCAAAGGGGCGACTACAACAGCTACGGCGAGGAATGTGCACCCATCTTGCCTTGCTCTTACGGTGATCGGCATTTCCCTAACAACAATGGTGGATACTGGGTGACCAACACTGCTAATGGCAGCGTGCAGACCTTTATCAACCATTGTGAATGGCAACAAATCGAGCGCGATGCTTGGCGATGCCATTACATCAAGAACACGTATGATGCAAGGAAGTCCACGACAAACAAAGCGCTTTGCAGCGCTCATGAGGCGTATGGCGACGACAAGGTGGATCTCCACCTCTACACTGACGTCGCCACCATGGACAAACCCTGCGAGCCCCGTCTCCAAACGATAATCAGAGGAGCCTTCAAGACCCTTGGACAACAGATCCGTCACAGTGAGGATCAGCTCCGCCTCACTGCCGAAGGTGGACCCATTGGCGCTTGGCATGCCTCCTCAACCTCATCTAAGACGCCGCATCCAGCAACAGACAACTGCGCTCGTCACATCTCCTCCCAGCATACTCTTACAGCCAGCACAGGGAAACAGTACATCGCCGATGACTTTGCTTCACGAGGTTTCCGTTCACTCGGCATTGCCATGAACACTGATGGTCAGTGGAAGCTCCTTGGTCTCCTCCCCGTGTTCAACCCAGAGCAGCAAGAGCAAGGTGCTGTAGAAGTGCACCTTAGCTCATCAGTGCATGCCTTGCAGGAGGGGGAACCGATGTACATTACCATCGACCACGTTCCTGCACCTCTCATCGGCGTTTTTGTCTTGCTCACGACCACCGCAATTGGCAGCGAACAAGTGCGCCAAGGCATTGTAGGCGAGGATGGCATCAAGCCATATGAAGTGCTTGCACTCTTCATCTCTCTCATCAAGAAGCTGGTCAAGTGGCAATCGACCCATGACGACAACCCGCCAACCAGCAAGGATCGTGATGCATTCCTCAAACTGCAAAACGTGTACAGAACAAGGACGCTGCAAGACTTCGCGCAGTTCAAGCAGCTTGTTGGAGAGACCTGCAAGTCGGCCAGTGTAGAAGGCAAGATTGCCAAAGATAAGATCGAAGCGCTTGTCAAGCATGCAGGACACCTCAAGCCAACTCGCGGACGCAGCAAGATGTGTTGCCCCAGCACCCAAGTGTTCACAGTCAGTAGCCACCACCTCGACCGCGTTCAACCAGCGCTCGATTCCAGTCTGGCTTCGTACGGCTCTGTGGTCCCCAGCATATCTTCACTTGAACGAACCTCCATGCGCAGCGATATTTGGAGCCGCAACTGCATAGGTCACGAAGCATCTGCTACAACCAACAGAAGGAACCAGTCTGGAGACAACACGCACTCCATTTGTATGCTGCCCCTTCGCTGTGCAGTAGTCCTCTCAGCCCTGCGGAGCTCGTCTGCCGCTCAGCGCTCTCCCCTCGTTGCTGTAAGCGGTCGCGCGCCTGAAACCAGGTTGGGTGTTTCTGATTGGTTTCGGTGAGATCAATTGAGTAAGATCTACTTGGTATGTTTTGACTGGAAGTAACCAGACAACTTTGTTCTGGTAGGTCTTGGCTGACCACCTTGAACACTCTGTTCAGAGGTTGCACAGCACATCTGTTATTCCCTGGAGAGAGAGTAATACACTCTCCTATACAGTACAAGTGTTCATAGTACTGTTGCTAATGCTCTTAACATCATCTGGACCACAATATGCCTATTGCCTACAGAGGACAGGAGTTACTGGACTGCTGGTGTTGGACACTGCCTACAATAACTGACTGGACTGCAGATGTTGAGCAACACCACCTACAGTGATGAACTGGACCACAGGTGTTGAGGAACACTGTCTACAGTTGACATCCAATGGTGATACAACACACATGTTTGAGATGTTGTTGCAAAGCTATGCTATTGCAATGATATGAGTCAAGTAAAGAGTAGTAAGATAAAGAGTAGAGTGGATGAGGATCCACTCATATGTTATGGTGAATTGGGAGTATTTATGTGTTTGCTCAATGTCACCTGTGACACCTCTCCTGCTCCTTCTGAGGAGGGTTTTTGTCATGGGCCTGGATGCTCAAGAAGCAGGAGGGTCACTGGTTCATATGGAAGGAGCACAGGTATCGAAGACCTAGTCGATACCAGTAGAGAGCATGGTCGTAGTGTAGTCTCTATGGAGACCATGGACTCCTATGGATTCACATGCAAAGGAGAACCGAGCCACATACAAGGAGGACCAAGCTCAAGGAGCAGGCACAGCCACGAGGAGGACCAAGCTCAAGGAGCATGCAGATGGTTACCACTCAGGGGCTCGAGAGACAGGAAGTCGACACAGGTCATGAGGAGGAGGAGCAGTGTCGAAGGAGTCAACACCACTCAAGAGGAACAGGGGTGCCAAGCAGGAGAGGCCCCTGAGCAGTACTCGATGAAGAAAGTACTCTCTGGAGAGAGAGAGCAGGAGCAGCATCGCTGGCGATGCTGTGAAGAGGTATATAACCATGCTTTCTCATCATCATAGGTCGAGTGGATCCCCATCCACTCTACTCACCATAACTAGTTATCACTTCAGCATAAGTATACATTAGTTTCAGTCAGCATAGCAGCAATCTATCAAGGTTGCTCCTCATCGTAGTGTGTGTGTTGTATCACCACTACCTGACGTCCGAAGGCGCCCATAGCAGGTTAGCGGTCCGGATATAGATAGAACCGAAGGCAGTAGTCCACTGCGGTCCGGGGATCACTTCAAAGCATCAAGTCAACACACTGGACACTCGTGTTGACGCCACCAACCTTATCACCAACACCATCAACCTCATTATCATCGACATCACCAATCTCATCACCAACACCATCAACCTCATCATCATCAACACCCACACCAGACCTTGGTGTCATCATAACATTGATATTGATCGTGCCGAGCTACCCCTGAACGGAGTGTCCACAGAGGTCAGCCGAAACCTACGATAGTATATACAACGAACGCCACCTGCTGTCACTGCACAACTTGATAGTCACCAATACCGAGACAATAGCTGTCACACAGTTTAATAGTCACCGAGTATCTCGACAGACCGACCTGGGTTTCAGGCGCGAGACCCCTGACATTAGAGTGGATCGTTCAAGCAGCTCCTCACGATCACCATGACGGACCCAGACCTCAACAATAAGCTCGATAGACTACTCACTCTATTGGAAGCACAGCTAGAGCTTACCAGACAGGGTCATCGAGAGGAACGATTACAACGAGCTCAACTGAGCAGGGAGGAGACAATGGACCTCTCTCACTCAGAAGACCAAGCAGGAGGAGGAGATGAGTCTATGATAGGAGACCCACATACTCCTACTCCAGCTCCACGACCAAGACGATCAGTCTCATTCAACCTGGATGAGCAGGAGGACATCAACTACGAGAAGTATGCTTCACCTACTGGGCCAAGATATGTCAAGACTAAGCTGGACCCCTACAGCAGGACTAGGACGGACCCTTACCCCCTGGACCACGAGGAGGATACCAGCATCATGGCAGAACTTAACCGGTCAAAGCCCATTGCCACCCCCTTTCCAAAGTTCAATCCCCGAGACATGGAGATCTTCATTCTAGAAGCCGAAGCATGGTTTAAGTTCAACCAGGTGTATGAGCAGTCTAGGATGATCAATCACATGGGTGCTCAACTGGAAGGGACAGCAAGAGAGTGGTGGACCTCCAAGCTCCGTATTGATAGAGCTAGAGAAGGAAGGTTGTTCAATGATTGGCACTACTTCACAGATCGACTGTCAGAGCAGTTCAACCCACGCAATGCTAGGATGGAGGCATACAACAAGCTGTTGGCTCTCAGACTCACAAGTGATGCTCCTGGTGCCGCCACACGTCATGTAGAGCGGTTCAGAGACTTGGAAGGACAGGTCAACCTAGATGACAATGAGCTAGTGATTGATCTCTTCAGGGGTAGTCTCACTCGTAGCATACAGGAGAAGTTCGAGAGGAATCCACCTGGGAAGAGATGGGAGTGGTATCGAGAGGTCGAGGAGATCGATCGACAGAGGATGCTACTACAGCAGTCCTCGGCTAGACACTCACTTCCAAATGCCACGTCACCTCCACTAAGAACTGGGTCTCGGCCAAATCAAAGTTCAATCCCCATCCGACAACCCACTCAACCTTATCCAGCTCGATCACCATCACAAGCAGCTATACAAAACCTAAACCGACCCCTTCCTCATCATCCCACCCAACCTTCGAAGCAAGGAAGCCCTGCTCCATCAGGTATCAACACCTGTCATGTATGCAAAGGTATTGGCCATTGGGCCAGAGACTGCCCCAGCAGGAGGGTAGACCCTCTTAGCTCTCGACCCATGGGACCAAAGGTTATGGTCACCACAGCAGACCCCTTCGAGGAGGCCACCGACTCAGGAGATGGCCACACAGGCAGCACTGAGACGGGTGACCCCGAGGCCATGGACCTCAGCTCATACCAGCAACCCATGGACCCCGATCACGAGGAGGAGCACAATGATGATGACGACGAGGGAAACGTCAGTGGGGTGATGCACTGATGGCATGCATTGCTCTACAAACCTCCTCGCCATCACTCTGTATATATCAAGATTGTCAAGTATGTTTCTCTACCAGTGGAGGCAAAGCAGTACTGGAGCTCTCTGGAATGGTTCAAGACCATCCTGCTCGGATACTAGCTGATACCGGTGCTGGTTTGTCCATAGTCTCAGATTCTTTCATTAGTAAGTACCAAATACCCACAAAACCCATAAAAACAAGATCGATCCATGGTGTCACCGGGCACCAACTCTCCATCAATAGTTCTGCGAGCATGCAGGTATCTATTGGTACACACAATCTGGGTGTGGTCGAAGCTTCAGTGGCCGACACTGCAGACTATGACCTCATCCTGGGGTTCACTGAGCTACGGAGGCTCAAACCCACCATACAATGGGATACGGGCCAGCTGGAGTTCAAGACTCAGGAGCAGGACCGACCCCCTAGGAGACCCCCTGAAGCAGCAAGAGCAGGGGACCTAACCATGAGGAGACCAACCCTTCATGGTAACGAGTTTGTCTCAGCAGAGCGCATACTACGAGCAGCTCTGGAAGATGGACCCATAGGGTTCATGCTGTTAGAGGAGCCACCATCATCACTCCCAGCCTTTGGTTTTGTACCTACAGGCGCAGACAAAGGAGTCGAGATGGAGGTGGAGGTAGATAAGGTGGTGACGGCTGCAGACATACCAAAGCCATACCAACACCTGCGAGATGTGTTTGATGAGGTGGAAGCAGACAAGCTGCCCCATCATACCGAGCATGATCTCCACCTCGAGTTGATAGAAGGAGGGAAGCCACCTCAAGGGCCCCTATACCTTAAGGGACCCAAGGAGATGTCCGAGTTGAGGAGGTACTTGGATGAGAACCTCGAGAAGGGGTTCATAAGACCATCAAAGAGCCCGGCACGATCACCGGTGCTCTTCGTACCAAAGAAGGATGGAGGTCTCAGACTCTGTGTGGACTACAGAGGTCTCAACGAGATCACTGTCAAGAACAGGGCACCATTGCCCCTCATCGAGGAGCAGCTGTTCTTACTCAGGAAGGCAAGGATCTATACCAAGCTAGACCTTAGAGCAGCATACAACCTCATCCGGATTGCTAAAGGAGATGAATGGAAGACAGCTTTTGGCACTCAGTTGGGACTCTATGAGTACCTAGTGATGCCCTTTGGCCTAGCCAATGCTCTGGCTCACTTCCAGTCATTCATCAATGACATCTTCCGAGACATCATTGGGATATATGTGGTAGTATACCTAGATGACTTCCTGATCTTCAGTGACACTGAAGAAGCACATGTGAAGCATGTCACTGAGGTCCTTACTCGCTTAAGGAGCAACAGGCTCTTTGCCAAGCTGTCGAAGTGTGAGTTCCACACCAAGACAGTCGAGTTCCTGGGGTACATCATCAAGCCAATGGGCATAGAGATGGACCCAGAAAAGGTGCGCACTGTCAAGGAGTGGCCAATGCCAGAGTCAATCCATGACATCCAGAGGTTCCTGGGTTTTGCCAACTTCTATCGAAGGTTCATAGCCCACTTTGCTCGCATAGCCAAGCCTTTGACAGCACTGGTAAAGCCTATAGAACGGTTCAAGAAGTTCGAGCTACCAGAGGAGGCCCAACAGGCCTTCCACAAGCTCATCCAGGCCTTCACATCAGCAGGAGTGCTTCAGCACTTCGACTACCACCTTCCAACAAGGTTGGAGACTGATGCAAGTGACTTTGCTATAGCAGGAGTACTCAAGCAGGAGCATGAAGGACGATGGCATCCAGTGGCCTTCTACTCTAGGAAGATGTCTTCTGCCGAGAAGAACTATGAGATCCATGATAAGGAGCTCCTAGCTGTGGTCGCCTGCCTCACTCAGTGGCGACACATGTTAGCTGGACTACCGAACCAACTGGTCATCCTCACTGACCATGAAGCCCTCAAGTACTTCAAGTCACAGAGACGCATCACAGGTCGACAAGCTCGATGGGCAATACTACTAGCAGACTTCGACTTCATATTGCAGTATCGACCAGGAGACAAAGGTGGTGAACCTGATGCTCTCACCAGAAGGACAGACATGCAACCAGCCGGTGAAGAGCAGGATCACAATGTAAGGCAACTACTGCCTCCTCGAGTGTTCAAGGAGACAGCAGACCATGACTCGCTCCTAGTGGCCCCCATGATCTCGATGGAGTCCATAGCATCAAAAGGTCTCAAAGACCTGGTCAAGATCTTCCAGCCTTTAGACCAAGAGCTACAGGAGATACATAGGAAGAAGCCTTTCGAACTCAAGGATGACCTATGGTACAGTGGAGGAAGGTTGGTTATCCCCAAGGTGATCATGCCAGGGAGGACCAACAACCGACACTCAAGGAGTGCCAAAGAGGTAGATGGACAGTCTCTCTCTGTAGAGCATCTGCGATTCATGGTGATGACCCAATGCCATGATGGTATCACTGCTGGACACGTAGGAAGAGATGCTACCATCAAGGCAGCTCAACGACATTACTGGTGGCCAAACATGACAGCTTGGATTGCAGACTATGTAGCAAGTTGTCCTGTATGTGCTAGGTACAAAGCTCCTCGTCATCGTCCATATGGTTTGCTACAGCCACTAGCAACCCCAGACAGGCCCTGGGGCTCCATATCCCTCGACTTCATTGAAGGACTACCACCATCAAAGAAGTATGACTCCAAGACCTATGACTCTATCCTAGTCATCGTCGACAGGTTAACCAAGTTTGCCATACTAGCTCCAACCCATAAGACAGTCACATCCAAACAGACTGCAGTATTGCTATATGGACACATGGTTAGACTCTTTGGATACCCAGATCACATGGTCTCGGACCGAGGCAGGCAGTTCATATCAGGAGCATGGAAGGCATTCGCAGAGCAAATGGGTGTGAAGCACTCACTTAGCACGGCTTACCATCCTCAAACTGATGGTCAGACAGAGAGAGTCAATCAGGTCATAGAGCAATATCTCAGGATGTACTGCAACTATGAGCAGAATGACTGGGCCAACCTGCTGGACACTGCGGCCTTTGTATACAACAACACGGTCCACAACAGCATTGGTGTCTCACCATTCTTTGCATGCTATGGATGGAACCCCAAAGCTCATCCTGACATCCCTCAACGACTAGGAGTCAATGATCCAGGTCGCTTCGAGTACCTCATGGATGGAAAGGAGCGTTGCAAGTACCTCCAGGAGCAGATCAGAGAGGCACAACGGAGATCAGTAGACCAGTATAACAGGAAGCACAAGGACATCGAGTTTAAGGTGGGTGATATGGTCTATATCAACCGTCGAAACTGGAAGACAAGGAGACCCACACCCAAGTTAGACACCCGGTTTGCAGGACCCTACCCAGTTCAGGAACGGGTAGGACGCCGAGCTTATCGAATCACATTGCCAGCAAACCTTAGGGTGCATGATGTGTTCCATGTCTCCATGCTCGAGCCAGCAAGAACAAGTTCTCTTCCTCAACGTGCTGAACAGCCCACCATACCATCACTTCCAGATGAGGACCTCGACTTTGAAGTCGAAGCACTCATCGACAAGCGTTCACACAATGGGACTACAGAGTACAAGGTGTTGTGGAGAGGGTACTCAGAAGAAGCTGCTTCATGGGAACCAGTAGGGAACCTCAACTGTCCCGACCTCATCCAGGAGTATGAGGTGTCGGAGGGGGGACGAGTGAGTAGACAAAGTAGAGAAAGGAGGAGAGAACAGGAGGAGTAGAGAGAGGAGGATGACGTTGGGAGAAGGAGGAAGGATGACGGGGGCAATGTGTCGAGGAAGAGGAGGAGTCAGCATGAACCAGACCAGAGCATGCCTCGACGGAGCTCGGCTCTTAAGAGGGGGGTAGTGTCATGGGCCTGGATGCTCAAGAAGCAGGAGGGTCACTGGTTCATATGGAAGGAGCACAGGTATCGAAGACCTAGTCGATACCAGTAGAGAGCATGGTCGTAGTGTAGTCTCTATGGAGACCATGGACTCCTATGGATTCACATGCAAAGGAGAACCAAGCCACATACAAGGAGGACCAAGCTCAAGGAGCAGGCACAGCCACGAGGAGGACCAAGCTCAAGGAGCATGCAGATGGTTACCACTCAGGGGCTCGAGAGACAGGAAGTCGACACAGGTCATGAGGAGGAGGAGCAGTGTCGAAGGAGTCGACACCACTCAAGAGGAACAGGGGTGCCAAGCAGGAGAGGCCCCTGAGCAGTACTCGATGAAGAAAGTACTCTCTGGAGAGAGAGAGCAGGAGCAGCATCGCTGGCGATGCTGTGAAGAGGTATATAACCATGCTTTCTCATCATCATAGGTCGAGTGGATCCCCATCCACTCTACTCACCATAACTAGTTATCACTTCAGCATAAGTATACATTAGTTTCAGTCAGCATAGCAGCAATCTATCAAGGTTGCTCCTCATCGTAGTGTGTGTGTTGTATCACCACTACCTGACGTCCGAAGGCGCCCATAGCAGGTTAGCGGTCCGGATATAGATAGAACCGAAGGCAGTAGTCCACTGCGGTCCGGGGATCACTTCAAAGCATCAAGTCAACACACTGGACACTCGTGTTGACGCCACCAACCTTATCACCAACACCATCAACCTCATTATCATCGACATCACCAATCTCATCACCAACACCATCAACCTCATCATCATCAACACCCACACCAGACCTTGGTGTCATCATAACATTGATATTGATCGTGCCGAGCTACCCCTGAACGGAGTGTCCACAGAGGTCAGCCGAAACCTACGATAGTATATACAACGAACGCCACCTGCTGTCACTGCACAACTTGATAGTCACCGATACCGAGACAATAGCTGTCACACAGTTTAATAGTCACCGAGTATCTCGACAGACCGACCTGGGTTTCAGGCGCGAGACCCCTGACAGTTTTCACCTTCTCCCAACACTACTTCTGTACTGTGTGCTGACCCCACTGGTGCTGCTACTCTACTGCCCAGACAGGGTGTTGGTTTGAGTGACACCCCCTCTTGCCTCTATGCTCCTCATCACCTGTCGATATGTGTTGATCTCTTTGACACTGCTCTTCTTCCTTATGGTTGATCCCCAGTCCTCTCGACACAGCTCCCCCTCTCTAACTGGTGACCAGCTTCCCCTTCTTATCTTGTGAATCCCTTGGTTGCATGCCAGACCTTATTGTCATGCTCCCTGATCATGCAGTCACCCCTGTGGCTGGCCCTATGTGATGGTATGCACATTCCTCCTGAGTGGTAACCATCTGCATGATACTGAGCTCAGTCCCCTTCCTCAATTGTTTCCCACATGCTTCCCTTGTCTTCTCTGCCAGGGAAACTCCTTCTCTGATCCTCCCATTGTTTCAACGTGATGAGCTACCTGTAAGCGGTTGCGCGCCAGAGACTTAGTTTTTGGGGTGCTATTGAGTTTGATTGAGTAAGGTCTACTCGATATGTTTTGCCTAAATGTAACCAAGCGTCACTGCCTGGTAAGTCTTGGCTGACCACCTTGAACACTCTGTTCAGAGGTTGTGCAGCATGAATGTTTGTCCATTGGTGAGTGGGTGATACACCCTCTCCTACAGTACAAGTGTTTGTAGTACTGTTGGTAATGCTCTTGGACATCATCTGGACTGTGATATGCTAATTGCCTACAGAGGATGGGAGTTACTGGACCACAGGTGTGAATCACCACCTACAATAACCAACTGGACTGCTGGTGTCAAGCAACACCACCTACAGCAAGGGACTGGACCACAAGTGTTGAAGAACACCACCTACAGTAAGGAACTGGACTGCTAGTGTTTAAGAACACTGCCTACAGTTGTCGACTAATGGTGATACAACACACATGTTGAGAGTCATTGCAAGAGCACTGCTATTGCAATGGTACATAGCTAAGTAAGTAGTAATAAGTAAGTAAGTAAGTAAAATGAAGAGTGGATGGGGATCCACTCATATGCTATGGTAGAATGAGAGTATTTATGTGTTTGGTTGGCATAGCCCATGACACCTATCCTGCTCCTCTTGAGGGGCCTTTGTCCCCTGTTAGGCACTGCCTTGCCCTGCTGGCATCATCCCCTTTGATACTGCGCTCCTACCGGTTTGCTTGGCGTAAGGGTTATGCAACACTGCCCTCTCGCCTTCATGCTCTCCTTCTGTCTGATGTGTGATGCCCCCCCCCTTTTGGCACAGCCCCCTTTCATCTTAATCTTGTGAATCCCCTTTTGAACCTCATGACCATACCCCCTGATCATGTGGTCACGTCAGCTCAGTTCTGACTCGACTTGTTCAGATCAGCCAACTAGTTGAAGTGTGCTGATTCGACTGACTCCAATGTCAGCACAGCTCTGAATACTTGTTCAGATCAGCCAACTAGTTGAAGCGTGCTGGTCTGACTGACTCCATCGTCGGCACAGCTCCGAATACTTGCTCAGATCGGCCGACTAGTTGAAGCATGCTGATCCAACTGATTCCGACATCGGCACAGCTCTGAATACCTGTTCAGATCAGCTGATTAGTTGAGGCGTGCTGATCCGGCTGCCTCCATCATCGGCATCACTCCGAGTACTTGTTTGGATTGGCCAACTCATTGAAGCATACTGGTCCAGCTGACTCTGACTGATCCCATGAGATCGATCTGGATTCCCAGGGTTCGATTGATCTCGTAAATCATGTGCACTGCCAACCTGATTAATCTCGTTGATCCCCAATGGTTGTCGACTCTGATCAATCTGGTGCACCCTTCATATGTTGATCTTCTGCGCACCCTTCATATACTGCTCTGTTACATGTCATTATCATAACTGCCGCTGATCATTTGGCGCACTCTCTTGCGCAGGCCAGCCGTCCCTGTGACAATGACCAAACCCCTTGGTCATGTGGTCATGTTGGCACAGCTCCATCTCAACTTTGTCTTGTGAATCCTTTTAGCCACTTGTTGAACCTCATGACCAAACCCCTTGGTCATGTGGTCACATCAGCACAGCTCTGAGTACTTGCTCGTATCAGCCAACTAGTTGAGGCATGCTGATCCAACTGATCCCAACTGATCCTGTGAGATTGATCTGGATTCCTGGAGTTCAATTGATCTTGTAATTCATATGTGCTGCCAACCCAATTAATCTCATTGATCCCTGATGGTTATTGGCTCTGATCAATCTGGCACACCCTTCATATGTTGATCTTCTGCACACCCTTCATATACTGCTCCGTTATGCGACATTACCATGACTGCTGCTGATCAATTGGCGCACTCTCTTGCGCTGGCCAGCCGACCCTGTGACACTACCCATTCTACACCAATGGTGCTTTGTCGGTGCATGCTTTGGTGAAGCATACTGGGTAGGCTTGTTCTGATCGATCCTAGCAAGATTACTCAAAACCCCAGTTCTTGGTTGAATCCACAAATGACAGTTGCTACTTCTTCTCCCCAGCAACCTGTCTCCGCTGGCACCCGTCAAACCTCATACAGTCACACAAGTTGGATCGAAATGGCCACTCAAGGCTCAGCTCCTACATGGAAGCCTCCCAAGTCGCGCGGCGCTCAGCACGAGTCCAATCACAAGACCAAGGTTGCCAACCCCATCGCCGAACTCGACAGTGACGAGATAACCCATATCAACTGGCACAAGTTCCATCAAGACCTCACCCTCCCTTTCCTTGACATCGGTCTCAAGTACTACAATTGTGGTATGGAGCATTGTGGTGCCACAGATGACAAGGTGACTGTTGAGGCTGCCAAGGCTATCAAGAAGTACAAGGTTGGCATCAAGTGTGCCACCATCACCCCTGATGAGGCTCATGTTAAGGAGTTCGGTCTTCAGAAGATGTGGCTCTCCCCCAACAATACCATTCGGCCCATTCTTGGCAGCACCGTCTTCTGTGCACTGTCAGAGGTCATGCACCCAAAACCTGATATCTGTAATAGAAATGCATCTATTACAAATTCTGTCAAGATATGTGACAATGCTTGTGGTATTACAATTCTTGTTGAGATATGTAGTAGAGATGTCTCTATTACTTTTCTTGCCCGAAGATGCAGTAATGGTTTTGCTATTGCAGGTTTTGACTAACTGCTGTGGACACTCTGTCCAGAGGTAGCTTGGCATGATCAATAACATTGAATGTATTGCAAGACACCAAGGTCTGGTGTGATTGAGATGGTTGATGTCATTGTCACAAGTGTCCAGTGTGTCAACTGAGTACTTGAGGTGATCCCCAGACCACAGTGGACAACTGCCTTTGGTTCTATCTTTATCTGGACTGCTGGTTTGCTATGAACCACCTTCAGATGTCAGTGAGCAGTGATACAACACATGTGCTACAATGGAAGCAATCTACTTGATTGCAACTATGCTGACTGGAAACTAATGTATACTTATGCTAAAGTGATAACTAGTTATGTATGGTGTAGAGTGGATGGGGATCCACTCACTTGCTATGATGAGGAGCATGGTTATATAACCATCCTTGTGGCATCACCCATGACACTGCTCCTTCCCTGGGAGGTCTCATCAACTCTGCTCCTCCTCCTCATCCATCCTATCCTGTCCATCCTCCTGGTGCTACTTCTTGTGACTACCACACCTCTCGCTTCATGTGGATGGACGGTTCTTGTGCTTCTTCATTACCTTCAGGATGTAAGCGGTCGCGCGCCAGAGACTAGCTGAGGTTGATTGAGTAAGGTCTACTCAATATGTTTTGCCTAAACGTAACCAAGCATCACCACCTGGTAAGTCTCAACTGACTGCCTTGAACACTCCATTCAGAGGTTGCATGGCACAAATGTTCATTTGTCAGTGAGTGGGTGATACACCCTCTCCTACAGTATGAGTGTTCATAGTACTGTTGATAATGCTCTTGGATGTCATCTGGACCATGATATGCCAATTGCCTACAGAGGACAGGAGTTACTGGACTGCAGGTGTGAATCACCACCTACAATAACTGACTGGACCACTGGTGTTGAGCAACACTGCCTACAGCAAGGGACTGGACCACAGGTGTTGAAGAACACTGCCTACAGTAAGGAACTGGACCACCAGTGTGAAGAACACTGCCTACAGTTGTCAACTAATGGTGATACAACACACATGTTGAGAGTCATTGCAAGAGCACTGCTATTGCGATGGTATGTAACTGAGTAAGTAGTAAGTATAAAGTATATATAAAAAAGAGTGGATGGGGATCCACTCATATGCTATGGTAGAATGAGAGTATTTATGCATTCAGTTGGCATAGCCCATGACACCTATCCTGCTCCTCTTGAGGGGCCTTTGTCCCCTGTTTGGCACTGTCTTGTCCTGCTGGCATCAATCCCATTGATACTGCACTCCTACCGTTTTCACGGCATAAGGGTTATGCAACACTGCCCTCTCGCCTTCATGCTCTCCTTCTGCCTGATGTGTGATGCCCCCTTTCAACACAGCTCCTTCTTGACTTTATCTTGTGAATCCTTTTAGCCTCGTGACCAAACCCCTTGGTCATGTGGTCATGTTGGCACAGAACCATCTTGACTTGTCTTGTGAAACCCCTTTAGTTGCTTGTTGAACCTCGTGACCCAACCCCTTGGTCATGTGGTCACATTGGCACAGCTCCGAGTACTTGCTCATATCGGCCAATTAGTTGAGGCATGTTGATCCAACTGATCCCAACTGATCCTGTGAGATTGATCTGGATTCCTGGAGTTTGATTGATCTCATAATTCATATGCACTGCCAACCTGATTAATCTCATTGATCCCCAATGGCTATTGGCTCTGATCAATCTGGCACACCCTTCATATGTTGATCTTCTGCACACCCTTCATATACTGCTCCATTACACAACATTACCATGACTGCCGCTTGATCAATTGGCGCACTCTCTTGCGCTGGCCAGCCGGTCCTGTGACACAGGAGCCATTCCCACCTCATCTGAGTGGCGACTTGCATCTGTTCATCCCCCTCCTGTCATTAGCGCCCCATCTGTTTGCATTGACTTCATTGTTGTGCAAGGTCCCTACTTCATCCAGTGGCAACCTCCTATCAGCCACTACTCTTTGTCATGTGATCCATGTTACTGTCATCATCATAGCATTCCCCTGCAAGACCCATCATGTGATTACAATGTTACTGGTGTCAGCAGGCATCACCATAGAGTCCCATTTGTGCCAATCTGGCTGAGACCTGCCATAACCCCTCTCTACTACCGATTCAGCTGGGACCTGTTGTAACCCTTCTCTACTACTGATTTGGCAGAGACCTGTCATAACCCTTACCTACTACCAATGCTGGTGAACTCCATTGTAAACTCTTGTTTGGCCCAATTCCATGATTCCTGTGCCACTATTCCGATGATTCCAGATCTTCCTGCGCATCTGTTCCCATTGCATGCACCTATCATTCTCAAGGATCTGCCTCATCCTGCTCAAGGTTGGACCAAGCCAATTGCTATCATTGGTTGTCATGCTTTCGGTGTTCAGTACCATTGCCAGAACCCTGTGGTTGACAATGCTGGTGGCTCCAAGATGACATTCACTCCTAACAATGGCTCTACACTGCAGCAGTGGGACATGCTCAGGTTTCTTGATGGCAGAGGTGTTGGTCTTGCTAAGTACAACACTACCAAGTCCATCAGCAGCTTCACTCACACTTCCTTCAAAATGGCTCTGGAGAGGAAGATGCCCCTCTACATGTTGACCAAGATGTGCATTCAACTCCTGCCCCTCCATCAAGGTAGCACGCATCCTCAAGTCGGTCCCCAATTCCATGGTGGTGTCATGGAGTCAAGAAATTGGCAAAGCATTGGCAAGGCATGCGAGTTGATGATCATCTCTACTCGCACTGAGCTACCCAGCACCTGGATGCATTGGTTTGGCCATCGCATCCATCACACCATCTTGTCAGGGGTCTCGCGCCTGAAACCCAGGTCGGTCTGTCGAGATACTTGGTGACTATCAAACTGTGTGACAGCTATTGTCTTGGTATCAGTCTTGACAAGCTAGTCACTTGGTGACTATCAAGTTGTGCAATGACAGCAGGTGGCATTCATTGTATATACTATCATAGGTTTCGGCTGACCTCTGTGGACACTCTGTTCAGGGGTAGCTCGGCACAATCAATATCAATATGTAGGTTATGATGACACCCAGGTCTGGTGTGAGTGTTGATGATGATGAGGTTGATGGTGTTGGTGATAAGGTTGGTGGTGTCAACATGAGTGTCCAGTGTGTTGACTGATGCTTGAGGTGATCCCTGGACCACAGTGGACTACTGCCTTTGGTTCTATCTATATCCAGACTGCTGGTTTGCTATGAACTGCCTTTGGACGTCAGGTAGTGGTGATACAACACATGCACTATGTCACAGGGACGGCTGGCCTGCGCAAGAGAGTGCGCCAAATGATCAGCGGCAGTTATGATAAGGTCGCATAACGGAGCAGTATATGAAGGGTGCGCAGAAGATCAACATATGAAGGGTGCGCCAGATTGTTCAGAGTCAACAACCATCGGGGATCAACAAGATTAATCGGGTTGGCAGTGCACATGATTTACGAGATTGATCAAACCCCGGGAATCCAGATTGATCTCATGGGATTGGTTGGAGTCAGCCAGACCAGTACACTTCAACGAGTTGGCCAATCCAAACAAGTACTTGGAGCTATGCCAATGACGGAGGCAGTTGGATCAGCACACCTCAACTAATCGGCCGATCTGAACAGGTATTCAGAGCTGTGCCAATGTCAGAATCAGTTGGATCAGCATGCTTCAACTAGTTGGCCGATCTGAGCAAGTATTCAGAGCTGTGCTGACGATGGAGTCAGTCAGATCAGCACACTTCAACTAGTTGGCCGATCCGAACAAGTATTCAGAGCTGTGCTGACGTTGGAGTCAGTCGAATCAGCACACTTCAACTAGTCGGCTGATCCGAACAAGTCGAGATGGAACTGAGCCGATGTGACCACATGACCAGGGGGTATGGTCATGAGGTTCAAAAGGGGATTCACAAGATTAAGTCAAAAGGGGGCCATGCTGAAAGGGGGGCATCACACATCAGACAGAAGGAGAGCATGAAGGCGAGAGGGCAGTGTTGCATAACCCTTATGCCAAGCAAAATGGTAGGAGTGCAGTATCAAAGGGGATGATGCCAGCAGGGCAAGGCAGTGCCTAACAGGGGACAAAGGCCCCTCAAGAGGAGCAGGATAGGTGTTGAGGGAAAACACCAATCAAACGTATAAATAGTCTCTTCCTACCATAGCATTCGAGTGGACCAGCATCCACTCAGAAACTCAACTACTTACTCTATACTTACTAGGTTACGTATCTTCGCAATAGCAGTGCTCTTGCAACGACTCTCAACGTGTGTGTTGTATCACCATTAGTCAACAACTGTAGGCAGTGTTCTTTACACTAGCGGTCCAGTTCATTGCTGTAGGCGGTGTTCTTCAACACCAGCAGTCCAGTTCCTTACTGTAGGCAGTGTTCTTCAACACCAGCAGTCCAGTTCCTTGCTGTAGGCGGTGTTGCTTGACACCAGCAGTCCAGTTGGTTATTGTAGGTGGTGTTTCACACCAGTGGTCCAGTAACTCACATCCTCTGTAGGCGATTGGCATATCGCAGTCCAGACGACGTCCAAGAGCATTATCAACAGTACTACGAACACTCATACTGTAGGGGAGGGTGTATCATGCACTCACCAACAAACAACATCCGTGCCATGCAACCTCTGAACAGAGTGTTCAAGGTGGTCAGTCGAGACTTACTAGGCAATGATGCTTGGTTACATTTAGGCGAATCATATCGAGTAGTCCTTACTCAATCAACCCCAGCTAGTCTCTGGCGCGCGACCGCTTACACACTACAAGGAGGAGCAACCTTGATAGATTGCTACTATGCTGACTGGAACTAATATATACTTATGCTGAAGTGATAACTAGTTATGGTGTGTGTAGAGTGGATGAGGATCCACTCAACCTTTGATGATGAGAAAGTATGGTTATATACCTCTTCACAGTGTCACCAGTGATGCTGCTCCTGCTCTCTCTCTCCAGAGAGTACCTTCTTCATCGAGTACTGTACAGGGGGCCCCTCTAGCACCACTCCTGTCCTCCTTGAGCTATCCTGCTTGCTTGGCACCCCTGTGCCTTTGTGTTGACTCCTTTGACACTGCTCCTCCTCCTTGCTATCCTGCTTGCTTGGCACCCTTGTGCCTCTTGAGTTGTGTCGACTCCTTTGACACTGCTCCTCCTCCTCAGGACCTGCTTGCTGGTTCCTTATACACTGCTCCTTCTCCTTTGACTGGTGACAGTTCCTTTGACTCTTGTCTCTCAAGCCCCTGAGTGGTAACCATCTGCATGCTCCTTGAGCTTGGTCCTCTTCATGGCTGTGCCTGCTCCTTGAGCTTGGTCCTCTTTGTGGCTGTGCCTGGCCCTCCTTGCATATGGGCCTGGTCCTTCTTTGCATGTGAGTCTGTAGGAGTCCATGGTCTCCATGGAGACTGCATGTCATGGGCCTGGATGCTCAAGAAGCAGGAGGGTCACTGGTTCATATGGAAGGAGCACAGGTATCGAAGATCTAGTTGATACCAGTAGAGAGCATGGTCGTAGTGCAGTCTCCATGGAGACCATGGACTCCTATGGACTCACATGCAAAGGAGAACCGAGCCACATGTGAGGAGGGCCAGGCACAGCCACGAGGAGGACCAAGCTCAAGGAGCAGGCACAGCCACGAAGAGGACCAAGCTCAGATGGTTACCACTCAGGGGCTCGAGAGACAAGAGTCATAGGACACTGGCAAGCAGGTCATGAGGAGGAGGAGCAGTGTCAAAGGAGTCGACACCACTCAAGAGGCACAGGGGCGCCAAGCAGGAGAGGCCCCTGAGCAGTACTCGATGAAGAAGGTACTCTCTGGAGAGAGAGCAGGAGCAGCATCGCTGGCAATGCTGTGAAGAGGTATATAACCATGCTTTCTCATCATCATAGGTCGAGTGGATCCTCATCCACTCTACTCACCATATAACTAGTTAACACTTCAGCATAAGTATACATTAGTTTCAGTCAGCATAGCAGCAATCTATCAAGGTTGCTCCTCATCGTAGTGTGTGTGTTGTATCACCACTACCTGACGTCCGAAGGCGCCCATAGCAGGTTAGCAGTCTGGATATAGATAGAACCGAAGGCAGTAGTCCACTGTGGTCTGGGGATCACTTCAAGCATAAAGTCAACACACTGGACACTCGTGTTGACGCCACCAACCACCAACACCACCAACCTCATTATCATCGACATTCACCAACCTTATCACCCAACACCATCAACCTCATCATCATCAACACTCACACCAGACCTTGGTGTCAACATAACCTACGTATTGATATTGATCGTGCTGAGCTACCCCTGAACGGAGTGTCCACAGAGGTCAGCCGAAACCTACGATAGTATATACAACGAACACCACCTGCTGTCACTGCACAACTTGATAGTCACCGATACCGAGACAATAGCTGTCACACAGTTTGATAGTCACTGAGTATCTCGACAGACCAACCTGGGTTTCAGGCGCGAGACCCCTGACATTAGAGTGGATCGTTCAAGCAGCTCCTCACAATCACCATGACAGACCCAGACCTCAACAATAAGCTCGATAGACTACTCACTCTATTGGAAGCACAGCTAGAGCTTACCAGACAGGGTCATCGAGAGGAACGATTACAACGAGCTCAACTGAGCAGGGAGGAGACAATGGACCTCTCTCACTCAGAAGACCAAGCAGGAGGAGGAGATGAGTCTATGATAGGAGACCCACATACTCCTACTCCAGCACCGTGACCAAGACGATCAGTCTCATTCAACCTGGAGGAGCAGGAGGACATCAACTACGAGAAGTATGCTTCACCTACTGGGCCAAGATATGTCAAGACTAAGCTGGACCCCTACAGCAGGACTAGGACAGACCCTTACCCCCTGGACCACGAGGAGGACACCAGCATCATGGCAGAGCTTAACCAGTCAAAGCCCATTGCCACCCCCTTTCCAAAGTTCAATCCCCGAGACATGGAGATCTTCATTCTAGAAGCTGAAGCATGGTTTAAGTTCAACCAGGTGTATGAGCAGTCTAGGATGATCAATCACATGGGTGCTCAACTGGAAGGGACAGCAAGAGAGTGGTGGACCTCCAAGCTCCGCATTGATAGAGCTAGAGAAGGAAGGTTGTTCAATGATTGGCACTACTTCACAGAGCAACTGTCAGAGCAGTTCAACCCATGCAATGCTAGGATGGAGGCATACAACAAGCTGTTGGCTCTCAGACTCACAAGTGATGCTCCTGGTGCTGCCACACATCATGTAGAGCATTTCAGGGACTTGGAGGGACAGGTCAACCTAGATGACAATGAGCTAGTGATTGATCTCTTCAGAGGAAGTCTCACTCGCAGCATACAGGAGAAGTTCGAGAGGAATCCACCTGGGAAGAGATGGGAGTGGTATTGAGAGGTCGAGGAGATCGATCGACAGAGGATGCTACTACAGCAGTCCTCGGCTAGACACTTACTCCCAAATGCCATGTCACCTCCACTAAGAACTGGGTCTCAGCCAAATCAAAGCTCGGTCCCCATCCATCAACCCACTCAACCTTATCCAGCTTGATCACCAGCACAAGCAACTACACAAGCAACTATACAAAACCTAAACTGACCAACTAACCAACCCCTTCCTCATCATCCCACCCAAACCTCGAAGCAAGGAAGCCCTGCTCCATCAGGTATCAACACCTGTCATGTATGCAAGGGTATCGGCCATTGGGCCAGAGACTGCCCCAGCAGGAGGGTAGACCCTCTTAGCTCTCGACCCATGGGACCAAAGGTTATGGTCACCACAGCAGACCCCTTTGAGGAGGCCACCGACTCAGGAGATGGCCACACAGGCAGCACTGAGACTGACCCCGAGGCCATGGACCTCAGCTCATACCAGCAACCCATGGACCTCGACCATGAGGAGGAGGAGCATGATGATGATGACGATGAGGGAAACGTCAGTGGGGTGATGCACTGATGGCATGCATTGCTCTACAAACCTCCTCGCCATCACTCTGTATATATCAAGATTGTCAAGTATGTTTCTCTACCAGTGGAGGCAAAGCAGTACTGGAGCTCTCTGGAATGGTTCAAGACCATCCTGCTCGGATACTAGCTGATACTGGTGCTGGTTTGTCCATAGTCTCAGATTCTTTCATTAGTAAGTACCAAATACCCACAAAACCCATAAAAACAAGATCAATCCATGGTGTCACCGGGCACCGACTCTCCATCAATAGTTCTGCGAACATGCAGGTATCTATTGGTACACACAATCTGGGTGTGGTCGAAGCTTCAGTGGCCGACACTGCGGACTATGACCTCATCCTGGGGTTCACTGAGCTACGGAGGCTCAAACCCACCATACAATGGGATATGGGCCAGCTGGAGTTCAAGACTCAGGAGCAGGACCGACCCCCAAGGAGACCCCCTGAAGCAGCAAGAGCAGGGGACCTAACCATGAGGAGACCAACCCTTCATGGTAATGAGTTTGTCTCAGCAGAGCACATACTACGAGCAGCTCTAGAAGATGGACCCATAGGGTTCATGCTGTTGGAGGAGCCACCATCATCACTCCCAGCCTTTGGTTTTGTACCTACAGGCACAGACAAAGGAGTCGAGATGGAGGTGGAGGTAGACAAGGTGGTGACGGCTGCAGACATACCAAAGCCATACCAACACCTGCAAGATGTGTTTGATGAGGTGGAAGCAGACAAGCTGCCCCATCATACCAAGCATGATCTCCACCTCGAGTTGATAGAAGGAGGTAAGCCACCTCAAGGGCACCTATACCTTAAGGGACCCAAGGAGATGTCCGAGGGTATTTGGATGAGAACCTCGAGAAGGGGTTCATAAGACCATCGAAGAGCCCAGCACAATCACCAGTGCTCTTCGTACCAAAGAAGGATGGAGGTCTCAGACTCTGTGTGGACTACAGAGGTCTCAACGAGATCACTGTCAAGAACAGGGCACCATTGCCCCTCATCGAGGAGCAGCTGTTCTTACTCAGGAAGGCAAGGATCTATACCAAGCTAGACCTTAGAGCAGCATACAACCTCATCCGGATTGCTAAAGGAGATGAATGGAAGACAGCTTTTGGCACTCAGTTGGGACTCTATGAGTACCTAGTGATGCCCTTTGGCCTAGCCAATGCTCTGGCTCACTTCCAGTCATTCATCAATGACATCTTCTGAGACATCATTGGGATATATGTGGTAGTATACCTAGATGACTTCCTGATCTTCAGTGACACTGAAGAAGCACATGTGAAGCATGTCACCAAGGTCCTCACTTGCTTAAGGAGCAACAGGCTCTTTGCTAAGCTGTCGAAGTGTGAGTTCCACACCAAGACAGTCGAGTTCCTGGGGTACATCATCAAGCTGATGGGCATAGAGATGGACCCAGAAAAGGTGCACACTGTCAAGGAGTGGCCAATGCCAGAGTCAATCCATGACATCCAAAGGTTCCTGGGTTTTGCCAACTTCTATTGAAGGTTCATAGCCCACTTTGCTCGCATAGCCAAGCCCTTGACATCACTGGTAAAGCCTATAGAATGGTTCAAGAAGTTCGAGCTACCAGAGGAGGCCCAACAGGCCTTCCACAAGCTCATCCAGGCATTCACATCAGCAGGAGTGCTTCAGCACTTCGACTACCACCTTCCAACAAGGTTGGAAACTGATTCAAGTGACTTTGCTATAGCAGGAGTACTCAAGCAGGAGCATGAAGGACGATGGCATCCAGTGGCCTTCTACTCTAGGAAGATGTCTTCTGCCGAGAAGAACTATGAGATCCATGACAAGGAGCTCCTAGCTGTGGTCGCCTGCCTCACTCAGTGGCAACACATGCTAGCTGGACTACCGAGCCAACTGGTCATCCTCACCGACCATGAAGCCCTCAAGTACTTCAAGTCACAGAGATGCATCACAGGTTGACAGGCTCAATGGGCCATACTACTAGCAGACTTCGACTTCATATTGCAGTATCGACCAGGAGACAAAGGTGGTGAACCCGATGCTCTCACCAGAAGGACAGACATGCAACCAGCTGGTGAAGAGCAGGATCACAATGTGAGGCAACTACTGCCTCCTCGAGTGTTCAAGGAGACAGCAGACCATGACTCGACCCTAGTGGCCCCTATGCTCTCGATGGAGTCCATAGCATCAAAAGGTCTCAGAGACCTGGTCAAGATCTTCCAGCCCTTAGACCAAGAGCTACAGGAGATACATAGGAAGAAGCCCTTCGAGGTCAAGGACGACCTATGGTACAGTGGAGGAAGGTTGGTTATCCCCAAAGTGATCATGCCAGGGAGGACCAATAACCGACACTCAAGGAGTGCCAAAGAGGTAGATGGACAGTCTCTCTCTGTAGAGCATCTGCGATTCATGGTGATGACCCAATGCCATGATGGTATTACTGCTGGACACATAGGAAGAGATGCTACCATCAAGGCAGCTCAATGACATTACTGGTGGCCAAACATGACAGCTTGGATTGCAGACTATGTAGCAAGTTGTCCTGTATGTGCTAGGTACAAAGCTCCTCGTCACCATTCATATGGTTTGCTACAGCCACTAGCAACACCAGACAGGCCCTGGGGCTCCATATCCCTTGACTTCATCAAAGGACTACCACCATCGAAGAAGTATGACTCCAAGACCTATGACTCTATCTTAGTCATTGTTGACAGGTTAACCAAGTTTGCCATACTAGCTCCAACCCATAAGACAGTCATGGCCAAACAGACTGCAGTGTTGCTATATGGACACATGGTTAGACTCTTTGGATACCCAGATCACATGGTCTTGGACTGAGGCAGGCAGTTCATATCAGGAGCATGGAAGGCATTCACAGAACAAATGGGTGTGAAGCACTCACTTAGCATGGCTTACCATCCTCAAACTGATGGTCAGACAGAGAGGGTCAATCAGGTCATAGAGCAATACCTAAGGATGTACTGCAACTATGAGCAGGATGACTGGGCCAACCTGCTGGACACTGCAGCCTTTGTATACAACAACATGGTCCACAACAGCATTGGTGTCTCACCATTCTTTGCATGCTATGGATGGAACCCCAAAGCTCATCCTGACATCCCTCAACAACTAGGAGTCAATGATCCAGGTCGCTTCGAGTACCTCAAGGATGGAAAGGAGTGTTGCAAGTACCTCCAGGAGCAGATCAGAGAGGCACAACGTAGATCAGTAGACCAGTATAACAGGAAGCACAAGGACATCGAGTTTAAGGTGGGTGATATGGTCTATATCAACCATCGAAACTGGAAGACAAGGAGACCCACACCCAAGTTAGATACCCAGTTTGCAGGGCCCTACCCAGTTCAGGAATGGGTAGGATGCCGAGCTTATCAAATCACATTGCCAGCAAACCTTAGGGTGCATGATGTGTTCCATGTCTCCATGCTCGAGCCAGCAAGAACAAGTTCTCTTCCTCAACGTGCTGAACAGCCCACCATACCATCACTTCCAGATGAGGACCTCGACTTTGAAGTCGAAGCACTCATTGACAAGCGTTCCCACAATGGGACTACAGAGTACAAAGTGTTGTGGAGAGGGTACTCAGAAGAAGCTGCTTCATGGGAACCAGTAGAGAACCTCAACTGCCCCGACCTCATCCAGGAGTATGAGGTGTCGGAGGGGGGACGAGTGAGTAGACAAAGTAGAGAAAGGAGGAGAGAACAGGAGGAGTAGAGAGAGGAAGAGAGAACAGGAGGAGTAGAGAGAGGAAGAGGAAGGAGGATGACGTTGAGAGAAGGAGGAAGGATGATGTTAGCGATGTTGTCGAGGAGGAGGAGGAGGAGTCAGCATGAACCAGACCAGAGCATGCCTCGATGGAGCTCGGCTCTTAAGAGGGGGGTAGTGTCATGGGCCTGGATGCTCAAGAAGCAGGAGGGTCACTGGTTCATATGGAAGGAGCACAGGTATCGAAGATCTAGTTGATACCAGTAGAGAGCATGGTCATAGTGCAGTCTCCATGGAGACCATGGACTCCTATGGACTCACATGCAAAGGAGAACCAAGCCACATGCGAGGAGGGCCAGGCACAGCCATGAGGAGGACCAAGCTCAAGGAGCAGGCACAGCCACGAAGAGGACCAAGCTCAGATGGTTACCACTCAGGGGCTCAAGAGACAAGAGTCATAGGACACTGGCAAGCAGGTCATGAGGAGGAGGAGCAGTGTCAAAGGAGTCGACACCAGGTCATGAGGAGGAGGAGCAGTGTCAAAGGAGTCGACACCACTCAAGAGGCACAGGGGCGCCAAGCAGGAGAGGCCCCTGAGCAGTACTCGATGAAGAAGGTACTCTCTGGAGAGAGAGCAGGAGCAGCATCGCTGGCAATGCTGTGAAGAGGTATATAACCATGCTTTCTCATCATCATAGGTCGAGTGGATCCTCATCCACTCTACTCACCATATAACTAGTTAACACTTCAGCATAAGTATACATTAGTTTCAGTCAGCATAGCAGCAATCTATCAAGGTTGCTCCTCATCATAGTGTGTGTGTTGTATCACCACTACCTGACATCCGAAGGCACCCATAGCAGGTTAGCAGTCCGGATATAGATAGAACTGAAGGCAGTAGTCCACTGCGGTCTGGGGATCACTTCAAGTGTCAAAGTCAACACACTGGACACTCGTGTTGATGCCACCAACCTTATCACCAACACCATCAACCTCATTATTGTCAACACTCACCAACATTATCACCAACATCATCAACCTCATCATCATCAACACTCACCAACCTTATCACCAACGTCATCAACCTCATCATCATCAACACTCACACCAGACCTTGGTGTCATCATAACCAAAGCATTGATATTGATCATGCCGAGCTACCCCTGAATGGAGTGTCCACAGAGGTCAGCCGAAACCTATGATAGTATATACAATGAATGCCACCTGCTGTCACTGCGCAACTTGATAGTCACCAATACTGGGACAATAGCTGTCACACAGTTTGATAGTCACCGAGTATCTTGACAGACCGACCTGGGTTTCAGGCGCGAGACCCCTGACACTGCACTACAACCATGCTCTCTACTGGTATCGACTAGATCTCCGATACCTGTGCTCCTTCCATATGAACCAGTGACCCTCCTGCTTCTTGAGCATTCAGGCCCATGACACATCTCTGTCTCAGTTTAGGTCAATGTCTCAACATCATCTGCGTGGTCATCGACACCCCTGTGTGATTGCATCTCAGACACAGTAACCATCATGTGCTTTGCTGATTGCTTCCCTGACCCTGATGCCAACTCATATCCCAGATGGCATGACAAGCACAACAACATCCATGCCATTCTGACCAAGATGATGCTCATCATCATGTCTGTGACACTGTGGGCTCAATGGATCAAAGGGATCAAAAAGCATGCCCCACACTGTATGGACATTGACAAACTCAAGGTGCACAATCACAAGTGGTGGTCCACCTCTGGCATGTGGGTCAGACTTCATGCATGATCATGTCCATATCTACACTGCCAATTCGAAGGGTCTCATCACTAAGGATTGATAGAGCATACTGGATTGAGAGGGGGTGTTGAAGATTACAATCCAGTGATGATGCTAAGAGGTGATGCAAAGACAATGAGATCAGAGATCAGGGATAACCAATCCTTAACAGGATCAGGTACAACCAAGTCCCACTTGTTGTCAGGCTAGGTCATTAATTATAGAAACTCCCACATTCAGCATGTACCACACTTTTGTATATATATTGAGCAGGGAGTGCTAGGCTCTCACCATGTTCACTCAGTCAATTGAGTATATTTGTTCTGTCTATAAACTAGCAGCGACATTGTACTTAGACTCTCCCCGATTGCCAGTATCGGGACCGAAACGACTCCAGTTTCTAACAAATGTACGTACAAAGTGTTCTGCTACCTAATCTTCACCCCTCACCAACATATAAGAGACTGTCAACGAGTCTAGATCATTTCCTACCAAACAAACAACAGAGTTGTCACAGTAGCGCAAATATGTTTACCGGAATTGGTGAGTGCAACCTTACCCGTACTAAGGCTAACCTTCCTGCCGACAGTGACTGACGACCATCAATTTGTATTGTTACTTCTGCTTGCAGTCGAGCTTCTGGCTCCCATCATCGACATCTCGCCTCGAGATGCCACCAAGTCAGGAGGTGGAGGCTACTCCATGACCATCGGCAAAACCGCTCCCATTCTCAAAGACTGTCACATCGGAGACAGTATCGCAGTCAACGGCACCTGTCTCACCGTCACCGAATTTGACACCAACGAATCCAACCAAGGCGGCTACTTCAAGATCGGCGTCGCACCTGAAACGCTCAAAAAGACCAACCTCGGCGGACTCAAAGTCGGCGATGGAGTCAACTGCGAACGTGCAATGGATGCACACACACGTTTTGGAGGTCACTTCGTTCAAGGTCACGTCGATACTACCGCTCTCATTCGCTCCGTAGTTCCGACAGGAAACGCTTTGACTATCACTCTGAGACTGCAGCACAAACCAGACCAGCTCCCACTTCCATCCAGCCTTTCACCATACCTCATCCCTAAGGGGTACGTCACACTGGACGGCGCATCGCTGACGCTGATCGAAGTGTCGCCAGCAACAGGCGGCTTGTTGCCCTCCAACTCGACAGCAGGTGATGTAAGGGAAGATGCACAGACACCGAAGAAGGAAATCGTCGAGTTCTCAGTGATGCTCATCGCACACACGCAGGAGGTTATCGGGCTTAGCAGGAAGAAACCTGGTGACACGGTCAATGTGGAGCTGGACATGGTTGGGAAGTATGTACACCGTGCAGTTTTGGGCTCCCTGGAGAGGGACGCAGAGGAGTATGCCGAGGCGGCCAACTCGGTGGATGCTGGTAGAAACGCTGTTGACAATGCGGTGGGACCTGCTTCGTCGCAGGCGTTGGAGGGTATGGTCGAGAGGATAGTGCGAAAGGTGCTTAGCGAGCAGAAGTAAGGTTTCGGAATGGTGAAGAGCTTGCAGCCTTTTCTTCATGGTACAATACCTATGTTTGACATAAACCACTATGATGTTGGAGTGTCACCGTTTAGAAGGTCTAACATGTTGGCAGGTTTCTTGTCTCTCGTTGCAGAACCATCTCGACGACAAAGCCTCCGAAGTACGCGTGCGGAAGTTAGGAATCCCTTCGTTTGAGACTGCTGCGACCACTTCGTTCCTGTAGTGCATGGCATCCGATCAAGATTAATCCAATCGCGCCCCTCGCTTTCGATCGAATCCATAGAACGATTCGTGAAACGTCGAGTCGAACGCAATATCTCCGCCTTGCTCACTTCTTCAAACTTTTCCATCGACTCTACAATTGCCGTTAAGTCCAGAATGAGATGAGTGCTCGTGAACTTTGCCCGAATGACAGCTTTTCTCGGCAGAAGCCCTTCGTGAAGAAAACCTCGAAGAAGCTCGATATCGCTTGGCACAACCGTGAAGTTGTTCTCAACGTCGCCAAGAGTAAATAGAACCAGGATATCGGATAGGACAGTTTCGCTAAGGACTCCTTGCAGGCACAGCTCGGTCACAGCGACAAGAGTTTCGACAGATAGCGCAGCACCACGGGTTGTCCTCTCCATGTCCTTCAGGTAATGACTGACCGCCGGACCCGAGCCCTTGCCTTGTCGAGCGGTCTTTGTTGTACGTGTCTTGTTCAGCAGCTTAGCAAAGGGAGGAAGCTTGACACCTCCGGCCTCGTCTTTGCTACCGTGTGACGTTGAGCTTGAGGTGTCGACGTCAAAGATGCCAAAGTGAATGAAGACCAGAGCCACAAGACCATCATAGACTGGATTGTTGACCTAAGCGGGGGCAAAACTTGATGATGAAAGTGAGTCAGTGTCGGCTCAAGTCATGAGACTGGCTGAGGGTTTGGTGAGAACTCACCTGCTGGACACGACTGCACCGAGTTAAAGCTTCATCCACACAACCACCAGCGAAGCTGTACCATCCTACACAGGTGGGTGGGATAGTATCTAGATGTTCTCTGATGAAGCGTCTGACACGGTCTGAAGTGAGACGAGCATCGTGACAGTAATGTCGCCATTGTCCACGTCAGCTTCATATGCCGGCATGTATCAAGTGGGCTTCGGCGTGCTTCCTCAAAATCGCAGCTCGCCGACATGGTCCACTTACCAGTATTGAGAAAGTGCATATAGGCAATGATCTGACGTGCAATCAGCGAACTAACGTGATATGAAGTAGTTTGCTTGACTTGCTTTACGAGGATGCGTATTCTCCTCTATTTGAACGAAATCGATGTAGGGTCAGAAGAGTTTCAAATCTAGACAGCCTTGGTACACGGACTCACCTCTACGACCTCGCACTGATGAGTTCGGGCGATTTCATTCTTGAGCGATGCAGTCACGGATAGGAACGTGCTTGACGATTCACACGAGGAGCCGGGCTGGGTCAGTGCGGGAGAAGAAGGCAATATGGGTTTGGCGACACGCGCGCTCCCCCTTTTGTATGCTACATTCTCTCCGAGTGTGGGCGGTGGGCAGTGTTCGCCTTCGGGATCGCTGCGGACTTCCACGTCCTGCGCGATGTCCATGAGGGCGAAATCGTGGAAACTGAACTCTGCAAAAGGATGGTTCCTGATGGTCTCGCTGAGGTCAGACTTGTGGGAGACGGCGTCGTCCGAAGTGCTCCGCCCCATCTCATCTTGTGAGCGGAGCCGCTTCAAAACCAACGCGATCCTGTCGGCCGCGGCTTCTGTTTTTTCTGTCAGCTGCGCAACATCATGCTTGAGCCCGTGAAGCTCTTGGCGCAGATGTGATGCGATTGCGCTGGTGGGTGGAAGCGGCCAAGAGGTGGGCAGATTGATGCTCTGCATTGTCGATAGAAGTACAGCTGCTATAGTGGGCGGAGGGTGGCTGAGGTCGGGAAGGATGTACCAGACAAGAAAGCTACTCAGCTTTCCGCATACTGCTGCTGTATATGTGGCGACCGCGGCACCGATTGATTTGTGAGCTTGAGGTTGAGCCGGTACCAGCGGACTGGCGCTGCCGCTCAATTCTCAGACAAGAACGGCCACAGTGGCGGCAGAGGAGCCTCAATTTCGAGATGAAGACAGGAGAACTTTGCGGTTCGTAGAAATCGAGTGGTCTTGGAAGAAAATCCAGCATCATGGCGCATTCCTGCTCGGAACTATCACATGTGCAGTCATCAATGGTGGCTTCATCATACCGACAGCCCACCGAGCAGGAAATCATCACAGCCTCACTGAGAGAGACAGAGCCACCTTCCTTGTCACTTTGCGTCGCCGTGTGACTTCATTGTAGAAATGCGAACCTCAATCTGCACTGCAAAGGAACTATGACAAAAGATGGGTATTTTTCCCACGCATTGCACTTCGGACATCATTGCTAAGCGTGAAGTCACAGAGCCACAATGAAAGGCATCCTTCTTGAAACGTTCGCTGTTTTTCAGTCACCTTAGCTGATTGTGACTGGAAATGGACCGTTGATGACTGCCGAACTCGGACTCGTGCAGCACGAACCGCTGAGCTCTGCGAGAGCCATAGCGCCCACATGTTTCAGCAACAGGTGGTATATAGGGAGGTCAGATTCGAACAGCTGTGGTTCCTTACCAAGTCGAACTTCAATCATCATCATCGGAACATCCGCATCATGCACGCTCCTATGTTCACCGCTGCCGTCCTCGTTGGCGCCTTTGCTTTGCAAGTCAGCGCATCCGCGCCTCGATGCAATTTCGAATACCTCGAGAAAAAAGGTCTTCAAGCACCAACTGGCTGTCCTGCTGATGAGAAAAATTGGACTCACTGCTGTCTCGTTCCCATGTCCAACTATGATCGGCAGCATCCGAAGGTTGGTTCTTACACTGGGTGAGTTTGCATCAACTCTGCGATCAAGAGAATCAAGTGATCCCGTCTCTGATCCAAAGGTTACTTTTTTTTGTCCGCCTCGAAACTAACAGCGTCTGTGCGGTCGACCCAATGATCAAGGAGGGCGAGTCAGACATCTGTCGACTCCTCAACGACCGCCTCCACAACTGGCACCCTTGAACCTTATATCGACGCCAAATCTCGCTTTAACACAATCGTTCCTGTTGATGCTCAAGAATATTGTCTATTGCCATGATCACACTGATTCGTCCATGCGTTGCAGCATCTGTGTCGCCCGTGCTCTTCGCAGCTCTACCGCTTGAGGGTCAGTGCCTGCCGGAAGTCCGGCTGCCTCCGCCGCTTGCTCCTTCTTTTCTGTATCCAACGCAAGGTTTCCGAACGAGAAAGATTTTGTAGCTGCACCTTCGCCTGACTGCTTCGCTTCCTCTCCGTTTGTGGCTGTGCTGTTGCCGGCGTCATCCTTGACTTCAGCCTGTGTTGGCGCAATTTCGATAGTGGGTGCGTTGACCGCCTCTCTGAGCGACTCGATCAGCCTTTGCCTTGCGCCGCCCATCACACTATTGAGATAAGCGGTGACGACAAGCACAAAGTCTTCTGGCACAAAGTTCTCTCCCTCTTCGGCCTCTTCGGCTTCTTCCGCTGCGCCATCTTCGCCTGCTGAGGCAGCATTTTCGGACTGCTTTCGAGCCAGTGCTGTATCGTAGTCCGATGGCGGCACTGAGAGCGCATTCCGCAAAAGCCAATTTTGCTTGGCCTTGTTGAACTTCCATTGCGATTTCTCCGAGCTGTAGATTTGTGCGTATTGTATCGCTTGCTTTGCTTGGTCGCTGAGACGAAGGTCGGTGTTTGGGTCTGGGCCGATGTCTTCTGGCTTCAAGTCGATGGGCTTAGCTGTTGATGATGTCGGGGCAGGAGCCGATGCTGCGGCGGCGGGTGTGACGGTCGGCGCGGCAGCTGTTGTGATCGATGCTTCTGCGGTGTTGTCTTTGGCAGGCTTCTTCTTCTGAGCACGTTTGCGCTTTCTCTTGCGTTTCCCATCGGCTTCTCCATCATCGCTGTCGCTGTCACTATCACTATCACTGCTACTGTCATCCGACGACTCAGCCTTTGCCGCTTTCTTCTGTTCTCCCACAACAGGCTTCTTTGGTGTGGTAGCTGCTTTGGTCTTCTGCTCTTCATCGTCGCTGTCATCGCTACTGCTACTGCTGCTATCGCTGCTGTCTTCCACTTCGGCAGTTCGCTTCTTGTTTCTCGTCCTCTTCCTGACTCGCTTGCCTTTGCCCTCCTTTGATGTCGAGCCAGATGGACCGGCACGTTTTGTTGTCTCTGGCATATCGATTAAGCGGTCGTCTATCTACTTTCGTATGGGGCGAATCCCAGAAGGTGAAAGGCAGATGTTGTGAGGAGAATGGAGGGGGAGGCTCTGGTTGGTGGAGGTTCTTCGGAAAAAAAAAAAAAAAAAAAAAAAAAAAAAAAAAAAAAAAAGAAAAAAAAAAAAGTTCTAGAAATTCTCCACCAAAAAGCAGGGACCAAAAAATCCACTCCTCCGAGTCCCGAGACACATGCTCTCGTTCAACTTTGTTTCTGTGGAGCATTGCGGTTCGACACCTTCACCTTATCGTTCAGCTTCGACCACGATCCTGTGCAGAAGAGCAGGTACACCAACATGGGCAACCTCTCCGGAGTCATCGCCGTCTTAGCGGTCATCTTCCGACCCTCCTTAGTGGTGCCGCACGTCCAAGTACCCGACATTCGACACCTCGATTGGGAAGCTCTCCATGCCAATGGAGTCCGCTTTCTCGTTTTCGACAAGGACAACTGTCTCACCGCACCGCATTCTGATGTGCTCGAGCCGTCAATTACCGAAGCTTGGGAGCGATGCCAGCGAGTCTTTGGCCGAGAAAACATTCTCATTGTCAGCAACTCGAGCGGTTCTTCAGACGATCCTTCCGGCCTAGGTGCCGAATCGCTCAGCCGAGCACTCAATGTTCCTGTGCTCTGCCACAAGCAGAAAAAGCCCTCCAGTGGGTGTGCCAGAGAGGCTCTCGAGTACTCTGTAGCCTTGTCATATGATCGGGATACGACAATAGCACAGGCATCGCACATGCCTCCCGGAACAGGCGCAATCGAGGCCGGCCCAAGTCGACAGACGAAGAAGTATTTGAAGGAGAGGCGAAAGGTGCTCAGGTCGCAACTGCCGGTAGATGAGAGTGGCAATGGAAGCATCTTGCTTGTCGGTGACCGAACAATGACAGATGTCGTGGTAGCTCACCGCATGAACGACGAGCTCATGCGCAGGAGGAGGAAACTTGGCCTTGACGCAGCACCCACCTCAACATCAGACACGAGTTCAATACCGACACCACAATGCATATCAGTACTTACAACAGGCATTTGGGCGTACGAAGGTCGTCTGAACGCCCTCATGCGCAAACTTGAGACACGGGTCACATCGTACCTCATTCGAAAAGGCTTCCAACCTGGCTCACCTCGGCTTATTTCGCTGCGCAGACCAGTGCCTAGACCATTGATTGACTGGCAGAAGATCGCAGCGAAACCCGTCACGAACCCGGAGACTCTGGTTACTCGCCTGTCAAAGGAAGACGCGGCTGAATATGCATACACCGGCGACCGAGTACCCTCTGCCAGTCTTGCCCAGCCATCTCTCGGAGCGATTCTCATCGCTACAGTCGTCCGCCCGTTCCCACCTCGCCTAGCATCCCTCATTTCTCGCTTGCTAGCTAGCAGACCAATTGTCTGGATCTCCACCAACCTGCGTGACGGATGGAATGTCATGATCAAGGGTCTCGATTTTGGCGTTCGCGAAGCAGGCATTCAACCCCACACTCGCATCCGCAAACTAACATACCCCACCGAAACACCCTCTACCCTCCCAGCTGCTCGTAGCGACGCATCACTGCTGGACGAAGTCGCACCAAAACCCAAAACAGAGCTCAAGAAGGAAGCAGTCTCAGCGACCCTATCCGAATACCTCGAATCGCGTATTCCCAGCCTCCCTGCTGCAGGGGCACAACAGCTCCGCAATCGTCTCTTCCAACCTGCTTTCCTCAACCGCTTCTCTTCACCATCATCATCCGGCACGCACGTAGCGCAGCGAAGCTTACACACTTCAACGATCCGCTTTCAACAGAACACCCTACCAACAGGCGGTGGCAGACCAGGCATTCCAAGACGAAACTGGATCGCAGCATTTTCAGCTCTCGTCATCGTTCCTGCCAGCTACTACATCGGGATGCGTTTGCATGATCTTAAGGATGCGAAGCAGATTGATTCGAAACAACCGTTGCCACTGACACCAGCAAGCCCAACGGCTGCACTGTACCAGCACCAGCAACCAGCATCAGATGCAGAGACTACAGGTCTGAACGTGCGAAAGGCTTTGGCTAGAGCACAGGCTGATAGGAAGCGAGAGTAAGTACCGTACCGACACCCATCTTTAGAAAGGGAGACTTGTTGACTGACAGAATGTTCGTCTCTGCTTTGATTCGTACAGACTTGAATTGACGTTGTTTCACCTGGTCCGAGAACGTGAAGACGTATTAGACAAGCTTGATCGCGTTCACCAGCGTCGTCTTGAATCTTCCTAACCCACTCACTCTTCACATAATCATACACAGTCACCATAGTGTTTGCAATGCTATTACATTGTCCTTCACCATCTCCGGGCCTTGTGAAAGCTAGAGTACAATCTCCTCGATAGTCTCCTTATTAGTCCCCAATTTCGGCAGTCTGACGTAAATATCCGTCGAATGACCGTCTAAACTCCTGAAACTCAAACTACCACCAAAAAAGTCGCAGTACACTTTTGCCATTGGCAAACCCAATCCTGTCTCAACCTGCACAGTATGGAGTGCTGCTGGACCGGTTCCTTCCATTGCTTGAATGGTTCCACCCTTCTTCCCCACCCACTCTCCTTTGTCGCTGGAGGAGGGGCGGAGTGGAACTTGTTCAGTAACCGTACCCTTGAACTTTCCTATCGTCTTCAGTGCATCGAATCTGTCTCTTGTTCCCAGGCCGGCGGAGTTTAGGTGTGCGGCGGAATCGCCCTCCGCTCCCGCTGGTGCAGGGAGGGAGGCAGAGGAGGAAGGGAGACCATAGAAGGCACTAGCGCTATTACTGTTGGAGGATTTAGTGGCTTGTTCTTCGATCTCTAGTCGTTTTCGAACGTTACTGAATGAGCATAAAGCGTCAATCAGAGGGTCGGAATACCCCTCAGCCGCAGAAGAAGAGGTGGATGTTCCCACCGTACCGAATTCGTTTGGAGGAGTAGAACCACCAACACCTCCAGCTGACCCTACACCTCCTCGTGCAGTCCACATTCTCGTCGAGGGAAGTGAAGCTTCTGCCCATGGTTCGGCGTAGAATGAAGCTGCATCTGCCCTCATACTCCCGGGCAGGGTGTCGTCGGAGAGGGTGACTGGGATTGTGTCGTCATCTGGATGTATAAGCCTTGCTCTACTTCCTCGTGGTGGATATCCTCCGATGTGACCCGTGTCAGGGAATGGAATTGGATACTGTTGATCACCACCGCCCACTCCCTCCCCTGCCCCTCCGCCAGGTGCGCTTGCAAACCCAACCGGCGCAGGTACTGGCTTCACATAGGACCCCCTGCTCGGCATCGAAAGCTGCGTAATCAAATCAGGCAAACCACCACCACAATCACTAATTCTAATGATCAAATCTTCCTCCGGCGGTCCCTCCACCACCGTCACTCTCACCACACCCTTCTCTTCCATCCCAACATGCTTCCTAATTGTCGCCCGAATCGCATTTTTCAACAACTCAAACACGATATACTCCAAATGTTCCGGAATATACGCAAATCTAGCTTTCAAATCTCCATCCACCTCCACTTTCGGTATCCTATCCTCTCCCACCCCTTGCACGGTAGCAAACATTTGGGTTAGAAGCTTTATGCCTTTGTTGACTACACTTGCTACACTGAGCCGGGTGTAGATGATTCCAACGTGGTCTCCCACCGCATCGTCGTTGTTTAGATCCAGTTCGGATTCGCATTGTCCTTCTTCTCGGCGCCGCGTTACAGGTTCGTTGAAGAAGTGGAAAGGGTCATCGAGAGCCTCAGATAGAGCAATGTGTTGTTCTGCCAGCACTCTACGGGAGATGCGCGAGCGAAGCATGCGTTCCATAAACTTATCCAACTGTTGAGGCTGCAAGTGATGTGAACTCTCCACAATTCCAATCGTCAAAGACGGGATGATGGTCAAATGATCATCCAACAACCTCCTCAACAGATTACAAAACTTTTCATTATCATCTACAGTTTTTATATGTGGGAACCTTCTGAACGTCTCAAATGCCGACCAGTACTTTTGGTACACATCTTCGAGATGTTGGTTTGTCATAACGACAAAGGGCAGCGCTTGAAGATCACGAATTCGATGAGCAATGCGAACGGGGAGTTCCTGTCGAACGTAGTTGCCGGATTTGAGGATTTTCTCGCGGTCGCGGCCAAGGGTGCGACCGAAAAAGATGAGCTGTCGTAGGGTCATACGGGTGGCGGGTTTGGCTGCCCATTGTTCGAGGACTTTGTTGAGGTAGAAGTGGCGACCGAGGTCTGCTTCTGAGTCCATGCCGAGACGGGTGGGGGAGGGGGCGGGGGAGGGGGCGGGGGAGGGGGCGGGCATTGAGGAGAGGAGGCGGAGACCTGGTGGGGGATAATGAGGGGGACTGGAGTCGAGAGTTGGAAGAGATCGCCGTTTCCCACTGCGTTGAGTGGATTGTGATGCCGATGCAGATACTGAGGACGATGATGAGGCGTACGATCGATGCTGAACCTTGGCGCTGGAAGAAGAGGGTTGGGAGACCCGAAAGCGGGTCACTCGAATCATCGTGCCGTATAAGATTTAAGGGTAGGTGTGATATCGACGGGCGATGATGCTGCGAGGGTGGTGAAGGAGACAAGTCAAGATGGAGCGGGCAAGTCGCTGGGGTTAGCGAGGGTCACGATGGTCATAGCAACGAGCAGCGAAAACCGGAAAAAAACGTCGGATGTCGGAGCTGCGCACGGGCGACAGGCGGATCTTCGGATTGGCGTCCCCCACACTTTCTTTTTTTGGCAGGCTCTCTAGAATTGCCAAGTCGCTCATGGCACATACACTGGCACCTGAGCTCACACTGCTCGCTGGCCCATCTGAATCGCGATCAAGGCACAACCCTCATGGGCACATCCTGGATAGGAAGTCGAGAGCCGGTATTGAGCAACGTAAGTGGTAAAATACAGCATAAAGTAGACGAAAACAGAGACGGTGCAGTGCAGAGTGCAGAAGGGTTCCAAGGATGGGTATATGTGAAACAACACCGAGCAGCAGCAGGATTGCGGTACAGTATCAACGGGCTGTGCCAAACTGCGATCATGCAGCCAAAGCTTGCTGATACGCAGGTTCAGGCTCAGCCTCACCCACAATCTCCCAATTGCTACTGCCCGATCTCGGCAATGTCGCCACCACAGCCTCTCCCCCATCCCCTTCCCCCTCAACCTCATCCAATCCAGCACCAGCAATCCTCAACCCATCCTTCCAGCCCCTAACCCTCGCACAGCTATCGTCATCCGCTTGATTCACGATATCATCACTCGACGATACACTTCGTATCGACGAAATCCCCAGATCCCTCCCTGCATCTCCTAGCCTCGCTTTCCCCTGCGAAGACGTCGCTGCTAGATTTGCCAAACATGCCTCTAGCGACATGCTAGGCGCTCGCCTTGCAAGCCTCTTTGCTGGCTCGGCTGCTTTCGACATCTGCGCTGAGGGATGGATGACGGTGGTGATATCCGTGTGAATAGAGCTAGTCGCGGAGACGCAAGAGACATCGCGGTGGGTGTGGGCGGATTGTTGTCCAGCTGCAGGCCATCGTGGTGGACCCATTGCGCCCCATTTACTGGCTCGACCTGGTGAAATGGCTGCTGTGCCTCCTGGGCGAGATGAGGTGCCGCCGACGACGGTAGCGTTGCGCGGGACTTTGGCTACTAGTGAAGGGCGGGGTCGGAAACTCTCACGTTGAGCTTTTACTATTCGAGCTGCGGTGGGGACTGAGGATGCTGTGACGTGACGGGAGCCGTAGGTTGGTGCTGGAGGATTGAATGGTTTCGATGCAAGGCGTGGTGATGGGCCAGGGATGCGGGACGGACTGCTGCCGTGGTTAGTGGCATAGGAAGCACTGCTGGCTGCCCTGTAGTTGCCTGCCATGGAAGAGGCTGGTCGAGAAACATTGGCTGCATGGCCGTCGCCGTAGTGTGCTTTGGATGCTGCTGTCATGGGCACTCGTGCTGAAGCAAACCGAGACACGGACGCTGGTACTGCGCCCTGTCTGACAGAAGGTGTGCTTGTTGATAGAGCTGCGACTGTAGCTGGTGTTGCTGCGATGCGTGGCTTCTTGATCGTACCTTGATGTGGGGTCATAGAACGCATTGGTGTAGCTGCAACAGTGCGGTTGGATGATGCCGAGGTTACAAGTGGTCCGCGTCGCACGCTGGATGGTGCACTAACAGGTGGTGCCATAGGTTGTGCGCCCGAAGCTGACCTCGTTCTCTTGCGGTTCGCATTTTCCTTTGCACCATCGACCTGCTCCATTAGCTCATCCAAGTAGCGCACGCCATTGATGGTGAACGGCTCCCCGTGCTCTTCCTCCCACGCAGGAATGACTTTGAGCAATTCAGCTTCGATCTTTGGCTTCTGAATCTTGACGCGCTTACGCATCTTTTCCTCTCGCAGCAATCGTCCTGGATCACCACGGTTGGATCGACCCAACAATCGTGATCCATCCGATGCCGATTCGTCCAACTGCCTGGCCTCATCAAGAAGCTCCTTGTACCTGCCAATGACTTTAAGCACTGGTGCTTTAACACGAACTTGTTCCGTCAACAGATCAATCATGTGCTCGTGCGAAGCCAAAATTTCGTCCGTCGGAAGAGGCTCATCCAGATTAGGATCCGCATCTGCCGAAATATCGATGAAGAAGGGAGGGAATGAAGTTTCTCGCTCCTCATCGGTGAGGAAGAGGGAGTCCCATAGAGTAGCTATACGTTCTCGCGTCTTGGTGATGAAGAGAGACATGTGTTGTGCTTTGAGCTGTTTCATCTTGTCCAACTCGGCCTGATAGGCTTGGATGACATGGGTAGTGCTTCCTCGATGATCCATGACGAATGCATCCATCTCTTCTTCGGGAACATCGAATTTGGCCCAGAGCTCGCTGAGTTGGTCGTAGAGCTCTTGGATGAGCAGCTCTCGTCGCTGCTTCTCTGCTTCGAGCCATTGCAACTTGTTTGCAGCTCGAGCGAGGTTGACTTCGGATGGCTCGAGGAGGTGCGATGGAGTGGCAGGGATGGAGGCAGTCTTGCTGGCAGACGAAAGCTGCAGTGCAAGATCTCCGCTGTTCCTTGCTGGTTGGCCGCCGAGGGATGCGCGTGTTGGTGTTTCTGAGAGAAGATCATCGATCGCCTGACTTGCACGGGTGGAAGTGCCATCGCGGCGTTCTGGTTGTTCAGTGCTGACAAACTCGCCAACGAACTTGTGTGTCAGGTCGTCGTGGATCGGCTCAAGTTGCAAGTGCGCGAGAATGGCACGGTCGAAGCGGATCGTTCCTCCACCGCAGTCGACATCATCACCGACCTGTGCTGCTTGAAAGACGTGCTCGTCGGAAAGTGCCACGGGCTGTGCGGGCTCGAGGTTGAGTTCGGACCAAAGCTGAACAATCTCGAGAAGATTTGTTTGCAGTCGTTCCGATCTGGCGTTGACCTCTTTGGAGCATCGGATGATCTCTGCTTCAAATAGAGCAATGCGCGGTTGAGAGACGTCGCGGAAGGCTGGCGTTGCCGACTCTGCTGAGGTTGAAGCGGCGAGTGGCTCCTGCCAAGTGTCCTCTGGAATCTTGACAAAGCTGCCGAGAAGCGCAATATAAGTCTGAAGCTTGGCGGAGAGTCGATCTAGTTGAGCTTCTTTTGCTGTATAGGACGCTTTGAGACGCGTCTGATCGATTACAAGCTGAGATCGGCGCTGCAAGAGTGGCTGAGAATCGCTTGCTGATTCTGCTGTTGCTGGCGTGGGCGGAGAAGCGGCAGAGACCATTCGCTGTCCGATGGCGTTTTGCAACGATGGGTTTGTGGCGTGCGACTTTTCCCCAAGTGCCCTCTTGATTTGGGCATTATCGGCTTGGATTCGAGAGCATTCTGCGCTCAGGTCCTGGGCCTCACGTTGCACCTTTCCGATCTGGTCGTCTACGGCTGTTTTGAGTGCTTGGTGGAGTGCGTCAAGTGCCCCTTGCAACGCTTCGGGAGGGTGTCCAATCTGCGAATGTAAGCCAACAAGCTTTTGCGTTGATTCGGACAGGAGTGTCGCTAGTGCTGCTGCGTCCATGGTGACAGTCTGTGCACCCAAAGAGCGATGAGGGACCAGCCAGTGATGCAATGCAATGCAGTGCAGTGCGGGTGAATGGTGGTGATAGGTAGGTCTTTTAGTTGCCGGAGATGATGGAAGGATGATTTCAGGGAAGAGACGGATATGATATGGTGATGGTGATGGTGATGGATCGAGATAGCCGTTCGGTATCAACTTCCACATCCCACTCTCGCAGTCTGTGTGTCTTGCCGAATGCGAGCCTTGAAAATGACGCACAAGAGTGAGCGAAAGAGAGCAACAGACCAACACTGCTCTGTGCAGTCCTTGCTCGCGGCTACGCGCGCTGAACCCTAAAAATCCCAATTTAATTTTCTGTTTTATTATTGATTTTCTTCAGCACGCGAGGCCGCACACGAACGCGTTGAGCAGCTTAGAGTCACGTGCAAGATCATGGCCACGTTTCTCAGCCTCTGGTTGCTGTTGTGTTAGCCTGTGAGCTGTTGCTGCGACTCGTTTACACTTCGCGCGAGCTGTCAAGAACACGAAAGCTGTCCTCCCTTCTCCTTCTCCGGACTCTCAACCCACACCATTCCTTTCTTATACACACTCTTTGTTACGTTTACCTACACCATCACCTTACATTCGGACGATTCGGCTTCTTTCCGCCTTGTATACCCGGCCAGCTCGCTCCGCTTCGTTTGCATCATCGACTGAATCATGGTCACTGGCAAGCCGCTACCTCCTATGTTTCACAAAGCGTGATCAAACGCGCTCATCCTTGATCAACGCTTCATAACCTTACCGGATATCCTCACCCATCCATCACCAACATGGACACTGAACAGCTCCCATCTTTCGTCACGGCGTCAGCGGTCGCCGACCCAACTACATCTCTCCAGCAGCCGCAATCTGGATCTCCACACTCTCGCTCTCCTTCAGCAACCAGTACAGCAACGGAACGGCCCACATTGCATCTTGATCATGCTGCATCTTACCCGAGGAAGCCACCATCGATCGACTCCAACTTTTCCAGTGTCCAAGGCAAGACTGCTGGGACCCCTCCTGACCACGGAGACGATGCCGAGGTTGACCAAACGGTCAGCTCCATCTGGGACGAGTCACAGACTGACAAATTTGGACAAGTCGAGCATCCTCCGGCCACACCTCTAGCTTCTTCTTCTCAGCATCCTGTAGCAACACAGCAGCAAACACCAGCACCGATTAGCAGACCAGACTGGATGACGGATGACCTTGACGAGTCTTGGCCGGACGAAGACCCTGCTACTCAAGCGACACCGACACCGAGCAATGCGCAAGCTCCAGCTAGCACAACTGCTCCAAATGAAGCACAACAAGCCAATGTTCAGTCTAACCGCCCCCGGTCTCCTATTCGTTCTGCATTGCCATCAGATGCACTTGCGACCCCTTCAGCTGCATCGCGGCCTATACGCCTCGCAGCCATTGCGAATGACCTGCCCGACCCAGCCTTCTCCGCAGCTCGACATCAAGCACGTCGCGCTTTGCTCAAAAGTAGAGCTTCCGGCGTTGGTGCACCAACTCCAAGAGCTCCCGCTGCCTCATCCATCAATGCTTTGCAAGCTGGGCCCTCTACACCTTCCCTTCGCCTACCAAGCCACCTAAATCGTCGAAATCGTTTGCGTGGCATCAATGCAGAGGAACAAGGAGACAGCACCATCTGGTCCGACTCTGAATCCGAATCCGACTCAGCCGGCTCTGCACCGGACGACTTTGAAAGTGCACGTGGTTCTCTCGCCGAGAACTCGCGCATCACCAACATGCAAACCGCTCCGCAAACCAGATCTGTGCCACAACAGCAAACGCAGGCGCAATCACCAACAGCAGCTTCAGATGCTTCGAACGCAAAAGGGACATTCATTCACAAGGCAGACGTGTCGTCGTTGCCGCCCATTCTGCGACCTGTATGGCAAAGTCCAGCAAAGGGTCAGAACGGTCCGAATCGGAAAGGCGTCACAGCGCTTGGAGGTGATATGTTCACCCCGATGCGCCTGCAGACCATGTTCAAGACACCCACACCGCCAGAGAAGCCGACGCATCACATCATGTCTGTAGTGGCTGGTGCCGTCAACCCTTTCACAATACCTGAAGCGCAGACTGCTGATGGGAAAGAAGCGCCAACGGAGCAGCAACAACCGGCTGCACCGAATATTGAAGAGCGCGAGCGGGAGAGTGCTGCTCCTGACGAGGGGGTGTCTTCAACCCCACCGCAGGCGGTTGCAGCTACAGAGGCTGGAGCAACCACACATACTGGTGTCCCCAGTACAGCATTCACCTTCCAGACTCCACACGCATCACTTGATGCCCCACTGCACGTCGCCCGCGGTATGGTCCCATCACAGTCGCTTCACAACATGCAGACCCTCCATCCGGACATGCACGCAACAGCCTTGGCCCGCCCAGCCTCTGCCGCAGCTGATCTCGGCCTCCACTCGCCAGCTGTTGCAGGCAGGGCCGCGAACCTACTTTCGGGCCCTCCGACACCTCACACGCCGATGCGTCTGTTCAACTTCAACTACGACAACGCTGATACCCGTGCAAAGCTCGAAAAGATGGTCAACGAAAGGACACCATCGGCGGCACCACCACAACCACCAACACGGCCAGCAGAGGTAGAACGAGAGAGGAAGCGCCTTCGGTTAGATGTCAAGCCAAGGAAGGTCCTGACAGGTGATCTCATGTCAATGCCCACGCTCGGCGAACCTCTGACGTCCAACCAACAATCAAAGCAAGCTGCAGAGGTGGAGGGATCCAACTCTCATCGGCAGCCTGTTGTTGACTATGTCAAAGAGTCAAGCAACTTCATGAGCGCACTTCAAGATGCTGTACGTATCCAGTCTGGGGGTCCCGACATTTCGCCAGAGTGGGCTACGGAGGAGGAAGAGTCGTCTGGTAATGGCGTTGGCAATCAGGGCCAAGTCTCGTTCCATCAAGGCAGAGTAGACCGATCGAACTCTTCACCCGCCACTTCACCAGCAAGGCCTCGGCGGACTTTTGTCGTGAGTCAACGAAACCGTTTCACACCGCAAAAAGACAGCACTCGCGACGACATCGTTCCATCAGCACTCGAGCATGGTAGCCCTCAGCGATTGTCGTCTCGCAGGCTGCCATCCGACTCTTCCTTCGTTACAGAGTCGGGCTCCAACGACATTCCCATGTCATCCACACTCAAATCTCGTGCATCTCTATCGCGACGCATTGCTGAACAAGTCAAGGCGGGCGAATCACCTCGCAAGCTTCTGCGTCGCATCAGTGCAGCTGCCATCGCCGAGGAAGAAGTGCGTCGAGAGTTTGACGAACAAGAGGCCGAGCCTGGAAGAGCTTGGGAACCGGCAAAGCTGGCTGAAGACGCGTTCGCCTATCGCGACCAACAAATTCGTCAGCTCGAAGAGCGTATTGCAAAACGTCGACAGCTCTCCACACCTGCCAAGGCTGTGCCGCAGGTTCCACCGTCAGGAGAGGAGCCTCATGCCGTATCGAGGCCGCAGTTGATCACTCTGCACGAACCCACACTGGATGTCATCGCGAGCCGATGTCAAGCGCAGGACATCGATGGCTCTGACGAAGAGTCTGATGTCGACGAGAGCGCGATTGCCGATCGAGACCGAATGCAGCGAGAGGTGGATGGCAACACGCGACGATGCCATGATGGTATTGTGTTGTATGACTCGGAACGTATTCCGAATCCGCCACTGCCTGATCCGACAAGGGCCTTACGCAATATGGCCTCTGCGGTTGAGTTGCGGAATCGCGAGGTGGATCGCGCTTCTCTCGCCCGCGCCTCTTCATTGCTGGCCTTGCCGTCGCACACCGCCGCCGCCGCGGGTGTTCCTGCTGAAGATGCGGACCTTGTGGCTATTCGACGAGGCGATCGAACGGCATCGTCGAATACACTGGTGGACCCTAGCAATGCGCGCACAGTCTCTGGTGATGTCGGATCTCAGCCGACTATCTCGGATCTCGGAGGCAAGGGTGCCACCATCACGCGAACAGGCAGCTTGTTCAACATCAGCCAGATCCCTGAACAGGAAATTGAGAGTCTTGGCCGAGGCAGGCTGACCTTCAATAAGGAGCTCAATCGCTGGGAAAAGGTACCGAGATTTCGCTCTTTGCAGGAAGGCTTGCGATCAGCTGCAGGTTCTCGCAACGAGACCGTCGAAGGAGGCTTCCATCAAGCACCACCGACCAGCAAAACGCCAATTCCTGTCATTCCTGAAGCATCCGCTGAGGTCTCGAGGAGCATCGACGTATTCTCCGAGTCTGCAGAGGAGCAGCAAGCCCGAGCGCAGGCAGGTGGCCGTACCAACTCCTTCCAGCAGCGTCTTGGCAATCTAACGCAGAACAACTTGAGCGCCGCTGATGGCCGACAAAGCGACTCGAGTGATCCGTTCAGGGGTTTTGAGAGCTTTGGTCAGAGCTCTCATGCACCTGCTTCTGTCTCGAATGCGGTGGAGGAAGATGAAGAGTCAACACCCAAGCCTGTTAAGTCCAACATGTTTGTCTCCCGTCAGCAGTACGGAGCAAATAGGACACCGGCAGCGGCTGTACAGGCTGATTCAGGTGCAGCTTTAGCTACAAATGCTCAAGCTCAGCGTGAAACAACAAAGTCAACCAGCCCAGCAGGTGCTGCCAGCATACCAAAGCCAACGGGTGCCAGTCCGAACCTGCTCGCTTCTCGCATCTTAGCAGCCAGCACCGTGCCAAGGTCAAGCTCGTCGCTCCGAAACGTTGTCACTTACAGTCCAGAACCCACAGCCAGCAGCCGCCACTCGAGCTTAGGACATCACGCAACCGATGCTCGCGATGAGCTTGTACCGGACGCGCCCGATGGCTTTAGACACGAAGCTCAAGCTACAGCAACAAAACAAGCTCGCGATTATGCCGACGTCTACGCAACTCCTGACCGTCGCTTAGCGAACCAACAGCATCTGGGTACACCAACACATAGAGCTTCAGCTTACTCCATCTCGACACCCAAATCCATCCTGAAACAACCGGCAGCGTTCCGTGGCGAAGCGCCCGCACGCCTGAAGGGTGCTTCGCACAACACTTTGGCCAACTCGGCAGTAGGCGGCGGCGGAACACCGAATCGAACGATAAGCTTTGCTGACCCACCGTCAACCGCGCACGCTCGAGATTTAGGTTTAGCTCCATCGGCACGCGTCAAAGGTTCTGTGCAGCGCGCTCAGACCATTCTGGGGGGAGAGGAGGATGGGTATGCCGATGACGGACGGACTCAGGCTATATCTTCGGCGCTCAAGGTGCTTGCTGATTTAACGCTTGGCGATGACACCGCTGTTTTGGCCTCGGTCAATCCTTCACCTTCGAAAATGCGTGACTTCGACGCAAACCGCTCGCATTGGTCATACTGCACGCTTCGACGACCACGGAAGACAAGGCCAGAGGAGGGAGAAGAAGGCGATTTCAGCTGTGACAGGGCTGAAGACACTTATGATGAGTTGCACGGCTATCCAGACATGACACTGCTCACAGACGCCTCGTTCAACTTTGCGCACGACAAAGTGTTAGAAGCGATCACAGACGTCGAGCCTTGGGAGCCTGGCTGGGACGAGTTGCAGGCAATTGACCTCAGTCGTCGTCGTTTGGAGTCTTGCGTGCGATTGAAGGAGTTTCTACCAGCACTAGAGGAGGTTGATCTGCAGAACAATGAGCTGTCCTACCTTACTGGTATCCCTGTCTCAGTTCGTGTCCTCAACGTCAGCCACAACCGTCTCACACCCATGGCTTCCTTCGGTCATCTTCTGCACCTGGAAGAGCTCGACATCAGCAACAATCAGATCGACTCTCTGTCTCACCTCAGCTGTCTCAAGCACCTACACACGCTCAAGGCGGACAACAACGACATCAGCTCCCTCGACGGTATCAACAAGATCCGCAGCCTGGTCCACGTCAGTCTATCAGGTAATCGGCTCGAAGGCATCCACCTTGCAACGACGCAATGGGCAGGATTGGAGACGCTCGACGCATCGCACAACCAGCTCATCTCCATTCGAGGTCTACACATGAAGCATCGCCTCAAGTCGCTCAACTTGGATCACAACGATCTCAACATGGTGGATTTGACTCCTGCCATGCCGAGGTTGAGGGTCTTGCGAGTGAGCGGAAATCCGCGGTTGCAGGTGCTCGACGTCGCGCCTGCTAAGCGATTGCGTACGCTCTATGCAGATTACTGTGACTTGGACCGTATCCAGAATCTGGACCAGCTCGAGCATCTGGACAATCTCAGTATGAGACAGCAGGCAGACGCAGCGATTGTTTGGCCTGCTGATCAGCTGCGCGATGTTCGCCGACTTTTCCTCTCGGGTAACGCTTTCCCACAAGGCATCTCCACCACTATCACCCCGGTTGAGCCTCGGAAGTCGCTCGTACCTGCCCCTATCTCCGTCGTGCAGCCACTCCGATTCCTTAACCTGGTTTACCTCGAGCTATCAGCATGTCAACTCATGCATCTCCCGGAAGATCTCGCTGAAATGGCACCCAATCTCCGCTCACTCAACTTGGACCACAACCTCATCTCCACCCTTCCCAGTCTATCTGGTATGCAACGTCTCAAACGTCTAAGTTTAGTAGGCTGTCGAGTGAAGAAGAGCAAATCCATCATCACTGCCGTTCGAGGTCTTACCGAGCTTCAAGTCCTCGATTGCCGTACAAACCCTTGCACTCTCGGTCTATATGCTCCGCTTATCGCCCCCTCCGCTACTCCTTTGTACCGTGGAGCTGAAGATGGAATCCCCAACCTGGACTCTTTAGCCCCATCGTGGCTTCCACCAGTCCCGAATGCGCAGATCGTCCAGCCCGACCAAGCCGCCCGACAGCGTTGGCTCGCAGTTCAAGCACAAAAAGAACAAGTCGAATTGCTTGAGAAATCGCATTTCCATAAACGTCGACCTCCTCTAGCAGATTATGCGATTGATCCGAACGCTACGCTAGCGAAGGAGGCGCTGGAGAAGGAAACAGCCAGAAGAACAGGGGTGGATGGAGGTGCGAGTTATTCCAGCTTATTCCTTGCTGCGGACGCAAGATTTGTAAAGACTCTGCCGAGGCAATTCTATGAGAGAAGAGTGCTGCATAGGGGACTGTTGGCGATGGCTTGCCCAAAGTTGAACTGGGTGGATGGATTGATGGTGGAAGAGGAGGAGGTGGAGGAGGCGGATAGGTTGGTTTCAAGTAGGAGGTTTGATCGGGAGCCCGTGGCTTCGTAGGCAATGCTTTATTTTGTATTTCTAGTAACATTATGTATTCTCAGATATCTTCTAACCACTCTAGGTTTGATAGTGTGGTATGAGTAGCCCGATGTTCAGCGACGAATGGTGATGCCAGGAACGAAAAGCGTGGCGGCGGCAGCGAATGGAAGCGACCCGCGGCGTGGCTCTGCAGGAAGCGCGGAAGGAGATAAAAAGAGTTGAGGGAGATGCGACGAAGCAGGGATCCCGGCCGGGATAAAACTCCCGCTGCAGCCCCGTGCGCGCACGCGAGCTACAAAGACTTTGAAACACCCAGACTCGAGCTTGTAGTTAGACTATCATCATCTACGCAGAAAATCAGATTCCTCAACTGATTAAGAGTCTGAAGCTCAGCAGCTTCTAGCACCTCGCCACCAGGATGCCACCAAGAGTAGATAGCATAGTGCTACTTGAATGCACCATGCAGATGATCAGGGAAACTCACACCAACTGGGATGAAGACCAAGTCTTGGAGCGCGCCTTCTCGCTAATGAACCTCCAACCCAACACCAACCAAGCGGAGAAGATCCCCAAGTCGGTGCTCAGCATCATCTCGCAAATCGTCAAGCTCAACGAGAACAACTGGGCCATCTGGGAGCCAATGTTCATGGACTGTATCCGCCCAATCAAGAACGCCAAGCGGATCCTCACTGAGGAGATTTCCAGTGGCCATACCAACTATGATGAGGAACTGGACAGCCACTTGCTGGGTCTCATCTTGTCCTCCTGTGACCACGGACCCACCAGCCGTATCAACACCTACACAGTGCGGGAGCAAGGTGAGGAGGAGCAGCTTGGCTCTACACTCTACAAGAAGCTCAAAGCTGCTCTCACAATAAACGATGAAGTTAAACTCTCCGCCATTCACGACTGGGTACACGAAGTCAAGCTAGCCCAGCGCAACATTGTCAACCTCGGTAAGGAGCTTGATCAAATCTGGAATGACGCAGCCAGGCTCAGCAGCCGCATGGACGAAAAGCTCAAGAAGTCTACCCTGTACCACTGCGTCAAGGATGACTGGCTCTACACCCAGACAGTAGACTCCCTCAAAGCTGCTCAACCTGGTTGCAGCTATGAGTATGCCTATCATGCACTAGCTAAGAAGCACCAAGAAGCTGAGCTCTCAGGTTGTATCCGAGCCACGGCCAGAGTCGCGAGCAATAGAAGTTCAACAGGCCAAGCTGGCGAGCATAGGCAGATTCTTAACCAAGAGGGCTACAATAGGGGCAGGCGTGACCCCACAAACCCTAACGAACCGGCCAAGTGCTATAAGTGTAGGCAACCCGGGCACATTGCCATCAACTGCACCAACAGTCAGGAGCTAACTCCTACCCAGCAGGGATAGGGACTCGGGTGCACCTTCTTCGTAAGCAACACTGGCAACCGCAACCAAGACAGTACATGGATTCTCGACTCTGGAGCTACACATCACATGGTACGTGATGAGGGTAAGCTCATTGCCCCAACGCCGAAGCAAGGATCCATAGATACTGCTGGACATGAACGATTGCGAGTACAGGCAATAGGCGATGCAACTCTGCAAGTAAGAGACATTAAGATACCACTCACTGATGTACTTCACGTTCCCAACCTTAGCAAGAACCTATTGTCCATCCCAGCGTTGACTGAAAATGGTGCATGCATGATATTTGAAGAATCTGGAGCTACTATCCTCCAGCATGATGGGAGCATGGTCAAGAGCAAGACCAACTGGCGCAAGAAGAGATGGGAGGTTTACGGTGACTCCCTAGCAGCACAGCTCAATGATCCCCTAGAGGGCATTGATGCCACCACAACACCAGCAAAACCCACAAGCCACATGACGAGCAAACTATGGCATGAACGATTCGGTCATCCTGGCAGGAACAAGACCAAGCAAATCCAGGCCCACTACTTAGGAAAAGAGACACAGCTTGGACATGATGCAAGGGACTGCAACTGTTGCAGCCAAGCAAAGCAAACATGCGCAAGAATGACAAGTAGCAAAACAGAGTGAGCCCAGGCACCCCTGGAGCTGGTACACATTGACTTGATGACGGACCTGAAAGGTCATCCCAACTACCACCATGCACTGGTAGTTGTAGATGACTCATCATCCTATGTATATGTGAAACCACTCCTCAGCAAGGCCAAAGCATTCCCCGCTCTAAAGGCATGGATCAAGGCAGCAGAGATAGCAACGGACCACACGCTAAAGTGCATCCACAGTGACAATGGAACAGAGTGGTCCAGCTTTGGAGCAGAAGAATGGAAACGAGAAGCAGGGTTCAAATGGCAGAAAACCACACCATATGTCAGTGCCCAGAATGGGAGAGCAGAGCGCATGATCAGATCCCTTCAAGAAAAGATGTGTGCAATGCTCATCCAGAGATCAGTACCAAAGGAGCTGTGGCCCTACACCATCATGGCTGCAGGGCACACACTGAACTTGACACCCTCTACCAAAGCAAATAGGATTCCATATGAGGACTTCCACCACAAGTCGGCACATGGTTTGGCCAAGCAGCTGTGTGTCTTTGGTTGCCTCGCTTGGGTCCACCTCCCCAGGAAGGATCATACTGGAAAGCATGGCATAAGAGCAATCCCAGGAATCATGGTCGGCTACGATGACGAGCACAAGGGCTGGAAATTCTTCACCCCCAGCCACACCCCATCTATATGGTGGAGCAACTCAGCCACATTCCATGAAGCCAAAGGTTGGCATGATCGCCCCAGTGTGCAGAGCCCACTGCAGTTCGGTTTCGAGAGCCTCGAAGCAGAAGGTACTAGACCCGAGACAGATAGCGACAAGCCCGAATTGGAGGTGGAAGTACTCAACATGGAAGACCCACTTCCCAAGATACACACTGCACCACCTGCTGACCCTACAGATGACAACAGGTCGGAGCTCGATGTTGAAGAGATAATTGGAGAAGCACACACAGCCACCCTGAACCTCACGCTGACCTTAAAGGAGGCACTTGCCAGCGACGATGCACAACAATGGCAGGAAGCCATACGCAAGGAGCTGGACGGACTTGAGGCAATGGGAACATGGGAGATTGTGGACGTTCCACCAAACACTAGACTTGTCGACTCCAAAATAGTCCTTCGGCTCAAATTGGATGCCGATGGCATACCTGTCTGGCACAAAGCGAGACTCGTCGCACGGGGCTTCACACAGCAGGAGGGTATCGACTTCGAAGAAACCTTTGCGCCTGTGGCACCGCTCAGTGCAATAAGAGCCCTGTTATCCTTGGTAGTGGAGCGCAACTGGGAAGTCCATCAGCTTGACATCACAATGGCTTACCTCAACTCCACACTCAACCATGTGATCTACATGAAACCACCAGAAGGTGCCAAGGTGCCGAAAGGGAAAGCCTACCGAGTCATCAAGGGACTGTATGGCCTTAAACAGTCGGGACGGGAATGGAACATGGAGTTTGATAAGTTCCTGCGACGCTCAAACTTCCACAGGCTCGACTGCGCACCATGCATCTACACCAGAGGAGAAGGGGATAACTTTGCAATAGTGGTCATCTATGTTGACAACATGTTAATTATAGCTCCAACCCTAGAAACAGTAAGGCGTATCAAGGAGGAAATAGGCCAAAGATGGCGGATGGAGGATGGTGGCAATGTCTCCCACTTCCTTGGGATTAAAATCACCAGGGATCAAGAAGCGAAAACCATGGACCTCGAGCAAACCAGTTATGTTAAGCAGCTTCTGGATGAACATTTGGACAAGCGCAGAAGGAAGTCTAGCGTACCACTCCAAGACATCCCAGTCCCAGAAACGGCAGCAAGCATAGCAGAATGTAAGGAGTACCCACAGATCGTCGGCAAACTCCTGTGGCTGTCTAATGGAACACGTCCAGACATCAGCCAAGCTGTTGGCGTCCTTGCACGCTATATGACACAACCGTCAAGGGAGCACTATAACGCTGCACAGAAAGTACTCCAATATTTGGACCACACACGAGATATCCACTTGCAATATGGCAGCAACAAGCAACAAGACTTTCTGATGGCACACAGCGATGCAAACTGGGCAAGCGATGCTACAGCACAATGCAAAAGCTCATCTGGTTCAGCGGTGTTCGTGTGTGGTAACCTGGTAGCATGGAAATCAGCCCTACAGCGCTGCACTGCCTTATCGGCGGTGGAAGCAGAATTTGTAGCTGCGACAGAAGCCGCACGAGAGGTCCTGTTCTTCAAACACCTCTTCAAGGCTGTCGGAATTGATGTTGGTATCCCTACAATCTTTTCAGACAACACTGGCACCATCCAGGTTAGCAAGGACCCTGCGCAACACTGGAAGTTAAAGCACATTGACACCAAATACCACTTCATCAGAGACAACGTGCAAGATGGAAAGGTCAGGATCAAGTACATTAACACTGCAGATAACTTGGCAGACCTCTTTACCAAACCGGTGGGAAAGACTATACTACAGTGCATGCGACAGGAACTGGGCCTAAAGGCCCAGCATGATGCAGTGGCCTGGCAGTCTCCTGCCTTGCCACTGAGGGAGGCAGTTGAGGGAGATGCGACGAAGCAGGGATCCCGGCCGGGATAAAACTCCCGCTGCAGCCCTGCACGTGCGCGCAAGCTACAAAGACTTTGAAATGCCCGGACTTGAGCTTGTAGTTAGACTATCATCATCTACGCAGAAAATCAGATTCCTCAACTAAAAGTTAAAGTCCGAGATTTGGGTTCAGCTTATCGCAGTAGGGGGTTTCAGTTTTCTCTGAGTTTTCAAAACTCTGAGTTTTCATGGTTTTTTTGGATTTTGAAAACTCGCTGCTTAAGTAAGCTCTGCCAGGAAAGAAAAGCTCAGAAGTTTTGAAAACCTCTACTTATTTTTGCCATGAGCCCAGGTTTCTGAATATTTGAGTTTTCAGCAGGAGTTTTTGTCATGTGCTGATATCACATGGTTCTAACACAATTTTGCACACAACCCTTGAACTCCACTTTCTGCACTGTCTACACTTTCTCACACTTTGAGTTACATCTGTCCTTGCTTCACTTCTATCACCATCTCCAGTAGCATTTCCTCCCTGTCAGCACCAGGACATGGACATGCCATCCCCTCATGACCATATCAACAACAATACACTAATCACAGCTTTGCAGAAAGCCTCTGGATTGGCTCCAGCATCAGAGCAGTCTTCAACTGCTTCACAGCACAACACAATGTCAGCTCAGTCCAACCTTGATGGCTCTCATCAGCCCCACCCTTCTGCAACTTCCAGCACCTTGGCTGGGGCTGAGTTGACTCAGCCAGCAACCTCTCCCACTTCCCCTTTGTCCTCCTCCACTCCTTCTGGTTCCAATGCCACCACATCTGCCAGTTCTTTGCCTCACCAAGCCTCTACCCACCCAACTTGAATCTCTGCAGCTCACAGCCATCAAGCCAGTACTTGTGGCAGCAGGTTCAACAAAACAGATCATATTGCCTACTTCAATTGGTCACCTAGCAACATAAGTAACCTTGTTGATATCATCTACAATAATGATCAATACCAATGTGTTCTATTGCCAGGACATTTGACTGTGGAACAGCAAAAGGGTTTGAAGACAAACAAAGACATTATCTGCAGGCAGATATGGCAGGAGCTGTTCCCAGATGAGTCTACTGTTGGTGGTGCTGGTCAAGTAAAGACTAAGATTTGCTGGCTCACTGAACAATACAACAACATCAAGAAGACCATCTCACAGCAGACCAGTGCTGGAGTACTTCTTCAAGACATGGATCACAACAGCTCAGTAAGTACAACTTAGTTGATTCATGTTAAGTGTGCCAATTGTCATGGGCCTAAATGCTCAGGAAGCAGGAGGGTTACTGGTTCATATGAGAGGGGCACAGGTAGAGATCTAGTCGATACCAGTAGAGAGCATGGTCGTAGTGCAGTCTCCATGGAGACCATGGACTCCTATGGACTCACATGCAAAGGAGCACTGAGCCATATGCAAGGAGGGCCAGGCACAGCCATGGGGAGGACCAAGCTCAAGGAGCAGGCACAGCCATGAAGAGGACCAAGCTCAAGGAGCATGCAGATGGTTACCACTCAGGGGCTCGAGAGACAAGAGTCAAAGGAACCATCACTGGTCAAAGGAGAAGGAGCAGTGTATAGGGAACCAGCAAGCAGGTCCTGAGGAGGAGGAGCAGTGTCAAAGGAGTTGACACCACTCAGGAGGCACAAGGGTGCAAAACAAGCAGGATAGCAAGGAGGAGGAGCAGTGTCAAAGGAGTCGACACAGCTCAAGAGGCACAGGGGTGCCAAGCAAGCAGGAGAGGCCCCCTGAACAGTACTCAATGAAGAAGGTACTCTCTGGAGAGAGAGCAGGAGCAGCATCACTGGCGATGCTGTGAAGAGGTATATAACCATGCTTTCTCATCATCAAAGGTCAAGTGGATCCTCATCCACTCTACACACAACCATCATAACTAGTTATCACTTCAGCATAAGTATATATTAGTTTCAGTCAGCATAGCAGCAATCTATCAAGGTTGCTCCTCATTGTAGTGTGTGTGTTGTATCACCACTACCTGACGTCCGAAGGTGCCCCATAGCAGGTTAGCAGTCTGGATCAAGATAGAACCAAAGGCAGTAGTCCACTGTGGTCTGGGGATCACCTCAAGCATCAGTCAACACACTGGACACTCGTGTTGACACCACCAACCTTATCACCAACACCATCAACCTCATTACCATCAACATCCACCAACCTTATCACTGACACCATCAACCTCATCATCATCAACACTCACACCAAACCTTGGTGTCATCATAACCTACACATTGATATTGATTGTGCCAAGCTACCCCTGAACAGAGTGTCCACAGAGGTCAGCCGAAACCTACGATATTATATACCCAAATGCCACCCATCGCACAACTTGATAGTTGCCAAGCAACTAGCTTATCGAGACTGATACCGAGACAATAGCTGTTGCACAGTTTGATAGTCACTGAGTATCTTGACAGTCTGACCTGGGTTTCAGGCACAAGACCCCTGACAGTGAGCTGGAGCATTGGCTAGGCCAAAGGGCATCACTAGGTACTCATAGATGTCAGGGGTCTCGCACCTGAAACCCAGGTCAGTCTGTTGAGATACTCAGTGACTATCAAACTGTGCAACAGCTATTGTCTTGGTATCGGTCTTGATGAGCTAGTTGCTCGGCGACTATCAAGTTGTGCGATGGGTGGCATTCGGGTATATACTATCATAGGTTTCAGCTGACCTCGGTGGACACTCTGTTCAGGGGTAGCTTGGCATGATCAATATCAATGCTTAGATTAGGATGATACCAAGGTCTGGTGTGAGTGTTGATGATGATGAGGTTGATGACATTGGTGATAAGGTTGGTGGGTGTTGATGATAATGAGGTTGATGGTGTTGGTGATAAGGTTGGTGGTGTCAACACGAGTGTCCAGTGTGTTGACTGATGCTTGAGGTGATCCCCAGACCACAGTGGACTACTGCCTTTGGTTCTATCTTGATCCAGACTGCTAACCTGCTATGGGGCACCTTCGGACGTCAGGTAGTGGTGATACAACACACACACTACAATGAGGAGCAACCTTGATAGATTGCTGCTATGCTGACTGAAACTAATATATACTTATGCTGAAGTGATAACTAGTTATGATGGTTGTGTGTAGAGTGGATGAGGATCCACTTGACCTTTGATGATGAGAAAGCATGGTTATATACCTCTTCACAGCATCGCCAGTGATGCTGCTCCTGCTCTCTCTCCAGAGAGTACCTTCTTCATTGAGTACTGTTTGTCAGGGGGCCTCTCCTGCTTGCTTGGTACCCCTGGACCACAGTGGACTACTGCCTTCGGTTCTATCTTGATCTGGACTGCTAACCTGCTATGGGCGCCTTCGGACGTCAGGTAGTGGTGATACAACACACACACTACAATGAGGAGCAACCTTGATTGATTGCTGCTATGCTGACTGAAAACTAATGAGTACTTATGTTTCTAAAGTATTGACTAGTTGTATGGTGAGTAGAGTGGATGAGGATCCACTCGACCTTTGATGATGAGAAAGCATGGTTATATACCTCTTCACAGCATCGCCAGCGACGCTGCTCCTGCTCTCTCTCCAGAGAGTACCTTCTTCATCGAGTACTGTTTGTCAGGGGGCCTCTCCTGCTTGCTTGGTACCCCTGTGCCTCTTGAACTGTGTTGACTCCTTCAACACTGCTCCTCCTCCTTGCTATCCTGCTTGTTTGGCACCCTTGTGCCTCCTGAGTGGTGTCGACTCCTTCGACACTGCTCCTCCTCCTCAGGACCTGTCGACACTGCTCTCTCGAGCCCCTGAGTGGTAACCATCTGAGCTTGGTCCTCCTCATGGCTGCGCCTGCTCCTTGAGCTTGGTCCTCCTTGTGGCTGTGCCTGGCCCTCCTTGCATATGGCTCAGTGCTCCTTTGCATGTGAGTCCATAGGAGTCCATGGTCTCCATGGAGACTGCACTATGACCATGCTCTCTACTGGTATCGACTAGATCTCCGATACCTGTGCTCCTTCCATATGAACCAGTGACCCTCCTGCTTCTTGAGCATTCAGGCCCATGACACACTGCTCCTCCTCTTCATGTCCTTCTTGCTGGTGTCCTTTACACAGCTCTCCTTCCTTTGACTGGCGATGATTCTCCTTTACTCCTGTCCTGTGTGCCCCTGAGTGGTAACTGACTGCATGTCACTGAGCTCGGTCCCTGTCTTGGCAAGACTTGGTCCTTGGCCCAGCAGAGCTTGGTCCTCCTCACATGTGAATTGTCATATGGACATCCTTACTACTGATCTCCACGGAATCTGCCACATGATCTTGCTTGCTGCAGATTCTGGTGGGATTCGTGATATCGATGATGCTCATGCTGATTTCACTGAGATCTGTCATAGAGCTGATTATACTGCCGATCTCAGTGAGCTCTGCCACAAATCCTACATTCTGCCCAATCCCTTGATTCCTGTGCTGCCTTCATATGAACTTCAGTTCTTCCTTCTTCTCTGTGCATCCAGGCCCATGACAACTCCAACCCACCAGTGCTCATCCAGCATCGCTTTTGAGGCTGATGAAGTGGACAATGGTGATGGTGGCTCTGTTTTCTATTCTCCAGCCACAGGTACAATACCCAAGAAGTCTTGACCCTCCACTTCCAAGAGCAAGTGAGAAGAGCTGTCAGAAATTGTGTGGGCCTGCACCCAAGACATGCTTCAGGCAAGAATCAAGGTTGAGGAGGAATGCACAAAGAGGGAGGAAATGCACATTCAATTTGCCAGGGAAGAAAGTGAGAGACAAGAGCACATGCAAACTGAAGAGCATGGTTGGCTCATGGAGATGGTGCAGATGATGAACCCTAATCTACCCTTTGGCAACATTGCAGGAAGTAGTCAAAGCAATCTTGAACTTGACCCACTGGTTCTTGCCATGGATCAGCAGGACAACAGTGATTCAGCTTGTGAGTAGACCATTTGGCAAGAATGGTGTTCCTTTTGAGTTCTCCAAGTTCTGTTCCTGTGTTTCTGACTTATTGTACCATTGCTCTCTGTAAAGCTAGCTCTCAATATGTAAGACTAGCATACCCCATACCCAGTCTTCCATGTAATCTCTCAAATGTAGATTGCTTCAATGTGATGAATTGTTCCACATACAAGATGCTGATTGGTGTAAGTGTGGAAGAATGATCTTGGTGGAGGAATGCTGCATGTAGCCCTGGTTCCAAGCATGCATGTTGCACAGAACTCAGATGCACAGAACTCAGCTGCGTTGTGTTTGTAGCTTTGGACTCTCTTTTGGACCACATCATCCTCTCCTATTTCTGGCCCTCTACTTCAACCATGGTGTGCACTTCCGACAAACAGCACCTCCTGGACGACATTGAGACCACCATCATGCACTCATTGATGGTGGAATCCAAGATGCAACTTGATCTGATGGATGTCAATGCCACTTGGCACCCTAATGATGACCTTGAAGATTCTGATGATGACATGTTTGATCATGCTATCTCATTTGCACTCATCAGGACTTACAACATCATCAGCCAGTCTTGATACACAGTTGAATGCCTTCAACTGCCACAACGAAAGGATCCCCTCATCAACATGCTTGATCGATATGCTGTCATCAACCACAAGCTCTTTTGAGGGGCTGTTCACATGACCCCAGATGCATTCCAAGCTCTCACTTACAGACTCAGCACAACCAATGCCTTCAGATCAATATCAAGCTTTCGGCATGTTCAGCAGCAAGTGGCAGTTGGTCTATATCGGCTTGGACGGGCAGGAAATGGTGGTGGAGTTCATGATGTTGCATTTGCCTGCAGTTGCAGTTGGGGCTCAGTTCATGTGTGGACAGATAGGACTATTGCAGGCCTATATGAGCTGAACAGCAAGGTAGTAACCTTTGCAACTGAAGATGAGTGTGCTAAGGCAAAAGCATGGGCTGCTGATAAGAGTGGAGTCAAGGAATGGTCTAGAGGATGGTTGGTGGTAGATGGTACACACATCAATCTTGCTTGGAAGCCAGCACTCAATGCTCATGAGCATTACTCATACAAGGGTGATTATACATTCAACATTGCCCTTGTCTTCCTCCCTCATTCCTTGTGCATTGTTGAGTCAGTGGTTGGACATCCTGGGTCATCACATGATGCATGAGTCTGGGCTTCAGGCAGTGGTATTGTTGCGAAGCCTCATTTGCATCTTGATGAAGGTGAGTTTGTCTGGGTTGATGCTGGTTATGGCTACTCCAGCTACACAGTTGGACCATACAGCAACACTGCAGCTGCAAAGAGCAGAGATCTCCACTACTTCAACTATTCACTCTCCCGCATTTGTGTCAAGGCTGAACATGGCATTGCCTACCTCAAGAACTGCTTCCAATGTCTCATGGGATTTCGAGGCAACCTGTATCAAGAAGAGGACCATGAGAAAGCTGCACATATGGTCCAGGCTTGTATCATTGCACATACATTCACAAGCTGTTATGATTGACCAGATGAGGTGGCAGAATACCTTAAGGCATCAGAAACTCTATCTGAAGCTGAGGTGCTGGAGACCATGTCAGGGATGGAAGCATATCAGCAGGCTACTGAAGATGCAAGGATACAATGAAGGGAAAACCAGCAGCAATATGAACAGGAACAGGCTGCTGCCATGGAGGGCATGTCTCAGAACCGAGTCCAGAAGTTCAGGCAGGAGAAAGCACTGGATCTTAGGGAGGAGATGCTCACTGCACTCTTTGCTTCTCATGGCTGCCCTTTTGAGGACACAACAGCAGAATCTCAAAGGATGGGAATGACAACATTGGCCTTTGCCGAATGGCAGGAGAGACAAAACTGATGGCATGAGGCTCACAGAAGACAGTGATCAGAACAGGTGTGATGTAAGCTATTTGCTTTAGCTTTTCAATCAAAAGTTTTGGCATTGTTCAGTATAGTGTTCAACAATGTCTGATATGATCACTTTGATCTTGACCTGGTGTAGGGAATCAGAGATTGTTTTTACCAGCCAAGTCAAGTGAAACTCCAAGATGCACATGTCACAGGCCTGTGCAGTTTCTTGGGGCATCAAAAATTGGGCCCAAACATATTTTCAAAGTATTGTGTTTTCAAAACTCAGAGATAACTGAAACCCCCTAGTATTTACGAGCATCTTTCTAGCCATCAACCATCCTTCATCCCCTACCATTCTCTAACCCATACTATCATAGCCACAGAGCAGTTCTGCTATCACATCTATCATCCAAACTGCAGTCTCTACGAACATTCACACGCCGCCAGCCTGGGTTGAGCTTTCCAACCCGCAGCCTGCTAAATACCAGCCTTGCAAGGAAGATCGCCACCGCATCAATCACCCCTACCCTTCATCGTAACGCCGCCCCTCGACGACCAAACCTACCTCTAATCCCCATCAGAAGTTCACACACAATGTCGCTCAGCCCCGACCCCTGGGACTCCCTCTACAACGGCATGCTCCCCTTCCACGAACATTTCCGACACACTCTATCCCAAATCACAACCCTTCTTTCCACCGTTTCCCCCACTTCCCCCTCCAAATCCAAACTCTCCAACCTCGCCAACCTACTCTACTCCTGCGCTTCTCTCTGTCAATACCTTGAAACGCACCACACGATCGAAGAGCGTTATATCTTCCCCGTCCTCGCTAAGAAATTGCCGCAGTTCGGACACTCGAGTCAACATACAAAGGAGCACGCACAGATGCATAAAGCCATCGAAAACCTGGAGAAGTATGTAGGGGAAGTGAGCAAGGCGTTACGGAGTGGAAAGGTGAGGGAGGGAGAGTTGGAAGAGGTGTTTGATTATGCGAAGATAAAAAAGTTGGTGGATGGGTTGAGGGATGTGTTGTTGCCTCATTTGGAGGCTGAGGAGGCTAGTTTGAGGGCACCGGTGGTTAAGGCTGCTGGGTTTGAGTTGAGTGAGATTAGGAATCTTATCAGATAGATGGAAGCTGCTGTACGATAGATGGATTTGATATAATGTACAGTACTGTATTGTATGGGTCAGATGGGTATATGTGTGATGGTACATACAGTGTGAGTTAGAGAGTGCGAACGCTTCGTGGACCATTCTCCGATTCTTCTTCTTCCGCTGCATCAAGTTCTCCTCCCCATTCCTGAGCTCCATTACGGTAAGCTACGGCAGCGTCCAGCCTTCCCTTATACTCCCTTATATAAGTCGGGAACTTTTGATAAATCGCAAAAAGCCCACTCTTCTTTGCGAATACAACCTTGACCAACGCTATTCCAATCTCTTCTGGCACAACCGGCCATTGCTTCCCCCCTTGATCTCCGGTAACATTCTGCAGTAGACCCTTGAAGAGTAATTCGTCTTCAGCCTTAAGCACCGCCTCCTCCTCCTCACCCCCCTTCAGTGCTCTACCAATCCACTCTTTCGGAATGACTTTATGCTCCACAATCACCCCCTTAGCCAGTTCTACCCTCCTTGGTCTGGGCACGGCTTGTAGCGCCGAAACGACCGCCGCTTTTGCGACTATTTCTAAAGCTTTTATGCTCTTCTCACTTGCCCGGTTTTGCGCAGAAAGTGCTTGAGCATAGCGGCTCACTTCGTGAGCAAGCGAGAGCAACACCCGCCACATCTGACCTCGGCAGGCGAGGAACAACGTATGTGCTTCGATAGCGGTTCTATATAACCCAAGCTCAAGCGCAAGATCGCCTGCTGTGAGTGCAAGTCCATGCGTCACAGTCCAGTTCTGCAACTTCACCTTTTCCATATTCACGCTTGGAAAAGAAGAGGGTGCAGTGGGCGGAAGAACCATCCCCGAGTAGCCCGAACGAGAATCACCAGCTCCGACGCGGATTTCTCTCATGCTAAACGCCAGAAAGCCGCGGGCTAAGATGTTCAGATCCACCTTCTCGAGTTGATGCGTCTTGTTGCTAGAGCTGGACGAGGGTACCCATGTTTCGATGCTCGTCAAAAAAGACGTTCTGAGCAGTGAGAGGAGCGAACGAACACCGGAATCAACAACATCTTTGACCACCCCCCAATGCTTACTCATCTCCCTCTCCGCTTTCGACCTTTGTAATGCCATTTGAGAGCTATCATAATCTCCCTCCTCCGCCTTCTTTCCTCCCTCTGCGAACGGGAAGTCTATCCCCATACTCAGCGCGAAAGAAGCAGCGTAGGATAAACACTTCTCGAAGTGTCCCTCGGTATAAAGATAGTTAGCGGTCCATTCTTGATTTGTTGTTCCTGTTCGATCTGCTTTGCGCTGTGCGAGGAGATCGTTTGGGCTGGGAATGGTAAAGGTGGCGAGATCAAATCGGTTAGTGGTAATTGATGGGGTGGCAGGGGAAATGTACCAAGTGGGAGTATCAATTTTGGCAGTGTATGTGGCTTTGGCATGTTCGAAGAGAGCTTTCAGTTTAGCTGCGCGAGGGTCTTCGTTGCCGTTCTCGACGATGTCTAGGTCGTCTAGGAAACCGTGCAAAGCAGAGAGGTCATGTTCTGTCATCTTGTACGCTGTCCTTGTATAGAAATGTTTGTAGAGGATGGGGGCGATGTGGGGTGGTTAGGAAGAGGAGGAAATGAGCATGAAGGAAAGTGTGAGAAGAAAGGGTTTGGTAATCGCCGTGGATTGAAAAAAATCATCGCCGATTAAGATCTTGAGGAGATAGATCGGAAGATCGGAAACCCCCACACAGAGAATTGGGCGAATGCGGCGGTGAGAGCGGCCAAAGCGGCAGTTGAACTGTTCCTGACTTGTGCTGAATATGGGTTATCGCCCAGCTCAACACAAGCAGAGGAGGACCCTTCCAACACTATCATCACCACCATCTCACCATTCACCTTTCCCTTCATATGCGTCGACTTCGCCATCTCTGATTTCAGCACCGTCCTTCGATCGTATCCGTTCAAGTCGCGGCAAGGTCGCAGTCACGATGAGACCAACAGTAATGTCTAAGCTGCGGCGAGTTTCAGCATCCGTCATCGTTAACGTCCTCACCGCGCTCCTCATCGCATTCCTCGCCCTCACCCCACCAGTCAACGCCACCTCCACCGCCCGAGGCCTCAACCCCATCCTCGAAAAGCGATACCTCCAAACCTACCGCTCCATCTTCTCCACCACCACCAACACCTCGAACCCTCCCAACCATTCACCCAACTGTCCTCCCTGTCCCGAACCTTCATGCTTCAACTGTCAGCTCCCCGCCTACGAATGCTACCAATTCGGCGAATGCAACGAATACGACGGTCTCTGTTCCTGTCCCGTCGGATTCGGTGGACCTGACTGTCGCTCCCCGCTCTGCGGTTCCCCCGCTGACGGCACAAAACGATTCCCTAAAGGCGAACCGGGCGATAAAGACTCCTGCTCTTGCTCCGACGGTTGGTCCGGTCTCAACTGTAACCTTTGCAACACCGATGCTGCATGCTCCAATTTTATCCTGGGCGGAGAACGTCTCGGCGAGAATGGAACATGTTATGATGGTGGGGCAACTATGCAGCAGAATTTTCAGGAATGCGATGTGACGAATCAGAAGATTGTCGACATGCTACCTGACAGACCACCGCAGGTTACGTTCAGCTGCGATAAAGGGGAGGCGAGTTGTAACTTTCAGTTCTGGATCGGAGCGAGAGAGTCGTTCTATTGCGGATTGGAGGATTGTGAAGAGACGATCGAGTTGGGGAAAACGAGCAACAGGACTTCCTACGATTGTAAAAAGGTCAGTTGTAAGTGTATTCCGGGGAGGATGCTTTGTGGGGAGTCGGGGAGTATCGATATTTCGGACTTTTTGACGGAAGAGATTAAGGGGCCAGGCAAGATGAGTTGTAAGACGGAGGCGAGTGGGGATGGGGCAAGAAAGTGTCGGTTTGAAGAGCCGGGTATGAACGGGCTGATTTCGGATGTGTTTGGTGATGAAGCTATTTTCATCACGTGTAAGTCAGGGGAGTGTATACATTTCAGTCAGGTCCCAGGGTATCAGACTCCAATTGCGCCGGAGAAGCCGACTACGTGGGTGGTGATCAGTGCCATCGCTGCGATCCTCGTAGTGGTAGTGTCGGTTAGCTTGCTTTGGTTGCTGGGTAGACACTACAAGGAGGATGCGATGGGGAATGTGAGGTTACCGGAGGAAGAGGCGGATCTGATGAAGGACCATATTCCTGCTGCACTTCATTGGGAGAATGTTGGGTATAGGATTGGTAGTAAAGCGCTTTTGGATGGAATTACGGGGAGTGTTAAGCCAGGAGAGGTGGTGGCGATTGTGGGTGCTAGCGGTGCGGGGAAGACTACCTTTTTGGATATTTTGGCTAGGAGGGAGAAGAGAGGTGTGACATCGGGAACGGTGTTGGTGAATGGAAGGAAGATGTCGAATCAGGAGTATAAGCGCGTGGTTGGGTTTGTTGATCAGGAGGATTTGTTGATGGAGACGCTGACGGTGTACGAGACGGTTCTTTATTCCGCCTTGCTGCGGTTGCCGAGGGATATGTCGTTGGAGGCGAAGAAGTTTAGGACTCTCGAAACGATGCAAGAGTTGGGGATCTTGGGCATTAGAGACAGCCGTATTGGCGGATCAGGTTTCACTGCTGGTGGTAGCAAAGAGGGAAGGGGGATTAGTGGTGGTGAGAAGCGACGTGTTTCGATCGCTTGCGAACTGGTCACAAGTCCTAGTATTCTTTTCTGCGACGAGCCGACCTCGGGTTTGGATGCGTATAATGCGTTCAATGTCGTTCAGTCGTTGGTGACGCTGGCCAAGACGTATAAGAGGACGGTCATCTTTTCGATCCATCAGCCCAGGAGTAATATTGTCGCGCTGTTCGATAAGTTGCTGTTGTTGGCGGAAGGGAGGGTGGTGTATTCCGGACCGTTTGATAGGTGTAGCGACTACTTTGATCAGGTGGGACATCCTTGTCCGCCTGGATTCAATATTGCGGATTTCTTGATTGATTTGACTGCGAGACGCAACTTTGGGCTGGGAGACGGCGAGCACGAAGGGGATGACGTCGAGGGTGGCGATTCGAGAGGAAGTGTGCAGCATAGTAGGACGGATACGAGTGTCGTCACTACGGGTACGAGCTCGAGGGAGGAATCCACCGAGCTTCGTACACGACCCAACTCGATCGCTGAGGACGGCTCTGATGGTGTTGGAAGGCTACGCAAGAAGACCTCACGTCTGGCCGATGGGTTGCGCAATGCCTTCGCAAACGGGCAATCGAACGGTAGCGACGTATGGATGCCAGCCTTGAGCAGCGGCAAGCTCGTCCACCTAGTCAACGCATTCTCTGAATCCGACATTTCCACCACCACCAAATCCGAACTCGACGCTTTCCTCGGCCGCACTCCCGAAGGAATCCAAAACAATCTTCCTGATCTCGCCAACGAATCCTCCCTCCTTCGCAGCTATAAGAAAGCTCCCCTGTGGACTCAATTCAAGATCCTCTCCGGTCGAGCGTTTAAGAATCTATACAGGGATCCGATTTTGATGTTTGCGCATTTCGGATTGGCGATCGTACTAGCCTTGTTCTGCGGAGTACTTTACCACGGGGTTACGAACGATATTTCTGGATTCCAGAACAGGTTGGGGTTGTTTTTCTTCATTCTTTCCCTCTTCGGCTTTTCTTGCCTTACGAGTCTGGGAATGTTCGCAAACGAAAGAGCCCTCTTCGTCAGGGAGAGAAGCAACGGATACTATTCACCTCTAACCTATTTCACCTCGAAACTCTTATTCGACATCCTCCCACTCCGCGTGGTCCCACCATTCCTGTTCGGTGGATGCGTATACTTCTTAGTCGGCCTAGTACCAGGTGTTGCGGAATTTTGGAAATTCATCCTCACCCTCGTGCTTTTCTCCCTCTCCGCATCCTCGGCGGTCTTTTTCATTTCGATCGCCATTTCCGATACTGGTCTCGCCAACCTGGTTGGTTCCCTCACCATGCTTTTCTCTCTCCTCTTCGCGGGTCTACTCATCAACAGGGACAGAATCCCAGGATATCTCAAATGGCTTCAACACCTCTCATTCTTCCACGCCGCATACGAAGCGTTGATAGTAAACGAGCTAAGGAATCTAAGCCTGAAGGAACACAAGTATGGCATCGATATCGAGGTGCCGGCCGCGAGTATTATTAGTAGTTTTGGGTTTAATAGTCAGGCGTTTTGGTTTCCAGATATTGTAACGTTGGCGGTGCTGTTTGTTGCCTTTACGGCGGCTAGTTTGGGGTGGTTGGTGATGTTTGTTAGGGAGCGAAAGTAAACCTCCCTTCTTGTCTAGACTTTGTCATCCCAGCTGTTTATGTTTTGTTTTGCAATTGTGCTGTAGACTTTCACTTAGGAAATGTGTGATGCTGTGCTTGGTTTGACATTAGGGTTTGGGTGAAGGATGCGAACATGAATCGAAGCTGGAAGTGGATGGTGCAAACGATTGCATAGTGTGGCTAGAACACTGTGCCGTCGGAAAGAACATTGATCGGAGGCCCGCCCCCAGTCTTCCCCCTCTTCTCGCTCGCGATTTCCCTACCTGCCTTCCAAGTCGCAGCCTCCAAAAGCTGTTTCAGATCCAACTGCTCCTCTCTCAACCCTAACTTCTGTCTAATCTTCTGCGCTTGTCTATCTAACAAGATCACTGTAAGCGCGCGCCATTCGACTATCGCTGCATGTTCAGCAGGCAAGCTGGGCACTGCTCCCGCTTTTGTCTGACTCGCCTCAAGTAAAGAAGCTTTGGGTGTCAGCACACCTAAATCGACAAACAGCCCTCCATTCCTGTATTCGGGCAAACCAGTTGCGTCTTCACCCCGAACAAATCTCCATCCGAGAGTCTTTTCCATCGCTTCCAACAACGAATAGTTCAACCACTGAGTCAACTTATGAAACGGGACTAAACTCTTCTCATTCCCCAACTCGACCTTGTTGAGCTTAGCTAGGATGGAGTTAGGCCAAACATCGCCCATTGCGACACCATCTATCTTGCTCCTACTTGCGGGCCAGATGGGTGCAAGACCGTACATCAATACTTCCCATAACGCCGGAATGGGAACTTCTACAACCTGGATCATCTTTTCCACACCTGGATGTCTTGCTAAATAGTCGACCAAAAATCCTGGTCGTCTCTCGCCAGGTGGAGCATCAGGATCAGGACCAACGAAGAAGCCGTTTGTGTCCAATTCAAGTGCTTCTCCAAGCCGAATGAGGAGGTTTGTTCTGCCTTCGAGTCCAGTCATCGGGTTTGAGTGTGGATGAACTTGCAGATCGATAGCCAACATGTCTGGCGATAGATTCTTTAGTCCGCCTGCTGTGACTACGTGGCGATCCGAGCCCTCAGCATCAGGATTAGAAGAAAAACGACCGGAAAGAAACATTTCCAGACTTGCTACGGCTAGTCCTTCGGAACGGGAGTAAGTGAGACCGGTTTTCTTCTCTTCATACTTCCATGCGGTGCCTGCTCCAGCGTCTAGGAGGACAGAGACCATGAATAGGTCTACTAGTCTTCTGGCTGCTTCGATTCTGTCTACTACCGGAGCTGAAGTTACCGCTCCAGCTGAAGCAGCAGAGTTGGAGTGAGAAGAAGGCTTAACACCAGCCCACTCACTCAACAACGTCGTAATCCGAGGTATTCCTCCAACGTCAAAATGTCTCCATCTTCCATGAGGTGGGATGGCGGCATAGTTGGTACCGAAATCACGTTGTATGATCTTGATGCAGTAGTCTGCAACGGCGTCTTCAGCGTTAGTGTTGTAGGTGAAGTATTCGCCTTCACCAGTGGTGGCGACGTGGTCGAAGATGGTTGTGCAACGTGAACGGACCGAGGGGAGGGTGCGAAGGTATGCTACTTCTGGAGAGATGCCAACGGCTGGATTGGGATAGGGCTTGGACATCTTGAGAGATGCTTTATGGTGAATGACGGTAGTGGGGAAATACGTGAGGAGGAGAGGTTGAGGGAAGGTGTGAAGGAGTGAGGAGAGGGGTCAAGGCGGATTGCGGGGAATCGGATGGCTCGTGCGGTGAAAGCGCTGCGCATACACACCCTGCATCAACGGCGCGTTTCTGACGATCCGAGTTCAGGGTCCAAGTCAACTCCACCTTTTCCCTTTTGCAACAGCTCGTAGTTGGGCGTTGCCTCTCCTTGTTGTAGTTCAGAGGCGAATATGTTTTGTACCAACTTGAACTGATCCCTTGGGCCATCTTTCTAGATCTGCACTGGTGAGCATTGATACAGAACACGTAAGCAGCGCGAATTGCAAAGTCAGTGTCACAGAAGGAATGCTTCAAGACAGGCTCTTATCGCAGAAACGCACTGCTTATCGGTTTAATCCGATTAGCCGCCGCGTCGCCTTGAAGCACTGGCTCCCCTGCCTCTTCCCAACTAAAGCGTCCTTTTAAAGCCCTCACTCGTCCTCATGAAAGCAAGAGAGCAAGGGACGACATCAGCTTGAGAAATCAAGAAATGATGATGTGAATTGCGTGCCCGAGTGTTGCCGGGTATGGTATCTAAAATGAACAAAGACGACGAGAAAAGTAGTTCAAGGAGATGCAATGGGTCAAAGAAGTGTGTTGAAGGGCGAGATCGATTCGAGTTTAGATATGCACCTGAACGATGCTTGGTATTCTTGGTTCAGGACCCATTGGAACGCTTGCGAAGATACTCTTCATGCATTTCGCGGCGTGTCATGTTGCTTTGCGAACGGTGATGTTGCATCGAAGCAGGTCGAGTAGGTGGTGGAGGCATGCTCGCTGCTGCATGCTGTTCCTTTTGACGTTCTGTCTCAGCTTTGAGCTTAATGACGCGTTCTGAGAGGTCTTCGAGCACAGCAAGCCTATCGTCCTGTCTACTGTTCGTTGGCTGATTGTGGGTGGGTTGTGAGGATCCGATCATGCCGCCTCCTAAGCTTTGGCTTCGACCATGGGCAGAGATTGCACCCGGCCTATCGCTTGGCGGAGAGGAGATGTTGGATGGAGAGGACGAAGTTTGCAGGGTGCCGGATTCGTCGACTGACGAGAAAGCACCTCGGGGTGGTGAAAGACCTTTGGTCCTGCGCAAACTCCGGCATGATTTATTGGGAGAGCTTCCTTGGTCGCGCTCTACGGGCGATGGCAGCGTAGTGGTGTTGTTCGCGTCAGAGTTTTCGTCCACTTTCTGTCCCTGCTCCTTCTGCTTCAAGAACATGCGCAACGTATCCAGCGCAACTGAAACTTCGTTGAAGCCAACCTTGCCCTGTGGCTTGGCAAAGAGGCTACCAAGTCTGTCCGGCGATGTCTCAAGGAGAGATTGTGGTCGTTGCACCGCTTGCGAGAGCCCATCGCTACTGAGAGCTGTTCTCTGCAGAGACACACTGTGCCTAAACTTGGCTGAAGAAGAAGAAGAAGCAGAGGATCCGGGTGGTATGATAGCGTCACTTGACCTTGTCAACTTCATCGCAGCACTGCTGCTCGAAGGTGGTGGCTCCCCTTGCGACACACCTCTAGCTCGACGAAGCGCAAGTGCAGTACCTGAGATACGTTCGGTTGGGGCTGAGGGCCCATCTGAGCCTGCACCACCGCCGCTGGAACCAGATCTCGTTGTGCTCGACATGCGTAGCGATCCAGTGGCAATGTGAGATCTGGGCCTAGTCGGACCCGTAGTCCCTGTAGATTGCTGAGTATCGAGAGCAGCAGCGTTGCCTATAAAGCTACGGCTGCTTGTGCTGTCGCTACTGCTTGGACGTGCAGATCTCATGTTCTTGTTGTATGGCTCCGCCATCAGTCGTGATCGTGTCGATGATGCAGAGACAGATAGAGAGTCAAAAGAAGCACGTTCATCTGCTTGTGGCTGAAGTGTAAGTCCTGGACTGGTAGGCATGATCGGGTTCGAAGTACGCTCTCGCAGCAAGACACTGTCTCGATTCCTTGGCCAGGTTCGCCACCGCTCGTCTGCCATTTGCTCAATCGAGACGGATTGTCCGAACTCGCTGAAGTCGTGCATAGCCACTTCAGGGGTCATCACCGAAGGCGATTGCGCATCGGAACTTTCCGACGGGCGTTCATTCGGCTTGCTTGGTGGCCGATTCTGACTGTAGCTGATGCCGATGGAAGAGGCAGAGGTGGGCACGAACTGACTGTCGGCACTGGCGGAAGGCGGACTTGTCATGTCATTCAAAGAGGTGTCCCACGTCGGAGTACTGCTGTGTGACGTGAAGCTCGCTTCTGTTGTTGCGCCAAGAGATGTGTTCCAGGTATCTTTCCCCTGCCATGTCACCCGTCCACCTCTGCTGTCATTCGTGAAAGATGATGATTGTTCGGAAAGTCCGACCGCTTGTCCTTCTGAGTTTAGGATCCAGCGTCCCATCTCGTCGACCGACATCAATGATTGATAAGGAGCGTTGGCGAATCCGAGTGCCATCGATTCGGCAGGCTCTGTGTCCAGCTGTAAGCCAAGACCTGCGATCTCTCTCCCATCCCTGGCCGAAGCATCAGATGCCTGATGGTTGCTTTCATGTCTCAATCCAACATCTGCGCTATACATATCGCCAGGCGTTTTTCTTTGACAGCTTGCCTTCTCGAATCTGCCAGGCTTTGCAAGTATAGCGCTGCTGCTGCAAGCAATGATCCTAGGAGCAGGCTGCAACTGAAATGAAGACTGGCCATGTGAAGGGGCAGTCGAGGCTGGCACATGACCCATGGCACCAGATCCGACAGAATGTCCGCTACTGAGGCCCATAGAGCTGCGGATCCGGATCGGGTGTGCTTGAACAGGGACATCAGATCGATCAACTCGTCGTGGCATGCTGAAGATGAACGGTTGCGCAGAAGCAGACATATGCCTCACTTCAGCTGTTTGAGCCAGAAGGCTTCGAGACAGCTGTTCAGTAAGATGTTGGCTCGGCAGCAAGTGGGTCGACATGCTAGGTGTGTCCTGTTCCTGCATGGCACTCATAAAGGAGCCATCACTGAAGCCGGACGGATAGGCCGACGAGAATTGTGTTGGTGACCATGCTGCAGCTGAAGTCGGGCTGCAAACTGCCTGACTGGTCGAGACATCCGATGACCCCCTTTCGACCTCGTAGATACCGATGCGCGGATCGCTGGACGGCTGTTCGCGGTATGCATGGAATGGTCCTGCAGATGTGTCGACACTTTGTTGGTGTGGAATCGCCAGTGAATTCGGGGAGAAAGAGCCAGGCAGATATATTTGTGTAGGGTGTGTCGCCGGCTCGCCAGTGGACACGTCTCTCAAAGATGCCGTTGGTGCCGCAGCGATCGTTTTTGACCGGCTCGCAAAGATGTTGAAGGATTTGCGAGGTGACGGTCCAGACATCAACCAACCTTGATCTTGCTCCGGGAGCCGGGATGTAGATGCGCACTGACCTGCCGACGTCGATGCCGAAGCATAGCTAGCATGCTCCAATTGATCCACATCAGATGGCAAGATCCACGGTGAGAATGGTGTAGTAGGCCACTGGGACGCCTCGTGCCCTGTCAGAGTCAAAATACGAGGAGCGTCAGGTGCTCGAACCGGCGTTCGCAGCGCATCGGGTCTGGTGGGAGTTGCCTGATGTGAGGAACATGCAGCGTGCGTACTTCTTGTCGGCATTGATTGAGCAGTCGGTGTGAGAGTTGCTTTTCGAGCTGACGTCGGTGTCGAGATATTAAGCGCATTACTGAGAGTGGATACGAAGGATGCCGAAGAGGTGTGCTTTTGTTCAGAACGAGCAGGGTCGTGGACCTTGCCTCCGTGCTGCGATCGAGTCCCATCTCGTGAAGAGTGCATTGCGCAGACTCAACGCCAGCGCGACAAGCGGATATATCTATGAGGTAAAGCGCGACAGCAAGCTTGAACCAGCGTTCGCAAGTTCCGGTCAACCATGTGTACGTTCTGTTGCCTGACTTCGACGGTAGTTGGATCAAACAGCCAGCAACGATGAGATGGAGGGAGTGTGAGAGCCAATGTGAAAGTTGCGCACCGATGACAGAACAGTCGTCTGTGTCCGCAGCAATGGCGTTCGTGGTTAGATCAGGCCAAAGCGCTAGCTCCACTGCAAAGTAGCGTTGGCGCGAACCGTCGATTCGAGTTGGGCGATCAGATGGGTATCAGGCGCAGTTGAGAACCGTGAGAGAAGCGCAGGTCGTGTATGTTGAGTTGAAGGTCGCAGCCAGCCTGGCGACGGCGATCTAGATTGCTGAGGTTACTGGTGTTAGTGGATCTACGGTCAAGAAGGACGATGAGGTAGGGTCCGACCCTGAGAAGCTACGGAGCAAGCTTGGCAGCAAGAACAAAAATGGTAGTTGTGGACGCCGAGTGGTGGAATAGTCTGCAACTTCTTGAAGCCTCCGCTGTGAAAAAGACGATCAGGGACCAATGACCGGCAGTCGGAACTCGAAGGCTATGCAAAGGAGGAGGAGGAGGAGCATGGGTTCAGGGACGGAAGACTATGGGCAGATCGCCAGCCTGCACAAACACTAGATTCCTATGGCACATCACCATTCCCTACATCACCAAGGCTTGACCCTTCCTCACCCCGCAACTTTTCGACAACATCGTCCTTATCTGGCTCCAGAGAACTCGGACGACCAGTGCTAGAGGTGACCACCAAGATGTTCACTGCCAGCTCGTCAAACCCTACAGCTCAGTCTGGGACTTCAGCAAGTCCGCTGCAGCTTGCAACTTCAGCGTCAGATGAGCCGGAACTCGATCCAATCGAACCAGCTCCAACTGATGTCGCCTTTCATGCCGAGCCACAAGGCTTGATGCAGATGCTCAGCCTTGTCGGAAGTACCTTCTTCGAAGCCGATCGCGAAGGCTTTGTGGAAGACTGGCTTCTTCAGCTGACTCGTCGATGATCTTGCAGAAGGGCTCTGAGCTTGGTAAATCGAGCAGCCTTTCGCACATGATCTGGTTTGTTGTCGTTTGCTCCGACTCAGCCCCTTACCTTCACCTCTCGACCATTGGGTCGAGAGGTGATGTCCAACCGTATATCGCACTCGCAAAGGGCTTGCAAGCAGATGGTCATCGAGCGAGAATCGCAACCCATGCCGAGTTTGGGGATTGGATCATCGGTCATGGTATCGATTTCAGCGAGATTGGCCGTGATCCTGCTGAGCTCATGCGGATCTGTGTCGAGAATGGCACCTTCACCGTCTCTTTCCTACGTGAAGGAATGACTAGGTTCTGTGACTGGCTCGACGATTTGTTAGCATCAGCGTGAAGAGCGTGCCAACGCTTTAGTTGTTCGAGGTGCTGGTTTCACCACACTACGCAAGATCGATGCAAGATGTCTCATCTCTCTTCACAGCAGAGCAAGCGAGCATAGCGCACAGAAAGTGGCTGCGGCGGAACGAAATGGTAATAAGCGGGTCAAACAAAAGGTGCCAGCGCTTTAAAAAGGCATGGCGAATCTTCTCATTACTTATCGTACGTATGGATACATGCGCACTTTTCAATCGTGAGCGAAGGGGACCAACGCGTGTCACTCCATTTCGTCACAATGCCTTAACCTGTCCTGCTTGCTCTTCTCTCTTCCTTCTTCTCCATCACCTTCTCTTCCTTTGTGCTTGCCTCCAGGCTGCACTTTGTTAAGGTTGGTGTTGCACTCAACACATCATGAAAAGAGTCACAAGTGTGGTGCCAGTTCCCACACATAGGAGCCACATGACACTGTGACTGAGTCCAACACTTTTTGAAAAAAGATAGGGGTCCAAAAACACAAGATTCTGTCACAGTATCAGCCTGTTTGCTTGCTTCTCTCACCACCTCATCACCCAAGAGCATTCAACAAGCCAACACAGCCTTGGCCACAAGTGGACAAACTGAAGGACAGCATGCACTTACTTGCTTAAGATATCACATCTGATGGCCCAGTGTGGCTTGCAAGATCAACAGCCGAGAGAGGCTTCTAGCACCTCTCTCTGGGAAGATTTCGATGATCCATTGATGCCTTTGCTGGCATCCCAATGCTGCTGTCAACGATAGCACACCTGAAATCCGAAATCTGCTGGAAGAGCTTGATCTGGCAGATTTCAGCGATCCCAGCCTGGCTCACACGGCCGTAAATGAGATCAGTCGGTTGATGCAGAAGACAATATGGAGGTCCTGTTAGATTGCGGGTCAGCGAGGTGGCTCGCTGGCTCAAAGGCTCCCAGCCCACTGTAAGGGGGCCGATTGAGCGCAGAGAAGAGTGGGTCATACAGGCGGAACGTAAGGGAGGGAATCGGGTGGGAAAAAGAAGGGTTTTAGCAAGGTCGGTGTTGTGTGACTCTTGCGAGAAGAGGAGATGGTGGTGGGAGAGAGAGAGCGAGGAGTGAAATGGAGCTTATATATACAGTCATGTCCAAAATTGCCCAGCATCTTTTAGGATAATTAAATGCTCATCACCACACATCAACTTCACTTCTCAAGAGCTGGTATCCTCAATGAAGTGTAGCTTGTGACATATTGTTGGAAAGCTGAGATTGAGAGCTACAAGTACATATAAGTTTTGTTGTGATTGGACCACATTTGTGTGCAGTGAAAATGCCACAACTTTTTTTTTGAGTGTAAAGCTCCTCCTAAATTACTATATACTATACTTTAGTATTTTGTATGACCCCCTTTTGCAACCCTTACAGCCTGTAACCTCCTGGGCATTGACTTTATGTGTGCCTGGACTGATTCCTTCAGAAAAGTTGCCCAAAACCTGTTGATAGCTGCAATGAGTTGAGCTTTATTGTTGATAGTATATCTTTGCTGATATAGCTGCTTTTTCAGCTGCTGCCACACATGTTCTATAGGATTCAGGTCTGGAGACATTGCAGGCCAGGGCAATACATTGATTTTGACCTCCTCCAGGTACTCCTTGGTGACTTTGGCAGTGTGAGGGCAGGCATTGTCTTGCTGAAAGATCAATTTATCCCTTGGTGGAATTCTCTGTATATTCTTCCACTTCAAGATGCTACCAGGCACTGCTTCCTCCAGCAACTCAATGTAATGCTCTGAATTCAGTTTGTCATCTATATAGACCATTAGACCTAGGCCTGCCCAGGTCATACACCCCCAAATCATGATGCTGTGGCCACCCCCCTGCAGTGTAGGTATATATATATCATAGTTGACATCCCTGGACCAGTATCACTTTTCCAAGCCCTTTCCAATGTGTTGAACCTTGCATTCATCACTCCAGATGACATTCTTCCATTGTTCAACAGTCCAATGTCTATACTCCTTGGCAAACACCCTCCTTGCCTTCCTATGTTTATCTGTGAGCAAGGGTTTTCTCCTTTTTGCCCTAAACTTAAGTCCAGCTTGCTTCAGCACACATGTAATGGTTTGTCTGGACAAACAAAGTTGATAGTGTCATAGCCAGTAGGCTGAAGCTTCAGTAGCCAAAGTATAAGAATTCTTGCTAATTCCTCTGGTGAGTAATGCCTGTTGGCATGAGGAGAGGAGGAGGGGCCTCCCAGGGGTCCTTTTCACATATTCACTCTCTGGTACCCATTTTGCCAGTTCAGCAATGCTAGATTTGTTGATAGACAGTTTAGTTGCTATCTCCCTTGTTGAGAAACCTGCTTGGAGCAGCTCTTTGACCTGTAATAGGTGAGTGGTGGTGTGTTTAGTCCTCCCCATATCGATTTTTTGCCCTCCTTGCTATGTTGACAGCAGTATTGCCATATGATGTCCTAAGCTTGTCAAAGCACCCCAAAACATCTTTGTTTATATCATACTACAATCATATGAAGTTTCAAGCATGGTCTATTAGCTCAATTCTGTGCAAAGTGATAAGTTACACAAGGTACAGAATTAATTGAGGAGGAGGAGGGGCTTCAAAGAGCACCAACCTAAATTCCAGCATATTCTTTGGTGGGACCACCCTTTTTCTCTCACATATTCTGATAGCATGCTATCCAAGCTTTGCAACCATACCACACAAAGTGGGTGTTGTCAAAGAGAACAAAGAGTACTGGTCATCATCATGAAAAGGACTTGAGAACACCATATCAAATTAATTAGATGCTGGGCAATTTTGGATGTGACTGTACAAAATGAGTGGTTGAGTCGGTTTGCGACAGCGGAGCAAAACAAAGCATCTGACTGAGTAGGTTGTGACACTTGTGGCCTGTGCTCAGATGCGCACGCCAAGTCACATGCAGCAGATGTATCAAGTGAGCTTGTTCCAACCGATCTTGGTGAATTACATCGAGTGACTGTATTCTGATGAATTTTGACTGACTGCTGTGAATGCTCCGTTCAGAGGTAGTGCAGCACATTCAGAGTTCTTGAATGCTTGAATTGAGTGATGATATGACTATACCAAATGTTTAGTATGATGACACCTGGGTCATAGGACTGGATGTGCAGAAGAACTAGACTGGCTTGAGAAAAGGCCATGCACAAGAATAATGGGATTGGGTGAATAGTGGGTTCCAACAGAATTCGTTGGGGTCAGTAGGATCAAGGCCTTATGACAGAGTTTGTTGTGATTGGTAGGATCAAGATTGTATGACAGTGTCTGTTGGGATCAGTAGGATTGAGATGTTATGACAGAACTTGACGAAACCAAATAAAGGGTGCCACTCCCACCAACATCACAAGGAGGGATATGCAAGGGGAGGACTTGCCACTCAGATGAGGTGGGAGAGACCCCTATACGATGATGAGCTTGGCATAGGAGGGTTGGCATCATCATCTGAAGAGAGTGCAGAACTACAAGGGGCAAGACATAGGAGGATGTGCCCCACCACCCAGATGAAGTGGGAGCGACCCCTGTCAATGATAAACTTGCACTGGTCGTCCTTAACCACAAGGAGCAGGAGTGAGGACAGGACAGAACACATACAGAGTGTCACAGGGTCTGCGCAGAAGATTCTGGACATGCATGGATGCACAACTTGCACACAAAAAGTGAAAACAATAGTACTATGGAGTTACAATTGTTTTCAGTAAAAACAATTGTAACAAGCTAGTTCAATTGGCTTAACCATGTGAACTGCAATAAGGGGCTAGGACATACATAGGGGGAGGCCCAAACATAGGAGCACACAGCAAGGTTACCACATGGGGGGATGATAGCACATAGGATAGGGAATGCACAATAGAAGTGTCTGCAAGGTCAGGAGGTGAACAATAGAAGGGTCCACCAGGTCAGGAGTGTCAGGGGTCTCGCGCCTGAAACCCAGGTCGATCTGTCGAGATACTTGGTGACTATCAAACTGTGTGACAGCTATTGTCTTGGTATCAGTCTCAATGAGCTAGTTGCTCGGCGACTATCAAGTTGTGTGATGACAGCAGGTGGCATTCATTGTATATACTGTCATAGGTTTCAGCTGACCTCTGGGGACACTCCATTCAGGGGTAGCTTGGCATGATCAATATCAATGCATAGGTTATGATGACACCAAGGTCTGGTGTGAGTGTTGATGATGATGAGGTTGATGGTGTTGGTGATAAGGTTGGTGAGTGTTGATGGTAATTGTCATGGGCCTGGATGCTCAAGAAGCAGGAGGGTCATGGGTTCATATGGAAGGAGCACAGGTATCGAAGACCTAGTCGATACCAGTAGAGAGCATGGTCGTAGTGCAGTCTCCATGGAGACCACGGACTCCTATGGATTCACATGCAAAGGAGAACCGAGCCACATGCGAGGAGGACCAGGCACAGCCACAAGGAGGACCAAGCTCAAGGAGCAGGCACAGCCACGAGGAGGACCAAGCTCAAGGAGCAGGCACAGCCACGAAGAGGACCAAGCTCAAGGAGCATGCAGATGGTTACCACTCAGGGGCTCGAGAGACAGGAAGTCGACACAGGTCAAGAGGAGGAGGAGCAGTGTCGAAGGAGTCGACACAGGTCATGAGGAGGAGGAGCAGTGTCGAAGGAGTCGACACAGGTCATGAGGAGGAGGAGCAGTGTCGAAGGAGTCGACACCACTCAAGAGGAACAGGGGTGCCAAGCAGGAGAGGCCCCTGAGCAGTACTCAATGAAGAAAGTACTCTCTGGAGAGAGAGAGCAGGAGCAGCATCGCTGGCGATGCTGTGAAGAGGTATATAACCATGCTTTCTCATCATCATAGGTCGAGTGGATCCCCATCCACTCTACTCACCATAACTAGTTATCACTTCAGCATAAGTATACATTAGTTTCAGTCAGCATAGCAGCAATCTATCAAGGTTGCTCCTCATCGTAGTGTGTGTGTTGTATCACCACTACCTGACGTCCGAAGGCGCCCATAGCAGGTTAGCGGTCCGGATATAGATAGAACCGAAGGCAGTAGTCCACTGCGGTCCAGGGATCACTTCAAGCATCAAGTCAACACACTGGACACTCGTGTTGACGCCACCAACCTTATCACCAACACCATCAACCTCATTATCATCGACGCCACCAACCTTACCATCAACACCATCAACCTCATTATCATCGACATCACCAATCTCATCACCAACACCATCAACCTCATCATCATCAACACCCACACCAGACCTTGGTGTCATCATAACATTGATATTGATCGTGCCGAGCTACCCCTGAACGGAGTGTCCACAGAGGTCAGCCGAAACCTACGATAGTATATACAACGAACGCCACCTGCTGTCACTGCACAACTTGATAGTCACCGATACCGAGACAATAGCTGTCACACAGTTTAATAGTCACCGAGTATCTCGACAGACCGACCTGGGTTTCAGGCGCGAGACCCCTGACAGTAATGAGGTTGATGGTGTTGGTGATAAGGTTGGTGGCATCAACACGAGTGTCCAGTGTGTTGACTTGATGCTTGAAGTGATCCCTGGACTGCAGTGGACTACTGCCTTCAGTTCTATCTATATCTGGACTGCTGACCTGCTATGGGTTGCCTTCGGACATCAGGTAGTGGTGATACAACACACACACTATGATGAGGAGCAACCTTGATAGATTGCTGCTATGCTGACTGAAACTAATATATACTTATGCTGAAGTGATAACTAGTTATGATGTGTGTAGAGTGGATGAGGATCCACTTGACCTTTGATGATGAGAGAGTATGGTTATATACCTCTTCACAGCGTCGCCAGCGATGCTGCTCCTATGGACTCCATCGAGATCATGGGGGCCACTAGGAGCGAGTCATGGTCTGCTGTCTCCTTGAACACTCGAGGAGGCAGTAGTTGCCTCACATTGTGATCCTGCTCCTCACCAGCTGGTTGCATGTCTGTCCTTCTGGTGAGAGCATCGGGTTCACCACCTTTGTCTCCTGGTCGATACTGCAATATGAAGTCGAAGTCTGCTAGTAGTATGGCCCATCGAGCCTGTCGACCTGTGATGCGTCTCTGTGACTTGAAGTACTTGAGGGCTTCATGGTCAGTGAGGATGACCAGTTGGTTCGGTAGTCCAGCTAGCATGTGTCGCCACTGAGTGAGGCAGGCGACCACAGCTAGGAGCTCCTTATCATGGATCTCATAGTTTTTCTCGGCAGAAGACATCTTCCTAGAGTAGAAGGCCACTGGATGCCATCGTCCTTCATGCTCCTGCTTGAGCACTCCTGCTATAGCAAAGTCACTTGCATCAGTCTCCAACCTTGTTGGAAGGTGGTAGTCGAAGTGCTGAAGCACTCCTGCTGATGTGAAGGCCTGGATGAGCTTGTGGAAGGCCTGTTGGGCCTCCTCTGGTAGCTCGAACTTCTTGAACCGTTCTATAGGCTTTACCAGTGCTGTCAAGGGCTTGGCTATGCGAGCAAAGTGGGCTATGAACCTTCGATAGAAGTTGGCAAAACCCAGGAACCTCTGGATGTCATGGATTGACTCTGGCATTGGCCACTCCTTGACAGTGCGCACCTTTTCTGGGTCCATCTCTATGCCCGTTGGCTTGATGATGTACCCCAGGAACTCGACTGTCTTGGTGTGGAACTCACACTTCGACAGCTTAGCAAAGAGCCTGTTGCTCCTTAAGCGAGTGAGGACCTCGGTGACATGCTTCACATGTACCTCTTCAGTGTCACTGAAGATCAGGAAGTCATCTAAGTATACCACTACATATACTCCAATGATGTCTCGGAAGATGTCATTGATGAATGACTGGAAGTGAGCCGGAGCATTGGCTAGGCCAAAGGGCATCACTAGGTACTCATAGAGTCCCAACTGAGTGCCAAAAGCTGTCTTCCATTCATCTCCTTTAGCAATCCGGATGAGGTTGTATGCTGCTCTAAGGTCCAGCTTGGTATAGATCCTTGCCTTCCTGAGTAAGAACAGCTGCTCCTCGATGAGGGGCAATGGTGCCCTGTTCTTGACAGTGATCTCGTTGAGACCTCTGTAGTCCACACAGAGTCTGAGACCTCCATCCTTCTTTGGTACGAAGAGCACTGGTGATCGTGCCGGGCTCTTCGATGGTCTTATGAACCCCTTCTCGAGGTTCTCATCCAAGTATCTCCTCAACTCGGACATCTCCTTGGGTCCCTTAAGGTATAGGGGCCCTTGAGGTGGCTTCCCTCCTTCTATCAACTCGAGGTGGAGATCATGCTCGGTATGATGGGGCAGCTTGTCTGCTTCCACCTCATCAAACACATCTTGCAGGTGTTGGTATGGCTTTGGTATGTCTGCAGCCGTCACCACCTTATCTACCTCCACCTCCATCTCGACTCCTTTGTCTGCGCCTGTAGGTACAAAACCAAAGGCCGGGAGTGATGATGGTGGCTCCTCTAACAGCATGAACCCTATGGGTCCATCTTCCAGAGCTGCTCGTAGTATGCGCTCTGCTGAGACAAACTCGTTACCATGAAGGGTTGGTCTCCTCATGGTTAGGTCCCCTGCTCTTGCTGCTTCAGGGGGTCTCCTAGGGGGTCGGTCCTGCTCCTGAGTCTTGAACTCCAGCTGGCCCGTATCCCATTGTATGGTGGGTTTGAGCCTCCGTAGCTCAGTGAACCCCAGGATGAGGTCATAGTCTGCAGTGTCGGCCACTGAAGCTTCGACCACACCCAGATTGTGTGTACCAATAGATACCTGCATGCTCGCAGAACTATTGATGGAGAGTTGGTGCCCGGTGACACCATGGATCGATCTTGTTTTTATGGGTTTTGTGGGTATTTGGTACTTACTAATGAAAGAATCTGAGACTATGGACAAACCAGCACCGGTATCAGCTAGTATCCGAGCAGGATGGTCTTGAACCATTCCAGAGAGCTCCAGTACTGCTTTGCCTCCACTGGTAGAGAAACATACTTGACAATCTTGATATATACAGAGTGATGGCGAGGAGGTTTGTAGAGCAATGCATGCCATCAGTGCATCACCCCACTGACGTTTCCCTCGTCGTCATCATCATCGTGCTCCTCCTCGTGATCGGGGTCCATGGGTTGCTGGTATGAGCTGAGGTCCATGGCCTCGGGGTCACCCATCTCAGTGCTGCCTGTGTGGCCATCTCCTGAGTCGGTGGCCTCCTCGAAGGGGTCTGCTGTGGTGACCATAACCTTTGGTCCCATGGGTCGAGAGCTAAGAGGGTTTACCCTCCTGCTGGGGCAGTCTCTGGCCCAATGGCCGATACCCTTGCATACATGACAGGTGTTGATACCTGATGGAGCAGGGCTTCCTTGCTTCGAGGGTTGGGTGGGATGATGAGGAAGGGGTCGGTTTAGGTTTTGTATAGTTGCTTGTGTAGTTGCTTGTGATGGTGATCGAGCTGGATAAGGTTGAGTGGGTTGTCGGATGGGGATTGAACTTTGATTTGGCCGAGACCCAGTTCTTAGTGGAGGTGACGTGGCATTTGGAAGTGAGTGTCTAGCCGAGGACTGCTGTAGTAGCATCCTCTGTCGATCGATCTCCTCGACCTCTCGATACCACTCCCATCTCTTCCCAGGTGGATTCCTCTCGAACTTCTCCTGTATGCTACGAGTGAGACTACCTCTGAAGAGATCAATCACTAGCTCATTGTCATCTAGGTTGACCTGTCCTTCCAAGTCTCTGAACCGCTCTACATGACGTGTGGCAGCACCAGGAGCATCACTTGTGAGTCTGAGAGCCAACAGCTTGTTGTATGCCTCCATCCTAGCATTGCGTGGGTTGAACTGCTCTGACAGTCGCTCTGTGAAGTAGTGCCAATCATTGAACAACCTTCCTTCTCTAGCTCTATCAATACGGAGCTTGGAGGTCCACCACTCTCTTGCTGTCCCTTCCAGTTGAGCACCCATGTGATTGATCATCCTAGACTGCTCATACACCTGGTTGAACTTAAACCATGCTTTGGCTTCTAGAATGAAGATCTCCATGTCTCGGGGATTGAACTTTGGAAAGGGGGTGGCGATGGGCTTTGACCGGTTAAGCTCTGCCATGATGCTGGTATCCTCCTCGTGGTCCAGGGGGTAAGGGTCCGTCCTAGTCCTGCTGTAGGGGTCCAGCTTAGTCTTGACATATCTTGGCCCAGTAGGTGAAGCATACTTCTCATAGTTGATGTCCTCCTGCTCATCCAGGTTGAATGAGACTGATCGTCTTGGTCGTGGAGCCGGAGTAGGAGTATGTGGGTCTCCTATCATAGACTCATCTCCTCCTCCTGCTTGGTCTTCCGAGTGAGGGAGGTCCATTGTCTCCTCCCTACCCAGCTGAGCTCGTTGTAGTCGTTCCTCTCGATGACCCTGCCTAGTAAGCTCTAGCTGAGCTTCCAATAGAGTGAGTAGTCTATCGAGCTTATTGTTGAGGTCTGGGTCTGTCATGGTGATTGTGAGGAGCTGCTTGAACGATCCACTCTAATGTCAGGGGTCTCGCGCCTGAAACCCAGGTCGGTCTGTCGAGATACTCGGTGACTATCAAACTGTGCGACAGCTATTGTCTCGAGATACTCGGTGACTATCAAGTTGTGCAGTGACAGCAGGTGGCATTTGTTGTATATACTATCGTAGGTTTCGGCTGACCTCTGTGGACACTCCGTTCAGGGGTAGCTCGGCACGATCAATATCAATGTTATGATGACACCAAGGTCTGGTGTGAGTGTTGATGATGATGAGGTTGATGGTGTTAGTGATGAGATTGGTGATGTCGGTGATAATGAGGTTGATGGTGTTGGTGATAAGGTTGGTGGCGTCAACACGAGTGTCCAGTGTGTTGACTTGATGCTTGAAGTGATCCCCGGACCGCAGTGGACTACTGCCTTCGGTTCTATCTATATCCGGACCGCTAACCTGCTATGGGCGCCTTCGGACGTCAGGTAGTGGTGATACAACACACACACTACGATGAGGAGCAACCTTGATAGATTGCTGCTATGCTGACTGAAACTAATGTATACTTATGCTGAAGTGATAACTAGTTATGGTGAGTAGAGTGGATGGGGATCCACTCGACCTATGATGATGAGAAAGCATGGTTATATACCTCTTCACAGCATTGCCAGCGATGCTGCTCCTGCTCTCTCTCCAGAGAGTACCTTCTTCATCGAGTACTGCTCAGGGGCCTCTCCTGCTTGGCACCCCTGTGCCTCTTGAGTGGTGTCGACTCCTTCGACACTGCTCCTCCTCCTCATGACCTGTGTCGACTCCTTCGACACTGCTCCTCCTCCTCATGACCTGTGTCGACTCCTTCGACACTGCTCCTCCTCCTCATGACCTGTGTCGACTTCCTGTCTCTCGAGCCCCTGAGTGGTAACCATCTGAGCTTGGTCCTCCTCATGGCTGCGCCTGCTCTTTGAGCTTGGTCCTCCTCGTGGCTGTGCCTGGTCCTCCTCGCATATGGGCTCAGTGCTCCTTTGCATGTGAATCCATAGGAGTCCATGGTCTTCATGGAGACTGCACTACGACCATGCTCTCTACTGGTATCGACTAGGTCTTCGATACCTGTGCTCCGTCCATATGAACCAGTGACCCTCCTGCTTCTTGAGCATCCAGGCCCATGACAAATCCCTTAACCACATGTCAGGCCCTGTTGCCAAGCCCCTTGATCATGTGGTTGCCCCTGTGCTTGGTCCTATGTGGCTGTATGCACATACCCCTTGAGTGGTAACCATCTGCATGATGCTGAGCTTGGTCCCTGCTCCTGCATGTGGTTATCTCCCATATGCTTCTCCTTCTAATGCCAGTATCCTCCTTCCTGAATCTCCTGATGCTTGCTCATGATGGCTGACTTGCTGAGACATGCTGATCAGGCTGATTTCAATTGATCCTTGTGAGATTAACCAGGATCCCAGAGTTCAGTTGATCTCACAAATCATATGTGCTACCAACCCAATTAGATTGTCAATTCCTGATGATTGCTGCAGATCAATTTGGTGCACACTTCATATGCTGACCCTGTGACAACCACCTCCAACACTTTCTCAAGGGTGTGAGCAAAATCACAGTCATAACTGAACATGCTCCCCTTGGTGCAGTCCTTTGAGGCAACTCACCGAGCTTGCACCAGTCCACCCCTTGCATTGAATGGTTTCAGGCCTACTTGATGCCCTTCCTCGACTTGATGGAATTTGTTCACAAGCCTGGCAGGCAACATTCCAATGCCAACACTCTCTCATGCCTGTCAGCTCAACACAACCTTCCTGACCACAACCAACTTTCATAGCTTTCCTTGAAGCCCTCGTCTCATGTCATGTGGCACCTTCCTGTTCGGTCTCAATCTAGCACTTCCTATCTGTCTGCCTCTAACAACCTTCCCATGTACATATAAACCATCTGTTGGGAGGGGGCGATGTATTGCGTCACGCTCATCCTGGCCTCTCGGCTGGGATGTTCGTGGCCGCGAAGAGAGCTCACTCTCGTCATGTCATGCTCATCTTGGCCTCTCGGCCGGGATGTTTGTGGTCAGACGAGATATCACTCTCATCGTCGCTAAGCCTCGCTACCTTCTGCAATATCATCGATTCACAACATCATCTTGCGACTGCTCAGCAGCACAATCGTACTCCGACTCTCACCGATCGCCAGTCATCGGGACCCGTGCGATCCACTTTTTCTCAGTCGTAAGGTCTTGATTCTACCGATCCTGACAAACTCTGTCGTAAGATCTCGATCATACCGATCCCGACGAACTCTGTCGGAACCCACTACTCGCCCGATCCCGCGATTCTTGCGCTTCTCATGCGGGACCAGTTCTTCTGCGCATCCGGTCCTATGACAGCATATTGCCTCCTTCCATATGTCTTCCTCGCCACCAGTGATGGCGACAAGCCTCTTATAACCGTCCCTTCGATCCTATGAGGTCGCATGACTCTCGATGCATCAATGACCTCTTTTCGCAAAGCGACTTGTGAAATCTGTCGTATGGGCTCGTTCTGAACGATTTCAGTGAAACCGGTCAGAAACCCATGACTCCACCGATTTCACATTTCGTGCGCACTGCGCATCCAATGTGTGTCTACGGTCTTCTGCGCAGGCCCTGTGACACGTAGTGGCTCAAAGTATGATAGCGACATCGAAGCTCTCACGCCACACGACTCTGGCTTCGCAAGGCCCGACCAATTGAATGTTGCTCTCGGGACACCCGTCCGGATGCGAACAGGAGACACGAGCTTCTCAGTCACGCTTCGCAACCTGGTCTCTTATATTGAATTGCATAAAGAAAAGTCTATGATCTCATCTGTTTGAAAACTTTGTGTTTTCTAGTTGGCGGAACCACGTCCGATAGCCTTCATCTCAGCGCCGATGTTGGCCAACTTGGGCAAAGGTTCGGCATCACTCGATGAAGGAGGTGGCAAGAAGCCAACAGCCAGCAGCCAAGCGAAGTACAAGCCCACAAGCGAGCGGCCGACACCCATGACGGTATTTTGCGCCTGACCCTCCGATGCCGCATCCAAGATCGCCTGTGTATGGCGATCGTCCAGCTCAGGCGACTTGGTCGATGTCGGCAAGTCATCTAGAACAAAGTGAAGCAGAGGGAAGAGTGCATTGTCCTCGACAGAGTCTGATCCGCTGCTGAGAACGTGCTCCTCGAGTCTCGCTCGCCAGTGCACGTATTCGGTCTGTTCGACCTTCCAGCCGTATCGACTGAGCTGACCGAGCATGTCGTTGAAGCGGATGCTGGGGTGGTTGGTCACGTGGAACACCTTGGCGTTGGTGCCAGGCGTCTTGTTGATCGTCTCGAGCTCCTTAGCGTTGTTGAGGCATGCCAAGGTGGCGATGCGAGCAACGTGGTCGACGGGAACCATGTTGATCGAGTTGTGCATGTCAGGGATGAGACCAAGCTGGATCGAACCCTTGACCAGACGCCAAAGGAAGTCGTCGGTGTTGGTGACAGCGGTCTTGGAGTCACCGACAACGTAACCAGGTCGGACGATCGAAGCCTTGAGGCCGCGAGAAGCAGTGATCATGATAAGCTTCTCAGCGACCCACTTGGACTGACCGTAACCAGTGGTGAGGCCCTTGGCGTTCGCCTCGATGTCGTCGGTCTCGGGAACACCGTGCAGCTGAGCAGACGATCCGGTCTGAGCAGGGTCTTGGCCGTGCACTATCGAGTCTGACAGACGAACGTAGTGGTCCGTGTCGAGAGCCGAAGTACTCGAAACAAAGGTGAAGGTCTTGGCCTTCTTGCCGGCGTTGCAGAGCTTGATGGCGCAAATCGTTGAGCCCACGTTGGCAGCTCGCAGCTTGCTGTACGGGTAGACCCAGTGGACGAGAGCACCGTTGTGCAAGATGTCATCGACCTCGTCAGCTAGCTTGGCATACACCTGCTCAGACATGCCGAGACGCTGAGGAGCAGCCAAGTCACCGAGAACAACCTCGAGCTTGCCCTCGCTCACCCACTTGTCATCCCAAATACCTCTACCTTTGCATCCTTCGCGCAGACGCTGCAGCGCGGTAGCTTCGTCCTTGGCTCGCACGTGGGCGTACACCTTGGCGATGCTCGACGAACGTTTGGTGAGCAAGTCGTACAGAATGAAGGCGCCGAGGAACCCAGTGACACCAGTGACCAAGACGGTTCGAGGGCCCTCGCTGGCGCTGCGCACCTTGTCACCAGCAAACGATTCAGGTAAGCTGGGTGTGAGGGTAGCCACGTCTGCTCCGTAGTTCTCGTCGAGGTTAGTCTCCTCGCTCTGCTTGGTGTTGGACGATGTTGCGTTGGCCTGAGTAGCACCGAGGCCAAGATCAGCCTGTCGAAGCTGGTCGACAGCCTTGGCTAGACCACGCACAGTGGGAGCATCAAAGACAACGCCGAGTGGCACGTTGATGACGAACTGCTTTCGCATCTCGAACACCAGTCGCGTGGCTAGGATCGAGTGTCCACCAAGATCGAAGAAGCTTTCGTCCAATGGTATCGGAGAAGGGGCGTTAGGCAGGAGTCGCGACCAGAGCTCGACGACGGATCGTTCGGTCGGTGTAGCAGAGGTCAGAGCAGCGCCGCTGTCTTTGCTACCCTTGGTAGCTGAACTGCTTGAACCAGCCGCAGCAACCATAGCTGTGTCGGGGAAAGGAAGAGCGGGTTTGTCGATCTTGCCGTTCGGGTTGAGCGGCATCTTGTTGAGCGGCACGAAGAGGGTGGGAATCGAGTAGGCGGGGAGCTTTCTCTTCAGGTGATCGCGGATGTCCTTGATCAGGTTGCGGTAACGTCGCATACCCTTAACAAGCATGGCATCACGAGCAGCTTTTCCCCCTGCAGCGGAGGCAGTAGCAGTGACAGCCTCGTCGTCTTCGGTCAGCTGCTCCTCAAACTCGGCAGCGCCAGGTCCGGGGACAAAGTACGACACCAAAACCTTCTCCTCGTCCTTGTCTCGACGCACCAAGGTGACGTTCTCGCGGACGTGAGGGTGACGAGACAGGTGAGTGTCGATCTCACCGAGCTCGATACGGAAGCCACGAATCTTGATTTGGTCATCGGCACGACCAGTGCACTCGACAGTACCGTCAGGCAAGTATCGACCCAAGTCACCGGTCTTGTACATGCGGTCACGGACGCCCTTCCAGAACTGACCCTCAGGCTTGTCTTTGATAGTGTCGGGGAAGCAGAGGTTGGGGGCGAGGAAGTTGGGCATGAACTTCTCTGCTGTCACCTCGGGAGGGCCGAGATAGCCTTCGGCGAGACCACCACTTCGTACGTAGATTTCGCCTACCTCACCAACAGCACAAGTGGCAGTACGCTCGTTGCGGTTGACGACGAGGAGCTGGACGTTGATCATACCCTGACCAGCTGGCATGATGTCCTTCTGGGTCTGCAAGAAGGTGCTTGAGGTGCTGACAGGAGGGATGGCAAAGTAACTGACGGCACGCTGCGTCTCGGTGGTGCCGTACATGTTGATGATGCATACGTTGGCAGCAAGGGCTTGAAGACGGGTGCAATCACGCTTGGTGAGCACATCACCGACAAAGAAAGCGTTGCGAAGCGAGGGGATCAAAGCAATAGCTTGGGCACTGAGCAACTGACCCATGGCTGGTGTCAAATGGGTGACAGTGGCTTTGCTGGCTGCCATCCACTCAGCAAGACGGCCAGGAGTACCAATGTCCTCGGAGGTAGGGATGTGGAGCTCGGCACCGAAGAACAATGGCGTGAAGATATCTCGCTGGATAGGGTCGTGTGCAATGCCTGACAGCATGGTGAATCGTTCGTGTGCACCGAGACCGAATCGCTCGCCCATCCATGGGAAGAAGTGGGTGAGCGAGAAGTGTCGACCCTTGACACCCTTAGGAATACCAGTCGATCCAGAAGTGAAGGAGAGTGTGCCGACGCTGTCTGGACCGAGAATGACGCTGGTGCTCTCGCCAGCCAGAGACTGCTGCTTCTCTAAAATGTCAGCTGCACCCTGCGATACGGCACCACCACGAAGGGATCCATCGTCAAGCAGCTCGAGAGCTGGGATCTCGGTTCGAAGCTCAAGCTCATCCTGAATGCACTTGCGAACGGTTGGCTGGAGCGTACCAGCCTTGGCGAGGACAATCAAGGCACGGGGCTTGGCGACTTGCAGGTAGATGTTCTGTCGCGAAGGTGGATAAGCAGGGTCGATGACGCTGAAGGTGGCTCCTGCCTTGAGAGTACCAAGAACAGCTACAACAAGGTCGACGCCACGGTGAGCGTAGGTGGTGACAACTTCTTCACGCTGGACACCTGCTTGCAACAAGTGGTGAGCGACGACATTAGAAGCACGGTCGAGCTGTCCGTATGTGATCTCGCGAACACGGCTAGCTGGTGCAGCTGGCTCGGCAGGAGAGCCGGAGTCGTCCGACAGTGATTCGACGATGCATCTTCGGTCAGGGTGAGCCCGTGCGTTGTGTTCGAAGATCTGAGTGATGGCACCCCTGAAGCCGCACCATTCCAGGTCCTTGGTGGGATCGGGGAGGAACGCGTTCTCCTGCGGTGTTCGGATAGGCAAGCTGCCCACTGGCGAGGCAGGGTTGGCTGCAGCGACTGAGATGAGCTGCGAAAGCTGAGCAAGAACCAGCTGCATGCGCTGCGAAGAGAAGATGAGCGAGTTGTAAGAGAGGTGAACGGCGATATTGGGCACAAGTGAGTCTCGGAATGTATGGGTAGCGTTGGCACTAGACGAAGGTGTAGCTGATTCTATAGGTGTTGACTGGCTTGCAGAGTCTTGGCCAGGTGTTGCACCCGGCTTGGTCAGGAATACGGTGAGATCTGTGGTGAGCGAGGTGGATTGCATGAAGTTGCGGGCCTTGCCTCCTGTTTCGTCGAAGAAGCGGACTCGGAAGATGGGAGCGCTCTGAACGCCTTCTGGCAAAGGACCTTCACGCTCTGCACGTTCCGCTTCAACACGCTTGACGATCTCGTCGTAGGGAACAGCATCAGCAGCAGCCTCCTTCTCGACTTGCTGAATGCGTCGAACAATCTGCCAGAATGGGTCGTTGGGTTCGATGGGGATCCTAAGGATCATAGACTCGCCTGTGTATGGGTTCGAGGAGCCAATGACGAGGTCGTTGTCGCCCGTGTATCGATGGAGGAGCACGCAGAAAGCGGCAAGCAGAAGGTGGAAAGGTGTTGGGCTGGAGTTGTCATCGTCGTCTTCCTGAGTATTTTCCGCAGGATGCAGATCGAGCTCATGATGAAGGGCGAGACGAACAAGGTCCTTCCTTGTCGCCGATGATAGCGTGGACGAAGCAAGGGCTTGAACGAGTTGTGATGTGGCTGGTCTAGGGTAGTCGGTGGGCAGGGCGATGCTGGGCAATGACGTCAGCCTCGCTGACCATCGATCCAGACACGCATGTAGATTTGCTGTTGTGGACATGGTTTGTTTCGACTCAAAGCTGATCTGAGAGTCAGGTCTGAGGATTGTGGTAGTGAAGATGAAGGGCGAGAGGCAAGCTTCAACTTGAATATCTTCTTGCTTCTCTCTGCCCGACTCTATTCTGCAACTCAACCTGTGACTTCGGCATTTCGCCGACGCTCGTCCCTCTCCATTTCAAGAAGAAGGCGAGTCACAGAGTGACCAAAAAAAAAAAAAAAAAAAAAAAAAAAAAAAAAAAAAAAAAGTCAACTTTCATCTGTGCTCTCCATCCTTCCAATTTTACTTAAGCATGACTCAGCACAAGATAGCGCTTTTCCAAGAATCTAACAATTTTGGTATTTTCCTTCTCCACATGTTGGTCAGGCAGCTGCCAAACCACGTGGTCTGAGGGCTGAAACAAACGGTCCGAATTGACAGCTCTAACAACTCTCTTAGCGAAGCCGCTAACATATATACTGTACCCAGTACTTTCTCCCGCTGCTTTCTTGTTGTCGTTCCCGTTCCAGCGATAGTCGCATCATCTTCACTTCTTTCCGACTATTCAACCCCAACGCACAGCAAGGAGTAATCGATTGGTCAGGACCGCTGCTAACGTTCTCCGGTCAAGAGCGTGCAACGAGGAGGAAGGGCATTCGTGTGCCTTCTCAAACTGCTTCTAGTTCAGCAACTCTAGCCCTCGTCTTGCCTAATACCATCACGCTCAGTCATACTCAAAGCTCTGGCTCTGTATATTACTGAATCATAATGTACTCACCACCATCGACCTCAACAGTCGGGCCGGCGCCGCCAAATCCGCCGGCGGACAAGAAAGACATTACACGATCAGAATCCGAAGACTTTGCACGTATTGATGCTGCCGACCGCATCCGCTCGGTTGTACGCACCACAAAACTCGAGAAGACTCTCGACGAACAACGTCGCGGAGAAAAAAATGATGCAGCTTCACGCTGGCATAGGGCCGGCTTCATGGCGGAGCAGCTCGGCAAGCAGGATTCTGCACCGGCGCCTGCTGTCCGAGGAGAGGCAGCGAACCGAACAAAGGTGACAAACTCACCTCCAACTTCGCCGCCAGCGACGGTCAACTCCATAACACAGCAACTTCTAGGTTCAAGTTTCCTCGACAAGTTGCCATTCTCATTCAAGAACGAGGCGGAGAAGGAGGAGTTCCTCAAAGAGTCGAAGGTTTTGACCAAACGAATGGAGGATCAGAACTGGCTGGAGATGCTCGATCCCAAGCATCGCTACGGAAGCAATCTCAAGCACTACCATCGATACTGGAATTTGAAAGCTGACACACGGCAAAACTTCCTGCAATGGCTCGACGAAGGAGATGGCAGAGAACTCAGCCTGGAAGAATGCCCAAGGTCGAAGCTCGAGGAAGAACGCATCAGATATCTGACAGCAGACGAAAGGCGCAACTACCTCACTTTCATCGACAATGAAGGCGGTGTACCACCAGTACGGCGCTTCGACCAACTGCGATCACATCTCAAGCCTCATCTAGGCAAGGGCCGCTTACGTTGGTGTCGCACCGGTGAGCTCGTCAACACCTCCAAATATGACCATGGCGATCTTGGAAAGGGACGCGGTATCGCTTTACGGCAGTCCCAGGAGTGGCAAGATGCGATTGCGACAGGCGGGGTATCTGATGTCGTCCGTGACGACAAGATCAAGTACCGCAGGAGCACATCAACAGACTCGTCTTACAGTTTCACTTCTGACTCCAGCTCTTCGGCAGCGGTCGCGTCATTCGATCATGAGCTGTCACCTCACAAGGAGAAACAAGATCCTCAAGTCACTTCTGCATCAAGCAGTCACACGTTCACGCATGGCTCCAAGCCAGTCACAGATCCGGAAGAGAAGCAACAGAGCCGCAGAGAAAAGCTCCTTGAGAAGGCCAATCTCGGCCCCAAGTATCTTCTCAAACACAAACTCGGCCTTTATCCAACCTCAAAGCGTCAGCAAATTGTCCGAGGCCACTCGGATACAGATCACAAAGATGAAGGAAACGAGTTACGTCCAGATGCTCTCATTCGCAGACGTAAGGCAGATACTTGGATCTTTGTGACCGACTTGTCGTACAACATGTACATCGGCATTAAGCAGCGTGGTCGCTTCCAGCATTCTTCACTCCTAGCTGGGTCTCTGGTCACTGTCGCTGGTGTACTTAAGGTCAAGGAAGGCGTCATTGTCTCGATCTACCCATGGAGCGGACACTACCGCTCGTCATCTCAGCACTTTGAAGAGTTTATCCGACGTTTGCAGGAACGTGGTCTCGACACGAGCCAGATCAATGTTACCAAGAACAAGTGGGTGATCGAGGTGGTCAATCGATACGGTATGTATCGCAAGGCAAAGGACCGCAAGGTGAAAGAGTTGAAAGACAGAGCTCATGAAGCTTGGGATTCCTGCACTTCGTTTCAGCCCACCTCATGATCTCTGTCGTCGCAGCTCAAGTTGTGATTCACTAGTGCCGTCCACTTTGACTCGCTCATACAACCTTCTCTCCCGCTAGCGTCCCTGCAATGGACTGCTACATCGCCACTTGCATCCCTGTGTCGCACTGCTTCGTATTGTTGTGACCGTCTCAACGGGCTGCCTTCCAGCGGTCACCGTTGAAGGTGCTCACGCACTGCTTTTTAAACCCACCAACCTGGCGTTGACCGAATTCCGCCGATGATCAAATTGACACCAACTCAAACGCAACGAAATGAAGGTGCCCACCTCACTGGACCTTCGATCGATACTTTCTCAGACTGCGGCGAGTGTGGTTCGTGTCGGTTCAGGATCGGCAAGCTAACAAAAAGGGAAGAGCATACCGCCTGTATGAAACGAATGAGACTGCCCATTCTCTGCCAGCATCCCTCATGTGAGCACCTCATGTAATTTAGCTGGTACAGTGCAGCCAGTCCGTGGGGATCTTTCTAGGGCGACACGAGGTCGAACGGTCGGCAGAAAACAATCGCCACATTGCTAGACCACCCGATTTTATCTGTGGTAATGCAGGTCATCGTCTTCACTTGTTGCCTTTGCATCACTTGCTGGCCCTACGGACCGATTCACAACGCCCACAGGCTGGGTTGTCATGTGTTGCACTCCTGCCTGTAACAAATGAAGGGCGGAGCAATTGTGTCTCATCAAAACAGCGACATCGTGCTGGAGGTCGACCCGAGATTTCCCCACCGAAACCCACTTCAATCAAAGGCTACTTAAGCTGAGTCGAACAGCATCGGCCCTTCTCCCTCCTTTCCGTCTTTGCCTCTCCTACAACGACTAGTCGACCGCCTAGGACTGCGAACACGATAGTCCTAACTCGTCTCCTCTTTCCTCTGATTCTTTTACCAAATTCACCACATCTGCTAGCCAGATCAAGGTACATCACAATCTTTATCACTTAGACTACGTCCTCCTCGCGTTAATCACGATCAACCTTCTCTTTTTCTTTAGGAGTGTAAGTATGCCGACCTTTGCCGCGTCTCGTTGACGTGTGACAACTCTGTTTCGTTTCAGCTATTAATTACAGTAACTGACCTGATTTTAGTTTGACATTTGCAACTCGACAATTTCTGTTTGCGTCATTTCTCAAACAGCAGCCGAGTGACCATCTTGAGCCATGAAGGTTGCCCTCCTCTCCGCCATTGTGTTTGGCGCCATCTCGGCTGCCGCTTCATCGTCGCATGTCCTGGCAGATGAGTACTATCTCCAGAATTTTGCTCATGCTCACTATCCTTCGTACTCTTCTGCTAAGAAGAGTACGAAGAAGAGCAAGGACTTTAAATCAGAGTATCAACACTCTGAATATCAATCCGAGCACCACTCTAAGCACCATATCAGCAAGACGGCTCCTCTCCTCCTGAAGCGAGTCAATGCAGGAAACACCTTAGAAATCGGCGAGAGTGCTGCCAATGTCATTAAGAGCGCTTTGGAGGGCGGCAAGAAGAGTGGTGACACCATCATCAACCACTATGGTACTTCCACCTCCGAGAGCCTTGGAGGCCACTTTCATCCTGGATCTGGTGGCAACCCTCAAGCCTACTCTCCTTACGCCCATCCTCCTTACGCCCATCCTCCTTACGCCCATCCTTATCCGCCTCCTCAAGCCGCCGGCGGTACGGACGCTCTTTTGCACGCCAAGATCGACAAGATTGGTCGTAAGTTCACAAAGCTCAAGGGCGCCCAGATCGAAAATACTAAGCAAATCCAGATTATACAAGAAATGCAGGCTAGAACTATGATGGAGGAACAAGCTGGCGGTGCTCGAGGCGCTACTGCGGCTAAAGGCGCTACTGCGGCTAAAGGCGACCCCGAGGCTCAGCAAAAAAAGCGTAGCTTTGGAAAGGGATCTATGTTCCTCACTGCCGCTGGTGGTTTAGCCGCTGGTGTGATAGGAACTAAGATGCTTGACAGCAAGCCTGCTGTTCCTGACACTGCCTACAGCCCTCAAGACATGGCTGCCATTCAGCAGGCTAGCGCCGGCACTCCAGGTGGTGCTACCATCGACGGTCCCACTGCCCAAGGAGGCCAAGGTCAAGGTGAGAGCCAGGGTGGTGGAGGCGGCGGAAGTGGCGGAGGTCAGCCAGAATTCTTGGGTCCTTACTTCGACCAGGCTACTCAAACCAGGTACATCATTGACGGAGAGGGATACTATCACTTCCTAGGCTCAGGCAACCATGAAATCAGGCCCCCTCCCGGCTGGTCCAAAAATGGTCCTGTGCGTGATGACGGTAGCGGCGGTGCAGAAACCGATGACGGCAGTAACGGTCAGCAGGAAGCTGCTGGTGGCGCTGCTGGAGGTGGCGCTGCTGGAGGTGGCGCTGCTGGAGGTGGCGCTGCTGGAGGTGGCGTTGCTAGAGGCGCCGATAGTGGACCTGCTGCTGGCTTCCCTCAAACTTCGGCCAATGGCGCTGATGTTGCTCCTCAGCGGGACAGGCAGTTCCCTTCCTCAGCCGAAGGCGGTCAGAGCGACTCTTCTAACAAGCCTATCTGGGATAATACGATCAAGATGTACTACGTGGTCGGACCCAACGGCGTCAAGTTCTACATCGACACCGAAACAGGCTATCTGGTCAACTCGGTCACCCTGGATATCAGCGACCCCAAGACGGGCCAGATCATTATGAGCGGCAAGGACGTTATGAAAGGCAGTTCAACTGGTCCTGGAGGCGCCGCTGGTGGCAATGCTGGCGGAAATGCTGGCGGAAATGCTGGCCGTATGAAGAAGCGTTCAATTCGACACCATCAGGTATGATCCTACTTTTCCCGATCCTATGTTTCTCTTCGACGCTGTTCGCCTTTAGCGAGCAAACATCTTTGGCTTCATTTCCTCGTGTCCTTTCCGTCATCTCCGAAGCGACCGAATCTAATCCACAATACTATCCTATTTTGCCTGTTTTGCTGTTGCTTTGCGTCGATACAGTTCCACAAGCGCTCATATGAGCAAGCTGCTTTATAGTGAGTACCATTGCCTGACATCAGCCTGTGCTTGGGTCTGACAAAGCTAACCGATTACTCTCTTGTGTCAACAATACTCTGAACAGCGCCCAAAGTCCGGCACTGAGGGCCCAGGCAAGGATCGCTATGTTACGCGACTCGGGTCGTCTGCAACCAACTGTCTCCGCCGCTGCCCGAAAAGCAGGCATTGGAAAGACTCTCGTCAAAGTTGGTTTAGGTGCTGGTCTTCTCATCGGAACTGTGTTGGCTGTGGGCGCTTATGCCCATCCTAACCGACCCGGCACTTCGCCTGACAACGAGTACGGTCTGGTTCCAACATCAATCTGCGATGTCTACGGCGAACCGATCGTGCAAGACTTCCGTAAGGTGCTGTGGAACAAGTCGACACTCACGCGCCTGGATCCAAATAATCTTCCTCCGTTGCATACATGCTCGAAGCAAGAGTTGGAGGATGCAGGCGTGTCTACGGAGCAACAGGGAGCTATGCAGAAGCGCGACTCGGTCGAGAGCAAGTCTGTAAGTATGGCGAGCGATGCACATGCTGCTAGTATAAGAGGGTATACTGACGACAGCTTTTATATGTGTGCCGTGAGCAGGACCAAATGGCTAAGCTCGTTCAAGATGCCAAGGCTGATCATTCGGAACACAACCTGCGCAAGCGTTCCGAAACGAACACCAAGGAACGAGACCATTCTTTGGAGAAGCGACAAGGTGAAGGTGCTGTGGCCTCCACAGTCGCTAAGGGTGCCGGACTCGCCTTCCTACCTTCCATCGGCTGGGCTGGTGCGGCGGCAATCGGAGCCACTGCCCTTGTCACTGCTATCTACCTGCACAACATTCACAAAGAAAAGGAGCTTGCAGCTATGCAGGAATGGAACAGCCAGTATCACTCCGCCGGTGAAGCTGCCAGCTCTGTTGGCAATGCGATCAGTACGGGCGCCAATGGTCAACTCTTCAATCCTCTAACTGGCAGTTTGATTATGGTGGATCCCAACACTGGTTTGTACTATGACGCGAGCACTGGTGAACAGGTCAACCCCAAGACCGGCATGCCGTCCAGGTATGGTGGTGAAGACAGTTCCCAGCAGCAGCAACAGCAGCAGGCTCCTCAACTGCCTCTTGACAACGCTGGTAACATGTCAGGCAACTCGCCTGAAGTGCAAAAGGCTATGGAGCAGTGGAATTTGATGTCGCCACAGCAGCAACAACAGCTGTTGAACCAGTATGGAAGTGCTGCTCAGCAAATCCTCGACTCTCCTGATCCAAACGCTGCTCTGCAAGCTTGGTCGCAGCAACAAGCTCAACAGGCTCAGGCAGTGCAGCCTGTCGTCACGCAACGTGGTCCTGTCATTCCACAGTCGCAGCAGCAGCAACAGCAACTACCGCCTTCACGATACAACATGGCTGTTAGCAACACCGCAAGCAGCTACGATGGTGCTGGTGGTGGCGCAGGCGCCGGACCTGCCATGTGAACTGTTCGACACTGCGTTGTTATGTGGTCGAATCTCCAAAACTTTGCACATCTGAACCTTCTTACAGTATACATATATTCATCACTTCTTTCATCGCTCAGTAGATCTCACTTTCCCTTTTTCTGATTCGTCCTGTTCCATAATTACACAGTCTTTTTCTCGAAACGCTCCCGTCGGACATCGCTTGTTCGGTAATGCTTTTGAGCTGCTTTCGTTGTGTAGGAGGCCTGTGCGGCGTATCGGCTCGTATCAGGCCGGTTATCGCGAGGCCTTTGTTGCATCGTCAAGCATCTCAGGTAATTCAGATAGTCCATCATCTGGATGCACCATCATTTGTTAACACTTTTACTGAGATCAGGTTTGCATTCGAGTCCAGAACATAGAGTACATTGTTTAATGATACTTCATGGCCATTCATGTTCAGCATGACCTGTCCAATTGCTATGATGTGAATTCTCATCCCACTGGCAGTCTTCACAAAACTGGTGCAAGGAGTAGGGGAAATGAGATTTGATTTGTTGTTTGTAACATGATTGGTGGCTCCTGAGTCTACAATCCAATTGGTGGACTGATGATCTAGGGAGACATGGTAAGCAGATTCGATGGTGCACCTGTCCTATGTGGGTGTCTGGTTTGAGGTGGGGTCTGTTGTGGACATCCCCTCTTGGATCTTCTTTGGGCAATACCTGGATATGTGGTTCTTGGCGTTGCAGTGGTAGCAACGTCGGATTCAGGTCTGGGTTTACCTCGGCAGTATGCCTCTTCATTTTGGACTTGTCTGTTGGCTAGGTTCACTTGAGCTACCTTGACATTGCCAGCCCTATGATCTGTCCGAGTGGTCATGCTGTCCTGTCTTTTGCATAGTGCAGCACAAAGCACTTCATAATCTGATGCCATTCTGGTGTCATCAAGGGTGATGACACAGTGATGGTAAGGGGTGATGTACTTGGCCTGGTCAATGAATGTCTTGACTTTGAGGATTTATGGGAGGGCATGGCCCATAGATTCCACCTTGGCCCAGTGCTTGTTGATGTCTGCAATGAGCTTGCAGATGTTGGCCTGAAACATGCAAATCTTCCCAACTTTGTTGAGTAGGGTCAACTTGGCAATCTTTTCCATCTTTGTGAGGTCTTTCTTCAATCAGCCATAGAGATTGTGTAGGCTCCAGGGCTCTGAGTTAGTGGGTTGTGTGAAAAGGTAGTTTACATTGTCATTTCTGGCGAGTAAGGCACTGCTTTGGTGGATAGTGCATAGCTTGCCATCAAGGGCACAATCTTGCTTTTTGTCTCCAGGAGCCACAATGCTGTCAAGATGCTTCATGGCTGCTGGCCAGTTGGATAGGATGCCTCTGAACCAGGGGTTTCAGGCATACCAATTCTTGGTTGTAAGCTTTGGCACCCCCTTGAGGGTGTTGTGAGTGCATGATAGTCTTTGGTGGAAGTTGGAGCAGTGTGAAGGTTTCTTGTATGTGTTGGCATTCTTTGCTTTGTTGCACTTGGTGAGCTTGATGAGCATGCCTTTAAGCACTTTGGGGTTGAGGTTGGAGATAGTATTAATGTCATGTGTTTCATCACCATCGTGTCCTGGGACCAGATGCGCAGGAAGCAAGAAGATCCGGAGTCATATGAAGAGGAGTGCAGAAATCATGGGATCAGGCTAAGCAAGAGCTTAAGGAAGAGTTCACTGAGATCAGTAGTAGAAATGGCTCTATGGAAGAACTCACCAGGATCAGTAGGAATGAGGTTGTTACCACAGAGTTCAGTGGGAAAGGTAATACCATGCTCGTACGACAGACCTCACGAGGATCGGTTCGAGAGATGCTGTCATGGGACAAGATGGATGTGCAGGAAGAACTGGTTGTCAGGGGTCTCGCGCCTGAAACCCAGGTCGGTCTGTCAAGATACTTGGTGACTATCAAACTGTGTGACAGCTATTGTCTCAGTATTGGTCTCGATGAGCTAGTTGTTTGGCAACTATCAAGTTGCACAATGACAGCAGGTGGCATTTGTTGTATATACTATCATAGGTTTTGGCTGACCTCTGTGGACACTCCATTCAGGGGTAGCTCAGCATGATCAATATCAATATGTAGGTTATGATGACACCAAGGTCTGGTGTGAGTGTTGATGATAATGAGGTTGATGGTGTTGGTGATAAGGTTGGTGGCATCAACACAAGTGTCCAGTGTGTTGACTGATGCTTGGAGTGATCCCCAGACCACAGTGGACTACTGCCTTCAGTTCTTTCTTAATCTGGACTGCTGGTTTGCTATGAACTGCCTTCAGATGTCAGGTAGTGGTGATACAACACACACACTACAAGGAGGAGCAACCTTGATAGATTGCTACTATGCTGACTGGACCTAATATATACTTATGCTGAAGTGATAACTAGTTATGGTGTGTGTAGAGTGGATGAGGATCCACTCAACCTTTGATGATGACAAAGTATGGTTATATACCTCTTCACAGCATTGCCAGCAATGCTGCTCCTGCTCTCTCTCCAGAGAGTACCTTCTTCATCAAGTACTGAACAGGGGACCTCTCTAGCACCACTCCTGTCCTCCTTGAGCTATCTGCACCTCTGTGCCTCTTGAGCTGTGTTGACTCCTTTGACACTGCTCCTCCTCCTTGCTATCCTGCTTGCTTGGCACCCCTGTGCCTCCTGAGTGGTGTCGACTCCTTTGACACTGCTCCTCCTCCCCAGGACCTGCTTGCCAGTTTCCTATACACTGCTCCTTCTCCTTTGACTGGTGATGGTTCCTTTGGCTCTTGTCTCTCGAGCCCCTGAGTGGTAACCATCTGTATGCTTCTTTGAGCTCGGTCCTCCTTGTGGCTGTGCCTGCTCCTTGAGCTTGGTCCTCTTCATGGCTGTGTCTGGCCCTCCTCGCATATGGGCCCAGTCCTCCTTTGCATGTGAGTCTGTAGGAGTCCATGGTCTCCATGGAGACTGCACTATGACCATGCTCTCTACTGGTATCAACTAGATCTCCAATACCTGTGCCCCTTCCATATGAACCAGTGACCCTCCTGCTTCTTGAGCATTCAGGCCCATGACACTGGTTTCATATGAAGAGGAGCACAGAAATCGTGGGATTGGGCTAGATGGGAGCTTATGGCAGAGTTCACTGAAGTCGGTAGTAGTAATGACTCTATGGCATAACTTGTCAAGATTGGTAGGAACATGGGTCCTCCTATGAGGGTTGGTAGGACTAGTAATATCATGCTCGTGACATAAGATCTCACAGGAATTGGTTTGGGAGAGGCCTCTATCACCAATAGGGCAAGAGAATGACAACAAACAAGGAGAGGTTGCCACTGGATGAAGGAGGGGTCCAACCAGGTGATGAACTTAAGGTAGACCAGTGGGCAAGATAAGTAGGAGCATGCATTGTCACTCAGATGAAGTGGGACTAACCCCTGATGGAGAAGAGACAGCAAGGGGCCCATCCACCCACAGGAGACAAGGGAGGAGGTGCCAACAAGTAGCATCACAAGGTGGTTGGAGAGCAAAGGAGGCATGAGGAAAGGGAGCAGTGTCACAGGCGACACTGCAAGACAGGTATATAACCATGCCCCTCATCATAGCAAGGGAGTGGATCCCCATCCACTCTACACCATACACTACTAGTTATAGCTTTCACATAAGTATACATTAGTATTTAGTCAAGCAGTAGCAATCATAAGACATTGCTCCTATCATAGTGTGTGTGTTGTATCACCACTCATTGACATTGATTGACATCTGAAGGCAGTTCATCCAGTGATCTGGCTCTCTCTATCACTAGAACTGAAGGCAGTTGTCCACTGCAGTCTGGGGATCACTTCAAGCACTCAGTTGACACACTGGACACTCATGTCAGTGACAACAAGCATTACTCACACCAGACCTTGGTGTCATAGCAACCCATCCATTGTTATTGATTGTGCTGAGCTACCTCTGGACAGAGTGTCCACAGCAGTCAGTTGAAATCTGTGATAGTGACCAATCTATCACATATTCGAGTGAGAAAAGTCATAGAGGCCTTCTACAGCAGATCTCAATCAAAATAATAATACATGGGACTTTACCATATATCTCGATGGGATCTGTAATAGAAGCGGTTCTACTACAGATATCAGGTTTCAGGTGCATGACCTCTGACACATCGTTGTCATTGTTGTCAGAGTCGTAGCGTACGGGGGTTTCTGTACCAATCAGCATTTGCTTGCATGGTGCAGCGGGGGGCCTTTCTTCGCGCCCATCAGATAGATTGCTGCTTTCAGCGTCGGAGTCGCAGATGCATGGGGGCATGTTGGTTCGATGGATTTGGCAGAGACGGGCCCTTTTGTAAGCAGTCGTGTGCCTGAAACCAGGTTGGGTGTTTCTGATTGGTTTTGGTGAGATCAATTGAGTAAGATCTACTCAGTATGTTTTGACTAAAAGTAACCAGACAGCTTTGTACTGGTAGGTCTTGGCTGACCACCTTGAACCCTCCATTCAGAGGTTGCATGGCACATCTGTTTATTCTTTGGAGGGAGAGTAGTATACTCTCCTTACAGTATGAGTGTTTGTAGTACTGTTGCTAATGCTCTCTAGTGTCATCTGGACTGTGATATGCCTATTGCCTACAGAGGACAGGAGTTACTGGACTGCAGGTGTTGGACACTGCCTACAATAACTGACTGGACTGCAGATGTTGAGCAACACTGCCTACAGTAAGGAACTGGACTGCAGGTGTTGAGGAACACCACCTACAGTTGACACCTAACAGTGATACAACACACACATATGAGGTGTCATTGCAAAGCCCTGCTATTGCAATGATACGTAACTATGAGTCAAGTAAAGAGTATGTAAAGTATAGAGTGGATGAGGATCCACTCATATGCTATAGTAGAATGAGAGTATTTATGCATTTGCTTGGTGTCACCTGTGACACCTTTCCTACTTCTCCTGAGAGGCCTTTGCCTCCTCTCAACACTCTCTCTCCTGCTGGTGTTGCTTCCTTTGATGCTGTGCCTCTACTGCTTGCACAGCATATTGGTTTTTGTGATACTGCCCCTTTGCCTCCATCCTCTTCTTTGCCTGGTGATGTGTGTCGACCCCTTTGACACAGCCCCTCCTCCTCGTAGACAATCCCCGGTCTGCTTGACACAGCTCCTTCTTGTCACGGGTCTGAATGCGCTGGAAGCAGGAAGATCTGTCGATTCATATGAAGGGAGCGCAGGAATCAAGGAATCGGGCAGATCGTAGGATTTGCAGCAGAGTTCACTGAGATCTGTAGTAGAGACAGCTCTATTACAGATCTCACCTAGATTGGTGCAAGCAAAGTTGATATCATGAATCCTGCCAGAATCTGCAGTAAGCATGATTGTATGGCAGATTCTGCAGAGATCAGTGGCAAAGATGGTTGTATGGTGAACTTCACATGCAAAGGAGGACCAAGCATTGCCAAGAAGGGGACCGAGCTCAGAAGCATGCAGCTGTTTACCACTCAGGGGGTCACAAGATGAAGACCAGGAGAACTGTCGCCAGTGGGAGGAAGAAGAGCTGTGACAAGGACACTGGCAAACAGGTTATGAGGAGGAAGAGCAGTGTTGAGGGAATCGACACCTAGTTCAAAGAAGGACAGATAGGAGGGAGGAGGAGGAGGGGCAGTGTTGTGGGTGATGCTGCAGGCATGGTATATAACCATGCTCCTCATCACAACAAGTGAGTGGATCACCATCCACTCTATACCATATCAACTAGTTAATACTTCAAGCATAAGTACATATTAGTTTCAGTCAGCTTAGTCACAATCAAGTAGATTGCCTCTCATTGTAGCACATGTGTTGTATCACTGCTCACTGATGTCTGAAGGTGGTTCATAGCAAACCAGTGGTCCAGATTCAAGATAGAACTGAAGGCAGTAGTCCACTGTGGTCCAGGGATCACCTCAAGCAATAGTCAACACACTGGACACTCATGTTGATGCCACCAAGCATTCATACTCACACCAGACCTTGGTGTCAGTACAGTTCATATTGTTATTGTTTGTGCCAAGTTACCTCTGGACAGAGTGTCCACAGTGGTCAGTCGAAATCTGCAATAGCACAACCCCAATCACAGATTTGAGCAAGTAAAGTCATAAGGACATCACTATGGCATAACTCGACAAGAATCATAATACTACATATACAATCACATATCTTGACAGGATCTGTAATAGAAGCGGTCCTACTACAGATCTCAGGTTTCAGGTGCATGACCTCTGACACTTCTCTCTTCACTGGCGACTACCTCCTTGACCTTATCTTGTGAATCCCTTAACCACCTGTCAAGCCCTGTTGCCAAGCCCCCTTGATCATGTGGTTGCCCCTGTGCTTGGTCCCCTGTGACTGTACACATGTACCCCTTGAGTGGTAACCATCTGCATGATGCTGAGCTTGGTCCCCACTCCTGCATGTGGTTATCTCCATATGCTTCCCCTTCTATTGCTGGTATCCTCCTTCCTGGATCTCCTGATGCTTGCTTGTGACAGCCAACTTGCTGAGACATGCTGATCAGGCTGATTCTGATTGATCCTTGTGAGATTAATCAGGATCCCAGAACTCAGTTGATCTTGCAAGCCATATGTGCTACCAACCCAATTAGATTGTCAATTCCCAATGATTGCTGTAGATCAATTTGGCTCACACTTCATATGCTGATCTGCTGACCCTGTGACACCTTTCTTCGGGCAGCAGGGGTGGGCGAGGATATGGGTTGGACAGTGTGGTGAAGCGGAGCAAAGTTCAATTGGTAGGGCATTCAGACTCTTAATCTGTTGAGGAACATGGTCAGGTCAAGATAGCAAGTGGTCAAATTGTTGTATTTCATGAGAACTAAGTACAGTAATGTCAAGAGTATATATGCTTTTGCAGTCAGTATGTGAAGGTGAGGTGCTGTGTATGACTACATGCTTGTTGAATGAGATAGGAGTCATTGGTGGGTGGTGTTGGACATTGGTGGGAGTTGATGGGTGGCGATGCTGAGCAAGGTTTGCAGAAATGTTGGGAAATGACTAAGCAGTCATGCGTTTTTACTCAAGTGCCAAGGAAGATGAGATAGGTGCAAAGCTCATGGGAACATATGCAGTCTATGCTCTTGGACTGGTACAGTCCCTGTCCAAAGTTTGGGGACAGGGTCCAATAGACAATAAATCAACCATCCAATAGCATACCTTCCATCTGCTTGGAGTAGTGATCTCTCATAAGTGTCAGGCTGAGCAAAACACACAGTGAGCAAGCTTGGAAGAAGAGCTTTTGATTGCAGTGAGTCTCGGAGCTGACTAATACTTGAGCAGACCTCCATGCTTAGTAAGCACTTGCTCCATGCAATGCTCCATTGACTTGATCACAGGATTGATATGTTCGAGCATGATCTGGGTGTTCCACACCTCCTCTGCAGCTCTGGCAAGTTCATCCTGGGTTTTCGGTACTGGCAAGCACTTACTAAGCAAGTTTTTGAACACATACCATATGTTCTCAATAGGGTTAAGGTCCAGTGAAGCCAGTGAGTGTTCCTGCATCTTAATGTGGTATTCAGCCTGCTGTTGCTTGCAGATAGCAGCCTGATGACAGCTGCTGCTGTCTTCAACAACCGACAGGCCATCAGGGTATGCACTAACAGCAGTTACAGCATCCCAGAGTGGCCTGTCGATGATCCAATCGCAATATCTGACAGCTGTGAGGTTCTTGGTGGGATCCCATTGATTAGCCAACCCCAGCTGCTTCTTTCTTGGAGCCAATGGGCACACAATCAACAGGGTTTTAAGGTTGTATGCAATGCTGGCCCATACCTGGATGCTGAAATGGCTGGAATGGAACATTGGAACCATGTTGTTGATGTCTTCTCAAGTGTTTTTCTGGCAACTAACCCATGTGCATCCAGGCCAGTAGCCAACCTTGACAGCTGCCTCATCTGTGAACAGCACATCCCTCCAATCAGTGGTGCTGTTAGCCTTGGCCCATTCTAGATGTTTATGCCAGTTTTTGGCTGTCAGAAATGGCTTTCAGAGTGCAATCTGGCAGTTAATACTGGCCTGGTATGCTGCTTTCTGGAGCTGCATAACTGGAATGCCACCAAGCGATGCTGACAGCTGTCACCATGATAGAAATGGGTTTTTGAGTACCTCACACTGATGGTATTGGTCCAAGGTAGCTGTCCAGGAGTGCAGACAGCTGGATTGTGCTTTTGTTTTGAAGGTACAATGCTCCTTAAAGTTATGGATGGCCTTGTGAACTGCTGTTTTGGAAACACCACTTAGCTCTGTGATTTGTTGAATTGGCAGCCCAGTATCATGCATTGCAATGATTGAAGCATGCTTGCTTGGAGAGAGCTCATTGCCACAGACCATATCAGTGTTTGAAGTGTTCTTGATTAGTGTGATGGTAGTGCTATTGCTCAATGACAACGATGACCCAAATGTGGGGTAACTGACTAAATCAGGAAATTACCCGATTGTCCACAAACTTATGCACAGGGACTGTACTGTGGTATGCAGGGGGTATGTGTCATGGGCCAGGATGCGCAGGAAGCAGGAAGATCCATCAACTCATATGAAGGGAGTGCAGGAATCAAGAAATCGGGCAGATCGTAGGATTTGCAGCAGAATTCACTGAGATCAGTAGTAGAGACAGCTCTATTACAGATCTCACTGAGATCGGTGCAAGCGAAGTTGATATTACGAATCCCACCGAGATTGGTAGTTGAAGAGACCATGTGGCAGATTCCACCAAGATCAGTGGCAAGGATGATTGTATGACAGATTCACATATGAGGGGGACCAAGCACTGCCAAGGAAGGGACCAAACTCAGGAGCATGCAGTTGGTTACCACTCAGGGGTCACAAGATCAGGACCTGGAGAACCGTCGCTGGTCGAAGGAAGAAGAGCTGTGTCAAGGACACTGGCCAGCAGGTCATGAGGACGAGGAGCAGTGTCGAAGGAGTCGACACACAGCTCAAGAAGGACAGGAGTGGTGCTACAGGGATCCCTGTATAGTGTCAGGGGTCTCGCGCCTGAAACCCAGGTCGGTCTGTCGAGATACTCAGTGACTATCAAACTGTGCGACAGCTATTGTCTCGGTATTGGTCTTGATGAGCTAGTTGTTCAGTGACTATCAAGTTGCACAATGACAGCAGGTGGTGTTTGTTGTATATACTATCATAGGTTTCAGCTGACCTCTGTGGACACTCCAATCAGGGGTAGCTTGGCATGATCAATATCAATATGTAGGTTATGATGACACCAAGGTCTGGTGTGAGTGTTGATGATGATGAAGTTGATGGTGTTGGTGATAAGGTTGGTGGCATTGGTGATAGTTCGGTGGTGTCAACATGAGTGTCCAGTGTGCTGACTAATGCTTGAAGTGATCCCCAGACTGCAGTGGACTACTGCCTTTGGTTCTATCTATATCTGGACTGCTGACCTGCTATGGGCTGCCTTCGGATGTCAGGTAGTGATGATACAACACACTCACTACAATGAGGAGCAACCTTGATAGATTGCTGCTATGCTGACTAGAACTAATATATACTTATGCTGAAGTGATAACTAGTTATGGTGTATGTAGAGTGGATGAGGATCCACTTGACCTTTGATGATGAGAAAGTATGGTTATATACCTCTTCACAGCATTGCCAGTGACGCTGCTCCTGCTCTCACTCTCCAGAGAGTACCTTCTTCATCAAGTACTTTACAGGGGGCCCCTCTAGCACCACTCCTGTCCTCCTTGAGCTATCCTGCTTGCTTGGCACCCCTGTGCCTCTGTGTCGACTCCTTCAACACTGCTCCTCCTCCTTGCTATCCTGCTTGCTTGGCACCCCTGTGCCTCTTGAGTGGTGTCGACTCCTTTGACACTGCTCCTCCTCCTCAGGACCTGCTTGCTGGTTCCCTATACACTGCTCCTTCTCCTTTGACTGGTGACAGTTCCTTTGACTCTTGTCTCTCGAGCCCCTGAGTGGTAACTGTCTGCATGCTCCTTGAGCTTGGTCCTCTTCTGCATGTGAGTCCATAGGAGTCCATGGTCTCCATGGAGACTGCACTACGACCATGCTCTCTACTGGTATCGACTAGATCTCCGATACCTGTGCTCCTTCCATATGAACCAGTGACCCTCCTGCTTCTTGAGCATTCAGGCCCATGACATATAGTACTCGATGAAGAGGGTACTCTCTGGAGAGAGAGAGCCGGAGCAGTGTTGCAGGCGACACTACAAAGGATGTATATAAGCATACCTTCTCATCATAGGGGGATGAGTGGTTCCTCATCCACTCTACACCATATAAACTAGTTGTCATGGGCCTGGATGCTCAAGAAGCAGGAGGGTCACTGGTTCATATGGAAGGAGCACAGGTATCGAAGATCTAGTCGATACCAGTAGAGAGCATGGTTGTAGTGCAGTCTCCATGGAGACCATGGACTCCTATGGACTCACATGCAAAGGAGAACCGAGCCACATGCGAGGAGGGCCAGGCACAGCCACGAGGAGGACCAAGCTCAGATGGTTACCACTCAGGGGCTCGAGAGACAAGAGTCATAGGACACTGGCAAGCAGGTCCTGAGGAAGAGGAGCAGTGTTGAGGGAGTCGACACCAGGTCATGAGGAGGAGGAGCAGTGTCAAGGGAGTCGACACCAGGTCATGAGGAGGAGGAGCAGTGTCAAAGGAGTCGACACCACTCAAGAGGCACAGGGGCGCCAAGCAGGAGAGGCCCCTGAGCAGTACTCGATGAAGAAGGTACTCTCTGGAGAGAGAGCAGGAGCAGCATCACTGGCAATGCTGTGAAGAGGTATATAACCATGCTTTCTCATCATCAAAGGTCAAGTGGATCCTCATCCACTCTACATACACCATAACTAGTTATCACTTCAGCATAAGTATATATTAGTTCTAGTCAGCATAGCAGCAATCTATCAAGGTTGCTCCTCATTGTAGTGAGTGTGTTGTATCATCACTACCTGACATCCGAAGGCAGCCCATAGCAGGTCAGCAGTCCAGATATAGATAGAACCAAAGGCAGTAGTCCACTGCAGTCTGGGGATCACTTCAAGCATTAGTCAGCACACTGGACACTCATGTTGACACCACCGAACTATCACCAATGCCACCAACCTTATCACCAACACCATCAACCTCATTATCATCAACACCCACCAACCTTATCACCAACGTCATCAACCTCATCATCATCAACACTCACACCAGACCTTGGTGTCATCATAACATTGATATTGATTGTGCCGAGCTACCCCTGAACGGAGTGTCCACAGAGGTCAGCTGAAACCTACGATAGTATATACAATGAACGCCACCTGCTGTCACTGCGCAACTTGATAGTCACTGATACCAAGACAATAGCTGTTGCACAGTTTGATAGTCACCGAGAATCTCAACAGACCGACCTGGGTTTCAGGCGCAAGACCCCTGACATTAGAGTGGGTTGTTCAAGCAGCTCCTCATGATCACCATGATGGACCCAGACCTCAACAATAAGCTTGATAAACTACTCACTCTATTGGAAGCACAGCTAGAGCTTACCAGACAGGGTCATCGAGAGGAACGTTTACAACGAGCTCAACTGAGCAGGGAGGAGACAATGGACCTCTCTCACTCAGAAGACCAAGCAGGAGGAGGAGATGAGTCTATGATAGGAGACCCACATACTCCTACTCCAGCTCCACAACCAAGACAATCAGTCTCATTCAACCTGGATGAGCAGGAGGACATCAACTACGAGAAGTATGCTTCACCTACTGGGCCAAGATATGTCAAGACTAAGCTGGACCCCTACAGCAGGACCAGGACAGACCCTTACCCCCTGGACCAAGAGGAGGACTCTAGCATCATGGCAGATCTTAACTGGTCAAAGCCCATCGCCACCCCCTTTCCAAAGTTCAATCCCCAAGACATGGAGATCTTCATTCTAGAAGCCAAAGCATGGTTTAAGTCCAACCAGGTGTATGAGCAGACTAGGATGATCAACCACATGGGTGCTCAACTAGAAGGGACAGCAAGAGAGTGGTGGACCTCCAAGCTCCATATTGATAGAGCTAGAGAAGGAAGGTTGTTCAATGATTGGCACTACTTCACAGAGTGCCTGTCAGAGCAGTTCAACCCACGCAATGCTAGGATGGAGGCATACAACAAGCTGTTGGCTCTCAGACTCACAAGTGATGCTCCTGGTGCCACCACATGTCATGTAGAGCGGAGGCCCCTGAGCAGTACTCGATGAAGAAGGTACTCTCTGGAGAGAGAGCAGGAGCAGCATCACTGGCAATGCTGTGAAGAGGTATATAACCATGCTTTCTCATCATCATAGGTCGAGTGGATCCTCATCCACTCTACTCACCATAACTAGTTATCACTTCAGCATAAGTATATATTAGTTCTAGTCAGCATAGCAGCAATCTATCAAGATTGCTCCTCATCATAGTGTGTGTGTTGTATCACCACTACCTGATGTCTGAAGGCACCCATAGCAGGTTAGCGGTCCGGATATAGATAGAACCGAAGGCAGTAGTCCACTGTGGTCCAGGGATCACTTCAAGCATCAAGTCAACACACTGGACACTTGTGTTGATGCCACCAACCTTATCACCAACACCATCAACCTCATTATCATCAACACCCACCAACCTTATCACCAATGTCATCAACCTCATCATCATCAACACTCACACCAGACCTTGGTGTCATCATAACATTGATATTGATTGTGCTGAGCTACCCCTGAACAGAGTGTCCACAGAGGTCAGCCGAAACCTACGATAGTATATACAATGAACGCCACCTGCTGTCACTGCGCAACTTGATAGTCACCAATACTAAGACAATAGCTGTCGCACAGTTTGATAGTCACCGAGAATCTCGACAGACCGACCTGGGTTTCAGGCGCGAGACCCCTGACACTAGTTATTACTTCAAGCATAAGTACTCATTAGTTTCAGCCAGCATAGTCACAATCAAGTAGATTGCCTCTCATTGTAGCATGTGTGTCATATCACTGCTCACTGAAATCCAAAGGCAGTTCATAGCAAACCAGTGGTCCAGATAAAGATAGAACCGAAGGCAGTAGTCCACTGTGGTCCAGGGATCACCTCAAGCAATAGTCGACACACTGGACACTCATGTCAATGTCACCAAACAATCACATCACTCATACCAGACCTTGGTGTCAGTACCAGTTCATATCAGTTATTGATCATGCTGAGCTACCTCTGGATGGAGTGTCCACAGTGGTCAGTCGAAACCTGCAGTAGCAAACCCCTTACTGCAGTTCTGAGCAAGAAAAGTGATAGAGACAGCTCTACTACATATTTCACCGAAAATCGCAATACCACAAGTGTTGTCACATAACTTGACAGGATCTATAATAGATGAGACTCTATTACAGATTTCAGGTTTCAGGCATGCGACCGCTGACAGTATGTTGACATGACAATGCTCATGAAAGGAGATACATGGCCTGTGGACATGACTCGAAGGTAGGCATAGTCGGGTGTTAAGATATATATATACTCCTGTTTAGTTGCCACCCTCTCACAAAATTCAAGCCTTTTACATAGTACCACCAGACTGATGGGAGTGCCTGACTGTGGCCTCCTGAGCGGTGTATCAAATTTCAACTCCATGTCATGTTTCTGCATCATCCACAGGGTGGACGCATAAAAGCACAAGACTTAGTTGCTTCGTTCTTCCTTAGTACCAGCATCCATCCACTGTCTGTACATACCGTTCATCGTCATCACACGTAATAACCACGTCCTACCATTCAAGTCTGTGTCCCAAGTGACAAGCGACCACACTATTTGCTTCGGACATTACTTTTGTCTGCAGGTTATCCTACTAATGTGTGAGGATCAAAGAATCTAACAAACTTCCAACACGTTGAAGGTGGTGAAGCAAGTTCTGCCGACGAAGTTGAGTCTGTTAGATCCTGCTTTCTTTATTGAAAAGTTTTTTTAAAAGCAAAAACGTCAGAAGATTGACGTGTGGAGAAAAGGCTCTACGCCAACGCCAGACGCGGTTCGCGTCAAGAAGGGTGATTTCGGTGTCTCTCTCTCTCTCTCACCAAAAGACGGAGCTTGTCCAGAAGTGCGCGTTCAAGGCTACGTTTCGCTTAGAGTAGAATGCGGTTGAAGTAAAAACTGCAAGAAGGGCAAGGGCGTCGTGTTGGGCTTTCTCGCGACTGACTGGAAGCGCAGTCTGTGACACGAGCGAAGCAGGCGCTTGACCCTGTCTGAGTCTGTGGTTAGCTTCCTTCTGGTTTGCTACCTTCTTCACCACTATAGACGCCTCAAGATCTCGACCATCCTCGTCTCTATCCTGTACAGCTTAGATATCAGCTTGAGCCTCTCGTACAGGAGCAGGACCGGACTGCACGCCATCTCTCCTCTTAGGATTCGGAAGGACCAACTCATCAAGCGTGACACGCGTTGACTATCCAGCTTTTCACCGCAGCAACAGCCATACAGCCACAATGATGCACGATCTTCCCACGCCAGCTCCATCGTCGGATCCTCTGATGCCTGGCTCCTCGCCTGTCAAAGGTGCAAAGGATGACAAGACTCTCTTCGCAGGCAAAACGGCCGCTGTGTCGCGTCCATTTGCTCCTCTCGACCTTAATGTCGTCGGTAATAGAGTGAAATCATTCCAGGATGCCAGAGAAAAGGCTGGTGCCACTCCTCCTCCTTCCTCGCCTCCCGCCTCTTCTGTGTTCCAATCGTCCCCTATCGCGCCTTGCCAACAGCAGCAGGCACTCGGATTTTCGCCGGTCAAGCAACAGCGCACCTCGCCAGCTTCCAACACCTCTATTCGCAGCATTGTGCTAGAGCAGAATGACACGCCTCTGTCCAGCATCGATCGGCAGCACCGCTCTATCAGTCAACCTCTCGGACTCGTCGCGAACCCAGATGGCGGCCATGTGCCTAACCTCCTCTTTGGGAGCAAGAGCGTCAGTCTGGTCATCGGCCGATCTAAGCCTTCCGGTCAGCCTCACAGTTCCTGCGATCACAATGAATATAGCGCAACAGCCACTGCCGACATTCCTGCGTCGATGCACGGTCTAGGCGCCAGTAAGATCCTTCGTGTCAACCTTGCCAATGATGCTCGTCACGTCTCGCGTGTTCACGCCATTGTCGAATGGATTCCCTTTGTTGCGCGTCCAGCTGCTTCCAAGAAGCAAGGCGTCTCGAGCTTTACCGCTAAAGGCTCTCCCATTGCAGCTCGGATCGCATCTCAGAATGGAGTCAATGGAACCTTCATCGTGCGCATCGTCGGTCAGAATGGTCTCATTGTCGACGGAAAGCGTCGCCGGGAAGGCCAGGTCTTGCGACTTACATCAGGCAAGTCTCTGATCGACTTCTTTGGCGTCAAGTGTCGTTTTGAACATGTTCCTTCCAGCACCGACCTTCCACCTTCGCCTGTCAAGTCTACGCAAGCTCGCGTTCAGGATTGGACGCAAAGAGTCACGTCGCCAGTCAAGAGGGCTACACCAAAGTCTGTTGATCGCTCTGAGATCACACAGGAGGTTGCTGCTAGTTCACCACCTGTCAGCTCGCCTCTTTCCATGCCGAGCTTGATGTCACCGAGCAAGCGTGGCGTTGCATCGCAGAGGAGAATGACCTCAGAGGCCGAAGAGGAAGACCGTGTCACCAGTTCTCCGACACCAGTCAACCGTTGGAGTGGCGGCCTTGTCGCCGGTCCCCTCAACATTCAACAGGTTCGAGCTGGAGACAGCGATCAAGAGATGGGAGGCAAAGGATCGGGTGCCATGGACGATGACGAAGAGGATCAAGATGACGAGAGTGACGACGAAGACTACGTGCCTGTAGACTTTGATACAGCGCGAAAGAGTGTGTTGGTCACTCGCAAGCCAGTCGCTACTCAAACAGCAACTGAGGGTGACTATGACGACAATGACAGCAGCTCGCTCTCTGATCTCGACTCTGGTCTTGTCGATCAGCAGATCGGAGACTCGGCTTTGGCCACACAGCCAATTGCTTCACCTGTTCCAGCACAGCGAAAGCGAACAGTGTTGGCAGGCAGCACCCCTCGCAGCCGCGAATCGTCAGCCAAGCCTGCTCTCGCTGACGCCCTCACCGAGTCGCAAACCAGAATGCCACCTCCCGCAGCCGCCATCGCTAATGTACGCAGCGCAGCTCGGAGATCCGCTAGCAACAGTCCCGCGCCCTCCTCCCCCCTCCCCGGCTCTTCCGTACAAGAGCTTCAATCTCTCGCTCGCAACTGCATCCGCCAACTAGCCCCCACCTACGACCTTCCCGGTCTCCTCGCAGGAGCAGTCGTCTTCCACCGTACCGCTACCATCTCCGCCTCTGAAGCAGTCCGCTCCGTTCTCAGCACCACCCCCGGGCTCATGAAAGGCGAAGCAGGCGAGCATTCCGTCGCATTCTCCCCCTCCAAGCGCAAACTGCCTGGCTCAACCACCCTCCAACACGGCTGCATTGTCGAAGGCTGGCCCACAACCCCTGAAACCAACGAACGATGGACCTCGATCGCACGAAAAGCTTGGCGAGAACATCTCGAAGTAGTCCTCCAATCCTCTCCGATGTTCGGTGTCATTCAGCGCGCAGGAAAGGATGCTTCTGGAAACCCTCTCGAATGCTGGTACTACTACGATAAGGAGAATGACCCTGATAAAGAGAGGGCGGAGAATCTGGGTGTGTTTGCTAAACCAATGAGGAAGGCGCTCAAGGGTCAAAAGCCGATCTTTTGGAAGCAGAGTGGATATGCTTCCCGTCAGACAGACGAGGTTGTGGAGACGAAGAGTTATACACAGACAGTACAGGCTGCAGCGAGTTCAAAGGGGAGGATGGATCAGGAATCGATGGACATTGCTACCGCCTCCATTCCCTCAAGTTGCGTTGGGAATGGGAGGAAGAGAAAGGCGCAGGCTCATGAGGAGACACAAACTGGAGTCAAGGATGAAACTAGTGCAGAGACGCTGGACGAAGAGAGACGGAGGGAGAAGCTGAGGGCAAAGATCGCAAAGAGCGGATTGTGGGACGAGACTCAGCCAGAAGAAAAGGAGGAGCCCACGTGGGATAGGAAGGGTGATCAGGACTATAGGAAGGGTCGCAAGTGAGTCGAGGCCCATCTCACGCTCCATACCGTATTCTGCTACAGATATGAGTGATTCATTCTATGGAAGTGCTCATTCTATGTTCGGTCGCGTTTTGATCTTGAATGCATGCTCTTTTCGAAAGTATATGGTGGGTCAAGATGAAAAGTATACCCTGAGAGCATGTGGCTGACCCTGCGGCTCCGTCTGAAGCCCGAGCAGCCGACCGATGAAGGCACATGCTCAAGTTACTTTAACGTCTTGTGCGTAGTTGTGAAATAAGAGTAGTGGTGGTCCAAAGACGATTTTTCACCAAACAACACATATTTGGCATGGTCGCTTCAACCATCAACACTGATCTTCGGCATCTTCGTGCTCAAGCAATGTCAGACAGCGCAGGCAACATGAACAGGAGCAGACCTTTCGGGATCGGTTCGGACTTCTGCGTGTTGTTCATAGCTGTGAATTGGGTTCGACACGATAACCAACTTACAGCCTCGGCGTTTGGTTGTCCGATTTTGCACGTTTGCGGCGAAAGACCCTTGAAGCCGATTCGGTCAACGGTCGCTTTTGTTTTCTCGCAACTCTGCTGAGCGGAGTCAAGATCGATGGGTATGCCGACATCATGCTCGCCCTCGCCCGACCTTGCCGATTCCGTACCACGGTTGTACCACTTCCCTATCCGCTTTTCTTGCTAGCGGCTGAATAATCCTACGATTCCCATGTCGGTCATACGGCGAGCCATCCCTGCGTGTTATTCGGTATCGTGGACTCCAGGGAAGTGGGCTTTGCGGATCGGCGAATGGTTGCAGTGAAGGTTCAACCAACCATGCTTCGCTGATCCTCCAGACCTCCATGAAGAAAGCACTTGCAGGCGCAAAAAGGGGGTCAAACAAAACCCCAACCATGCGCGATTCCGATTCCGATTCCGATTCCGATCTCGAACAACACCGCGGGGTTCCCAAAAAAAAAAAAAAAGCTTACAGTGGATAAGTTAACCGAATCCTTGTTTCTCACCTTCTCTCTGTTATTGTTCTTGTCTCACCATCCATCACTTCGTTCGGGATGCCAGACTTTCCGCATCTCTGAAGAAAGCCCTCCTTCCGAATCTGTCGGCGAGTCAGCTGCTCTCACCCACCACCCACCATCCTTCTTGCAATTCCTGAGCGCCAAACGCGGTACGAAGGGTATAAAAAGTGACGAAGCCACAACCCCTACTTCGTCTTCCGGTAATTGTTACCTTCTATACTACACCCTGCTTTTCGGACGGATCTTGGACTTTGGGATGGACAAAGAGTAGGTGGCGCCCAAACGACGAGACGCCTATATCTTCCCTCTCTGCCCATACATCTAAACCTACACGTGGAATCATACCTCAAAGGAAAGGTAGGACAAGATGAGCTCGGTCGATCCTGGATCAGTGCCGCCATTGGGCGCTGTCCAACCTCAAGCATCCAGCAGTACAGCCAACACATCACGTAGCTCGCACGATGCGGGGTCCATCACCGTCGGATCTTCTTCCCAAAACGTCTCTAACAACGGACTCACCAATCGCAAATCCAACAGCAAAACATCACACATCAACGACGAAAAGAACTACTCATCTACCGAGACAACTCCCACCATTGCTACATCCTCAAAGGAAACAAAGAGATGTGGCAGTCCAGCAATGTACCCCCTCTTCGACGGCGACCTGCCGTGGTCTCAACGCTCTTGGGCATACCAACTCGTCCCCTTCCGTGGAATGTGGTATGATCTCCGTCGTCGCCAACCCTATCTCGCCTCGGATTGGACCGACGGCTTCGAACCACGCAACTGGTGGACCGTCTTCAACTCTGTCATCCGGATGTACTTTATCAACCTCATGCCTGCCCTCGCTTATATTCTGGATATGAACTACCGCACGGACGGTTCGTACGGGGTGAACGAAGTCATCCTAGCTTCGGCCCTAGCTGCGATCGTGTTCTCCATCTTTTCCGTCCAACCGCTCACTTTTGTAGGCGTGACGGGTTTGATCAATTTGGTCAACTATACGCAGTACAACATCTTCGTTGGATACTATGGGTTCGATAGGATGGAGTACTTGAGGATACAGGCTTGGTCGTTGATCTGGGCGGCAGGATTCCACTTCGTGGTGGCAATCTTTAATGTATGCGATTTCACCCGGTTTATTACTGATATGACTAGCGAGACGTTCGGCTTCTACGTAGGCGTCATCTACATCCAGAAGGGAATCGAACTCTTGATCGAAGAATTCAATCCATTGCCATTGGACAACACAACAGGCTGGCTCTCAGTAACGATCGCAATCCTCTTCACCGTTTCCGTCTACCTCGTTGCCAAAGTGGGAAACTCAACATACCTCCCCTTCCGCATTCGAAACCTGGTAGCGGGGTACGCATTCGCAGCTGGGTGTATATTTTGGACCGGCTTCAGCCATTTCCCGAAAAACTCCTTGGAGAGGGTACCGATAGAAAGATTGCCTATCACAAAAGCGTTTTTCCCATCTTTGGACAGATCATGGTTTATCGACTTTTGGAACATCGAACTGAAGTACGTCTTTGTTGGTGCACCGTTGGGATTTTTGATCATGTTGCTGTTCTACTTTGATCACAACGTTAGCAGTGTCATGTCTCAAGCGAGGAATTATCCTGTGAAGAAACCTGCTGGGTTTCATTGGGATTTCTTTCTGCTCGGAATCACGACGCTCGTTTCTGGGTTTCTTGGTTTGCCGGCGCCGAATGGGTTGGTTCCCCAGGCTCCGGTTCATACCGAGACGCTTTCGGTTTATGCTCAGGTGGAGAAAGACGATCATACAAAACGCATCGCTAACGAGACCTCCTCCAAGAACAAACGCAAGATGAAGACTGTCAAGCAACACCATATAGTAAACGTTCGAGTGGTGGAAAACCGCCTTTCGCACTTCATCATTGGTCTTTTAACACTTGGAACTATGACTCGCCCTCTCTTGGTCGTACTCGGTACAATGCCCCGCGCCGTATTCGCCGGAATCTTCATCCTGGTCGGGTGGGCCTCCATCGAACGCAACAACATAACCATGCGAACTCTTGCCATCTTCCGCGATCGTCATCTCTCTCCCGCCGACGAACCATTGAACTCTATCCGCCGCAGTAAAATCGCCCTCTTCGTCGGAATCCAATGGCTGTTCGCAGCAATGACAATCGCCATCTCCGCTACAATCGCAGGAATCGGGTTCCCAGTGATCATCACACTCTTGATTCCACTCAGATATTGGGTGGTTCCGAAGTGGTTTAGCCCGTTAGAGTTGAAGGTGTTGGATGCGGCAACGGCGGATGCGGATGGTGTTTTGGCGAGTTTGGGTCATGAACCGGAGAGAGTTACGGGGAGGGGAGTGGAGATTGCGTTGGATACGGGGATTGCTGGTGAGCTGTACCCGAGGAAAGGGCTGGATGAGGAGGAGGAGGGGAGGGGGGATAAGTTTGCTTCGGAGGTGAGGGATGAGTATGCGAAGAGGAGTAGAAGGGTGGGTGGGAACGATGAAGAGGCGAACATTGGTGGTGGCGGGGGTGCGGTTCGGAGTGTTGCTGGGGTTGGTGGGCGTGAGACGGCTGATCCGGAGAGGCATGTTGCTGCTGCGTCGGGTGAGGGGATTATTGCTGGGGGGTTGGGGTCCGGTGCTGCAGCTGCTGCTGAGGATGATCGCAAAGAGGAGGCTGAAGAGATCGCTGAGGAGCAAGATGAAGAGCAAGAGGAAGAGGCCGATAAGGGTAAGAGTATCGAGCGAGAAGAGACGCCAGCTGACCCCGCACCTGCTGTTATCGCTGCCCCTGCCCAACCACGAGCATCTTCCAGCTCGCGGTCCGTCGACCAGGTCGGCCAAGCTACACCAACCGGACAGCCAAAGTCGCCAAGGAAACCTCGCTTCGTCTCAATCGAGAACCCACGTAGAGGCGCTGGTTCGCCTCCACCGCCTGTGCAGTGGCGCGATTCTGATGCCTAGTTCTGGACCTCCAGCACATTCGATCTCTGTGTAGTAGCACGCACTCTCGCTTGGATGTACCTGAAGATCAATCATTTACTTGCACACTTTGTGGAATGGCTGAGGACAGTTGAAGCATGCGGTGTCTCGGCTATTGAAGCATGCAAATGCAGCCTTTGCCAAGCCCACACATCCAATCACCAACTTCACTCACTTGGACTTAGTGCATTGTCCAGGCTGACTGCCAAACCTCAAGATGCTGGTCATCAGACAGCCAGTGTTTTCCTCCTTGACCTCTTAGTTACTCCCTTACACTCCTGCCCTATCAGCTCTTAGTACCACACATGCATACAAAGAGGATTGAGGCATATATAAACACTTGATTCACCATGTACTTAGAAATGAATCACTATTGCAATTGATACTTGTGATCACTGACTTTGATGCACCTTCAATTGATCTTGACAATGCTCTTCAACTGATTAAGAGTCTGACTGCTCTTGCCACACAATCCTCAACACCATGCCTTCGCAACCCAACAACCTGCATCCCACCAATGACCCCTCACTTAAGGACTCCTCTGATGACCAGGCTGAAACAATTCCAGCACCTGCAGACCATCAAAGAACTGCCAAACACAATACCAACTCCTCTGACAATTCTGATAGCAATGACAGTGAACCAAACAAACCTCTGCTTGATCTTAATGACATCAACAAAATGAATATCAACACCCTCCAGAACATCATCACACAATCCACCCTGCACAAATGCGCCAAGACCTCCTCATATAAGCTACCCTCCAAGCACTGTGGTTTCCTCCATGAAGTGACCCAACTCAATGATGCACTAAAGGACACCCCCAAACTAACCATGAAGAACTGGCACACCTGGAACCCTTGTTTCCAGGACATATTGGCCTTGTGGTCCCCAGCCCTTAAGCACCTCAACAGCACCACCAAATTAGGTGATAAAAAGTACTGCCAGAAACTGGGTGCAAAACTCCACACAATCATCCAGAGCAACACCAAGCTCATCAGCCAGGATAACATAAACTACTTGTTCATGTGACCTGCAAATACTGAATCATGGAGGACCAACAAATTATATGCCTGACTCAAGAAAGACCTCACCAAGATGGAGCACATTGCTGAATCAACCCTCTGTCAGGGGTCTCGCGCCTGAAACCCAGGTCGGTCTGTCGAGATACTCGGTGACTATCAAACTGTGCAACAGCTATTGTCTCAGTATTGGTCTCAATGAGCTACGTCACTTGGCAACTATCAAGTTGCATGATGATGGTGGGTGGCATTTGTTGTATATACAATTGTAGGTTTCAGCTGACCTCTGTGGACACTCCATTCAGGGGTAGCTCAGCACAATCAATATCAATATGTAGGTTATGATGACACCAAGGTCTGGTGTGAGTGTTGATGATGATGAGGTTGATGGTGTTGGTGATAAGGTTGGTGGCATCAACAAGAGTGTCCAGTGTGTTGACTGATGCTTGGAGTGATCCCCAGACCACAGTGGACTACTGCCTTCAGTTCTATCTTAATCTGGACTGCTGGTTTGCTATGAACTGCCTTCAGATGTCAGGTAGTGGTGATACAACACACACACTACAAGGAGGAGCAACCTTGATAGATTGCTACTATGCTGACTGGAACTAATATATACTTATGCTGAAGTGATAACTAGTTATGGTGTGTGTAGAGTGGATGAGGATCCACTCGACCTTTGATGATGAGAAAGTATGGTTATATACCTCTTCACAGCATCACCAGCAACACTGCTCCTGCTCTCTCTCTCCAGAGAGTACCTTCTTCATTGAGTACTGTACAGGGGGCCCCTCTAGCACCACTCCTGTCCTCCTTGAGCTATCCTGCTTGCTTGGCACCCCTGTGCCTCTTAAGCTGTGTCGACTCCTTCGACACTGCTCCTCCTCCTTGCTATCCTGCTTGTTTGGCACCCCTGTGCCTCCTGAGTGGTGTCGACTCCTTCGACACTGCTCCTCCTCCTCAGGACCTGCTTGCTGGTTTCCTATACACTGCTCCTTCTCCTTTGACTGGTGACGGTTCCTTTGACTCTTGTCTCTCGAGCCCCTGAGTGGTAACTGTCTGCATGCTCCTTGAGCTTGGTCCTCTTTGTGGCTGTGCCTGCTCCTTGAGCTTGGTCCTCTTCTGCATGTGAGTCCATAGGAGTCCATGGTCTCCATGGAGACTGCACTACGACCATGCTCTCTACTGGTATCAACTAGATCTCCGATACCTGTGCTCCTTCCATATGAACCAGTGACCCTCCTGCTTCTTGAGCATTCAGGCCCATGACATATACCATGTGGAAAGGTTTACAAGTTAGTGAAGAGCCTCTATGGTCTCAAACAGTCTGGACAGGAATGGTACAAGGAAATGGACTCACATCTGTGCCACCTAGGGTTCTTCTTGGTACAAGAAACCCCATGCATATACTCCAAAGGGGCAGGTGAAGAGCAGGTAATCATCATAGTATATGTTGACAATATGCTCATTACTGCCCCTCACAGACATCAGATCAACACAGTGAAACAATCAATCATTGACAAATGGAAAATTGAAGACAACAGGCCAGTGAAGGAGTTCCTCAAGATAAAAATCACATGCAATTGAAAAAAATGGACAATTGACTTGGATCAATGGGCATATATCAAAGACATCATCAGTGAATGGATAGGCCCAGACAACAAAACTTGGGTCCCTATGACTACAACACCAGCCAAAGTGGAGGCAGATATCAAAACCCACAATGACCTCAAGTGTGATTACCCAAAGCTAGTAGGAAAACTCCTTTGGGTATCAACCACTGTACACCCCAACATCTGTTATACAGTAAATATGCTTGCAAGACACATGTCAAAACCTACAGAGGAGGTGATGTGAGCAGTGCTATGTGTCATCAAGTATCTAAATCAGACCCAGGATGATGTCCTGTAAATTGGTGGTAACAACCCCAACAATAATGTCATCAAAGCCTACATGGATGTGAATTGGGCTTCTGATCCCAATACCAATTGGAAGAGTACATTGGGCTCAGTCATCAAGATTTTTGGCAGTGTTGTGACCTGGAATTCACATGTCCAAAAATGTGTTGCCAGTTTGGCTGTAGAAGCCAAATACATTGCTGGTTTGGGAGCCACAAGAGAAGCACTCTTCCACAAGCATCTACTCTGCAGCCTTGGATTTGGAGATCACATGCCTATTGTATTCACTGACAACACCAGATGCATTCAGGTAGTGAATGACCCTGCCTTACATTCAAAACTCAAGCATGTTGATACAAAATATCACCTCATCCATGATCATGTACAAGAAGGGGACATCTCCATAAGGTACAATAACACTGATAGCAACATTGCAGATTTCCTCACCAAACCAGTCTCCAAGACCCTCTTGGCACATACACAAAAACAATTGGGAATGATTAATGTTGGATCATAACATAGCTCAGTCAGTGAGGGGGGGGGGGGAGTTGAAGCATGCAGTGTCTTGGCTATTGAAGCATGCAAATGCAGCCTTTGCCAAGCCCACACATCCAATCACCAACTTCACTCACTTGGACTTAGTGCATTGTCCAGGCTGACTGCCAAACCTCAAGATGCTGGTCATCAGACAGCCAGTGTTTTCCTCCTTGACCTCTTAGTTACTCCCTTACACTCCTGCCCTATCAGCTCTTAGTACCACACATGCATACAAAGAGAATCAAGGCATATATAAACACTTGATTCACCATGTACTTAGAAATGAATCACTATCACAATCAATACTTGTGATCACCGACTTTGACGCACCTTCGATTGATCTCGACAACGCTCTTCAACTAGGACTGACACCTGTTCCCGTGTGACAGCTCTGCGTAGAGGATGAGAGAAACGCGGAAGTCGGATTAGAATTTTTGGTGTGGTTCAGAAGAAATACGCACGATGCTTCAGTCCGTTTCAGCTGTTACCTAACGTTTCCTGTACGATACCAAGCACAGCTTCCTTCGCCGCTGCATCTAGAGTAGCTCCCCATCGACAGCAGGAATGAGTCTTGCAAAACTATGTTGCTCGAGCAAGCTACCAGGCTTGGCCGCAAGTCGAGTGGTCAGCCTTGCGCCTCGTACGACCTTGCTCGCCGGTCGAACAACCCCGACCTCCTTCTCCCGCTCAACGTCACATCTACGTCTTACCTCCTCGCATCTCATCCGCAACTTCACCTCGTCGCCCATATTCCTAGCCGCGGAAAGAGCTGCAGCACCACAAGCAGAAGCTCACCCGATCTCTCTCCTCCGCAACATCTCCATAATCGCACACATCGATGCAGGCAAAACAACCCTAACCGAACGCCTCCTCCATCTTACCAACGCCGTCTCCAGCTCCGGTGCTATTCCAGGCGACGTCGACTCCGGATCTACCGTAACTGATTTCCTCGAACAAGAACGACAGAGGGGGATTACAATCCAGAGTGCTGCTGTTGGGCCTGTTTGGTGGCCTTCCCCCTCCCCCACCCCCTCTTCTGCAGGGAAGAAGAAGAGGGATACGGTTGGGATCACATTGGTAGATACACCAGGACATATCGATTTTGGGATTGAAGTCGAGCGAGCACTACGCGTAGTCGATGGAGCAGTAGTAGTGTTGGATGGTGTAGAAGGGGTTGAATCTCAGACGGAGAATGTGTGGGGGCAGGCTGCGAGGTATGATGTGAAATCGAGCATTCTTTTTGTCAATAAGTTGGATAGGATGGGCAGCTCGGTCGCGCAAAGTTTGAGGAGTGTGATTAGGTCTGGTTTGCATCAGAGGCCATTGTTGTTGCAGTTGCCAGTGCCGGTGGAGGGGAGGAATGAACCGGGGATAAGTGGGGTGGTTGATTTGGTTGAGATGCAAGCCCTAACCTTCTCGGGGAAAGCGGGGGAGGTGGCGAATAGGAGAGAGCTGAAGGTGGGGGAAGAGATGTATGAAGAGGCGAAGGAAGCTAGGCATGCACTGGTGGAATGTCTCGCGTCACTGGATGATGTGTTGTTGGAGGAGTTGTTTGGATTGCCGACGGGGAGTGGGGAAGAACCGCACGGTAAGATGCCTGCTAGCTCGCTGAAGCAGGCAATTAGAAGGCAGACGTTAGCGGGCACGATTTTGCCGGTATTGTGCGGGTCAGCAGCAAAGAATATCGGTGTTCAGCCGCTGTTGGATGCTATTGCTGACTACCTCCCTAGTCCTGCCGACAAAAGCGAAGTTGTCGGCACCGTTACTGGTTCCTCCTCAATCATTTCGAAAGACTCCGCAAAAGGGGAGGAAGCAGGCAGCGCCGGAAAAGAAATTTCAGTCTCGCTCAACGACAAACGAACAACAGCCCTAGCCTTCAAAGTCGTACATGACAAACGTCGAGGACCCACCACTTTCATCCGTGTCTATTCCGGCACCCTCCATCGTTCTTCCGTCTTGTTCAACACAACCACCGGTGCTAGAGAACGCCTCTCCCGTGTCCTCTTCCCCTTTGCAGACCAGTATGTCGAAACAGCTACCATACGCGCAGGTCAAATAGGTGTAATCCTCGGCCTAAGAGACACTCGTACTGGCGATACACTCGTTGATATTTCCTCCACCCCCAACTCGCCCTCCAACTCCAAATCCACCACCAGCAAGCCCCTCGATGCGAACGAATCAAAATCTCTCCGACTTAAAAAAGTTCACATACCACCACCAGTTTTCTCCATGTCACTCGAACCCGCATCCAAATCTGACGTCGATTCTGTATCGGAAGCGCTACACCTCCTTATTCGCACAGACCCCTCGTTGCGGCTGGATGAAGCAGGAGCAAGCGCGGGAACAGGTACGGGTCAGACGGTGCTGAGTGGTATGGGAGAATTGCATTTGGAGATCGCAAAGGATAGGTTGGCGAATGAGTTTGGTGTGAATGCTAGGATGGGGGCTGTTAGGGTAAGTTATAGGGAGACACTGGGTGAGGAGGTCGGTGTTTTGGAGGTGAGGGAGACGGTGGAGAGGGAGTTGGCTGGCAAGAAGATTAAGATTGGGGCAGAGATGAGGGTGAGAGCGTTGGGTGAGGAGTTGGGGAGGGTGAACGATGCTGATGCGATTAGTTTTGGTGGGAATGTGATTAATATTTCGTTCGATTCTGGATCCAACCATGACGGTAACAAGGCAGGTAAGGAGGGTAAGGAGGAGAATGATATAGAGGCATACTTAGCCGACAGCCCACGACAGAGCAAGTCCAAATCTTCCAAAGATTCTTCAACCACCTCTTTGGACAGTAGTAGGCCCGGTATGGACCCAACCACTCTAGCCACAATGTTCAAAACCGGCATGGTCGCTGCTCTCTCCCGTGGCCCTCTAACCTCGAACCCCCTCATGGGTCTCGAAATCTCCATCTCCAACATCGACTTGTACGGCCCAGAACTTTCTTCTTCAGCAGCAATCTCCTACCTCCTCTCCCGCCTTCTCCGTACACTTCTCCGAACCAAACCAAAGCTCAACCCCGATACCGGTCTCCCCTCAGGTCCGGCTGCGGCGAGGACGACGTTAATGGAACCGATGATGTCCACTCGCATCATGGTGCCGGAAGTGCACCTTGGGAAGGTGATCAATGATATCACCTCTGAACAGGGGGGATTGGTGCAGGATGTAATTCACGCTGCTTCAAGTTCGGAGGTTAGTAGAGGAGAGACAGGAGGGAAAGAGGAGGTCTATATCCCGAAATCGAGCAACAGGTTCGAATTGCAATCTTCGGCGGCGAGTTCTGGGGCAAAGGGTAAAAGTGATGGGGGCGAGGGAGGAGGAAAGGCGGAGATCCACGCTGTGGTACCATTGGCGAATCTAGTAAGGTATTCGTCAAAGCTAAGAGCACTCGCGGCGGGAAATGCTCAGTTTAGTATGCAGTTACAGGGATTTGCCAAAGTCTCACCTTCTAGGCAGAGTGAAATTCTTCAAGACTTGGGTCGATAGTTGTTGCATTCGCACCCATGGAAATCTTATGAACCATCCTTCTTTCTGCCCGTCAAACCGCATTCTGCGTGCGCAAGAGTGCGCAAGAGTGAAGAATTGAACGGTTGAAGTCTAAGTTATCATGACGATGCGCTGTTTGCTGAGGACGGGGCAATGTCAACACCATTCACCCTAATCCTATCGCCGTTCTCCATCTTCCCAGCATCCCTCTTGTACCCCTCCAACAGGCCCTTGTTGACTTTACTACCTCCGCAGACTTCCACTACGATGTTCAACTTCCTCTCCTTCTTCCCTTTTAGCCCTTTCGATCTCTCCACCAATTGTTTCAGAATCCAAGGATGAAAAACGGGTGTAAGAGCAGAAGCGCAAGACAATTCGACCATTCTTCCATTTGCATCTTGACTCTCGCTAAACTGCCAACAAGCGCTTGCACTGAGTTCATCTGCCACCGTAAGCGTCGTTACTCCTCCCGCGCCAGCATTGCTGTTGTAGTGGATCGCATCGTGTACGGTGGCAAGAGAGCATTTCTTAGTGCCCATACTTGTACACTTACTCGCAATCCTCTCTAGCGCCACTACATCTTTAGGTAGTTCCGCCCCAGGTTCCGAGGGGGATGCATCGAGGGAAAGATTGAAGCTGTTTACTCCAAAGTTCTGCACCGCAACCAAAGTAGGTTTTGTCCCTTTCTGCCTATTGACGCCCTTGATGATCCCACGGAGCAAACCTCCCCCGCCGGTCGAACAGATAATCGCATCAACTTCCCCCTCCCAACCTTGCTCTGCGAACTGATCGTAAATCTCATCCACCAATCCACTATGACCTTCGACCAGCTCGTTTCCGATAAAAGGATGAACATAAACTCCACCTTTCCCTTTCAACTTCTCCGCTAGCCCTCTAGCTCCATTGTCAGCTTGATCCCATGAATCCCCGCCCACAACAACCTCTGCTCCCATCCCTCTCAATTTCTCCACTACATCTGGTTCAGTACTACTCGGAACAAAGATAGTACTTTGTACCCCAGCACGAGAAGCAGCGTATGCGACGGCTAACCCAGCATTGCCCCCGGAAGAAGTTACAAGGCGAGTATTGGATGTACCGTATTGAGCAACGGCAGATTGGCAGATTTTTCCAATTCCACGGATCTTGAATGAGCCCGAGGGTTGGTCGCAATCAAGTTTTAGGTAGATGTTGTGGTCGGTGAGGGAAGAGAGGAAGGAGGAGTGGATAAGGGCAGTCTTGGCGTGGAGTGGAGTGGTAGTGGGTGAAGAAGCCGTTGGGATGTCGCCTGTGGGAGGGAAGACTGTTCCTGGTTCGAATGAGATGGTCATTATTGCTGTATCTATCTATGGAGCCTGGTCTAAGGAGTGAGATGTTGCACGAAGCAGTCAGTAGTAAAGGATTGAGGGAGAGATGGAAGCCGGGCTTGACCTTATATGGTGTTGAGGAAAGCAGCTCAGAAGGAATGGGAGGGGGGGGTGGACGACCACATGCACTTCTGACTACAGGGTGGCTCCCAGGCTAGTCAACTGTTCGGCGAATTTTCTCCAGTCTTCCTCCTTGGCCCCCCGCGTTTTCGTTCAGGGTCTGACCGACCGGCTGTCCACGGTGACGTTTCTTCCCGCGGATACACCAATCATCCGGCTATACACACTCACACCCGAGTCACAATACAATAGCATCACAAAGAACAACATAGAATTGCTATTGCGGGGTCAGAACCTTCTCATCATTCCTAACCTCCTTTTCCCTCCCCTGCTGCTATTGCCGTTCCTCCCGCCGTCATTGGTCAAGTGAGACTCGTCCAGTACGATAGGTGAACCTCGCCACCCCCCACCACTACCCTCGCCTGAGGCGGGCAGAATCCCAAGGATCGAATTGATACTTTGCGAATGAGCTTGTTGGAAACTATTCAGGTCAGCGCGCGGACGGGGAGCTGTTCCATCTTCGCGTGCGAGGGCGACTGAGTCTTCAGGCCGAGCACGGAGACGTACTGCGTCTGTGAAAGAGGGTGGAGCTGGTGGTTGTTGTCGGGAGGGGGGGATTAGAGGTTGTTTCTGTCGTCCACCTAGGGTTGAGGGGCGGTTTGAGGATGCACCGAATCCTTGGCCTGGCCTAGTGGTGCCCTTTCCACCACCACCTGCGCTGCTGCTGAGGGAAGAAGCTCGCTGAAACCCTGAAAAAGCAGGTGGCGGGGAAGCATCCTCGTCAACAGCAGAAGAAAAGCTGCCCAAAGTCGGAGGAACAAGTCCCAGCACCCGCTTAACCTCTTCTGTACTTTGCTGGTTCCCACCACCTGAGCCACGAGCAAACGCATTGACAGGCCGCAAAGCATCATCGCTATACAACCCAAAACCCATCGACGAATTCCATTCCCCCGTCGCGCCACTATGAACCCCAACAGCGGTGTATCCTCCTTGACCACCATAGCTCGCATACGTACCGAAGCCTGTGATCCGAGCCGAATTCATCTGATCTACATCCTTCACTTCTCTCGCTGCTGTCTTTTCCCATTCCGTCACCGCTTTCTTAATCTGATCCTCACTCGGTAATTGCTTTCCTGTAACCTTCGCCAACGTACCAACCGCATTGGCATCGAGCTCGGGCCGAGTGGCACAGAACTTGATCGCCTTTTTCGCATCACAATTCCCTCCATTCTGCTTAGATGCCACGCTAGCAACAAAGTTGCTAAGAATCTTGTCTTGCGTTTCACCACCCATCATACGCGCGGTGGCGTGGGTGAGGTAGAGCAGGCTTTCGGCTCGAGTCATTGCGACGTAGAGGAGTCGACGTTCTTCTGCGATCTCGTCGGGTTTTTGGCATCGGAAGGAAGGGAAACAGCCTTCTTCGATGGCAGGGATGAAGACGACGGGCCATTCGAGGCCTTTGGCTGCGTGACAGGTGGAGAGGGTGACTTTGGGACGTTTCTTCTCGGATTCAGGGTCCTTGTCGGCGTCCATGTCGGTGGCTAGGATCGAGGCTTCGAGGAAGACGCGGAGGGGTGTTTTACGTTCGTCGTCTTCGGCTTTGTCGTCGTTAGAGCCATTGTCGCTGTTCTTGGCAATAGAGTCTGGCTCCTCCAATACTTGGTCGAGCTTTTCGAGTAGAGATGGCTTCTGTACGTTTTCCTTGTTGTCCGACTGATCTGCAATGGGAGAGTCTGGCTCCTCTTTGGCTGTACGGGCTTTCTTGCATGGACTCGTCTTGACTTGAGGTTCGAGCCCCTGACTCTCATCTGAGTCGCACAAATCAATCACCTCCCGTTTTGCAGGTGCGCTCTTTTGCACCGCAGACTTGCCCGAACCCCGCCTGTTGAAAAAAGGATGTGTTGAAGGCGTAGAAGAGCTTCGGCGAGCCTCCTTCTTGGCAGGTGCCGGCTTGATATCCACCTCTTCAAAGTCATCGTCGTCGTCCTCCCCCTCCTCCTCCTCCTCCTCCTCATCATCATCATCATCACTCTCTCCTTGTTTACTCTTGACTTCAGCTGCTCCCTCCTGATTTGACAGCGTATGCGATAGGATCTCCTCGATCGGAACTTTTGGGGCGTTTTCGTCCGGATGCGGTACGTTTTGCGCAACGATAGTCGAGAATGAGATCAGCTCCTGCACGTTGCCCCACCTCGCTTCATGGTCCTGCAGGGATTGCGCTTTTAGATAGTTCTCGTAGTCGATCTTCTCAATCAGCAGCTCGATTAACTTCGAAACGGGTGTGTCTTCCTTTGCTGCCTCCCGAACGGCTTCAACAGCATCGACGAATTCTGTAAGTCCTTTCTTGATGGCCGGTTTGATCCCTGGGTTCTTGCCACCTCTTACAACTCGCTCGACCAGCTCCATCGGCTTGCATCCCTCCGTTTTGGCCATGTTGAGCATGTCATTAACGCTCTTCTCTCCGATACCTCGCTTGGGTACGTTCACCACACGTACGAAAGCAGGCGTGAAACCAGGATTGTCTGCTAAAGCTAGGTAAGCCAGCAAATCTTTGACTTCCATTCGGTCAAAGAACTTGTGTCCGCCCATCATTCTCGACTCGATACCCCTGGCCTGTAGCTCGGCTTCAATGGCTCGAGAAAGATAGTTGAATCGTAGCAGAATGACAACGTCGTTGTAGTTGAGCATGTTGCCCGAATGAGCAATGACGCGCTTGATCTCGGAAGCGATGTATGCAGCTTCGAGTTGTGCTGATCCATGGCATTTGAGCACAACGGGCAGCCCTCGAGGATGCGAAGTGTACAGACCCTTGTCCACACGCGAAACATCTTGCTGAACGACTTTGAGTGCAAGTTCAAGGATTGCGCCTGTACTGCGGTAGTTCTCTTCCAAGCGAGCTTGCTGCGTACCTTTGAACTCTTTGGTCATCTTATCCAGGTTGCCGATCTCTGCACTGCGCCAGCCATAGATACTCTGATCTGGATCGCCGACGATACTGACAGCTTGCGACGATGCTGCGACCAATCGCATGAGCTCGTACTGTGTAATGTTGGTATCTTGAAACTCGTCGACGAGGACATGCCGAATGTTGCGCACGACCTGATTCTGGCGCCGGAAGAGCTGGACTCCGTACACAAGCAGATCATCGAAGTCTAATGCATTCGCCTCGACCAGCTGCGACTGATACATGGTATATATTGTCGCCATGATCTGCTTGAAAGGGGCTGAGCCGGTCAACTGTCTGCCAATAGCAGTCTTGCTAGCTTTGCCCTTTGCCGCTTCGGCATCAGCAAGCTCCTTGTACCTGGCAGGATCGATCTCCTTGGCTTTGGCTTTCGAGATCTCGGATGTGCATTGTTCAGGCTTGATCTGCATATGTTCCTTATCGAGTTCGGGCTTGAGCTCTTTGAGAATAGCTTTGAACATTCGCTTGGCGTCGTCCGAGTCGATGATGGTGAAGTTGTTCGGCAAAGAGATGAGGCGGCCGTACTTGCGCAAGTACCTAGCACAGACCGAGTGGAAGGTGCCAATGACGAGGTTATCGACTCGTTCCTTGCCGATGAGGCAGATGAGTCGCTGTTTCATCTCGTTGGCTGCTTTGTTGGTGAAGGTAACAACGACAATGTCTTCTGGTTTGAGCTGGTTGGTAGGGTCGAGAACGAGCCAGGCAACCCTGGAGGTGAGCACGCGCGTCTTGCCCGAGCCAGGACCTGCTAGGATTTGCAGACATGATGACTGTGGATGTGTTGCGGCGACTAGCTGTGATTTGGAGAGTGCGCCAAGGTAAGCTGGTAGTTTGCTCGCTTCAGTTGATACGGAGCCGGAAGCATGATTGCTGCTGTTGCTCGATTGAGATGGTGTTCTCTTTGTCGAAGAGGCTGAGTCGGTAGCGCTAGGAACCATGGTGGCAAGCTCAGCAATCGTCGACAATCCTCGCAGTCGAAGGGCGACCTCCTCGGGAGATCCGATGAAGCTGAGTCGGCGGTGTTCCGTTTCGAGGACGAGTGTCGTCTCTTTGAGAGATCACCTAGGTGGCGGGACTTGCTGTGACCGCATTGGGCGTGCCTTTATGTTAAGAGCTGTTCGAAAAAGGCGAGGGCCCTTGGACGAGATTGTCGCTTGTAGAAACGTTGTTGATGATGATGATGATGATGATGATGATGAATACCATGTCACAGTCCAATCCTCGAGCAAAGTTGTTTGTATGTGTGCACTTTCACGCCATCCCAGCTTGACTCGCACGGCCGCGCAAGTGAGGATCAGTCGGACGATACAGAAACCGATACAGAAGTGATGTTAGATTGCGGGTCAGCGAGGTGGCTCGCTGGCTCAAAGGCTTCCCGGCCGATCGAGCGCAGAGACGAGCGGGTCATACAGGCGGAACGTAAGGGCGGGAATCGGGCGGGAAAAGAAAGATTGGCAAGGTCGATGTTGAAGCAACACTTGCCGAAATGAGAAGATGATGGTGGGACGGGAAAGGAGTAAGGAGCAAACAATGCCGATTGAGCGGGTTGCGACGCGTGTAATCCAGCTCAGGTGCGCACGCCAAGTCACATGCAACACTTCCCCCACGCGTAACGCCAAGGAGACGTCAGCGCGCAAAGTGTCACTTGAGTGAAATCACATGACCGCGTACTCATGCTCTAACACGACCGCAAACCTCACTCAGCATCGCCACCCGTCAGCACCCACCAACGCCCCTATCTCATCCGACAACGGCACACCCTCATACGTGTCACCTCATCCACATACACCCACATCGACTGACAGTAGAGGCATATATATACTCCTGATATTGCTTTGTACTTAGTTCTCTCCTAATGCTAACGAGTTTCGCCACTTGCTTGACCGCCCCTGATTGTGCTTTTGTGACGCCTGGGTACTCTCTCGCGCGAATACTAGCCGCACGAGAATACTCAATCGGTTTCCACTCGCGCGAATACTCGTCGCGCAGGAAAGTTCGATACCTTGCTGAAAGTTCGATACCTATCTTGCAAATCTTTGCTCAGACGACCTTATACGACCTTGCTTGTACTAATCTAGATCTCCTCTCTCTGCAATCCATCTAGTTACACCATTACACCGCACATACAGCTTGCGCACGTAATAACGTAACAGCTTTCCTCAACAACTTGGTCCCTTTCGCAAGCAGGAGCTTTCAGAGTCAGGCTCATCAAACGACTGCAAGCTCTGATTGTGGCAACGCCTGTCGACATCTTGGCTGAAACTCTCTCGCATGGTGCAATCAAGCTCGAGATATGCTCTTTTAGGGGCAACGAAAGGTGGGTCTTGTGGGTTATTGAAGCTCATTTGCGTGGAAACATGGCGCCACGCGCCAACCCTCATGACTATCCATGGCACGGCCCGAGCTTGGCGGGAGACGACCTCAGACATCCTTGGTCTCCAGCTCGTCGAACCCATGCAGTGCTGAGCATGTGTGAGCATCTCTATCACTGTTGGTGGGCAGATCTCATATTTTCCACCGACCCACTGAAAAGCTGTGCTTTGATCCGCAGAGCGACTTTGATTGATGAGCACGAGCGATGCTCGTTTCTTCCATGACGCTGAAAGCATTTCGATGTCACGGTAGACATATAAGGGAGAGCGCAGTTCCTCCAGTCGGAGCCTGTTGGTCATCTCTTCTCACGCAACGACGGACAGTCTCCTTCAAACAACTCCTCGGACAAGATGGCAAACTTCTTCCTTCTCCTCCCCCTCGTGGCATCAGCCATCTCCCTTTCCTCCGCCAACCCGATCCAACCCTGGGCTTTCTGGAAGCAGACCAAGGACAGCCCCTCTCACCACTCTGGCGGTCTGGGTTCTTCCGTTAAAGGCCACTTCCCCGCCATGTCCTCTCACCAGATCGGCCTGGGATGTGGTGTTAACTGGGGAAAAGGTAAACTGCACGCCGGTTTCGATGGCGGTGACAAATTTTCCGGCGTTGGTGGTGGGTTCAACTGGGGGCCTAACTCCCTCTCCGGCGTCATTGGTCTTAATTATAATGGTGAGAAGGTCAACCTTAACCTTACCATTACGGACACCAAACAGGTGTTGTTCAATGTGAACGGTAAAGATTTGGACTGGAGAAAAGTGTCCGAGGCGGAGTTAAAGCCAGAGGGCAAATATGCTAAGACGGTTGAGCGTCATATGTACCATGTGAATTAAGCTGCTGTATCTTTCTCTCTTCGTCGCGATCATTCGTTCTACAGCTCTCTTCACATTTTATTTTTTTTCCGTCAATTCAGTCTTTCACTCTTTTCTTTTGCTTCTTCGTCCGCCTGTTTGAGTTCGATTACGTTGCTGTGTTCGGATTTGGGAAAAGAATGATATCGATGGCAAAGAAAAGAAACCAACACGTAGCGACAGCTACAAGAACGAAAAAATCAGATACTCTTACTCAACGCATCACCTCCACTCGAACCATCGCTGAGACGAGGCGACCTAGTCTCATCCATCACACTAGCAGAAGCACTTTCATCTGTCCCGACACTCTTTTCACCCCCTCCTCCTGCACCGACCCCAGCACCACTCCCTCCAACTCCAGTTCCACTACTTCCAGCAACACCCCCAGCATCCCCGGCACCAACCCCTTGCCTCTCCGGTTTCGGCGGAGCATCTACCACCTTTCCACCAATCACTGGCGGTTTCGCCCCCTGTCTAAGATTTCCCTCTGCGTCATAAATCATTCCAGGCCAAGTTTGTCCCGCTTTTGCAAACTTTTTCTCCTGGTCCTGGATCAACTTTGTCGCATGGGCACGTAGCATTTCTCGAGATTGTTTGTAGTATTCAGCTTGGATTTGAGAGTTATAGTAGGACTTCTGTAAGTTGTAATTGGTTTGGATTCCAAGGTAGGATATCAGGGTGGGGATAGCGAGGAGGGAACCGAAAAAGCCCATGTATTCGATGTCGCCTGGTCTTCCTGCTAATCCTCGCTTTGCCACTGTTTTAGGATGCGAAGAGGCGGGTGGTCTATGGATGTGATTGGACCGCATGGGATCGGGTGTGTTTGATGCAGCGTGGGCAAAAGTCGCAACTGCGAGTGTGAAGAGTAAAAAACGAGCGAGAGACAAAAATACGATCATGTTGGCTGAGAAGGGGTCAACCACTGGCTGAACCAACAGGAGCAAGAAAAGGGGACGTGGAGTGAAGAATATGGTGGTTAAAGTGCGAACAGAGCACAACAGGTGTTGGTACCGCTGTCTCACTTTCATCCAAGCAGCTCGCTTCAGGATCCGTACCAGCCCACTTCCACCAGTTGCCACACAGGATGACAATCGTTGGATTGCATGGGCTGGCTTTGTCTACCACACTCACTTCATTTGAGATCAGGACAGCATCTGTTCTCGGAAATCCGGATCGCATTCCTCAGAGTCAACTCTATACACCGATCCTCTCAACCTTTGAAGGTCCAGCATTCGCGGACTGCAGCTAGCCTCCGTGAACCTTACCTTCCTTCTCATTATTGAGATCGGACAGGACGGCCAACACAGACAGACCACAGGAAGCAAGAATATAAGTATGATATGATGACGCCAGCGTTTGTGTGCATCTTGAGTTTGATAGAACTCTTTGCGTATGTATTGAAAGCTAAGAGTGACGCCAACAGAGGTGGGCTTTTTCCCCTTCTGGGCTTACTATGCGGAGTGTGTCTTTGTGTGAGTAAGGTACAACAATGACATGCGGACGCATTATGGTGGGTGTCGTGGATGTTTTGGATGGTTTGGGCGATATTGATCGCTCAAACGGGCTGTGCAAACGCTTGAGGAGGGATAGCATTGCTCGCCTCCAAACTTTGAAAGTTCGTAAAGGCCAGATTGTAGTCCCAACCATTCTCTTGAAGACATTGTACTGCGAAAGGATAGATAAGACCGGTTTGAGTAGCTAATTGCAACGACATGGCGTGTTGTTGTTCGTTGATCCCTGCTGCTGGAGCTTGGTTTTGCAGGTGAGGAGGTAGAGCTGCGCCGTTGGCGCCGACAGGAGCAGCAGCAACAGGTGCTGCGGCTGAAATACCGGGCTGTGGTTGAACTGCTCCTCCTGGCTGCTGCTGTTGTTGTGCTGCTTGCAAAGCCTGCGTCTGTTCGGCTGTGACCTCGCCTGTAGGCAAGCTGTCGGGTGCCCACGCGGAAGGGCTCGAGTAGTGGCGTACAACAAGCTGATCTGAAAGGATGACACAAGGCCAGCCAGCTGCAGCAGCAGGACTGTCAGGTGGTGTAGGTGCTACTGTGAATAATCGGTCAAACGAACGAATGCCCTGGCTTGGAGCTTCAGCGTATTCGCCATGGACGTTGATGAACAACAACGCCTCCGGCCGCTCCTCTCCCTTCAGCCTAGCCCCGATCGCATTGTTAGGCAAGACCCAGGCATCGACAATGAACTTGGACGCATCATTAAGTGGATGTGAAGTCTTGGGCAGTCGCTTCAGACAAGCAAGAATGGAGCCAGCTCCATGGTGCAATGACTGATGGCGCACTTTGGGCGTACGGATGCGCATCAAGTTGCGGTTGCCGTTGTCCTGGTAGCGATCGAAATTGAGCTCCTTTTGATGAGGCATAGTATGAAGGAAGCCAGCAGCACGAGCCCGGGGAGGTGGAACGACGTTGAGACAGAATGAGAACTGTGCCAGTGGTGCATATGCCTCGGTAAGCTGACTTCGATCCGTGTCGTAAAGCATGAAGAACTTGGAGAGGAAGCTGGGCATGATGGC